>NW_020290996.1:0-1321547 GCF_003184525.1 Aspergillus sclerotioniger CBS 115572
CCTCATATCATAATCTACCCGATTCACTTAAATTGACCACTCCTTCGGCGGTTCCGGCGGTACCGCTCCAGGGATCCCTCCTCTCCCGTTCCATCTGATCCCACCTTCAGTTGTCGTGTGGTTGAGGGGCAAAATCCGCCTCTTTGGAACCTGACTCCTTTCTCCCTCTGGTTCCTGCTTACTACGTGCTTGCGCTTGCCTGGCTGCAGCGGCAAACCCCCCACACCCAGCTTTTTTATTTTTCTCGATTCCTTCCATTTTCTTGGGCCGCGGTTTGCCATCAGTTGATCAGAAAGGGCCCTGTCGCCAGCAAGGGCCGGAGATTTGCCCTGGTCAAGGTCGTACTAATTTCTATTAAAAGCGCAGACCTTCTGAATTAAAAAAAGAAAAGACCCCCTCCCTCCCAAAAAAAAATTACCACTCTCCTGCCCCTTCCAGTCGTCGCGCGGAGTCTCTGGTCGACCAGGGTATTTATTCACTATCGGCTTTCGACGACTCTCCGGCGAGGGTCGAAACACGGAACAACAAGTCGCGGTTTGACTCAGCTTTAGGGAGACTTAATAGTTAACGTACCACTATCTCCACTCTAAGGTTCCTTAGCTGCTCGCTTGTCCCATCCATCCCGCATCGGTCCACCGGCTCGCATCCAGTGACCCATGCTCGACTTGATCCTCGTGCAAGCACGCCTGTCACTTCCTTCCACTGTCTTCCTCCGTCGGTCTGCTGTGCAGATTTGAAGCCCGTCGCTCCCTCCCCGATTGTTGCCGCTGTCGACTCCGTACGGTCCGAGTCGGCCTCCCGTCGAGATGGCTGAGACCGTCATCATGAATGGCGGTCCTATCGCCGAGGACAACATCATCAACCGCCGCGGCGGCGAATCGATCTATCAGAGCTGTGTGAATCTCAAGAAGCGCCTGGCCGAAGTACCGAACTTCGAACCCCATATGCGAGAGATGGAAGAAGCAGATGTGGTTAAGGGGATCACCGATCCTGTGGCGTCGCTGTGGAATTGTCTCCGGACGGGGTACCCCTTGTTGACCATCTACAATGCTTCCGGGCCGGAAGAGTACCTCGAGGTTGATACCACAAAAGTCGCAGAGGCCAAGCGCCCAAAGGCCGCCACTTTCAAATTTCTCCATGCGTCTTTGAAGGAGCTGGGATTTCCTCAGCAGGACTGCTTCCTCATCACGGATCTTTATGGCGAGAATACTACCGGCTTCACCAAAGTGATCAAGATGGTGAATCGTGTTCTGGACATCCTGGAGATGCAGGGACAGCTTAAGCGACCGTCGGATATTGGACCAGGGACCCCCGCGAAAGGTACCGTCAAGCTCACGAAACGGGAACATATCCTCAAGGAGTTGCTGGAAACGGAGCGCGACTACGTCCATCATCTCCAGAACCTACAAGCCCTCAAAAAGGAGCTAGAAGAGACGAGTGCGGTGAATGGTGATGCTAGCCACCAGATCTTCTTAAACCTCAACAATCTGCTCGATTCTGCCCAGCGGTTCTTAATCCGTATCGAACAGCACTATGCTCTGCCCGAAGAGCGACAAAACTGGGGCGAGTTGTTCATACAACATGAGGAGGCCTTTCGGCAATACGAGCCCTTCATTGCTAATCAGATGCGCTGTGATGAGATCTGCCTAAGAGATTGGGACAAAATCCACGTGGCCCCGCGCTCTAAGGATCTGCTACAGATGGTGGCGCAACCTGCGACGTTGAATGGTTTCTTTGTCAAACCTTTTCAGCGCTTAACGAAATATCCGCTGATGCTTGGGGTAAGCGCCCTCCAGTTGATTACTGTTTGCTAATCGCTGTTCGCCGTGTTCTGACTGTCATGCAGGAGCTCCTTAAACAACTAGAAGACCCAGACCTCCGGGCTGATATTCAGAGGGCCATCGACGCCATCCAGTCTGTTCTCGACTCCGCAAATGATGCCATTGACAAAGAACACCTGCAGACAGCAGTCAAGGATCTTGATGAACGGGTCGACGACTGGAAAGCTCTGAAAATCGAAGCGTTTGGCGACCTCCTTCGTTTTGGTACTTTCTCGGTCATCAAGGGTGACAACGGCAAGGACTCTGAAAGAGAGGTTTGTATCCCCTTCCTGATTAGCATTGCCGGGGACGACCCTTGAGACCTGCTTGCTAACTTGCCGGCTCCCTTGTTTGTCCGCACACAGTATCATATTTATCTATTCGAACGGATTCTTCTTTGCTGCAAAGATATCAATCCCAATAAGCAGAAGTCCAAATTGAACCTAGGCAAAGACAAACCCGCCATGACGGCTAAAGGCAAAGCGCGGCTCCAGCTTAAAGGCCGCATCTACATGGCAAACGTGACCGATGTCCTTTGTCTTCCCAAGCCAGGTACGAGGGTCCATCATCTATCTACGGGCAGGCTGGTTCTAACTGAGCCGTTTTGTGACAGGTTCTTATCGAATCCAAATTTTCTGGAAGGGCGACCCGGGGGTTGTGGACAACTTCATTATCCGCTACCAGAACGAGGATAGTATGCGCAAATGGAGCAGGGACATTGAGGCACAGCGGGCGATCCAGGCAGAGCAGCGCAGTGCTCGCAACACCGGCACTTCCGAGACCGAATTTACCTACATGAGATCCATGGCAAACATGCCCAACCCGTATCAACAGGAGTACGACGCCGAAGAACAGGCTGCGACTCAAGAAGCAGGCTTCTTCTCGGAATTCCCGATGAGCCGCAATGCATCAAGCACCAGTCTGAGGACGCGCTCGGCAACAGGAGGAAGCGGTAGCTCTGGCCGCCCTCGCCTGCCTGTACCCGATCCAAACCTATCACTTCACACGCATCTCTCCGGCGGCAGTATGTCACCAGCCGAGCGAAATGCTCCCTCATATTTCTCTCCTGTCGCCGAAACGCCATCTACGAGGTCCAGCTCTCAATCTACCGGGTTTTCATATGGTCGTCAGATGACGCCCACGGCCAATTGGAATGAGGAAAACGCCCGCTATACAGCCCCAGCGCTGTCTCGTGCGACGTCAAGAGATGGGCCAAATTCGAACCCTTACTTCAGCGGGACTCCCAATGGACGAAGTGCTCAGCGACCCTCTCTCCCTCCGATGTCAGGAGCCCAGGCGGCAAATGGCATGGCCCAGAGAATGCGATCCGCCAGTAGCCCCGACATCCATAACCACAACCCGGAAATGCGTCGTTACATGGGCGCCCACACGATGCAGACCGTGGACAACGTGCCTGTTCCGCCAATCCCTGCTCATATTTCCAGCATGATGGCACCGGTCAACCGAAGCCAGAACAACTCCCCCACCAACGCTAACCTTCCTATCCGCAACGCCAACCACCTTTCCAACTCACAACAATCCGACCTTCGGCATGCCCCGGCGACGCATTTCCATGAGCCTCAATATTCCGATTACTGCCCTAGTACATCGGCTACTGATCAGCCAACTTCTCCTCTGAGCCACGAGCCCGACGAAGAGCCCCTCATGCCTACCCAGCTTAAGGTTAAGGTGAATTTTGACGACAACTACGTCACCCTGGTTATCGCTAGCAACATCATGTTCCGCTCCCTCATTGATCGTGTGGATGCCAAGCTGGCCCGGTTCACCAACCGCTCGATTGCCAGTAAGTCGGTCAGATTACGATACCGCGACGAAGATGGAGACTTCGTTACGATTGACAGTGACGAGGCCGTCCAACTGGCGTTCATGGAGTGGCGCGAGCAACAGCGTGACATGCTTGCTAGGGGTCAAGTAGGAGAGATTCAACTCTACTGCCAGGCGGTGGAGACTTAGATATGATAGAGCTGGAGCAATGGCATATGTTCCGGTATAAAGTTACCTTCTGCTTATTCTTCCCCCTTTTGCCACTTATCTACCTTCTATTATCTTCCCCCCCCCCCCCCCTTCTTTCTTGGTTCTCCAATCATGAGCATTTGTTCACTCCGCGTTTTCATTTTCCCTGAGGTGGAAAGAGAAGAGGCATCTGACTCCACTAAGTCACCGGCGTTGTCTCCTGGTTCCGCTCTACGACTCACATCCAACTGGATTGGCTGGGAACTATCGGAGAGGCTATTGATTCTATTCGCATGGGTAAAGGGAGGGCAAAACTATCGGCCAGGTTGCTTTTTTCTTGGTTGTCCCTCGCAAGGAGCCGACTCCGTGGATATGCCTCGACCCCGTTGGTTTTGGGAAAGGCTTCTACTGGGGAATGTTGATGACCCTATTTGATCTGATCTACCATGACTGCATGATGTATGTATACCGCCATTGGTTTTTGCGCGGACCGAGTTCCGGTCACACGAGACGAGCTGTATAGTGTTCCTGCATTTTCACTTTGGGATGGTTCTTGTTGTCGTTGTACCTCAGCTGTCACGCTTGCTTTGCTGGGTATTTTTTTATTTTTATTTTTTTTCCCCTGCCGGATTTTTTACTGGCCCCTGTCAATGATAGTATTATGACTCTAGATTAAGGTGCAGGGTACAGACCTGAAACGTGAATAATGCTAAACAAGGATGCGGAACTGGTAGCTTTTTGACCCCCGGTGGTTTGCCTGACTGGCAGTAGATGGATAGGTACCTGACGGCGCCATTCCACGGATCCATCGCAGCAAAGAGTGGAACTCGGGCACTCCACGGGCACATCAACAGGGGTATGAAAGGGGGTTGTTTGCCTCCCGTGAGTGTGAGACTCGTCGCAACCTGCGATGCCGTGCTTCCGATTGCACATTGTTGCTGGGATCGATAAAGGGGATTATTTGTTGGAGGGCAAGAGAGCGATGGATGAATGCTAACAGCCGGCCAGCATCGGGGCGGATGATTTGATCATTGGACCCGGTGTCGGATCCCAGCCGAAGGTGTCCACTGAGCCGTCGATCGGGACGAGCCACGGGAAAGGACGCGGTCTGGACGGCGGTTGGGTCCTATCGACTCTGGCTTCGTATGCGGTGGCAGTGAGGCATTTTAGGTGATTCGCGATCGAGAAGCGCCCGATTCCTGGCCTGGCGGCATTTGCGGGATTATTCAATATGATTTGGTTCTAATTTTGTCAACCTGACTGGTGCCTGCGACTGGAAGGCTGAAACTAGTAGGTCATTATTTGTCGCAGATGACAGGAGAGGAAAAGGAAAAGGAGAAGGATGATGTGGAGGAAGCTGAGTAGTCTGTCGGTCTGTCCTCCGTAACTCTCGGGACTTTGGAGGGGTCGAGGCGATAGTTGATAGGGCGGTGGACCAACGATGAGGATTAGCCACAGTTGGAGACCCGGAAAGTTGGAGGTGAAGCCGTATCTAGTAGGACAGACTTAAGAAGAAAAAAATAAAAACCTAGCTCGACCTCTCAGCCTGCCGTGTCTTTTTCGTCTTCTTCCTGTTAGTATTTATTGAGTATTATTCCCCCTCTTTCGCTCCATTCCTGCTGGTCTCTTTGAATTGGAGTTTCTCGTCTGCTTCTTATTCATACGGATTTAATCCAGCCCCCGTCCTTAATACCATCTACTAGGTACTTAGTAGTTGTGATCCAAGCAACTCCGATCGCTGGTGCATACGTTTTAGTCCTTCCCCAGAAATCGCCGTCTGCCAAGCAACGCAGCCCAGCATGTCTTTCTCCGGCCGCCGCCTGAGCATCCTGCGCCCCTCCGGCCGCCGCTTCTCGGTCGGAAAGGAGCTGTCAGAGAACGGTGCGTCGTCGATCCTCTTGGTTTTTCTATCTAGTCTTTGGTGTATTGTGTCTATCGACTTCCTCTGGGATCCCCCTGGTCTTGCAATGTTGTGATGTTCTCCAGGATCACAGCAAGGCTTGGGTCCCTGGCTGGGTAGCCGTGCATGAGGGGCAGAATCTCCCGCAAATGACAAGACAACTGACATCCCATGTCATGCAGAACTCAAGTCCGAAACCCATCGTCAATTCCGAAGCGCCCACGAAGGTCACCGTCCCCATGCCGGTCTGGATGCCTCCCGTGCCTCCACGGGTGTTGTCTGGTGTACCGAACGTGCCACCGAACACGGTTACGCAGAGGATCCCCACTCCTGGGCCAACCTGGGTCAGGGTGCACCTGAAGCCGACGATGAGATCGAGGGCAGTTTCCCTCGTCCTACCAGCATCCCCATCACCTCCGCTGCGCGTGAGTACGGCCCGACCGCTGGTATCAAGCCTCTGCGTGCTGCCGTCGCCCGTCTGTACAATGAGCATTACCGCCAGGGCAAGGAGAGCCAGTACACCTGGGAGAACGTCTGCATTGTCCCCGGTGGCCGTGCTGGGTTGATCCGTATTGCCGCTATTCTGGGCAACTCCTACTTGTCCTTCCCTATCCCTGATTACTCGGCCTACTCGGAGATGCTGTCGCTGTTCAAGAATGTGAGTGAAACGGCGTGAGCCCAATATCAATTCGTGTGCGGTGGCTTACTTGCGCAATTCCTACAGATCGCTCCTATCCCCATTCCCCTCGCCCAAGATGACCACTACCACATCCACCCTGATAAGATCGCCGAGGAGATCGCTCGTGGAACGTCGGTGTTGCTGACCTCCAACCCTCGTAACCCTACCGGACACTTTGTTGCCAACCCCGAGCTTGCTCAGATCCAGGACATCTGCAGAGATCGCGCCACTCTGATTCTGGATGAGTTCTACGGCGGTTACAACTACACCACTGACTGCGATGGAACGACCATTAGCGGTGCCACAAATGTTATCGACGTCAACAAAGATGGTTCGCCAGCTGACCCTCCCTAAACAAGCCAGAACTTCCGCAGGTTGTTTCCTGCCATTACTGACTCTAATAGATGTGCTTTTGATCGACGGTCTCACCAAGCGTTTCCGTCTACCTGGCTGGCGTATCGCCTGGGTTGTTGGTCCCAAGGAGTTCGTCAATGCCCTCGGCTCCGCTGGTTCCTACCTGGATGGTGGCGCCAACGCGCCCTTCCAGGAAGCCGCTGTTCCCATGCTCGAGCCCTCTCTTGTGCGTGCGGAGATGAAGGCTCTGCAAGTGCACTTCCGTGAGAAGAGAGACTATGTTATCGACCGTCTGCGTGAGATCGGTTTCCGCATCCAGGACGTGCCCCAGGCCACCTTCTACATCTGGCTCGATCTGACGGCTCTGGACCCTCCTCTTCCCAAGGAGGCCAACCTTTCCGACGGACTGAACTTCTTCAACGCCCTCCTGACCGAGAAGGTCATTGTGGTCCCCGGTATCTTCTTTGACCTGAACCCCGCTCACAGACGAGACCTGTTCGACAGCCCTTGCCACCACTTCGTTCGTCTGAGTTACGGACCTAAGATGGATGTGCTGAGAATGGGTCTGGACGGTATCGAGCGGGTCATCCGTCGGGCTCGGGCGCAGTTCGAGCCCAAGTGGGAGGATGAGGTGGCCGTCCAGGACGACTGAACGAGTCGCGGTCCCTTAGCTTTTCACGTGCGTAGAACAATAGAAGAATAGCATGGACGTAGGGCGTTATATCCCTTCCACGTACCTTAATGGATAATATCTGGACATTGACCGTTGTTTCTTATGCAGTATACTCCGTAGTGGGCGCCCTAAGTAATGTCACGTGACGCGGCAGTGCTCGAGTCACCGATCGGCATGCGATCGCATCCCTTTTTCTTCGCGACGAGTCTCGACCAGCCAGTTGCTTGTGGGTGGGAAGCAGTCGGAACTGTTGCTGCGCAATATGATATGTCCGCGGTTATGGCCCTCAACGTTCACCGCGTCCTCAACCTGACCGTCTTCACCTTGTTCTCGGTGGTCCTTTTCTTCTGCATCGTCTTGACCCCTGCCGATGCGATCTATCAGTGCTACGTCACGCAGCGCCTCACGAACATCTTCATCATCACCGGTGGCTACGTCGTCACGTTTATTCTTGCGGCCCTGATCTACACGACGCGCATCTACACGAATCGCACTGTCCTATCCGGAATCCCCAAGGCATGGATCCCCGTCGAGAAGCAAGATGTCGGAAAGAGTGTGCGACGACTGGTCAAGGAGGGGCTTGCACATAGTGCCATCATTGCTTACCAGGCTCGACCAAGGGACATTGCAACAGAAGGACATGATTTTTCAGACTACGAATCCCTGTTGGTGGACCACGACAGCCCACCCTGGGGGCAGGTCGAGCACCCCGGGTGGTCGTCGCCCTCATGTCCTGACTTGCCCGACCTACCGTATCGAACAGTGGTTCAGGAACTGCCTCATCTCATTGAAGCCAAAGCCGTCTCCCTAGCTCCTCCCGACCCGATCTTCACGGCTACTCGCCGTGCACTCCATACGCCTTTTCCCGACACCGAAGAGTCAATTCCAGACACACGGGTGGTGGAAGTACTACGACGGCCGATATCGATGGGATTGCGGGGATATTTGCAACACCTCACTGCGCTGAATGTGATTGATCCGCCGGAGATTGGAATGGAGTTTGTTGCTCTGTACGAGCGGGCCCGCTTTTCGTCGCGTGAGTTGCACGAGGCCGAATTCAGGACCCTGATGCACGTCTTTGCCGAGCTCTTGAGAGGCATGAAGGTTTTGGATCCTCGAGTATTGGATGAGATGTGGGGTGAGAGCTCTCGTGCCGATAGTGAGTCCCTTATTGGGCCATCGGACGAAGAGGGGGAGACTGACACGGTGGATTCCTTTGAGGGGAGTGAAGCAATGTCCCGGGGCCGGAGCAACAGTCTGCGGCCTTCGAATGCATCTACTTGGGATGGTCGTTCTGCCAAGCAAGGTCGCTGGTCGCCTGTTTGGTCGAGACGTCCCGAGCCGCAGCGAACACTGGTGCCTCCTCGGACGCCGTCAATGCGGTCGCTTAGGCGAGTGCAATCAATTGTGTCTGGTAGTTCCGGGGGGAGCGTGATCCGCTTGGTTGAAACTCGGAGTCCGTCGGATCTACCGTATGCTTTCAATGTTGGCGGCAGCGCCGAGTATAGACCTCAAACTTAGTAATGCAGATAATGTTTAATGGAATGGCCAGTGCACTATGTATCATATTCTGTGTATACGTCGCGGCTCCGAGTCCCATTGGCCTTGTGTTGATATATCCTATGATGGCATTAATCAGCAACAACTGCATTGCCCTACTTATCGCATCGCATCATTTAGCAACTTCACTATCAACACGGAGTACTGCCGTTGACTTCAATCACCACCATCTATAAACAAGTCATTGTCTCCTAAACCAACTATCCAACCAAACCCAGCATCAAAACCAATCCACCCACCTACCAAGCCACCCTCTCCCCCCCAAAATTGACAAACTGCCCCGACGTAGTCTCCTTCGTCGCCGCCTCAATCTACAACCCCATTAGCATGAACAACCCCCAATCAACCCATCCATCCATACATACCTGAGCTGTAATCCCCCTCACCGTATCCTCCACCGTAACCGGCGCCTCCTCAAACCCAATAAACTGGGCATTCCGACTCCCCATATCCGTCTGAACCAACCTATCCCCATCATCAGCCTCCATCCACATTCCCAACCCAACCCAACCCAACCAAAAAAAAAAAAAAGAAAGAAAGAAAGAAAACCTACCCCGGATCCACCACCAAGGTAACCAACCACCCCTCCTCACTCTCAATCTTCCTAACTAGAAAATTCCCCGCCACCTTCGACATCCCATACGCCGTAGCCAACGAACCCCCCAACTGCTCAATGCCCTTCATACTCGCCAACAGGGTCGAAATATACACGAACTTCGGCATCGTAGCGTTCCTCAACAACCCCACAAACGCTTTATACACACGGAGCGGTCCCAACGTGTTGACTTCAAAGTGCGAGAGTACGTCCGAGTCCGTCATTTCCCGGACCGGTCCCCAATGGTTACAGATTCCGGCGCTGGAGATGAGGACGTCGATGTGGGTGATGTTGTGTTGGGTTTGGAGGATGGAGGCGGCGGTGGAGGCGCTGGAGGGGTCGTCGAGGGTGAGGGGGATGAGGATTAGAGATGAGCCCGGGGCTTGGGGGAGGGATTCGGTTGCTGGGGAGGGGATGCAGCGGACGGTGCCGATTACGGTGGTGTTGGGTTGGTTGAGGTAGTGGGTTATGAGGCCTTTGCCGATTCCTGGGTTGGGTTAATATAATATATTGTATTGTGGGCTTGGGGGGGAGGAGAGGGGGGAGGAGGGGGAAACCTCGGTTGGCGCCGGTGATGAGGACGGTTTGGGTCATTTTGAGGGAGGTGGTTTGCTGTATACTATGGATTGATAGTGTTGGATAGTTTTAGCACTGAAGGTATTTTCTATCCCTGCAGTGTGCGAGATCTCTGACTTTATAGTATCGTTGCGGAGTATACTTACTTACTCACCGGGAATGGGTCACAGGGTCTGGTCTAGTTTTCAGGGTCAGAAATTAGTGTCTTGGGGTTCCAGAGGATTCCTGAATTGAATAAGCTAATTGTGACACTACGGAATTGAAATTCTACAAGTGATGTGAATTCTGGGTCTGTCTTGGTCTTTTGGCCAGTAGTCAAACTGGCAAATTGCGGGGATTTTAGTCTAGAAATGCGCTTGGAGGCGGGTCTGGGCATTGTTTCGGGGGCAGGTTTCTTGGATTTTATGACTCAGGTAGGTTTTTGGGGATGAATGGGCTTTGTATACTGAGTATATTAGATTTCTTGGGGTTTTAGGACTGTTAGCTTCTTTGGGGCATTGAGATATTAAAGATTGTTGAATTTTTCTTTTTTTTTTTTGATTTTTATAGTAGGATAGCCACGTGTTATTATATTTAGTATCAGAGATAATCACCGATCAGATTTGTTTAATAAGAAGTATCGTGTGCTGAATCTTCATTTAGATCAGAAAATCCCTGTTCCCACCTAGGATATTTCCCATTACTCCTCTCTGAAGAGGGTGGAGGTTTTCTAACCCCGTTATTATATGTCTGACACTCTGACACCCGGCCCATCTTCGGATCGGATCGGAGTACAGCCTGTCCGCCCCGGCCTGAAGTAAAACGAACTGTAAGGGGTTAGCCAAAAAGCTCGGAGACGCAGAGTCCAATAAGATCAAAGCCATTCTTTATAATTCGGCAGTTGTGGGGTACGCTTTGTTTGAAACGGCCCTCTTAGATTTGGATCTTATGATGTGATTTAAAGGCCTCTGTAGGTGACTCATACTGGTATTGAACCGGCTATGCCACGTGTTAGGATAATTGCTGACCACAACAGGACTAAGTCTCTACTAATTTGGCATGGAGTGTATCGAGAGCCATCGCAAAGATAAATAACGGAACGTTGCAGCCTAGACTCAGATTCGTCTAATCTTTGACATCGATAAGTATTGGTGTTATATCAGCAAGACTCGGGGATGTGAGCATAAGCTGCACTATGCTTTTCTCATAATGGGTGATTTGCCCCTCTTTGATCAGTTACCCAGCCTGCCACAGGTCACTGTGGGAACGGGCCTTGGTGATGACATTTGGGTCTATGCTCTACTTGTTTAAAGAATGTTGCAACACTGGAGCTCCCAGCTTCGATAACATTGATTCTGTGTTCAGGATGTTTTCTCAAAATGAACACCCATATCTCAGAGAAAAGATGCTTCAGATGTGGTAGACAATTGGCTTCACTACTAGCATATGATATCTAGGGAATCGTGATCGGGTGCAACAGTGACGTAAGCCAATCGGAGCTCCGGCAGGTACCGATAAGCCGCAGCTCGGCGTGGCTTTCCGTCCTTGGCAAGGCGCGATTGATAAGATCTGGCAGTCCTCAAAAGTCCGACCATTGCGCAACGCGATTCTCTTTCCCTTCACCTCAGTCCCAGTTCTCGTTCACGATGCAGGCTTTCATCCAGCGAGGACGTTCCTTCTTTACCCCGACTCCATCGGCGACGCCGCAGGACAGTCCTAAGGGCAGCCCCAAGGCCGATGAAGTTGTCGAAGAGTTCAAGCAGGCCTCGTCAGCCGACACGCTTTTCCCCAAGACTGACCCCTCCGTCGACGGAGAGGAATGCCTTCACGACTGTGCTTCGTGTACGGTGAAATACCCTGCCAAGTTTGATGTCGATCAGGAGGATAACATGTACGGGAATATCAATGGCTGGTCAACTCACGTGCTGGTTGCGACCGGTAAGACCGACTGGGTGAGAGACGTTGCCGATGAGGAGGGGAGCGTCATGGAGGCTATCGAGAAGGGGGGCTTAGTACCCGGCAACGGGGTTGGTTATTCTGAGCAGTGCGATCCGGGTGCATGAACTAACCAGGCTCGACTCCAGAAATTAAAACTGTCGGCCTCCAACATGCCGGTTCCCGACGAGTACCATTACCACGAGTCGGGGAAGCAGCCAACGACCGTCCTAGTCCTTCCCAGTTTTACCATCGTTGATCACGTCACACCGGCTCTAGCGCCTGATCTCATCAAATATTTTGTCAACCGCTCGCCAACGACCACCACGCCACTAGGTGCGGTGGTGGAATCGATGGAAGAGACGGAGAATGCTGAACAACAACCACCTTCGAGCGAAGACATCCAGTCGCTCACTACCCTTAAATCCCGCCCCTGCCCTCACTCCGCCGTCATTCTCCTCTGCTCGCACCGCACCCGGGACGCGCGCTGCGGCCAGTCTGCCCCGTTGCTCCGCAAGGAATTCGAGCGACACCTGCGCCATCTCGGACTCTACCGGGACTTGGACGACGAGCGCCCGGGTGGAGTTGGAATCTACTTCATCAACCACGTCGGAGGTCACAAGTACGCGGCCAATGTGATCGTCTATCGACGCCGGGACTTTGACTGGCACAAGACAGCGGGTGAGGCCGAGACAAGTGGCGAGGGCGCAGCGCAGGGTATCTGGCTTGCGCGGGTGAAGCCGCAGGACTGCGAGAATATCATCCGGTACACGGTCTTGCAGGGCAAGGTGGTGAAGCCGGGGGAGCAGCTTCGGGGTGGCTTTGATAGAGCCACGGGGCTGACTAGCTGGTAGTCTTGTCCGCCATACTCCGTATATATGCTGCGATTTGTCATTTCATTGTAGTGATAAGTTATATAGCACGACAACATAACATGAACATATTGAACTGCTGCTAAACACTCACTGGTCTCTTCGAACCACTCGACCAACTATTCACACCCGCAACTTCCCTAAAAGGCTATGCACACGGCCACCATAAGCCTTTAAGCATAACCACCACCCGTGGAAGCCCAGAGCATAAACACCATAGCTTCCAGAGAAGAGCAAAGTCAAGCGATCGAAACGAGAATACCGAACCAGTAAGTAACTGAACCCTTCGAACGTCGTCGAATACGATCTGCCTGTACCATCGCACCGGCCAACCAGATGCGTCCTCGCCAAACATTCCCCAACCGGGTTAAGATTGTCCTGTTCAGGACGAATACGAGCACAGCTGATCCGCCTCTGTATCCTGTCAGCTTGGCGGGGTAAACGGTACGGCTGGTACCGATCGCGCTTAGATGGTTCTGGTACGGAAATACGCGTCTATCTGGTATCGGTACATGACAGGTACTTGATCTATATTGGTTACTGGTATGTATGAGACGGACGCTATACATGCCCATTCAATATCGGAAACATCAGCTTGGTGACAGGTTGTTGCACAGGATGAAACTCTGTGTGACGTTATTGATTATGTGTAAATGAAGCTGCCTAGAACTGCTGAGTCCGAGTCTGCTCATCGATTACCCATGGTTGAGTGCGATGTTTAGGAGACGGTTATGTGCAGTAGGAGGCAACTGACCACAACAGCTGTTCCATGTCAGCGAGCAGAGAATGGCGCCGTCCAGCAGAAGATGGACTCTTCCACTCTTCTTTCTTTGGATCCTGTACGCCTGATCCCCGATCTCTAATGATCCTGTCGAAGCTAACCACGACCCAGCCTCATCCACACAGCAGGTCTATACCTCTTCACCAAAGGCTTCCTTCTGACACGACAGATCCTCGACTCGAAAAGCGATTGCTCTAATCCACCAGTGAATCTCTCCAGAATCTCACTCACAACAGGCACCGCCAACTCCACCTGCTGGACGACCCCCGTCTTCTCCAAAGCGATCATCCTCCTCATCGACGCCCTCCGCCACGACTTCACGACTTCACAACCCACATCCCTCAAGCCATACCACAATGCACTCACCATCCTTCACGAAGCCGCCGCTGAACGCCCTCACAATGCCCTCCTCCTTCCCTTCATCGCCGACCCCCCTACCACAACCCTCCAACGCCTGAAAGCCCTCACAACCGGCACCCTCCCCACCTTCATCGAAGCGGGGTCCAACTTCGCCGGCTCGGCAATCAAAGAAGACAACCTCATCACCCAGCTCCGCGACGCAGGAAAGACCCTCGTGCATCTCGGCGATGATACTTGGAGCAAGCTCTTCCCGGACCACTTTGATCCTCGTCTCTCGCACCCCTACGATTCGTTTCTGGTTGAGGATCTACACACCGTCGACGACGGCATATACAAACACCTTTTCCCCCTCCTCCGCAATAAGACCGAGACATGGGACGTTATCGTTGCTCATTTTCTGGGCGTCGACCATGTCGGTCATCGCTTTGGGCCGTCACATCCTGAGATGCGGGGCAAGCTGCACCAGATGGATGACATCGTGCGGGAGGCCATGAGGGAGGTGGATGACGAGACGGTGTTGATTGTGATGGGAGATCATGGCATGGATGAGAATGGGAATCATGGGGGTGAAACGAGTGATGAGGTCCGGGCTGCGTTGTGGTTGTACACCGCTAGGGAGGTATGGGGGGTTGTGTATTCTGATGCTGAGCCTATCACGGGGGTGACCAGGAGGGATACGCCGCAGGTGGATGTTGTGGCGACGTTGGCGTTGTTGATGGGCGTGCCGATTCCGTTTAATAACCTGGGACAGCCGATTGAGGAGGCTTTTGCTGGGGTCGAGGGGGGGGATTGGGCAAGGTTGGTGGAAGTGAATGCTTTGGCTGCGGCGCAGATGCAGAGATTTGCGAGGGAGTATGAGAAGTATGGGGGAGAGGGGCTGGGGTTGGTGGAGGGTGAGATCTGGAGTGAGGTTGAGGTGGATTTTGGGGATGAGGTGGCGCTGAGGGAGCTGTATGGGAGGATGAGGGAGTATCAGAGCAGGATGCTGGAGGGGTATAGAAGGATATGGGCTCAATTCAATCCGCTGAATATGGTTGAGGGAGTGGTGGTTCTGCTGCTGGGGGCTGTTGCTCTGTTGTGTTTCCAGGTCGATGCCGATTGTGCTGGGATACTGAGGATGTCTGCAGTGGTGGCTGGGATTGTGACGGGAGTTGTGGCCGGGGCTGGCCATGTTGCTTTGGCTGGCTCTTTTCGGGGTTCTGCAATTGATGGAGTGACTCTGGGTACTGCTATGGGCAGTGCTGTGCTATACATCTGGCAGGTCGATTTTCGAAAGGGTTTTCGGCTAAAGATCTGGGACTGGCAGGCAGTGATTTTCACCCTGCTTCTGTCCATCGGATTTGCCTCGAATTCTTATACCGTGTGGGAGGACCGCGTGGTTCTGGTCTTTCTGTCAACCTTTGGGCTAAGCACGTTTGGTGTATCAAGCAGGCTACGACATTCAAGAGGCATGCACGGAGCTCGTTCTCTGCTGTTTATGCTGTTGAGCCGAGTTGCCTCGCTCAGTCGAGCTTGTCGAGAAGAGCAATTACCGTTCTGCAGGACTTCGTTCTATCGCCTGGAGAACAGTGCAGTATGGCGACTGTCAATTCCCGTTATTATTGCCGTGGCCGTTCTATACACCACCAGGATGGCTCTTCAAGGCCTTGACGTTAGGAAAGTATTTTGGTTCAGGACCTGCATGCCCGCAGCACTGCTGTTCAACGCCGTCTTTTGGACCCTGGAATCTGCTAATGAGCAAGGTTGGTTGGTGAACATCTTCGCTGAAGACACATCCAAAACCGTACGAATGACTGTTGCTCGGATAGTGCTGGTTATTGTCCTCGTTGGACTGGCAACTGCTTTTACATCCACATCGGGACAGAGATCTGAAAAGCAACTCATCTTCACTACGGCAGTACTGCTTGCAAGCATCCTCGCAAGTAAACCAACGGGTGGGCTGTCCATGACGATTCTGTACTACCAACTCATCAGTCTCCGTCATCTTGTGCCCAGCAAAATCTCGATCAAACCCACTATCGCCGCCCTCCTTGGCACGTTACACTTCTTTAGCACAGGTCACAACGCCACCTTCTCGAGCATCCAGTGGAAAACAGCCTACATCCCGTTTCGAGATCCGCAGTACCCATGGTCGCCACTGCTGGTGATCGTCAACACGTTCGCCGCGCCAATCGTGGCAGCATGCGCTGTGCCTCTCCATTCGCGGGATGATCAGAGCCAAGCCCGCTTACTCGCGGTTCAGAGCACTGTGTACACCACCTGGGCCGTTTTTACAGCTCTGTGGGCGTGTATTCTCCGTCGTCATCTGATGCTATTTGCCGTATTCTGTCCGAGATTCCTTATGGCCGGCGGTCTCATGGTGATCATCGATGGTCTTGCACTGCTAAGCTCTTACTGACTACGGAGTCTGTGCTACTAGGATATAGGGCGATACGAAAAGCTCGATTGATTAATGAGAGACAATAGTTTGCGTTGACGTCAACAGAACGAGCACATAAAGTCAAATCATCCTTCGAACGGTCCCAACCACCCAATTTTCAGCCATGCAGTGACAGATCACTGGCAATAATGGGTCCAGCAAGCCTACACTATCATCAATAAGCCGCTCAAAACAAAGAGATATTCAACCTACCCGGTAGCACTTGTTACCTCCGTGATGGTGGCGGCAGTTCTACATCAATCAGTAACTCGCAACCTGACAACCTATCCATTGGAAGAAACACATACATTGATGCACTGGTCGTATCCTTTACGACAGTACTGGGTGTCGACCGGGGCGGGTTCCGCATCGGCCCCAACATCGTTGTCTGCCTCGGTAGGAGAAGCCGCGAGGGCCAGAGAGGCGAGGAGGAGGGTGAAGGGGATAGTGAAGCGCATTTTGCCTTGGAGTTCAGTTGATGCTGGATGGTGGTGATGATGATGATGCTCGATCAGAGACGAGAAGATGGCTCTATTTATGCTCCAGAATCTGGCTCATGTTGTTCATGTCCAAGGCGAGGATACATTCCGATGTGATACATGACATATGTCTGTTGAGGTTGATGGCAGGTGAGCACAGAGAAACCTGGGATGAAGCTGTTATATGGATAGACTGAGTCTGGGCCTTTCTTGTGAGAGGTTGTATTAGGGTGAAGGTAAGCTGACCTTGATCTCCTGATCCCTACACTGAACTCAATATTTTGCAACGATGCGACTATGACGAAAGACTAGCAGCACGGCACAGAGCAGGTAGTGTATAGTATACAACAGTACATCTACACATATACACACCTTCACGAGCATAGAAGTACAGAATAGCACCGTTCATTTAAGAATAGATAGATAACCCTTATCAATCACCCCGGAATCGGAGAATATAGCATCTGCCTCAGGTCACACAGCCAGGTACTGAATACGACTCTTGTGGTCATGAGGGGAAGGGGTGCATGCCATGGTAGAGGAGGGTTGTGAAACAGTAATCTTGCCGGAAGACTTTGTTGCTGCTTCTACTGCAGAGTTGGATACCACTAAAGCTATGCAGAACGAATGGTATTATGAGCTGACAAAGATTGTTGCATCTACAGACTGCACTTGTATATACTGACACTGACATGAACAAAGATTAGATAAATATGCATGATCAAAGTAAGCCTTAGGCCAATAATCAGAGGATTGATCTCATACACTTGATGTTTCAAGTCAATCCAACACATCCTACGTAACTGTCTTCTAACTGAACATGTGAACAGGCAAGTAGTACTGTAACCCAACAGACACCTAACGAAGGAACCAACCCATGAACATGAAACCATATCTAAACAGATATATATTCTAATTGGTAGATAGATTCGACCCCAGACACATGAAACACAAAACACAAACACAACAATTGCATATCCAATTCATACCACACCTACTCTATAAGTAGTAATGACTCACCTCACTTAAATCCTACGAATAACTCTCTGATATATATATAAGAGTGGCTATTGATATTACTCTCTCACTTGCGCGCTTACTCGTTCACCTGCCTAGTACTTAGTAACTCAATACCTCCATACCCACGAATACAAAGCACTTAACCCAATTAGGTTTACACTTCGTAGAATTCATCCTTTCATCCTTTCCATCCATCTATCCATCAGCCTGGTATTCTTTTATCCATAGTACATAATCCTTAGTACTCCGTACACAAACCCCCAGAATCATAAGTTAAGTAATTATGCAAGGTACTTTTGTTCCCACCACCACCATCACCACCCACTACTTATCTATATTTATAATCGATGATAAACCAAGCTCAGCTGATAACCACACATACGTGGACATAATCTATATCCTTGTTCATCCATCGAAATAATATGGTCTAAATTCTTCAGTCCGGGATAGATAGAGAGAGCAGGGATAGATAGAGAGAGCAGGGATAGATAGAGAGAGCAGGGATAGGTAGTGAGGGGGTGGTGATTAGGCAAACATCTATCCAGAGTGTTGGGTCGATGTCTCATTTTTGGGATTGTCATGCATGGATGGGGAAGTGGTAGTAGTAGTACTGTCTAGTACTTTTGCCGCTGGCTGGCCTGGGGTATACTGTATTTGTGTATGTGCATATTATGTGTATAACACACTCTCTGTACCACATATACCTATTACCTAGACTATGTGTGTTACTGCATAACCACTACCTATCCTTCCATCACATATCATACTTGTACCTAGGCTAGGTTATGGGGTTATATCAACTCCTACCCAACACTCATACCATCCATACATCCCTTCTCAATAAACAACCCAACTAAGAGCTCATGTTTGATACACACACGGCAGAGGATAACCATCTCCGATATTGTACTATATTCCAATGGGACGGGATGAAAAGGCATGGTGGCACCACCCACATAAGCAATCAAGCCACCAGCCACCTACAACCCGACAATTGCCCGATATTGGCTGATGAGCTAGCTGCAAAGAGGAGGGAATTGTCACATTTACATACCTCCTCTTAACTATCTGTGAAATTGTTTGATATATTTCTCTTTCTTATTATTGTCATGTTATGTAGATTGTTTGGTAGGCTGTATTTTAGTTGTATGGAGATTGTATGGTAATGATGTAATGAAATGGTAATGTATTTATGTCATCCCGTACGGGAGTATAGTATATGCCAAGGTATTAATCATGTGCTATGTATTATGTATCATGTATAATGTATCTCCGTGCAAGCGAACAACAACAACCACCAAATCAGTCTAGTTCCTTTAGTAGTCTCTACTCCGTACGGAGTAAGTAGATCGATATCAAATCCTATCCGAACCCGACCACGACGATCGAATAACCCATCCAGCCATCCAACCATTCATCCCGATGGATGTCAGACTCAACTCACCTCACAGATTAGAATTGTGGAGCGATGAGATGCTCCATAATCCATCATCCGGAATAGATACCTACCTAGTCCCCAATCCCGCTGTCATCCGTAAGTACCTATGTTCTGTAGTTACTATTATTCTAGGTGCATCCATCCATCCACATGAGATCCATCCAACAAGTAAAAGGCAACTTTCCCTCCCCGCATCGCCATCCTTTCGAGAAATCCTTCTCCTACTCCTTTTCCCCACAGCCATCATTCTAGACCTCCCAGCCCACGAGATTCATCATCTCACTCAAATGACACACGCCAACCCAACCGAACCGAACTGACCTACAGGGCTAGGAGTACACTTCACTTCATTTCCCGTCTACGTCGATCCTACTCATCCATCCATGTCAGACGGGGCAGTCAGTCAGTCGGTGCCTCGCCCAGATACACCATCGAATTTACACTAACCCTCCCTCACTCCACTCCACTCCCTAGAGTAAACAGTATGTCAGACACGCCGGCTACAAACTAAATGCTAGTTAGCCTCCTCCGCTTCAATCCACACTGACTAACTAACCAACTAACTAACTTAGTACTACCTATGTAGGCAGGTAAGTACTAGTACGAAGCACCAAAATCAAGGTTTTTTTTTTTTTTTCTCATCGCCCCCCTTTTAGCATCCGGATACTTTCTCCCTAGGGATATGATTGACTCTTCAGACGGGTCGGAGACGTCCGTCCGGTTCTCTCCGTCCGTTCGTTTCCTTATAGAAACTAACCTAGGCTAGAACTACTAGTGATCAACCCGATCGGATCCGTTTCCACTCATCTATCTAAGACTAGATAGGTAGTCCGCGAGCTGGTGAGGTCCAGAACCGACTCTCGCTTGCTGGTCTGGTCTGGTGGGCGGGTTAATGTCAATGACAGCGCCAAATGTCTTCGGCTTGGCTTCTGGCCGGACGTATGCATGTGCAGTCGATCGGAGGGGAGGCCCTCGAATCGAGGCCCTACGGAGCGAGCACACAACACTAGATCGGGATGGGAATTGGGATGGATGGATAGGTGGTGTCGGCTCATCGCGCAGTCAAACTTCCCTGTCTAGTGTCTAGTTTCACCGGCGGCTAGTCGATCAGGCGCTACGACTGTCGTAGGGTATCTAGCTCCTGCTCCGACCCAGATAGACTTCCAAGCCATGAGTGGCTTTACTCCTTAAGTACACGCGCCAGCCCGAGTGGAGCCCTTCCCTTTCCCCCCCCCAACCGTTTCAGCCGTCGATCCTTGGCTGACGTTGGTCGGACACGGTAGGGTCCTCCTGACAGGCCGCATCTCGCGACAATGAGCCGATAACAATGGCCCCCCCGGAGAGCCAAGCACGGCTTGCTTTCTCTGTCGGGTGCGGATCGACCCCTACATCGCGCGCCGCCGGCGTCACAGGAACACGGCACTCCGGAGAGGGGGTTGACCATTATTAGAAAGCTTCGGAAAATAAGTACATTCATCCATGATCGATATACGTGGTGGTCAAATCAGGTGCCTGCACGCGTAGGCTATGCGCATAAACAACATATACTGCATCATTTGCCAAGGTATCAAAAAAATAGGACAGTCGCCTCTTCGCAGCCTTTTGACAAGGGGATCAACTTAACCAAATCAACAGTCCGCAGCAAATAGCACAAATGGCGCAGTGCCAGAGATTGAGGAAGAAAGAGAATGTCAGCGGGTTAGGCGTCTGACCAAATTAGGACTCGTAAATGACAGTCATGATAGGGCATCACACAAAATACACATGCATTGTAACTCCAAGTCTGAAACAATCGCTGTCGAATCATGCGGGAAAACAACCGTCGCCGGCTCCTTAACCAACCCCGAGGAACCCCCAGTCCGTTCCCTCGGGCTGGTTCAGGATTCGGGCCGTCGGTGGCTTGTATTCACTCTGAGTATTAGTGACGAGGAGCGGGGGCCCCTCCGCCGTTGGAAGGCTGTGGTAGGGTGGCTGGAACTCCGGCGGTAAATATCCCTGACGGCCAGGATCATACCGCTGCTGTTGAACCAGCTGCAGGTAGTGTTGCTGAGCGCGCTGTACGTCGACCGGGGATGTGACCGGGACGTGCTGGGCCACAATCGGAGGCGGTTCTTGTACGGGTACCGACGTTATGTGCAGGCTCTGGTGAGGATAAAACTCATGAGTTGGTGTCGGGGTATGAGGATAGTAGGGTTGCTGGGCTAAAAGGTACTGTTCATTCGGAACGGGAACGCCGACTTGCCCTTGATACGAGTGTTCCGAAATCGCATCTTCTGAGGGCAGTCGAGTCATAGATCCTGGGGGGTGGGAGCGGTGTTGATGTTTGGTCAACGTGGTTTTGCGGCAGAAGCTTGAAGATGGTTAGAACGTCATCCGCATCCAAGATCGGGCCAATCCTTACGCTCGTTCGCACGTTGGCTCTTGACAGATATAGGGCCGCTTGCCCGTGTGGATCCTCCGATGACGGGCGAGACTCGATGACTGTAGTGGTCAGCATTGATAAGATATGGGGACGCGAGGCGGAGCATACATCCGAAAAGGCCTTGTGGCATCCTCGGTGGTCACAGACATGAGGCTTCTCTCCTGTGTGTGTCCGCGAATGCACGGTCAATGCACTGCGCTGGATGAAGCTCTTATTACAGTCCTTGACTGTGCAGTGATACGGTCGCTCGTTGGTGTGTATCCGGTAGTGCCTGCACAGGTCTGATTTGCGGTTGAAGGACTGTCACTGTCAGAATCTATAACGGTCTGGGAAGAAAACGATCCAATAGCTGCCAGAGAAAAAGAAAGGGACTCTGGGACGAGCATACCTTGTTACAATGCTCCCAAGTGCAGTTGAAATCGCGTCCACCGCCAGGTGCCATGGCTACGGATTGGAAGCGCAGAAGCGAGAGCTGTTGGCGAGGTGAGCGCAAGAAAAGGATAGCGGGGAGTGGACCGAAGGCTGAATCTCAGGGAAAAAGAAAAACAAAAAAGAAAAACAAAAAAGAAAAGAGTAAAAAGAAAAAGGGCAAATCCAGAACGAGGAGCAGGAGCAGGAACAGGAGCAGGAGCAGGAGCAGCAGCAGCAGCAGCAGCAGCAGAAGTAGAAGGGAACGGGCCAACAATATGAGGGAGGGTACCAGCAACGGCGATGGGGAACCAACGGCTCGGAGTATGGCCAACAGCTGGGATTGCGGAGCGAAAATAGGGGAGAGGGAGAGAGGGGAAAAGAAAGACGAGGGAAGGAGGTCTGGACAAGCGGAGGGAACAGGAATGTCACTGCAAATTAAGTCCGACGGCATGCAGCCTCGACAGTAATCACTGGAAGGTCTGGACAGGCAGGTCGATTGGCAGCCAAGTCGCAGGCCGAATGATGGATCAAATCAAATGGAAAATGGGGTGAGGCTGGCCTTTGGGGGAAGCAGTCCAGAATAGCCGACAGGGAGATAGTCCAGACGTACGTACCTAATAATAAAAATAAAGCAACGCGGGATAATAGGGTCCCCAAAATAATAATAATAATAATAATACTGATCGTAAATAGCAAATCGTACTAACAAGGGCGTGAGTGGAAGAAGTAGAATCGATCGCGACAACGATGCGACTACTATCCTATCTCAGATGTAGTTCAACAAAGCTGCTGCTCGGCCCGGGCGAGGTTGCAACTCTGTGATACAGCCACTTTGGCTGCGGGTCTTAATCGGTTCTCCCCCAGGTACAGCCAGAACCAGTCAAGGGGAGGGGGGGGGGAAGAGTGGGTAGGAAAGTGGGTGAGTGGGTGAGTGGGTGAGAAGAATTCACAGAGAAGAAAGGAAGAAAATCGCTGGGGTGGAAGGAAAAGAAATACTCGACGCGAAACCGAGGAGGATGAGAAAAGGAAAAGAGCTAGCTGAATGGTTGGCAGAAGCTCTGCGTCCGTTTTTATTATTTTCCCTCGTTTTGCCTCTCCGGCTCTCGTGAGCAGGCCGTGTATTTTTTATAACACCGCATCTCGCTGGGCCTTTTCTACCTAGCAGGTACTTAGCAGCTACTAAGCTCCCTCACTACTGTCGCTGGTAATAATGATAAATTGGATCAGACAAGAGCCAGTGGAGCTCGCCTTTGCCCGTAACCCTCCTGGGCTAGCTTGCACTTGGCCACTTCTCTGGTACCCTGACTAGATACTAACTTGCTCCATCTATCTAGTCCTCCAGAAGTAGTTGATACCCCTACCCCGGAAAGATCGGGATATACTAGTAGGCGTCGGTGGACAAGCAGAGACATTCATCTAGACCCGAATTAAAATTATTAACAGCTGGAGGACAAAAGAAAAGAATGAAACCCCCTCCGACCAGGTCGTAGAGGAGGGGGGAAGAAATTAAACCAACGTTTTTAATTTTATTCTTATTTTTATTTTTTTGGTTTTGATTTTATTTTACACCCTCGTTACTGGATGAACATGGGTGACATGTTTTCCCCTGGAGAGGGTCAGGAGGAAGAAAACCGGTATCAAACGAGAGTACCCAAGTACTAGGTACATCCGGGCACAAAGCAGCAGCAGCGGCACTTAATTTAGGAATCCCCCTAAACTGACAGGCTAGGGCATCTGGGTCCCGCTGTCGATGGATGCGATGTCCTGGGGGAGAAAAGAAGTTGGGACTAGCAACCCCAGGACAAAGTTACCCAAGACCAAGGTTTCCCTTCCTACTGAACCGTCTTCCGGTCAAGAAAGGCTTGGGGAGAGGGGAACACCAGTCTCCACCCTGTCCGCCTGTGCCTTAGAACGCTCAAAGGCTAGGATATAGGCTCGGCCAATCATCGGAAACCGAGGAAGAGCCTGGCCTTGGAAGAAATCCGCTAGTCTGGACCGGGGCTAGTTGCCTGCATCGTGGATGCAAACCTCAGTCGGACCGCTGTATCGTTGACCCGTATCTGGTATGTACTGGCCTTCCTCTCGCGGGTCAAAATTACCGACAGGTACCTCGCCCCGTACGTACCTGGTACCCATCTCATAGGATGAAATATGGAAATGGGAGCGAACTAGAACTGGAACTGGAACTGAAGCTGAAGCTGAAGTAGGTGGCCGTTTCCTTGTCCTAGACGGTGGTCGGCCATAACATTTCGAATACAACCACGCCTGGAGACAATGGCACCGCATCAATTCAAAGGAGTCAGAGCTGAGGCGGATCACAGCAGGGTCACGCCAATACAACAAGCAGTGTGTCTACGTACGGGATCTTCTGTACGACCTGATGGACTAACCGATGATGACTTCTACTTACTATCTCTTCCTTCTACCCAAGTTAGTAGTATACGGATTACTCTGACTATGTACATTGTTTTTCTGCCAAGAGGCTGCGTATTTCCCGCCAATCCTAGTACCAACTGGGCAGGAGTCTGGCTCTCCAAACAGCGGGCGCTGGAATTAAGTTCCTGACAGCTTCGCGTCAGCTCTCTGCAACAGAATCTCAGACGGCGAGGAACGAACCGGCGTGAAAGCCAAAGGAGACAAAGAACAATGTCAGGCCGGCCGAACAGGCAGCACACACCGGAAATTATCAGCAAGGGATAGCCGCGATGCAACAGCCTGAAGGGTGGCTTTTCCTTTTCTGGCGCGAGCACGGATCATGCTGAAACTGGCCCAGAAGCAAGCATCCCTCCTCCTTCTCTTCCTTCTCCTCCTTCTCCTCCTCCACCTCCACCTCCCCCAGGGTCTTCTTAGTTCTCCCATCTGCCTCACTCCGAACATCTACCGTCCTACGCTCACCTTGCCTATCTAGGCAGTAGGTCTATCACAGTCCCCATGATACTTCCCCCCGCTGTCATTGGACGTACTTCTGGCTATCTCCTTAGGGGAAACAATGAGTACGACGCCACGGTATGCTGGGTGGCCATAAGTGGCTCTGGGCTGCGGCTATTCTACCGATTCGATTGCTGGATGACAGTCGGACGTAAACTCAAATGGACCGGTCTGTCAAGCCTCTATCAGTGTCCAAATTATACTGGTGCCTTCGGGCTCTGCTCTCCCCACGTGGCGGCTACAAGAAGCCATCTGGGTCGCAGTATTATTGCTCCATCAGTCATGGGTCCGAGGAGGGACCAGCGGGATTCAGTCGTCATCCCGTCCCCCCCTCCTTCCGCCCGTCCACCGCGACTAATTATTAATATGATACGATGATAATCATGAGCTTCGGGGCCAATTAAGCTCATGGCGATCAGTTGGCTGCCCTGAGGCTGGAGCTATGGTAATGGTGTCGATGCAGTCGTGACTTGTCCAGTCCTTAGTCCTTACAGCAAGTCAACCGACAATCCGTAACTGACAATTGACACCCACCTTATCGTGGTTGGTTGCGACGCATGCTCGCGAGGTCGGAATCCCTTCCTTGGATATCGTCAGGAGCCCACATGGCGAGATCTGCCGTTTACGTTATCTAGGATCACGGACTGCCGTGAGGCTTTGAATCCGAAGCCGACTAGCAACAGTGGATCTCAATAGTAGCAGCGGGTCGAACCCATGGAACCACCAGACAAACACAATCGCCGCCCGCTTTTATCAGTAAATGCGGTCCAATGCGCTTAGACTTTGGCTATTCATGGTTTGGACCCTGTCAACCAGAGATCCATCGCGCTTGAAGAACGGCTCCGTACACAAAGATAGCAATTAACAGCTGGTAGTATAGCACGCAAGAACTCGATAGATCATCGTCTGCAGACGATAAAGTTTCGTCTGCCTTCGGTGGGCTTTGTTCTGCCAGGCAACTTTGCAATTCCTGGTGCTTTCGGGCTTTGCAACACCGGGATTGCCGATGGCAATGGAGCTTATACCACGCTTGGCTATTGAACCACCCTGAGTCAGGCACAATAGCTCCAAGTCTTGACGCCGCCGTGGACAGCCACGCCAAGGCCATCATTTCTAATTGGAATGGACTACCAAGCCCTGGCTATCCACCAGCGTGTGAGGGCGTCGGCTTTGACTGGTAGAAATCGCTCCCGTCACGTCTGGCTCGTATTGCTTTTTCTCGGCCGGCACTGCTTGGTCTTAGTTGACACCCGTAGTGGCGCAATGGGCTTATCCTAAGTCCTAACAGTCGCGCCGGCGATAACTATATTGAACGCGAGTCATCTGGACCTGAGGCCACCCATCAGCAATGACTTGGTCGTCAGCACACAGGGGCAGGCAGGGTACGTGGAAGCGCGTTTCGCAGTCCGTCCCCCGCCCCAGCAGGGATCCATGCTAACCGATCCTGTTCTGGTGTCGTGAGCCCAAGCCGAGCCTGAGGGGGAATTGATCCCGTTATCATCCGATCGTCCTGGACGCGAGATGATGAGGATGATGCCGTTGGAGCCTTGGGAGGACCATGGGGTGGAAGAAAATCATGGGGCAGAGGGAGCGATACGGATTACCTGGTAATCTACCCACCCAGACATGTACCGGGTACTTACGCAGCACCACGCAACGGACAGGGAGGCCCTGGGTTAGTGACTGTATCCCCAAATGAGCCATAGGGAGATGAGGAACTAGTGGCCGCCCCCATATTTCTGGCAGACGGAGTACGGAGTACAGGAAGCAGGGTTATCTACTATCTCCTATCTAGTCTGGTGCCCACCGTACATGGCAGCTCTCTAGTGTGGCCGGCGCCCAGAACCTTCCTGGCCGAACCCGTCAATGAAAGCGCGACGGTGACAGTTGGGCGCATCACTGGCAATGCAGGAGTGACGCCAGGGCTTGTACCGTGCTGGATGTATGTCGCCGATCCTCAGGGCCCAATAAGTAGAGGGCTAATGGCGTGACTTTTCATGTGGTCAATAATGGCAGACGGGATGGACTACTCTAGCACCCTGACTGCGGAGATTGGGATGGAAGGGACGAGGAGCACAAGACAAATCGGGGAGGAAGAGCGATGCAAGACAGGGCGAAACAAAATAAAGAAAAGCAACCAGTATGAGATTGCGATACCTGTGATTCGACTTTCATCCACTCTCCTGCTCCGCTTTTGGATCTACCCGGCCAACTGGCGTGACAGCTAATGAACGAACGGGAAATGAGGGGAAAAACATCCGAGATGGAGAGAGTGGGGGGAGCATTCGTGCCATACGAACCGGCCGTGCATGGGGTATCTGTCAATCCTGGATAGACAGGTCTGGTCGATGACGTCGGCCAGCGTACAGCTGGCCGTTAACCTGAGACGGTCGCTCCGTTAGCACTGGGGAGAGAGTCCCAGGCACCTGGTCGGTGGTTCATCCGCCGCAGTCCCCGTCGCAGGCCGGCGGCATCATGTGTCTGTCTCACTCTCCCACTTGCTGAGCGGAGTGGGCGATGAACCCCCCGGTCGCAATTGACGTAACGCAAGCCAGGACCGACCTAATCGGACTGTGAGAGAGGCACATGGTTAGCCGAGCTCGGCCGTAATTAGATGGTTTCTGATTCCACCAGGGGTTGCGATATGCGAGCTGTGATTCGTGATTCGCGATTCGCGATCCGTAAGCTGTATGAGGAGGGGAGTGCGAGGAGGATGAGGAGGTGGTGGGGGGCCTTTAGGAATTCATGCATGGCCACGCCAGACTAGAGACTAGAGACTAGTAGAGAGAGAGATAGCGGGAGGAAGAAACGAAATGAATCAGGGAATCTTACAGGCCAGTTAGTTCATCCTTCCTGAGGCTGGACTGGCTCACAGTCTCACTAGTGACTGGGCCTGGTCGCGCAATTTGTCCAAGGGAATAATTTCCTCCCCCCAGAGCTAACTAAAGTCGCTAGGGACGGAGGGGACGAGAGTTTCCTGATCCTTGACCCGACGGTTGTCAGATGGTTTGAAGGGAGGGAGGGTCAAGAGAGGGAAATAGGATCCTCCAGCCTTGACTCGTTGTTATCAGCACATGCCAGGATCAATTGGTTGCCTTCGCCAGTCGGCCATCCAATACCCCGCATTCTGGAGCAGATGGATTGTCGCTGCCAGCACGGCTTGTCGGTGGTTGTCACTTGTCACTTGTCACACGCAGTCGGAGTAGTGTCGCCCCGACACAAGCAAAGCAAAGCAAAGAAACGAGGGAAACGACCATGAATGACGATGACGCCGATTCTCCCATTGTCAACTCTCTCACTCTCAACTACTAGCTCACTCACTAACGCTCTCACCCACTCACCGGTCGGTCATTGCTGCCCATCAGCCACCCCCCTCTCCTCCGGCCAAGGAAATCACCCATCCTCTGCGTCTCATGATGGACCGTCACCGCCGCCGTTATCATTGGGAGGGGCGTGAATAATGACGCGCAGCCGCAGCAGCAGCAGCAGTAGAGGTTGGGCGCTAATCCGGCCGGGTGGATGTCGGAAAGAAGTTCCAGTACTCCCATCCAGGAGCTTCGATTGCCAATTCTTTTGTGTCGCGCCGGTGTTTTGGCGGACCATCGCGCATTCTCCGCTACCCCATCTGAGCGACCTACTAGTAGCCACCACTAAAGGCACTAACAGCCAGTTAACCACTTTCGACTTAAGCATGATGGGAAACGGGGCTACGCGAGGTTGCACCAGAGCATCCACCAAGCTCCCTCCGAGGCGCTGGCTGCTGCTCCCTGACGATGCTAGACATACATGCGTTCGGCACATCGGACGATAGGCCTCCAGTCTCCAGAAAATCTCCGATTTGCATGCTCCATGAAGCGCCAGGCCAACGCAAGCTATGGCCACGCACGCCTCTGGCTCAAACGGCTGCTCTCGGCCCGGCTCATGGAGGGGGATTAATTTCAGTCGCGACATTTGACAAGCGAATCGCAACGAGAGTTGCCACGGGCGCAATTGATGATTGCACGGCGGCCAGGATAGCCTTATGGGCAGCCAAGAGCGGGCGTCGATTCGATCAGCCTGCTCACCCTCCTTCTCTCCCCCTCCAGAGCATCACTAGTAAGTAGTTAGCATCCTGGCCCGAAAAGAGAGGTCAGTCGTAAGCTGGCAATCTCCCAATTGTCGGTGAGTGCTCATCACTGGCCCGTCCCCTTCCTTTCCTCCTTCCTGGAGGTGTTTGGGATCCATTCCATCCCCTTCAGCGTCCCGTTAGCAAGCGCCAGGTAAGCGTGGGATTCTAGGCCCCCCTTGCAGGCCCCGGCTTCGAGACGGTCTGGAATAGGTTATTGCGGATGTCGCCATGGATGGAGGGCGCGCGCAGGAGGGATTCTGATCAATCGGCCACTCCCTCGGTGCTACTGCATCGGTTCGCCTGCAGTGATCGCGTCGCCATCAGATTAGCCCTCGACGATGGTCGTCCTCTTGCTTATTCCGGCATCTCCTCCTATCGGGACGCCAAACTGATTGGCCGCTGGGCCTGGTATAAACTACCGAGGCCCGTATACGATCTGATTGATCTTTCCCCGAACTTTAATACCAGACAGCGTCGGGGTGGCTGTGTCGCATCCTGGCCCTCGTTTCCACCTTGACAGGCTGGGCGCGCCATGTGAGCTCGTCCAGAACCCGGTCGAATGTCGATAGATCGCTGCTGTTTGCCAACTGGTGCTGACGGCTGACCAGCCCAGGGATTGGCATTTGTCAACTTGTCGGCTTGTTCCTTCGACTCGACGCCTCGCCTACCAGATTGGGACGTGATGATGGTGGCGTTTTCCGTCCTCGCAGAATCGGTCTGGGTTGCCTTTTGGATGGTTCTGGATTGAGGCCGCATTCTTCTGCGCAAACATGAATTCAGCTCCACTCACAACTATACTAAGGAGCACTGCGGAGTTGGGACGAATATAGACCGCAAGTATAGCTCTACATTATTGCCCGATTTCGAATCATCGCTCTCCCTATACTTTACCATCAAAATTCCCCTATGAAGTATTCTCGCCTCCTTTCCATCAATCCGCCACAGAGCCTCACCATCCGCTCCGCTGCACCCCAAACCCAACCCAGGAACCTTCACATTCCCCCCCTATTCCATGCATCCTTTCCTGCAACATGACGGCCACACATAATAAAAGGACGACACACACACGCAGCCCGAAAACTTTACTCACGCGTCACCCACTATCTATCTGCTTCCTTTTTTTCTCGCCTCCGCTCTTTAGACTTTGACACTTGGGTGCATCTAGCCAGCCAGCCGACTATAACCGTCGGCAGTCGCCACAGATAATCATCTCCCCGTAAGACCAGCTGTCACTTCTTTATCCACCTCGTTGGATAGGTTTGGGATATTTTGAGATGGGGGTGAGCCGCATGATGGTTTGATATATCAGGTGAAGGGAGTACGAGGTGGTGGGGAGTTAACTGGGTCGTGGTTGGTGGGCGGGATGGATTGGGTTTGGATTTGAACTGTGGTGAGAGAAGGATATAGGTGGGTAGGATGAGCAGGTATCTGGGAGGTTACTTGCTGGTAGATGGAAATGTCGACGAGGTTGGAATGTTGGGATGTTTTGGTAGGGATGGTGGCTGTAGGGGTAAGACGTAGGCACATGCTACAATGTACGAGACATTAGGTGTTGAAGATATAGAATCTGTATCAGTTATACTAACAAGGCACTACTACATGACTTGCAACCCGAGTCCCGTTTTTTCCCTCCTATATGAAGAAAGAAACCGCGATAGTCGTGTATCCTGATCAAAACCGCACCATAATGAAGCTATTCAGATCTATACGGGTACTTAGTGCTGACTACCCCCCTGCCCCTTAAGTAATCTTCAAGGTAAGTACGACCATGTCTTGGTCAAACACAAAAGCAAACTCAACATCTACATTTAACAGACATTCCATTTCTCCCATCCCACAAAGACACAATGAATACCACCTATCAACACCAAGATCAGTGCCTGGATTCCATCCCAGTCACATGATCCCACTGATAGATGGCGCCTTATGTAATCACCCCTTATCGGACAGTTATACAAATCCAGCCATTCTTCAGCTTCAAAATCCCATTCAATCCCACCACAACCGGACAATTGGACCCTCATCATGGCCGATACCACGCAGGACAACCCGCAAAATGATTTCTACGTCCTGGTCACAGGCGCAAACAGGTACTTGCAATTCCCCGTCCCTACATCACAACCACCACCACAACCACCACGGCCACCATCCCAAACACCCAACAAACTAACCACTCCAACCCAGCGGCGTCGGCTTCGACATCTGCAAACGCCTCATACTCGACTTCCCACTCACCCACCCGGCAACCCACCACCTAACCATAATTTTCACCACCCGCAGCTCCCAAAAAGCCACCGACACCCTACGCCGCCTACAAACCCACCTCCCCCCATCCTCCTCCAACACCACCACCACCAAATCCACCAGCCAAATAACCCTCCACCCGGAAACCGTCGACCTCTCCAACCTCCTCTCCGTCCGCGCCCTCTCCCACCGCCTCACAACCACCCTCCCCCACCTCGACAGCATAATCCTCAACGCCGGCATCGGCGGCTGGACCGGCATAAACTGGCCGTCCGCCATCTTCGGCGTTCTCACTGACCTCGTCCACCAAGTAACATGGTTCACACACAAAGTCGCCCCCACCGGAATGGTCACATCCCCGCAGACCACATCCACGAATCCCGAACCCCGTCTGGGGGCGATTTTCTGTGCCAATGTGTTCGGACACTACATGCTTTCCCATAATCTCATGCCCCTATTGCATAGATCTACCCAACCGGGGAGGGTCATCTGGATGTCTAGTCTCGAGGCCACGATCCAGCATTTCAATGTGGAGGATATGCAAGGTCTGAGGACGAATGTGCCTTATGAGTCGTCGAAAACGCTCACGGATATTTTGGCCCTCACGGCGGATTTACCATCTACGAGTCCTTGGGTTGAGGGGTTTTATTCTTGCTCTGCCGCCTCGGGTTCTACTGATTCCGATACGGGTACGCGGGAAGTTAAGGAGACAGGGGCGCCGAAGACGTACCTCGCTCACCCCGGGATCTGCGGAACGGGGATCCTGCCTCTTGCGCTGCCGCTTTTCTGGGCTATGATTGCGGCGTTTTGGTTGGCGAGGATGTTGGGATCGCCGTGGCATACGCTGTCGACGTATGCGGGGGCGAGTGCGCCGGTGTGGTTGGCTGTGTCGGGGCAGAAGGAGCTGGATGAGGCGGAGGAGAAGTATCGGGGTCATGGTGGGGGGAGGGTGAAGTGGGGGTCGTCGTGTGATCGGATGGGAAGGGATCGGGTGGTTTCGACGGAGGTGGAGGGATGGGGTCATGGGGGGTGGTTGGGGGGGCGGTGGTGGAGGAGGATCGATTGAGGAGGAGGAAGCGTGGGATGAGGGATTTGACGGCGGAGGAGAAGATGGAGTTTGAGGAGTTGGGGAGGAAGTGTTGGAGGCAGATGGAGGAGTTGAGGGTGCAGTGGGAGGAGATTTTGGAGAGGGAGGAGAGGGAGAAGCGGGTTAATGTTTGAGTGTATGATTATGAGGGTGCTGGGGATTGCATAGATGTAGCATATACGGGGATATAATTTAGATATAGATAATGTGTAAGATTTATTGTATTCTTTTTCTGTCTGCCTCCCGTATTTACATTCCTAACCCATGTCCACATACGTCATTAAAATCAGATAGAGTATTAGTCCATGTGCTCACCATCTCCGGGGAAACAAGATGTAGGAAAAGAAAAAGCCTCGCGACAAAATGACGAGTACGTCGAAAAAAAAACGGTGCACAAGAAATGGTAGTAAAGATCAAACGACTGGTCGGCAACAACTCAGCACGGAAGGATTATGAGGGTTAAGGTAACCCGAATCAGACACGCTTCTACCATCAAGGCCTCTAGCATGCGGACACGGACGAGCACAAGACAAAAGTAAGGATGGGTGCGAGAAGGGAGATGTTCGGAGGGGAGACCGCAACGTATCCAAGCACAGTCCCGTGTTCGTGTCCAGAACCCTGGGGGTTCTCTGCTCGAAAGCAACAAGGACCATCAACTCCGGTTTCTATGCATCTGCGCGGTTTCGAGGTATAGGTGGTTTATATCGAGGTGTAAGGGCATGTCGACGTGAGGGGATTACATGATGATAGCAGGAACTAGATAATAATTAGCGATATTCTCAGGGAGATTTGAGCGCATCAACTCACCATCAACGTTCTGCTTGATGCTCTTGTGAGGCAAGATCGAACCACCGTTAACATAGACTTCGTCGGCAATGGTGACATCGTCACCTAACACCGTAACGTTCTCCAAACGAGCCCAGCGGCCCACAGAGCTGTTCCATCCAACGATGGTCGACTTGACCCACGCGTGGTCCTTGACCTTGCTGTTCTCCATCAGGACACAGCGCTGCAGACGGACACCATCTCCAACCACCACGTTGGGTCCGATCACGACATTGGGGCCAATGCGGCAGTTCTTGCCAATCTTGGCCGAGGGGTCGACCATGACATTTCCACCGTACACGTAAGGCTCGCTGTTGGGGGCGAGTAGCTTCGAGTTGCGCTTGGCGAGAGAGGTGAGATAGAGACAGGTACCGCTCAGGAAATCCTTGGGCTGACCAACGTCCATCCAGAAGCCCTCCAGGTCGAAGGAGTGCAGCTGGCCGTCCTTGCAGATGGCGGGGAAAGTCTCCTGCTCGATGGAGGTGGGGCGCAGCTCGATCCGGTTCAACACGCTGGGGTTCAGGATGTAGATACCCGCGTTGATACGGTTGCCAACAAACTCGACGGGCTTCTCAACGAAGCGGTCGATGCGTGACGGGTGGTTGGGCTTGTGGACTACAACACCGTACTTGGAGGGCTCGTCGACCTTGGTGACCACAATGGTACCCTCGCTACCGTGGCTCTTGTGGAACTCGGCCAGCTCCTTAAAGGGGTAGTCGCAGATGATGTCGGAGTTCAGAACGAAAAACGGGGTGTCGTCCTTGCCCAGAATCTTCTCCGCCAGCTTCAGAGGACCAGCCGTGCCGAGGGGTTCGGATTCAACGGAGAATTCGATTCTCACATTGTAGATCTCTTCGTACTATGAGTGGGGCGATGGTGAGCATTCGCCTAGACAGGGTGCAGCTAGGGCAATTGTACCTTCTTCAGGGTCGAGACCATCACATCCGGGCGGTAGTTGACGGCCAGAACAATATCTGTGACACCAGCAGCAGCCAAGCTCTCGACCTGGTGCAAGATCATGGGCCGGTTGGCGAATTCGACCAAAGGCTTAGGGAGGGTCAAGGTCTAAAAGACATTGCAACGATTAGCTTGAGCTTCCCACGATCTGATCGGAATCGACTGGTATGTTCGACGTCACGATCGTCGGCGGGGAGGGGGTTCACTCACCAAAGGACGCAGACGGGTACCGAAACCGCCAACGAGAATGAGGGCTGTCACCGGTCAGCTAGATGGAAAGGAGGAAGAACTAGGACAGACTCGCACATACCCTTCATGGTTGCTGTGAGGTTGGATTAATTAAGGGTAGCGATCGGGAGGGGAGGCTTGCTCCAAACGAGTGACGGGAGCAAGAGATGGCCAGGTGGAACAAAAGCCCGCAGAGGGGATGGTGGAGAGAATGTATAGAAGATGGAGAAGATCCAACGATCCAAAGGGGATGTTGGAGAGATTAGATTGATCGATAGGATGGATTGATTGGGATGGTCTCAGACGAGGAGAGGAGAAAGGAAAGGAGGAAAATGACGGTAGGATTTAATTATTATAAGAGAGAGTGAGAGAGTGAGAGAGTAGCGAGTAGGCAGAGGCAGGCAGAGGCAGAAAGAGGAGAGAGGAGACCACCTGGCGTTGCGATTGATTCGGGGAGAGCGGGCCGTAATGGCTGTGTATGTAGGGGCCGGTAATGATGCCCGCCCATACGTAGCTACGAGAAGGGAGGTTGAATCTCCAAAGGACCCCCCCCCTTAACGTTGCGAGGGCCGTGACAGCCTTGTGAGGGTCAAGGAGGAGCAGCAGGAGATGGAGGGACCACCAGGAACACCGGGCCAGGACCACTCAGCATCGCCGATGGGGGGAGATGCACGTTTGCGGCCGCGCCACAGCTGGAAATTCTCTGCCGGTAAGGGAATAGTTCGTATCGTACGGCCTAGAACCAGCTAATCACTACGGCGGGATCAGGTGCACCGTGGGGCAACACCCCTGAATTACAGGCCCATAATGTAGTCTTCATCTTAATTACAGTGCGTTGCTGCCAGAATTCTTGGGCCTGGGAGGGAGGGAGATTATAAGGATGTGCACATGTGCGCAAGTGCACAGCAGAGTACTTCCAAGCATCTTAGATATAAACCCTTATTGTCGAGACTGCAGAAAATAATGCAGAACATCCATCTTCAAAAGTACTACCCCCCGTCACAACCGGCAGAGATCCAATAGGAGGTTGGCCTCATACTTGGCCACCGATGGCGTTCAACTGTCGGGTTGCATCCCCTCCTTAGCACGACGTAGTACCTACCTTAGCCCGTTACCTTTAGTGTATGCAGGAGGGATAAGCATCAATTCCCTCGGTGTCTCCTGATCAACAAATTTTCTTCCTGCCGCCCTTTCCTGGTGTCCCCAGCAGTCAGGGTCACAGGCAAAGGCTTGTGGCAGGTTTCATGAGCACCTCTGGACTGCAAGTGCTGAAGTTAAAATAGGGAACAACAGATGTAGTTATTCCTTACTCCGTACTGGTGCTATATATAAACCACGACCTCACTCCTGCGTGTCCGGGGGCAGTGGATTGCCCTTTCCAGCCCGGCCACGTGTGAGAGGCCCCCGGCCTCCGTCACCGCCTGCGGAATCCAGCGCAAATCTCCTGATCCACTCGCGCACCTTGCTCACCTTCACCAGCGGCAGATCTTCGTCCCTCTTGGCTGCAGGGTCCTGCTGAATATCCCGGAGTCGCTTTGCGCTGTAAAGCCCGCCTGCATCGGTTACGTCGACCCGCTGGCGGTGCAGCAGGTCGACCTTCGTGATCCCCTTCCGAAGACTCTGGCCGTACACCCGTTCTCGGAAGGAGCTCAGTCCTACCATCCGCATCAGAACAATGTCCCGTGGACGCAGCGTCGCCAGCGACTTTCCCAGTGCGTCTCCGAGGCTTCCGTTGTCACCGTCCCCGGCGGTGATCGTATGATTCGCAGGAGGGAGCCAGAACGTAACCCCAAACCCACTTCTTGTATCATCTCCCACCACCACCTCAACCAGGTCCAGTTCTTGCCGCCACTGCCGTGTTACAACCCGGCGTGGAGGGTGGATGGCGATAATCGCCACAATGAGATTCACCGTCATCGTCTGCGGCACGATGGATTTCAGGTATGCGACAGTGGGAATATCCCGGAGCTCGGTGAGAGGCCCGTGGATCGGTAACCCTGGGGCCAGGCCGTCTTTCTCGCTGGTTGTCGCAAAAGAGGTCCCAAAGCTGTCGCCCCATCTACCGCTGCCTTGCATGGAATCCCCAGAGTGAAACCCCGCGGTCGAGATCTCGGAGGTTTCATGAACGGTAAACGAATGGTTGTAGAACTGAGAGAGCGCTGAACTCTCCGAAACCATCCTTGACACCTCATTGGGAATTGCAAGATCCCGCGTGGTAAAGAAGCGAGCATCTCGACCCGGTTCCCAATCGTAGATTCCAGGGAGGAACTCTGTTGCGCGCAAATCCTGGAGTAACCTCCATTTCACGGACTGGGTATCTGGAAAAGGCCAATGGCTTCCATCTTCCATGTCCAAGCTATGGAATGGAGATATCGGTGCGTCGAGCAACTCATCTTCATCCCACTGGAGGTTCCGCGACGTGGGCGCGCCCATGAGAAAAATGACTTTTTTGGACATCATCGGACTCAAGTCACAGGGATCAGGCCACGGAGCATATTACTCAAGCACTGTATGTCGTCCTGTTCGAGGTAAACCCGCTAAAGCGCTCGATGCGGGGGGCCGTCTATATCCTTGGAGGTCAAGGATAGAGCTTCGATGCGGAAACGCCAAGAGAGAGGAAGGCGCATTGAGGTGTCGAACCGCAGCTGTGTTGCAAACACACCTGGCACATGTGGCCAGTTAAATGGCCCGGAACAAAGAAGTACAGGCCTCTTTGCAATTGAGGTCTATGATGTTCTAGTCATCGGTGTCCGATCTGAACCACGGATTGTAGACAGGCAACGACTCATGTTGTACGGTACAGCGAATACGGTATGGTAAGTGGACGGGGACTTGTCATGGCAAAGGTACGATTGCGAAAGTCATAGCGCATGTAAGCCTGATATGACCGCATCGACCCCGCGGATTGAGGAAGCCCTGATGGTGGTGGTGGTGATGGTGGTGTGTGCTGCCTTCTAGACACCATTCGATTTGGGCGGGGAAAGTCGGGGAACGGCGTGGAATCCGCTGTCAGTGCCTGAGGCAGAGAAGGCGGCGGCTACGGGGGGCGACAGCGGCCGCCAGCACCGGGTCGGCAGACGAATTTCGCCGCCGCGACCAGCCAGGCATCGTCATTGGTTTGGCCTCTCCTCTCTCGCTCCATCGAACTGTCGTCTGGTTGTGGTCGGGGATGGCATGTATCACGACTAAGAATTGATCTTATCATTACCATTACTGTGTCTCTCCCTCCTTCTATCACGCCAAAGGGTTACTATCATCAACCTCGCGGCCAAGCGCCGCTCTAGTTCAGACAACCATGGCCTTCCAAGTCCCGATCCCCAGGCCGGTAAGTCCTTTTACATACACCAGGAGATTTGATCCTGCTAACAGTTGTCTCGCGCGATAGAGCCTTGCGGCTGTGACCTCGGATCTCTGGCCCTCAATGTCAAAGCTGTTGAATGCACCCCGAAACAACGTCGAATACACTCGCCCCGGATATGCCGCCCCTCCGCCATCCCAACGCGCCGTTGCGGAAGCGACCTCCACCGTATGTCTTCCCTCGCCGGCTGGTCAGATAGTAGTGGGAAATTTACTAATACACGCGTAGGGCGTGAGCGCTGTCTCGTTGCCGGAATACCTCAGTTCTGTGTCCTCCGAGGCTTTGAAGGCAAGCATCTTCGGCAAGCCTGTACAAAGCGGATGGGCTCGGTCCTTGTTCAATGGTACCATCCATCCTATCCCTGTGAAGGATTTCTGAGGCATACTAATTGAATTCTTACCTTTAGAACCCACAATGTGGACTACGCCGTCTCTTGCTACCCGTCATCTTGCCTCGCCTACTGCTCGTTCTTACTCCACGTTATCCATGTCTCTAAATCGTCTCCGCTTCGCTCCTAAGGTCGAAGGTCTCTCACGGTTACAGCAGCAACGTTTCTTGTTTGGTGGCCCCTCTCAAAATCTGCTGGCGCAGAAGGAGAAAACTGCGAACAACAACGCTAGCAGCGCGAATGCTCAGAACGCTTTTTATCAGGCTCTCCTCCGTGCAAATCTCCCTGCCATTGTTGTTGAACGGTACAGAAGCGGTCATTTTGCCACGAATGCGACTACGGACGAAATCTATATGAAAGCCTTGCAACGCGTCGGTGGAGCGGATCCTGCTGTGGCGGTCTCGGCATCCGGCCAGGCCGTCAGCCCTGAGCGGCTACAAGCCATCGGTCAGGCCGTCGCGACTCAGTTCCACGGTGGGCAGTTTGGATCATCGACACAATACGGATCAGCAGTCAAGCAAACTGGCACTGGAGGCAAAGAGGATCCTCTGCATGTGGTTGTGGAGGAGTCGACCGGGAGCGCCGTCTTTAGATGGGTGAAGTTCCTGTTCTACTTCGCTTTCTTCGCCTATCTGTCTTTGGTTATGATCACAATTTTGGTTGAAACGACTGGCGCCCTGAAGAATATCAGAGGTCCTCAGAACAGCGAGGCTCAGCCTCAGCAACAAACCGTCCGTTTCAGTGATGTCCATGGCTGCGATGAAGCCAAGGAGGAGCTCCAGGAACTTGTTGAATTCTTGACCAACCCCGATCGGTTCTCCTCGCTTGGTGGCAAGTTGCCTAAGGGTGTTCTCTTGGTTGGTCCTCCTGGTACCGGAAAGACTCTACTCGCTCGTGCTGTTGCAGGAGAGGCTGGCGTTCCTTTCTTCTACATGTCCGGCTCGGAATTCGATGAGGTCTACGTGGGTGTTGGTGCCAAGCGTGTTCGTGAACTGTTCACTCAAGCCCGGAGCAAGTCGCCTGCCATTATCTTCATTGATGAACTGGATGCCATTGGTGCAAAGAGGAACGAGAGGGATGCTGCTTATGTGAAGCAAACCTTGAACCAACTGCTTACTGAACTCGACGGTTTCTCGCAAAGCAGCGGAGTGATCATCATTGCCGCAACCAACTACCCTCAACTCCTCGACAAGGCTCTGACGCGTCCCGGTCGCTTCGACCGCAAGGTGACTGTTGGCCTTCCCGACGTCCGTGGCCGTATGGACATTCTTAGGCACCACATGAAGGAAGTCCAGATCAGCATGGATGTCGACGTTGGCGTTATCGCTCGTGGTACCCCTGGTTTCTCTGGCGCTGACTTGGAAAACCTCGTTAACCAGGCTGCCATTTACGCCAGCCGAAACAAGTCAACCAAGGTTGGACCGAAGGACTTCGACTGGGCCAAGGACAAGATCATGATGGGTGCCGAGGCTCGCAGCCGTATCATCCAGGACAAGGACAAACTCCTGACTGCGTACCACGAGGCCGGGCATGCTCTTGTTGCTTACTTCTCTCCTTCGTCTACGCCGCTATACAAGATTACCATCGTTCCTCGCGGCATGGCCCTTGGTGTCACGCACTTCCTGCCAGAGATGGACATGGTGTCGAGGAACTACACTGAGTACCTTTCGGATATCGACGTTTCTATGGGTGGTAAGGCCGCTGAAGAGCTTGTGTTTGGTCCCGACAAAGTCACCAGTGGTATCTCAGCGGTAAGTCGTATGTCGTATGTCCTATCAGACATAGTCACTAATGAAATATAGGACATTCAACAAGCCACCGAAACCGCCTTCACCTTGATTACCCGTTTCGGTTACTCCAAGAAGCTCGGAAACGTTGACCTTTCAACCAACTATGACAGCCTGTCGTCAGAAACCAAGCAGGAGATTGAGTCCGAAGTCCGGCGTCTGGTCGAGGAGGGCCGGGTCCGCGCTACCAACATCTTGACTGAGAAGCGGGACGAGCTGGAGACCTTGACCAAGGCTCTAATCGAATATGAAACACTGACAAAGGAGGAGATGGAGAAGGTTCTGCGGGGTGAGAAGCTCGACAAACTGGAGCCAGTTCCACCAGCAGCGCCGCCACCTCTCAAGTTGCCTGAAGCTCTACAGACGACCAGGCTGACCCCGCCTTCTGTGTCAAGTGGACGCTCTGTCCAAGAATGAGCCGTTTTTTATTTTCTTATTTAACGATGATTGCTTTTACAGCTACAATATCATAGGAATTTTTGATCTTCACTCCCCTCTTTGCTTTGTCTCGTCTCATGCGTCAACTGTATCAGAAAGAAAGAACATAGTCTAAGTACCCTCTTCTAACCCATTGTGTCATTTTCCAATGATCACTTGATCGATTCCAAGCATGTCCAAGGCATCTTTGTTCTTGCTATACATCTCGATCCCTTTTCATTTCATTTACCACTGTTTCCTTTTATTTTCTTTTTCCAATTGTCTTTCTTGTCCTTGTATTCATCGCACTTGGTTTTCCATCTTTTCTCTTTTTTTCTAATCCGAGCCATAGGCTCAAAGACTGAACAGGGTCAGGACGCATACAGGTGAATTTGGCTGTATTGTATTTGTACTGTGGTTTGTGTACATACGTACATATAGCGTGCATGCATCGAACTCAATAAACTTGCAAGTAACATCATCAGCATACTATATAAATGGAGTCGCTCCCCGTTAAGTCCACCATTCAAGTACGACTTGTTTACTACAATGTCCGAAGGCTGTGAAGATTCGGTTCAGGAGCTAAAGTATGCTAGATTGTCTGGTAACTTCATAGAACTTTATCAAAACCTATCACTACTAGTTCTTTGTAGAATTCCTCTGACTGATACCAACTTAGGGACTTAGTAGTATAGTCATTGCCAGTGATGGTTCATTTTCGGAAGCGTAAAGTTCATTCAGTCATGTGGGTTGGTTATATACTATAGTTTACCATCTATCTAGTAGTCGTTGCTACTAGATGACCCGATGAATTTCAATATAAAAACCATCGACATGAGATCCAAATACGATTAATGTCTATTCTAGTAATTGTAACATTACTAAGTACTACTGTATTGTATAGAAAGCTTCCTTGGTCATAACTATCAGGTGACGGCGCGGTCTCATCTTTTGATTATTCCTGGTTTGATCAAGTCCAGATGCGCCTATGTACGCGCGGTGAATAACCTAGATTGACAGATTGAAGCCCGATACCTATATATTTTGATGTGATGGACTGCAGGGAAGATTAATTAGAAACATTAAGAGACCACTGCGTGGCAGACCACTAATGTATGTACACTAATAAACAACATCAGGAGAATCAAGGAGCAGGATGGAAGAATCAGTTACTCGCTTAATCGGCAGCGGCAGGAGAGGAAAAAAGAAGAGCAATAAAACATGATAGTGTGTCATCATTTCAATCTTTGCTTTTTACCACCTTTCATGTCAACCTTGCTAGGGAAAATTCAAGCAACCACCCGCCGACGTAACATCGTTAAGAGAATATAAATGTTCTTAGCTACGAGAGTTGTACTTCTCGTTGAAGGCGTTGACGGCTAAAGAAAGGTTAACATCATGGCCTGGCAATTCAATGACTCTATGGTCACTTACCAATGGCTATCTGCCGGTACAGCCAGTTCCTGGAGCTTTCATCCTGGACCGGGATAAAGGGGCCATTGGCACCACCCTTGAGTGTGATGCTCATGCCTGTGCGCTCCTTGGAAATGGTTTGGATGTCCGTTAATCGCATATCCCATTCGGTTCGGAGCTTCTTGGTGCGCACGAGGATAATCCGATCGTATGTCAACATGACCAGCATGTCTCGGCCCGGAAGCTCCAGGTGTGCGATATAATCCTCGTTGAAGTATTTCCCGTCGTCGGAGGTCTTCAGCCAGAACTGTCCCAATGCTTCGCGCTGCGAGTAAGGTCGCACAATACCATCAGTGGCGATGAAGCGGGTGAGGCGAACACGGTCGAGTCCCTCGGCATCAAAAACGGTGGTAGTGTTTCGTACACCCTCGGCCAAGTCTGTTTCGGAGTCAGTATATGTGTCCCTATCGGAAATCTAGTCATTAACTCACTTGAGGCAAGATCGAAGGCGCCTATCGCGGGCTTGGTGGCCAAACCCAGGACACCCTTTCCAACGCCCTTGAAGAACCCTTGTATGCCTTCCTTTTCGGCACCCTGCAGTGGATGACGAGCAAGTCCTCCAATACCGCTTGCTAGACTGGTCGCGAATGCATTGCCACCCGCGGTGATGCCATACAAGGCGTGTTTTGGTCTGTTCCGAGATTTCGACATCCGTCGCTGATCTTGGAATTCCTTGTCAAGCGTAGCAGCAGCCAGACCCTTGGACATACTTCCAGTAAGCTTGGCCATACTGTCAGAGAAACCAAAGACAGACTTCTTCACAAAGCTCGTAGCGCCCTTTGCAATACCGTAGCCCAGCTCCTGAGGTCTATCGGTCATCACTAGTCCCTGATATGGCTCGTAGAAAATTGCAGCCACACCAGAACTAACGTTGTTGAACAACCCAACAGGATTGCCCAGGAAATCCGCTGAACCAAGAACAACATGCACTTGGCGAAGGAATTCTTGCGTGTAGTGCCTCTGGATGTTGCTGGCAAGCACCCCAAATGAGACTCGAGCATTCTCCAGCATTAGGGCGTTCAGACGAACAGGGGCGTCGTTGACATTGCCCATCGACATTGTCATGACATGGACAAAGAACATCAGAGGGTTGGACGGTTGCAGAGCATCATCCGCGTTCACACGCTCGGTCCGCATGAAAGAGATATCAAGCTGCATAGGTTGCAAATGAAGGAGCTCGAAATAGACGTCTTGGGCAACGCCTTCGTTCTGCGGCTCTGGAATGTTCAAGTTTTCATCGCAGAGCTTTCCCTCATGCTCCTCAGACCATGAAGCACCGGGTACCTTGACAAAGTCCAGCATTGCGACAATGAAATCTTCGTCAAGCTCCAGAGTCATCTGCTGCAGAAGCACAGTGGCATACTTGATATAAAGAACACCATAAGAGTCGTCCTTGACCCGCGTGACCATGGCATGGAAAATAGGGTGCGCCTCCATCTCTTTTCCAGTCTTGGGAACAACACTGGGATAGAGCAAGATCGGGAAAATACCCCCGTAGAGCTGGTTATCGATTTGAATCCACTTGATCGTAGTGTTCAAGGTCTGGTAGACCCTCGACTCTCTAAATTTGATCTCAATGTCGCGGAAGGTTAGGTAGAGCAGCTCCTTCAAGTTCTGGTTGATCAAAGAAATGCCAATGCCTCCAAGGCGAAGTTGGGCTTTGAAGTTGACGTCCGAATCAAGCTCTTTGACCTCGAAGCCTGTGCTTAAGCTGCTTTGGGATGCCTGCCCTTGCCCCTTCTGCTTGTAAATGCTCTTGGACGCCTTGAAGTTCGACAGGACTAGAGTCTGAGTTGGCCCATCTGCGACAATGTTGATATCAATGATTTTCTGTGATTCCCCGTACTGAGTTGGGGGGATTCTCATTGGTATCAAATTTCCAATCTCAGCGAGCTTGATGTGCCTCTCCTTTCCTTTACATGTCAGTACAAGGGACTTGTTCTTTGTAGCAGGATAGTCCCAAGCATATGGCATAATGCTGCGGGGAGGAAGACGGTAGCGAATTGGTCGCCAGCCATTTGACCTGTCTTCTTCATCATCTTCCAGGTTCGGGTTCTACGGCTTGGTTAGCAATGCAATATTCGCGGTCTAGATAGTATACTCACAGCTTGGTAGAAGATGTACTCCATGTCACTTTCGTTTCGCATGGAGAATGGCCAGTGGCGAGGCTCGAAACTGAAGTGAATGAACAAGGTAGCACCTTCCATGATAACATCCACTTTAATAAGCCTTTGGCGCTGGTTTGCCTTGGCGAGCTTGACATGAACTGTTCCGATATCCGCGATGTTGAAGGGTGATGACCATTGGTTGTTGACGCCCGGGAAGCAGAGACAGAGCTGCTTTTCCGCGACTTGGCGTAAGAAATGTAAAGGTATCAGGTCACCGCCCTTGATTTGTTGAACATTTGATGAACCTGGTTCCCGGACTAGGATGTCCTCGTTGAGTTTATTCTTCAGGACGAAGCGCGGTGCGATAGTGACAACCTTGGTCAGTTTGTATTTGCCTTCGCCTTCAGCGACAGACACTCCAGAATGGAACTCGGATCTACCATTCCTGTCAGATAGAACAACCTCGAATGTGCTTCCAATGGCTTCAAAACTCTGGGGCTTGCTCCAAGCAGAGTCACCGATTCTCAACATAGACCGATTTTTCTGATCATCCGTTGGATAGGAGTACATGTATGGAAGCGCCCGTCCACCGTGTCTCGGATCGGCCATCAGCCCCTGGCCAGCCGCCGATCGGGCCGACTGCAAAAAGGCTTTGCTTTGGATTTCCATAGGAAGGCCTGTCTTATTCAAAACAAGGTAAGGGCTGTAGACGGAGATCTTGAAGGCTCCACCGCTGTCGGGCACGTTGAAGTAATGAAGCTTTAATCTAAGCTGGATGCCTCGCTCATCCTTCAAAGAAAGCACATGCTCTCTTCTATAGTCTTGAGAATTTCCATTGATGATCGCGAAGTCGCTCTGCCTAAACACGGTGTCCTCCAAGTCGACGCTGAGGAGCAGTAGGTGAGATAGCTCAACGACGTGTACGGGGCTGACTCCACCTTTGCGTAGGAAATTCGTCCAGTCCTTCTTTGTGTTCTTGTCATAGATACGATACTTGAAGTCGTAAGGCAGGAGATTCTGGATCTCAACTGGAGCAAAGATGCGGACCCGCATGTAAGGATAAACACTGGTTAGCTTGTCTCGGGCGTTGAAGGTAGCATGCATTTGGAAATAGAAAGGAGGAGCTTGTTGTCCGTTTTCACTTATGCATTTGATTGTCCGAGTTGGCCGACGCATGAGGTCTTTCCAGTGTAATTGCTCGCGAGACCAGTCATAGCCAAAGCCCTGATCAGGGCGAATGACAAGCGAATGCATGTAGGCCGCCCCAACAGGTGCAGGTCGGGAATCACCAGGAAGAATCTTCTCGATCTTCAGTAGGTGGCCATCATTGGGGTTGAACACGCCCAGCTCCACAGGTATTTGTGTGCTGTTCTCGACGACCAGTGGTGAGCGAAAGGTGATATACTTGACATTGTCGGCACCCAACTTCACCTCCACAAGCAGTTGGTGAAGAATACCGTCTTTCTTAGGCTTCAACCCGTACAGGATCTCGCCTTCCCGAACGACGGGGATGCGGCTTACACTCTCGAACCCACTCCCTTCGAGCTTAACCCCAACAAGCCCTGCATGGCCTTCGGGTGCGAGCGTCTCACGCATAGCAGTGGAGTCCTCAAATCGCCAAGGATACTCTTCACCGTCAGCCAATCTAGCAGCTGGCCCCTCTTCCTCCGCACTGACATCAGCCCAAACATGCAGGTCGAAACCAGTGTGGTTACGGATCCGATAGGGCGCATCAGCACCCCTCGGTTTGGAAAGAACGTCTTCGTCCGTCGATAAGAACTGGAAAGACTTGGATGCCAGTGCAATTGTTGCTGAAGTAACCGTAAGCTCCATCGTCTTGTGGGAGTAGGCATCTATAGAAAGTAGCTCCGGCGCAGTCTCCCTCGCCACATGGAACCCTAGCTGCCAGGGCTCTATAAGGGGCTCCCAGGCCGACTTGGAGAAGTTGTACACATTGACAAAAGTATCAAAGTTGGTATCGGCATGCAGCGTTGATGACCAGTCCCGAACATCCACGTTGAATTTCTTGACGCTCCAGTCTAGCAGCGGGAGGTCGTGGAGGTCGCCTATGAGGATCACTCTAACGCCATCCACCTGAGCAGTCAGTTCCTCCCGCTTCAGCACGGCGGACTGTTGCGATACGAGCTCCCGGCCTGAGTTGTCGGGTGCGGCAACCGAGTGTCTTTGAGACCTTGAGGCCACCGCCGTTGATGATGGCCTGCCGCTCGATCGTCTTCTGGAAGATTTTGGCTTTATACTTTTGACATCCGTCAGCTTCTTCGGCTCGTCGCTCTCAGCCGGCTGTGATCCTTGGGCTCTCATTTCGGATGCCTTATTAACGATCTGAATTGCCATCAATATGTCGCGAAGAGAAAGGCGTAGAACCAATGGCTCTATGTGAACGTTAATGGAGGTCAAAGATGACCCCTTTTCCTGTGGGCGACTGTCCACAGATACCTCCAATGTGAAGTCATCCAGAATACGAAGCCTGCTTGTCTCAAACTTGTCCATGCGGCACAAGAACATTCCCACCTTGCTGATCTGCAGCGTGGAGACATTTTGGTGGGAGAATAACATCTGTTTCGTTCCAAGGACGATGGCCTCGGTATGCGTGATGGCGGGATTCGCGATGGTTATCACTTGAGCGTCGACAAGGTTCACTCTAAAGGACACAGTCATCTGACCGCCAGTAGCAGTGGCAACTGTATCGGTCCCATTTGGAGGTGTTGTTGTAGACTCGTCAATGCTGTCGGCAGTGCTGGTCCTTGGCTCCGATTCATCAGGAGACTCGTCGCCTTCTTCTTCGACCACTGGCTCTTCCGTAGCGAAGGCCGCATTGGTAAAAGATTGTAAAGCAGATAGGTAGTCCAGGGCAAGTATAATGCGCGGGCTGTCGATGGTCAGCATTGCTATGAGATGATTATTTGGCCCTGGGGACATGGAGACGCTGGCCATAAACTGCTGCTTGACATCGTTATTGATCAATGACATGATCTTTCGGAACTTGTTTGTGTCCTTGTTGCGACTGTCGCGAATGGACAGCGAGTGGATTAGGAGTTCAGATTCCAAAGAGCCATCTGTCAACATGCGCAACTTGACCCGTGTGTCATTCAGTGAGAACTTAGACAGACTGGAATCCTCCAAGCTACCAACGGGCGCATCGTCGTCAGCAAGAATGAGCTCCAGTCCCACGCTATCCACCTTAAATATCATATCAAGCCGGACCCAGGTTTCGCCGTTAGGAGTTTCCGAGGATGTAGTTTCTTGAGCTTGCCTAGGCTGCATGGCCCGAGACCCAGCCTCCCTTGAAGGTTCTGTCACCGATGAAGGAAGTGATTCCATGGCCTCTAGCTCTTGCTGTTCCGCATCAGTCGCGAAAGCGCTGGGAACCCTCTTGGAAAGATCAAGTAAGAACTTCAGCTGTTTCTGTGATATGCGAAGGTTGATAGGAGACAATGATCCCTCAATTTCCATGTCCGGGCGTGGATTGTCTTGCTGGTGCTCAAGATAGCATATACTAAAGTCAAGGTTGACTTTCTGTATCATCTCTAGCTCCTCTACAGTATCCTCATCATAGTGGAACTTTGAAGTCAGGCGGATGTTGCGGATTCCGGAGGAGATCAGATTGACAGCAGGGCTATCGGTATTTTCATCAAGGGGGACGAATGTATTCTTAGCGTATATCTCACCGAGGTGAGCAGTCACTGTATCATGGGGAAGGTCTTCCCTGATGGCTCCTGGGAAGACCAAGATTGGAGTCATAACCACCACATCAAACCGCATTCGGGAGGCGTTTTCTTGGAGCTGGTTGGCCTGGTTCGCTGCAGCTTGCCGTGCGGCATTGAAGATAGCCTGCATCTTGCCGAACTTGACCAGGAAATTGATAATCTTGCGGTATGGCTCTTCCAAGAAATTGATCTTCATTGAGCCCGACCGGAGGAAGACTTCCGAATCATACCCCGGGTACTCTGCACTCTCGGGATCGAAGGTTTCATACTTGAAATCCGCAAAATTCTCGCCTTCGATAGTCAAGAGTCTCCGAAGGTCAGAGGTCTCTGAAGCACCCGTGTTGACGTCGTCAATCAAAGTCAAGCTTCCAATTCGTGACTGTATCAGCATCGTACGGCCTACGAGCGAAATGCCCACGTCGGCAGTGTGGAGGCTCAGCGTAGCTAGCCTAACGCCATCATTGTTGAGGATAAGGGCTATACTCTTCAAGTCAGCTTTGATGCGGATCTTTCCACTTTGCTCCGGCGGTTCCTGAACAGTAGGGATGTCCTGAGCTGTTTCACTTGACTCAGAGATCTGATTGTTTGGCTGCTCCGGGTTCGTAAACGTGAGCAGGACGAAATCTAAGAGTGTCAAGAGCGTCTTCCTAGTGACGACGAGGTTTATAGTCGAGACCGACATATCAAGGTTCATCGCTACACCTTCGTATGTGGAATGGAACTCAGGGGACTCTGGCTTTACTCGAACAAACTTGAGATGGAAAAGATCCTTTTCTTCGTCAGCATCGAACCCCTTAGACGACAGAATCCTCTTGAATTCCGGAACCGGGTTCTCTTCGATGTAATCATCGACACTCAAGGACTTCAGGACTACTTCTGCAACCATGTCAAAGGGCCGCATGTAGAAGTCCAGGGCAAATCCTTCAGCGACCAATTCCACAAGCAGGTGGTCACGTAGCGGATCCCTTGGATCAGAGCGAGACAACGAGCCGCGAAGCCGGCCAACAGTGAACTTGAATTCGAAGTCCCGACGATGTATGTTGGTTGGCTTGTCAATGCTCTTTCTCCTTCGTTCATCATCGGACTCATCATCGGAATCTTCGTCAACAGCAGGCAACTCTCTGAGACTTGACGGTTGGAAGGAGGAAGACCTTGCTCTATTGCCAGAGGCAGGCGTTTCCTTCGTCTTTTGATCGACGCTGTTCGACTCATCATTGTCATCGAAGCTGGGGATCGCAATATCGATTAGTTTCATGAGACCCTTGTACTTAGTGTCAGACATGGAGGCATGTAATTCTGGGAGGTGGCCAGAAATGCGAGTCCGAGTGAGCTCGGTGACCTTTGGCACGATACACATCTCGAGGGCAAAATCCACATTGATGCGATCGATGATGTGTAGATTCCGGGTCTCGACATCTGTACTAAGCTGCGACTTGGTGGTATCGACGCCAGGGCCAATGAGAACCTGTGTAGAGTCAAGTTTGATCAAGAACCTATCATAAAGAAGGTGCTCGAGTTCCTTATAGTCCCCTTCCTCATACTGTCGCTTCTGCTTCGATTGAAGGTCTCTCATTGTCTGCCGATCCACGAGTTCGCTATTCACACTAATGTGGCCAGCATCGAGAATCAGGCAGAGGGAGCTCTCTTGTGTGATACTCTCCGGGACAATTATCAGAGGTGCATGGATATCAAACTGTGCGTCGACCTTCTTGTGCTCCTGCAAGGCAAACTCCAAGCCCGCTCGGGTCTGCTGCCGAATACCCTCTACGGTGGCACCTGCTGTGTCCAGGAGGGCACCAATCGACTCCATATGTCTCTCCGGCGGCTCGAAGAATTTGACAATCTCAACAATGAAGGCGGGATTGTAGATGACTTCGATACTCTTTAGCTTGACCTTTACGACCGAATCGGCGTCGCTTTCGAGAGGATTTCTCTCCAGTTCCAGGTGGAACAAGCCATCTCTATAATAGTCAGAGGCATCATCGCTAGCCTCGGCATCTAGTTCGTTGTCCGAAACCTGGGACAGGCGGTTCTTCGGTTCCGGCAAAGAATCCTTGACCTTGACGATCTGTGGGTAAAGGGTGCCTTCCGTTGTTCCATCATAGACTCGCAAGCCTCCGAGATTGAGGTCAATGAAGAAAGAATCAGGACGCTGCAAGGCTTTTGCCCGGAAGTTGTCAAATACCAGCTTCATGGCCTCATTCGCTTTTCCGTGGGGGTCACGTTTCAACGTGAAGCTTCCAGCCCTCAGACCAGCATTAACCTGCAGCTTCACCCAATCCCTTGGGACATCAACGCTGTCCGCAATCGCTTTCTTTTCGTCCCAGTCGATCGCATTATAAAGTTCTTGGCGCTGTTCCTCAGTCATTGCGGTCTCCTCAGACTCCTCTTTCTTGCTGCCCCAGAACCATTCTGACCAGCTTTGCTGCTGCGCAGGCTTCTTGACACCCACATTCTCTTTTCGTAACTGGTTTCTTGCCAGTGATCTCCAGAAGCGGATGTCCTCGTAGTTGAGCTTCCTCTGCAGGCGTTCGAACCTTTCTTCATCGGCACCAGTCAGAGTTCCTTCGCGCTTTTTCTTCTTGAATAGGTCGATGTAAGCGATACGATCGTCCCGTCGTTCCTTGATATAATCCCAAGTCCAACGCCTATTCCGATCGTGGATCTTGCTCAGAACGGCATCTCCGGCGAACCTAAGCCAAGCCCTGGGGTCTTCCTTTGGTCTGCACTTCGGCTGAAACTTTCTGTATTCCTGATGGCGGATGAAATAGTGGAAAAGATCCACGAGCATCAGCGCATCCCGATACTGATGATCATCAAGGACGAAACTCAGTTCATCAAACAGCAGTCTCGCCTTGATTGCCGCCACATCATGCTCGCCCGACTTATTCATTTCTAGGCCAGCACGTCCGCTGACCGGACGGAGCATGAACTGTACGTTTTCTTCATTGTCAATGCCAGTCCTTAGCTTGTCGATCAACTCCGCATGGCCAATTCCTTGAGCTTCTGCGCCTATGTCTGAACCTCGACCCGTACCCAGAAGTTCTGCATCGGTGTTCCAGTAAATCGCAAGGGCGCCGAGAACGGCCATTTTGTGTGTCGTACCAGAGGTCGACTGAATGAAGGTGGGGTTCCATTCGGAGTCGGTACTGACCGCGCTGAGCTCCTTCAGCGTTACGCCAACGGCGAAGGGATGGTCAGGGGAAGAAAGCGAGTCCTCGTAGCGAAAATGCACGTTTTTGATGGATATCTGAAGGTTGTCGACAACGGCCGTTACCATACTTTGGGTGAAACTTTGATTCCGACGCTGCTCTTCCTGGCTCATACCCTCTGTGTTGCGTTCCTTGAGCATTTCCGCGCTTTCAATCTTTTCCATTTTTAGAGCATGCGCCCGCCTGTCTTCCTCCTCCGGGTCGTAGTCCTGATCTTCCTTGGGAGCCGCAAGTAGAAACACATCTTCAATATCAACCTTAACAGGTTTCCCTCGCAAATTCGACCAGGGAATCGACAGTGTAAGTTCTCCGACATGTCCTTCCACAACGTTGAGGGGGAGATGTAATTGATCGAGGGCCTCTCGTCGAAGCTCCAAGTTGTGAAGCTTCACATCGCCGGACCAGATACCGATGTTGAGCTGTCTGCCATCGAAGTTCTTAACGTACATCCCCAGGAAGCGGTTGAGCAAGTTAGCGACCAAACCCTCCAACATAGTTGCGGGGTGCGGCCGTAACCCGGGCCGGGGGCTTCTGCGTAGCGACCGTAAGAGATGAGGGAATTATGGTGTACAAATTGTCGGTGATGCCGGCCTGAAACGATCCAAGAGTTAGTAGCAGTTGATGGGGAACAGAGGGGCGGCCGAGGCAGTACAAGGATAAAGGAAGGAAAGACCTTGCTGTAATGCGCGAGCTTTAGTTGCACTCGCAGATTGTAGGAAGCAGAGCCATGCAGAAAACTGGCTCAGTGTGCACGCGATACGGTTGCGGGTGGCTAGTGCAAGATATGGCGTCCGGAAAATGGAAGTATACCGACCAGTGCGGAGAAAACGAAAGAGGGACGTGGAAGGCTAGCTGACGTATTTCCCGCGGGAGTCGGGAGGGGAATCGAGGTTGGGTATCAAGCTTGGCCTGGTTACCCAATTGTGAAGGAGTAAGTAGAGGGAGAGACTTGGTATAGGTAGATGAGGGTACCTGGGAAGATGATCTTCGGCAGAAAACGAAGAATGATGATAGTAGTAATAGGGGGAGAGCGCAGGGTAAGAGGCCGTGACGCGGTACGGGCTACGGCGAGGCAGTAGAATGGGCGACCAGGCCCTGAGTGACGTCGGTGCTTCTGCCATGGCATGGCCTGAGCTGAGAGACCCTCGCCCCGATCCGGCTTAGTGGTTTAGGGCTGCAGCCCTCGTGGCTGAGTCAGCCGCGTGGTGAGTCGGGCCAGTCATGCCTGAGGCATTACATATGACACCTGCGGGGTTGGCGCCTGTGGTGTGCCCGAGGACGACGTTACCGCACCTCAGCAATATCACCTCATCCATTCGTGGTCTCCAGGATCGACTGTTCCCCGGCTTAACATCTCCACTCCCACGAGTCAATCTCGACCAATTTCTGGGTGAATACCCTCATCTCCGCTCTTGCACCTTTTTCTCTTCTTCCATCAGCTCAATTGGGTGTGTACCCTCGGGATTGACTGCATCCGAGCTTTCCAGCCTTCACTGCTAACCGCGATATCGGGAAAAAATTAGCTGTCTAAACGACAATGTTGTACAGAACCACCGCTGCCCGCTCTGTCCTCAGAGCTATCTCGAGCTCCAATGCCTCGGTCGCCCGCTTGGCCCTGTCCAACAATGTCTTCAAGGCTCCCTTGACCTCTTCCGCTCGTTATCCCGCTCGCCCGACCACTTCTCCCAGCCTCGCTCTGGCTGCTCGCAAGCCCGTCACCACCGCCCTCGTCCGCCATTCGTCCACGTCGTCCAAGGTGAGATGGCCTGGGCGAATTGAGTACCGCGGACGATTCAATTGCTGACCAGGATCCACAGGATGGCGAGGATGTTGACATGATGGCAGGCATCAAGACCGAGGCTGTATGTATCTGATACATCCCTAGATTTCTTCTGCGGGGCGCCCAATGCCCTCCGCGGTACCCTCAGGATTCGATGCGCTAACATCCGGTTTTCGTGATCTATAGAAAGTCATCAAGGACACCTTCAGCCTGGAGGCCGTCCCCAAGGAGGCTCTCTACCTCGGAATGGCCGGTGTCATCCCCTACCTTGCTACTTCCCTCCAGACCGTCTACCTCTCCTGGGAGATCAAGGCCGCTGCTATGGCCGGTGATGGTCTCCTCTTCTCCGGCCAGAGTGCCGAGCTGATGCTGCACATGATCGAGCCTATCCAGGTCGGCTATGGTGCTGTTGTGAGTAGTGGCTATCTTTCTCATTTGCAAACCCTCAATCTAACGAGACATGACGATAGATCCTGTCCTTCCTCGGTGCCGTCCACTGGGGTCTTGAGTGGGCCGGATACGGTGGCAAGTACGGCTACAAGCGCTACGCTGCCGGTATCGTCGCGCCTGCTGTCGCCTGGCCTACTCTGCTGCTCCCCGTTGAGTACGCTCTGATCTCCCAGTTCCTTGCCTTCACCTTCCTGTACTACAACGACGCCCGTGCTGCCGCCCTCGGTCGCGCCCCCGCCTGGTACGGCATGTACCGTTTCGTCCTCACCTTCATTGTCGGAGCCAGCATTGTTGCCAGCCTGGTCGGCCGCGAGCAGATCGCCGGTACCCTGACCACTGAGCACACGATCAAGGACAAGATCAACGCTCTGATCTTCCTGCAGAAGAAGGAGAAGGAGGAGGTCGAGGCGCGCCGTCGTGCCGAGATCGAGGAGTCGGAGTAAGGGACGATCGTTCCATGAAACGGCACGTGCAGCCCGAAGGAAACACAAGGGCAATCGGAGAGAGGGAATGATCACCCAGGCTGTCCGTGGCAGCAAGGTGTGACACAGGAGAATCATGTCGATTAAGTTAAGTTGAGTATATTGGTTGAGATTTCTTGTAGATTACATGCGAAATCAACAATCCAGCAGACGCTGGTTTTCATTTGTGTTAGAGTAATTGATTAGCATAAAAGTAGAAGTAATCAAGTACATTCAAGCCATAAACAGTATATACTACCAAAAAATTATCCAAGATCGTCCCATTTAAATCCAGCCCGACCCAGACCCCCGACCCAGATCCATCCAGCTCAACCAACCATCCCCAGACCTCCCCCCTAAATCCCCAAATCCCCAGAAAATCCGGAGATATATATACACAATCAGGTGACACAGCACCACCAAGTACCTCCCACCACCAACAACAAGAAAAACAAACCCGCCCCCCAAACAAAAATAAAATTACCCCAAAAGTGGATCCCACGCAGCAAGGGATTCGATACGGAAAGCATGAAGAAAGAAACAAACCGGGGGGGGAGGGGGGGGGAGGCGGTGCGGGCGCGAAAACGCCACCAAAAAAATCGTCTCCAGGAAAGGAAAGTAAGACGAGGAGTGAAAAGAAAGAAATGTCGGGAATCCGGGTCCGGGTTTGGGGTTCCATAACTTACCGGGTTTGACTTATCTTGCTTTAAAGGTTAATGTAAGGTAAGATAAGGGCGTGTAGGTAGGAGGGTAGGTAGTTGGTTGGGTTGGGTTGGCATGTGGGCGGTGGTGGTGGTAGTAGGTATGCAGGTGTTACCTACCTACTACTTGCTTTGCTTTTTTGCTGCAGGGTATGTACTATGTATCTGCCTAGGGATTTGGGATGGGATGGGGTGGGATGGGTGATTCCGGAGGGTCCGGATAAGTGTGTCTGTGTCTGTCTATGTAGGTAGTGTACATTGCAGGAGGATAGGTAGGTAGGTAGGTACATAGTGTAGATCAAGGACCATCTACTGTACAATGTACACTGTGAATGACGATTCGGACCAAGATGGTTGAAACAGGTTTCGGCGGGGGGGGGGACAGTTCTGGATCGAAGATTACTATTACTTACTACAGTTCATTATGTTATGTGATGGACTTATAAGCATGGGCTTTTTTTAGTTTGTACCTTAGGCACACATGCACCACACACAACTTTAACCTATCTATCTAGACCAACTAGTGCGTTCTCTGTCCGTCCGATACTGATAGATAGATAGATAGTAAGAAGGTAAGGTAGATGTGTCGGGCCGGCGAGACGAGCCCATCCATGGTTTCTTCACTATCACTTTGCATCATTACCAGAAATGATGAAGATTTCTTGGCACTTAGGGTCGGGGATGGATCCTTTAGTGAGGTCATACTGGGGAAGGAGGGGGACAAGTTGGAATTACATAGTAGATGATGACCTGTTGATCATTTTGCCCGGTCAATTGGGGAGGGGAAGAGAACCACAACGGTTCCTGGGGCGGGTTGTTCGTATACCTGAATAGGGATAGATGGCAGATCAATGTCGTGGGCTAGTTCATGATGAGCGGCTGGGTTGCGTTGCTTGATTGATGTTTGTGCCTTGGGGGTATTGGTCGCTTGGGTGTGGTTTATTGAGGTAGCTAACAGTAGTACTATTACTATCTGCTACTTAGTAAGGGAACCTGGCAAGTCCGGTCGAAGACGTCACCACCCGAGGATATCGCGAAGTCGGTCGTGGCGATCCATTACTCTCCGTAGGTACTCCGAGAAGTAGGTAGTGTAGGTAAGAGGCACATGAATTGGATTTCCATGGGAGGGGAGGGAAGTTTGAAGCGATTTGAATTCATTCATTCATTGATGGATGGATCGGTATCGTGAAGGTGGTCCAGATATTGGATAATTAAATCCTACATAGTACTAGTATATTGAGTACTAGTACTATATTTCTGGCGCAATCTGGACTGGTCCGGGCACAGAGAGTATTGGGGGAGTTGCCGGAACGCCAGGACGATAGCCGGGAGAATTGATCCCGTGGCCCCCAGGCCAGCTGCTAGACTCCCCAGCCAAGCCGAACCGACTATCCGGATTGCAAAATTTCTCCGTCTATCACAGCGCCGAACGAGCTCGCCTCCCAGACCTCTCTGCCTAATCTAGAATGGTACAGCGACACGCTAGAACGTCGCCAGTCAGGGGCGGCGGTGGTCTAGAAAAGCAAAGGTAAAAGTGATCACGATGGAAGGAAGCGACAACACATCCAGCCCATGAGAGCGGTCACTTGACTTTTTGTACGTATGTATGTATGTATGTGCTTCTGTGCTCAAGAAACGGGGTGAAGGGACTGACTACACAGCAAAGAAGGCGATCAAAAAATAAAAAACCCAAAGGAGAATTATTCATTCATTCGGTGTTCAAGTGATCAGAAAGAAAAAAAAAAGAAGAAAGAATATTGAGCCAGGGGCAGAAGACCGGGTCTAGATCGCCGGATGCTCGAACAGCGTGTGAAAACGGACTAGCGGGCGAAAAATGGACATTGTCATGTGCTCGATCGACAGGAATCTAGTAGAGCGCAGAATCCCATAGCGGAGTCGGAGGGACACCCGCAGAGCCCCTCTTTTGCGCGTTTCGCCCTCAATCCTCGACAGCATCCATTCAGCGCCGACTCCGCCGTTCTGGTAGTCAAGTCGGATCCTTGGCAGGGATTGTTGTCAAGGGGGCAGGAAGGAAGGAAGGCGACACGACCGACGGTCTACGGTCGCCGGTAGTGATGAACTGGAGGTCAATGGAAACTGTAGTCTAGGGATGCCGATTGTAGATCTGCGTAGGACTTGTTCGGTATATAGGACACCTATACAGTATACACTGCATCTGAGGTCGAGTTGTCAGGTCGGGCAGGCCTACGTATATTAATGTACGATGCATTGAGATCTGGCATTGCAATGTCTCGGTATTTGCGCCTATCTATGTATCTCGGTGTCTTCACCTTCAGAACCAGGGATTATGATAGATCAGAACCGGATCGTGAATGAATTTGGGTCGCAACTCGCGAAGCAAATCACATTAATAATATACCAGGGTCTATCGGAAATCCTGGACATCTGCCATGTTTCAAATGGCAATCTGCGCAGGCCAGTCAGCCCTTAATTGCTTGTTTGAAGCGAATCGAATCCTGATGTTCCATATGGCTCCGTGTTCGCGGGCGGTTCTAGGCACAGATGCTAGCTAATGCGGGTGGAGGGATTGACCTGGAAACAGAAATCCATGGAATTTTGATGGGTCCGCAGTCGATGTCATGTGGGAGCCCAGCGACTATTCTTAGCGCTTTTCTAACTCCGGAATACTACTACCTGCCTGCTCGGCGTGCTGGGTCGGATACCTTGCCGATGAGAGCGACGACAACCGTATACCCGGTCCGCTGGGTGACAGCTGGCGAGGCATTGGCGGTCTCTTTTTTAAGAAAAAAAAAGGTGTTGATGAAGAATCAGATCGTCCATGATTTCAAGAGGGATCCAATGGGATTCAGACAGATGTGCAATGGAAAAAGAAAGCCATCCACACCTGCCAGGTACTCCGTAATCCGTAACGCTGATGGACGCCCACCAAATAAGCTAAGAAGATAAGAATGGCGAGTGACCAGGGGTAAACCTTCCTAAATTCACCCAGAAGGCATGGTTGCCATCCGCGTAAGGGGGAACCTTCAATGCTGGACAAGCCAACGGGGGGCATGAGGGAGGGGCGGGTGTCAATGCTGACGACGGGGCAGAGGTCGTCTGATCAGAAAAAAAAGAGGCCCAGAAGGGGGGAGGAAGGCTGCTGTGGGAAGAAGGGATTGCCCATTGCTGGTTGCTTTCCAGTCCTTCCCTTCCTTCTGTTTTCCCCCACGCCCCCACTTCTCCGCCATGGACGAACGGGGATTCAGCAGATTGCCAGATTGGGTGTGGCTCGCTCTTGGGAACTGGTATCGTATTCGAGTATTGAATGGGTTGAATCTCTCCCTTCCCCGGCCTAGTTTCATCGATAGCAGCAGGTACTGGTACCGTACTAACGATCTAGGTCGAATGGACTCGACTCTCCCCCGTTGGAAATACCACCTAGACCCAGGGGATTCCCCGGAACAAGCTATGCATGACCCAAATCCTATCGGGCTGGGAAAAAAGGGTAAAATAAAATAAATAAAAAAAGGGAAATTTGGAGGGGACGGCCACGCATGGCTGTAGGAATAAAAATAAAAATAAAATAAAAAACTGATTATCAGAATATTCGAGGCCAATTCTCCCAGAAATAAAAAAAAATAAAAAGGTCCCACCGAGTTGGATAAAGAGTCTCTCTCGTCCGGCCTCCAGCATCCTCTGGACCAGGGCTGATTCCTCCTTTCTGATCTCTCTTCTCCTTCGCCACCCCAATAAACCACACCCGGTCCCTCAGTGACCTCATACCTTCGCGGACACTCTCCTCTCTCGGTCTTGCTCAGCCTTTCAGCTTCCTATCCGCTGCCGCTCTTCTCCAGTTCCCAGTCCGTTCTTCTACTTCTCCAGATTCGCTCGGCTTCCTCTCCACCCAATCGCTAGTCACGTCTACGTCACCATCCACCGCGCTGGGTCATCTTTCTCCCTCACTTGTACTACTTGCACCACCAGCACCACCACACACTTACTTCATTTGCCTGCTGCAACTGCCGCCACCGGGCGCGGTCTCACTTGTCGTAGCTCCCAGCCCTACTTCCTACTATCTCCCCTCGTCCGTCTTAAGTACCGGACTAGGGACGTAATCCTGATTCCCCCCTTTTCTATTTCAATACCGCCACGATTTCTCCAATCAGTTCTTCCCTTTTTCAGGCTCTGCCTTCCTGGTCACTTCTTTCCTCCCTCTTTAGGAAATCAGAAGTCGGAGCCTCAAAAGCCCCTCCCTCCGCACACATGCAGAAATCACCCTCCTCCACGTCCTTTGCTTTCCCAGCATCCATTCTGGACAACACCCCCAAAACCAAAACCCCTCCCATCACGACCTCCAAGATGAGAAATCCCTTCGATATGACCGATCTGGATGCCGTCGTCGAGCAGGAAGAGGCCAAGTCCTACATGGATATCCACGCCTACCAGTCTCATGATGGCAATCGCTCCCTGCTACAGAACGAAAACCGCCACGGGGGCAGTCTGAAAGATCGCTTCATCGGTGCCATTGACACCGGTACCACCAGCTCCCGCTTCATCATCTTTGACTGCACCGGCGTTCCGGTGGCCAAATATCAGATGGAATTCCGTCAAATTCACGAACACTCAGGGTGAGTTTTCCAGATCAATAGCAATTGGTCTACGTGAGCTAACATGCGCCCGTCTTTTCCCAGATGGCACGAACAAGATCCTTTCGAGCTCGTCGATTCCGTATACACCTGTATTGAAGAAGCAATGAAGACTTTCCTCGCTCTCGGGCACTCCCGGGACGACATTGAGGCTATCGGTATCACCAGTCAACGAGAGACAACCCTTTGCTGGGACTGGGAGACCGGCGAGCCTCTACACAATGCGATCGCATGGCCCGATACCAGAACCACTGGGCTGGTCCGAGAACTCAAAGCTAAGAAGGGTGCGGACGAACTGTCGAACATTTGCGGGCTTCCCCTGTCGACCTACCCGTCCTCCGTCACACTGGTCTGGATGCTCCGCAATCTCCCTGAGGTTAAGAGGGCCTACGATGAGGGTCGCCTCGCTTTTGGTACGGTGGATACCTGGCTCTTGTACAACCTGAATGGTGGACCGGAAGGCGGTCGGTTGGTCACTGACGTCACCAACGCCTCGAGAACCATGTTCATGAACCTTGAAACCCTCGATTATGACGACCGCCTGTTGAACTTCTTCGAAATCGACAGGAACAAGATCAAACTCCCCGAGATTATCCCGTCGTCGGACCCTGAAGGTTACGGGTGGGTCAGAGACGGCCCACTTGAGGGCATCCCCATTACCAGCTGTCTTGGGGATCAATCGGCAGCCTTGGTTGGTCACTGTGCATTTACTCCGGGGTCAGCAAAGAACACCTACGGCACAGGGTGTTTCCTCCTTTACAACGTTGGCGACAAGCCAGTCATTTCCAAGCATGGTCTGCTTGGAACAGTGGCCTTCCAGTTGGGCAAGCATCGGAAGCCAGTGTATGCGCTCGAAGGCAGTGTCGCCGTTGCTGGCAGTGGTATCTCCTTCCTGATGAACAACATGGGTTTCTTCCGCGATTCCCGTAAAGTCAGTGACCTTGCTGCATCCGTTCCGGACAGTGGTGGCTGCTACTTCGTGACTGCCTTCAGTGGTTTGTTTGCGCCTTACTGGATTGACGATGCCAAGGGAACAATCTGTAAGTTCAAATGCACTCGCAATTTCTCAAGAAAGAACATTCACTGACTCCACGTAGTTGGCATCACCCAACACACGCAACGTGGACACATCGCACGTGCCACCATGGAAGCCGCCTGCTTCCAGACCAAGGCCATCTTGGATGCCATGGAGATGGACAGTGGACACAAGTTGTCGGAATTAGCCGTTGACGGCGGAATGAGTAATTCCGATATCTGCATGCAGGTATGTTGCTCTCGTGACACTCCACTTCCGACGGTCGGAAACTAATTCCAGCCAGACCCAAGCCGATGTCATCCAGATCCCTGTTGATCGTCCGGCCATGCACGAGACCACGGCGCTGGGAGCCGCGATCGCAGCTGGCTTCGCGGCCAACATCTGGCAGGAATTCGAGGAACTCAAGGACATGAACCGCGCCAACCGCACCACCTTCCTTCCCCACGCCTCCCCCGTACAGAGCAAGAAAATGTACCGCCAGTGGACCAAAGCCGTCGAGATGTCGCGCGGCTGGATCGACACGAATGAAATGGACGGCGAAGAGAACGGCGAGAACGGAGCGTAATAAGCTTCGCTCGTCCTTGGTGGTTTTTTTTGTTTTCGATCATTGAATTAGCGATTTAGCGTCCTGGTTTTACATTGTCTGCACTCGGGGTTATGGCATGGCTACATGGTTCAGGGGTTCGGCCTCATTCGATGGATGGATGGCAAGGGTTCAATTTCTGGGGATACCCCACTTCCATATCGGGTCCACTATCGGTATATACAGCTGCACGGCATTTCACTTATACATATTCATGTCATTGATATTTTAGATAGATTATAATAGGAATGACGTCTTGATGACTGAATGATGTTCCCTATTTAGAATCAGTTTTATATGCTGATCCCTTCCCCATATTGACGGATACATTCACATCATTACTATACAAGATAATCCGCCCAAGGCATCAAATCCATATGGTATCATAACTCGAAGAAATAAACTGTAATAACAACTAATCGCCCGCGATCAACCAATGCAAACCAATCCATCCAAAGCACAAAAGCAACATATCTAAAGTATAAAAAAGGTGAATAAAACTCCTCATTTCCCCTCCGCCCTCTCGACCAACCGATCCTCCAACCCCATCGGCTCCCACGTCTCCTTGGCCTTCTTGTTCTGCACCCAGACCACATCTCCCTGGACGAAGGCCACCACACCGCCTTTGCCCGTCGCACTGGCCGTGATACGGAACAACGGTTGACCGTTTTGCGGATGTGCCTCCCGCAACGGAAGCATGATGAGGCCTTGCTCCAGACACCAGGATTCGAGAATATCTTTGAAAGCGACCTCTTCGAGGATTTTTTGTTTGCGGGGTGGTTCGGTGGGAAGGGGTTTGGATGTGAGTGGGGGTTCGGTAGTGGGTGCAGTTGTGGCAGTGGTTGTGGATGACGGGGGAGGGAGTTCGGCGGCGGCGCGGTCGCCGAGTTGGGAGGCGAGGTCCATGGTTTGCAGACCCTTGTTCCATTCGTCGTCGACGATGGTGAGGTCGTTGATGTCGGAGGGGATTTGGCTGCGCCACCAGGTGAACCATTCGGCGACTTCTTCGTAGTTGGGGTCGTTGGTGAGCCAGATGTAGAGGATGTTGTGCCATTTGGGGAAGAATTCGGCGACGAGGAGGAGGCCCGTGACGTTGGGTTTGAAGAAGTCTTTCCATTTGAGGACGTTTTCGAGAGGTGCGAGGTCTTGGTCTTGTGGGTTGACTTCGAAGTCTTCGCGGAGGTGGCGGCCGAGGCGGGGGAGGAGGTGGTTGCGGAGGCAGGCGTCGAATTCGGAGCCCAGGGCGTCGCGCCAGAGCTCGATGCCGTTGATGAGGCCCTTGCTGAGGTCCCATGTGTCGAGGACGACGCGGAATTTGCGCTTCGCGTCGGAGAGGAGACCGGTTGGTTGCTTGGGGTTGGTGTGGCGCTCGTCGAGGTATTGGAGCCAGGTGAAGACCCACCATGGGAAGCGGGTGCTGTTGGAGGATGAGGTGTGGTGGCGTCTGCTGCTGCTTCGGGGCTTCCATTCTTTCAGACCGCTGGTGAGTTTGGGGACGACGAGCTGGTCCAGGACGTTGGCGTAGATGAAGGAGGGGAGGAGCTCCTTCCAGGCAACGATTAGGGAGGTCACTGGGGCGGATTCAAACACGTCCCAGTCGTTGAGCAGGGCGGAGCGCACGCGAGGGAGCCACAGGGTGTAGAGCATGGTCTCGTAGGGGGATGTCGACTGTCTCTGGGTGTGCTCGTCTTTGGTCTTTCGGAGTAGAAGTGGTTGGAGACGCCGGAGGTTGGAGACGGGGTATGTCGGATCCCTGAGAGGTTCCCATTCTTCCATCGCTTGACGGAAAAGAGGATGAATCGCGGCGACGGCCGTTTCAGGCAGTCGGTATTCGTCGAGTTCGTTGCGGTACTTCATTTCCATAGATTCCAGCTTGTCGGTTAGTTCGTCGAACTTCGCCCGGGTGTCTTCCTTCTGGAAGATTTCTAGCTGTCCGATCGCTGCGACGAGCTCAGTCAGCTGGTCGGCTTTGAGCTGATTCGTGTCCAGCTGTTCCACGACTTGGGCCTCCTCGAATTCAATGTACTTCTTCCTCTCTGTCAAACCCTTCCACTCATCCGCAAACGCTTCCAGGTCGTTTCGGGCGCGCTGCGCAATTTTCCAGGCCTCTCCCTCGCCTTGAGTGACGAACGTCTGCGGCGTCATCAAACCAGCGGTGGACGTCAGCACCTTCTGGTCCTTGCCAGTCGCATCGATCAGCGATTTCAGGACATTCGGAACCTCCAAGCCCTCCATGTCCTTCTCCATCTCGCGCGCAGTCCGGAACTGGGGCTTCGCGCGAGCCACCGGGGTCCCTGTCCCACTCCTGCCCTCTCGTTTGCACTCCTCCTTTTTCTTTTGTCGCCTCTTGCGCTCCTCATCCGAGCTGTCGTCAACGGACTCGCCCCGAAGAGCTGCTGCCCGTTTCTCCTCCGTTCGTGCTTGCTTCGTCTTCTCACGGACCGCACCCAAACCGGCACCCTGGGGACGAGCCTGAGCCTCGATCGGATTGACGATACCTTGCCCAGAAGAACCGAGACCCTGTCCCTCGATGTAACCCATCTTGGCCATCATACGCGCGGCGAACGAGTTGCCTCCCGAGGAGGCACCTTTGCCGGCATTGTTGTTGCCGCCTTTCATCGCTGATTGCGCGCTGTTATTCCATGGATTGCGACGGGCACCGCCTAGGCCGCTGTGAGAGGGAGGCGACTCGGAGCGAGATGACGCGCGAGCAAAGCCACGGAAGCCCATGGTTGGGCGATAGGCTTCTTCTTCTTCTTCGTCGGGGCTCATGTCGGCGATTTTGCGTTTTTGGCCGGCATAGGGCGAAGACGGGGGGGAGTCCATGACCGGACCGGAGGGAGCAAGGCGACGATAAGGAGGGGCTGAGATTATGGGGAGGGAAACGAGAGAAGGCTCAGCAACATCACGAAGATATCAGGAAGATTATTGCTTGGTAGATGGATGAAGCTAACCGGAGGTGGATCCGACCTGGCGAGTTCGGGGCGGGGAAATGCGCTCTCCGAAGCAACAATGACGTTGAACTTCCTCGTCCGGTTTCTTCCCTTCTTCCTTTTTTCTGCAACTCTCCTCTCCCTCCTCTCCTCCAGTATACGGTAATAGCGTCGCTCGGTTTTTCACATTCCATTTACAATGGCTGCCACTCTCTTCCGCACCTCTGCCCGCACTGTCCTGCGCGCCGGAGCTTCGGCTACTCCCAGAGCTGCCGGTATCGCGGGCTTGACTTTTGCCCGCGGCAAGGCCACCCTCCCTGACCTGACCTGTACGTGCTCAGCGGCAACCTGTAGAAGGATCTAGGACCCGTCACGGAACTGACCCTATGCAGACGACTATGGCGCTCTCGAGCCCGCCGTTTCCGGCAAGATCATGGAGCTTCACCACAAGAACCACCACCAGACCTACGTCAACAGCTACAACACCGCCATTGAGCAGCTCCAAGAGGCCCAGGCCAAGAATGACATCGCAGCTCAGATTGCCCTCAAGCCCTTGATCAACTTCCACGGTGGTGGTCACATCAACCACACTCTCTTCTGGGAGAACCTGGCTCCCAAGAGCGCCGGCGGTGGTGAGCCCCCGTCCGGAGATCTGTCTACGGCCATCAACGACAGCTTCGGCAGCCTGGAGGAGTTCCAGAACAAGATGAACGGTGCTCTTGCTGCCATCCAGGGCAGCGGCTGGGCCTGGCTTGTCAAGGACAAGCAGACCGGCAACATTGCCATCAAGACCTACGCCGTAAGTCCTGCAATGGCCAAAATAAAGCGATTAGCTAACAGTTACGCAGAACCAGGACCCCGTTGTCGGTCAGTTCCAGCCCCTGCTGGGTATTGACGCCTGGGAGCACGCCTACTAGTATGTGCACCTCTACCGACCATTGACTAGATCAAAGCTAACGTTGTTTTTAGCCTCCAATACCAGAACCGCAAGGCCGAGTACTTCAAGGCCATCTGGGAGGTCATCAACTGGAAGGCCGTGGAGAAGCGTTTCTCCGCGTAAACTCTTCCTGAAACGAATATATATTGGCGCAGCTTGATTAGCGATTGTGACCTGCGTATTATGTGTACTATGGATTTTGGAACTAATCAGGCTGCATGGATGGCCTTAATGCAATGCAGTAGTAATGGCACCCTTGTCTCGTATATACAGTCCAGTACCAAGCAAGATCCCGTGGCGTAGTGCTTGTGTGGCTGAAACTCGGCAGTGGCGGATGCCAGCTCCGTCACATCCGGTAATACCGCAACCATAATCTTATCGTGTTTCAGTTTCATCTGCAGCTTCATCTTCTCTTCACTCCTCCGATCCCAATTTGCCTACCATGTCAGCCGACAGCCCCGGAGAAAAGCGTGGCTTTCGGGCCTTCTTTGCCCATGCTCTCCGACCCAAAAAATCCCGACAAGTCCTCCGCAAGGGCTCCTCCGCATCCACCCCAGACCTCCGAGCCGAGTTCCAGCGATCCAGCATAACCAGCGAAGATGTCCCTCCGTTGCACTCCCTGGCCCCATTGGAGGCTCATCGCCTCAAATACCGCGAGATCAATGCCAACAAAGACACTCAGCTCGGTGAAAGCCGCGATCCCACCGAAATGCTGCACGCCATTGGAGTTCAGGACATCGATCCCGCGGATCCCTATGCCAACGCCGAGTTCGACACTCGCCCTCCTGGCGAGCCCATGATCGCCAGCCTCTCCCCAACTCTCTGGGCCCTGGTATTCGAGTACCTCACGCCTACCGACCAAGCCAGCCTCGCCTTTACCAGCAAAACCTTCCATTCTCTCCTCTCCTTCCAAGATCCCTGGCAAGCCCTGAACGACCCCTCCAACCACGACTACAAAGCCGACTTCCTCGTCACACAAGACCGACAGTATCCCCATCACCTCCTTTGCTTCCCTTGCGCACGTTATCATCGCCGCACGCAGGAAGGCCACGAGAAACTCCAACCTGCCAATGTAGTCAACCCGCTCTTCGACTGCCCGAACATGCGCAACCCGCTCCTCCCACCTCCACGACACCGCATCACCCACGGCCGTACCATGCCCTTCAGCTTCGTCCAGCTCGTCATGCGCGCGCACCGATTCTCTCCCTCCTATGGCATTCCCCCGCAATCCCTCTCCCGCCGTTGGCGCCGCGACGACTGGTCCCATCATACCCGCTTCCACATCCACAAAGGCCACCTGCTGATGCGGGTAATCAGCACGCGCTTCGCCGATCCCGGCCTGCCTCCCAGCTCACAACGACTCCTCCTATACTCCCGCGAAGACTACTGGCCATATTTCTCCGCGTGCGCGCACTGGCGCGACGGCGAGCTCATGAACGCCTGCAAATGCGCCCTTGGTCACATCCCCGTTCCCCGCGACACCAGTGCCCTCCAGGGTCTCGAACACCGGGCCAAAGATGTCATGGCCCGGCGTCTCCACAACCCTAATGCCCTGACGACACTATGCGGGAAATGTCGCCCCATGCGTCGCTGCCCTGAATGTCCGTCCGAATACCTCATTGAGATTAAGTTGACGGAGGATCGCGCAGATCCGCGCGCACTGCGCTTCCGGCACGCCATTGTGGTCACACGCTGGTGTGACCTGGGGGATGGAAGCTCCCCGCGGCTGTCGAGGGAGTGGGCGGCGTGTAATGGGCTGTTGGAGGGGTATGATTCGTTCCAGATGTTAGGGAAGCGGTCTATCTCGGGGATTTTTGAATCGTCGATTACGGATGATACGTTACCTGGACAGCGCATTATCTCGATGAATCCGAAGGGCAAGAAGATGGGTGAGGAGGGAACGGGGTGGTATTGACTATCTTGTCTGACTCTGGCATTGTATTGTTTTGGTTGTGTTTTACTGGTTGTTTGAGCTATGGACGGGAGTTTCATGGTTGGTGCATTGGGCCGGCGGATAACCGATATAGACTGACAATGGCGTGCAGGTGTGATGCTTTTGTTTCATTAGTAGGCATACATATGAATGTACTTTAGACTGCAGTCTACCTAATTACCTTTCACATCGCTATTCCTATACCCGACAACAGCCCTAATTCACCATACAACTATACCTCGATTCATCCTACAATTCATCCTACAATTCATTCTAATCTTGAGTTAATCAAAATCAGCCATTCCCTCGTAAGATAGTCACCATCCAAGACCTATAAAGCCCCCCTTTCTCCTCCTCAACGCCCAGCATCCATCTCTTCCCAACTCCTCCTTCTAGACCCTCATCCATCACCTAATCTACTCTTCTAAGATATCTACTACCCTTTCCAACCTCCCAGAAATGCGTTCCTCCAAGCAAAACTAAACAACAAAACAACCGTCCTTACAATACTTCCTACATCCACCAATAACATATAATATCCCACCAAAAATAGACAAAAAAGTCTCCACATACCTGCGTCGAATGCTGCCATATATATCCCCACTCGCTTAGTAAAAAGAAGGGATTGATTGAAAATCCAAGCCCTTTTCTGGGATCGAATGAAGCATCAAGGAAGTGGAAGTATCTCCTTAACGCGTTTGTTCCACGTATTGGGATAAAGACCTGTTTGATACGGCACCTGTCTTGCTGTCTTTTGATACTTGACAATATCAAGAGGAGTGAATGTTATCGTGGATGATGATAAGAAGATGTTTCAACATATCGAAGTCACAAATAATGTGCTGCTGGATTGTTTCATTCGCAGATTATCGGAATCAGCTCTGTGATGTATATGTCGACCCTGACCACGATGATGGGGGTAAAGGCCAAGTTGCTATGTATATGAAGGATCTAAAGCTGACATATGGGTTTATATCCACATATGATGAAACAATGTATGTTTCGTTGTCAAGTGCCTCATTCTATGTATGACATGCTAGATACTATCACACACCGATGGTTGCGGTGTCCAAGTCAGTATACGACTGTGCACAAGCTGACGATACAGCACCGAAATGTATTCAATATTCCATTAATGCCTGTCTATGGACAAGCCAGGGGGGTGTCATTGCTATTAGTCTACCCTGTTGGGAGAAACACATCATCATCTGGCATAATCTGGCCGGTTATCCAGATCGACTTCATACTAATTATTTGGTAACTTCGAATTGACTGCCTGGATGAACTTGGAAAGAAAATGAACGAACAGTAGAGATGGTTAGACTGCTTTAACTGCCTCGTCACTAACTACTATCTACTTTAAATTGCAGTTGGACTCACTTTTTGCACTCACTTTGTCTTCACCCACATATTCACCACCTTGTCTTGAATCCACCACAAAATCAAGATGGTTACAAGTCAGGATGAAAGACCCTTCTTATTAATGAGACTCTTCTAATGAAAAGAGGACAGCCCTTCGGGGAACTTTCCTCTTCGAGTTTTCTGTACTTAAGCTAAGTACAACATACATTTTCACGTCATTCGTTCCTTTCTGAACATGACATATGGGGAAGATGTTATTTTGGCCTTGAGCCAATATCTCTGTCTGAAGACAACAAGACCGACCATGGAGGTGAAATTCACCTGGCTGCCAAGGGGAAAAGCCTACAAAAGTATGTCCATCTTGGAAAGTGCCATTGAGGCCCAGTCTGCTTCCAAGTCTGATGCCAAGTCGGGGTTGATTAATAGTGATGGCCGGCCACTCAAAACTGGGGACATCATAACCCTCAGAACAGACGATCCGGTGAAACGCCCGCTCCCTTCCCTCAAACTCCTAGAAATGCAGTGGAAACTGCATCAGGTTGCGGCTTTGAGCGGGGGTGAAGCAGACATGTTCCAATACGATGACGGACGACGTCGAAGAATCCATCAATGGAAAGACTGCAGCTGCCCAGAAGGAGGAGGCAACGCCCAAGATGATTTTGAAAGAAACGAAAAAAGAATAAAATTAAAAATAAAACACAGGGGAAGATTCATCAAGTTGCTGCTCTGGCCGAAGTCTACAATTATAATGACGACAGTGAAGAAGTTGAAGAAGCCATGGAAGCAACTCCTGCTCCTAAGGCGGAGACTCCCAGAAAGGGTTTCCTCAGAAGTGAGGAAAACACACCTCACCTCCCGCGAGAAAATCACCAAAGACCAAACAGCAGGGAGGGCAAACTGAGCCCTGGTTTCGCGACTTCCTTTGCGTTAAGACACTTAGGTTAGGTAGTTCATGATTTTCTTAATGAGTAGTTTTAGCATACTGGCCGGCCTATCTGGCACATTACACTGTATATGATACAAACTGACCTTTGCTACCTACCATCTTCAATTCGAGTGTTCAGAAGTCACCCAGGGCCAAACTCCAAAGATCTGGAGGGAGCTAGGGATCATAGATAGCTGGTCATTGATTTCTCGACTTTCTTTGCGTGGATGATTCTCTAAATGGAATATACTAAGTATACTGGCCTATCTGGCTCATTACACTGTATGTAATACAAAATCAACTCTTTCTTCTATCTTCCCTTCTAGATAATATGATGTCTCTAGCCCCTGATTCTGAATGAAATCAGATGCGCGCAATCCCTCAAATCTAGCTAAGCCAAGCACAGCAAAAGTCAAACAAAAATCAAGTCATAATCTATCTATCAGCCTAACAGAACCTACTACCTAAGTATGTTGCTAGTGTAAGTAGCCAGCTACGTAGGCACAAGCAAGAAATATCCGTTCCCTTTCCAAGAGTCTGAATCAACACAAATGGCCGCCACGACCACCCAATAGAAAATATCAACAATGACATATAACCGGTTGGCCATTAGTCCATCGTTTCTCTCGTCGTTCTCTGCTTCTTATTCCTGGTTTCGAGCGGTTTTGCTTTTATGTCGTGTGGGTAATTAGTACCTCGCTGACGAATTCTTGTGCATTTCGAGACGGGTCTGTGAGGGCTTGGGGGGGCTAGATATTGACCTCAAAGGTTTCCATATGTAGGGATGTAGTGCACTGTTTCAAGTCAAGTCAAATCATAATCTATCAACCTAATGGAGCCCGCTATGATGCCAGCTATGTGGTGGTGCACCATCTCAAGTGACTACTAGTCTGCTAGATTGGAAAGAATCTGTAACATTCTGATTTGTACTGAATTAGTTCTTAACCATAGGGATTCATTTAATAATCATAAATGTAGGTAATTCGCGTAATCGTCACAACAAGCATAATATGATATCAGTGCCAGCCAGATACCATGGGTATAGCAAGCAACAAAGGGTAGCAGCCACCAATACTGGTACAATCCGTGCCATCTGCAGACATGTAACTCATAGGGTATCGTGAGGTCATAACGGTCCAGGAAAAGAGTGAGCAAGGAAAGATGATACAAAGGAAATAGAGAAAGTAATCGTGGCCCGCTCAGCCACGACGAGACCGTCGGTCCATATACCTGGGTCGTCGGACAGAATCGTCATCATCCCGGGCTGCATGTCTGCCTTTTGGAGCAAAATCGTCCATGACAGGATTCGCCGCGCCCATGTCGATCGTTCGAGGAGGCTCAGAAAAGTCCCGGGCATCTGCCAGTCGGCTGGCTTTGCTCCTGACCAACGCGCCAGTAGCCATGCTAGTCTTTGCAGGAGACTCGGGCTCGTGTTTCTTCCCGAGACCGCTAGCTCCCTTCATCCAGCCGAAAATCCCAAGTGAGCTGCGTCTCTTGTGCTCCTTGCTGCCCGACGTCGGCGGCCTGGACATGGCACTGCTCATGAAACTTTCGGTAAAGGAATGTGGAAGCGTTCTGTGGATGTCGTCGGCCTTGGCGATGGTATGAATTGGAGCCGAGACAGAGAAACTAGAGCCACGAGTTTCGGCCTTGCTCGTCTTGGTCAACTTAGCAGGAGCCTCGTCCCGTGCTTTGCGAACTATAGGGGCAGGAGCTCCATCGTCTGAATCCGTGGGGTCCGACATCAGGGATGGCTGGAGGCGACGAGGGGGTGCTGAGCGTGCAAAGAAAGGGGGCCGGAGGCTAATCCTTCGCCCAATCATCCGACGATCCAGATCAGGCTCAGGCTGTGGACCAGAGTCTAGCGACTGCAAGTCAAGCGTGGGTATCATGGAAACATCCGAGTCCCTGACGTGGGAATCCATGCTGTGCCGACGACCAAGGAAAGAAGACTGGCTGGGGACCCGTGCACCCAGGGGCCGGGGATTTGCCGGTTTGGGGGCAGTGTGCACCAGACCCGGTTCCCGTCTGCGGTGGGAATCCGATTTGGCGGCCTCAATCCAATCTTGAGGAGTCAGAGGGGGTGATGAAGACAATGAACTTTCAGAGTCCTCTGGCACAGAACCAGGGCGCCGCGTCGAACCGTAGTAGTTGTTGTTGTCGAGTTTTGAAAGCACCCTCCCAAGGCCCTCGCCATCGAGAAACGCATCCCGATCATAGTAACTAAGGTTCGTCTTATCGAGGGACTCCGGGAAGTACACTCCCCCGTCTCTCGTAATACTATTCAAAGGAAAGATCGCAGGCGATTCGTCTCCTCCATCGGTCAATCGAGTAAGTGTGACGTTGCTCACGTTCATCTCCACGCTATCCACTGCTGCACTGTTACCGGGGCTTTGCCTCGTTGTGAGCGCACTTGCAGAGCGCGGACGGCCGAGTCTGTTTTTCATAGGCAAAGCGTGGTCAACAAGGCTCTTTTCTGCGACGATACTGCCATTCGATCGATTCGGGCCATTTGCGTATGCGGTGCTCATGGTGTCGGGGGTGGGCGGCAATCTCGTGCTACCGAACACGCTATCCACGCGTGTTCTCTGACTAGAGCCATTGTATGACTCACTCTCAAAGCTTGGGTTGTCTGTCTTAAGGAGGTTGGGGACAATATTTTGCTTCGGAACATCACCGAGAAAGGTACCACGTTGCGGCTGAATCCAAGATTCAATCCGGCTTTGATTCACGGCCTCCTCAGCGGATACCTCAGCTGGCTCTGTGGCCTCAATTGAGTCATGTTTCACCGGAATCTCTAACTGGTCGTCTGCCGGGTCAGGCGGATACAATTCACTGCATTCACTCAGAGCACTGAGCCTTGGAGATTCCGGTTCCTGGAATTCGCTCATGGACTGGAAACTTTCCGATTTTGTGGTTTCACTGAACGCTGAACGCGACTGGTCATCCGTGGTAGAGACATCTGGCAGTGCTGTGGTGCTCTTGGTCTCATCGGACAGAAACGAGGGTGCGCGTTGGAGATAACGTGACTCTGAGGATGTCCGCCGATGCTTGGGAACCAAGGTACCTCGCTTCGAGGACGTCCTCTCCGGGATGTCAATTGTGGTGGTTTGCCTAGGGGTCGTGGCACCGGGATCATCGTCTTCATATGCGCGAGCCGTAGAGGGTCTCGACGTATCCGCGCCGGCTTGCAGCTGTGCCACTTTATTTTCCAAGAGACAAATCATGCCGACCGCCTCTGTAATTGCTTGGTCACGCCTGTCGATTTCCTGTCGTAGTTGCTCGTTGGACTCCCTTAGTCGCTGGTTGTCCGCTTCGGCATCTCTAAGCTCCTGAACTTCGTCTTCCAGGCCTCGCAGACGTTGCAGCTCTTCTTCCATGCTCTCCATGCACTGTACCTTTTTCTCCAGGGCAGCCATTTGCTGTACACGATGGAAGATCTCGAGTTTCAGGTCGAAGTTTTGCTTATTAATTTTGGAGACGTACTGCCATCAGGTTAACTACTGCCAGCCCGGATCGAATGCTTGCACTTACTTCTCCCATTTCCCTGACACCCATTTCATGCGGTTGTCGGAGACCCGAAGAAAGCGCGGTCTGGATTTTACGCTGTTTCTCCGACCCCGCTTCTTCCTGGGACTGCGATCGGGATTGCGACTGGGTCTGCGCCGGCGATTGAGATCGGGACTGGGGCCGGGAGTGAGATCGTTCCGGCGTGCGCGGGGCGCCGTGGCCAAGGTCTTCCGATGCAGCCCCCTTGGGGCCTCGATGTGCGCGTTGTTCGTTCAACAGATCTTGGAGGAGGGCGGAAGAAGGGTTGACAAGCGATGGAGGAACAGGCTCTGGGGTACCTGTTTGTCCAGCACTAGTCAGCGTCTGCGCTCCCTCCCTTGTGTGTATCTCGGGTAGTGACATGTGCGTACCGGCTCTGGATCGTTGGGGTGTTCTTGGGGTTGCGGTTCTCGGCGTAGTTGACATTGGCGATGCGTCGTTGAACCACGACATTTCTGCAAAGCAATTAGTACAGTGCACATTCCCTCGCGAGATGATTCGCACCTGAACTTATTTGCGACGGAGAGGAGTCCATGGCGATCGTTCCCTTGACCCGTGCAAGGGCAAGAGGCTTGGGAGGAGCAGACCGTCCTGTAGGGCACAAAGAATCAGTCAGTAATTATCCCCGTCATTGTCTGTCTCATGTCCCTGGAACAATCAAGGGATGGGGCTCTGGAGGATGGCTCACGCTTCAGCTTTGGATCGGTTTTGACGGACGCGGTATCGGTCGGAGGCGAGGTGGCTGAGGAGGGAAACGAACAATGTCGCAGGGAAGAAGGGGTGGTTGATTGCACCGAGACGGTGCTCCGTCGCTGGCGATGTCGGTCCATGGTGAGTGCGGGCAAGTAGCCTAGCTAATGCGCATAACTGACAAGACGCGCGATGCCAGTTAGACTGCAGTAGGTCGCAGGATCGTATCCACAGGACGCAGGTGGTTTAGAAGGATCGCGACGTGAGTCGACCGATAGAGCAAGGAGAAAAAGCAATGTCTCAGCTGGGAGGAGAGAAAAGGCGCCTGGAACGACGATTGGTGACGAAACGAGGCCCACAGCGTCCAAGCGTCTAGCGGGAAACGGCGAGAGGGGGAGTTCGGGGCAGTCGGAGACGGGAGGAACAAAGAGAAGCGACGGCGGGCGGCTCTAGGATGGCAAAGGATGAGACGTGAGGGGAGCGAGGAGAAAAGTGTGAGGAGAAAGTGTGACGAGTCGATCGTGGATCCTCGCGGCCAAGAAAGGGACTCAGTGACAGGAAGGCGATCCCCACACTGCACAATAAATACATGGGGGATTTCCCTGGGAGCGATCAGGATCTTGGTCACGGTATGCCTGCATGCATGCATGCGTTGGATTTGGGAGGTTCTGTGGAATGTGCAGTGGTTGCCATGCAACAGATAAATGATGATGATGAATGCCAACGCTGATGGGAGGATGGTTGAATATTGAAATCCAGGTGATGGTGATGGTGATGGTGATGATGATGACGATGATGAAAGTGAGGTGAGGACAATACTCCGGGCCAGGGTGGACTCGAAGGGGAGACGGTGAAAGCAACGAGATAGGCTCAAGGAAGGATTGCAAAGGAGACTAAATTAGCGGGCAGTCCACCAGGCAGGAACTGGATCCCGCGGCGGTCCCATCTGGCTGGCCCATCGTTGTTGGCGGTGGTGAAACCATCCAATGACGGCCGCCACGGCCATCCCTTGCCAGCGCCCGCCCATGGAAGTCCCGGCCACCCGCCCAGGGCTGGACTGCTGCTACTCGCATCGTCTGGATTTTGGGCTCGCCAATGATGATGGCTGGGTAGAGGCTGGGAGGATCTCACCACTGCACCCTACTGTAACCATCCATCCCATCACACACATGGGTCGGTCCTCCTCGAGGGGTACTTCATCAGGGGAGAACCAATAACACTGGTCTTCCCACCATCTCCTCTATTGACTAAAATCTCACAATCCCCTCCTGGGATGGGTTCACACCATTAGAATGCTGAATAGAAGCGCCAGGACTGCATGCGAATCTGATCCGTCAACTTCCACAATTCTAGAGGAGCCCCACGCTTCAGTTCCAGGGACCCATCGGCCGCCCGTGGTTCTTATCCCCGCCACACCTGCAATCGTCGACCTCCATCTCGATCGCCCGTCTCAGGCACTCTATCGCGCCCGTGCCAGATAAGTTGGCGCCCCATGGTTCTCCATGGCTCGGATTGCGCAGAAATCGACTGCCATTTTTCCGGCTGACCACGGTAGGTCCCTGACTCCTAGGCATTTTCTCCGCCTGTCGGAGCTGACCTGTCCCTGCCTTATCTTGGTGAACAACGACCGCGTGATTTACCACAGCACGGAGCCCGGAGTAGATGTAACGATCAACGACGTGGGGGATGCAGCGATCTATCGGGATGTTCCTGTGATTGGCTTGGACGAATTGCCTATCCGGTCGTTTCAGTCGAGCTGAGGGTTCAGACTATTGTCCGAATAGCTGGTTAGCAGCATCGGCATCAGCCTCAGGTTTAACTTTGTTACAGTCCCGGGACAACAACGATTAGCATCAGTTACCACCAGCTGATACGCATAGCTTTAAGGTAATCATATCCCATGCTTAGTTCATAATTAATGCTGTGTATAATCATAACGGCGAGCACAGCTCAACCCTCCACATCATCCTTCAACACTAATAACCTCGACATCATTTCTTCTTTGCCTCTCCAGCCCAGATACGCGTCTCCTTGGCACTATCATGAGCAACCCGGAATACTAAAAAGTCAGCCACACATCACCGCATCCACGGGAATAAACATACACTGCCTCTCCGTCTCATCCAGCCCTCGCAAGAAATCCGCGCCCTGCCCTAAAGCGCCCTGCGGGTTGTGCGCATGGTCCGCGATCTCTGCAGATCGCTTCTTAAACGTCTATCCATCCACAATTAGCCACCTGCACGCAACATCCACAACAAACCATACATTACTCAACACCTCCACCATTTCCTCCTCTTCAAAAAGCTCCAGAATGCGTTCACTCAGACTATAGAAATGCGGCGCCAATGACCGCAATTCCACCGTCCTCGGATCAGCCTTTAAGGCATTCATGACCCTTTCCGACAACGCGGAGGGAAGATCCAGCGTAACCAGTCGAGATGTTCCCAGCCGAGCACTTCACTTGACAGTCAGCTACAGCTCACCCCAAAAATCATGTAGACCTACCCGATAGAAAGCATCTCCCCCAGCCATAACGGCAGATCAATGCGCGTCCCAGCTTTAATCTATGAAGCGGTCAGCATGATCTGCATCCGTGAAGAACAACAGTAGCTCCGTTCGCAGACGTACATTTTCTCCCGGATTGCCTTCTAGAATGCCAAGACCGGGCACTTCCAGTTCAAATGTGCAGGGCAGTTTCTAGATAGATGGGTTAGAATGGGTTGTGCTGGTGGGGGTATCACGTACTTGGGAATCTGTTAAGATGGCATCGATATCGTAGTAAGACATGTTGACGATGATTCCGGATGGCCGAATTAGATGATCGAATCTTGTGTAGAGGGAGGGTCAAACTCGTCCTTCATGAGGCGCGTCCCGCATGGCGCGCTGTCACGTGCTGGGTCGCTGTATAGGTCCACCAATGAGAGGGGAGATATTTACAGCCATTGATGGTAGAAGGTCGGTACTTGGCTACGGGGTACTTTTGGATTAGAGAACATTGTTGCAATTATTTAATTCTTCAGTTTGTATATATTGATAGATCACGGATGATTTAAGTTGGGATCAGTAACAGGAGGTTTGACAGTTGATGACGTCATTCAGGCAGGTGTACTGTATGCGAAGCTATCCATCAACACATACATTCGTTACCGCAGCTTAGCTTCATAATTAGATATCTAATCCAGATGAGGGATTTATCTTCTAGTTCAGGGACCTTCAGAAGTATCTCCATACCGAGATAAGCAATTCGCGCGGCAAAACATACCTACCAAGTAGTCACGTACAAACTCCAAGCAAACGATATCTACCCCACACCATCACAACCACAACCAGAAGCAGCAATCAGGTACCTAGTATGAACAGACAATTCCACTCCCCTTACCAAGCAACATCCCGCACTCCTATCACGATCCCAATTTTGATTCGCCATATCTCCCCTCCAACAATACAACCACACTACACCACACCAAACACACCAAAATGACTCATGATGGACACCATACCACCCACACCACAAACCACCTAGTTAAACCCCCTCCTCAAAACCCATCACCTCATGAAAACCTAGAATCACGCCATAAAATCCCTTCCCATACAATCCTCCCAATCCAAGATCAAAACCCCAGCCACAATGGATTCCAAACCAATCATCTTCTACGACATCGCTTCCGGCCCGCCTGTCACTTGCTTTGCCCCGAATCCCTGGAAGACGAGATACATACATACCCCAGTTCCATTCCAAAAACATTGGCTATTCCCCAAGCTGAAGAACCATTTCTGAATTGACCAAATAAATACAGATACGCCCTAAACTTCAAATCCCTCCCCTACCAAACCCACTGGACCGAACTCCCCACCGTTCGAAAACACCTCAACGCCGCCCCAAACCGCACCTTCAGCAACGGCCAACCATTCTACACCCTCCCCATCATCCACGACCAATCCACGAACCATCGGCGATTCGTTCGACATAGCGGTCTACTTGGATGAAATATACCCAAACGGTTGAAGGGTTTCCCGCCGAAGACGATAGCTCTGCAAGCAGCGTTCAATAAACAGGTAGATTTACTGTTCATGGAGTTTTTATGTTTGTTTGTGCACGGATTGCCGTTTAATCCGGTCACGGCGGAGAAGTCGAAAGCGGAGTTTGTGAGGAGGGCGGGGAAGAAGTGTTGGGAGGAGTTGACGGTGAGGGGGGAGGAGCCGGTGTATGCGGATTTGGTGGTGGGAGGGTGGTTGAAGTGTTTTGAGGTTGCGTTGAAGGAGTGGGAGGTTGTGAGGGTGTGGCATGGGGGGTTGTGGGGGATGTTGGTGGCGGGGTTGGAGAGGTTTGCGGTGGTTGTGTAGGTGGTTGCATGGATGGGATGGATGGATGGGGTTTGGTGGGGGGTTGTTCTTGGGTGTGGAGTATTGGGGGATTGTATTTATACTGTTGTGTTAGTTTGTATCTGGGAGAGTAAGTTTAGTAGTCATCATTCTGCATCAAAGGGACAAGCAAGGAAGGTTAATGGAGGAAACAGAAACTAGATATCTCAAATCTGTCCATATACTAGGTGAGAGGGACGGAAGGCAGAGTCTACTGGGGCCCAGAATACCATTTGGCACACATACCGTTCCTTGAGCACATGATTAACAATCTGTACCCAGGAGTTTCAGCGCTACCATATTCACTCTACATCTGTACAATCTGGGACAGGTGAAACAAGTCCCACTGACACGTCAACGCGTCCCCAGGCACCACTATCATTGGTCTGCAGTGGAAAGTGGATTTTCGCGATTCCTTGACATCTATGATAATCTCCAGATCTGATTGGCCCCTTTAGAAGGTTGTGGCTTGATCTGGATAGGCCTAAGATCTGGTAGATTAGATATCTTAGATCCGAAGATCTACTGGTTCAGGGGCAGTAGTGAATGAGTTGGCATTGGGGCTCTCATGACAATGCAAAAAACACCGATTAATTCCTCCTACTTTATCATCTCAGTGCAACAGGTAACACAAGCCAGTAGACCATACCTAATTACCTGAAACTAAAAGTAATATCCGAAGCTAGCTTCACTAGTCCATTGCTTAAATGAGCTTATCCCTTATCACCTAACATCAATCTCACTACTATGTCACCATTTAAGTGCTTACATTGATCCATTACTAAGATTCCTAGAAGGATTACCAACGCCTTCAATATTCTTGTCAATCACATACATGCTTCATAATCATATAGAGAGTATCAAAAATTCAAACAAATTACCCATTACTAACAATTGATAATCAAAGTACCCTGAGATACGAATCCCAATGTCATCATATAACCAGGAACATCCTTGACGCCGTATAAAAAGCACAATGTTACACAACCAACGCAAGCACTAACTACCCCAAAGCTTCATTCAACCTCATCACTCTACATTTACTCCAAAATGCCCACCGTACTAATCACCGGCGCAAACAAAGGTACCACAACCCAACCCACCACCACCCCACCCCCACCATCTACAACTAACTCCCCCTTTCCCAAAACCAAGGCATCGGCCTCACCCTCCTAAAAACATACCTCACCCGGCCCCAAACCACCGTCATAGCAGCCATCCGCAACCCAAACACCCAATCCCCCCTCCTCCTCACCCTCCCCACCGCCCCCTCCTCCCGTCTCCTCATCGTCCAAATCGACTCCACCTCCAACACCGACGCCCCAACCGCCATAACCTCCCTCCTAGAGCAAGGCATCACCTCCCTCGACATCGTCATTGCCAACGCAGGCATAGTCGATCCGTCAGCGTTCGTCCCCGTCGCTGATATCAACATCGCCCAGCTCCAGGAACATCTCGATATCAATACCGTGGGGCCTGTGCGATTGTTCCAAGCTACGTTGCCTCTGCTTAGGAGATCGCCGCGCGGGAGGTTTGTCGTGATGAGTAGTTTGATGGGTACGATTGCGGGGATGGGGGACGTGGCGATTCCCATTGCTGCGTATGGAGCTAGTAAGGCGGCGGTGAATTTTTTTACGAGGAAGATGCATTTTGAGAATGAGAGGGTTGCGACGTTGGTGGTTCATCCGGGGTAGGTTTTCTTTTTTGGTTTTTTTGGGGGTGGGTGGTGGTGGTGGTGGATGACTGCTGACTTGTGCTGCTTGTTGGGTAGGTCGGTTAAGACGGACTCGGGGAATGATGCTGCCAGGGCGGTGGGGTATCCTGGGGCGTTTGTGGAGATTGAGGATAGTGTTAAGGCGGTGGTGGAGAAGATTGATACGTTGTCGAAGGAGAATGGGTCGGGAGAGTTTTGGGGGTTTGATGGGAGTGTGATTGCTTGGTAGATTGGGGTTGTTGTGGTAGGGTAGGGATGATGGGGATAGTGTGTTGGTATAGTATGTCTCAGTATTTTGCCTGTTTCTTTCAAGTTCATGTCTATGCTGGTGTAAGATATTGCATGTCTCGGTCGATAGATGATCATTAGCATACAGGGAGAAAGATGGCTAGATAGATAGATACCGGGTTATTGATGCTATAAGAGGAATTGACAACACGAGCTCCGTTTCGCCTAGTTATGGCTCAGAATTCATAGGGTCGCGCATACAATACACTTCTTCGGGGTCCTCACGTATCGACTCCAAAAAGATGTTTCGTGGCGGGACTTAGAAAAAACCTCTCCCACTGCTCCCATGCCATGGTGGTATAGTGCTTTAGTTCATCTCTCGATCTATAGATCCACATAGCGTCTTCCGAATCCAAGGCCACCGTACCCGGATCGACTACCTGTGCCAGCCGAAGGGCATCGATCCCGTGGTGGAAGAACTTTTCACCTCCAGTTGAAAATCGAGGTCCGCCAGCGGTTATCAATTTGCACACCATGAGTCTTCCTGGATCAAGGAAAGGCGGATCTTCCGGGTTAACCTCGGTCAAGAGTACCATCCCCTGGAACAATCAAATTAGATGATCTCATCCCGAGAGAAGATGCATAACGAGAGTTAAAGCTTACCTCATCGGCAGGGGGCCGCCTGCGTATGAAGTCTATCTTGACCTTACCACGGGGGGTAAACATGAATAGCCGGTAGTCAAGATGAGAGCTACTTTTGAATATCTCTGGATATTTTTTTTTTCAGAGTAATTTCAATATCGAACACAGGAGGGGCCAGAATGATATCAATATCTTCCTCTCTCTTGTGTGCCTGTCCATTAGATTAGTTATCATAAAGCAGCCTCAGAGAACTGCATTTCATTTACAATAGAAGGCAGACGATCGGGATAATGATGCATGACTGCAAGACCTCCTATAATCGCTATTTTTTGTTGATCCCAATTGATATATTCCTTCCCTAGACTTTGCATCAATTTAATCAACAGAGAAACAACATCCATAAGTTCTTGTTTGCTGGGATTATGCAGGTCGGGGCAGTTTTCGATATCCTTGATAGTCTGTATGGTACGCCTTTCGATGTCCCCTTGAATATCTTCTTCGGAATAGTCTTCGGTACAATCCATGGTGATATAAAAGTTGACAATGGGATATAGTAGTTGACAATGGGATATAGTAGTTGACAATGGGATATAATAGTTGATAAAAATCGGATATAAATGGGCATGAGTTGCCATAGGTGGAATCCGGCTTCTATGGGGCTTTTATAATCGGAGTGGTGAGGAGGATCTGTACTTGTCCCTAGGGGGCGCCTTTCAACGTAACAAAGGGTTCTGGCTGCATTGTTAAGACCCGATGCTTTCTTTCAAATCTTACAAATACTTTTGGCACAATGCACACATTGTTGAAGATTGGCAAATAGAAAGACAATTGAAACAAAGCGTGCTAACAAATCCATTGAAAATTTCTTTGAAGGTTATTCTTGAGGTACGCTAGGGATATGCCTACACTCAGTAGAGTATCATTTCGAGTACAAGGCTTCGGCTAGCTTTGGGGTGATGCATGAATAAACTGGTTGCTCCACCTATGAGATGAAGAGTCGATGTGAATAAATGGGAACGATATTGGATCCACCATAATTGCACTTGGATCTTCCACACTTTGACTCTTTTGGTTTCACGCCATAAAGCATCATGGGCAGGCGACATCATGAGCGTAAACTCATTGATCTTGTAGTCTCGTAATGCCTTTACAGTCTTGTCTCTCTATTGATGAGCCAACTAATCTATCTGACAAAACAAAACAAGAGATAGGAAAATACAACGAAAAAGTTTACAAGGTAAAGCATTAGGAGTCTGCCCCGTAAATTATAAAAGCTTTATATGTGACGCAGGGGATGTTCCATTATCTTCAAGCCCTCGACACACATAATGTGGATAGGCAGCCATTTCTGCTTCGCTGTCTGTCATCTTTGCAGAAGTGCTCGATGCAGTCATGTACTGGCTACTCAAGTAGATGCCAGTTGGGGACTCGTTTGTAATTCGTATGACCCCGGATATATCCTGCCATGTATTGCTCGCTCAGACCACCGTAAGTTGACAGTAGTCCTTTGCAGTATAATAGCCTAGACACGCGCTCTTCATCAATAGCGCTGCTACTTTTCCCTTCGGAGCATAGCTAGTGCTCAAGTGGTTTGTTCGTTGAAGTCGGGCTGAATGGGGCCCATTTTGCGGCGTGATTCTTATCCATGCGCCCAGCTTGCCTCCTTTCTATCTCCTTCAATTGCCTACCTTCACGCCGTAGTACCTTGACTGGAGTGAGGGCATGTTGCACTTTCAAGAGATTGACGGAGAGACGAGAAACCCAGAAATGGCCTATTATGTTCTGGCCTGTGGCTGTAAGATATTTGATAGGCTTGATCCTAGCATCATTTTCGAAGAGCGTTGAACGAGCTCTATTTCAAGTGGCGAAAATGAGTCATTTCTGCGATTATCATCGTTTTGCGGAGGAAATTCTGATGAGAGTACTCCGTGAGTCGGTGATCACAGACAGAATTAATACGCTTTGTCAAGAATTACAGTTATCTCTTTTAAGATATGCGAATAGACTTCCGTATCCCTTTATATCATTAACAAATGTCCTGTACCTCTCGCTTTCTTTTTTCTTTTTCTCATTCCACTTGATTGAGCCTTGTATTTGACCCTCTTCCTTATTTAATATCGACCCCCCATCTTCTTCCTTCTATCTTCTTCCTCATCGGATGCAAGCAGTGTCAGGCAGAGCCCACTGATCACCAACGATGTTCGATACCTCCAACCCCTTTCCATGGGTTCGACCATTCCTCTTCCCTAATTACTATCGGCTTCCCGACCGCCGATCACAAAAGACGTTCGATACCTTCCACTTCTTTCCACTGCTTCCAATCGAACTCCGCTTCTACATATGGTCCCTATATTCCATTCATTACAGGCCCAGGGTCGTCAACATTTCAAGTCGTCGCTGTCACCACCGGGGCTGCAATTCATGGCACCTTTGCACCAAGCCGCTAGCTCAGCTACACGTGAATCGCGAAGCCCGCAGTGAGGCCCTTAGGGTGTACAAGCGCTTCCCTCACATCGATCCTACAGTAGATTCTGCGCCGCACTCTTATATTTATCTAGATCTGGAGCACGATATCGTTCGTATGAACGAGATTGAACTCAAAAAGGTTCCTGTGGCGGAGCAGAAGCAACTGCGCCGGGTCATCCTCGACGTCTACTGCGATGGGTATCTCCCTGACTTTCCTGATGAAATTCTACCGAAAATGGAGCAGTTAAATATACTTGAGTTGGTCATATCGTTATCGCCAGAGAATGAGAAAACTGGCAAGGCTGCCGATATTGCTGAATTTTTTGAGTCGCGATTCGACATAATTGCCTCTAACAACCCAGAGTGGAAGATGCCGCCCGTTAAGCTGACCTGGGGCACTAGGGTCGATTTGGGGTATCTCGAAATGTTGCATAAATATGAAGTAACCTGGATCCAATATATTCATGTGAGCGAGGTTGCAGACCATAAGTTTAGTGGGGATTATGAGGGTATAAGGCCAGAGATGCTATGGGATAAAAATTTGCTTTAATTATGGAGGACAGTGATAAGTATCATATTTCTTACTTGGAATCAATAATATGCCGTGGCAATATGATATTCTCCATAAACAGGTATGGTCTTGGAATACATTCTATAACCAGTGATGTCCATCCATTGCGCCAAGCGTACTAGAGTACCTGCCAAGGGCAGAATGGCCCCAAACAAATAACAACTGCATTTTTTGCAAATTTCTATCCCAGCTCATCATTCACTCGAATTTCACCATTATTCCCTTTGGCTCAGTTAGGGCTGCCATCCTGACTAAGCAGAGTCACATGTCTGCGTATATCTATCACGTGCGTCTATCATCACGATTGCGGAACTTCGTACTTTTCTCGAACTCCCACCTCCCCTCATCCACGCAAACACCTCGTGTCTCTGAAGGCCCCGTCCTTCCCATTCTCCCGTGGGACTTTTGCCTCCCGATGGGTGGATCCCTAGACGCCGCCCTGTACAGTGGACGCTGTCGAGATCCCTGACGATGGCACCTCCGAGCGGGTCGGCGGCATACAAGAAGAAAGATGGCACCCTGACTATAGCCCAGGACAGCCAGTCAATCTCTTGGATTCCGGCGGCTGGTGGTGCAGCTGGGACAATTACGCTTCCAGTTTCTCAGATTACGAGTGCGTCGTGGTCTTCAGTTTGCCTCGCCCGCGCGGTACTTTACTGACTACCGGAATAGATTTGCAACAGACCCCCGCGAGTAACCCGAAAGTGATGCTGAAGATCTTCGTCTTCCCTCCGAATGCCCCCGCCAATTCCCCCGAACAATACGTCTTTTCCTTTACAGCTGGAGCGAATGCGCGTCCCGAAGCAGATGCCATCCGAGATGCGCTCAGTGCTGCCATCCAGGCGGCAAAAACCGCCCAGAATCCACCCGTTAAAGAAGGCGTGTCCCCTGCTATGGCGATAGCGAATGCGGTGTCATCGGCCGGCAAAGTTCAAAATCCATGGGATGACGACAAGCGGCTCCAAGGGGACGTTGAGTTACAACAGTCGCTGCTCAAGTCGAATCCGGTTCTCCAGCGCATGTTCATGGAGTCGCTACATACCAAGCCGGATACGCTGTCAGCTGGACAGTTCATGACTCTGTTCTGGTCGACGCGTCTCCATCTTCTGCGCGCGCATGCAATCGAGCGGTCGCAGACGCGAGGGTCCTACAATGTGCTGTCGACACTGAAGCCGCGAGTGGAAGACAGTGTGACAAAATTGAACATTAGCAAGGAGCAGATTCAATTGATCTTCAACCAGCATCCGCTCGTTAAACGGGTGTACGATGAGAACGTGCCCAAGCTAAGCGAGCAGCAGTTCTGGTCTCGGTTTTTTCAAAGTCGGCTGTTCAAAAAGCTTCGCGGCGAGCGCATCTCGGAGACGGACCCGACTGATATGATTCTGGACAAATATCTCAAGGCGGACGAGTCTGGAAACCTGCCGCGCGATGCGCATGTTCCGCATTTTCTGGATCTGGCTGGAAATGAAGTGAACAACAGCCAACAGCAAGGCAACCGACCCGATGTCGACATGCGCCCGTCCTCGGTGGAGAAGGTGCCTATTATCCGCACGCTCAACAGTCTGAGTGAGAAGATCATGGCGAACGTTGCACCTGCTGACGGTGCGGCGCACACGAGCGCAGGCGAAGATAATACATATAACGAACTGCAGCTGCGCGATCTCCGCGGAGATGAGGAACAGAGTCGCATTCTCCTTAACGTCAAGGACCAGAGTCGCTTTTTCTCGTCGCAGGATAAGTCAGCCGAAGACGAACAAAACAAGCTGTTCGCCCAGCAAGATCCCAATAAGATACTCGGAAATCTACGCGGGGATCTAAGACGAAATCTACCCGAAGACGGAGCCGCGCCGCTGGGGAAGCTGGTAGAGCCTCAAGAGGACGAAGACGAAGATGAACAGAGATTTGTCAACGTGGTTGGCTCCAGACCTAGTCTGAAGCGCGCATCTACCCAAATTCTCGAGGCGATCCGGGACCGTCGTACTCAAACCGAGGGATCTTCTACTGCTGGCACATACGGCCTGTCGCCTGCAATGTATGACCGTTTAACGCTGACGCATGCCACGACGACCGAGTTCCTGCATCAGTTCTGGCAGGCGTTCCTTTCGGGAAATGCGGATCGTGCGGCTGAGGTGGCTTCGCTTGTCGAATCGCTGAACCGGGCCATGGAGCGCATCAAATCGGTAGCGCAAGACGCCGAGACCGAGCGGCATGCGGAGATCGATCGACTCAAGCAACATGCGCGGGAAATGCTAGGGAAGACGGGGAAGAAGGTCAGGCCTAACCTGGCCAGTGTGGCTGGAGGCGAGCAGACCGTCAATCGACTGCTGGGACCGACCGTCCAGGCGTTGGAAACGGCATTGGCCAAATACAACCAGGCTCTGGCAGAGGAGCTGAAGGATGTACCGGCGGGATGATCTGGGATATTGTATGATAGAATAGACATAAATGACTGTTAACGATTCATCGTATTCCTCTGTTAATCGGCATGCCGAGCCCTCCGCTCTCCGCCCTCCGCCTCGGCCCGCCGCCTTCACGCGACGTGTCCCTCACTTCCCTCCTCCATCCAACTACAACCACCAACGCCAATCCAACCCCTGTCTCATGCGCTAATCAACACTCCTCCACAGGAGCATTTACCTCCAGCTCGATACCCCACTTGAATCGACAGAACCCCACAAGCACCCCGAAGATGATAACCTCCGGGCTCACCAACGCCCCCATCTCCAAATCCCTCCTCATCTACACCATCACCTCCTCAGTGGCCTTAGCCATCTTCGACCTCAAGCACCTAACCAATATCCACGTCGCCCCGCATATCTGGCAGTATGGACAGTTCTGGCGCATCCTGGTGTGGCAGGTAGCCGGGTTCGCGAATTCCACCGAGGCGCTGTTCGCCGCAATGCTGGTGTATCATCTGCGGGTTGTCGAGCGCGCGTGGGGAAAGAGGAAATTTGCCGTACGTTGTGCCTCTTTTCCCATCCATATTATTCTCTGAACCTATACTAATCCGAACGATGATGGCGATAGACTTTCCTCTTAACAACACTCCCCTACGCGACCCTCCTCCCACCCCTTCTCTTAATCCTCGTCCTCCGACCCATCACCCTAGGGAAACTCAACTACCTCCCCTCTGGACCCGTGGCCACCCTCTTCGCCCTGTTGGCGCAATACCACGCCTCCATCCCCCATACCTTCCGCTACCAGATCTCTACCGCCTCCGCTTCCCCGTCGACGTCTACGAAAGACCAACCCCAACCGACGAGTAAATTCCTAACCCTCTCGCTATCGGATAAATCTACCACGTACCTGGTCGCTGCACAGCTGGCTCTGTCACAGTTCCCGGCTATGGTTCTCCCCGCTGCGGTGGGGTGGTTGGTTGGGGTGGCGTGGCGGATGGAGTTCTTGCCTGGGACTGGGGAATGGAGGGTTCCGGCATGGGTGGTCGGGGAGAAAGAGAGGATGGTTGTTGCTGGGAATGGAGGTGGCGAGAGTGGACGGTATGAGGATTTGAGGAGAAGGTTGGAGGGAGAGGCGATGGCGGCGTCGGCGTCGGCGTCGGCGAGTTCGTCGGCTGCGGATGCGTCGGGAGAGGGGGCAGGACAGCGAAGGAGGAATGGAGGGGTATAGATTTGTTTCTTGGTTTCTGTAGATATATTGGGGAGTCTGGGATAATGCTAGTGTGTTCTAAAGGTCGTAGGTGTGGTAGACCCGAGGCGTGTAAAGGTATATTTTGGAGGAAGGATTTCTGGCATGGTGTCGGAAATGTGAATAGTACCTCCTATGCTATTATGGTTCAAGACTTGTCCATTGCTTTGCCTTCTCATTTGTGCAGCATAAGGATATGAGGTTTATCAATGATTGGCTATAGTTCATACTGCAACTATATAGCACCTTTTAAAGAAAGAACATGTACATACGACCACAGGGTGTGGAGAACAGGGCTTCCCGTCCGCTCAGCCGTACTTAAGCCACACGCCGGGAGGTTAGTAGTTGGGTGGGTGACCACCAGCGAATCCCTTCTGTTGTATGTTTTTCTTTCTTCTTTGGTTTTTTTACCTTTTTTTTTATTGTTTATTCTTTGAACCCCGAGAACAACATCCGGCCGATCGATTTTTGATTATCTTTACGCATCATAAGGGTTTATTAATGATTGGCTATAGTTCATTAAAGATGTCCATAGAATCTGACAATGAGGAGGACCTACAGCATCAGAAGCTATCCGAGACATCTGGCGATGGAAGCAGAGATAGCAGTGAGCAAGTCAATAATCTGTAACTCAAAACTTAGGTGAATATGGTGTCTAAAATCTCCTGGTCTCTTTTCCAGATTCTACTTCATACCAATGGTCTAGGGACCGGGCCATGTTGATCCACATGCTTGTCGGAAGGTTAAATCTCCCCTGACTGTTATCGGATGCTTTGGCGGTCACTATCGGCAAAATGTATCCAGCTGAACTCTCCATCATCAGTCGGCTGTTATCGTCTCCTATTGTTCTTCTGTGACTGACAACTTACAATATACCGATATCCATGCTAACTCACACTCCTTATTCTGCATGCATAGTGCCATACATACGCAGGACATGACCGTTACCATTTCATCCAATGGTTTCCACTACCAGCTATCCTAGCTCTGTCCTTCGGTATGGGTTGTCCCGCCGGTTTGGCCTCCGCCGGCGCCTACTCCAGGGTCTCTTGATATGTATTGTGACCTGGACGGTCCTGGAGGTGCTCTATATTCATCACCAGGCTTCGACTGTCGACCGAACTGAGAAGCCTCCATCGCACCAATCTGAGCGCCTATTCATCGCAAGCATGCACTGGAACAACGAAGCAATCCTGCGAAGCCATTGGAACAATGCGGTCATAGATCTGGCAAAGACCTTCGGTCCAGATAATGTCTTCGTGAGCGTTTTCGAGAGCGGAAGCTGGGATGATACCAAGGGGGCCCTTCGGGAGCTTGATGCTGGGCTGGACCGACTCGGCGTGCGGCGCAACATCACCCTGTCGGATACAACTCATCAGGATGAGTTATCTGCTCGTCCTCGGGAAGGCTGGATCGATACACCCCGCCAGAAGAAGGAACTAAGGCGCATACCTTATCTTGCTCGGCTACGCAATTTGACCTTGCAGCCACTGGAGGAGCTGTCGCAACAAGGCATTACATTCGATAAAGTACTGTTCCTTAACGATGTGGTCTTTACGGTATGTTTAGATCATGCTGGTGCCGATTTCACGATGTCTTGGCTTATAAAGTCTCATAGGTTGATGATGTGACCACATTACTTAATACAAATGATGGTATCTACGCTGCCGCTTGCTCACTGGATTTCTCAAAACCGCCTCTATATTATGACACATTCGCCTTGCGAGATTCGAACGGCGATGAGCAAGTGATGCAGAAGTGGCCATACTTTCGCTCCGCAGCTTCGCGCAATGCGCTACTTGCGCTGTCTCCTGTGCCTGTCAAGAGTTGCTGGAACGGAATGGGTTAGTGGCTTCCTTTGTATGCCTCTTTCGAAGACTGTAGTGACTGATAGACTGCCTCAGTGGCTATGCCTGTGGGGCCCTTCGTATCCACCTCTCCATTGCGATTTCGAGCCATATCTGATACCCTTGCGCTTTCACACCTCGAGGGTTCCGAATGTTGCTTGATTCACGCGGATAATCCTCTTTCCCAACAGCAAGGCGTCTTTCTGAACCCTCAAGTCCGTGTCGGCTATAACCCCGAAGCTTACACAGCTGTTCATCCTACAGGGGCCTGGTTGTCACTACAATATGTGGCGTTGGCTCTCTGGGAAAACAGACTTCGACGATGGTTTACAACGCCATTCTTCAAAAAGCTGGTCGTCCGCCGAAGGATTAATCATTGGCAAGAAGATCACAGCAACGAGCGAGAACCCGGCGGGTTCTGCCTAATTAATGAGATGCAAGTGCTTGTCACTAATGGTTGGGCGCACGTATGAAGCCTGACTGGGACATTCCTGCATCTGGACGTTTGGCTCATCGTTGAGGCCAGTAAATATTGATATGGGAATCGACATCTTCAAAGCATCATTCACATCCGGCTACCATCTCTTTCGCCCCTTGGAACTCCAGATATAAATTCTACATGCGATGGCATGAACTAGTCATGATCTATCAGCAGCAAGGTTGGTGACCAGGTAAGGCGTAAGCGCCAGATGAATCCCTCGATTTGCAGGGGTCTTTGTCCCAGGCCAATGATATGCTTCTCTGCGGGCCCTTGGCGCTAAAGGCATGGCTCTTATCGGTATCCGACCGGGGCGGCCCGCCTTTCTATTAATCGAGTGCAGTGGAAAGCGCTCGACTGACACCTGAGTTGGCCCTACAGCCTTGTGCGACTTTACTAGCTGGGTGCCAGTTTTGACGTGGGTAATATCCGTTGGTCGCTTTATTCGCCGAGTGCCAGGGGCTGTTTAAACTGCCTCAACGAGCCACCCCAGTTTTCCAAGCGCTACCCTCAGACGGGTACAGGGATGTGGACGCCAATCATCAATCGAGTCACAGTCCTACATTACGCGCCAGTGACTTGGTCAATCAGGTTGATGCAGCCTTCAGAGATACCCCGCGGGCTTAAGCGCAAGCCATTGATAGGATCCTGAGACTCCGAGACTTGCGTAGTTTCTTCATAATCCATACAACATGTTCTGCACTCTCTCGGTTGCGGCCAACGTTCGTGTTTGTCGTTAAGGTCTACAACACGAGTTTTAATATAACAATGGAGCATGGCACCCGGCGTTCTTTACAGAATGGAATCCAGCTTGTCCATATTAGTTATTCATCGTCCAATTTATCATCACAGACACAACTAGGTGGAGAAAGCCTGGACTCAGGGACAACATATGCTGAAGCGTTTAGGTCAACCACCGCGTAAGTCTGGCTAAAGCCTAAGAGAACATGGCTCTTGCTGAACTACTGTGACGTACCAAACAGCGACTCTGGTTCGCATGACGGCCTCTCGCACTCCGACACCAGCGTCTCTGGCAGCGGTTCATTGCCAGCGAAACGGCGCACCCCGCATCGATGGCGCCTGTATATTATGAATGCCCAGAGGATGCTGCACTCGTTCCGGTCTGGACTATCGGGTTGGATGGCACGAGCAAGAGATCGATTGCGTTGGCAGCAAATCCAATCACAAAGGAGAAACTCCGGGCTAGGCGACCACTTTCTGGCTCTCTTGAAGAATCTTGGCATCACATCCTTCTATAATACCTGCTGCAAGATACGTGGCATTGAAGTCACGGAGAGACCCAAGGTTTTCATGTATAGGAGCAAAACGCTTGCATCCATCCGCTGTGTCCTGCACGTTGTTCCTGTTGGCGCTGCATTTGGGCTTTTAATCCTGAACTCGGCAGGTTACTACATCGGGGGTGAATTGTCCGGCGCGTCCGGTCAAGATACGGAAAAGCTGGCTGCGCTAACATTCGCAGCTAAGCTGCATGAACTTCTGATGTTGGCTTCACTTGGATCAATACTGATTACTTACATCCGCAGAGAACTTGCGTTTGGGGAAGGCCTTCCGTTTGGCGCTATATTTACCTCGTTGCAGTTTCAGGATATCAGTTTCCTCTGGTCTCTCAGCATGTGGGGGTCAATCCAGCATGACTGGCAACGAAGGAGCACCAAATGGTTTATCCTCTCTCTGATGGTCATTTGCACCCTTCTCGGGTTGACTGCGGGACCATCTACGAGTAACTTGATGAAGCCCCGTCTGGGTGACTGGCCGGCAGGTGGCACGCAATTCTGGATTGATTGCACCGAGGACGTCCTCTTTCCCCGAACAATGGAGAACTCATCATCACTATCGCATTGTGCCCTTGACAACAGCGACCTCGCTTGCCCGGCTGGAAATTGGCAGATCCTCAACCAGGACTATTATTCGTTCTTCCCGAGGCTCGTCGACGCCGGTAGTGTTCCTCAAAACATCACCGTCTCTGGTCCGGCTTCAATACGGACATTTGGAATGAGGTCTCGCAATATCTTTGACAGCCACGAGATGATGTGGGGGAATGCTTACACCATTGCGACTACCCCGCTTTCCGTGGTCGCAGATAGCGTTGCGGAATTGGGTAGGCTATGGTCGTATGCTGCTGCCAACATCGACGTTGGCCGATTCAAATTCAGAAACGATGCGCTCTTTATGGTCAACTCGCTGCAGCCGGTGGTGCTCACATTTTGCGGTCAAACCTTTTACGACTTTTCTGATAATATAACTCTGTCCTTCCCCGCGTTGGGTACTGCGTCTCTTTCCGGCGGGCCGGGCACGGCGGACACAAGTCAGGCATCAATCAACCTATATGACGGCTATTCGAACGAGGCCATTCAGGATAGTGTGGTATCGCTTCTGCAGGAGAGCAGTGCTCCTTCCGTTCTTTGGGTTGACGACCCTGACCTACTACAACCTCTCGATGCTACTCTGGCTGCAATCCTCACGCTACCTGGCACAGATAGTAGCAGACCGCAATACTTTACTTGCAGTGTCGACAGCAGGTTTACCAACGTCACTCTTATATCTACTCGAAACGCAATCAAGATCGTTGCCGGCCAGCCTGTGGACATGGACAAAAATGGGACATTCCATGCAGATTGGCCGCGGGTTGCGCTTACAGCGGACTGGGCGAGGTATCTGACACCGGTCATTCCTGGCACGAATGAAACGATCCTATCACCTATCACCTCAATGGCAGGCATCTTCAATAGTCCCATTCCTTCGGCCTCGTACTATCACGATATCATAGTGGAGAACATCCTCGCGACGCTGGTCACCAATGGCATCGGCCGGTCTGCGTACAATCACAGTATTATCATGGATCTGAAAGGTGCCGTGGATCCAAACGACCTGTGGCGTGGGGGCGATTGGATATACGACATTATTCCCAAAGATGGGAAAATGGGCAAAGGACGGAATGCTTTCAATATATCCGCCGCTCTACGCAACCGATCTACCGACTTGGTCATGACAGCCTATGTGAACGGCTACGCGTACAGCGCGGCCGGGATCACCTCAGTACTGGAGATGATCGTGCTTGCTGTGTATATAGCAGTAGCTATTGCTCATGTCTGCTATTCGGTCTACAGCGGACTGTCCTCGAGCAGCTGGGGTTCCGCGCCCGAAATAGCAGTGCTTGCGTGGAACTCAGTACCCACGGAGAGAATGGCCAATACGGGCGCTGGTATATCGACTGTCGACATATATAAGAATAATATTCGAGTCATGCACCGAGGCAACAAACTGGAGATTGTGACTCGGGGTAATGAGAAGCCAGAGAAAAGGACCCATCTATTCCAACAGGGAACAAACTCTGATCGCCTACGAACCGACACCGATTTTAACTTGGATTCAACACATGGGCAAATGGATCCGGTTGAAGAAAACCAGGTTTATTCTTGATTTGCGAGCGCTGGGCAACTGAATCTAGTGTATATTGACGCTGCCAGTCAGCAACCACAACCATAAATACCCAATCATCCTACCAGTATCCAATACCCCAACCTTAATGATCCTTATACAGATAGACAGATAGATCGATCTACATATTGTACAACCAACCCCTCGATTCATAAATCAATAACACAACCCCAATATAACTGATACCAATAATACTCCCGAAATAAAAACAGAAGGCCAACTAAAGAAAACATCATCCCTACAAACACCACGATCCTACACTACTATAAACATAACCCCCCCAACAACAACAATTACCCAAAGCCAACCCCCAGTAAACATGCCAACCCAGTCTAGTCCAATCAGATATACAACCAGTAAAGAAAGTAAGTATATCCTACCTACTACCGCCAGCAAAAAAAGTAAAAGGAAAAGAAAGAAAAAGAAGTGTCCCGAGGGAGGTTCGAACTCCCGGCCTTGGGATCGCATGGAAGTTTGAGGTATGCTTCCACGTCATACTTTAGTATGAGACCCACGTGATAACCAACTACACCATCGAGACGAGTTGTTGAGGTTTGCTTGTGGGGTTGAGTATATAAAGAGGGGGAAAACGGTTTTGCTGCGGGAAGGATAGGATGGGATGTGTGTGTGTGAGGTGCGGGTAGATGTTCTGTCGCATTCACTGGGTTTATTTATTGTATTGATTTCGGTTTGGATTTTGGTTTTGCGTTTGTATATGTGGATGGGGTAAGGTTCTTGGGGGTTATTGCTCCTTTGGCGACAAGGGGCAGAGGGTGGATTCTGGGATGGGGTTATTGGATCCTTGTGGTTCACATCACGGAGGGGTATCAAATTTTTGGTATAAGTAGTTACAGCTAGGTCAAGTTGTGGGAGACGCAGATTGAAACACCTCATTGTCTATACTATGTACATATCATGCAACCTGCGGACTTGGCAATTGCTTATTCCATATCAACGCCCACTTCGACTACGTCGCATACTTTCCTTGCATTCGTTGCAATACCATTTGACTGTTCATGTTAGCATATGAATTAAATTTGTTAACGGACTGCAACAAACTCACCATTCTTTCCAGGAGGTTTCGTTAGACCAACACACGACAAATGGAACCACTCGCGAGGACAAGCGTCATTGTCGCACGCCACCATCTCACCGAAACTGATCTCGTTGCAGTAGCAGTATCTAGGCTCGCCGTCCTCATCTTCATCATCGCCCTCGTGGAGAGACTCTTCTTCTTCCGACACCGCCCGCGGTTGCACCACCGGGATGCTGTTATTCTTCTTATGAGATCGTTTGGCTGGCGCCGGATCCGTGCTGCGGGTCGGTCGCACGCGCTGAGCCGGCTCGGAGAAAGTGGCCAGCGTGGGTGTCGATGTCTTTGACGATCGGCCCTTTGGTGGCGGGTTCGACACAGGAGGTACCGGTGTTTCTCCTGGCTCAATGGATTGTGCGGGCTTTCCGTCTGTGTCCTCACGTTTGGTGTTTAGCGGTGGTGGGACCTTCAATGCATCCACCGTCGCCTCTTCCAGTTCCCGTTGTGTTTCCGGATTAGATGTAGGCGTAGCTTCAGATTTGGATGCTGTCTCTTTGATTGCAGCTTTTGTTTCCGTGGCTTTGTCTGCACAGATTCCAGTTAGAATTGCCTCTGGTGCCACCAGGGGAAACATACTATTGCTGGTCACACGGTTTGATGCTGAAGATGACGGTCTCTGACGGCCATTGTTTGCCTGCCCCGAGTTCTGCTGGGTACGAGAGGACTGCGGCCGCACCGCGCCAGGTCCAGGGCTGGCGGCACTCCGTGGAATAGCAGCTGCAGCGACAACAGGGGATGGAGCCAAGACTGGCGAATCCACCGCAGAAACATTGGTGTTGTTCCTATTGATCATGTCAGTTGATACCACAGAAACAAAAGACTGACGTACCTCTTTCGCGCGGCTGCATTTGGATTCGGTGCCCGAGACCTCTTCTTCGTAGCATCTCCGGCATCCTTTGATGCAGCCTGTCTCGAAGTACTAGCATTGCTAACAGTGCGCTCCATCGCAGCACTAGCCTCCACGGCGGGCGGTCGCTCGACCTTGCGGCGTTTGGCCTGCCCTGTCCCAGTGGTTCCTTGGCCATGCGCGCCCGACTGATCGCCAGCGCCTGCACCTCCACGAGCTTTGCTAGATTGTCCCTTCCGAGCACGCACATCGTCCAGATCCGAATCAGCATGCGCACGACGCTGTCTGCGTGCCATGACAGCTTCGCGCCTGGCTTCGCTTCGAGAAGCAGCCTCAACCTCATGAATCGCATGAACCAATTCCTTACTTGCCGCGGCCTCCCGGCGAGGACGCTCATTAGTAGTCGTCTTGGCCACATTTCTATTTGAATAAGCCCAATGAGTGAGACTCCCTAGACGAGCCTCATCGCTAATCTCTCCTGCGATGAATGGAAAGATAGTATCAAGTCGGGTAAGCTGTCGGTCCAATTCGTCATTCGCATTCGAGATAACATGGTTTTTTTCGTCCGCAGTCATCATCAGATCCGAGAGAGTATGGCGCACACGATCGAACAAGGCACGGCGGGCTTTGCTTTCCTGAGATTCGGGGGCTTGCGAGAGTGCCTAATCACAATCGCTTGTCAGCACACTATCGTAGATAGTTTATCCCCGCAGAGTGCTCAATGACCCACCGAAGGCAAGAGATCTTCCCGAACACTCCCAGCGATAATGGGTGCCGGGTTGGAGGGGTAGGGCACAGGTTGCGATTCCGAAGAAGCCTTGAGCAATTGAAGCAGATTATCCTCAAGGGCCCAGGCCTTTGCGTCGACCTCCTTCAGTAGCGAATTGTGACGGCGAAATTCCCGAGGGAGGGCTGTGATGGCGTCGGTAAAATGAGTGAGGGCGGGATAGAAGCCATGGGCGACAGGGGTTGCAGAAGGGGTGTCCGTCATGGAAGAATGGCCATAAGCAAAGGAGGAGCGCCCAAGGGTCTTTGACGTGCGTGATGGGTTCGTTCTCGTCTGTCGCGTTGACTGACGAGCGCTCTGACCCTGAGAGCTGATGGCCGACGAAGGAACGGCAGACATGATGAAAAGAAGAATAGTCAGGTCGGACAGAAGCCCGACTCAATCGGGGAATAAGAGGCGCTCGGAGATACTGGATGATCGATGGCTCAACAGCGGGAACATGGACAAGACAGGAAAAAACGGGGTGGGAGAGCAGAGTTGGAGCGATGCAGGCTACAGTGCGGAGAAGACCCGGCGGCCATCAGGTGATTGGTGCCTGCAGATCCAGGCAGGGACTTTGGCTGACTCAGTCGCGCTGATAAGGATCACTGACGTCAACTCTCGTAGAATTTTGATGAGAAGCACAACTCCGTCTACCAACTGGCCTACAACGGAAGATCCAACAAAAAACAAAAACAATTGGGGCAAGCCGGGCTTGAACCGGCCACCTCCAGATCTTCAGTCTGACGCGCTCCCAGATGCGCCATTGCCCCGCAATTGTTGTTGATGCTGAGTGTTTGGACACTATGATACAGGGCTTAATCTGCGAATCGTAACATGGTCTTCAACAACACCCATAGTCTAGTTCTACCGATATAGCGACAGTCAGAATCATCGCTGGCAAACAGCATCCAGTTTAAACCAAAGAAACTGAAATTACATCAAGGTTCTTAATTTACACGCGTGCACGAACACATGCGAGGTATAGGCAGGCCAGATCACGAACATATGCTAGAACGACCCAAACCCGGACACAAGCATGACGGTATAAGCATCGTACACTATGCTGTAGACAAAGGAAAATCATACAAAGAAGACCAGAACGAGCCGACGCTAGCTCCCCAAACCAAAGCACCTACAAAGCCACTTACTCGCCCTTGAGGCGCTCCTGGTGGACAGTAAAAGCATCCTGGAGGAACTCCTGCTCCTCCTTAAGATGCACGGACTTGAGACCGGTGGCGACGGAGGCGCTGGGGGCGCGACCGGCGTAGAGAACGTGACGGCGGTTGTGGTGCTCGGTCTCGTTCAGCAGGGTCTCGATACGAGGCTGGGTGTAGCTCCAGGCACCAGCGTTGAGGGGCTCCTCCTGGGCCCAGACAATGTTGCGGGCGTTGGGGTAGCTGTCCAGGTTCTCCTTCAGCTGAGCCCAAGGGAAGGGGTGCAGCTGCTCAACACGAGTGATGGCAGTGTTGCGGATACCGTGGGCCTCACGGTGCTTGAGGAGAGCAGCGTAGACCTGGCCAGAGCACAGGATGACACGCTCAATCTTCTCAGGCTCATCGATCTCCTTGCCGTGGCCTTCATCGGGGATGATCCACTGGAAGTGAGACTCGCCGGTGAAGTTCTCAATGTCCGAACGAGCAATGGGGTGACGGAGGAGAGACTTAGAGAAGAAGATCACGAGGGCTGAGAAAGGGTTAGCCTCGACTCAACATGGAAAGATTCAATGTACATACGCTTGCGGAACTGGCGGTGGATCTGGCGACGCAGAATGTGGAACAGGTTGGCAGGGCTGGTCATGCAGGCAATCTGCATGTTGCAGTCCTGGTGCTGGCGGTCGAGCTTGTCAGCGGCGGGGAAGACACGGGGCTCCTCGTTGCAAAGCTGCAACCAACGCTCCATTCTGCCGGAAGAGTGCTCAGGACCCTGGCCATCGTAACCGTGGGGAAGAGAAACAACAAGACCAGAGCGCTGAAGCCACTTGGACTCTCCAGCAGCGATGAACTGATCGATGATGCACTGAGCATTGTTGGCGAAGTCACCGAACTGGGCCTCCCACATGACAAGGGCGTTGGGGGAGGTCAGAGAGTAACCGTATTCGAAACCAAGACTGTGAAGGAGGTTAGCTTAGCATGACAAGAGTCAACAAGTTCAAACGTACGCTCCGAATTCACTGAGAGAGGAGTTGGAGATGACGAAGCTTCCCTGGTCCTCGGCAATGTGCTGCAGAGGAGTGTAGGTACCCTCGTTCTCCTGGTCGTGCAGAACGGCGTGACGCTGAGAGAAAGTACCACGCTCCACGTCCTGACCGGAGATACGGACATGGTAACCCTCGGACACCAGGGTACCGAAGGCAAGAGCCTCGGCAGTGGCCCAGTCAATGTTCTTGCCCTCATCCACAGACTTCTTGCGGTTGGTCAAGATACGCTTGAGGTTGCGGTGGAGGGTGAAGCCATCCAGGTTACCGCTGATCTTGTCACCGACGTGCTGGAGCAGAGGGCTCTCAACACCAGTGGGGAGGTGAGGCAGAACCTCACTGGCAAGCTCCTTGGGAGTCTTGAAGCCGTTCCAGGCGGAGGTGAGCCACTCCTTGCTGGTAGGCTGGTAGTCCTTGCTGCGGTCGAAGCTATCGTTCAGCATGCCCCAGACCCACTTCTTGTGCTCGTCGATGTCCTCCTTGGTGAAGGTACCCTCCTCAATCAGCTTAGCAACGTACTTGTCAAGCTGGCTCTTCTGCTGAGCAATACGCTTGTACATCAAAGGCTGAGTGAACGAGGGCTGGTCAGTCTCGTTGTGACCCTGCTTACGGTAGCAGACGATGTCGATGACAACGTCACGCTTGAACTCGGCACGCCAGTCAGCAGCGACCTGGCAGACGTAGTTGACGGCCTCAACGTCATCCGCGTTCACGTGGAAGACAGGGGCGTCAATGGACTTGGCGATGTCCGAGCAGTAAGGTGTGGAGCGGGCGAAACGAGGGTCGGTGGTGAAACCAATCTGGTTGTTCACAACGATGTGAATGGTACCTCCGGTGGAGTAGGCGGGGAGAGAGTGGAAGCCCATGGTCTCGTAGACGACACCCTGAGCGGCAAAGGCAGCATCACCGTGCAACAGCACACCCATGGCCGAGTTGAACTCGCTCTCGTCCTTGTTGTAGTGCTGGATGGAGCGGGTCTTTCCGAGCACAACCGGGTCCTCGGCTTCCAAGTGGGAGGGGTTGGCAACCAGAGAAAGCTGGACGCGCTTACCCGAGGGGGTGGGACGCTCGAAGTTCATACCCAAGTGGTACTTGACATCACCGGAGCCTTCATCGGAGGGCTCGGTGGAGCCGGCAAACTCGCTGAAGATGGACTCGTTGGGCTTACGGACGACGTTGGAAAGGACGTTCAGACGACCACGGTGAGGCATACCAATAACGATGTCCTTGATACCATAGTCGACACTGCGGTCGATGAGGGCCTTCATACCAGGCACAAGGGTTTCACAACCCTCCAGACCGAAACGCTTGTCGTTGGGGAACTTGGTGGCAAGGAAGGACTCGAAGCTGCTTGACCAGATGAGGCGGTCGAGGATGCGGCGCTTGTCATCGACAGAGTACTTGTACGGCTCGGGGATTTCGAAGCGGTCGCGGATCCAGTCGCACGGCTTACGGTCGGGAATATGGATGTATTCCACACCGTAGGAACCGCAGTAGATCTTCTCGCAGGTAGCGACGATCTCGCGCAGGGTCATCTTCGTGCGCTCCTCGGTCGCAAAGCGGGGCAGGATACCGGGACCAAGGGTGAACTCCTGGTCGAGATCGCGTTCAGTGAAACCGTAGTGGTCCAGCTCCAGCTCCTTGGGCTTGTTGTAGCCGAACGCCTCAGCTTCGCCGCGGATACCAAGGGGATCGATCTTGGCCTTGTGGTGACCACGAGCCTGGTAGGCGCGGACCAGCAGCTGGACCTTCAGGTGATTCGTGACATCAGTACCGGCGGCGAAAGACAGACCGGCGCCAGGCATCTCTTGAGGGACACCGCCCGTAGGAGTAGGGACCAGGGTCGGCGGGGGCTGGAAAGCCTGGGAGACGGGCATTTTACCCTCTTCCATGTTCTTAAAATACGTCTGCCATGAGATGTGGACGCTGGAGGGGTCCTTCTTCCATGCGACGTACATCTCGTCGATGTAGTTGGCGGTGTTTCCGGAGAGGAAAGAGTCATTGGCATCCTAGAGACGCGCCAAAGTGCGAATGTCAGTCGAGGCTGTTTCTAGACCTAACATATCAAACGTGAGGTCCGGCGCAGGGATCGCTTACCACACCCTCTGCGGACGCGGCGTAATGCCTCTTGTTGGACAACCGGTCAACGAGAGCGAGAGGACGTCTGGTGGTGAGGCCCAGTTTTGAGCTGCGGTTGGCAGCAGATCTGGCGGTGGATGCAAGAGAGAGAGACCTCCTGCAGGTAGAGCAGGCAGGACCGCGCAGCATACCGCCGCTGGTGGCCTTGACGGCTGTGGTACGAAACATGGCGGCAATTTTTCTAATGCGTAACACGAGCTGAATTCTAATGCTATGAGCTCAAGGATGAAGACGCGAAGGAGATAAACGACACAGCGGATAATCTCGACAACTATAGCAAAGACGGATCGCGGTTAGTTCGATTGTGAGCGGGTTCGAAAGCTGCGGGATTTTTCAGACGGATGAAAGGAACACGCACGGTGTTATCTGGACGAGGAAAACACAGGTGTCGACTAAGATTGCCGTAGCACCTGTAACAAGACGGGACTCATCAGAGAGCCGAAGCACTCTCTTGGATAAAGAATTAGTGGGGAAAGGAGAAGGGACAGAGGAGAACCTCGTTGTATGAGGAGAGAAGAGAGGAGATGGAATGGAGATTGGCCTGGGAGGAACGGAACGAGAGAGAGGTTTGCCGAGATCTACGGCTATGACGGCCAGCGCAGCTGTGGCTGACCCCTTTGCCAGGCCTGCAGGCGGCGTCGCCACAAGCTGAGTCAAGCCGTGCCCTGCAACCGAGAAAACCACGGCGGGCCGAGCATCCCGGTTGCGGGTACTCCGTACTAGTACGTAGTACATAATGGTAACTGGGTAACCAACCACTCCTGCACCGCCACAGCCCGGTTATGAGCATTTCCCGCTCCGGGTCTTTGCGGGTGGGCACGTGGTCCAATCACCCTCGGGTGGTATTGCATTTGCAGCATGTAGTAGTACGTAGTATGAACGACTAGGTATCTATCTAGACCTGGTACTATGAAGGGGCTGTCATCCCCCCGGATCCCAGGGTCTGGGCAGTGGATTGCAGATTACGGCATGCCAAAAGGCCCAACGGGCACTCGATAAATTACTAATTTATCGGGTGAGGTAGTACCTCAGCGGTATATGCAACATATATATAACTTACCCAACCATCAAATCATCTAATCATAACAGTACAGATCACTGCAAGACGCAGTGAAGCATTATATATCAGGCATTACAATCATTATATCGCAGAGCCCCCAAACCCCTATGTAAGCAAACCCAGATGTGTTATATACTCTCCCCCTCTTCTCGGTTGGTCCGTCCAACTTTGCCGGGATCGATCTGCGGCTGGCTGGTCACACGCATGGCCTTCTGACTGCTTGCCAGCTCGGGCGCATATGACCAATCAATCCCAGTCAATTTTAACGCAGATCTATGGCTCCCGCTCACCCACTGGCGACTGTCCCACACGCTGCTCCATAGCGTGCTGGGACCACCGGAACTTGTCAGATTCCTTGATGGGAGACTCTGTCGCACTGGTACCGCCAAACGCATCTGGCGGCGCGGTATATACCGTCGGGCTCGCATCGGAAATGAAGCTCGCCCGGTTTGACGACGAGTGTAAATGTGGAGGAGGACTGCCACTGCCGCTGCGGAGGCTGCCATTGCTTCCGCCCCAGGCACCCCGTCGAAGCTTCATCAGTGCACTCAGAGACATCTCATCGTCCATGGCACCAAGGTCGACCAGCTGAGCCAAGCCAGGGCTTGCCATTGGATTGGAATGGGCGGCACCGTGGGCTGTGAGTGAGATGACCGAGTTGCGCGTGCTCCATTCGCTGCGTTCAGTGATGGGGGTCAGGCTTGGCTCGCAAAACTTCCCCCGACTGCTGAAACTGCGAGTAATGCCCTCGACGCCTCGTGGACCGAAGTAGCCACCATTAGTGAGTTCAGCGTTGCAGCCCCCGTGTGATTGCGCGTAGAACCCAAACTCTTGACCATAGAATCCCTCGTCATCATTTTCCAAGGCCTCCGCATTCGCTGCAGCAATGATAGGGTCATCGAAAAGTGCAGCATCGTTGTCATCGTAACTAAAGTCCTCAAACACTTCATCAAAACCAACCATATCGACGGTTTGGCTCAAGCGGCTATCGTCTGAAATGAGCCCCGAAGGTGTATCCATTGTCTGGGTAGTGCTTTCTTGGCCAAGCGACCGCTCGCTCACGCTGGTTACACGGCTAAGCCTGTCATTCGCGGCTGCTTCACTGGCGGCTTGAGCCAAAGCATTATGGAAAGCTTCAAGGTTGTGCTCGGACAGAACCCCACCATGAGCTTTTGCCGACCCTAAGTTAGGCAAGCTCTCATGAGTATGACCGTAGGTTCTGATCGACCCCTTTCGATAGTCACTGGCTATACTAGGAGCGTGCCCGAGCCCGCCATCGTAGTCTGGCTCTGGCCCATTTTTGTCGTGTTCCGCAGTGACATCCAGCGTATTAGTACCCACATCCTGGTCGTCGGGCTGCGTTGGCTCAGGAACAGGTTGCTGAGCCGCTGGTTTTCGATCGTACAGGTGACTCGTCTCATCATCAAAAATCGACTCGTCAAATTTGTCGCCCGCATCCTCTGTAGACAGATCACCAAACTCGCCATCGTCGAAGTACAGATCGTCATCATCTTCCATCGGCTGCGAGGGCTGAGGATGCAAGTCTACAGTGACCTGTGGTATAACAGTGGAGGTGTCCGGTGCCAATGATAATAATTGAACATTGGTTGTAATAGCAGAGGTAACAGGTTCCGAAACGGGAGAGGGAGCTGAGTTCTGTGCCAAAGACCCCTGAGCCGATTCCTGCATATCCTGCATGTCCCGAGAATCGTTAAAACCAGGAGGAAGCGGACTAGCAAGGACTGGCGAGAGACTAGGGACAAACCAGGACTTGTTGAGTGCATTGCCCGGACCGGAGAACCCAGAGAACTCATCATCCTCGTCAGCGTCAATATTAACCCCTGGAATCTTCTCTTCAAAGTCATCCATATCATCGAGCATATCTTCATCAAAATCGTCCTCGCCATCGCTGAAACTTATGCCTTCCATTCGCGCCTTGGCCCTTCTTGCGGCTTCTTTTTCCTTATGTTTTTCTTCCAATAGTTTCTCCTGGGTGGAGGACTCGACGCCATTCATGTCAAAACTGAACCGGGACGCATTGCTCTTGAGATGTTTAGGTAAGCCCGATGGTTGGTGTGGTATAACCTCGATCGTGTCGGCATCTTGTGTACCTGCGATTCCGATAGTATTGGGTATGTTGTGCTGATCATCTTGTTTAGGCGCCGCCTGGTCGCTTGGTGATTCAGAGGATCCGCCTTGGTCCGGTAGCTTGGAGGGCAATCTCCTTGCAAACACAGGGAGTGCGCTGGGATCATTCTCATGAAACTGCTCCGTCAGCAACGATGACTGCAAATATGCTTTGCTCTCAACCTGCAACACCTTCTGATCGTCCTCAAAGTGTTCCCGGAAAACAGGAGAGTATTGCGTATGCCTTTTCCTTTGCTCGCCTATCTGCGCGTTTTGATCATGGCCGTGCACAGAATTGCCATTTCCATTGTAGGCGGCATCGGGTGGACCGGATTGGTTGTTGACATCATGCAGAAGAACAGGAGCGGTTGACAGGTTTCGACGAGGGCGAGGAGCAGAAAAGTCGTGAACGATGTTCCCGCGGATTCTGGGATCATAGTCGTCTGGGATAGCAGGAACTATATTGCGAGCGCGGATGCTCGTATCCTCCATCCGCAGATTCGCCAGGTTGGAAGAGCGCCTCCTGGCCAAAAGAGACATAGGGTTCAGCAGGTGAAGCCGAGTCTTCCCGGATTTGTGATGGACATGTTCCGTAGGCCCGTCCCGGTCTCCAGACCGGCGACCGTTCGCATTTTCATACTTGTATTCTTTGTCCTTGTTTGACGAGATTGTCCTGTCAGCCGGGGAAATATCGGGGGAGGTTCTGAAACGAAAATGACTGGATGTTGGCAGCCCGGGAGTCGATGAGCGTTTTGTATAATGGTCATTAGTGAGATTGTGGGAGCTCAGCAAATTTTTGCCCAAAGACAATCGGAACGGGGAGCTCGGTTTAGGAGAATCGCCGTCGCCATGATCTGAACGCGGTACGGCAAAAGATGATTGTGAGTAGTTGGATTGGGAGGCGATGGTCGGGTCTTCGCGCTCGTCGGGGGTTGAATGAAATCGGGCGTGACTTTCGGAGGATAAGGGCACTGCTGTGGGATTTGTTAGATTTGTCGAAGAGGAGGCTGGCGCATAGGTCGGAGTGACGGATATGGCGATATTCCTTTTCGCTGCGTCGGATTCTCCGGAAAGATTGCTCGGGGCCTGCAGAGTCGAGGCCTCCACAGACGATCCTCCAAGCGCAGCGAGAGTCGTCCTCGTGTTGGGCGACACCGATCGTTGAGAAGGGTTGTTAGCGACCGGTCCTTTGGAGGTGGGCTGTAGGGAGGGCGAGACGGGGGAGGCACTCGACCGGCGATGCTCGCGACGCCAGTAGGAAAAAACGGTAGAGGGTGGCATGGTGAAAAATGAACTCGAGGCACCCAGGGTGCGTGCGAGCAGGCGTTCAGGATGCGAAAACCTGGCCCATTGTTCTGATGGTCGCAATGCTCGGTCGGCGCGCTCACACGGTGACTACTGACAGCTCTGCGGAGTAGTCAGTAGTAAGTACTAAGTAGGTACTAGGTAGACGAGGAAGATCAAGGTTGCGGCGTGGGGCAATGTCTCACCCGGCGACAACGGTGGACCAATCCCAGGGCAATGCGTTGGAAATTCGAGACGGAGGTTTAATGACTGATTCTGAAGAGCGATCGCGTTCAAGAAAGGATCTTCATGGACGGGAATCGACTGCCAATGGTGGTGGGATACCTTAGGGGGAAGAGCGACATTAGGTAGGGGGGGAGATAAGAAAAAGGCCGAAGGGAGGGGGGAGAAAAGCCAAGCAGAAGGCCGCCAGGAACGCTTCGGCCACCGCAGGAATGCGTGCCCGGAAACGGACAAGCCTTGAAATAGTCTGCGATTCGGATATATTTAGTGCAGTCCTTTCATCACCCCAGTTATATTAAGTCTAATAATAAGAGCCATGCACTAAGAATAATGACGACAACCCCCCCTCGATGATCCCAGTCATCTTTGACACCCCCAGGGACAATCGATCAGCATATCTTCATGTTGCATATACTCACAGCTCATCCTCGAATCAAAACACTCACCGACCACTGATGGCACGCATTCCATTGCGATGATCGTCACTATGACAGGGGTAAAAGGTAAGACCCGCATGCTACTAGACACCTATACAACCTAGAGATTTCGCTAATCTGCAATGAATTCAGCAGCACACAATCGCTCATGCATCCGGGCCCTCATGCTAACAAGATACGCTAAAACCTGTAGATATACCTCGCAAGTAATTGACCAGACAGAAACAAAAAATCCTATCAAATAAAATCCCCAAGCGACAAGAACAGGAGTATGGAAGAGACCGCACAGAACTGTTCTAGACTATGCTCTGTCTCCAACGGTCGATCATCTCTCGCTGCCCCGATTCCACCATTGGTCGGACGACCTTGGACTTGTTCGGCACGGCATAGCTCAGATGGTTCATGCTAAGTAGCGCATCACTGTAGAACGTGTTGGGATGGGCCATTCCGGGGCCGTAAGGAACGGTCTCTGCAGCCCCTTGATGCTGGGGGTATCCTGCAGCCGGAAGAGAACCAAACTTCGACGGAAATTGTTGAAGAGACATTCGATGGTCCAGGGTGCGCTGATGCATGGGCGGAGGCGCTGCAGCATCATTTGTCAACGGTCGTCCGGTTGTGGTGGGACGCCGGGCGTGAAGGATATCTGCCATACTCCTTCGGTACCTAGGGATCTTCATTGTGGAATTCTGTCGGGCCTCAGCCTCAGCCTCCTTCTGGAGGCGAGCCCGACGCTGGGCCAGGGTCTCATCTTCCGGCGCAATTTCCTTCTCCTTGGTTTCCCCGTCCTCCCCAACGTGGTTGATCTCGGCCAGGATTTCATTCGCAAAATCGCTGTCCGAGGTTGTAGCGGGCTGGTCTTTAGATTTCAGTCGCTTTAGCCGTTGAGCCAGAGTTTCCCCTTCGTCACCGCTATCTTCTTGTTCCACGACACCTTGCGCACTTGTCGAATACATGGTGGTCGGACGTATTTCGGGGCTGCGCGGTGCGGGTTCACCCCGGAGCCTAGCACGACGCCTACTGAGGGGCTCTGACTCCTCCAGTTCCCTTCTTTCCATAAGCCCCAGTGGACGCACCTCGTTGACGACATTGGCGTTTTCCGGAAACAGCATGCCCAGAGGTACGTCATCATCATCTTCGGCTTCCTGATTGTGAGCATCTGGTCCTTCCCACGCCAGGGTAACCGGTCTCTGTCGTCGATGTTCACTCTGCTTCTGTGCGACCGCTTCCAGCTGAAGGAGAGTTGAGTGTAAGCCTGCAGATTCTGGCGCAGTTCGCTGTCGTTGTTTCAGCTGGGTCTTTCTGAACTCAAGCTCTGCTAGTAGTGTGTTGGGTGGCCCAGTGAAATCAGCATCTGGCTCTTCGTGATTATGCCTCTCCTCGTCGACTTCAGGAGTGTCCTCAGCGCCAACAGCACCGCCAACTTCATGGGTATCATCCCGAAGTGAAGTACTTTCATGAACATCTGCAGCACCGCCTTCTGTTTGGTTGTAGAAGCGACCCGACGTAAGAGGTACCTCTTTGAGATCCGGGTCGGAGAGGTGATGGTCAAGCCCAATAATACTTCCCGTGGAGAGCGTCTTTCGGTGCTCAGCTGGATCTCTGGACAGCTTACCCGACGCCTGACCATAGCCTCTAGAATCGACCTGCCCTGTAAAGGCATTGACCGGGGCATGTGTCGAAGCATCAAGGATGCTGTCGAGTGTCGCCACCGCTGAAGCATGCGTGACCTCTACATCAACGGAGGGAGCTGGTTGATCGAAGAAGACACTCGCGCGCAGCTGTGGGGGTATGCTTGTTGGCTGATTGTTGCGTCTAGGATCGCTACCATCGCCTGAATCCTGGACAGCAAGCAACGCCGACTTGCGATTTTCAGCCGCGACCGCACCAAGAAGCTGCGTGCGACGCTTGTCGCGTTGCGAGCTGTTCCTCTGCGATAAGCGAGGTGGTAGATTTAACATCCTCGGCACAGGAGCAGGATAGTAAACCATATTCTCGCCTGTCTGTGGCTCCTTGTAGGCTTCGGACCTGCTCGCCAGGGGTGGCCTCGTCAGCGACACTCGCCGCCCCAGATTATTCTCATTCGGAACATAATGCACGCCATCAAAGTCATTGAAGAGAACCCTCGCCTGTTGGTATGTGTCGGTAGAAGCAGCTGTGTATGTTCGTTCGAGCTCTTCTCCCAGCTCCTGGTCGTAGTAGTCCTGCTGGACAAAGTCGTGCTCGCCGTGCGCGGCTGGTGGAGGAGGAGGGGGAAGATAAGGCATCGCAGGCACCCGGGAGATCGAATCGCCGTAGAAGCGTGCCGGCGCATGCTCTGCAACTTGCGCCAAACGGGATGCAGACTGTATGGAACCGTGACGGGACGACAGACTCGGTCTGAAGCCGTCGTGGTTGCTGACATGGGTGGAGTTGGAGGCCGAACTAGACGAACGCCGCTTTTGTTCTTGGTCCATCTTGCGAATCTCGTTCCCAATATTGGAACTTAGGCTCATTCGTTCAGCGCTCCTTTCAAGCCGCTCTACATTATTGAGGTAGGCTCCTTGCAGCGATTGGAGATCGGGTGTAGGATGGCTGAGAGGCACGGGTTGGTCGGTGACTGGGGTGCGGAGGGTCGGTTCAGGGGTTGTAGAACTAGTCTGAGGGACTGTCTCTAGCGGAGGGACGTAACGGGGACTATTGGAACTGTGGTTCGCTGAAGGATCGGCGGGAATTTCGTAGTCATCCTCCTCCACCATATCGTAGCTGGTGGAGGTCATGGACCGGATCATGGAGCCCAATCTTTTGATGCCAGAATCCTCGGCCGACTTGGCCGGCTGTAGATAGGAGCCCGCCCCGATATGGTCGGCATCCAGAGGCAGCTGCTCGAAGAGGCCATTGTGCTGAGGGTGCGGCGATGGGCTGCGGGAATGGTCCGAATCGGTCGCGTTGGAAGCCACCTCGTGGTCGGCCTGGGAAACGGCGTTGTAGGCCATCTTAAGCGGTCACTGAAGCAATAAATGCGCGGCCGAGGGCCGTTCAGGGAAAGAAGCCTGGCCGAGCGACCCGTGAAAGGAGGGGGAAATCAATGGTCAGCCGGGGCGTTTCACTTGGTGCAAACCTAAGATAAGGGAAATGCGCCCATGCGGAACGGCGCTCCTGCTCAGAACAACGCGATCACAGAGAAGAGCCCAGAGCCGTGAGGAAGAGAGAGAGAGGGAACAAGGAGAAGAGAAAGCTGCAAGGCACAGCTGAAGAGGGCGCCAACAAAATCCAGGTGTCATTGTCGGTGGTTTGTCCTGGGTTGCTCCTTCCTGCGCAAATTAATTAAATTTCACGTATGGTATGGAGCGGGTATGGGTAGGTAAGGTATGGGGTTACTCGCCGAGGCCTTGTATTATTTGCATGGAACCCATTGGCTGTTGCTAATTTTGGATGCCAGGGAAGAGCCTGGACCGCCTCGGTGGCCCGCTTTAGGATATCCGCCTTGTTTGCAGCGCCCCATTACTACTCTTACTGCTTTCTCCTACCTGACGACTTGCAGACTGAGTCCCAGGTCGCAGTAGCATTCAGTCCTGTAACATACACCGACCAAGCTACATAGGAAGGTAGTATTCCAGGTATTTCCGTCCCCAGGTTCTTCCCCGGAAAAGAATATACCAGGATACCGGAGTACGTTCTACTGATCTGTAGCAGCGTTGGTTGATGCCGCTAAGGTAACACCGCATCCAATCGTACCTATGTATCCATGTCTACCCACGACGCAACGGCCGCGAGGGGGTCAAGTGGCTTCCTGGCAGAAAAACCTTTGACGGTGAGTCTCTAGACTTACCTATCTAGGTATCCCAATTGTCACCAACATCTCCATTTGGTGGGCTTTGTTGATGTGTTTGTCCCTGTATACGCCATACAGGACGGTAATTTTCCGGTCTCACCCGGACAAGGGTCCTGCTTAGTCACTAGCTGAACTTGCCTATCTGGGTAGCTGCTCGCCTGGCCTGGCTCTTCGGAGGTCAAACATCGACTCATCCCTGACTCCCCCTGGGGTTTGACACGTCGATCTCAAAAAAATCAATCTGACAGAGCTGAATGGTTTCCGAAGAAGCCAGAGTCCTTGAGTTACCGACGTAACGGAATACGCGGAAGATGAAAGAAAACAACGACGTCATTCTACCAAGTACCAACTAGACTAAATGCCGAGACCAAGGCAGGAGGACACTAAATCTGCGGCTGCGCTCCAATCATTGGGTATGTCGTCGTTGGTTATATCCGAGCCATTATCAACGAACATAACTTGGAGAAGACCTCCTATTGCTAGGCTGCCTCGTTGTAAAGAGAAGACGTATATCCTCACCATACGGCTCATTGCCACCACTTATTCGGAGGAACTCTCGGTTGATCGTATTGGAGTTTTTGTTGATTATTGGCAGTTGGTACCATAACATCCAAGCTCGTGTTATGCATGCTGGCTGATTTTGGGAATCACCAACATTAGCCATCTGCCGATCTTACGCCTTCAAAGCCTGGGAAATTTAGAAAACTAGCATACCGTCAGCGAAGGGCCAGACTATATACTAAAAGCATCCAGAGCCGAAAGATTACCTGCGCACTATATAAACACGAGACGCACTGAAAGTAATGTTACAGCAGATCTCATTCCCTCAACAGCGGACCTCGCATAAATCTAAGACAATCTGGCGATAAAGTGAGACGAAAGGGGTCAATCCCAAACTAAACTCGGAAAAGGGTTCCTAGATTTACAAGCAATGCTCTACAATTATAGACAGGGTCGGTATGTAAGCTATTTGGTTACTATTGCTGATCATATCCCCATCTCAAGTCCGGGAATGGGCGCCCGTGATCAGCGACCAAGATCACCCATGTGTTTGATTGCCTAGGGATACGCTTCTCGTGTTTTGTTTTGGTTGCCTCGCGCTGATAGTCATAGATATCTAAGGCTGGGTAGACGCTGCCCGGGTTCCGGATCAGTCAGTTTCTAGTTCGCTGTAGTTTGTATGCTTGTATCGCTTGACATCAACCCATATATGGCTATCATCCATAAGAGGAATTCAATAAGGCCCTTTGACAGTAGCTCTAAAAGGCTAAACTTTGCATATATTTTCTCCGACAATCCTTCGCGCGTCTCATCCTATACACAAACGCCAACCAACAAGTCCAAACACAATGACAATCACTCCTCCCGCAAGACCGCCTTAAACGCCCCCAACAAATCATTCCTCAAATCCTCCCAATTCTCCAACCCAATACTAAGTCTCAACAACTTCCGATCCACCCTCGAATCCGACATCGCCCGCCACTCAATCAAAGACTCCACCCCACCCAAACTAGTAGCATGCTGGAACAAAGCCAACTGACTCGGTAGCCGTCGCGCATAATCCTCATTCCGCAACACAATCGAGAAAACGGGCCCAAACCCATTAGGCATCTGTGTCCTCACCCACGGCTCATCCTGCAAACTGGTATGATATATCTTCCCGAGGACAGACTGCACAATCCCCTCATCACTCCCCAACTCAGGGGACTGTACATCCAACGCCTTCTGAAGCCAAGCAACAAGAGTCCCGCAACCCTGACTCGCTCGTTGGACACGAAATTCTAACGCACGCAGACTGCGAAGACCAAGCCATGCCTCCATATTACCGATTATACTCCCCAGAGCCATCCGGTCTTCCAGGAGCTGTTTCTTCCAGTCTTCGCGCTGCGTAGCAAGAACACCGCAGAGGAGGTCACTGTGGCCGCCGAAGTACTTGGATCCGGAATGAAGGACGAGGCCAGCGCCCCAGTGGAATGGGTCTTGGAGGCCGGGGGGTCCGAATGTGCTGTCGACGATCAGGTAGGCGCCGCGGGAGTGGGCCTTTTTGGCGTATGCCTCGATGCTGAAGGATGTTCCGAGGGGATTGATGGGGTTTCGAGGAGGATGACGTCGCCTTTGTTGAGTGTTTCGGTGGGACAGTCGAGGGGGAGTTTCTGCAGGCCTGATAGTCGGGAGATGATGGAGATGACTTCGTGGCTGCCGTGGTAGCCTTCGCCGACTGAGATCTGGCAGGGGTTGAGGAGGACTAGAGCTGCTTGGAGGGCGGCTAGGCCGGTTGAGTAGCTGATGGCATGTCCGTGGAGGAGAGATGAGAGGACGGCTTCGAAGCGGGTGGAGTTGGGGGCGAATTCTCTGGAGTAGATGAAGTTTTTGCCGTCGAATTCGTCCTAGGGACGATGTTAGTCGTGAGGTTGGGGTAGAGGGTGGATGTCGGGGATACATACCACGGGATCGACGGAGGGAACTAGACTTTCTGGGTCGTCGGGGAATCTGTAAGTTGTAGACATGTGAATTGGGGGCGCAACATCCGTCACCCGATTGAAGGGATCATCTGCATGCAATGCTCGGGTGGAGGGGTGGTGAAAGCTAGATGGCGCCATGGTGTTGTAGTGAACTGTGACAAGTGTAGAGTTGACAGTGAATGAAAGAAGAGATCGAGAGCTGGGATTGACTCCCTTAAATATCTGCAATTTGGGAGCAGAAAACACAGAGTGAGTCGATTGCCATATTCTATACAGCCCTGTCCATCTTCTGCCCCACTCCCCTCAAGTTCCTAAACCGGTAAGTTTCTGGAGAAGAAGATCTTTTCTGATTGGGTGGCGCCATACAGCCCCGCCCTAGCTGTCTTCAGCCAATATTCCGCTAGTACAGAAGGGGCTAGTCCCAGTTCCGAAACATCGTAAATTGAAGTGCCTGATTGGCTGGTCATCTGCAGTGAAGAAAAAGGCGTGAGCCTTCAAGGTTGTGGCATGGCCCAAGGTTCATTCTCCGCCGGCCATGTGTTCTTGCTGTGAACTCACTGCACAGGGCAGGCCATGCGTCCCTTCTTCACCCACGGTCCACCAGCTCAACATCTCCTCGGAGAAGCCAAGAGACCAATTGGGCGTGCAAGTTCATTCCATCCCAATCTAATCGGTTCATCTCGGCGAAATCTCCCAATCAGCGTACTTCTGCCGCGTTGACTCAAACCAATGGAGATTAACCCAGACGCTATCGCAACAATGACTCCTCGGCCGATAGACTATAAGATCCCGGTCTTCTGCATACATATCACCCACCTCAACATTCATCCCCCTCCCCCAAATCAACCATAACAATAACACTCACCTCCAAGCACAACAATGTATCTCCGAGCCATCCACGCCGAGGCAAACATCCCCGCCCTCCACCAACTTATCCGAGAGAACCCCCTCGGCATCCTCACAACAGCCATCAAATCACCCCTCTACCCGCTCCTCCAATCTAGCCACATCCCATTCATCCTCGACGTTCCCGAAACCACAGACGGAACGATCCCAAATGGAACTCTACGCGGCCACATGGCTAAACAAAACCCCCAGGCCAAGGCCCTAATGGAAGCTCTCGCAGCGCAACACGAAAAAGGCGAAACATCTCTCGAGCTCCAGGATGAAGTTCTTGTGCTGTTCACAGCCGCACCCCACCACTACGTCACGCCTAAATTCTATACCGAGACGAAGCCTGCCACGGGGAAGGTCGTGCCGACGTGGAACTATGCCGCTGCGCAGGTGTACGGCAAGGTCCGGATTTACTGTGACTCGAAGGCCGAGGAAACGGGTGCGTTTCTGCAAAAGGCAGTGGAGGATTTGACGAACCAGAGTGAATCGTCGATTATGGGGTATACGGGGACGGAGGGACGACCGGGGCCGTGGAAGGTTTCGGATGCGCCGGTGTCGTATGTGGAGATTTTGAAGAAGAATATTATTGGGATTGAGATTACGATTGAAAGGTTGCAGGGGAAGTTTAAGATGAGTCAGGAGATGGGGAAGGGGGATCGGGAGGGGGTGGTTGATGGGTTTGAGGAGTTGGGGAGTGATGTTGGGAAGGGGGTTGCGCAGATGGTGAGGGAGAGGGGGGCTTTGAAGGATGGGCAGAAGTAGGTTTATTGGGGAACATAGATTTTATGAAACCGAATTCTCATTCCATGAATCACAATTTGGCAGTATGTCACTTCCTAAACAGTCTGAAGAAAGCACAGACGCAGCAGTATGTCCAACCCCCAGATAAAGCCATAGCGCAATATATCTCCGTAAGCCACGGAAGACTGATCGTTCTTTATTTGACTCTGCTGACCTCGATCTCGTCCTAGAAAAGAAACACACCGTTAGCCCAAGTCTCACATGCAATCACTCATGGAAGAAAGAATGCAAACCTCTGCCTCTCCGGGAATAATAAGACTCTTCAAGCCCCAGCTCTCATACTTCGGGCTCCCACGGACATACTCCCGATAAGCCGGTGCACCAGGACGCACCACATTATCCGCCAGAACCAGAGCACCGGAGTGAAGGAAGCCAAGCTGCTCCGCCACCTCCAAATCGGTCTTATAGAGGTCCTCCACATGATCGAGAAATAGAAGATCGACCTTGGGGAGCTTGCCCTCCGCACTCAGGCGCTTGAGCGAATCGGCGGCGGGGCCAACAACAACCTTAACGATGTCACTCAGTCCCACCAGGTCAATAAAGTTCATGGCAATCGATGCAATGAGAGGATCCGCCTCAAAACTCCACACGCGGAGCTCCGTCGAAGTTCCGCTGGCCGCTTGCCGCATGGCGTCGGCGAACAAGATGGCAGAGTAGCCGAGATAGCCACCAAGCTCGACGATGACCTTGGACTTTTCATCGGCCACGAGCTTTGCAATTTTCTCGGCCTTGTCGGGGCCAATGCTGATGAGGAAGTCTTGTTTGGCAGCGTATTCGTCCATGAGGTCAAGCAGGGTCGACGGCGAGTCACGGATCTGAGGCAAGGAGGGGTGGGAGTAGATGTGCTTTAGTAAGGCGACCTCACGGCCATCATGAGATTCCTGGTAGTCATCGTTCTCAAACTTGCGAAGAGAGGGGTATTTCTCATACAATTGTTCCATTGTGATGGATGGGGTTCTTGGCGAGGAAGTATAGAGGAGGGGTAAGCGAAGAGAGGCAATTGCTGAGGTAGAACACAGGGGGCTTACGCAGGCTTATATAGTTGGCTATATCTTGCTTACGCTAGTGCAGAGACTAGAGAATGAGGGAATGTGACACTATGGACTATGGTGAGGAGAGTGTGCGATCATACTTGCTGCTTTACCGATAAGCCAAAGTGCGCGCCATCCGCCGCGTGGAACGCGCTCCGATTGGGTGCGGGTGGCGTCGGCGGGCATAAACTGGTAAACTCCGGCGTCGCTCGTTCTTCCGTCTCGCACTCTGCGCAGCACGTTCCATCTGGACCGCGTCATTAGGGCTTACTCTTTTCCGCTTTTGGTGCTTTATCTACTAGGTATATTGCAGGTTGCTCAGTGTGTCTTGCTTATGGGATTGGCCGCTTGAGCTACGCTGTGAGGGGTAAGTGTCTTGCCACCCGGGAGAATAATATTGCTGCTCGACCAACTAGATTTGTATGCTTGGTAGAATGGAAGAACCTTGCTATACATGCCGGCGGCGGCGGATTCGCTGCGATCAATCTCGTTCACCTTGCGCAAAATGCACGACAAGTGGTTTGCAATGCTTTACTTCCAGACCCCTCAGATGGGTTGCTGGCGTGGCAATACGAGGGAAGATGCGGGGCGTTTCGTTTGAAAACACATCAGATGATTCAACCAAAGGAGCAAGTGCTCAAAATCAGTTCGGTCCAAAGGATGGCTCTCTTCCTGCAGTCGTGTCTGTCTTCACCGCCGTGGGCCCTTTCGGACGTGATGGTAAGCATGGTGCACTATTGGAGCTAGCATGACTCCCAGAAGTGGCTTACACGGATTAGTGGTTCCTACAAGACCTTTGACTAGCGTGCCATCCAGCATAGGTGATTTTGCCATCTCAGAGCTGGATCCAGTTTCCAGGTACTACCTGGATTATTGTCAGTGAAGCTCACTGCACCCCAAACCTGTCTAACCGAGGATAGATAATGACCGCATTTGTAAGCTCTTCATAGTCTACGATAGCGAGAAGAATCCTTTTAGGGCTCTGATATCCCTTTCGTTACTTGACCGGACCTTGCTCAAGTCGGTCCTGGCCCTTGCAGCACGACATAGGGTTAACAGGGATTGTTCTTTTCATGATCTCACCATCCAGCCACCGCCAGGGCCGGCAAATGCCCAATTAGATGCTCTTCGATTCAAGTATCAAGCTATACAGGGGATTTCAAAAGACTTGGGGGATTCGACATCGGGGAAGAAGGACACAACGGTGGCTAGTATCTTCCTGCTAATATTCCTGGATCTGCTAGAGTCAGGAAGTGATCGATGGAACGTTCACCTAGAAGGTGCTAAGCGGCTGATGGATTTCAATCTACCCGAGCCGCGGGCTGGTTCCCGGCACGATCCGGGGCAGACTGTCCAGGAGATTCGTAATTTTCTTGCCAGTCAGATTTACTCGTAAGTATAGGCATCTCAGCGATGATGAACTCTGGCTGAGATAATTTAGGATCGAAACCCTGGGAGGGACCTTTGTACGCCCTAAATTATTGTCGCAATTTGATCTGCTCCGTGGACCACAGTTTCAGGAGACTGTCGAGCAATCATTTCTTGGGTGTCCGGAATATCTACTGGATGCCATACGATATCTCTCGGCGCGAAGGGACGCAATAACATGTCCTGAACGACATGACGACTCTACCTTCAGCTACTTTGTTGAGAATACCGTGATGATGATCGATTTCATCCAACAATTTGACTGCTCCGTATGGGCCTCATCTCTACTACTGAACACAACGGGCACCGGAGATATAGGATCTCTTTGCACCTTGGCACGGACTTATCAGATTGGGGCTCTGATATACGGCAAACGGGTCCTTGGGGCTCTTACCAAGGAGTGTCTGTCATTGGAAGATCTGGTGCAAGAGCTGATCGACGCGATCAGCAGCTTGCAGGATGATAATGCTTTATACAAATGCATTCTCTGGCCCATATTCATTGCTGCCCTTGAATGCCATCAGCCAGAGCAAAGAGAAACCCTTTTGTGCTACATGGAGAAGTTTTGGGATTGCACCAGTTGTGTGAACGCGATCAATGCTGCCAAAATTATAAAAGATCACTGGGAGAAAAGCGATGGTGCATCCTCACAATGGATCTTTTCAATTGGGTATCTAGGTCGTGACTGGCTTTTGATCTGAGGCTGGCTCTGGCATAGCTGGAGGAAGAGCCACTGCCAAGTATGGCGCGGAATGGCAGTGCTTCAAGTCGGGTGTTATATCATCTACTTGTGCGGGAAATCGCATCGGAGAGTTATCGAGAGGTCCAATGATGGCGTTCAGACCAGCCCAGTCAAAGCCAAGCACCCTTAGTCATGCCTCGGCAGCAGGGGTTGTTATCATCCACTTTCTTAGTCTCGGACTTTATCCTATCGACCCCTCACGCATCCCTCACCAATAACACCCCAGGCCAGCGACATGATATCAGTTCTCCTTCCCCTCAAATATCCACGACTCTCACACACTATCAGTCCCATCGCGCTACAATGCCCTTTCCTCAAACCTACGATGTGACCGTCATCGGCGGTGGCCCCGTCGGCCTCCTCCTGGCCTACCAGCTCACCCGCTTCGGCCTTTCCGTCTGCCTCGTAGAAAAGCTTGATAAGAGTACCCCAGAGGGCCGTTACGGCCGCGCTATCACGCTCTTTCCGCGGACGTTGGAACTACTTGATCAATTGGACCTCGTTGGTCCGATGCTTCAGCAGGGATTCGCCTGCAGAGAAAGTGTCACGTATAAAGACGGGATGAGGCAGTGAGTACTCTCATACCTTCCAGGGAACACTGTTAATTGGGGTAGATACCCAGGGAAGGTATGGACATTCATGGAGAAGATCGACGGCACGGTGTATGATTTTGCCCTCGTACTGAGGCAAATGTTCACGGAGGAGATCTTGCGGGAGAGATTGGATCGCAAGAAGATGGTCTATCATGATTGTATGGAATGTGTGGGGTTTGAGGTCAGCCAGGACGGGAGCGAGTATCCTGTGAGTGTGAATTGTGTGGGTAAGGAGAGGGTGACTATCAAGAGGTAGGTCTTCCCTCGATGGCTGCTGGAACAGGAGCTGATTGAATGCGCAGTAAATATCTCATTGGCGCCGATGGTGGTCGCAGTGTTATCCGCAGACATTCCAATATTCCCTTTGACGGGGATTTGTCGGAAGACCAGTGGATCCGGATAGATGGTATCGTCGAGACGGACATGCCGCTGAACCGGGCATATGGGTAAGTGAGTATGAGCTGATGAAGTTGGATGCTGATTTCACAGGGCCATCGAAACAACGACACACGGAAATGTACTCTGGGCTCCTCTCGACCATGGCGCGACCCGCATCGGTTATGCATATACGCCTGAGATAGCAGCCATGTACCCGGACGGGGTGACGGAGGAGGTTGCCGTGAACCAAGCAATCGCGTGTTTACAGCCATTCAGTCTGAGGTTCAAAGAGGTACACTGGTGGACATTGTAAGCCATCCTACACTTCCGAGGAACCCTACTGATATTGATTTTAGATACAAGATAGGCCAGTGCATGGCCCGCACTTTCGCATCCTACGACAACCGTGTCTTCATCTGCGGTGACGCAGCCCACACTCACAGCAGCGGTGCTGCTCAAGGCCTGAACACCGGCATCCACGACGCGGTGAACCTCGCCTGGAAGTTGGCGCTGGAGATCCACGGTCTATCCCATGTTGAGGTCCTCGACTCATATACAACTGAGCGCCAGTCCGCTGTGCAGCGACTATTAGACTACGATAGAGACATCTCCCTTCTGATGACGCACAAATGGCCCGCTTGGTACACGGGTGACCGGCGCGCAGACCCGAACATCCTTCTCGGGGAGATCTTCGACCAGGCTGCGCCATTCAACACCGGCCTGGGCATTTCGTACGAGACCAACGTGATCAATCAGCCTTGGAGCTCTTCTGCGGAGGTAGATGTGGGCGTAAAATCGGGAACTCGAGCACCAGATACCGAGTTAGCTACTCCAGGGACATTTCAGCCCGCACGGCTGCACCAGGTCCTCCGGAATAACTGCAAGTTCCATGTATTGGTATTTTCTGGGTCTAATGCCGAGACGTACCAGTCGAGATTACTGCCTCTGCGAGGATATCTGGACCTGCACCCAGATATGGAAAACCACCCCGCCATTGACTGGTTGACAGTGTGTGGTTCAGCGGGGTGCTCGCCGTGGGAGGTGATGGGGATGCGGGCATTCGGGGACACATACTTTGATGCGATGGGCAAAGCGCACCGGGTATACGAAGTCAATCGCCACAAGGGCGGAGTGGCCGTGATCAGACCTGATGGTTTAGTTGGATTCACATGCTCTCTCGACGGACAAACCCTCCGGGGGTACTTTTCCCGAATCCTAAAGCTAGACCCATAATTACCACCTAGCATACATAACCCACTCAACTATATATCCCATGATAATTCATTCAAACCCCCTCCTCAAATTCTCAAACCGACTCACCGGATACCTCAACGTATTCTCCACGCCATCCAACCCCCCCACACCCCCCAACTTCCCCCCCGTCAACCTCACCAGACTCCTCTCATGCCGCACGGGGTGATCCCCACTCAACTCCCACCACATGGCCCCTCCCAACCCCCTCCCCGCAATATAATCCACCTTCAACCCCGCCACCTCCGGCGTATCATAACTGACCATCTTCCTCTTGACGGGATCAAAACACCAACTCGCCATGAGGCCCCGATCCACCACCTCGGGGCCACCTAACGGCAAATCCTTATAATCCCACACTCCATTCTCCCACGACCCCTCCCCCACACCCTGAAACCCCCGTCCAGGACCATCCGTATTCTCAAACGCCCGACCATACAACGGCATCCCGAAGATGATTTTCCTCGGATGCACACCTCCCCTCAGGTACGCCTTCACCGCCTCATCCGCATTAAACGGCGTAGCACCATCCCGGGAGGGAAAAACATTCGCCATATGTCCCGCCTTCTGATCCCAACTCCCCGCGAAATCATAACACATGAGATTCCAAAAATCCAGAAACTGATCCATCTCTCTCATCCGGAGCTTCTCGTAATTACTCGCTCCGCACGGCGCAGCTATCGTCAACAGTAACCGTTTCCCCTGCAGATGAGTGGCGGAGTACCTGTCCAGTTCGCGACGGGTATCCTGCAACAACAACACAAAATCATGTGCTTGGGCCGCATTCTGGGGATATTCCCAGTCGATGTCGATTCCATCAAACCCGAGGTCAGCGAGAAGGTGAACTGCACTCTGGGCGAAGGTTCTTCGTCCGGAGGGGGTGGATGCCGGACCGGCGAAATTGGGACTGTAGGTCCAGCCGCCGATGGAGAGGAGGGTTTTCAGATGGCGGTGGCGTTTCTTGAGGAGGTAGAGTTGTTTGATGCATCCGTAGGCGTTTTCGTTGCCGGGGTCGGACCAGCTGTCGTCTGGGTAGTGCTTTTCTAGGTCGCTGTAGGTGTCGGTTAGGTGGACTTCGCCTGTTGGGCGGATGTTGGCGAAGGAGTCTGTTTTTCCTTTGTGTTAGATGGTGGGGGTGGAGAGGGGAGGGGGTTAGGGGAGGCGAGAGGGGTTACAGAGGATGTGGGTGATGTAGTCGGCGGGGATGTCTTGGGGTTGATAGTTGCGGCCGTAGATGCCCTGGAGTGGTTTAGTTGGTGGTGATGTGAGGGGGAGGGATTGGGGGAAGGGGTGGGGCATACCCAGTTGGTGAAATAGCCGACGGTTTTGTAGCCTGGTCGGCTGGCGTTGATCCACGGAGGTGGTGCATGGGACATTGGAGGGCGAGGAGGGATTCGGGGGGGAATCATGGGGGCTGCGTGGGGTGCAGGAGCAGCGCTTGGAGTGGGTGGATGAGGTGGATAACCACTGCTGGTGGTAGTCATGATAGGACTGCCATAGGAAGTGTCACGGACAGCCTCTGGGATGTCTCGACTCTGCGGAGCAAGCTGGTCAGGCCCCGGGATATTGATTTGCTGCCCCGGATAGATAAGATCGGGGTTGGTGATCTGCGGGTTGGCGGCTGTAAGTGCGTCCAGAGTGACTCCGTGGTCTTGCGAGATCTTCCATAGTGAGTCACCGCTGGCGATAGTGTATGAAGGCATGGTTGATTAGTTGTATGATGTGATGGGATGGATTTCGGGTTGGTGAGGAGATGTGGTGGTTGATATAGCCTGTCAGTGTCAGGCACAGCCTGCTGTGGCGCGTGGGGTCTCACGCTTTGCTGCTTTGGGTTAGTGCACACAGCCCTGCGTATTTTTAAATGGCTTGGTATGATGTCATCTGAGGCATCTTTTCTATTAGTACATAGAAAAGAAGAGGTGAGGAATGAGTGCTGGTTGAATCGCTGAATTAATTAAAACTATACTATGCAAGGTAGAATTTCATATCAGGTGATTAGGGGATTAACACGCTAAGTTTATTTCACAATCAGGTAACAACCTGGATACGACGGGAATTTACGACGGAACTTACGCTGGGTTGCAATGCTATTAGCCAGATGGGAAATTTCCAAAAAATCTCCCTGCAACCTGGCTTCACGAAAGAAGTGAGCTTTGATGAAGAATTTGACAGACTTTCATTGTCCAGTACTAGAATTCACGATTGAAATCTGCAAATATGAGAAGTGACGGCCCAGTGAGCTTCACCGTGATAGTATTCAACACGGCTGCAGTGACGACTTTAATATAACGCTTGGATCCGTATCGTCACTATACTTGCTCACTACACTATCCGGTTTTGCCTATAAATACCCCTCTTCTCCCTCTCGCTCTTCCTCTTCTTCTCATCATCTCTCATTATCTCTCACACTCATCCCAGCCAAACCACAGAAGGTGTCATGGCAATTTCATTTTATCTTCAAATGTTGGTAGCCTCCTGCCATCGCAGCCTTTGTTATTATATCACTCAGCTAGTCAATACAGCTCAAGGCTCTCTTTGGCCTGAACACATCTCTACAACCCAAGTCCATCTTCTATGGCACTCAACCCCAGATAACACTTATCGAACGGTAGAAATGGTCTTTTCCCCCCTACCTGTTCCAAAGCACACCCACCACTTCACTGGGGTCCAACAACTGCACTACTTGTGCGGCAAGCATCACTACAAGAACATCTCCAATCCGTTAAACGAAGCAAACGGCTCTTGAAAGGGCCGTCTTCAACACTGAGCCTGACGAATGGCATCGGCTTCAGTTCATCTGGGAACACGCTACAAGGGATTTAGTCTCCATGTATCAACATCTCAACGAGTTATCATGGGAGGATATAGCATGCGCCACGCCAGCTACCAGTCCAACCGGGAGTGACAAAGGCACGGTGTTCCCGATCACCTCCACCTGAGATATGTCGGGCCATTTGACTGTGTGTGGGGGGACAAGCATGTTGATATCTTGCGGAATGTTCGGCAAAAGCTCGGGGGCTTCCCACGCAGGCGCCGAAAAGCAAAGTTTCGAACAATATCGATCACTCATACAGTGATGATTAGAACGAGATATTCTGTACCAACTCATGATGCTTCCTGTGCTTGGTATCGAGCCGTTCATATTCTAGGAGCATGTGTCTATATACTGACTCCTTTTTCAGTGCCTGAGCGATGGCAAGAGAAGGTGCTGACCTCAACCGATGACCGTGTGTGGGGACTCAGTCACCGAATTGACTACCACAAGTTCACAGATCTCTACTGGGAGCTGCCGTCATAAATCGAGGACAGAAGAGCTGTGGACTACCACTGCCCGAGGTCTCCTGCAGGTCGCGAATCACATGGTTTATCCACCGATGGGCTGTCATGGTATTAGCAACACAACGAACGTCTTCTTTGGGATCCCAGAAGTGCTCCTTCAATATGCATTCCCATTCTATCAGCTGGGCTGCTCTTCAATGGGAGAGGGACGCTGCAAAGATAATAGTGATGGTTTCTTACACCGGAAACGGCGACGTGCCCGAGAAAATGCCTGGGGTCAAACCCATCGACGCGGCGAACTCATCGACAGCGATGAACGGTCTACATGTCTCTGTTATCAACCACAAGAATCCCGAAAGTACAGGTTCAGCAGTTCCCTTGTGGTGTTTAAGATGACCAGTTTATCCGGATCCTAATAAAGCTGCTGTATGAAACACATACATCAGAGATGCCGAGTGTGGTGGTCCTTGACTGGGACAGGTACAAGAAGCGGGTCTCATCACTTTGTATAATCAGAGTTGTCAGCCACTGCATGATGCACTAAAACTCGTCACCTCCAGCACTTGATTGTGCTCAAGCGAGCACTTTGGATATTGCCAAGATAATGCAGACCTCATGAGAGTGGGATAAACGGTGAAGTTCTAATCAGTCGATGGTGACTTTCATGAAGACGATGAGCACAAAGCATCATTATTATTAGCAGAAATTATAAACCGGATGAACGGCTTCTGACATGAATGTGTCCCAGATCTCAATGATCCCAACACCATCAGCAACTGAACATTGAGGCATTAATTGCAGCTCATCGACCAGTTCATCTAGTTTGACGGGCATGGAGCATCTGAAACGAGTCTGTCAACCTCGACTAAAGCGAACATGGAACGAGGGAAAACTGAAGGGAACTTCGGGTTCCACCACGAAAGCACTCTTCATGAGCGACAGATACCCTCGCTGAGCACCAGGAACCTCATGGCTGAGGATGAACGAACCCAGCCATGAATAAGAGGTATTTGCTACTATAATTCAATTATATGGCGTGGTCTAGATCAAAGACCACCTACAGTGGTCCCCATTGTGTGTTGTCGGTAACTCCGTCGAAGATCAGTAGCGGCACTCAGCATTTGTAATCAGGGAGTTGACATTGTTGAAAAGCGACGTCTGTCACCACCAAGCCGAGTTCTCCAAGTAGCTTCTGGCAACCAGGAACCCAAGTGTCACCCCAATTCTTATGGTAGCACACCGCGGAAAGACATCTCACGACAACATTCCTGAGCTAATTCCTCAGTGACCTGAGTCTGTCAGAACAATACTCACCCCTATAAGTCAATCAGGCTGAACGGCATTCCGTCAAAAGAGAACCACCACAGGCTTTAACACTCTGGACATTCTTTTCTCAGGTGGAGAGCGGTAAAGGGAACGGTACAGACTTCACCAGCTGAAATGGGCTCGAGCATATTGCTCGTCCAGCGGGTGACTTTTGCGCCAGCGTCTACAAAGCGTCTATGGGTCAGCATGCTATAATCCTGATATCAAAGCATACCATATCTGCTGTGAATGAAATGTCTCACTTATGGGATACGATGTTCACTACGGTTTGGGAGTACGCTTAATTCAACGAAAGCAGAGCCACCAGGATTACAGCTGAGGCAGAAGACGATCTCATCATGATCATCTCGAATGCTGCTTCTGCAACATTGAGGGTAATAGGACCGACGGCTTGAGTAAGCAACGATGCTCAGCCAATCATACTGCCGAGACGAGTGTCTTGCAGAGCAAGTTCGCGAAATAATGCCATCCTCGACAAAAGCACATGTGCTGTCTGCTGTGTTCTTCAATCGCGGAGACCTCTGTCCTCGAATATTGCTTTGCGATGTTTCCCACCGCGGTAATGAGAGGTGTCACGGTGTCGGAGATGATCCTCTAGTAGGCTTTTGTGGGAGATCGGTGGCAGCAAGGCGAGTGGTAGGAATACCAAGGATCCGAGGAATGCCCCTACACATGACGAGTTCAGTTGGACGCATCAGTGATTTGAAGAAGCTGCGGGTTCTTCCAGATTACATGGCATAAGCGCTTGGGCTTTCCTCCGGTAGCCTGGAATGGTCGAGGTCCAACGGACCGGCACCATTCTCAAAATGTGACCACAGATTGGGACACTCAGGAGTTTTTTGACCACCAGGAAGGAGATACGGTAGAGAGAAAACACCACCATGATTGAGATGTACATCTGTGTCAAGGAGGGTACATCTGTGTCAAGGAGGGAAACAACTTCAACGTCGACACCCACAATCGCTGGATTCCAGTGCGGCCTCCAGGTTGCGTTTGAACGAGATCTCTCCGATCGTCCGTCCCATTCTTCTACTCGAAGCCCGACGGAAGCTAAAGCAACGCGGCAGCTCAGTCCTAGAACCTACTATACGACGTGATCGAGTAATCAAGTGGTAATTTCTAATTTAATTAATCTCAACGATATAAGACCAAAGTGAATCTTATATACACTACATCCGTGCAGCTTGAAGAACGACATGAAACCCACCCAACCAGAAGGCAGACGGCCATCTGTAACACATTTTCCAAGCTATGCGACTGAGTTGTGGGCAGAATCACGGCCACAAGTTCTCTATATCTGGCGTTGATATTAGATTCCGTCGATTTAACCCTTATAAATGGGACTGAGACTGAGACTGAGACTGAATGTTCTCTGTTTATGTCGTGAAGACTTGAATGGTCTGCGCCCTGTTCTCTCTGCTATGCTGCAAGACAGTATGAGATGTCTGCAGGATAAATGGTGGTCGCCTGTTCGCTATCGTGAGTCAATGACAGTCTGACACAGAAAAGCAGGATGGAGAGGACTCCAAATTATCTGTCAATCACTGCCGCCTAAGTGGCTTCGCACCGTTCATCATCGGGGCAGATACCATGGGTGAGGCCCCGAATCATGTATGCATTGTGAATGCATTACGTGCCGGATAGCACCTTGATAAATGGCAATCAGTGCAGAGCAAACATAAACACGCGCAGTCTCGCAGGGCTGTTGGCAATCAAGTGAGGTTTGAGGATGAGCCTGAACTTTGATTACTTCCTGCTAAAGCCAAGAAACCGTGAGGAGCTTGCCACAAAGCTTTTATGCACTTGCCAGAGTGAGGCATCGCCAACCTCATTCAAAGGTATCAATGCTGCTTTGATTCCGGTTCCTTGCAACCATATCCTTCTGTGTTCGGTGGGAGGGATGCGAACATATCTACCTTGGCATTGTTCAAATAGACATAATCGACAAGGCGCATGTTCTGGGCGATGCAACCCAACAAACAGATTCACTAAACCGTGGAAACCGAGGCGTCTTACGCTTGCGGTCTCCTGCGCGACGCCCGACGATCCTATGGTCATGGCTACCAGTACCTTTGCGACTCCGGATCGGCAGTCTTGGAATCCTGGTTGTTTTCTTATTGGAAAATTGCTTGATCATCCATTCCATTTTCCGAACACCTCCTTGCCTATGGGGTGGTTGGATTGGGGGAAGGATATCGTCTTCTTATCTGTTCGGCCTTTGCGATCCCGATGGATATGGGTACTATTGCTCTGCTCTGGAGGGAGAATCTGACAGGGTTGGCGGACGAGGAGGTGCTGGTATATTGATGGGATTGTATGGGTATTGCCGGCTTTCAATATGGCTTAGGGATATTACACGTTTGGTGTTTGCGAACTCGGTGAGATGGAGGTATCTATGCACGATGAAGGCGAGGAATGAGGGGATTAATTCTCTCCACCCACGAACCAATCTTTTTCACAGTCTCATTGAGATTAAGTTCACTTCAAGCGAGGCAATGCTGTTTTGTACCAGTCCTAGAACGAAACGGCGTGGATTGTACTCCGAGTTCACCAGTTGACCAACTCTTTGCAGAATACCCGTCACCCAAACACTATTCAGCCACCGAGGTTAAAATCCCACCCAATCTATTTCAGTACCTACCTAGTACCTACATAATGCAATTGACACATCCAATCCAGGAAAATATTTCCATCCCACTCCCCCCCAGCCAAGAACCAATCCCACGGAAAACCAACCCAGATCTCCGATCTCCCACTAAAAACCACCCTAATGTTGCCCATCGTAATTAAAGGCAACTAACTCATCATCCCTGCAACCCAACCCAAGCCAATGGTACCGCCTTAACTACCACTTTGGATGAATGATCGCCCAGCGATCGATCGTAAACGAGACATGTAAGGTTCGGTTCGGTTCGCTTACAAGGAATTGGGAGATCTTTTCCCAGAGAAGCTTGATATACGGGCTCAGCTCATCACCACTGAAGAAGACGATCGACGGGAAAAATTCGGGCGGAGCTGATGGATGTCGGAAGTTGGAACCTTCGGGGTTGCGCTAGTCCAAGGCGCTAGTCGGGTGGGCCTCGTGGCCCAATTGCCGGGACAGCCACATTATTACGCTTTTTTTCTTTCTTTCTGCGTTGGCACTCACCGGGGGGTCATCCCACGCGAAGGATTCTGACGGATTGGTGTGCTGATCGGTTGGTCAAGAAGAGGAAAAGAGGAGATGATATGAATGCTGAATTGGAATGGAAGATGCATCCAACTATCGTTGTGAAGATGCCAAAAGTAAGTAAATGATATCGTCATCACTGCCGGCCCCCCCCGGTAGGCATCCACGATAGAGACATATCCTATAGAGAGTTGCTAAACCAAAGTTTAGTTGAACCGAGTTCTCCGGCGGATCAAATCATAACCCCCGACGAACACACGCTGCCTAATGAATGGCCCCACCGCCGATATGGAAGATCCTTCGCTGAAGCTTTTTATCTCCGTCGCCCCCTCATGTCGCCTTCTGCCGCGGTCGACCCCTTTCACCATCCTCAACTACAAGATGATGCGCCCCCCTCGATGATTGCCTGACTTTATCGCACTATACTTCATGCATCAAACAAACCACGATGAATTTCAATGTCCGACAGGTGCAGGGGCACCTTTTCCGGTTGACTGTCTCCACCGCATGTCTGTGTCTCTCCGTCTTACTCTATGTCTCCGTGGACTGGTCATCCGCCCAACACCCAGCCAGCCTTGACATCTCCAGCCCCGAGTATGACATCGATGCCATCGTTCCCGCCATATCGGCCTGCAATGGCTTCAACCCCGCCACAGTAGCAAAGGCCCTAGATGATACCCTCACCGCCAAACTCCCTATCAATGGCAGCGCCGTCGACGACTTTGTCTGCAGCATCATGACCCACAACATGACTCTGACCGCGAAGCTCGAATGTCCCACTGAGATCAGCCCCCGCTACGCCGATCTCCCCATCAAGCCATCCAGTCTGTCCAACCCCAAGATCAAGTACTTCTTCGCGCTGGACCTCTACCAAGCCACCCACATCCTCCTCCCCCTAATGGGCACCATCATCGAGACCATGCGCTTCCTCGGCCCAGAATACTGCGCTCTCTCCATCGTCGAAGGCCGCTCCACCGACGGCACCTACGACATCCTCGACCGTCTGAAGAGCGAACTCGCCGCCATGGGCGTCCGCTACTACCTCTCCACCAACGACCTCAACCCCAAAGCCGTCTGGGAAGACCGAATCAAGCACCTCTCCACTCTACGCAACCAAGCCCTCAAACCCCTGACTTCCGCCGGAGTCGGCAAATTCAGCCCCTACGCCGCAGACACCACCGTCCTCTTCATCAACGACATCGTCCTCTGCGTCGAGGACCTCCTCGAACTCCTCTACCAGCACCAATTCCAGCATGCCCAAATGACCTGCGCCTTTGACTGGAACGCCGGTGGCGGCTCCTTCTACGACTCATGGGTATCACGCAGTATGTCGGGGAACTTGTTCTTCGAAATCACCCACGACGCCAAATACTGGCTCACCCAGGACATGTTCTTCGATGATCCCCTGAACCAGGAACGGTATGCCCGACACCTCCCATTGCAGGTATATTCCTGCTGGGGCGGGATGGTGATTCTCGACGCTGCGCCATTCGTGCAACGGAAACTCGAATTCCGAGATCACAGAGAAGGCGAGTGTCATATGGGTGAACCGACTTTACTAGCGAAGGACATGTGGGGTCAAGGGATGGGGAAGATTGTCGCTGTGCCGGCAGTAAATGTGGCATACGAGTACAAAGCTACCCGAGAGGCAAAGAAGGCTCGAGGTTATGTGCATAATCGCATCACCAGTGGGAATTATAAGGCGGAAATGGAGCGGATCAAGTGGGTTGATGAGCCGCCGGTGAGGGTTAAGTGTATGCCGTTGTTTAATAAGCAGTCGTGGGTGGAGTCGACATAGTGATTTCTTCGATCATATATATTTAATAGATGATATTTTTAGATTAGATAGTATAAGAGTTATGAGTAAATGATACTTTATTCCAAGTGATTAAACCACTAGTCCATCATGAATAGTTAGATCGTTTAAAAGCTACTAAACAAATGTACCATATGAGCCACGATCATGCAACAAATCAACAGAATGCATACTTTCCTGACATAATCCCCTGAATAACCCCCTCTATCATTTCCTCCATTCCCTATGAATCTACAAGTTATATAATAACTTTATTTGTATAATTGGTACCTATGACTCGTAGTACGTACGCTATATAACCCGGATTCCGGGGACAGCATGTCTTTTAGTCAAACTAGCAGACTGCGTGATCCCAGATATGCAATAGGTCACAGACTCTTGTAGTGTGTGTATTTCTTAATGGTTAGTAGTATCCCAAGTCATTGAGATATTTTTTTTAGGTAGCGGGACTCTTTGATAGTTTTCATTAGTTTGGTCATTTATGTAAACTCTGGTGGTATTTTATTTGTTGCTATATGACAGATGATGTATTGATAGTTCCTTAAGGATATTCAACGCTTATGAGTATAATAAAGCACTTTGGTATACTCATCTAAGATCAGATCTGGGTAGCATAAATCTAAAGCTAATCCACAAGTCCCTGATATTTAAGAATCTTGATGATAAACAAGGTATTAGTATAGGATATTACTTATACCATAGTTTTTTTTGATAAGTACGTAGTTAATCTAATCTACACCCAAGACTTATTATTCTATTCTGCTTGGGGATTGAGAGCGGAGGTATCTATTACAGAAGAAGTAATTATCTATATGAGAAATATATACTATCCCCCTTCATATATTCCTAATCTCCAGCCTGAATCCTATATCAACGAAGACCCTGGAAGTTAGATATATATACCATGAACAAGGTAGTAATGATCTTCTTTCTACGCGAATGTAATCAATTCTGCAATTGTTCATAGTGCGTTTACTGAATATTGATCTAAACCAGAGATTACCCAAACTAACTTATCTATTATATCTGTATACATAATCGTAAACTAGTCATACACAAATGAAGAGATATATATGTACATGCTATATTCACTTCTAATAAAGCAAACCAAGTATGTCGTTAGTTTGGTTTTAGTAAATGGGTGAGTGGAATATTACATATAAAACACGCGGGGTTGGGTTCTTATATCTGGAGTAATTGTGTCTGGATTCGGCTGTATATAGAAAGTCATTTATATTCGTGTTTTCTTTACCCGTTGTTGTGGTTGCAGTGTATGTAGTGTGAAGGGAAAGGCGAATGGGGAAAGGTTTTGTTCTTGGGTAGGATTGATAATATTAGGGTTATTCTCGAATGTGCTGTTGGGGAGGGAGAAGGATATAGATGGATAGAGCTGGGAAGTGGGTTTCGGGAGAGAAGATATAAGACGAGTGTTTACACACTGAGGAATGCTGGGATGGGAGGATTAATGAGAGGATTAATAACAGATCAATACAATAATCATTATAAGCATACTAATTCAAAACAACAAACAAAAACCAAATCAACAATAAAGACAATAATCAAGCGAAAGAGAAAGCAATAGCAAGAAGAAAAACAATCTCTGCATACTATAACCATAAACCAACCAACACATCTCCCCCTAACCCGAACCTCACTGAACCTGTTTGTTCCCCTCCACTCCACGCTTCATAGCCTCGAAATCTGCTCGAGCTTTCATCAACCGAGACTGAAAAATCCTTCTCACGACAAACACCCCCGGAGACCAACGAAGTATACCCCTCAGTCCCTTGGACGAAGCCGCAACTTCCGTTATTGCATCATAGCATTCCTTGATTGCGTCGGAAAGTTCAGCCAGCTGAGCTGACTTGGGATGTTCGGTAGCGCGGATTTGATCTGAAAGGGACCTCGCGCTGTCTCGAAAAAGCCTAATCTCTTCACCAGTGACAGCTGAGATATCCTGGTGGTCACTGGAGCTCATGAGCTCGACATGGACAGTCTCAAGTCGATTGGCCTCGATCGTCTGAGAAGATAGATCTAAATTGTCTGGCGAATCAAGCGCATACCAGGCGGCTTTGAGACGTTTTAATGCGTCGGACACTTTGGTGTATCCGTGTTGATCGGCTTTCTTGATCTCATGGTCGATTTGGGAAACGGAGATATTTATTTGACAGCGAGATTCGTGGTAAACACATTTCCCCTCTGATGTCATGATGGAGGTTTGTCTTGGTGGTTGGGTTGAAGGGAAGAAGTGTGAGGAGAAGAGAAGAGGAGAAAGGTGGTGGAACGATGGTTGGATTGCTAAACGCGCAGCAGCGAGACCCCTTTTTGTAGATAGTCTGCCTAGGAGGTCTCCTACCTACAAATCATCGGAAGGGAACTGGATATTGCACAGATGTGCGGTAGGTTGAACATATTCAACGACAGGTTCCGTTACTACTCCATGTAGGGTCTAATAATGGGTTGGGATCTTTATCCGCTGGCCAATTAGACAGCGAACGAGTAAATCCCGAGATGGCCTGTATTTAGAGCAGATTACACCGTCAGCTGCATGCGAATGAGTCGCTGGTATGTATGAGAGCCTGTTATGACTGCAGATTAGGGCATGAACTATGGCTCATGAGATGACAGGGATCATCACTCAACTGGACTTGCTGTAGACAATCAGGAGGATAGCTTGGTCAATGATTCAAATATCCAGCCGGAACTTACCAACGAAAGAAAGAAACCAACTGATCACATGATGGGAAGGAAAATTCCCAATTCTACCTCCAGTGAATCCCTCTATTGATTAGGCAGAACTCGCCCACAACAATTATGTAACCTCTCTCATCTCACTCTATATAACGCGTCCGGAGCTGCTTACCTCACCGGTCATCCATCCATTCCAAACATCATTCAAACCTGACCAAGAGCCATGGAAACCTACGAAGGCTACCCCATCATGCCGGGCATCAAGTCCGAAATCCTCTCAAGCCACAAAATCAAAGTAAAAGGAGCAATTCTCTACCGAGTGCAAGTCGAAGACAAGATCAAATACGTATGCGTCAATGCACACACATTACGTGGCCGCAATATCGTGATCATCCCATCCTTCGAAGGAAACGAGGACGCAAACCTAGTGGAAATATGGCGAGGGCAAAACGGAAAATTCAAATACGATTTCGATATATTTCCTGGAGTTTCACCACAACACATCTGGCATAGGAATCAGTTCGACTTGTCGAGACTTCAAAAAATCGACGAAATCACCGAGAATGTATCAATAGTCAAACTGGCGGATCATACCAGAACCTTTATCGCCAAGGTCAAGGTTGTGGAGCCTGAAGAGATCGATCTTGAGACCAGGATTTATGGGCTTCTGAGGAAAACCCGGATAACCCCGAGGTTTATGGGCCATATCTGCGAGGGCGAGGACGTGAGAGGGTTTCTTTTAGAGAAAGTCGATGCGATTGCACCCTTGGCTATCGACTTCGACGCATGTAAGCGGGTTTTGCAAACGCTTCATGATTACAATTGGTGTTTGGGGAAGGTTACGAAGGATAACTTTCTCATACAGACTGATGGGACGGCCAAGTTGATTGGTTTTGGGCATTGTAAGACTTGCTCTTTCCCTGCTGGTCGCAGACAATGGAAGCTTGAAAGGAAAATGCTCCAGGAATTGGAGACTTTGCGCAGACTATTCAAACAATAGTGTACTCTCTGGAACTAAAATTTCCAGAACGAGGACCGGTTTGCTTTTTATTGCCTCATCATGTTTCTACCTGGTTGTTATATTATTGATTCATCATTGATCCAATTCCACTCATTCATGCTGCTTTATTCTAGGAAAAAAATCTTCCGTATATCTATCGCTGTGAATACCAGTAGGTATCATCCAACCATGAATCTATTTCCCAACGCACAATACAAATTAGCCCACTGACCAGATTATCCTTTTAATAATCTGCACCATAATCCTACCATGGAATTCTCATCACATCCACACCGACATATACAGTCAGTCCCTACTGACATCTTGAAAACCTACACAACGCAGTCCTATTCATTTGAACACCCCAAACCTCTAAAACAGAGCCATTACAAAATAAAAATCTTGAAAGCATGACGAAATACCTCAGTCAAGAACCATACTATATATAGCTACCAAGAACATCATTATCCCGAGGCAGAACATTGCCTCAGGCAAAAACAAAGCCCCAGGCAACAAAACCTCAGGCATCGCACAACTAAAGCGTGAATATCCCGCTAGTCAAACACCACAGATAATCAAACAACATCTAACGATCTCCTCAATCATCACAACAAGCTTATCTCACAGCCTCAGAAACCCCTCTTAGGACTCCATAAAACACTACACTATCCCACACCTACGGCCTCAGTCTACATTTTCAGTTGTGGTTGTGTTGTCCAACGGAAGCGGTAAGCGAAGGCAGAATCCCGATCAATTCAGGTCACGGTATGAGGTTGGTTGCAGCCCAACCCCACCAGTTCAAGGCCCTACTTAGAGTAAGGAAGCTACAAGCACACCTTTCGCCTACCAAACCTGTATAATTGAGCTATTGTATAAAGCACTACCTACAATATTATCCACAGGGCATTACGCAGGATATTCCTCCGGGCTTTAAGCTATACAGGGCTTCATGTAGGGCTTTGCACAAGGCTTCATCACTTACGTAAAGCCCTCACGTGAAATAAAAAACAATGACTGAATGAATGGGCAGCCTGAGGCATTATTAGGGCCTTGGGTATAAATAAAGCACCTTAGTTATATAGACCCAAGGAGTAAGGATTCTGCTAGGGATAAAAGTAGGCCTTAGACAGAGTAGCGGGACCTCCCTAAGGGGAATATTGCTAATAATATTGTAGCATAGTACGTCTTCAATGCTGAAGTGCTTCTAAGGGATTTAGTGAGGTGGAAGGCATGGCTAGTCAGTTGTTAGATATGGATCAGTTTATGTCATTAGAATCATTTTCTCTATAAAATTGAACAACCCGAAATCGTTACAGATGGGATTTTCGCATTGATCTCATACTTCAGTGTCCATGACATCAAAACCAGGGGAAGCTGATGCAGAGAGTAGATTCCCGAGTGGCTGGATTATAAGACGACGGGAGAAAAGGATGATAGCCCCCTATTGGGGCTTCAAACACATTCAGGATTGGGCCCAAATCAAAACCGGAGTCTGGGAATGGAAGTAGGTCGCGAGACAGTTTTTCCCTCGCGTATGAAATCAGATCATCAATACCTGGGCCGAGATATTCCCGGAACGTCTCCAGAAGATCGGGAACATCGTAGTATGGTTCGGACTCCGTACTCATGGATTATACCACTGGCAGATCTTCGGGCCAGATACATGGTCTTTCTAGCATCAGGTTCGCGCTGCGTTCAACCCTGTAGAGGTAATTGAGCGCAAGCTCTCCGTTAGCTAACCAGGACTTCGGGAGGACTAGATCGGCATCCTTCTCGATAAGCAATCTGAGTGCGGTAAGATAATTCTGCTTGATTCTGGCAGTGATGGTACCTCGCGCGGGCAGCCATTGTGCCAAAAATGACAAAAAGAGAGCCCAAACAGAGGCGCCACGGTACATCTCATTGGGGCTAGCATTTGATCGAAGAACACGTTTTATGGCTTGGATTCCAAGGCATGTATACGCCATATGCCATCTCCATTTGTGGGTGAATTTCGGCCGCAGTACATGATCTAAGTCGAGTTGGTCGGAATCCATCATCGAACGTCCATTCCTGTCGAGATACTCAAGTAACCTTGCCATGTCAAAGTCAATTAGTATCCGTGTAGCTCTGATATATGCCTCTGAGTCCCTCCGGTCTGGTGATTCAAAGTTCAACATGAAGGTCGTGTATAACCTTGCGAAGAAGGTCCGAATAGTAGTATTTTCGAAATGCTAGATATTGCGACAGTTTCGAGCAGACAAGGAATGTTCGTGTATCATATGGTCCATCTGTATACTTATGGAGTTGCTTTTGTGAGTCTGGCAAAAGGAGGAAGTCTCGACAGGACTGATGCAAGAACTCGACTCTAACACTGGCAGCGTAGCGTAGCAAATCAAGACCTGAAATATCTTCCCCTGCCTCTCGATAACCTTGAAATAAGTCGAGAACTGACGTATCAGCGCATACGCACTCTAAAAGACCCATGCACCGGCTATTAACTCGTCGCAGAGTTGACTTGAGAAGTAAACGGAGCCTTTTGGTATCACAAATGAACATTTCTGCGAGCTGAGTCGGATTTGTAAGTATCGCATCTGGTCTTTTCTCGTCGATAACTAAGAGATCAAGCAAGCAGAGAGGCGCTTGTTGGGGAAATTGCTCTTTGTCGAGCAATGCAATCTGTAGGATGGCATATGCTTCAGGCCGATATTGAGGATCAATCGACTCCATCATGTGTTTGAAGAGTTTATTCATGCCGGACGGTACATCGTTCAGTTTTTGATGCAATGTATCAAGACTGTCTCCATTCCGGAGACCCGTGAGTAGATCCCGCACCACAAGTCGTGACCATAGGAAGACCCCTTCGGCGTTGTCTGTGATCTTTGAGACAATTTGCTTTGCACTCACTTCGTCAACTCTAAGGAGATTCCGGAATAGCTGGGCGTTGAGAAGTTCTGACTGAACATACGTGCAGATGTCCTCACGTGTAAGTTCCTGCAGACGCACCTTTGGATATTGTCTGAAACTGTCCCGAAAAATATTCCAAGGCCGGCTTGACACACAGATTTTCACAGTCCCAGGGAAATTCAGTCTTGTATGAATGCGGATAAGTTCCTGGCGCATCTCATCAGGGCCTTCAAGCTCATCAAGACCATCGACGAACAATAACACCCTGAGATTCTATGAAGACTGGAAGCATTTGATCAGAGATAATTCAAGCTCTGTGTTAGTCCAGGCAAAGCTCCCAGTTAGAGGCGTCCTGGCAGCGTCCCATCTCTCAGAGTCAATCACCCGAGGCATTAGATCAGGTTTCTGTTTTAGGATCTGCAACAGCAAAGATCTCAGAAGCCCTGTTGTCGACTTCTCTAGCTGATTACCAGCACCCCAGAAATAATAACATGCACTGAATACAGTACAGTTGTCCGCCCAAGGAAGCATGTGATCCTGCCTTTGGAGGTTTTCTTTGAGAAATCGCATCAAGGTTGATTTTCCCGAACCGGGTTTGCCGGAGACCCAGAAGATCTTTTGTGTTTCAGTGCTCGAGGATAGCCATGTAACGAGGCCATCCCATTTGTCTGATTCAAGGTTCTGAGGCTGTAAGATCCAACGAAACGTTCCGTCCTTGGCCTGACCAATCTGTTCTGCACGAAGACCAATCTCAAAAAATCGGAGACTGGCCATGATCTTTTGTTCCGCCACATTCACAGAATTGGTCTGATAAAGGTCTTGGGGCACTAGGCAGTTGGCGATGTCGTTCAGCGTTTTTTCCAATTTATCAAGTTGTTCCCGGTTGACGGTTGCAAAGTCGGATAGAGGATGGGATTGGCCAAGACCGTTGTCACTGCTTTGTTGCTGATCAAGCCTTGCTAGATCGTCTTGGATAGGGGCAATACAGGTTTTGACCGCATTTAAGAAGTTCTTTTCGATAGGTTCGCAGGTGTCGAGAATGCGTTGTTGATCCGCCGAAGTTGCTAGAGTGGAACTAGGGATGATGATTAGAGAAGGGCATAAGACGCTTTTGGCAGTGGAGAAGACATACTTCATATAGATCAGCAGTGCCAGTAACAAATTGTACCAAGCCGTTTGCATGACCGCATCCATCGTCTCCATGCTGGGATCCCACAGCACCTTGGTAGTTTTCTGGAAGGTTTCCCAGACCGAGTGGGGCTTCTCGAGCTTGAAGCCGTCAAGTAACCGGATATATTCGGATGCCAGATCAAGACACTTAGTACTGGCATCCAGCAAGCCAACTCCCGCGTGGCTGTGCATTGTGCTTGGCTGAAGGGATCCTTGAAGGTTGGTGTTGAGTTGGGTGAGAGAGGACTCCACATCTCGTAGAACCTGCAGGTCAGGATGCTCGCCAGTCCTCGCACTCCACAGCTTATAGGCCGTGAATCCTGCTTTACAACCCAGTTGAGCCACCTGGATTATGTTGCACGCCAGTGCAAGGGAGACTATTGATCCAGCGACCATTTTGGATGATTGAAGCTCTGCAAGATAGTTGAAGAGTGAAGGGTAGGTTGGGAGGGGCGGGGCAGCCAGATGAGATGATGAGAGGTCTCCTTCTCCCTCTTGTGTGCGACACGGGATCCCTGTCTGAACCCTGATCTTAGTCATGGATCCCGACAGGTCACTTTTCTTTTTCATCGACTCTGGCTCAAGAGTATGCTGAAGATAGATGGGGGGTCTTTTGCCGTGACGCTCTTTATATAGAGACAAAAGGAGTGGAGCTGCAATAGAAGATCTTCCGCTCCTTGCACGGTCAGTAGCTTTATCTCTTGACTGTGCATAAGCAAAATAACGGAAGAAACCTATACTTACCTGAAGGCATCAGCATTATAGGGAACTATATACCGCTCAATGGATTCTTACATCTTCGGTGTCGGAACTCTCCGACACGAATTAGACCGTCAATGTGGCGTTTGAATATATATAAAGGGGCTCAACTCCCCCCTAGTCTAGCTAGTTATTTATTCAACCCTCAGTCTTGATCTGATCAGAATCACTTGCAACATGGCCACCCCAAACCTCCCACCTGAGCGAAAGATCCTGTCAAAGTTGATCGACGTCCATGGTTATAGCCATTACCGATTGCAAATCGATACTGTCATCAAATACCTATCCCTTAAATGCGGCACATTCGACGAGCCGACCCTGTTGGCTCCCCTTGATTCACTCCCTCCTTACCCCCGGATTGGGGCTGGAACTCAGTCTTGATTTCTCGCGACCCTAACAGTGGAGAATTGAAAGTCGGCTTCTTTTGTTTCTGTCTCCCTCGGGTCGAGCCCGACGAAACCTGGCATGAGTACAATATACCCTGGTTAGACTTGACACATGTTGAAAAGCTCAGCGAGAATACGTTCGAGGTTACCTATCTACCCAAACCGACAGCAAAGCCACGCCGGGCTATTGCGAAGTTTTATCCCTTTGGAAGAGACGAAAACCTTTATAGACAGATCCAGCTCTATGAAGAGCTGCAGGGTACCGGGATCGCCCCGGAGTACCTCGGAAATATCATCGAGGGTGCGCGTGTGATAGGATTTCACCTTGAGAAGGTTGAAGGACGGGAAGCATCAGTGGAGGATCTTCCGGCCCGCAGAGCTGTTTTGCAACGGTTCCACAAGAAGCTGGATCGGGCTCATGGGGATGTTCACCGGCGTCATTCTATTGTACAAAAGAAGGGGGTGAAGTTGATTAGCTTCGGAAAGAGTGAGTGTTGCGATGGTGCAAAGGACCAAAGGGCTTTGGAGGTGAGCAGTCTAGAGGGTTTGTTGGCCGTGGAGTGATATGCCGTCTGGGGAGTTGTCTCTGTCTCTTGTTTTTTGTTCTGCTTCTTTGTCCTCTTTGTTTTTTGTCTGGGGTTCTTTCATTGCTGGCGAAACAAAGGAGGCTTTGTGTCTCCTAATGAGGATAGCAGATTACAGCCTGAGGCATGAAAATCTGACCTCAGGCATGAGTAAGAGCCTTAGGCTGCAATGAACGGACCCAAGCCTTTCCCAATCGAGATCGGAAGACAGTCCCGTCTTCCGATGCACGTGAATCGTGAAGAACAGCCACACAACATCCTCAATCATTGAATTAGATAGCATAGTCCCCAATGTTGTAGATGCCGACCGACAAGGTCAGTACAATGGACAATCCCATGATGACCAGTAACCTCGACTGACCTAGTTTCCAAAGAAAGAGACATTGCGAAGCTCAACACACCCACACCGCACACGATGACCGTACATCGCAATGGCCCCGAGAACACAGCAGTTTCAAGGACTTTTTCTACCAACTCCACACCCACCATCGTCTATTAGGTGGGTCCAGGGATATCACGCTTACCGGTGCTCTGCCCGCCAGCGATACAATCACCCTCCCCAGGAAGAACTGGAAAGTACCAAGTAGAGAGTACTACACCACCTTTATGAAATCACAGGGGATGATGTTGAGAGTCTTGATGCAGACCATCTATCTCAACCTGGAGGATGTTGGCAGAAGTCCTGAGTATAATGCTGGGACAGCTAGCTGCAAATATCAGGAGGCGTGCTCAAGACCAGGAGGTTTATGTCATCGGCTTATATGGATGTTACGTCTACCTCGCCTGAGGCTTCTTTACTGCGGATCTGATTTCCAGAGTACATGCACTCGGGTGCTCTGAAGACGAGACTTTCGAACTGAAGTTTACCCGCGGCTATGACCTGTGTCTCACCCACTAACATACCCAACCCACCCAGTCGCAAAATAGAAACACCACTCTCACACTGAACCCGTTCCTAGAATACAAAGCCTATATAGTAATACTATAAATTATCCTCCTTCCCACACTATCACCCACTGAAATCCCATAATCCCAGCTAGCCCTGCGATTCTATAACAGAACACAGTCTGTTGAGTTTACATCTATGATACACTATAAATGCCTCCGTTCAAGCACAGTTATTAAGATGAGAGTTTATTCATGGTAGTAGCGTAGCTGATGGGGAATGTCCACTTTGGGTGTTTCTCATGTGAGGGGCGTTAAAGGGGAGATGCGTGCCCTGTCTATCCATCCCTTGAATTTAATTAGGTTTATTGTTCTCGGGTTAAGTGTTAGCTTTTTGTTGTTTGCGTGGTATGTTTATGAGGTGGGGGGAGGCTCTGTATTTCGGATACATGGTCTTGCTTGCTATATCAGACTTGAGATATCCATAAGGACTGTATATATATGCCCTTCAATGCTAAAATACGAGTATATTCGGAACAACCATACATAGTATACATATGTGAGAACTACTAGGATATTTCTACATCCTTTGACCATAATAACACCAAGCTTCCCTCCCCTGCCACTACCGCTACCAGATCAATCATCTCATCAACATAAAGGAGCACATTTAATCCCCTACACCGAAAAATCCATATCGCAACACATCCAATTCATCATCTCCGCATCCCCGGAATACAGTATCGCACCGGGGATCTATCAAAGTTTGTTAGTACCATCCATCCATCCATCAATGCATAAGTTAGTTTAGTTACTCACCAGAAAATCAAAATCAAATCCATCCTCCACCAACTCCGGCGTCACATTCGAAGGCGTCACCAACCCAGATTGTCCTTCACATGCCCTCTCCTCCAAAATTCCCAAACAAGTCTCAATACTCTCTTCAATCGTTCGCACCAAGTAACCGTGCATATCCTCCTCAGTAACCCCACGCATCAACCCCTGAACCTGCGCAACGAGACCATGTGTAAGGAGGTACCCCTTTGTATTCGTCTCACCGGACTCCATACACTCCAGAGTCCAGGCTTTAGCTTCCTCCAAGACACGAACGAGATCCGGTCGCAGAGGGACCGGGTCGAGACTTTGGTTCTCTTCTTGGAGTTGGAATCTGAGTTCCGTGGCGATGATGGTGAGGGCTTGGATGGTGGTGGTGCGGAAGAGGCCTCCTCCGGAGGTTAGGAAGCGGGTGAATTGGGATGAGGGGGAGGATTGGTAGGTGGAACGCCAGATTTTGAGGGCTGTTTCGAGGGATACTTTTCTAGAGAAGGCGTAGGGGGCTTCGTGTAGGGAGAGGGAGAAGTAAGGGAGGTGGAGGGAGGAGAAGTAGCGTTGGGTGAGGGTGTCGGTGGCGCGGAGGGCGAATTTGGGGGGTGATGGGGTGTAGGATTGGAGGGTCTGGCAGAGGACTTTGTATGAGGCTCGGAGCTGGGTGTCCAGCCGGAGGGTTTCCTCGTATGTTCCTGGGGAGGTCAGGTCGTTGAGGAATCTGGCGATGGTGAGACGGAGGGGGAAGGTCTTGCGGAGGGCTCGGGGTATGGATATCCGGGTAAGGTTGGTTTCTGGGGTTGGCTCGGGGTCCGCCATCAGGAGTTGCTCGTCGGTAAAGTTTCCTGGGGGCTCGGTATCGAAGTCATCTAGGGTTAACATTGGGGCCGTGCCGGATGTTAGGCTCGATTGTAGGTTGACTTCGATGATTGTGTTCCATAGTCGGCGGCGCGTCTCCGCGGCGAGTACTGTAGTATGGGGAAGGTGTTTGGGATCTCGGTGTAGTCCCATGGTCACTGCTGCTCTGAGGAGTTCGCCAGCTGGGATAGAGGTCAAGGTCGGGCCTATACCTGTTGCTTCTCGGGCAATCAAGAGGAGGAGACTTGTTTGTAGAGATTGAATGGTAAGTCGTGACTTGAGATCTGGCTCTGCAAGCCAGGTTTGTGCCTCGTATACCCATTGAAAGGCCAAGGGACGCAAGGAAAATTGCTTGTCGTACGTGGTGGCTCCGATGGCGAAAATGAGCTTCAGTTGAACGACGAAAGCCATCCTGGGTTCGCGATTAGGCGCCCATAAAGCGTCATATTCGATTTGGAAGCTTGGAAGGTGCATGATTGGATAGATTGTCTCGGTCGTTTGGAAATAGCAGTCGACGAGCTTGTCTGCAAGATCTTTCGGCGGTAGGTCAAGACTCGGCGGCGTTGGCCACTTGGGTGTTCGTTTTGCTTTGATTACCCGTGCCAAAGCCTTGCATCTGTGGAAGCCTTGGAAAATCTTGGACGTATCTTGTAGGAAATACGGCTCGAGTGTTTGGAAGAGCTCTCGAAGCTGCATGCTCAGCCAGTTATTCTTTACGGAGAGGGTGACAAACTTACTAGGGTAGCAAGACCGCTCATCCAGTAGCTTTGGCCCAGCAGACGTGTCTTGTTCATTATCCCGCGAGTGATGGCCGCGGGCCGACCAGAGTTGTTCTCATATTGAACGTGCAGTCTGTTAGTGATACGTGATGTTGATGTCTCTATGTCGGACTTTGAACTTGACAGTGGTGAATGCGTATGCGGCTGGGTTGCTCTAGACAGCTGTTCTTCGAGCTGCTTGATTTTGCTCTTCAAAGCCTCGACCTCGGCGGAATGATTGGAAACCGTCGATATGATACTGGGGCTATTCACTAGAAAATCGGACTGGTGATTATGGTATGCTGGAGGTTGATGGGCGTTGGGAACTCTATCAAGGTGGATTGTATGAGCCTGGGGCTGTTGATTCAAAACATCGGTTGCTTGGCCAGGACGAATCCGCTGAACCGGGGAAGCCTGACTCGCATACACACAACTTTCATTCCGCGTGCGCACGCAATTGCTACAGGGCAATTGTCGATCACATCGGATCTTCCGGCTCCTACAAAGGGAGCAGGAGCTGTCTACCGTTAGTCCGTTGTATACAAGGGAGTTTAGACGTACACAGCTGGCCTTCTGCGCTGACGCGGAGGCTCGGTCATTACGCGTATTCAGTCTGGAACACGCCTGGCTGTATAATGTCTCCAACAATACTGTGGAACAGTCGTACTCCGGATTTTCCGATTGATTGGATGGAAATCCGGTGAGCAGCTGAGATGCGGCGTCGATTAAGACTGTCGGCATTTGCGCGTTTGGTCCGTCTCGCCCGCAATTTTCCGAGGCCCCTGGCTTATCTCCGACAGTCCACATTTATGGGCATGCTATAGTAGACATTAGCCCTCATTTAATTAGCCAGACATACAGCCAGGCTTTATGATACACTGGAAACAGTCCATTGCAAGGTGCTTAAAAATGCGACTTTGGTGTGGTGGTCACCCAGGCGTCATGCCTCCTATTGAACGCTTAGCCCTTCTTGTCTAGATTACGGAGTTAGTGAGAACAGTCAGTTAGATGCTTGGATGTTTCCCACGGGCTATCATAAGCTCCCGCCTCGAACTTGATGGCATCGTGGCTGTGTGTGGTCGTAGCCAAAGCCATAATTGTGACGCTATCAACAAAGAAAAAGACAAAGCGACAGAGGACAGGGGTGAAAAGGGGGTTCGATATCGCCGGATCTGACCATCGAGGGTAAGTAATGCCACCCGAGTAAAAGCCAAACCCGAGGAATCGGTTAATATCATTCACCTACTTTCTTTATCGAATTGTTGTCCATGTTGCGCTAACAACGCAGATTAATGGTGGACAGGAAAGTCAGCTCATGACTCGTACTTTTGCGTAAACAACACCCTGCAGGAGCCTCACATAACAGCATGCGTGGATGATGTATCCTACATTCAGCCTTACACCGATCCTCTCCTATTGAAGCCCGCCACATCAGATTCCCCACTGACCATCATCCAACCATGGATCACCGAATTCGATCAAACCATGAGGTGATGGCCAGACGGCGTGGTGTCAAGTGGTGTCATGCTGGCGTGAGCACAAGCCTCGTGACCCATGGCTATGGCGCGGCAGTCCAAAGTGTCACCATGGATTCCTCATTTTAGCACCCATGGTGGAAGTATCATTGTCCACCCCTCGGGTTCATTTCCTGGGAGGTATCCAAGGAGCGACCGGGATACTTTGAGGCCCAGACCAATAGAGGGTGGGGAAGGAAGTACAGGCTCGCTTAGGGGCAGGCGAGCCAAGACATTGGCCGGGGATCCTTCTTGGCGGCCGGGGTCCCCAACTGTCAACGGACTCCGAGGAGCAGCATCCCTGCCCTCAAGGATCCCCGGTCAATCGCTGTTTCACAGGGATGTGGCATTTACGTGATGGAGACTGAGTACTGCATACGATTACCCACCCAACCGACCATCACGACAGGTCGCCATGACGAGGGTGGGAAGTCGGTGTCATTCCCGACTGCAAGGGGAAGCCAAGACCGCGCTGACCAGTTCTGAATCCTGGCCAAGTCGCTTGATCAGCGACCGAGTCGTTTGTATTGAAGTCAAGCTTATGCGAAGTAGTTTAACCGGCCAAGTCTCGACGAGTCGGGATTCAAACACCTTCATAGATTCAAGGCTGGTCATTCACCTCAACCATCCTGTTTTGTTCATTGTCTTTTGCATCTCTGCGGACTGGAGGGTAACACAAAGAATGCCCCAGTTCCTGTCTGCCACGGTTATATATACGTCATACGCACAGTGATGAAAGAGCAGCTGGTTTATACCCCTAGCAGCCTAGCGGTGTAGCTCGGTGTCTGGCATTCGCTATTGTATTCCAGGAGACCGGATGGAACCCGCGGAGATGCGGACCAGCATCATGCGGGGTGATGACTCCAAAATCATGACACGAGTTCCGCAGAGCCACCCAACCCGGTATGTGGTCGCCTGAATGAATGGCCAGATTGTCTGAAGAGTGGTTGCAGAAAGTGATCGCCTGCTTGGCTGTTTCGGACTCAAATCGCAGTCATGGAGATTTACTATGCTTTTCAGATCATCCCGCAATTAAGGTAAGCTCTGATCGTCGTGCCAATAGAAAGATACCCATGAGAGTGTGTGGAATTCGCCCCCTTAGCTAAGGTAGCTAGTAGCTGCTCACCAACCACTAGTTCCCTGTCTACCCCACAATCATCATCCAGCTTGCATGGATGAGCGCTGCCTGTCAGTCATCTGTCATGATTACTTGGATGAGTATCGGCCGAAATGGAGGATGCAGCAGCATTAGGTGACATTTCGGACATGTCGCCTGGTTCCCCTGTCCTCCTCCCGGAAAGAGGAGAGACAGGCTGGGATTGAGTTCTCCTGATCTTTGGGTCGAGGGGTAGGAGGCCATGGATGACGAAGGAAGAGGAGAGGGGAGGAGAGTGAGTGACAGCACTAGCGTTCTCCGCACGATCACGGGACCCCGCCGGAGCAAATGGCGGGCGGGCAAGTAGTAATTGTTAGGTAAGGAATACTGCCGTCAGGGGTGCGTGCAGGTCTGGGGTAATGATCCGGCCATTTGGGAAGTATATCCTCGGATACCTCATGGGCCATGGCATTTGCTATCTGGTTATTTTTGCGATGGAGATGATATGCTTGGCAGGAATGGTTGTCTGATGGTAATGGTATATGCTTCACCGGACTAGCCTCACCTACTTAGTGTCTAGAAACTCCCGATGGTCGGAGCTGGCCGTATCGGCTAGGGAAGATCCCGCCCCGTCGGGCTGGTCACGGGGCCTGGGCGGCGGTTTTCCATTATGTCATAGAATGCAGGCGGTGATCCCGATCGAGCAAGTCCCGGCCATGGCGCCATGACGCCCGCCATCGAATCATCGCTTTCTGCGACTAATGGAAATCGTCCATAGGATGCCAGGAACAATGCTAATACTCCCCATCACAATCGTAGCCAGATTGCAATATCTTTCAGTCCTCCCTGGCTCACCGGGAGGAACGAGGGATGCATCCGACCCCTCCATGAATTTCCGACCGGTGTGCTGATTGATAAACCTTGGCCGGGTATCGCCCCCGAAAGCGATTAAAATAGTAGTGGTTCGGAACAGAAAAAGCAACCAATCCGCGGCGGGAGGCGATCGATTAACGGTCCCAGCAGTTCCAGGAGAGGAATTAAGAACGTGAGGAACAGTAGACAAGAGGATCTTTGAGCACTATCTACCATAGTACTAAATAACTGCCAAGGATTCGCCGCCGATTGCCCCATGTGGCCGGGATCCATGGGCATGGTTGCAGTTTTGTTCGCTGAGCTTCCGCCTCCACAAACCCTGCCTGTTCGCCTTACTTAATAAAAACTTGACGTCGGCGTGCATTCTCCAATTCTCCTGCCGTTCCGCGCCCTCACCTATTTTTTTTTTTCTTTCATCCGCCTCGTGCTCTACCACTCTTGCTTGTGCCTTGATTCTTGATTCTTCCCCTCTCCCAACTTTTAGCGATCTGCGAATCAGCCCTGTTCACCACATTGCATAGCTTTCTCTGCACGCTCCACTCGATCATCGGGGGTTAGCAAATCAGTCTGCTCAGCCGGTGAATAGCGTGCTCAGGACGTGAACAGCGCGCCCGCCTCGGGGCGCGGCGCTGTTCCATCCGCCGCGGATTCTGTGACTAACAGCAACAGCTTCTCACACTTTGTCCTCGGACGGTTAATTACGTCTCCATCGCCCCTCTTTGGCACTTTTCTAGCGCAGATTGCAGCCAGGGGTGCTTGAGTGGAATCCGGGGAAAGAAAAAGCTTTTTCCTCTTTTTCCTCCCTCCTCTTCCACTCTTTCTCCCGGTCTGTGTGTGCGCGCTCTCCTGATCCTTCTGACACCTCACCACCTGTCTGGGACGGCCCTCCACCTATATAGAGCCTCTCCCGATCCCATCCTTGTCACCATGTCGGCCGCCACCCCCGTCCCGCTTGCTATCCAGAAGCAACCGCTTCCTCAATACTCTACGGCAGTCTCTGGAGACGCTTCGCCTATTGAGGGCTCCTGCACGGCTTCCCCTCATTCGTCCGCCTGCTCCTCGTCCCAGAACTCGCGGTCGAGCAGCCGTCGTCGGGAGTCATTTGGCTCCATTAAGGAAGACGTGGATGGTATGTTGCCGTTAGTTGGACGTAATGAAGGTGTCACCGTCAGTCACTCACACGTCACAGGCATCGCACAATCCTTCGTTGATACCCATCTGGAAGATTCACCCCAAGAGCCACCCAAGCGCAACCCTCTCGAAATGCAGCCCGACTTCTGCTGCCCATGTGGCGGCTTTTTAGGATGGAAGCAGATCCGACTGGGCGGCAAGAGTCTTAGTCGAAGCTACAGCGATCTCCGTGGCCTGGGAAATATGCAGGCGCGCGGCTGGGCCTGGGATTCGACGCCACCCGTTGTCTCTCCCCCTAGCAAGCCCGCACCAGTCGAAGAGAAAGAAGTGCAGCAGCTGCAGGTCCCGGAGGAACCGAAAGAGGTGGTGGTGGAGCAGAAGCCCGCTGCAGGAACATCTGCTCTGGAAAGACTTCCCCCGGAGGTTCTTGGTAAGTAGCGTGCTGGTTGAGACGGACCGAGCTAATCAAGTTGCAGATCACCTTATCTCTATGCTCGCACTCGATGTTCCCCCCAACGGATATACTCCACGTAATGTCGATCTGATCGCGTGTCTGCTGACCTCCAAGACGTTGCACGCGGCTACCCTTAGTGTGTTGTACAGGAACATGACGTTCCCCCACTCCATCATCTTCTCCAAAGCGCTCAACCACATCGCTCGCTATCCGGCTCTGGGCACCTTGGTGCGCCGCCTTGACTTTTCGCACTTCACCTCGGTTGGACTGGGACGCACCAAGCAGATGAACGCGGAGATCCAGAACCTCACCTCCAAGACACTCCTGCAGTGCCTCGAACTGCTGCCCAATCTTAAGGAATGCTTGCTCCAGGAGCATGTCGAGGGCGATATTAGCTTGGAGGTGCTCCAGAAGCTGTTCACCGGACTTCCCAACCTGTTTGCTGTCGACTTCTGTGGTTGTTCCTCTCAGTCTTTCTCCGGTCTCTTCCTCGAGGCCTTGATCTCCGGCCCCCCTGGTCTTCCCATGACTTTGCCGAACTTGCGACGTGTTTCGCTTCACGAGTGCAGCAGTCTCCCGGCGGCTGCTTTTGAAATTCTTCTGCCTCGTCTGATCAATCTTACCCATCTGGATGTTACGCACACGCAGATCAGCGAGGATGCATTGTTCTCCATTCCCCATTCCGCCAAGATCACCCATCTGAGTCTGTCCCGATGCAGCCGTCTGCGGGGCTCCCGGGTGGTCGAGTTCCTGTCTACTCATCCCGCCGTGTACGACTCACTCGTGTTCTTGAACTTGTTGACTGATCCCGCGCGGTCCCGGATCCTGGAGGAGGAGGATGTGCAGGCCCTTCTGCCCAAACTGCCGACCACTCTTCGTTCTCTCAACCTTGGCGGCGCCAAGGTCACCTCTGCCCACACCAAGGCTTTGGTACCTCTGACGAAGCATCTGGAAGAGCTGGGGTTGAGTTCCTGCGAGCTCACTGGTCAGGATATCAACACGTTCTTCGTCCCACCCAAGCCTAACGGAGAGTCGAGCGCCAGCGAGCCGTGGGTCCCGTCCACGCTCTGCTACCTGGACCTGAACAGAGCCAACCAGCTGACGATCGGCACCATATTCAACCCGAACTCGTGCGTCATCCTTACTCCGCAGAGCTACCCGCTGCAGGTCATCGAATTCAGCGACAAGCTCATCGCTCCCCTGCGCGAGCGGTCTCGTAACGCTCGCACCTCGCCGGGCTGGGCGGTGCGTGAGCTGGGCCGTCGGGGCTGGTACGTGCGGGAGAAATCGACCATGCCCGAGGTGATGCCTGACGACGGAGCGCGGTCCTGGAAGATGGGGGCGCGGTGGTGGGGTATGCGGAAGATCCCGGTGGCGGTGGGCGACGTGGGCGGTCTGTACGGCCACTACATGTTCAAGAAATGATGCACATCTATTTTCTGACCGGTACTATACCCTTTTTGCTGTTGTTATGGCGCATCTGGTGGCGTTGATTTATTGGCCACTGCAACGGAACGCGCAAAAGTGTGGTTCTGATGACATGATTGTTTCTGGTTGTCTGCATAGCGGGAGCGAGCTAGTTTCAGCGTTGGACTGATTACGGCTTGCGCTTATGATGATACCTTGCTGTTGGTCGGGTTTTTGCTTTCTTGCTTCAAGGTGATGCTTTGTATTTAATTGCAGCATTTCATTTCATGGTGGTTTTTCTTAGCATAACATTGCTTGCTTGTCCGGTGCGATATGGGGATTTGCATGGGAAATTGCTCGGAGTTGTCTCATAGATTTATAATATTATTCCACTCATACCTACAGTATAGTATGATATGTAGATGTACTGACTTCCATGTAACCTAATCTTTATACAGATAGATATCCCACCCAGATTTGATGTGACAAAAAGGAACATAGCCTGAGATTCTCTGACAACCTAGGGATAGAAAACATGATTAACACCTCCACTCATAAGTGAAGTGGATGTAAAGTGAAACAAACATACCACAATATACTTCGGGAAGAAAGCACTTGGTATTCAAACCAACCCAACCCAATTGACCCAATCTAGCGATAAATACCGTAGAGAAATGGTTCACAAAAAGAAAGTGTAGTAAATGAGTCATTTGAAGAGGGGGGGTAGATATTTGACAGGTGGTGGAATATATACAAGCACTATAATCATAGGTGAAATAGATATTAGACTGGAGAATGACTATAAAAGATAAGAAAATGGAAGTGGGAATGGAGAATGTCACAGGAAAGAGGAAAGTGAAGTACTAGTATAATGTTTGAATGAAGACAGATGATATATTCTTTGAAGAGTGCACGGGATCCGAAGATAACATCAGTCTGACAGGGAAGTCAAAAAGAGGAAGGAAATGTATATACATGGATGATGTTCAGTTGACTGGATACATGTGAAGGTGAAGTGAAAAGACATTAAAATAAAAGGAATAGAGAGAAAAGAAAAATCAAGAGTAGAGGGATAAGACAAGAGGTGAATGTAAGCAATAATGAGAGCAACAAACAGATCAGGATAGAACAATCCCACAATCCAAACCAATGAGACCAGATAAACACCAACATACAAAACAACCATAACAAAGAAATGTGATCATACACATACACACACACACAGAACCCAACACCCACAACACAAAAAGTGAAGATCAAGTGAAAAAAAAACCCCCCAACAAAGAGAAAAAACAAACAAGAAAGAAACAATCCTCAATACCCAACAACATACCAATCCCCCTTCCCCCGATACCTCCCACCCCAATTAATCTCCTCCAAGGTCTCTCGAACCCTCTTCACTCCCTCTCTCACCTCCCCCCATCCGTCTTTATTCTGACCCACCCACATCAAATCCTCAGAGAACTCTCTCTCTACTAACTTCCCCAATCCATTCACCAAATCCCGACACTTCTCGTAATGTACCGGATACTCCGCCTCCAATTTATCCACGTTCATTCGATATCCCAATGCGGAGTTGGCAAGGAGGAGATTCCCGTTTGTGAGGAGGACTTCGTGGTCCCAGGTGAGGGCGTCGGTGTAGGATTTTATGTGGTGGAGGAGGGTGGTGTAGATGTTGAGGAGGAGGGAGGGGGTTGATGTGTCGGTGGTGTTGGTGTTGGTTCTTGGTGTGGTGAGGAGGATGGTGATGGTGGAGTCGAGGGTGTGTATTGGGGAGGTAAGTTTGTCGAGGGAGTTGATGGGTGGTGTGGTGGTTATGTTGATGGATTTGAGGGGGGGAGGAGGGTGAGTAGGAGGATGTATGGTGGGGAGGAGGGTTGGTTGGTTGTGTTGATGGGTGGTGTGGTGGGCATTGGTGGGATGTAGTTGGTTGTTTTGTTGGACTTGTTGGGTCGATTGGTTTCTGTCTCTCTGGTGGTGACACTGGTAGTGTCGTTGGTGTCTTTGTTGGTGACACTAATGGTGGCTCTGCTGGTCACTCTGTTGTCTCTGCTGCTGTCTCTGCTGGTGCCTCTGGTGGTATCTCCGTTGGTATCTCTCGTGGTACTTGGAAAGTGGTGCACATTTGTCAGTGCTGAGGTCTTAGTCTGGTGATCTGAGTCCGTGGCTTGATGCACACTGTTGAGCAAAAACTGGAAAGGTGTCCGGATGGGTTCACAGAGGAGGAAGGGAATCATTATGTAAATGGCAGATATGACAGGAGGAGAATTCTAGTATAGATTGTAGATAGATGGATGATATGGTGAGAAGAAGATGAAGAGATGGTCGATATAGCAGAGATATTAGAGATAGTAGAGATGGCAGAGAGGGCAGAGATGGCAAAGATAGCACAGATAGCGCAGCGAGTAAGTAACTAGGGAGAGATGCGAAAAACTCAAGACGAGCTTCGCTCGCAGCAGGTAGCAGAACCTATATACTTGCCCCGGTGAGTCAAGACTTCCCCAAACCATGGGTGGCGAAGAATCACAGTCCCAAAACGGCAATAACTCACGCCATTTTGACTATACAACGAGACAAGCTGCTGCCTCGCATAGGCATGTCGGTACGCAAAGTGGGAGTCATCCGAAAAATTCTGATTCTGAGAAGAAGTCATCCTCTTGTTGTTCATTCTGTCGTCATGTTTCGAGAATTGCTGTTATCGGGTTGGAGAGAAGCTGGAGCAGGTTTATGGGTTTGTTGTGATGCCGGTAGATGAGTGATGTATGTTGTTCGGCAATCTTATCTGATCGGTTGTATGTAGTCTGTATATATAGCATGCATGTATTGGGTTTGGGGGCCAGATGTGCTTTATTAACTGGTGGAAAAGCTATGACTTTCTTTAGTGGGGTACATGCAATGTAGCTAAAGGATGCGAAGTCGGGAGAACCTACCTCGTTCTTTCCATATATACAATCACAGAATCCGGGTCTACTTCAGTCCAATACATTCAATGGCATCATATTGATAGGTTACTAATACTAAATTCATGTGATTAATATAACTGAAGTTCCTGACTACCATGCAGGATCAAGACTGACCGGTAATGGGTTGTCAGTAAACCATATAGATGCGCTACTTAGTCTCCAAGGTCTACTAGCTGAAGAGCGAGCATTTAAAGAAACAGGATCACTCTGCTCCACTGTTTCAGGCCTGCCCAGTAGTCGATAGATGTTGGAAGGAGTTCGTCCAAGACAGACCCGTTATATCATCCACTGCCAGTGCCTGTCTCCCTGGCTCAGGATTGACCACAATGAGAATATCCCAATAACGGGCAAAGAATTCGCCAACGATCGATGTGCAACTCGCGCATCCTCTGTTTAATCCCCCCCTCGTCTGAATTATCCCCGTGCCTCGTGCCTGACTGCGATACTTCATCCTCACCCAGCGTGTCAAGCCAAGGAAAAGTGATTTGCCTGTGCCAATATGATGGGATTCTCGAATCCCGAGATGCTTGGCATGCTGTCTATAAGATAGAGAACTATTAGAATCAATTAAACTAAACCCTCCAGCTGTCAACTTTGACTGCGATGTCGACAGCCATGTGGTTCAGACTTCGTAACCTATGGGTTCAAAGCCACTGCTGTCGCTAACGCCCATTCGTCTGGGGACTGTATAGAGGAATCCAGCTGAAGTCATGCATGAGCAGTCTTCACACTTCCCGAAGGCCCCGGAATCTCCGGATGGCCGCTATCATTGCCGGTATAGTGCCACTATGCCGTGGATTGTTTTGCTTCTTTTTCGACAACGACATAGATGTGGAATATGATGATACGATCGACAACAACATTGACGAGTGCGAGATTCATCGCAATGAGTCGCGAGGAAGAGTGGCTGACCGGATGTATAGCTGTTCTTATATACCCGGTTACTTGCCCTTTTGCTTAGAGGGTTGTTTCGCCGTGATGTAAAACAAATTACACAATTTGATCTTCTCCTCTCACAGGATAAGGAAGAGATAATAATCGCTGGTGTGTGATATCCAATGTCACCTTTGCTTTTATGGCCATGCAGATTCTTCTGCGGCGCTTTCTTCCGGGTTTAGCGGTTTAGAGGCTCCTGATTGAAGCTGCAGGTATAACAGCCATAGGAGTCTTGATGAGCGAATTGTATTCGTTAAGCGAAGGACAGTGAGTAGGAAGTCGAGTCCGAGATGACTGGAAGTCGGATTTGCCATGAATGACGCATGTAATCAGTTCTATCGACTAGAAATTGGATGAGAGGTGTCACAGTTCGCAGCTGTTGTGCAGCTGTTGTATAGTTCCTTATCGAGATCCGGCTATGTTGTTTGTGGCGCGTGGAACCAAACCTTCTATTATCTATACACATAGCCCCGCAGAAACTCATGTTTAATAACATGTAGTATGCAGAGTGATGTGTGTACACTCTACCTAGTAATTTAGGTCTTTTCACAAAGTCTCGCGTTTGATTGGCACTTGCAGGGCAGCCCACTGTGTTATTACCCCTTCAAGGGACATTTGGTTGTTGGTGAAGGTTGAAATACGCAAGATTGTTCGGTAGATCATCTTGACACACGCTGTGCGCGTGCGGATGATGTCTTCCACTCATGTCCTTACACGAACGTCCGGATATATCGACTAGATTCATAGCCCAATGTATATTCTCTTTCCAGATAGGTAGGGAGACACACATGGCCAGCATAGCCACCATCATATAGATGAGCCGTCTCTTATATCCGCATTACACTGATGCTTCTGCTCCGGGGTATCCCGTGTGACTGGGTCAAAGACACCTCAACTGCATCCTCGTAGTCGAAGCCTTTGGAAGCTCTCCGAGAACAAAAGCAGATTGATTGATAGACAGACAGACATCGGATTTCAATCCACGCTTGCGTCGAGGGTGTATTATCGCGGCCGATCAGGATATAAAGCATACTATCTCTGAGCACCTTTCCTCCGTTGTAACTCATACCCAACGGATGAGTATGAGGAGCAGTAGGTAGTACCCTCTGAAAGGTTCTCAACATCAAGATCCCTCTCATACGCACTGTTGGTGTAAAGACAAGGTCCGAGAGTATATTGAACCGTTTGATCACATCGGGGGTAACTTGTGTATGGATTGGCAAGGCCACTCCGTGGCTATTCTCGTCTACCACAGCAGAAACATATCTATCGTCCAGCTGGTATAGTGTGGTTTTTTGCATCAAATGGGGGATTTCTTGTCTTCGTTCTCTTTGCTCCTGGGAAAGACTATGATATCGGAGTCGGAGATGAGCACGAAGAGAAGCAGATTGTGTGAACTCTTGGTATCGTTGATTGAAGTGATGATTGGAAGCCAGTAGCGATGGAGTTTTGATCGACGTGCGACCCTGGAGCTGGTGGAGACGGTTCGATCGGAGTTGACTGACGAAAGACAGATGAATAGGTAACGCATGGCATTTTGATCGCGTGGTTAGAAATGTGAGTATTCACTGCATGCAAGCAAGTCAAGGCCCGGGCCGTTAAGCTTCATACGATCTTGATGATAAACCTAGATGGAGTTCCGCAGAGTAGATAGAGGAGCAGTGTCAAACTGGTTGAACAGACCGGACACAGGATCTCCTGTTCCGAGATCTAACCACGATTTCATCAGAAGATTGTCGAAATACCCAAATGGTGGGACAGATAAACAGAGTCAGACTGTTGTTCAGATATCTTCACGTGTCTTCCCATGCGATTGTAGGAAAGCCAAGCTGGCGGATCAGAGACACAACCAGACTCTTGTATAGATAGCTTCACATAGTGATTGTGGATTAAGATATAATGCCATTCTTCCAACGGGAAAAATTTGATGAAGTGCGATTGGAATCCAACCTCTGAGACTGTGGTATCCTGGTTGGATTTCTCGATGAATCTATTGTCTCGAGATACCCCGGTGCAACATGATATCGGGCACCGACATGGCGAGAGCGTTTATTTGCAGCTCCGGAGGCATGGGTTCTACAGTCACGCTCATCCTCGTGCCAATCCATGGTGTTAACAATGCCTCTTCTGTCGTAGATAGCAAGCTGTGACATCAAGCTAGCTTGTGGAGGGTTAATTCGCTAATAGACCATTCGGTGACGACCCGTGGCACCGTTAATCAAAACGTTGAGTTGTGTGTCAGGTTGACTTGATTCAATATGGGGGTAGGACGCGTGTCTTCGAGATGTTCAGGACGTGCTCTATTGGTGGGATGCAGAAGTGCCGGGAAGATATATTCTGCGTCTGCTTGATGATAGGGGGTGTTTGATAGTGAGTAGGTCATGGTAGATCGTAACACGATCTAACGAGAAGCTTAAGCCTTGGGTGCTGTACTCCAAGAGACAACATTAGTGTATCATTCAATCAATAACGGCATGATTAATGATAACCCCACAGCCTAACCACCAGCTGATCAGGTCCGTAGTGGTAGCAGAGTATGGAACTTTGCATGCCACTTATTCCCCAAGCCCGGTGTCACATGTACACATTGACAATGAGCTCTCTCTCATCATCCTTGCGTGTGTCCTACACCCTATCCCGGGATAGTTGTCCCAGAAATCAATACCAACAGCAAAATGAAGCGACATTGCGGTGGTCGAAACCTTGCGTTCATCAACACAATGTGAGAGCAAAGTCTCGCGTCGAAGCCTCTTCTCAATCGAAGGCCGTGATTGCCCCATGGTGAAATCCTGCATGCGTGCTCGAAGTATTCGTGGAAATGATCCAGTCCTTGTTACAACAAGCAACCTTGTTTGTAAGGGATTATGAATATGAGAACCGTCGAGCCTCGTTTAGCTTCAGCTCTTTTTCTGCTCATGATTATTTCATCAGGTAAGGGTAATCGAGGGTGTTGAGTGGTGCAGTCAGAAGATACATGGGTATCGTTGCGCTAACAGCTAATCCCATTGTACTCTTTTCATCGAGTGATTGATAGGGTATATGACCATGAAGATGAATATGAGGCACGGCAGTGGGGAGACTGATAGCCATCTGAGAAGGCGTGGGAGAAATGTGGAATGGTGTGTCGTAGCATCGACTTTGTGGTGTTGATATTCTGTCGTGAGGAGAGTGGTACATGACATGGAACAGACACTGCCTCTGCACATCACGAACCACAGCACATTCTCTGTACTCGTCCAGACGTATCGTTTCAGCAACTTCACCGACACCCAGACACTCAATACTCGCTTGTCGATGATGTTGCAACCTACCAATAACGCCTATACCATCAACAGGTCAAACCCAAACAGGTAAGTAAGTAGTACCTTTTTGGCAATGCCACCAAGCCATGGCAGACGAAGATGATCGGTCGACTTCTTTCCTGACTAACCTGTCAGTAGATATGAGGAAGAATCCTCAGGACTTCTTCCGTTTCTCTCAAATCCACCAGACCCGTATCAATAAGGGAGATGTTGGAAACGGAAACAGCCATTCTTCCCTCGATCGATCGACCATTGTTGAGGTTCGCATTTCCTCAGGTACTGGCACCCAGATGATATATCAGAACCATTCCACAGCAGGATAGAAATGCACGCAATTATCAACTGAAGGATAATCATGGGTCGAGTGTCTTTCACTACCTGTACTTCACATCAACCAAACACAGCACTTCCGTCACAGCGAGCACAGCCTCCACTCATTTTCTTTTTCCTCGCATCATAAGCGGTTTGGTATTTGTGTTCAAAGCCAATCCAGCCCGACGAGCAGCCCTGCTGCTAAGCTGTGATATAACTCGTAGCGTTCGCCAAGGTCAGAAGTAAACACCTCAGAAGGTTTTATCTTCGTTCTCCCCAATTCCTTTGAGACCTGTATCCACTCACTTCCATCTCTGATGGGTTAATATGTGTAGGAGCGCACTAGTATGGGGTTCTCGTAGTAGCATAAGGCACTTCCACTGCAGAGTTCTCCCCCACGTGGGTTGCCACGGTTAGGCATGGCCATCGTACAGTGGTGGAAGGATAAGGTGAGATTTCTTCTGGTCCTCGATATAAAGGAGACAAGGAGATAGTATAGATTGGATTTGCTGTCCATACCTTCCATGTTGCGGATTCGCGGATCCAAGTGTAGACTTATATCATAGTGGATGATATACCCCATGAGACAGGACCGATACAGACGGCCTAAAGGCGTGATGCACCTGCATAATGAATCCACCAGGTGCTTAGGGAATAGCTAGGCTGGTCATTCCCAACTCACAATCCCGTGATGGTGAGATCATCTCACACCACCAGACCTTGAGCCTCTGGAAGGACAGCGTCAACCAGAAATGTTTTGGATATCAGCCATATCCACATTGTAGAAAGTGACATGTGTATGAGCCGTCGTGTATTGTCCCCCAAGACCCATACTGTATAGATAAGAACAAAAGACCATGACGAAGAAATATACTAGAGCGCGCGGATGCACTCTACCCATCAAGCAAACTCCATCTCTGTTCCATGTTTAGTGCCATCGGAGAGATGATTCCAGGGCAACTTCGATCCGCTCTCTAGCGTTGCTATAAACCACATTGAAATCTATCTTTCCGCCGTTGGCATGACGAGAGGAGCAGTCCATCGTCTGTCTCAAATCCCTGGCGGAGTGAATACCCCCGTGGGCTGTCTTTGCGATGTATCCGAAGGATGGTATCAAATGGCCATATTCGGGTCTGGAGGTTATGTATATTGGCTTTCGGGGTTCCTTGGCGTATTATTGACGCTGTATGTTGATCAGCTGCTCAAGTGAAGCGATCAGATGCATGAGGAAATGGTAGAGGTCACATCCAGATGACATCGTCAGGTTGAGGCAGGCCTCCGAGGGTTCCATGGTGGATTGGTAGACTATCTTGAGAAGTAACAGCGCAGCATGTTGCGAGGTAGCTTCGCACTGTCTGTAGTATGAGCCCGGCTCATAGCCCGACGGTATTGTATAAATTCGACGTGCATTGTCTGAGACGCAGGTTTCAGTACGATGATGAGGTAATATCTCAGACGGCCTTATATCCAGGCATCTTCCAAAATAGGGATCACTTCGTGCATGCATAGGCAATCTCATGGCCGGTGTAAGTTTCCACAGGTCTACAGAAAAATGATCTCATCCAGGCGATGAATCAGAGACATAAGCTCTGATAGAGGCGATGTGCGCGTGCCCATGAAGAAGCAACCATATATATCATGTTTCCGATAGTTGTAGAGTCGAGTCCGGTTGCAGTGTTGATAAGATGGTTACTGCGGTGGAATCGACGGAGAAGAGAGAATGATGACTTCTGCTGTATTGACACTATTATTTCGTACCATACGAGGTGCAATCCAATGGCCGTGACAAGGATCGTCTGCAGAGGGAAACGAATTTCATTGAATCAGAGACGGCTGTCGATTGGATCTAGTCGAGGACATGCAGATGACTGTGAACGAGAATGGGATAATTATGTCTGTAGGCAGGTATCATTAGCGATTGTCTGCATTCCTGAGAATGACTTACGCAAGATGCAAAGGCTGTAGGTAATAACATACTTGCGATGGACCTTGATAAGTTCTTCATTATCGAGTTCCCGCCACCATGGCTAGGATTTCCAGCGATAGATCAACAAGAGCAGTCATTGTGGTCTTTTCGTATGGGGAGTTACCAAATTGGTAGCCCTTAGGGTTTCAGATGTCTTCCGTTATATAAGTTGAGGCCTGAGATAGAACCTTTAGTTGACCATGGCGACCGTCGGTCCTGGCCAATGGCTTAAACCACTTGGGTATATAGAACGAGTTATAGAAAAGGCATAGGCATAGTTGGTATGATGTCTCAAGAAGAAAAAACCAGCGGACTCGATCCAAATTTATACTCAAGACAACCACCCACAGTGGGCATGGAAAATCCCAGAAATCAACATACACTCTCACGGAAAATCACGAACAGACGGAAGCACCCTATATACCCAGGCATGAAACAAGTGAAGTTCCAGAAACCCATTCTGTATCTTCATTCATATCCAGGCTCTTCACTAGGGATATTCCATAAGTACATCGGGTGAAGCCATTCATTCGTCTGACTAAGAAACCAACCCACCAACCAACCTCTCCCCAATGCCCCTAATACTATCCTCAAAATCCTCCTTATTCCCAGCCATCCAATCCGCTGTATTTCCCGGAATTGCCTCCTTTCCCGTGAATCCTATATACATTACATCGTCCGCCGTATGGCCATTATCCCCGGTGATGCCTGTACCAGGGGAACATAATTCCGCTAGGGCTATTGACGCTTCCCCTGTCGCGTCACCGCCGTTCGTATCGCCCCAGATTCCATATACCTGTCCCCAAACCCTATTAGTAACCTCACACATCCCCCGAAGAGGAATAACTCACCACCTCCCCCCCACAAACAACAGCCATAACGCTCAACGGCTCCATCCCACTCCCCTGGGGATCAAAGTCCGTATTCCCGAATACCACATACGGATGGACATTCGCGTCTAGATCACTAATCCCATATTGACTGACCTGATCTTGGAAGGTAGTTTGGGGTTGGATGGAGGGATCATTCCCGCAGTTGCCGCTGTTAGGGTTGGTCCCGTCACAATCAATGTCCATGTTGTCGTATTGGTTGCTGCTGCTGTGCAGGAAGATGGCGTTGGGGATGTCCCCGCAGTAGGTGAAAGTGGGGGAGCTGGTTTGGCCGTCGGTGAAGCCGGTGGCGAGGGGTTTGGTGCAGTGGGTGGACTGTACTGGTTAGTGGGGGAGTAGTGGGGGAGGGTTAGGGGAGGGACCTTGTGGTCGTTGTAGATTTGGGCTAGGTTGGAGGGGATGCTGTAGGTGAGGGCTGTGGTGGTGGATGAGAGCCAGATGGAGATGGTGGTGGTGAAGTGAGGATGCATTGTGAATTGTAGAGGAAATGGGAGGAGTGGTGATGTGTGGATGGGGAATGGTAGATGGGAATGTATGCACCGGGTTTTATGTACGAGTTGAGGAAGGGAATGGGTGATGGTGCTGCTGTCATGTAGAGTTTTTCGAGAGTCAAAATTGAGTTAGAAATCCATTCATTGATCTCCACGGATGTGCTTCATTGGATATATTTTCTCCTCCCGTAAGAACTTACTTCGACCACTAGCACAACGTCTACCTTCTGGCTAGTCAGATGCTTCATAAACATGACCTGGAGATAAATTTATGGGGAGTGGGTAGAAAAGACTGAATGTGCAGCTAAGGTCTAGAAAGTAAGCGATGATAAATGGCACAAAGTATATTCTTACTCTATGGCCAGTGTCACAACACCTGCCCTGTCTTAGGGCTGGACACCTGAATTGACTTTGCACTGGCGTGGGTGGCGTTGGAAGATGACATAAGTGATTGTGTCGAGGGTAAATCAGTTAACTGGTCTTCCGTTGAGCCAGAGAAGGTCAAGCAATCGATGCGTCATGAGATATACAGGGTTGGTGTCGCCATGAATTGACACTACAATCCCATGTACAACTCCATTCTGAGCCTCAAGTTCAGCTTTGACTTTATATAGGGTGTGGAGTGATCGATGGTGACAGAATATGGGCTGAATTTGTTTGATTGTCGTTATAACTACCACAAGGGCATCAAATCAGGGCATGCAAGTGGGGAAAAGCAGGAATCAAATCCACCCATCCACCAACGTCTCCTGCGATCCCCTCCTCCCCCTCCCCTGTGCATGCCCTAACTTCTCCTTCTCCCCCTTTCTTCTCGACTTATCAAGTCTCTCCCCCCAAACCAATGCCCACCCCTGCCTCCCCACCCCCACCAACCGCACTCCAATCCCCCCTGTACTTCTCCATCCCCGTTCCGCCGCCCTCTCCGCAATTCCCCTCCCTCCATTCGCCGCCCCCAGCACCAACATCCTCCCATCGAGAAAATCAAACCCGGGAAGACCCCTCCACCCTCTCGTTCTTGCCGCTTCAACACCCACAACTCCCACCACAACAAGACTAACCACAAACACCGCAACGATATATACCCTCGATCCAAGACGCAGGGCATCGATAGTGACCGTGGCCGTTGCCGGGGCGGTAAAGTTCCCGACGACGAGTTGCGCAGCGGCATATGATTCCAAGATGTCGTCGACGAGGGAGATATATGCGTTCTTAATCCCGGTTAAAGCGGCGGTGGTATTAGAGATAGAGGATGAGTTGACGTTGGTGGTGTAATCGGCGATACTGGTATTGAAGGCATCGCCCAGAGTAGAGCGGTAGAAGGAGGTGAGGTCGTTGGAGATGAGTTCGAGTTGGCGCATGGCGACGTGGATGGTGCGGTTGGTGGGGTCGATATCTATCTCATCCTGTTTTTCTGAGGGGTCGAGGGAGGAGGAGTTAATTCTGGAGACGTAGATCTCTTTGTCCTTTACGGCAACGGAGACTTGAAACCACGTTGGGATGAACGTAACGACACATTGACTGGCGTTGAGAGCGAGGTAGGACTCGCCCGCCGCGGCAGCCACGTAGCGGGATTTGGTGTATGCGATGGGATCGCTGGCCACTCCTAAGGCTACGATGGTGTCGGTGGACCAGCCCGTGTAGACGGAGTATTCGCCCGAAGAGCTGTTACTGTCTGGGAGGGGGCCGCGGGCGTCGAAGAGGGCGTTGTAGTAGGTGTCTTGCAGGATGAAGAGAGAGGAGGCGTTGTAGATGCAGCTGATTTGGGCGTCGTAGCCCCGTTCGCGGTAGGTGTAATTGGAGGCCCAGGGGTAGAGAGAGACGGACGAGTCGGTGAGGCCGACAGGGGCCCCGACGCCGTAGGAGCGTCCGGTGTAGGTGTAGCCGGTGGAGTCGAGTTTGGAGTGTGTGCGGTTGCGCAGGGTGCCGGTGAGAGGGGAGGCAGAGCTGGCGGAGGAGACGAGCGAGGTGAGGAGGCCGACTCCCACGGAGTAGGTAAAGTAGCCGTGTGTAGTGCGCAGGGAGGGACCGGTGTTGTCAATCTGGGAAGGGTATTCTTTGATGAAGGAGCGGTTGGCATAGGAGGGAATGTGGATGGTGGTGTTGGTGGTGGTAGTGGCAGAGGTTGGAGTGAGGGCGCCGGTCCAGAGGGCGGACAGCACAGCGGAGAGATTGGCCAGGATGAGGGTTAGGAGGATTTGAGGCAATGGGAGGGAGAAGTTGGTGGTCGGGGTGGAGAGAGAGGACCATAGGGCTAGGTGGTTGAGGGTGGTGTGGTGCGTGGGACGGGTGAACAGGATGCGGGTGGCATTGTTGATGAGCCGGCAGATGGTTACCAGCTGGATGGTGCCGAGGAGCGTGGCTAGGATTTGAATGGCGGTTTGGACAGAGGTTCGGTACGTGTTGATGAAGGTGTAGAGGTCACCAGTCAAGGTCCAACGGCGGGAGTCGCTGAGGAGGACGGTGATGCTGAGACCAGTAGGGATGATAAGGAGGAGGTAGATGAGATGATGGGTCCCCGGGACGGGCCGGGTAGTAGAATTGGACATTGGGAATTTGATGAGGGGAAGGAATGCGTGGTCAATGCCGGTGTAGATATACCTCGCGATGGGGCTCGCCATGGAGCTCGGACCGCGCCAGGATTCCTGGCGGTTAAGACAGAGTCTGCATTGGAGGAGACTTGGTTAGGGCTGAACGGACGCAGTGCAACGTTTCACCGACCCCAACGTGGCGCTGAGATAGAGTTGGAATAAGCGCCGGTTGGGGATTAATCTATTGTGTCTGTGCTGTCTATCCCTGCTCTATTTTGTGTTTGTATCCCCCTAGAAGAAGCACCCCGGCATGGAATTCGGAGCAAATCCATTCCCCGCCCACAAATAATTACCCTCCGACTCAATCCAACCGGCCCCATTGCCCTCCAACGCCCCGATAACCGGCATTTCCGCCTGAGGGAGCGCATACAGGGACGGATCGAGATTCCCCTCTCTAGCCACCGCAGACGCCCAATCCCTATCCAGTCAGCATAAACCAGCAACAAAGGGAGAAAACATACTCTAACCACGGAAACTCATCCATCAAGACCTGATTCGTATCCACCACCGGATCCGCCGCGTAGACCGCCTGCTTGGCAACCTTCATCAGATCCAAGCTTAATGCTTTGCCGGAAGTGTACCCAGTGTGTTCAATCTCATCTAAGCATTTGATGGCTTTTTCGATAACGGTGAATGTTTTCCGGGCGCGTTCCGGGTCAGTGCCTAGATTCAGCACGTTGTAGAGTAATGTGAGACACGCGGAGATCAGAAACGAGGCTAATGCCCCGTCGTAGCGAATGTCGGGGAAGCGACGGAAGTAGACGTCGTGGGCCAGATGGATTAGATTACAGGCAGCCGAGGTGGAGGCGTTGATGCAGGCTTGGAGTTCCGCGCAGCCGGTGGCGGTTTGGGCTTCGCTGACGGAGGAGAAGAAGGTGGTGAGGACGAGGGCAGGACGGTAGAGGAGCATGCGCACGACATAGTAGCAGAATCCAATGCTCAAGCGCTGGATTTCTTGCCAGGGCTCGCCGATCGGGACGCCGTCGTCGAAGAAGTGTAGGTAGGAGGGTAATGTTGGGTTGATGGCTTGCAGGGCAGCGTCGCATTCCAGACTGGTTTGGTTGAGCTTGGCCAGGTCGGCCATACATTTGATGCTGGCGGGAGAGTAGATCTCGATGGAGACGCGGTCGGCCAGTTTGGAGATCTCGGCCATGGCGCGGATGAATGCGCACTCCTGCATGGGCGCGTGGGAGCCATCCGAGGGATACGTGAGGTCCTCGGGATAGGCTGTGTCGATCTGCCGGTCGGCCAGGCTGGACGGACGACCCATATACAGCGAGGAGATGCGCTCGCAGAAAAAGGTCGTCCAAAAGGTCAACCGCAGCCGGTGCATGTTGGGATCGCGACCGTCGGTGACTTGAGAGCGGTGCAGCCCCAATACCAGACAGGTGCGGGTGGCATGGCCTAGATAGAGATAGGCATCGTTTTGACGCATCATTTGCAACGCATACATTGACTGGCAATATGTTAGCAGGTGAGATCAAACAAGGAGTGACGCACCTTCAACAGCATCATATGCACGCCCCGGATACTCGGTTCTTGCAGAAAGATGGGCCCCTCGGACACTCGACTGGAGAAATACTCGGCCCACGCTTCGACGCTGCTTGCTGATTGCTTTCCCTTGAGATTGGCGACGCGTGCCCCGATGGCCAGCACCATGAACAGGATATCCTGGTTTTTGACCCCACGGTCGCGCACCGGCGACTCCCACATCTGGGTCCACGCATCGACAATTTCCGACTGGATCAGGACGGGAATTTGCGGATGCATGACCCGGAAATACGCTTCGATAAACTGGTCGCCCAGCTCCCGGGGGAGAAACATCTCCGACGGCCATTGGGTCCGTCGCGGATCCGAGTCTCCCGTCCGGGCGAACATGAAGCGCTCCATCCCAAACCGTTGGATGGCATCGGGAATGGCGCCGCTGCGACGAGCGAGCAGTGGCTCGCAGGAGGAGCCCTGCTTGATGCGCTGGTACACCCGATGGATGAAGCAGAATCCAGAAGAGGGACCTACTTGGTTAGTGGAGACCAGATGAAAAGAGGTGGGGGGTCATACCATAGAACTGAAAAGCCCCCGTCTCTGGATTTTGCACGCCAATACCGGCACGAAGCTCATGATGACGTTTATACTGAATGGGATCATCGCTCAGACTGGCGTTTGACCAGTCACTGGGAGTAGTGGGGGATTGGGTGGCCGGTAAGGGCAGTAGGGCTGGGGGCCGCGCCGGGTCCGGGGCCCGACGGGACTTCCGCTGGCGGATGCTCCCCGGCCGATACAGACATCGCTCGGGATGGCGGGCACACGCGTGGCACGGCCGCTGACCGTTGCATTTGATTTTGCGGGCCCGGCAATGTTCACAGGCTCGGGGGACCCGCTCGCGTGGAGGGGTCATGCCCGGCGATGGCTGGGAGATGTTGGCGATGCCGGGGATAGCATTGGGTCGGACAGACATGCAAGGAATGAACGGGAGAGAATATCTACATCAGAGAGTAGTGTAAAAGAAAGAATGGAGACATGTTGGCGGAGAATCGACAAAGCACGGGCCTCGGATCGGAGGGGATTAATAATCCCGGATTATTAATAATGTCGTTTATCAGCTGAGCTGAGCTGCCCCCTGCAAGAATGCTGCATGACGTGACCCCAGCAAGGCAATGTAACCATTTATACCCCTCATCCCCGCGCTTTCGTAGATCTCCATCTAACACCCTCTTTGTAACTCCCACATCATGCAAAAAGCAGTGGCAATCACGGCGCGCGGCGCCCGCAATGTGGTCCCTCGACCCCTCCCTACGTTGCTAGATGACGGCCTTTTGGTCAAGACAGTCAGCGTGGCTCTGAACCCGACCGACTGGAAGAGCGCTGACCGGGGACCCCCTGGTCTCGTCATCGGAAACGATTTCTCTGGTATCGTGGAAGAAGTCGGCAAAAACGCCAAGAAGCAGTTCCGCAAAGGAGACCGCGTCTGCGGCTGGGTGCAGGGCTGCAAGCTCAACAACCCGGACAGTGGCGCCTTTGCCGAGTACTGTATCCCCAAAGCCGATCTGCAGATTGTGATTCCCGACCGTCTCAGCTTCCAGGAGGCGGCGACTCTCGGCCTGGGAACCATCACCGTCGGTCAGGGATTATACCAGAGCCTGAGGCTTGCACCCCCCGACGCGCCGCTCACCAAACCCGAGTTGCTTCTGATCTATGGAGGCTCCACAGCGACAGGTACCCTGGCCATCCAGTATGCCAAGTTGTCGGGATACACTGTCTTGACGACCTGCTCGAAGCAGAACTTCGATCTCGTCAAGAGTCTTGGGGCCGATGCTGTCTTCGACTACAAGGACCCCGGTGCCATCCAGGCCATCAAGGAGTATACCCAAGATGGGCTAAAACTGGTGTTTGACACGGTCGGCGGATCTGACTTCTGCGGCCAAGTGATTTCCAGCCAAGGTGGTCACTATTCGGCCATCGTGTACGAGGCGGTGGATCGCGACGATGTGGAAAACGGCTTCACTTTGGGCTATACGGCCTTTGGCGAGGACTTTGACACAGGCAGTCGGGTCCTCCCGGCCAAGCCCGAGGATCGGGAGTTTGCGGCTGATTTTATGAGCAAGGCGGCCGTCCTGCTGGCCGAGGGCAAGATCAAGCCTCATCCGGCCAAGGTGGGAGCGGGGGGGTTGCAGGGGGTTTTGGAGGGTTTGCAGGCCATGAAGGATGGGAAGGTCAGTGGGCAGAAGTTGGTGTATAACGTGGAAGAGACGCCATGACGTCTGCACCAGTCTTGGTCTGTACATGAGACGGACTAGATATAGTTCTCCATATTTGGATAACCTAACTACTATGCAGCATATAATAATCAGACAACATACGCGAATCATGTAATAGACTAAAGCGAGCTAGCTGCCGGGTACCTCACTGGCTATTGAGGCAATGGTTAAAGAGATTGTCCGTCGAGATCTTCGTATCTAATTTGCGTTGGATGTATATTTACTTAGGCAAGGAGGAGATGATTTGGTAATATTAATTGTTGGACTTTTATCTAAAAATAATTATCTTCAAGAAGTAGTTACGAAAGTTTAGAATGATATTTATAAGAGAAGGTGAGACTTAGAATTGTAAAGAGTGGGTAAGCAGTGTCAATGATGGCCAAGGGCGGATAAATGATGCTTTAACGTGGCACTGCTTATCAATGCGGGAGTGTAGCGGGAGAGATATGACCGATAAGGAACCAGGCCGAGATAAGCGGGGGGGTGTGATTGGTCTACCGTTTAGGGGGTGGCGTCAAGCACCTCAGGAATACGTATCACACATTGGACTGCGGAATATTGCTACACCAATCTACACTGGAAGGTATACTTGTGTAAAATTGAATTACTTCTGCCCCTTCACCATACTTCGCAAAGCCTCCGTTTCCCCCTCCAACTTGGAAACCCGCATCTTCAACTCATCTCGTTCCCGCTTGATCGCCTCGAGCTCTTCCTCCAACTGATTCATCCGATCCAGGCGGCGCTGACGATACCGACGAGCAGCCATGGTGTTGAGTTCGCGTTTCTTGACACGGTTCGGAGTCTCTTTGGGGGTGTCTGCTCGAGACAGGTTGAGAGGGGATGCAGTGTTGCTGACTGCGGGCATTTGAGGTGGGGAGGGTTCGGAGAATTCTGTCCAGTTAGCTATGTCATATACCATGTATGAGGGGAAGGGAGGTACCTGGAGCTGATTGAACACTGGGTGATTGGAAAAGATTCAACGAGTCCGGCGAACTGAGCAAAGCGTCGATCGGGTCCGGATCAGCCGCAGTAACTGGAATGAGAGGGGGCAGAGGCGCGCAAGAAGGGTCGAAGCCAATGATCTGATCTTGATAACTGCTATCGCTCAGACTGGACAAGGCGGACCCAGGTAGGGAGGTATCGGGGGATTCATAGAACAGGGATGTGTCAACGGGAGGAAAGGCCGCTGACGAGGAGAGGTCGAAATCAGAGAATGCAAGTTGCGGGATAGGATGGAATTCGGGAGGAAGATAAAACGGATCAGAGTAATGAGGTGGTTGTTGAAGGTGCTGGTAGTGGTGCTGGTAATCAAACGTCGGCGGCTTCTCGCTCCGTGTAGATGAACGCGGAGGTCTGGCGGGCGTCGTGCATGGTGATTGCAGTGACAGCCATCCTTGTATACTTGTAGCCGGGTCCTTGGACCCGGAAGAGCCGGAACGGGGAGAAGGGAGAGAAAAACGCTTACGCCGAGGCGAGGTAGGATGAGAAGGAGAAGGAGAAGTTGATGAAGGACGGGGAGACTCTCGGTTTATAAGCCCCCGATCGAGGGGGCGGTTACCGTTTGCGGTTTAGTCAATCGGGTGGACCGCCGCAATTTTAGTCCAGTCCCTTTTATTGAGGCCATTGGATTGGAAGATATAATAATAATCACGGATCGGTTATTATACAATGACAATGAAAAAGAATCTACATGGTAACTGAACCCGCGCAGTCGTCCCTCTATGTACCCTCGTCATTATGGCTCATCTTTCCTCCACGAACCTCCGACATCGAAAAATCGCCTAGTATGCATCGCCGGTGTTAGCAGTATCCACCAGAGATCAAAACATCAACACCTCAACACGAGCTGGCAAGTCAGATGATGTCGGCCCGGAACCCTTGGAAAAGTTCTTCCTTTTTCATCTTTCCAAGTGCCTCAGAATGCGGAGCATGTCAGCGATAGGGGAGTGTCTTCATCTTGCCGCGTGCACGCTAGTGGACGGGAGGCTAGCTACTTAACTTACTGGATGCAGTGGAGATTAGGAATGGGTGTCGTGTTGAGAGGGTTATAGATCAAGACAGATTCAACTGGAGAATCTTGATAGACGATAAAATGTATCTACTCTGTTCTGTAACTACGTTCTTATGTACCCATTCATTTTTGAAGCCGACTCATATCCCCATCACAGTGCCTCATGCTGCATCACAATCCATCATGCTCCACCATAATGAGTCGATGGTGAGTCGAGATGATTGCAAATGAGACAGTTCTGCCTGAGATTGGGGGCATCTAAACCACACCCGCCAAGACATTGCTCGGGCCTGACAGTGGGGCCAGGCAAGCATGAGTCATTTTCACTCATGCTGTCTGGCCCACAAAAAGGCCCCTCCTTGGCGGTCCCACCCGTCCACCTCAACACGACCTGGCCAATCAGATCGGCCCTCTCCAGGAGGTTATCCCGATTAAGATGCCCCCCCGCGTGGGTTCTTGAGGAGTCGTTGATCATGGCGGTCCTGACAGCTCCATGGCAGGTTGCCTGGTTGATTCTCCGGCCACTGTGTTGTGTATCGGGATGGTGTCAACCGGTGTGGTGATGTACCGTCGAAGGTGGCCGAAATGATGGTGTGTGTGCGTGGTGATGTGAAGTCTTCTTCAATGTCGGGGTGTAGTTGTTCATATAGTACACTCTCTACAAGAAATAGCTCGCGTGTACCTTGAATGCTTCATCTCAGTTTGAGCATTCCGTTCAAAACCTGAAAAGAGCATCATTTAACTACATCCAATATCGAAACCCATTGTAGCATGACCGTCAATATCTACATTCCATCTAACTTAGAAACGAACTTCGATTCCATGACTCTGACACGATTATAGTCGGATTTCCCTGCTATTGAAGTCTCTAAGGACATTTTGCGGCCTACGAAAGAGAGATCCCCAAGGTAAATCCCCATCCTCGAGTCTGCTAGACCCATGACAGCCAGACATCCTTGTCCGGGCTAGCCTTCCTGAACTGCACATCACAATCACTTTCACATCTTGTTGCTCAATATGGAAGTGTATCCGTAGTAGCAATCCAATCAAATCCCTCCTCTCGTTAGTAAAGCGGCTCTGCATATGCTAGACATGCATTACGCGCAGCTGCCACTACTCAAGAGCAGTTACGAACAAAAAGCCGCGCTAATATTCGTTGGTGGGCCTACCTGAACCCTTTCACTACTGGTTATACATGATTGGAAAACGCATATCCTATCGACTGTGCATACATCAGCCAATATCACTATCTTTACACCACTAGTTGTCCAGATTCGAGTTAAGCAGCCTTATCAAATTATTGCATACATCCCGCTAGTGCCACACGGCTATATAGATATTCTAATTGACCTAAAAAAACGTTATTTCAGACAACAAAACTATTCTTCCGCTTAACGACGCATCGAGAATAAAAGATCGCGCAATTTGTCTATGTATCACTTAATATTGATAAATCGGTAAAGAATTTGGTTATACACGTACTTCCTGGAAGTAGCATCCCCTATATAAGTTACTTTAGCACAATTTTTTTCTTTACGAGGACTTATTTCATTTCATATTTTTGAACTGGATCTGACGCATAGAATAGATAGGACTGAGAGTTAAAATGCTTGCATAATCTGACACTTTAAGAGAGGATCTGGAAACAAAGCCTGACAGATTAAGATAAAGTTATAAAAGTAAACGCTTCGGCCGTTCTGCATACTGGACTTATAACTGGAGCTCTGGCCATACTTGTGAAATAACTGGCCAGAAAATAAGTTAATACTTCATTCAGAATACCCAGTATCAGGGTCTTATTACTCGCTGCTATGTCATTGTTTTTTTGGAGTGAGATAGCCTGTATAATACAAACGCTGATTGATTGACTAAGACGGGTTCGGACCGGCAAATCTTACATAGAGAAGGCGTTTCTCAACGTTATTCAATACTCTGGACAACTGATTCTGTCGTTTTGTGCCCTGTTGTGGGCTGCGCAGGGATGGAAGAGTAGATCTTAAACCTTCTTGTTGAGTGGTCTTCCACAGAATGATAAGACGCAGTCATAAGCAAGTGCTAGAATGTAGTCATTATCCCCCACATGCTATGAAGTTCGCCACGTGGTCAGACATGTAACTTGGCTTCAGTCCGTTCCATCTTATCGGAGATGCCCTAATCATTCGGGAAGGGGAAGTTTCGATTCCATTAAGCATTTACTGAATGAAACCAGGTTCAAATGCACCTGATAAATAGAATATGATTTCGAGTTTTCTGTACATCTCTTCCTTACCCACAAAACATAGAGCATAGACAGTATATACCGGACGCGCGAATAATTCGCCTGAGGCGAAGCCCGAGTCCCGAAGCCCCACATCAACCGGCAAATGTGGATCACTTTTACTCTTTTCATCTCATTCTCATTGAGTTAAGGAGGCTATCTCTACTACCCCGCAATTGTTAAGCGTTTCGACCAATCAGGAGCCCTGTGTGAACTTCCAGGCGGCTCGAATCTAGACTTGCGAAGCGCTGTTGCGGCTCTCAAATGACTCAACAAAATGATATAAATCCCCCAAACACCCCAATTAACACGATTAGAACACTACTCTACCAGAATTACCCTCCTTCAAGTCTCCATCTCCCACCATGACACCAAAATTCCAAACCACCCGTCTCCTCCACGGCATCCGCGCCATCATCGGCGGCCAAGGCCCCCCCGTGATTCTCATTCCAGGCTGGCCCCAAACCGCCGAAGCATTCAGCGATATCTTCGAGCCCCTTTCCAAAAACTATCAATTCTTCGCTCTCGATCCCCCAGGTTTAGGTGAATCGTCCGCTCCCATCAACGGGTATGATACCGCGAACGTGAGCAAAACCATGGCCGAAGCTATCCACGACACCCTGAAAGACAAACCATACCATCTAATTGGCCACGACGTCGGAGGATGGATTTCTTACCCCTGGGCTGCTCAATTCCAATCGAGGATCAAATCGCTCAGTATCCTGGACGCATCGGTTCCGGGTTTTCTACCCCCGTTTCAATTCCCCATGTCCAATCAGACCAACCTCCGACTTTGGCAATTCTCATTTAATGCGTTGCCGGAATTACCTGAGATTTTGACGACCGGGCGTGAGAGGGAACTGTTGACTTGGTTTTTTAATTTGAAGACGGTTCGGAAGAATGGGGTGCATAAGGAGCAATTTGAACGGTATATTCGGGCTTATTCGAGACCCGGGGCGATGAGTCGGGGGTTTGAGTATTATAGGGCTTATGAAATGAGTTCGAAGCAGAATTTGGAGTTTGCGAAGATGAAGCTTGATATTCCGGTTTTGGCTTTGGGTGGTGCGGGTTCGGTTGGGGAGGGGATGATCGGGTTTGTGAAAAATTTTGCGACTAATGTTTCTGGGGGAGCGATTGAAGATTGTGGTCATTTTTTGCCGGAGGAGCAGCCGGCTGCTGTTGCGCGGAGGTTGTTGGAGTTTTTGGAGGAGATTGAGAAGAAGTGAGGGAGCTATGTGGGAGAGTAGGGAGGTGAATTGATTTGGTTGAGTTTCATAGGCATGGTGGATATTCTATAGATGATGTTGATAGATGCTTGTAATTAGTTTCTTTATCATGGGTTATCGAAGGCTCTGATGATTTGATCCCATAAGAAGCGCCACGAAATTACAATATCTATTTCTAGGGCCGGAAATGTTCCATGCGTGTCACTCGCCGCATATTGTGGCGTAAGTGCCTAAATATCCCATTGTCTGAATGAGAAGATCGTCTGAAGCTTGGTCACTCTTCGACGTGAATGAGTTGCTCAGTGGCTTGAAGCGGGCCCAGGCCTCAACCATGAGGCGTTCTCGTACTGGTATTGCGGGTAACTGCCGTCTGAGAACGAATCTAGGCCCATTCAAGACCCGTCAGTTTGTTCATTGGGTCGAGTATCCGAAGAGCCGGCTTTGTTTTTGTCGCTTATGCCTTGGGGCATGGATAAAAAGACAAAAAGAGCAGATTAGCATTGTCATCACAATGACAGTGAACAATGAACTGATCACAAGACCTACCAGCATGCTATCACCTCCTGTAGACATAAGGGAAGAGCCGTTGTGAAGTGAAAGTCAAAGGAGGGGAAACAAAGAAGCAAATCTACATGACGGATACCACCTGACCAAACCCGTGACTGGGCAGTCATTCGATAGGAGACACCGATGCCTTTGCAAAATCTTCATCGCATCAACGGGATCATCCTACATAGTTCATCCATCCAGAATAGCCTTCCATCTATATAAAGACGGTGACTCACAGCCCCATCAAGACCACTCATGGTCCTGACCGCCCAGACCGTACATCCTACTCTCCCACCCTCTACAGCAACACACCCACCTACCCAACCACCAAACCATCGCCATGGTACAACCCGTACGCCCCACCCTAGTCCTCACAAAATCAAACCCACGATAAAGGCCAATTTTACGTGGGATCGCTCCTGACGCGGAGTGTCGTGAAAGTCCTGGAGCCCCGGACATGGGACGACATTGTGCACTTACTATATAATGGTATGGAGAAAAAGTTGACGACGATTATCGTTCCGGAGGTGGGGATTACTTGGGAGCAGTTGGAGATGGAATTGCCTAAGTCGGAGGAGAGGACGGATGAGTGGGAGGTTTTGAAGAGGTGGTGGCATTATCGTGGGTAGGGGGGTATCCCAATGGATGAAGGTAGATTGACATAGGTGTTGATAGGTGATGTGAATAGGAAGGATCATTGGGTAAAATATGCAGTTTCAATGACTTCAACTTAAACGCCGTATGGTAGAAGTCTATATCTAGACTCTATTCTACCAAGTTCATCCATGACAGAAACCACAATGAGATAGTGGATTATTCAACACACGGATGACTGTCAGGTATGACTCATGACTACCGTAGGCGAAGGGCGGATGGAGATGGGTTTTATTGGTTCGGTTCTTGAGGATGCCATTGAGCTGAATGAGTTATGTAATTTACATAAATGTTTTCGGATTGAGGTTACGTATAATTTCACGGTGAGAATTGCTGGGGGTATTTCTTTAGGGGGACAGGTTGAAAGGTCCAGTCACAGGTGAAAGGGTGGTAAAACAGTATGATAGAAGGTCTGGTGAGGCTGCCTCTTAGAGGGAATGATGGCCAATTCCTTTCTCATTGGGAGGGTTCCAGGCCGTAACCGATGTCATTGCTTATGGCAGAACCATCCCTGTATACTACCATCGCAACACAATGGACTTGAATGTGGACTTCAGAAGTAGCGAGATGTACTTTCCCAAGGCCCAAACGACGCGAGATTTCGTTTGTTGTCCGAATTAGTAGCCATGACGTGCATGTATCATTTCGTGTAGCGCCTTGTGTAACATATCATATATATAATCAAGCTCAATCAACAAGATACATCCATCCCATCCCAAACCCAACCTTTTATATATAACCAACAGAAATTACTTCTCTCACCTATACAAAATCTACCAACTCACTAACTAAACTTAAGCATCCCCCTCCCCGGCCCGTCCCCTCATCATCGCAATCCACTTCTGCCTCCCCGCGCCCCCAAACTCCTCAAAGTCCATCTCCATGACCTCCAAATCCTCCCACCCATACTTCTTATAAAGCGCATACCCATCCTCCGTAGCCTCAAGATAAACCCTCGCGTTTCGCTTATCCGCCTGCTCAATACCCCACTTCAATAATGCCGTTCCGACTCCTTTGCCTTGTGCTTCGGGTAATGTAGCCAGGAATTCCAATACTACAAACACATGAACAATTAGCATAGCCCTAACTTCCCTTCAAACCCACCCAAAAAGGAGGGTAAAGAAAAACATACCAAAATCTTTCTCTTGCACCAAAACCTCACTCTTATCCTTCAACATCTTCCAAAAAGCCTCATAGACATCCCTCCTCATATCCTCAGGAAATGCCTTTCCATTATCATGCTTCTCGAACAACTCCTTTCCCTCAGCGGACAACTCCACGATGCTTGTTTCCTTATCAGAGGCTGGAAATGCCCATCGAGCATATCCTATTATCTTGCCCGTGGTGGTGTCAGTAGCCACTAAGACGTGGACTTCCGGGGCGGCGAGCTTAGAGAGACAGCGGGCGGTTTTCAAAGGTAGGGCTGTGGTGATGTCCTTGGTGGAATTGGTGGCGGAAGGGAAGAGGTTTTTCCAGAATGGCTGGTGCCGGAAACTGGCGATGTTGATGGTTGCGAGCTCGGCGGCATCGTGTTCGGTTGCGGGGCGGATTGTGAAGGTCATTTTGGCTTTTATGTTGGGGGTTTTGGTAGAGAATATGAAATGGGGAGAGGTTGTTTTTTGAGCCTGCGGGAGGGATTTTATATACATTTTCTGGGGCGAGGGGGAGGAGTCATTCTGCTGCTTATGCTGATGATAGCGGGGAAGGGTCATCGTGAGTCATGGTGTGGATGCAGCAATGGAGGTTCGTATTGGTGGATGAGGCCGAACTAGTCGGAGTCGGATGTCGGGTTCCAAGTAGGGTTTAGTGGGTATGTGTGGGGTTATTTTTTGGATTGGTGATTTCACACTGGGTGATTGGGTAGAATTATGGTATTGTGTTGGTATGCCTGGATCTTGGAGTAGTCGGACTGTAACATGATCATCATCGGGATAGGGCTGACCGCAACTCGGCTGGCACGAATTCCGCAATCTCGGTGTGTGGCTCAGAGCATCCTCCTCGCCGCTCTCCACGTGCACTTCTGTGTTCGCCAGATGCTATCATGGCTGACGGTGCTCTCTGTCGTGGTGTGTCTCGTCTAAAGCAATTTCCGATTCGGTTGAAAGGCGTTGCGAAATACTATGCCTAGGATTGGAGGGAAATTCCATCCTGACCGGGTACGCGAGCTGCTTTTCTCATAACGGGAGCTTTGGTAAAAGCGATGCGGAAGAAGGGACGCAGGGTGGGAATGCAGGCAGCCACAATGACCACGTTTTGCTCGATCTTAAACAGTTAGACGTCGTATGGTGGAAGGCGGGATACTTGCAGCCACAAAATGACGAGGGAAACCACATCATTGACTACCAACATCAGATTAGATATAAGAATGGGAATAGGTATATGGATGGACGCACGTGGATCAGTACGGTTCGTATGATGCAAATACCTCGCTTTGATGATCGTCACCTTGGCAGACAGCAAGGTGAGCCCCGTTATAACGCACACCCCCAGCGTGGTGGATGTCCGCATTGTGACATAATGCGATTATCTGCCATTTGGCTGTCAGGACATATCTCTCCATCCCATGCTCGGCTATGATTGCAGCTGTGTCGGCCCCGACCGAGTCTCACTGAATATGACACGAACGAGGCAGCATAATGCTCAGTGCCTGAATGTCAGCTCTACCTGATAACGATAGACCAGCGAGAATAAGATGAAAAAGTCAACACAACCAAGATTCTTAGAAACATGCCCCGAGCAAAGAGCTTGAGAGAGACGGTTGCAATGGCACTGTCGGTTAAATATGCAAACACATTGATCACGACTGCACGGCTCTGACTGGAATCAACGTCTGTGTCAAAAGCCATTGCAGCGGTCAGCCATGTCCCGGCTATGAAGGCATGGCCAGGTGGAGTGATCACGGGCTGCCTCATCGAGAAGAGCTTCTCTATAACATGTCATCCCATCAGATTGTCGCCACGCTTGAATCGAACCCCTGTCCGTGGAAGGAGACGTGTTTTCCACACATACCCATTTGAAGATAGGGTGTTTTAATGGGACACGAGGGGCTGCCAGGGAACTCAGTAACACAAGCCAAGTTGATCTGCTGACCTCTCTCATTACCTCACTGGTCTGTGTGACGAGCACTAATCTCTAGCGCACTTTGCAGTTTCACAGCATTGACGGGTTGCGGGAAGCGGAGGCCCGATGGTGTCACTGTCAGACGCATCACAAATGCTCTGGTCAGCGCCTCTTCCGGTCCGTCATCCTTGTCCGTAGTACTGCCAGGATGTGGTCGATCGAATCCCTGCATTGGCTATAGCGACATGATCACCCCATAGTGCGTGTTTCACAGGATGCAATCCATAGTAAGGCATCCCAGCTGGATTGCCCCTGACATTGAAGCAGGGGTTATCGATCACCCGCATAATGCGCTCCTTCATCTTCCCCGTAAAACCTGGGATTTTTCTGTGTGTTCAGGGTCTTGAACTCTATAATATGACTGTCGACCTTGTCGACTGAAGTGCACTCTTGGTTCATACACGCGTGGGCAGCGTCCCCACTAGCAATAAAAGTTTCGCCTACCTCGACACGGAACTCCGCTAAATCTTAAACTAACGGCCGCCTAAACCCATTCCAACAAGGCTTGGAACTTGATTGTCGCACTTCAAGGGAACAATCATGGCTCTGTCTACGGGCCGGACAGCTTCGTCTTCCAAAGGGCCATGCCACTGGCCCTCGCATTCCATCTCAAACACGATCATAGCTTCTTAAGTTTCATCAATGTTAGAAGACTCAGCTCGGTGGGAAAGCCTTTGACAACAATGAACCAGGGTCGAACGAAGCTTTGATCGAACGCAGTCGCGCTAGCCGCTGCACTAGAAGTACCCAGCGAGTTTATCCCGCGCAGTTTCTGGGCGGAGGTGAGACAGTGCACAGGATTTCAGCCATTGACTAATTACTGTATGTGGCCCACGTTGTCAGCTATCATTGCTTGAGTGTGGACGTCAAGTTTTTAGTACTTGAAAGAAGCAAGGGGACTCGGCGCCGAGGCGCTATCGGATAAATCAGGCGTTCACATGACATTGCTGCTACGATTGGCCCGACATCTCGTGACCATGTACCTTCTCACATACCACGATGGAGCATTTCATGCGACAACCTTGAGCAACGTACTTGCGAACAGACCTACAAACACGGCATTTCTTTCTGTTACAATACTGCCCGACCTTTGTTCAACGGTTTCCGGGGTTTTTCAAAAGGACGGAATAGCGATCCCCACCACTTGGAGGGCTGGATGGTCCCTTTCCGAGTGCGCACAATACCCAGCTCCCACTTTTCGAATGGCTGGTCGCGACGCCCCTAACTATCGAGAAATTCGACTCATTCATGAGTGCATATCGGGCCGGGAAGCCGAACTCGTATGATCCGGAGTTATATCCTGCGGAGGAGCGGATGATTGCAGGTTTCGATGACACAGTGAGCGACGTTCTGCTGGTAGATATAGAAGGGGCAGAGATCACGACATTACATTAGTTCCAGGGCAGCACAACTCTCATCCAGACAGGGAGCCAGTTATCGCTGCTGTGATAGGTGGGACTGAAAAGCCTCCATTCGAAGCACAAGCACACAATTTAACAATGCAGCGTGTCCGGGGCGCGCCTGCGTATTCTCTTCACTCGATTTTGCACAGCTGGGGTGACGAGAAGAGAACCAAGTCTTTGCAGAATTTGGTACTAGTAGTGGAGAAGGATATTCACGAGTCCTAATCGATGGAATTGTGGTCAGTGAAGAGAAACCTGCACTGGCAGCCAGTGCCATGGATATGATGAAGATGGCACATTCTGCGGCACAAGGCCGAGTGGAGGGAGATTCTGGCCAAGGCCGAGCTGAAGATTATTCATATTTACCAGTATTCAAAAGCTGCCGAGATCCTTATTGAAGCGAAGCTGGCTTGACGTGCAGTACTAGTCTTAACAGGTCTTCTATCCCTACAAGGGTGTTTATTCATACTGTGAAATGTCCAGCCAAGTTCTAATTCTAAATAGATACAAGCCGCTTCGTAGAATCCTGGCATGAATTGCAAGCAGACACACATGGTGACCATCCTACTAGGTTGAAACATATCTTCTGATGAATATGTGTCCATATAAAATGGAGGAGCTCCAACCAATCGATATCAGGACCAAAGGAACTGTATCTCGAGGTGAATCTCGCAATGGTTTGTGAATCTCCCGCTTCACGAGCGACACCCAATGGAATACACCCAGTCCAGATGGAATGTATCTGTCAGTGAAGACCTTCTCTAATCATATATCTAGCCCTCCACTTTCCCCCCAAAAAGTTGATCATCCTTCTTACCTATCTCAATGTCAACAGCAATACGCTCGTCATCGGTATCAAAGTCAATTTTTAAACATCAGAGTCCGTCGGATGTCTTGATCTCTGAAAGAATTATCCACGATGCCACGTGCCACTCAGAAGAAGCCTGCATCCGATTCAAGCCGGCGTACCTATTCTGCATGCACTGTATCCGCTCGGATGTCAAGGAGTATGACCCTGCCGAAGGATTCCCCTTGATATTCAGTGTGCTTTGACGGACAGGCGTCGATTCTGTGTCACCGAATCTTCAAGGGGAATAAGACATGTATTCCTGTATGTTTGTACAACCAGAAAGAACTTAATCACCTCATGAGATTGACCACATCTCGGGAGGTAGGCGTGATTTATTCAGAACCAGACAACCTCGACAGATGTACGAAAAAAGCACTTCGATAGCTGGCAGAGACATAGAATAACGCAAATGGTATATCTCCGAAAAAAATACATAGCCATAGCATGATGGATACCATCAAGCACCTTTCAGTACGGAATGAGGAACACAATGGATAACCGGACAGTATCACTGCCACAACTACGTCATGAGATAAAAGTCCCTGGAAGGAATTGAACAATTCATCATGCAAAACCTGAACATATACCTCCTATCTCTACTACTGACAATACCTGCTAGTCACAGCCTATATGCACCAGTGTTATACCCTGATGGGTCCAGAACATGAGTATCAACATCGCACCCAGGAAGCTGCTATAAGAATACCTCGAAGAAGAAAATGATTACCAACGGATACATAATGATCAAACGGCAGATATCTTTCTGAATAATCTGTCCCCCACCTTCTCATAGATATATGACGGTTGAACCCACCACTTTACAAGAAAGGAGCTACGATCAAGTGCATACGCATGAAGCTATCTAGAACATCTGGTGAAGTACAACTTGGCATAATCACTATCAGAAATTACAACTACTAGGTCTCTGTGGATTTTTGAAACAAACAACCAGTCTCTTTCCCAGGGTGGGCAATATTATGGAGATTTCTTATACAAGCATTACCCTCTGCCGAAGGACTGCAGTGAGCAGTCCAATTCCTGGGTATTGGGATTCAGTCAGTGTAATTGTCAGGAATATTCTGTGGCCATTATATTCTGGATACGAAACCTATTATCAGGGTGTGCTCCGCACAGGATGTGGTCAATAGAAGCCAGGGGGCACGTTGCAGCGGCACAAGTAGGAATGATTGCGGGGTTTGAAGTCTATCCATGCAGTATCAACCAAGCATTTCGAAAGCGCCAATCCTGGAATCAGCATTTTGCAGGGATTCCTTCAAAGGTTATTAAACAAGAGTGATGCATTCGAACTTGCTCTTTATCTCCGATTCAAAGTAAACTAACTGTCAAATATGAGTTGCAGCTGGGGTTACCACGCTAATAGGACTCATATAAACGAGTCTATTCGTTATATAGGGTTGAACCAAAAGATTTGACATGATACTCACATGAAACTGGACCAACAATCTCATAGGTCCATAGTTTACCTTCGCAGGCACCGCGTCAAGGGATTGCCCGCACTATACAAGTCGACTGCATACCGTTTGACTCTAGTCTAACAACTGTGCTATGTCTATAACAGACACCATGGCGTGGTATTACACCCCAATCTACCAAGCTACCTTCACGCACTGCCAAACCATTCTTCAAATCACTATATGTCCTCTCCTCAATTGGAGCAAATTCGCCTCAATTTCGCTCTAGAATAACTGTGCTGCGTTAACCGCCCTAAGAGTCAAAGCATGCGCTTCCCAAAAGCACTATTTGAATATACCCTACATCAACCACCAATCTACTCATTCCCCGACTTACTTACAACACTAACATAGGCTACCCATCCTACAGCGGATCGACTCCCTCAAAAGACATACGCTGATTTTGTCAAGGGCCAGGTTTTCTTCTCATACAGTCTATCGGCATTATGGGAATTGTTGGACACCGAGTGTCCACGTCAAAATTCTCCTCTAATCTTTCTTCCTTTACACCGGTTATTTCGAACTCAGATTCGACAACTAACGAGCACAGATTCTTTTTAAACTGTGTTCGTCCTTCTTATCTTGAGATGGCTGATCTCAAAAACAGCATATGGGCAGCTGGACTTGCCTTTGATAGTGTTGCAGCGATAGAAGGCCGTCTGCTGATCACCTCATATATCATAATAATACTGTACTAGTCTGATGACTGACGATACTAAGTCCTCGCGTGGGAAAGGCAAGGATCTGCTACTTTTGCAGGCGTCTTGGACACCTTATTCGCGAATGTCCGGCTGCCATGGCCCATGATGCTAGGGATATCGGTGTGATTCAAATAGTCCAGCAGCACGGGAACAGGCATTACCCATACCCTGGGGATATCACTCTGGATTAGGTCATTGCCACCGAGATGGATGGCGTCGCTTACATGTGTTGAGCATAGCGAATGGATTTGGAGTCTAATTCAGAACCCAGATCCGCACGCCAGGTAGACGGGCATATTACACGGGAACTGGACCAATGATCAAGTAGTGTCGGATTCTGTCTCGATGAATATACCACTAAAACCATGATCTTCAAAACTATGATCTGTTCTTGCCACGAGATGACCTACTCCTGCTGCAACAACCGACCAGACATCTCTATACAAACAGGAAAATTCATCCTGGCAAAGTCACAATCCAAGATGTCCAGAGCATTCCCAAAGCGAAACACGGGCAAGACCATGACCCCCTAATAAACCTGCCATACGTCTCAAAGGGTACAGAGGTCTTGGACAAGCCCCCAAGAAGCCAAAAACGGGAAACAGGACATTAAGAAAAGCATCGGAAACCAACCCTGAACACTAGAGTGATACCTTATAAAGCTCCCCAGATTTAGCGAAGATTACAGGGTATTAAAGTGGAAGAAGAAGATATTGGAATGTAATATTATGTACAGCAAACATGGCAACAAGGAAGGCACTCGTCCGCAGCATTTGGGGCGAAAGCAATGATTAAAAAAGAGACATTGTGTATAATCTTGCCAATATATGCAGAGGGAGAAACGTGATCTGCATTTATACTAACAGACCCCATACAGAAATTTCACAATGTCATTCTGGAGCTTGTGACAGTGTCTTCTTTACGGTTTACCGGGGTGGACTATCATTCTAAGTAATTTTAGTATCTAGCTAAAAGCATCTAAAATAAACTATGTTCTACGCCCTTTTCTTGCCTGTAGATCATAGAGTTGATGCTCTACGCGAGACTTCCATAGATTCTAATTGGGAACTAAGTACATGAATTATGTTGTTGGGATTTGAGTAGAGAGATAGATAATTAAGGCTATAGTCATTACTTGAGTAAAATAGTATACTCCACGGAGACAGCCCTACTGATACAAAACTCGCGTAGCATAATCATCATCATTCGGTATAGATTTTATCATCCGCCTCGTTCAATAGTCACCAAAAATCGCAAATATATGTATAGAAACATGGCAATAGAGCGAAGATAAATATCCCCTCCAGAACAAACCCTGACCAAAGAGGTCAGCCACTACATCCCGAAGGGAGACAACTATATTCCATGGCCCATCATTGTTGCCAGCAGGAAAGGAAAGCAAATCGATTGAGTTCAAAATACAGACCATCCCAATTGGTGGCAGTGCATGCACTGGAAGAACCCCCTAAGCCCAGCTAGAAAAGAATCATACCTAGCCTTACAACACTTAACATCGGAACATCCCTGAATCATCATGTGATCTGATCATCTCAACCATATATCTATCATCCTGTGCCCTATTTTTCCCCGTTCCTAATCGATGACTCAATGAATTCGTCCCCTTCTGCAACTTCCTACCCCGTCGGCATCTGCATACAAATCCAGGCTATCTCCGCTACGCCACAAATTCATTGTCTAACCCACGGGCCATCCCTACATCCACCCAAGCAAATACCCCGGCATCTTCCAACAACCCACCAAAATAAATACCCCCATATAAGGAACATAAACCTCCACACCAGACACCAAACGAAACATCCATCTCAGTATACACTGCAAGAACCACACTAAACCACCAATCACGACACCATCCCCATCAACTCAGGATGTCTACCTATATTCAATACCTACTATCTCTCCCAAGTAAACCCTCTCCCACCCTTCCCCTATTATGTGTAGTATAAAAGGACGTTACGTCACCAACACGCGTAGTCTCCCCTTACCACCCAACCCATGATACATGCTACCAACACCCCATACGAAACAAATTCAACCCAAAGCAAACACCCTGAGCCCTAACCCAACCAAACCAAACCAAACAACCCCCCAAAATGCCCCCTACCTCCCCACCCAGCTACAAACAACCTTCCCCACCAAACTCCTCCTCCCCACCCACCCCGCCTACCCTTCCCTCCTCCACCCCCCATCTCCATCCCCCACATCCTCCCTCCCCCCACCCAAACCCGCCTGCATCTTCCTCCCGCACACCACGCACGACATATCCCAATTCCTCACAATCATCAAACCCTTCACCGATACCAACGAAATCATGTTCGCGGTCCGCGGGCACGGAGGGCAACTTACCCCCGGGTGTTCGAATATTTCGAATGGGATTTTGGTTGATTTGCGGAATGTCACTGGGATTAAAGTTGTCAGAAGTGGGGGTGGGCGGGTGGTTAAGATCAGCGCAGGGGAAACCTGGGGCAATGTATATGATATTCTTGCTACTAGGGGGTTATGTGTTACCGGGTCGGGGAGGGGGGAGTGTGGTGTTGGGGGGAGTGTTCTTGGAGGTATGTATATTTCTCTTCTTTTGATTTTGTAGATGTGTGGATGTGGGCTAATGTGTATGTGTGTATGTAGGTGGAATATCCATCTTCTCCCCCCGTGAAGGCTTCGTGTGCGACAACGTCCTCAATTTCGAGGTAGTGTTAGCATCAGGAGAGATCGTGAATGCCAACGCCAATCAAAATGCTGATTTGTGGCTCGCCCTCCGCGGCGGAGGAAACAACTTCGGAATCGTGACGCGATACGACATGCGTACATTCCGCCAGGGCCCGATCTTTGGCGGAAGTGTATCCTACCATCACTGTGATTTGGACGAGCAGATTGAGTTACTGGTTCGGGCGTTGAGGAACGGCCATATGACGCTCGATACGCACGTGCGAATGACAATCAGCTATCAGAAGAAATGGGGCGGGTTTTTGTGCACCAATCAGGTGTATTATACGCATGCGGTGCCCGGGCCGTTGGTGTTACGGCAGTTTACGGAGATGAAGTGTGAGGTTACTTCGCGGAGGAGGATGAGTATGATGACGATGTGGGAGGCGGGGAGGGTGAGAGATTTGGATGTGGATGTGGATGGGGAGGGAGGTGTGCGGTGATGAATACGACAGTCAAGGCTGATTTCGAGACGTTGAGTAAAGTGTGGAGGGTGTTTCGGGGGGTGTTGGGGCGTGAGGATCATAGTGATGGGTTGGTCTATTCGATGACGTTTCAGCCGCTTCCGAGGAGTATGTTGGAGAAGTCGGTTAAGTTGGGGGGAATTCGCTGGGGTTGAGTCCGGAGGGGGGGCCGTTGGTGTCGGTGGTGTTGTCGACGTATTGGAGGGATGGGGAGGATGATGATGTGGTTTTGGGGTTGATGAAGGAGGTTCTTGGTAGGATTGAGGATGAGGCGGCGAGGAGGGGGACTGGGTCCAGGTTCAAGTTGATGAATTATTCGTTTGATTTTCAGGATCCGGTTGCTTCGTATGGGTTGCAGAGTCAGTTGAGGTTGTTGGAGGTTAGTAGGAAGTATGATCCCAGTGGGATGTTTCAGAGAGCGGTGCCGGGGGGTTCAAGTTAAGGGGGTCGTGGGGGGGTGGTGAATTGATTGGGAGATATATCTAAGTATATATTCTGGTCTTCAATGGTACATGTTTGAGACAAGTGCAATATTGATTGTTCAGTATACAAGTTAGAAAATGCAGTATTGATCTGCTGCAATATAGTCTGTTGATTGAAAATGGATATCAAACTTTTAATCTCATAGCCAAGGCTTATCTGGTATCACTCTTCAAGTTTGAACATGCCCGAGTGCCAGCCATACGCTCGGAACAGACGTCGACCATGTCGTCGAGCAGTGCGGAACAGGATCTTTCCACTCGGATGTGGTTCATGGAACTGGATACTCCGTTCAACATCCAGACGCTGGGGACTGAATTGCCAGATAGAACCATACAGCTTCTCCACGCGGAACCCAGTGGATACCATCGCATGCAGAAAGTCCGTCCAAGGGATTTCGCCAGGCTGAGATGTCCTAGATGGAACGTAGAACAGTGTCGTGAATACTTTGTAAGCGCGCTTGTCCACGGTGAATGTGGGCTGGATATCTGGCCCGTGGCTGGGTTCTTCGATGTCATCAGCTCCCCTCGATGCAGTCCCCCGGGTTTTGACCTTCTCTCGAGCAGGTTCAAGTTTCTCGACATCCAGCGTGCGCTGGGTACGTTTATCCAATTCATAGTACAGCACAGAAATAGGAAGATTGGACTCTTCAGGCACATCCAGATCGGCATCTTTGGCTGGTTCCACCCAATCTGGGGTTCGAGTCCGGATATGCGATTGAGAAAGCAGCCCCCGGACCGTCGCGTGCTGCGACATGTTCTTCTTATTCACTAGACGCAAGTCCACCTGTTTCCAGAATTCATCCAACGCAGCTTCTGCCTGCTGCATCTGGATGGTAGTCTCTTTGGTGCGACGTTTGTCAACCGGATAGTTGAACCGGCCATCGGTAGGATCACAGAACTCGCCGAAAAAGTCACCGTCCATGGATTTCTCGAATTGCGACCATTGGTCAACATGTCGACTGTAATCGTCCAGGATAACATCATCATTCATCTGGACGAGGTTTGCAAACATTGCAGCCCAAGGCTGGAATGAGTAGATTTGCTGCAGACACAGCGACATGACGGAAACGTCAGAGATATTCTCCATGACCTATGGGCTCAGCAACTCCCTGATATATTTATCATTTTCGATCAACCGCTGCAACTCGTCTGTAAGATTGGTCAATCCAGCAAGGGGTCGGTCTTTCTCATCCCAAAGCGTGGTCATGATCCACGACAAACGGCTGCGTTTCTTATCCGCCACCCAGCTGTCCTTGGGCATGGTACGGATATTGTCTTGACCATATTGCGGCGGGGCGCGAAGGAAAAATGACCGGATGGGTGGAGATGGGGGAAATCCCATTTTCAGGTTGATAATCGGACCTCGGACCATACGTTCCAGAAGCCAGATGAGTTTCATAAATCTCCACTCCAGGGCGCGAGGGAGGTCATTCTCCGGACGTATCACCGCCGCATGTTTTGTCATCAACCGTTCAATCACCTCTAGTTGATCATTAATTTCAGCCCACAGACCCAGCTGGAAGTAAGCGTCAGACACGACTCCACTGATGATATTATTCCAGAGCTTTTTGATGGCGAATGGTTTGGTGGACGGATGTAGCTGACCACGCGCATCCGGGACCAACTCGGGTCGATGTTCTTTTCTCTCGAGCAGCGCTTCTAAGAAGTATCCAGGATCCTCACGCAACGCCCAGATATGATCTTCTGCTGCGCTCTTTTTGGCTGCAACGATACTGTGAAGCCGGTCGATGTCCAGACGAGCAGGCAGACGATAAGGGGCCTCCGCCGCCACCACGGAGAGTAAATCGAGGCCCGACTCTGAAGTCGTGATTACCGGGGGCTCAGGCTGGATGGGAATATCGGCCTGCAATATGCTCTCGCGCGTGTATTCCGGCAGCAACAGCATACAACAATCCACAAGGAACCGGTAGAGCCGCTCTTGAATCTCCAGACTCAACAGCCCATCACCTGGATTCATTTCGCGCCCTGATTCAGGTTCAAACGCCCGGTCATTATCGCATTGGACGAATTCTCCGTAGGTATCTGGGGTTGTACGTCCAGTGAATATCATGACGTGATTCTCCATCAACGCACGAATGATGTTGGTGGTAGCGCGACCAAAATCAACCGACGCCCAGTCCGCTTGGATAAAAGCATGGGGCGGATGCCGGCCACGGGCATTTAAAAAGATCAGCAGCAGCTTGGGATTCAAGAGATCCTCCAAATTGACATGCGGCCACATGTAAGCCTCGCGATATTCCGGATTTCCTGGTGGCTCCCTCCTGAATGCCTCAATATCAGGGCGATGAAGTGCTGCCATGTTCGGCCAAGCGCTGAGCAGGAGGTTTTTGCGTTGCTCCCTTGTCCGCTTGAGCCATCGCTTGCGTACTGTTCCCTCAAGGCGCTTCATGGTCCGGTTCAGTAGGGCCCAGTCCCCCAGGATATTGGTGGCCCGTCGGTGAGCCACAACGCGGGCCTCGGCGGACGAGGGAAATACAAAGCCATTCTGGCGCATGAATCCTACGGGATCTTCAGTCGGGTTGGCGACGCCCAGGTCGCGCGATGAACGCAGGCCCGGATTGAATGCCATTCCCGGGGCAACCCGGAATGATTCCGATTGGCTGGTTGTCATGGTGGAATGCCTTAGTCATCCCATGCTGAACCACTGTTGTCATTTGTCACCAGGAGAAGACAAATAAGGGTAGTCAAGCTAAGAATTGCAGTGTATGCTCCAGGGCCATGAAGCACTCACTGATATCAGGAGGTGGACAGAGGTTGAAGTAACAGGCGGGGTATTCAGTATAGACAGACAGCGGTCAGGTGCCACCATTCTTTCCAGAGTAACGATGAGTTTGAAAATAGTATAGATGATATTGGAAGAATAGGAACAAATAAAGATGAAAATCAAAGATAAGCAATAAGCATGGCCGGTCTCCTTGGACTAATGCAGCCAGCACTGCATCCGGCCTAGTGACCCACCCACCACTAGCCTCAGGCACCAAGGAACTCAAGGCATCACAGGCATCACAGGCATCACAGACATCAACAAGCACTAACGGAGCTTCTCATCGATGACTCGATTGAATCTCCTTCTCCAGCAAATGCTTCTGCTTTCTAGAAGCATTTACCTACTTCTACTGCTTCCGCAATGAATATTTTTATCCCTAGCAAATATCCCCCCTTCCATTCATTGAGTGCCTCAGGCCTTGTTCATGCCTTAGGTTGCAGTATCTGCCTCAGGCCACAAGAGCAACCATGTATGCCTCAGGCTACAACTGTATAGTCTTGGCAGGTACATGCGTCCGTTTATGGAGATCATTGGGTTTTATCAAGACCTTTTCTGAACCCCTCTCAATAAATCCCAATGGTTCCTGCAAGGGCTACGGAAGTAGAGTATTATTTATCAAGTATATCTGTGAAGGGTTGTTCTCAAGATCATCATATGTACAGACTGTCATTGGACACCATCTCAAGAGAGCCATCATACTGCTTCATCCTGGTTGCGGCTTAATAAACAGGCATCGGAACCGCATCAAGATCATAATGCCAGCTATCAATCGACCGCTGGTTATACACACACTCCATCGTCTCATTAGCACTCCACAAAGGCCGTAGCGGCCATGCGCAGAGCTGTTGATTCTGACCCTCGTTTTCGCCCTGCAGCACCGTTGCGTTCAGCGTCGTTGGAGTCACGCCATTTTCCACCCAATCGATCATCACGGCTAGATTGGTCTGCGGGAATGGCCCATTCGGCATGGCATCGTTTGTTGCACAGTGGCCAGCTCCGGGGATGGTGTAGAAACGGTACCAGTCGTTGAGGGAGTCGGCGCTGGTGTTGTAGTCTTGGTTAGGGTACATGATTGTACGGACGGATTCCCAGAACCGGATGGATGCGGCGGTGGGGATGCTGAAATCGGCATCGCCGTGGAAGTGGATGATTTTTCCTCCACTCTGGTGGAAGGGAGTGAGATCAGGCCAGGTAGTTTGCAAGGTGCTGAAGTATTCCTGTAGGCCTGAGATCATCCAGTCTTTGAGGGTGTCGTAGGTGACGCCGTCGAGACTGTCGAGGGTAGTGCCGTTTTTGTTGACTAATAGGGCGATGTATTCCCCTCCGAGTTGGTCAATGTTGAGTTCCCATTCGCCGGTTGTGGAGTTGTACTGTGTCTCGGCGTCGTCGAATGCGGCGGTGGGTTGGTAGGAGAAGTAGACTCGACGGCCTTGGGAATCGTGCAGGCCGTCGATGATGGTTTTGGCTACTTCGATGCCTTTGGCGGATACGGTGCCGTTTTGTGCAGGAGTGCCTCGTAAGGCGGCGCATGAGTATGGCTTGCCCTCGATGGTGCTGATGTCAAAGTCTAGGAGGCAGAGGTCGGTGCGTGCTACCACGCCATCGGTTTTGCCGTCCATGGGATCGCAGGCTGTGATAGTCTCGTTGACGATCTTCTCTAGCTCGCAGGGAGGCGGGTAGTAATCAAGGGTTTTCTCGACGATGTTGGAATACAGGTGTTGGGTCTGTTGGAAAGACCACCGGAAAGCCGGAGCACCGATAATCGCTCCATCCCATTCGTCACCATAGCGCTGCACTTGACTCCATCCTTCGCGGCCGCCCTCAGAGCACCCCTGGTAATAAGCGTAGAGCTTTTCGGTGTCACTCAGATCGTAGATGCTGCGAGTGAAGGCCTTCCCGATCAAGCTCAGCTCACGATGTGCCTTGTAGGCGAACATGTAGAGAGCCTCGTAATTCAGAGTTCCGTTTGCCAACAGCATAGCTGTGTCAGCATTGTCAGAGAACCCACCGAAGCCACCGTCCGTCATACCCGACGCGGCACCGTACATGACACCACCTGGCAGTGACTGATCCCCGGAGTTGATGGCGTAGCCTCCGCCACCGGTGGAAAGCCAGCGGTTTTTGAAGTCTGATGGTGCAGGAAGCCAGATCTCCAAAAGGACCTGGTCACCGTCAATGCCATCATGGGAATAGGCAAACGTGACGTTGCAGTAGCTAATCGTGGCAGTGGGGTAGAAATCACTAGAGTAGCTGCTGTTTGTCACGACTTCAGCGGTCACAGAGTCCGAGTCGATGGTTATGCCCTGGATGAACTCGGAGGGTGGCAGAGCAGCTTTGGCAATGGAATCAGTGCAAAGCTCTGCCAGGGTGGATGGAGCTGCAGCATCCGCAAAGGCTGCAAAAGCCGCAGTGAAAGAAGCCCAGATGTAAGAACGCATCTTGCAGGCAATGCGAAAAGCCAGGGAAGTGGATTGAGCTGTGTGCCGGGTTCCCAGTGACAGGCAATGACCTGGCTTTATACCAACCAGTTCTTCATCAGCAGTCCTGCACGGGCATCACAGCAGGCGTCGTCATCGGGCCCGGATGATTCAGGACATTAATTGAGTTTGTGGGGAAATACGGGGTGGACCAGTGCCGATGCCTGCATTGCATCTCCGCCATTCTACCCCCGCACTGTTCCCGCAAAGGGGTCCTCGACCGAGCAGGAGGCATGTTACCCTGCAATTTGACGTGTTGCGGTATCCCGGAGACAATGGTCCGGTTTCCAACCAGCCGAGGTAATGTGCAGAACTAATCAAAGGCCGGCTGCTTCGGAAATGATGGTCAGCCCGCAATAAGATCGGCAAGAATTTGTGAAATCTCCGGTGGATGTAAACACCCGAACAAGCTTTATTAGGCATTTTTGTCCGATAACCAAGGTAGCCAACCACCTTGCATGTGGCCGCTATACGTCACCCGTTGTCCAGCCGTGAGAAGCTTAGGAGAAGCTCCCCAACACTCGGAGCTCGAGGATATGTGCCTAGCTCTACACAACTGAAGTCACCATCAATGTTTCAATCTGTCTTATCTTGAGTAAATAGATCTCTCAGTAAAAGTAAGCAAACCACGCCCGAAATTCCGGCGGAGGACACTTGACCTTGCTGCATGCACGAATGACAAGGTTTGCCCAACTAGAAATTAATCAAGTGATTAAGGGATGCCACCGGCCTCCGAAAAGCAGTTGGATGATATCAATTGTGGGAGTTGTGGAGAAATATGCGGGGGAAAGGCAGAAGGCGGGGGGATTCCGGGGGCTTGGACCCCGGCGGGTAAGATGTTTTCCGGCGAGGATGGGCAGCATCCCGGGGTATCTGCGTGCCCCGTTTTGATTATGTATAATTGATTTGCTGATGCAATTTTTCGATGAATGTCTGGGCGCGTTCCTCTCTTGCCAAAGTGACGGTCATCCAGACAAATGACACTTCTATCATGGTAGCAGTGGATAATTTCTCCCCACTCTACCAAGATCATTATTCATCCATCATGTGATAGAAAGCACGCATCAGCTGTTCCGAAGAATACCATACAGCTTATGCTTTGAATTCATTTCTCTATCAGCATACTGGAAAACAGTACATCATCTCACCAAGCAGTCCTTAATAATCTATAACCCTGCTTCACCCCATCAAACCATCATTTGAAACCACCCCATCCCTAACACCACTCAACCAACACGCTGTCTCTCAACCCACCCCGCAACAGCCTTCTCCCAACTCAAAACCCTCACCCCCCTAGTCGACAACCTCCTCTCAACCTCCCTCTCCACCTCCACCGCCATCTTCCCCTCCTTCTGATCATCATACGTCGAATGCGCCCCCGCCAACAACGTCACCCTGAACCCCGCCGCCAACGCCCCCGTACACGTCGCCTCCACACATGCCTCACTCTGCAACCCAAACACCACAATATCCGTGACCCCTGCTGCACGGAGCTTCTGTGCCAAGTTGCGGTTGGATTTGAATGTATCGCCTGTCACCACCACCCCAACCACCAAGCTCATTAGCGTATATTCAGCACCAAAGGTAACATAAGGTCTTACCTGTAGTCTTAGAAACCAAAACCTCCTCCTCAACACCATCCCTCGGACCAAAAGCCAATTCCCACGCCTCACTCCCCTTAATCAATGTTCCGCCCTCGGTGGGAGATTCCTCATGTTGCACGAAGACAATGATGGATGGCGAGGGACGGTTTGTTTCGCGATGGGCGTCGATGATCGAGCGGGCGGTTTTGAGGATTTCGGTGGATGCGGTGAGAATGCGGTCGGCGTGTGGGATGCGGGTTTGTGGGTTCAGGGAGAGTTCGTTTTGGATGTCGATGGTGAAGAGGGCGGTTCGGGAGGACATTTTGTGGGTTGTTTTGTTTTGTTTTGTTGTGATGGGTTTGAGGGAGGATGTTGATGGTTCGAGGTGGTGGAGATGAAGAGGAGGTGAACTTGAGGATGGGAGGGAGGTAAGTTGGCGAGGGGCAGCTGGCAGCTGGCAGCTGGCAGCTACGCACGTGTTGGACTGGCTGGAGGATGGAGATTGGGGCTGGGGCTGGGGCTGGGCAAGGCGGGGCTGGGAGGACCCCGCGCTTAGTGGCGGATATCCTCTCCGGTGGGAGCTGAATGTACCTGGTACCTGGTCATAAATATGGATTGGTGGTAAAGGCTAGGTATTTGCTACCATGGTTGACATCTCGGCAAATGCTTGATTTTCAGGATCGGCCGTCATGGGATTGCCCCGCTATGATGTGGCTTGGGTCATTGGGCTAACGTTGGGCTAGCCCTACATTACTAGGCCGCAGAGGCAGTGAGCTGATAATGACTGATTATTATTTGCAGAGCCATCACTATATACGTCACAATCATCCTAGACAATCCTAGTTTATATTTATAGAGAATCCTCGCCCTCCCCCTCACCTCCCAATACCCAGGAATAGGCCCGACGGTAACGATACCGGAACAACCCCATACACAGCCAGATTATACTGCCAACAGCCAAACTCACAGCAAAAATGCCAACCACCAGTAAATTCGCCGGCCGCAACTCCTGAGGACCAGGAGCCAGCAAGACAACTGGATCATCCGCCTGGGGCATCTCAACCCCCTCTGGCCAGTACTTCGGCGGATCACTACGAATAACAGACGAAATATCCAACGTCTCACCCTTACCATCGACAGCCTCCACAGAAACCCAGTCCATGTATCCCTTTGCAACAAACGTACTCTCAAACCCCTTCTTCGGAATCATCCCTATCTCCACATCCTCACTGGTTGCATTAGCCCGAGCCCGAAATCGCCAGGATTTCACCTCAGTCGCTCCGTTCCAGCTGACGTGGAACTCGGTCGTTAGATCGGATAACTCGGTTCCACGAACTGATGCCACCAGGGTAGGTGGTTCAGTTGGCTGCGCCGTCCAGGGATACTTATAGGCTCGATAATTGCCGAATCTATCGCTGGCGAAGCGTGCTTCCATGAGGAGTCTCCCGTCGTGATCAAACTCGCTGATATAGCCGTAGTCACTCCACGAAACAAAGAGGTTATTGTTCGGAAGAAGCTGAGTACTTCCACGCCGACGAGTAAGCTCGCCATCCGGACGGAAATATCGGTTCAAAAGCGTGGCCGTATACGCAACCAGATCCAGTTCGACGATCATGGCCGACGAGACGGTCTCATCGTCGGACAGCTCATCGGCCCCGTTGTCCAAGAACGAGATCACCATGCGTTCACTGGTCTGCCTGATGATCCTGGCATCGTGCTGTTTCGAGAATATAAAATCTTTCTCGAAGGAATTCCTCTTCCCGCCCAATCTCCACACAATCCTCCCATCCCGACCTGAGATGAAGTAGATAGTATTCGTATGCCGACACGAGAGCAAATAATCTCCATCTGTGGTCTTCTCAACCGAATTCGCATGGATATAATCCGCCGCATCATCTGGCGGTCCCATTTCTACTGATCGATACGATTCCCCCAGGGAGATCTTCCCCTCCGAATCCCACTCAAACACCACCTCTGCAGTCATGTAATCAACATCTCGGAACCCCTGGAACTTAACCAGCCTGGACACACCCGGGAGGCCTATCTCCGCGAGATCGACCACCTTTTGCCGATGATAAATAGTCAGGGCTTTTCCGGGCGCGTACACATAAAACTCATGCTTGTCGTTGACGGGTATACTCCCGACCACTTCGTAATTATTATTCAGAACCGTCCCATTGGCGTTCTCCAGATCGAGTCCGATACCTGTCTGGATAATTAACGAGAGTAGTGGTTTATCAGAGTTCTCAACGACACGTAGATCGAATGCGTTCTGGTTATCTGTAAATTCGGTTCCGGTCCAGACCAATTCCTGTGAATAATACATTAGCTTGTTATATAATGGAAGATCAGATGAACATACAGCATCTTGATCGAAAATCTGAGGCCCGATCTGATAGGGCATCCACCGGGTGGTATATGGTTCACCGGCGGTTACCCAGTAGGGGGCTACGAACCAGTACCCGGGGGCTCGTGATTGGGGATCATAGTGGGTGATGTTCCATTTTATGGTGCGGTGGTTGGGTAACTGATTTGTGTTAATTAGTCGGCAGATAGGATGGGATGGGATACTGACTGTCACATAGGAAACCAGGTCTGAGTCGTCTGAAGGAGTGAAAGCAACTGCGGTGGTGAGGAAAGGAGCGAGGGACCAGAGAATGGTTAGGTTGTGGGGAGCCAGTGACTTCATGATGGAATTAAAAGGATTGAGGAGGAGGGAATATATATATATTAGTTCATCATGGACATCAAGAAAAGGTGGAATAAAAGATTGTATGATCCCAAGGATTGACATGGGGTGAAAGGGGCAAATGTTCCCCTCAAAAGCACCCCCGATAAAGTTCTCAGATGGATGGAAGAACGCAGGCTTTTATTCGCTTGGACGTCGCTTCTTTTGCCCCGAAGCATCGACGGGTGGGTCGCAATGGGCCAGAACATCATTGCTGGCCATTCAAATCAGATACGGTGATTCAATGCGAGAGACAACGTTTGAACGCGGACCAGTTAGTTACTGTTAAAGACTGATAACAGGTCCATAATTGATTGATTGACGTTGAAGTGATGCTATAGTAAACATCAGGAGCAGCAGTGTCACTCGACTATAGCGGCCATCAGGTACCATCGCTGCCCTCGGCAGATCATCTACGCCTGTTCCAATGACAGCAGTGCTGGATCCAACCTCTCAGCTGCACTCCGTGCCAGAGCATCAATCGACGAACCCCCCAGCAGCTGCAGCACCGGCATATCCACTCCAAGCTCCTTGACGAACCAAACCCGCAGATCGACCGCCACGAGCGAGTCAACCCCCAGTTCCGTCAACAATGATGTGCCAGGCAGTTCCCCATCGACCGGCAGATGAAGCTTCTTCCGCAATTTGATGCGGAACCCCGTCGCGATAATATCCACCACTTGCCCCAAAGTGCCGGCCGACTGCAGCTGCACCTTGATGGGCACCTGGTCCTGGTTGGCCTCCAGGACCTCCGACTGCTGGAAATATTCTATGTAGGGCCACAGCACCGGATTAGAATACCACAGCACGTCTGGATATACCGCAGGATCTGTCATGGCAAGGCCACCGATGATGGCCGGTGTGCGGTTGGAATCAGGGCGGCCAGCTACCACGGCCTCGGCAAATAGCTCCAGCAGATCACGCTCGGAAATACTAAGATTGCCGACGTTCTGGGCCAGAACATCCATCAAATGCGAATCCATGCGTGCCACATATCCGATGCCGCGGATCTCACCCGGATGGATGATGCTGCCCACCTGGCCGCGGAGCCGTCGCTGATGCACGAGACCTGACATGAACTCGGCGGCCGCAGCATACGCCGTTTGGTTGAAGTTTCCAAATACACCAGCAAACGAACCCATCAGGATGAAGAAGTCGAGATCGTTATCCTGGTAGAGCTCATCCAAAATCAAGCTGCCCTCGACCTTTGGTTTCAACACATGGAGAACGTCTTCCAGCGCCATATCAGCAAACAAGGAGTCACGAAGGACCATCGCGCCATTGACAACACCACCAACAGAGGGAAGCTCCGCCAAAATGCGATCATGTACCTTTAGAACCGAGGTACGGTCCGAGACGTCCCTAAAAGTGTTAGCAAGGACATGTGCTACCTAGCAAGTAGGGTCAACTTACATGGCCATAACGGCGACACGGGCCCCAAGTGCTGACATCTCCTCGAGCCATCCAGGATCAATGTTCGGAGATCGACTGGTGAGAACTAGAGAGCGAGCGCCCCGGGTGATCATCCAATGACACACCGATCGCCCAAGATCACCAGTCATCCCGACCAGCAGATAGGTTTTATGGGCGCTCAATTCAACTAGGGAACTTGCAGATGGCGTGTATGCCGACACCTGCCCTGAATGCACCCAATCGACAATCTCCGACCGGTAACTGCTGGGCGAATATCCTCCAATGTCCTCTGGCTTGACTGTGACAACAGCGGGCCGTGAACCGATGCGTTGCTCCGCGAGAAGGCAGGAAGATACCAGAGCATCCTTACCGAGTATAAATCCATTTGCTGGGGCTAACGGAGCTCCATAGAAGTTTTGTACGCCATAGGTTGCCACGGTAGAAGGCAGCGATGACTGGATCCGAGTGTCTGGCTCAGACCCAAACGTAGCGAACACCGAGACGCCAGCGGGCAGTAGGCGGGAAATCGCACGCGATGAGCTCCGGGGCGGGATTGTTACCATCGCTGGACTTTGATAGGGATTCTTGATCCTTGTAGTAAAGCGTACCCTGACGCCCTTAAGGGAAGCTATGGCGGCCAATGATTCTTGAAGCGCACCAGAGGCTTCATGGACAAGGAGCGTAGAGTTGACCGGTGTCTTGCTGACCAGCTGCCGTGCAACCATAGCCGTAGATATCTCATTCAAGAAGGTCGCCTCATCCTCTTCAGCAAGCCAAGTGGGAGCACCCAAACACCAGGACACCGGAGTCGAAACAACCGAGGCATGGTCGACGGACAAAGCCACAACCCGCGCTTTGGTCTTCTCATTCTGACCCAGGATCACATGTAGAAACGTGCCATCGATGCAGACTCCGAAGAGAGTGGCATAGTGGACCTGAACGCGAACACAGGGCTCGTGAGCCATTTCGTTTGAAGGATCCTTTAGGGGGTACGACGCCAGGGAGAAATTGCTACCATCAGGCAGAATCTGCACACGTGCATGTCGGGGCTCGACAGAGTCAGAACTGGAGAACCCTCGACTAGTCAGAAGTCGATGGTTCATCGCATTGCTACTCCGCATGCGGGGAATCTTCAGTGTCCCGTCATCATCCACCCGAAGCTCCCATTCTGGGCTCTCAGTAGAGTTCGCGAGTGTATAGTCATTGCCAACCTCAATATGCGCTAGCCGCATGAGGGCTGTGGCGATAACGACTTCTGGTGATGATACGGCGTCGGGATCCTCGATGCTGAGGTGCTGGAATAGAGCGTGAGAGTTCTCATATGATTGACACCGTAAAAGCCCTTTTGTCATGCCCACATACGGATCCTGGCCCGGTCGTCCTGTCGCAACCCACAGGAGCTTGCTTGCAGTTCCAACCAGTGCCTGCAAGCTGCGCAGCCGGTCCGGTGTGAGGCCCTTCAAGCAGGGTTTATCCATGTCGGTCAGAGTCAAAACGATCGGCAGGGATGCATCAGACGGAGCATCGAAAGCCTCAAGAGTGGCCACGTGGGTGATGCGACCAAAAAAGGGCGCTATGAGCTCTCGGACTGCGGAAACTAGACACTCCGTCGCTGCGGTCGCACCCCCCAGCAAGATGAGGTCGGGGTATTGACTGTTAGCGGGCACCGACAACGGATGCTGCAAGCGCTGAATGTGGTCGTCGACAGCCTGTGCAGTAAAGGCCGACAGTCCTAGCAGCTTGGATTCCTCAGGAGGCGAGGCGGTCTCCAGTCCACCAAAGCCTGAGTTCCGGAGGACTTCATCCCAACCATCAGTAGACAGCAAGGGGCCCCATTTCCTCCCATCGGGTTCTCCTAGCCACCATCCCTCGAAGGCGCCAAAGATGAACGAAAAGGTGAGGGACTCGGTGTCCGTCAACTCCAGTATAGCCACGCGCCCACCAGGCTTCAACAGTCGTCGGACGTGCGTCATGGTTTTTTTCAAGGAACTGGTGGCATGCAGCACGTTGCTCGCTATCACCAAATCATACGCATGCTCCTGGAATCCCTGCTCCGTGGGATCCTGCTCAATGTCCAGCACCTCGTAAGAGAAACGATCTTCATGTTTGACAAAAGTATCTTGAGCGTCCTCGAAGAACGCAGCAGAGATATCGGTGTAGGTGTAGGAGTGATAGTCCCGTCCAATTCGATTCAGCACCATTCGTGTCGCTGAACCAGTCCCCGCTCCTACTTCGAGCACTTTTGCTCGAGGAAAGCGAAAGGCTAGCTGCCCGACAAGTCCCGCCAGGTTGCGTGTCATCGTGTGAACTTCATGGCCCTCGCGATAGATTCGACCTAGGAGATCATCCCGGCGTAGCTCTTCCATGATGCTGGTTTGGCCCCGTAGCCAGCCTAAAAGGTTTCCGCCTGTCACATGCAATCCTGTAACGATGATTTCATTGGCCTTCGTATCTTCTGGCGTGATGACCGATTCAACGTCGCCCTCCAGCCATTGAGCAGGATACAGGGGGTGATCCCCCGCAGAAATCCGGGCCAGGACCCAATCCATCCACTCCACATAGCGACCCCGGTGCCAGTCCAGCTGCTGGCGATCCTCTGTTGTCAGCTGCTTCTGGGTATCCCTTAAGTAGAGGAGAGCGAGACGATCCCCCTGAAGCCGGAGCGAGTGGAAATCTGGAGTGCCCACTGAACTCGACAACGTCGCGTTTGGAAGCAATGGACCCCAAACCTCTTCCGCGAACGAATCTATGGTGGGCCGGGAGAGAGGGGCAATGTGGACCCCCTCGATTTGAACAACCCCATCACCTTGGGGGGTGAACAGATCGACATCGCCGCGCATCCCGGCATTGTCAATCCCGGACAACGTGGCCTCCACCCCGAACGGGCCATGGAAGACATTTTCGGTCGCCCGGCAGAACGCTGGGTTGATCGTCGTCCGTGCTATCTTAGTAGGGAGATAGAGGCCGGATAGCTGGCCGTCGCCGGGATGTCCGATTGTCGCAATCAGTGCCTGGAGGCCAGTGTCCAGCGTAGCGGGGTGCAACAACAGTCTCGAGTCGTCCTCTCTATCGTGGGCCGGTATAATACCAGATGCGACATCTTTAAGACGCTTGATATCTTGAAGAGACCGGAACAATTTGTTATAACCATAGCCGAGCTTCTCTAGCTCTCCATAGAAATGGTCGGAATCCACCGAGCGCATCCCAGGAGTCGGTGGCCCTCGTGGTGGCAAGAGCGTCGCATCCAGCTCGCCAAACGCCACCTCCATGCGGCCAGAAGCACAGCAAGTGAAGGTCCCATCGAAGCTGGCCTGGCAAGTAAAGGTACCCGTCATTGTGTCATCATTCCCGCTGGTGCGGTAGAACGTAAAGAGCGTTTCCATGCCGGGAGCGTCATCAGGTACGGAAATGGCGCGGTCAATGGTCAGTTCATGTATTTCAACAAGGTGTAGGGGGCGTTCATTCGCGATGATGCGGGCAGCCTCCAGGGCCATGACGAGGTATCCCGTGGCGGGAAACACGACGTGGGATTGCACCTGGTGTCCATCCACCCATTCCAGGTCCTGCGCCCGCAGGTAGTTGCGCCAGCGCCACTCCGCCTCGCCGGTTTCTGGAGTGATGGCCCCAAGAAGGGGGTGAATCGGGAGGCGACGATTAATGCGCGCGGTGGACAAGCGCGGGACGCCCCAGTACTTCTGACTATGGTCAAACGGATAAGTGGGCAGATCCGGCAGATACTTCGGTTCGATAGAGGGAGAGAATAGCTGGAGGTATGGTAGAATGTCCAGCATTTCCGCCCCCAGATACGCCCAGAAAGAGCCCACCGCGCGTGACAGGGCCTCAATGCCGCCAGACTTACGATTAGCCAGCCCAATATAAGGAACATCGGCGTCATCCGGTTTGATGCTTGACAGCGTTTGCAAAGTGGGACCCTGAAGAGCAGCATGAGGCCCCACCTCTATAATCATGTCGAGCTCTGGGATGTCTTTCATGGCCGCTGTCAATGCCTGCGAAAAGTTCACCGGGCGAAGCATATTATCACTCCAGTACTGGATGTCAAGGCTTTCTATGACCTGGTTTTCAAAGACGCTCGAATACCACTTGGTGGTAGACGAGCCCTGGAGTCCCTCAATCTGGCATGTTTTCATGGCTTGGATATATGGGTCGGCGCAGGGAATCATATGATGCGAGTGGTAAGCGGTATCGACACGCAAACGCCGTGGTGATTGGTCAAGGCTCTCAAACAGCCATTCGAGTTCAGATATGAGTTCGCTGTCGCCCGAGAAGGTCACGCTAGAGGGAGAATTTACCGCGGCGACACAGACCCTCCCAGAGTAGGGCGCCTCGCTACATATTGCTTGTGCCTGTTCCCAGGAGATACCAACAGCCAGCATTGCGCCTGATTGGCCTGGAGAGCCAGCATGCTGTGCAGCCACTCCACGTAAGTAGGCGACCCGAATGGCTTCACCCGCTGTCAGCCGTCCCGCAGCATAAGCCGCCGCAATCTCGCCAGATGAATGTCCAACTACCGCTGCAAAGTCTATGCCAAGTGACCGCAGGATTTTGACTTGGATTATCTGTAGGGCTGTACGCAGTGGTAGCGACACCGCTGCTGTATTAAGCCGAGAGGTGGCCTCTGGAGCGGATAGTTCATTAAAAAGGGTGAAGGTCGGCCGGTACTCTGTTGGGAGGGTGTCCAAGGATTGCTGGAGCTCTTTTAGCCAGCCCGCTGCCTGAGGACATTGAGAGACTACGTCTAAGCCCATCTGGGGCCACTGGGCTCCCTGACCTGTGAAAACACCAAATATCCTCTTCGGCTCAGCACCGACACGTCGTGTGATCGTGGATGATGTATCACCAGGGCGTTTTTGTATTTCGCCGTTTAGTGCCTCGCGAAGGCTCTCTACCGAGTCTGCGGTGAGGATCAGACGATGAGTCAAGCTGGATCGCTTGGAAATGAGAGAAGCGGCCAGCTCCAGCAGGTCTAACGTAGGGCGCTCGTCCAAATAGTCGACGTACTGCTTCAGGACCGCCGTGAGTGATGCTTCAGATGCAGCCGAAAACACAAAGGGGAGAATTGCCGGTATAGTAGGCTCGCGGTGCGGCTGGATCTGCTCGGGTCTGGTGAAGCTCTCCAGAATGACATGAGCATTGGCACCACCAAATCCAAAAGAATTGACTGACACACGCCGCGGTGTTCCGGGAGGAAGCTTTGGCCAAGGAATGGGTTGAGTGGGGATGCGGAGGTGGGAGGCATGTGGAGCCACTAATGGGCTAAGTTGGTTGAATAATAGATTTGGTGGTATAACACCATGTTGTATAGCCAGAGATCCTTTAATAACACCCGCCAAGCCAGCCGTGGCTTCTGTATGCCCAACCACCGTTTTGATGGATCCAGCATACATGATATCGTCCGCCTGGGACTCTTCATTGAAAAAGGCACCGGCAATCCCAGATGCCTCTTGTGGATCTCCAGCCGGAGTTCCTGTCCCATGGGCCTCGAAGTACTGGCAACGATCTTCCGGGCGAAGGGGGTCCAGACCTGCGCGCGCATAGGTCGAGCGAATCAGCTCCAGTTGCGCCTCACCATTCGGCATGGTCAGGGCCTTGGTACGGCCGTCACAGTTGATCCCTGTAGAGCGAATAACACATTCAATCGGATCACCATCAGCCACTGCATCTGACAGACGTTTCAGCACCAGCGCAGCCACCCCTTCACCGCGGGCGTAGCCATCCGCAGCTTGATCCCACATGCGGCTGCGACCCGTGGGTGACAGCATTTGCATCTGAGACTCCCCAATATAGGGATCCGGGGAAAGGATCAGGCTGCTGCCTGCCGCAACCGCGAGCGAGCAGTCGCCATTCTGCAAAGCCTCCGCCGCCAAATGCAGAGCTGTGAGACTCGCGGAGCATGCTGTGTCGAGGACAAAGGAAGGCCCGCGCCAATCAAAGAAGTAGGACAGACGGTTGGCGAGTACCGCGGGAGCCGTGCCCGAGAGCAAAAAAGGATGCAAGGCACTCGTGTCCGCATTGAGTAGCTGGCCGTAGTCATAATTCATGAAGCCACAATACACCCCTGTCTGAGATCCCGTTAAACGTTGCAGTTGAAGCCCAGCCCTTTCAAGTGACTCGTACACGACCTCCATGAGCAACCGCTGCTGGGGGTCCATTGACGCTGCCTCCGCAGGAGAGATCTTAAACAAGGGGGCGTCAAACGTCCGGACATCCTCCTGGAGAAAGTATGACTCTGGGGCATTTGTCATGCCTGGACGGGCCTTGCCGGCCTGGTAAAATGCATCTATGTTAAACCGGTCGGAGGGGGGTTTGGATGCGACATTGTGTGGATTCTGGAGGAGTTCCCAGAGTCGAGACGGAGTGGAGGCCGAGCCTGGGAATCGGCAGCCCGTGCCGATGATGGCAATTGGCTCGGCTCGTGTCATACTGACAGGGTTTTATTATAAGAGAAAGAGGAATTGGAAACGAAAGGTGGTTGGAAGGTCGAAGAGAATCCAAATCTGGGTGGGTTCGTGGTATATCATGTAAATCTGCCAGGTGGTGAGCCTGGGAGCAATTGTCTGCCGATTATCGGACTCATCCTCCAACTCTCTCCATTCAGCTCTTGACTTTCCCCGCCATTTTGCTTCTTCTGCCTCTTGTTTTGATTATTTCTTCCATAGATTGTTGGGAGTAATCCCCGCCCAATGGGGTTCGGCCAAAGCGTCTCCGGACGGAGTTATTATTGAACGACAGTTGCGAGCAAACAACAGAAAGAACGATGCATTCCTATTCTAATTGGCTCTCTGTGTGCGATAACGACGCAAGGTGCATCGGAGCTAGCAATCCTTTTCCAAGGTCTCCGATTTGGAAAATTGGTTGGGTTAGGACAGCCAGCGGGCGATCCGGATCGCCGTCATACGGCGAAGTATAGCGGCCATGCTGCAAGAATGAAAAAAGAAAAACCTGAAATCGGCTTGCCCGGCCAGAAAACCCCTTTTTCTCAGGTAATCTTCCTGTCGATGGTTTGATGGGCTACCACTGCCCCAAGTCATAATTGCACCTTGATCCCTTCACGTTGAGCAATTCATTGGAGATTTCATTCTCAGACGCTCAGTATGGCAAAAGGATACGAGGCTTATTCGAGCCTATTGCTCCAGGCCTATGACATCCTTGTTCATTGGTTCAATGACAATTATGTATGGCGGTGTCCCCTGCCCGTACTCAATGCCTTTTTTTCAGCCAACGTCGGCCCTCGCCATATGGACATCGGTGCTGGTACAGGGCTCTTTCCTCTGAACCATCGTGACAAAATGCGACAGAGTAGCCAAGACTGGCCTCTGCACTTGACCCTCGTCGACATGAACACTCTATGCTTGCAAAAGGCTGCCAGCCGCATTGGCTGCCCCAGCAAGACCACTTGTGTTCAAGCAGATGTCTTTGAACCATTCGCTGTTCCAGTCGCTCAAAGCGCACTCGCGGCACCACCCAAATTTGACTCAATCTCGTTGATGTACCTGCTGCATTGCCTACCACCACCATCCGATCATAAAGCCACCGTGTTTGCTCATCTGAAAGATCACTTGACGACCGAAGGGACCTTGTTTGGTGCCACCGTCCTGGGAACTGGAGCGCATCACAATTTGCTCGGACGGTTGACCATACGCTTCTACAACTGGAAAGGGATATTTGGAAATAAGGACGACAGTCCAGAAGTATTTGTGAAGGCGCTGGAGAATGAGTTCGAGGAGGTCGAGACCCATATTGTGGGGGTGGTGCTGCTTTTCCGGGCTCGTAAGCCCAGGTTGGCCTAAATGTGTATCTAAGTACTTCCAAATCTGAAGTTCGAGCTTAGCAGAGCATTGTATGCTGTTGTCAATGCATTGAGTTTCTTCGATACGGATCCCGCTGAATCGTTTGCTTATTCTTGTTGAATGGACGATCTGATTGTATCATCAGGTCATGAATTCAAGATACCTTCATTCTTCTCGCATACCTAGGTAGCCACTAGGAGAATGTGATGCGGATTGGCCAATATCGACACTGCTGTTGCATACTTAGCCGTTCCGACATTGACGACAATCTCCCACAAGTGACACCGAATGGAGCGGGGATGGCAATGGGTCCCTGCCTTGATGCGGCATCCTTCGGGCCTAACCAGAGGGACTAACTGCATAGCTGATCGGGTGGGTCAGATTCCGGATCGGACCCGCGACCATCGGACGGTTATTCCAGCACGCTGATTTGTGGGTCGCTTCTGATCGACAACAAGATCAGGACTGGGTAGATAGCCCTGAGATTAGCGCCGGAGGCGGGTTTATTTTTCGCGCGTGTGCCGTCAGACAGGGTGGAGATAAGAAGGCCAGCCTTTGCTGCCTGGTCCATGGCTACTATCTGTACTGAGAACACCGAATCCGTCGATCGGCATGGACCAGAACCCGTGCCAGATCCAGTCAGGGCCCGAGACGAATGAACCATCAACCCCGCTCATTCTCTTCCATGATGCGGGAGGCACGGTCTTCCCGTATTTTTGCCTCGGAGACCTGCATAGGCCGGTTTACGGCGTCGGAAACTCCCGCTTCGAACAGGGAGGCAAATGGGGCCATGGCATTCGCGAGATGGGTGTTGTTTATACACACATGCTCAGGTCGGTCATTGGGTCGGGAAACGTCATTTTGGGAGGTACGTCGTCATCCAGTCTCGAACAGAGCGTCGGGCGCTAACCATGACCTGCTTGACTGAAGGGTGGTCGCTCGGTGGCTGTGTGGCTTTAGAAGTTGCCTCCCGACTGATGCAACTCCCCCAATACACGGTGCGTGGAGTGATCATGATTGACAGCGTCTTCCCGACTCCGACAGTCACAGATCACTATCCACGGACGATTGCCGAGGTTGGTTCCAGCTTTCAGCTGCCGAACCAGATGTCCGAGACCCGGCGGACCCAAGCACAGCACTGCATCCTGCACGCCCATGATATGCAGCGTGACTGGCGACCTCCGCGGTTTGCATCGGGACCGCCCCCGACAGTGCTCATGCGGGCGGCTGATCCAGTGCATATTGAACCCGAGAAAGCCCCTCACTATATCGACCTGGTGAGAGGTTCATCGTATCTGGGGTGGGAAGAGTACGACACCAGCTTCATCCAAGCATGTTTGGGTATTCCGGGAAATCATTTTACCCTATTCGATGACGCCCATGTTTGTTTTTCTAGACGCCTGTGTCGATCTCGCTGACAGTTGCTGCAGAGCGACCGAGCAACAACTCAAATCCGGAAGGCATGTGCGATGCTGGTTCCTTCACAATGATAGATCCTTAATATGGTCAAGTGGTTCAAGTGGTTGGGTAGATCGGCAGTGGATTCCCAATAGATCGAGCGTGCCGCCGATCTCCCGCCAATAACTAGGTCCGTGAAGAAGGCGGGCCGGCTCAGATAGGGTACCAAATCTACCAATAGCACATCGAGTATTGAACATGGGGCCTATGTTATCAAGTGGGTTATTCTGGGCTGTGCTCAAATTGGATGTGATGTACGGAGTGCATAGATAGGTCCCATATGACTCATGAGCAGCAAACGCTGGGCGGTGACGCGCCTGCTAGGGCTTATTTTTCTGAGACATGCATTAGTGCCGACCAGGCGAATCCCGCCACCATCGGGCGTATTTTTCAGCTGGTGGCAATTAAACGAGTCCAGGCGCTTTCCTCGCCTCATGTCCCTAATCCGCGACTGCTCCGAGCTTGTTCGAAGGTTTCATGCTTTTCCAAATTAGTCACTTGGAAGGCCGTCGACTTCCCATCCAGAAGGAGCAGGGAACCAGACGAGTAATTATATATAGGCTTGGCAGGCCACAATACCGATTCCTGGAAGGACTGCAAACCTGAGTTATCCATTTATCCCGATAAATTTGCTATGCTCAACAAATACATTCCTGAAGGCCACCTCGAGGCAACCACTGCACACTGGAGCGACTTACAAAAGGTGCTTCGGGATGGCGAGCTTGAAATCGATGGTAATGGTCTCACTCTTGCCGGTGTTGTTGCGGTAGCCAGGTGAGCCAACACAGCGATCATCGTTACCTACCGCGCGAATGGAAGTAATAGTTGTAGGTACGGCTGCCAGCCTCGCCTTACCGATAAGGCTGAGACGATCGATGCCATCAATGAAAGTGTGGTAGCACTGGCGGAATTGATCCGCGATGGAAATCATATTTACGGTGGGCTGCACATGGCGTCACATGTTAAGTTGTATACTGACCGACCAAATTCCAAAGGGGTAAATACCGGCTTTGGTGGAAGTGCTGATTCCCGCACAAACCAGACCACCACGTTGCAGAGCTCCCTACTCCAGCTTCTCCAAAGTGGTATCCTTACCGACTCCGATACAAACAGCAAAGTTCCGCGACCCAATGCGCAGGGTCCTGGGCCTCACTCTATGCCTTCGGAGTGGGTAAAGGCCACTATGCTTGTCCGAAGCAATTCAGTGGCGCGAGGACATTCTGCCGTATCCGTGCCGGTTATTAGCGCAATCATACGGCTGCTTCGCGAGGATATCACGCCCGTGATTCCCCTCCGGGGAACCATTTCCGCGTCGGGTGATCTGATGCCGCTCGCATACGTTGTTGGGGCCATTGAAGGAAGCCCGGGAATATCCGTGCGTGTTGGTGGCCACCAGATAGTAACCGCTCAACAGGCTCTGCAAGCCGTTGGTGCTAAAGGAGTCACACTGGGGCCGAAAGAGGGCCTTGGACTCGTCAATGGCACGGCCGCCTCTGGTGCCCTTGCCGGTCTGGTGCTCTATGAGACGCATCAGCTAGCTGTACTCGCCCAGGCAGTCACGGCTCTTACAGTCGAGGCCATCCAAGGAAGCGTGGAGAGTTTCCACCCATTCATTGCCCAAGTCCGGCCCCACGCAGGCCAGATTGAAGCGGCGGAGAATATACTATCGGTTTTGAGAGGTTCTCAGCTTGTTAGAGGGAGCAGCGTCTCTCAAACCAGGGCCGGGCTTGTACAGGACCGATATTCTCTCCGGACGGCCAGTCAGTGGATTGGACCTCAATTGGAAGATCTTCTGCTCGCGGATCGGCAGGTCTCGGTTGAGCTCAACTCAACATCCGACAATCCCCTCATTGACGCTGGTGAGAGGACCTTCTACACTGGAGGTAATTTCCAGGCAACTTCAATCACATCCGCGATGGAGAAGACTCGGTTGGCATTGCAGATGTTTGGGAAGATCATGTTCGTCCAGTGCAATGAGATGATTGATCCCAATCTCAACAATGGTCTGCCCACGAATCTAGTCGCCGATGACCCTAGTCTTTCGTTTACAATGAAAGGGGTGGACATCAATATGGCGGCCTATATGTCTGAATTGGCGTATCTCGCCAACCCGGTCAGCACGCATGTCCAGGCTGCAGAAATGCAGAACCAGGCGCTGAACTCACTGGCATTCCTCTCAGCGCGGTATACCATGAAAGCGGTTGATATCGTCTCGATGATGGGGGCGTGTTCCCTTTACGTTGCATGCCAGGCACTAGACCTGCGCGTTCTGCAGCTCACCTTCTTTCAGAGACTCCAACAGACCGTCACAGAGACCACCAAAGAAGCCTTTGAACGGGTGCTTGAACCGCGTGAGATCGATACTTTAGCCCAACACTTGTTTGAAACAATGAAGAGCCACTGGCCCACGACTTCACGACTCGATCTGCGTGATCGGTGTGAGCGCGTGGTCGAGATGACCCTTCCCGTCTTTTTTGGAGCCCTGGTGCCACCCCATCGCCAAGATTCCCGACTCTTTGCAGCCATCAATGTGTGGAAGACCGTGAATTTTTCGAGGCTAGAAGCCATCTACCGCGATGTGCTCGCCGAATTCTGCGCCTCACAGCCCACTGCTGAACATCTCGGAGTGGGGACCAAGGCAGTCTACACAAGTATCCGACATGATCTGGGCATTCCTTTCCACCAGGGCTTCATTGAACATCCCTCGGCAAATTATGGCGAGTTGCCAGAGACAATCAATGGGAGAGCCAAGAAGACGGTTGGCGGTTGGATATCAGTTGTGTATGAAGCGTTGCGCGATGGGACCTTGAGTGGAACTATCCTTAGTGCTTTTAAACAGTAAGAGTCATCGTATAGAACAATAGTACCAGGTGTTTGCCATTTAGACACGGTGGGTCACCAGCTTCCAGCTCGATCCTCGAAGTTTGCTGAAGCGGAGGCATAATATAAGGTGCACGACGGTGAAGTGAAGAAGATAGTCAAACATCATGTCAAATGTCGCCCAAGCGAGGCAATGAAGAGCGAAAAGGAGAATATGTGGGAAGACTGGGTTGATTTCTGTCGAGTAGGGGAGCTGTGAGGTGTTTGAAAGGTGTTTGCATCTGCATTCGTCGCCAGAGGTAAAAGCCATGCGACGACGCCGGCGGCGTTCCTTTACTCCGTAAGCCCCGGCTTACTTCCGAGAGGCATGCTATAAGAGGCAATGCCGCTCCAGCACCTTTTCCTTTTCATCCTGCCATTCACCCTTCGTCCTTCGCCCGCCTGCTCCGGACTCGCACTTTACCATGAGCACTCCCCTCTCTCATGACGTGGTTACCTTCGCTCTGGAGGCCCAGGCGCAGTACGACCCATGTGAGCCCCTGTTTATCGATGCCCATGAGCCCGCCCGGTCCCTCAATGCCACCCAGTTCCGGTTCCTGGTGCACTCTCTCATTTCCGGGTTCAAGGCCCATGCCATGCAGCCCGGCGATTGTGTCTTGATCCATACTGGGAACAATGTATGTCTCTCCTCGTCTTGTATCCAAGCCCGGTCTTACCTCTTTTTCTCCCCTTTAGGTCCTCTACACAGCTCTCTTCCTCGCTATCATCGGCGCTGGTGGCGTCTACATGGGCTCCAATCCTCATAGCCAGGAGCACGAGTTGGACCATGTCATTGGGCTCACCCAGCCCAGATGGATCATCACAGAGCCCCATGCATACCCCACAGTGCTCAATGTTGCCGACAAGCACCACCTTCCAGCCGGCCATGTGCTTCTCCTTGACGATGCAACCCTTGCCGAGATGATTCGCTTTGTGCACACCCCATCCCTGACTTCTCGGAACACCGACAACACCAGTCTTCTCTCCCTCCTCTCGCATGGCACCTCACCCCCTCTCCTCATCCCCGATAAAGACAGAGCAGCTTCCACCCCAGCGGCCCTCTACTCTACCAGTGGCACTACGGGCCTCCCCAAAGCCGCCGTACTCACCCATACCTCTCTCATCGCCCAGCACGCCTCCATCACTTATTGCCCGTCGTATAGAGTAACCCGCCTCATGTCTCTCCCAATCTTCCATCTCTTCAGCTCCCTTTGGACGCACCTCTTCCCCCTCCGCTACGGCCACCCCCTTTATATCCTCCGCGAGTTCCAACTGCCTCTCTTCCTTTCCACCGTGCACCGTCATCAAATCAGCGAAACCTACCTCGTTCCTGCCATGGTGCACATGCTCAACCAAGCTCCTGACTCCCTCGAGCCAAAATCCAAGCTGACTTCCCTCCGCTACATCGGAGTTGCAGGTGCCCCAATCGACCGCGCCTCCATGACCACCTTCCAGGAACTCTTGCACCCGGATGCCTGCGCGGGCCAAGTTTGGGGGATGACAGAATGCGGGGTTGTCTTTCAACACCGCTATCCCTCCCACAGGAGAGCAGGACAGGGTGACCTGGGTAGCATTGGCCCGGTCACTCCAGGCTGGGAGGCGAAACTCGTTTCCGGTGCGTCTCGGGTCGAGGGTGATGAAGTGTCAGGGCAATTGTATGTGAGAGGTGCCGGACTGTTCACGGGATATTTGGGACGTAACGAGGCGATGGTCGATGATGAAGGGTGGTTCGATACGGGGGATGTGGCGTATGTCAAGAACGGGGAGTATTTCATCGTTGGTCGGACTAAGGAATTGATTAAAGTGCGAGGGTGGGTTTAAGTTGTCCCATTATTGATTCATAATGTGCTAACGGGGTCCTGTGACAGATATCAAGTCTGCCCAGCCGAACTCGAAGCCGTGCTTCTCCAAGACACGCGAATCGCGGACGTGGCGGTCATAGGGATCCGGCTTCCGGATGGTTCAGAGGCGCCGCGCGCGTATGTGGTACGGGCTGCAGGAGCTAAACTTTCGTCGGAGGAGGTATATTCGTTTCTACGCCAACGGTTGGCGGGGTATAAGGCGCTGGATGGGGGCGTGTTTTTTGTTGATAGGATCCCGCGTACAGTCAGTGGGAAGATTCAGCGGGGGAAACTAGCCAGTATGAATCAGCGGCGGGACGCATTGGCGGGGCTTTTGGAGAGGTTTCGGGGTAAGGGAGTTGTGGGAGCCAATGGAAGAGCGTCAGTGGCGGTTTAGCTGTTCTGTCGGGGATTCTGTTGGGCTGATGGTCATGTGACATTCAGTCGTCTTCATTCCTATTCGGTCATTCACCACCATTGCCCCATCAACCAGCACTCATTGTCCATCTGAGGTGAATCATTGTACGTAGGGTCAGAATGTGTGTTGAATTCAGTATATTACTATTTCACTTTGTTCATATGAATCTGGGAGTTGAGGAAGAAAACAATGCAGACCAAACCCGTCCGTGGCTAAAGTATATATACTACATATGTCTTGAAACTACTCTCACATTAACATTAACAGAAGAAAATCTTATTACAGTAGAGTGTACAAGGGGTGTCGTAGAAATTCCCTGGATCTATCATCGGTGCCTGTTTATATTACTCAAAGCATGGTTCTTACCAAGGTCGTTGCTATACGGGCAACACAGCGGCTGAGTTGGGTGGCTATGACAAGTGGGGCAAATCCCAATGAGCTGTAAAGTGTAGGAAATGACACGTTAACCAGCAATGGTGCGTATGCGTCATCCTGTTTTTATGTGTGTGAAGTAGGAAAAAGGGAATGGCTGTGGGCTGATGGAAGTGCAAGGCTGAGGCCAGACGGTCGGCGTCCCCAAACAGGCTTAGCGGCAACAGGCTGGTGCTGACCTTTTATACCTTCAACCGCCTTTCGTTCACCCAACTCTCACTTCCTCCCTCCATCTCTCCTAATACATCATCTTCCGTTTTAATTGACTCGAAATAATGTCGGACCTCGGTTTCCGTCCTGATCTCTTCCATCTGACTCTCCGTGACGCAGCATCATACTTCCAATCTCTTGTTACAGTCAACGACTCAGAAGTATGGGCAACCAAAGTCAATGCCGCTCTTCTAAGCTACGTCTATCATTGTGGTCTCATTCCACATAGCTACGGGGTATGGCTAACAGTTGCATCCGAGCGATACCCATTCCTCCTGCGTACTGCACTCCTGGACAAAACCTCTCGCGGCGTTCGCCTGGCGGGTATAAACAGTCTGAAAGTCGCACTTAAATCGCCCGCATGGCGGACACAATGCTGGGATGCAATTGGTGGAGCCTCTGGGTTGAAGCGGGTCTTTGACCACATCAGTGTCCGTGAGGTCAGGGCTTTGGCCAAGGTTATTGGTGGCTCAGCAACAAAAGACGACGTTCGATCACAAGCGGTGGAAGAACTTGTTGATCTCTTGATACCAGGATTGACAACAGACCAGAGCCCAGTTGTGGTTGGTCGGCCGCTGCTTCATGCCCTGATTCCGCTTTTCTGGGGTTGTCGCGATGCGTTTCTCGCCAAGGCGTTGTCGAACAGTCACGCGGATGAACTCCCCGTGGATTACATCCTCCAGCACCTCGGTAAATGCCGGACGAATTTCCTTCGACGAGTGGCTACCTGTGATGTCTCTTCCCATTCACATGTACGGAAGAGGTTGTTAGAGAGCGATCTCTTGCTACGCATTACCCGATCCTCAGAGCCTTATTCTGGATCTCAAAGCTATCGAAGCAATGCGCCAGTTCCAGGAGTGTTGGGCTTTGGCTTTGAGTTGGTGAGATCTTTTGGATTGAGACCACCAGACAGACGAACCGAGGAAACCATTCTGGAATCTTACGCAGCTATAATTGATGGGGCCATTCGCTTGAAAGCCGACTTCTCTGATGTCCTGGCCTTTCTTGAATCTATCATGACGACCAAGGACAGGATTAAAGCAGGATTATCAATATGGGAACGCCTCTTAGCTCAAGTGGTTCGGTTTTGGGCCACCGCGGCATACCCCGAGATCTCAATCAAGAACGATATCTCACCCGCCGAGCGTCAACGAGAGCTATCGCACCCATCTCGGCCGCAACCTACACACAAGACGAGATTGGAGGCTGTCCTCATAGAGGTTCTTACAGCAGTTGATGACGAGATCTACTACTTTACCACGCTTTCGAACATGCTTCGCGGTGATTTCCGTCCCTACATGGAGAGCATACCCCCAGAGGCACGATTGCCCTTGGCGAGATTGATCTTCCGTCACTACTGCAATCTCGGGTTTGATATCGACTCTCCAACTCCTTCTAGCAAAGAGACAGCCCTGTTGCCGTGGAGTGCCTATTTTATTCTCAGCCTCACAGAGGCCGACTCTAGAAGGATGTTCCAGCGAATCCAAAGCTCCTGGGGGCGCGAAATTGCTTTGGTATGTGACACACGGCAAGCTCCGTGGGTCAACTGGAAGGATGATCTCGCTTGGTTCAATGAAAAGCTGATTGAAGTGGACTGGGAATCCAGAAATCCCCATTGCGAGAATCAAAGTCCATTGGCATTGTCAGTGGTTGCTGACTGTAGACTGAGAGCAGAGAGGGCTCGAGATGGGAAAGAAAGACTGGATTGGGCCAAAAGAGCGATCGATACGGCCCTCATGAGTAAATCAGTTTTTGTTTATCGGGAAGCTGCCCAGTGGACAAGCCGCTTCGCACACGATCCGAACACAAGACAACCATTGGCTCAATGTATGTACTCGGAAGATGCGGCACTTGTGTTATCTATTGTTGAGCTGCCTCATCATTTCTATCCATCTCTCGAGACGCTCAAGCAATTGATCGGCGAGGCCAACTCGGTGCTCGCTTACCATGTTGAGGCCGCGCAGCAGATGTTGAGACAACCGTCATACAAAAATGGACAGGATTTGGGTCTACGACAACTAATTTGCTCGGTCGCGGAGCGACGTATCAACAAGCTCAAGCGCTTATACTACCTGGGCTTAGGTGACGAGGATCAGCTCGTTGAAGTCTTGCTTGAGTCGCTAGTGCCTGTCATTTTGAATTTCGAAAAGGCAGGAACGTGCAAAGGACGCGAAAGGCTGGGATGGAGCGGTCTTGGTGGTGTACTTGATAATATGGCGTGCCCACCCAGGCCGTGGAAAGGCATTTTGGTCTTCTTGGACCGATTGGCGGGCCATCGCGACACTATGTGGACAAAGGAGCGTTCGCAACGTGGGCCAAAATTGGCAACTCCGAAGGATGGATGGCCGAGCGGGCTCCCCATTCAGTACCTTTTGCCATCTGAAGACTGGACTTCTGCAGCACTAGCTAACGAAGATGCTGCTCCGTTCGTCTCTGTTCGAGTGAGGGATGTCATCTTCAGTGATCCCAGGACTTGCGCACACCAGATCAGCAATGAGACACAATCGCTCGGCTTATTTGCAGACAGTCTCCCGTTTTCCATCCAGTCATACGTTGGGACCGGTTCTCACAGGGAAACAAGGGCCGACCACGTTTGGAAATACTACCGTGACTCGACACCATCCAACATCGGCCATCAAGAGACGTTCAGAGATTGGTTTGTCGATCTTGCTCGATCGAGGGGCCTATCTAAACTACGGAATAAGCTTCGCCCAGCCCTTCCACTTTCCCTAATCAATTTTGGGGATTCTTCTTGTGATCATGTTGTGGAGTGGGATCCCAGATCAACCGAGGCACAGGAGGCACAGGAGGCACAGCCTCCGCCCGTTACGACACTCCAATATCGCTTCAGCGCCTCCAAGGAGGATGTTTCCCTTGAAAACTGGGCCGATCGTGATTTTGAGCCGGAGCCCTGGAAGACTGCAGACACAGATCTCATCGAACTATGGTCTTCGGGAGATAATTTTGCAAGATATTCCCTCCCTTCCCAAGAGGCGCTCGTGACATCTGTCCTTCTCTTTGTGGAGCAACAGGTTGAAGACCAACAAAGCATTTTATGTCAAGCCTTTCCCGAAACGAGCCCTTGCGTGCGATTTCCGGCAGTAAAGTTGAGCAGCCGCTTTCTGTCCGCTATTGATGACTCCGATACGGCTGTTGACGCTGCTTTTAGTGTCCTAGATAGGCTATTGACCATTGCACCATCCTCAATCCTCTATGCTCTGGGAAAGTCCCTTCAGAGGTCCCTGTTCCGGCTTCCAACTACATCTGCCAAATACCTTCTAGTTGAGCGATGCGCGTATCGCATCATGCAGTTGATTCAAAAGTCTGATCAACCCATATTAGCAGTTGGTCTTGGATTCAATGTCATCCAGGAGCTTCCTGATGCATCATCGAGACATCGAAGTGCCCTGACCTTCCCTCTCGGAAGGGCTTTGGACCACGAAAACGCCGAAACCATGCTACAGAAATTTGCTGACTTCATTTTGGGCTCGCTGAAGAAGCAAAATACCGCGGACAAAAGTCCAGTCAAAATTACCACCATCAAAATGCTGGCTCAGTTGGTAGCGCTCAGCAATTTTATCTCGACGGCATCTCAGATTAACATCCTCCGCTCCTTGTTTGAGGCCAGTGGACACATCGATGTACGTGTAGCGACCTGCAAGGCACTGTTGCGTGTCGCCGTTACCAATAGCGGCAACCGAGCGCCATATCAGCTCTTCAAAACGTGGACGCACGCTGCCGCCCGGCCAAACGAGAGGATCAATACGTCCGAAGAGGATTGGTTGAAGGCAGAGCAAGACGGTGACTTACCGGAAGTCAATGCAGATCGACCCCTGCTGAGCCTTTTCGCCGAAATGGCCCCCGAAATGCTTCCATCCAGCTACCTCGAAGACTACTTCCAGACAGCTCTCATTCCACTGGTCCAGGAGCTGAGTCGACAACATAGTCGCTGGATGCGTGCGTTCATTCGGCAAGTTGGATCCGTACCCGAAGGACCTTCCGTCGATAATATCGGGCCTTTTGATGACAAGTTGACCGAAAAGCTCATCGACCGTTGGTTACTATACCTCCCCAAATCCTTTCTCTTAGAGGATCGTATATCCGCATCTGCATATCTCTTCTTCGTCCAACACAAAGCCCTGAATGAGAGACTCAACTCCTCTGATAGCCCATGGCGCGGCACCAATGCAGCCAGCCACTGGTCGAAATTTTTCTCCGGGAACCGAACGTTGCATGAGAGTACCAGGCTGCGCAGGTTCCTGAAGGGAGATTTGGAATCCAGGATTTCCAATGGAATTAACAAAGAGGATGCCATGGAGGAGTGCTTCGAGCGTGCAGCCATCGCCACTCGCAACCCATATCGTTTCGACGAGGACTTCTACCTCCGTGTATCAAGCAAAACATCGGTACGCGAGATCGATCTCTTAGATCTCCCCAACGAACCGTCCCTGTATTCTTTAGGCCGAAGAATGGTGGAGTACGCTGAATCTCTGCGAACTGAGGAATGGACGCAGGATCCAGCCCGCAGTCCACCAATCCTCCCGACCCCATTTCAGATGCAGCTATACCTGATACCCTACCCACACCTCCACCCATTGGCCGAAGACCGGTACGAGAAATTTGCGACCTATGTCATTCGTCTCATTGACGAGCACATCCACGACCCCTCTCATCTTGCAAATGGTCATAAACTCAGCTATGCACTTGTCGAGGAAGTAAAGGAAGCAGACGTGTGCGCATGCATGCTGGCCATCGGACAGAATCTCCATACCACGCCGAACCCGCGCACGCAGTTCATCAGGGCTGACCTTGCCGAGAATCTTCTAGACAGGCTGGAGCGATACGAGTGGAATTCAGAGGTATTGTGTATGATTGGGGAATGGAAAGCAAGTCCTGTGGAGTGGGTGAGAGGAATTGGATGGAGTAACGACGGGCATGTTGAGAATTTGGTATTGCGGTAATACTTTTCGCAGCTCAGCTGGCAACTATTAAAGTAGCTATTGATACAATCACACCAACTTAATACTATAGCCACTGCACAGACACGCGTCCAACTATTAATAGATCACCCATGTACCTCCACCAGCCACTTCCACCATCATCATATAATAACACAAGAACCATGCACCTCGGGAAGCACAGACTACAGGCCACCCACTAGAGCCATTTTTTATGCACCTTAAGTATGCACGGACCAGAGCTCCGCACAGGATGGCTTGAAACCAGCATCCATTAACCAACCAGATCTGTATGCTATGGCCCTCAACTACTGCACGGACCATGTTACCACTCATCTCAGAAGCACAGACCATGCAAATGGGTCAAGAAACAGGGCGTAATGCACCTCCTGCTCTAAATATACGGGACATAAACCTCTCTACCCAATCATATCCTTTAGGGATAGGAGGTGCGGCATCTGGACATCCGATGAAGTCGCTCTAAAAGTGTGGGTCACATACAATGTTGACCAATGGGGTTTTGTTTGGGGGTGAGATGCTCATTCGCGGTGAGCAGACAAGCGATGAAGCCGCTCTAAGCATGCAGGGGTCGTCCCCCTCAACACGTAATTTCCCTTGTCGTTGTAGAGTGCGGTATCCAGACATCCGATCGAGTCGCTCTAAACATGTGGGTCTGCAGCTACTCTACCAATCACGATCCTCGTAGAGAGGAGATGTCAACTGCGGTATGTCTGCAGCCGATGACGTTACTAACACTGAACCAAGGTTTCTTTGCTACTGTGAGGAATTTCTCTATGTACACTACTAGAACTATTTATTAAACGCTATCACGTGAGTATGTCTCGGAGCCAGCTGAAATTGAGCCAACCTGCCCAGATGGTGTAACCGCGGCATACATGCTTTCCGATGAAGTCGCTCTAAAGCTGTGGGACTTGCAGTAAGTGACCAATCATAATAGCATATTGGCGGGGATGTGAACTGCGGTAAGCATGTATGTGATGAGGCCTGCAGGGCTGTCCACCAATGAGATGTGTTCTAGAGGCGAGATGTCAACTGCGGTATACATGCATCCGATGGAGTTGCTAAAGCCGCGGGTTACATGTTGCCTATGTCTGGGATGTGAACTGCGGTATGTATGCTTCCAGTAGAGGCCACCAATCATGGGCCTTCCAGAGGGGAGATGTCAAGTGCGGTATGTATGTTTCCGATTATAGCAAATTGCCTGGAAGAGATAGGTTATGTGTCTCTACCAATGGTAAGTCTCTCTCGGGGGAGATGTGAACTGCGGTATGCATATATGCGAAGAGGCTGTTCTCAGACAACCAATCACCTTTCTTATAGAGAGGAGATGTCAACTGCAACAAGCGTGTGTCCGATCATCGTAGTATGTTTCACTAGAAACACAACCCCTGCTTTCCTCAACCAATCAGAGCCCTTCTACAGAGGAGATGTCAACTGCGGTAATCATGTATCCGATCGAGCTGCTCTAAAACTGTAAACCCTGCATCTTTCAGCCAATTAGATTTGCTCTACGGGTGAGATGTGTGAACTGCGGCAAGCATAGATGCGAAAACGTCGCTCTACAGATTGTACCTACTGCCAATCAGATGGAGTCTACATCGGGGATGTGAACTGCGGTAAGCATGCGCCCGCAAAAGTTGCTCTAAAACATAAACCCTGCATCTTCCAACCAACCAAATCTCCCTAACAGAGGGGATGTCAACTGCGGCAAGTACACACCCGACAAGTCGTTCTAAGCATGCAGGGCTAACGCCTAGCCCCAATCATATCTCTCCTACAGGCGAGATGTCAACCGCGGTAAGCATATATCCGAAAGGCCACTCTAAAATCATGATCCCTGCTCCAGGCACCCAATCACATCGCCATAATCTCTGTAGGTATGAAGTGCGGCAAGTATAAATCCTACACAATCACTTTAAACCTACTAGTATAACCCCTGTACCTGTCCACCAATCATATCTCTCCAATAGACGGGATGTCAACCGCGGCGAGCATGTATCCGGCCAAGCCACTCTATTCATTAACCCTGCATATCCCTACCAATCATATCCCCTGTACTGGCGGGATGTCAACTGCGGTAAGCATGTGCCCGACACAGTGACTCCAAAATCTTGACCCCTATACTAATCACCCAATCGCAGCGCTGTGTCTTCTGTAGGTATACAGTGCGGCAAGTGTGTAACCTACATAATCACTCTAAACCCACATCTCCTATATCTATCCACCAATGATACCTATTCCACAGGAGAGATGTCAACTGCGGTGAGCATACATCCGATGAGTGCGGTAACCATTCATCCGGTGGAGTTGCCCTATGCATAATCTGTACCTCCCTACCCAATGACATCACTCCCGCGGGTGAGATGTTAACTGCGGCAACAGTGCACCCGAGAGCTGCAGCAAGCAGGCATCCGAATAAGTTGCTCTAAAGCTGCAGGCCTGCATCTATCTACCAATCATACCTCTTCCACAGACGAGATGTGTCAACTGCGGTAAGCATGCATCTAACAAAGTGCGGTGATCATCCATCCGACGGAAGTTGCTCTAAGTACTATGCGTGGCCTGTACCCCTATCCAATGACATCTCTCTGGCAGGCGAGATGTTAACTGCGGCAACCATACACCCGTCAACATTTCTCTGGGCATCAGCCTGTATCTATCCACAAATAACATCTGTTGGGACGGACTTTCGTTCCGAGGCCAGCGGTATATCGCTTTGGTCTACTGGTATGAACGTGACAACATCCCTTCTACAGGTGGGATGCCAACCGCGGTAACCATGTACCCGACAAGCGCAGCAATCATCCATCCGACAGCACTGTTCTGATGCTCTAAGCATCTGCGGCCTGCATCTATCCACCAATAGCATTTCTTCTACAGGTGAGATGTCAACTGCGGTAACCATGCACCCGATGAGTGCGGCATCCATCCATCCGACAGACTCGCTCTAAGCACACAGCCTCCAAGCCTATACCAAGAGTCCAGCAGCATAGAATCCCCTCACCTACAAGCCCTGTTTCCAATCTTCCAAGTCCCAACCATGGGGGGAAACACTTCATCCATATGAAGTGCGGTAACCATCCATCCGACAAAATGGCTCTAAGCATGCAAGGCTAGGGAAGGAACCAATAACATTCCGCCTTTGGTGCAGGGATTAGCGCACGGGCCAACAACTCCGCATGGTGCTAATGCATGTAAGATGCACGGACCAAGTAAGCGGGATGAATCTCAGGGGGAATGGAAATGGCTCTACGGAGTACCCCGTAAGGTGTGGTGTTTCTTGGGTAGTTTTGGGGGATGTTCTGATGGTTCTCACGGTCGCATATTGGTTCTAATTGGGGATTTAGGTTCAAGGGGAGTGATTCTTCATTTTGAGGTCTTATTACGCTTAATGTGCTGTTTGATTGGATGAAGTAATGAGAGTTTGCTGAGTCGAAGCAGGATACTATCGGCTGCCCAGAGATATATAATGCTTAAGACATATATAATGATGGTACTACGGGTTAAATGTAGACCAAATTCAGGAGCGAAAGCACTGTGGTTCTATTTAAGCTAGCTAAAAGGAAGAAATGTAGCAAAATGGCAAGTCTCCATTATATCAAACACCTAACATTTCATGACGCATGGCATAAGACCGCCACGAAGTCGTCTAGTCTCCGTTCCACGACACATGAACATCCAATCCCCCGTGCTTATGGCTTTGAAACGCCGCAACAGCAGGTTCCTCCGCTGGGTTCCCGTCCAATTACATCTAAATCCTATAAGCAGCGTGGTCAAGGTGAATTATGGAACAGCTCTATCACGCATTAGCCTTCTCCAAATCCAAAAGGCAAAGAAAAAAGAAAGAAAGAAACCCACCTATGCCCCACAAGTCTAAACTCGTGCACCGAGATAACCCGTAATTCCCTACCCTACAGCCTTCTCCACCCGATAACTCTCCCAGCGCAGTATGAGTCCCATTCATCCTCGCCGTATCACCAGCAGCAAGGCAAGACTGTCCACACTACAGGCAATGTATCGCTTACTCTGCTAACCTAGATGGTAAGTACATTGATGGATATAATCACCCCTGGAAACTGCTGACAGGCTGCCGCCTGAACGAGTAGGTAGTAGTCGAATACTATGCGCTTTGGCGAAGACTTCTGTCGCCCTTACCAGACGTGACGGACGCACGCATTGCTACTGGAGTATCGTTTTGATCTCACAGTCACGGCTTTTCGACGAGCCGGGAGAAATTTACCCGCCATCCCAGAGCTCAGCTGCCTTCCCTGCCATACAGTTCCTACACACTGCCTCCAGGGCTGGTGAAACAGCCAGCTGGTGGATTCGCGAATCCAACCCAGACGAATAGCATGGAACCGATTCACAAGGATCGCGTACGACAACTGTGTTCATCGAGTTGCGCCAGAAGTTTCCCTTAAATCATAAATATCGGAGCATTAAAGTCTGGAATTTGACCTCACAGAACTTGGTTGAAGGATGAGAGTATCGGGCACCATGGCTCCTGACTCGATTATCGTACCATGCCATCATCTGCATCCTCAAATATCCGCCTCTGCTCACCATGCAAAGTCAGAGGATGCAGAATGTTTTCAAAGAGTTCCTGCACCATACAGCTTTTGCAATTTCCAACCATGTCTCATGGATACGATACTTGACCGATCTTACGATCTCGAGGAAGTTCTCCTCATCTGATTCTTTAATCAGGTATTGTCTTGCAGTTAAGCTATTATGTAGTTTCTCACGACACAAGGATACCAGCGCAACAAGTCGGCAAAACTTTGAAGAGTTTGTCGGATTATCTCCACCTTAATTGCAATGGTCGTCGGCAATTCGATTGGTGGGTGTCTATGACAATGCCTCGACCTGATTTTTACATATCTTAGGCATCAAAGCAGCAAGATCTGGCCAACGAGATGTTCATATTGTCGCAATTGGATGCAGCGTGATATCAAGCCATAGCTCATGGCATCCTTCAATTACCCCTCTTCTATGTATGTCGCGGGTAAATTCTCTTCTGTTGGAGATGCTCGGTCTTGGTTTCCGGATATGGCATTTCGCTGGACTATCAGTCCGACCTCGGGCAGTTAACACCCGTTCCACTTTGATCCCTTTGGTTCTACAGTCTGCTCTGGAATCCGGGGCCCCGGGAAGTGCGGGATTAAATCTCAGACCTCGTATGGGATGCAGCAGTGTGGTCTGATAGAATATTGGGCTCCAATGGCGGAATTCCCCTACACAACTGGACCTTTGTACTCTCAGCCAGGCCTCCATTGATTGAAGGCATTAAAATATATATAAGACGGCACTCCTCCTAATATTCTACATCCAAACACCACCATGACCAAGACATTTCTTATCACGTCAATCCTGGCGACTCTTGCCCGCGCAGCAATCGACTACACCTGGGACGCAGTGTCTGCCATCACCCCTTCCAATGTCAGTCTTTCTTTTGTGCAAGCAATTCCGGAGAATGGCACATTCGTGGTTCCTTCAGGCAATACTGGCTGGCCCACGAACCCCATCCATCTTCCAGAGCTGTGTGCCGTCGGTGCCACGGTGCCAGGAGATACACAGAATGGGACGTTTGGATTTGGTCCATTTCTGCCTGTGCAGTGGAACGGGCGGACATTGTAAGTTCATACCAAAGGCAATGTTCTCTATTTAGACTGATCTATTTAGGACTGTGGGAAACGGTGGTCTAGCTGGAGGTGTGAATTGGGTTGATATGGTTGCTCTTATCATGCTTCTCTTCTTGAATACTCCTGACGAATAACAGGGAACGGGGGTGAAATACGGCCATGCTGTCCTTTCAACCGACAACGGACACAATAGCACATCGACTGATGCATCCTGGTCGTACCAGAATCCTGCAGCGCAGACCAACTTGGGGGGGAGAGCTCTGCATGAGACGGTCGTGTATGGAAAGGAGATTACGGAAGCGTTCTACGGAACCGAGCCAGCATATCACTATTATCAGGGCTGCAGTACGGGTGGTCGCCAGGGCTTCAAAGAGGCAGAGATGTTCCTGGATGATTTCGACGGTGTTATTGCTGGAGCCCCTGCTTGGTGGACGGTGCGTCCTCATCTACCTCCTCATTTATCACAATCTAATAAGCATAGTCCCACCAACAAATCTGGTAATTCTGGCTCGGCTACGTAAACTACATCTCCAACATCTCCATGATCCCAGTGGACATGTTCGACGTGATTGGAAAGGAAATCCTCAAGCAATGCGATGGTCAAGATGGTCTTGTTGATGTAATCCCCCCATTCACTCCCCACCTTCACCACAGGCATATACTAAAAATCACAGAACGTAATATCCAACCCCTACGGCTGCAACTTCAACCCCGAACCTCTCCTCTGCATGCCCACCACCATCAACACCTCCTGCCTCACACCCCCCCCAACTCACCACCCTCTCGACCATCACCAGCCCCTACACCACCCCCAACTCCACCCTCTTCTTCCCCTCCTGGCTCCACGGCTCCGAACACTTCTGGTCCCTGAACATCGACTCCGGCAATCCCAACATCATCGGCCTAGGTTACATCCAATACACACTCGGTCTAGGAGCAACCTGGAACTGGCGAGATTACAACTCCTCCATCCAGACTCTCTCCTCCACCTTGAATGCCGGCCAAGCCGATGCCTCAGATTACAACCTCACCCCTTTCTATCGCTCCGGCAAAAAACTCATCCACTATCACGGTATGAGCGATGGTGGTATCGCCACGGGGGCAAGTTACTACCTCTATAAAGAGATTGATCGGGCGATGAGATCCAGTGGGGGGGAGTTGGATGAGTTTTATCTCTTTACTGATTCGGGGGATGGGTCAATCCTTCTCTTTCTTACTCTTACCTAACCTTATACTTGATTAGAAGAAACTGATAATTATAGACATTGTGTCGATACAGCAACCTACGTCAACGCCCCCTACTACATCGCCGGCATCAGCATGACCAACAACGGCCAGTACTCTGTACCAGGATATCAAGACCCGAAACACGATGTTCTTCTGGCGTTGATGAACTGGGTAGAGAACGGCACCGCCCCGAAGGCGATCATCGGTACGGCGTATGAGAATTTCACTACCATGGAGAAGATTACCCGTCAGAGACCGATCTGTGCGCATCCTAAACTGGCTAAGTACCTGGGGAGTGGGGATGTTAATAGAGAAAAGAATTGGCGGTGTGAGGGGTTATATTAGATCTTCTATCCCATCTTGTGAATATAAGAAGTCTTATTATCGCCATTCCCCCATACAGAAACCCTAACATAGAGAAAAGAAAAAGAAAGAAGTTAAGGCAAAACAGCAACCAACCCAACCAACCCCCCAATAGCGGCCAGAGAGCCCTCACCGCATTAAGCAACGCCCATTTCCTCATCAACCTCACCACCTCTTCCCCATCCCCACCCACATCCCACCTCCAACATCCTTAGTACTTCTCTCCGCCAACTCCATCAACCTCCTATTCGTCCCCCCATCCCACCCCCGTCCACGGAACAATCCCCCCACCAACGCCGCAGAAACCATATACGTGGAGGAACTCCCCCTGGGGGCGATCGCCGCCAGGGTGGTGGAATTTCTCGTCGACCAGGCCAAATACAAGAATGTGGATGTGAGGAAGAGTGCGAGGGGCGGGACGCGCCGTTTGCCGGTTTCGTAGAGGGTTTTCCATTGTTTGGGGAGGGTGGATGTGGATGTGGGGTTGGTGGTGGTGAGGAGGGAGGGGATGGTTAGGTAGGTTAGGGAGAAGATTGTTCCTGGTTTTTTGTTATTGGTATTTGGTTGGGGGAGGGGGAGGGGGCAGGAGGAAGGGGAGGGATGGGGGGAGGGGGAGGTACCGGATAACCAGGCGGCTCCGCTGAGACCTATTGCTTGGGCTATGCAGAATGTTGGGGGGAGGGTGCTTGTTGTGAGCATTTTGTATATGTATAGAACTATTTTTTTTGGTTTGGGGGTGGGGGTGGGGGTGGAGTAGAAGGGAGTAGGGGGTGGTTTTATAGTATTGGAATAGATAGTCATGAGTCATTGACATCAGTGAGGAGTTTATTTTCTTGTTGGAATCAGGGTTGTGAGGATTTTTTGTTATTTCCGAGAGTAGTAACTAGTAACATGGAAATACTACTGTGTATGTTATAGTCATGTCGTGCCATGTGGTTGATGACCCACATTCTTCCTTGCACGGTTAGCTGAGTAGCCTGAACTTTGAAGAATGTTGTGGTTGGTGGGGATGCTCGCTCGGCTTTTGCCGGGTTTTGTGGGGGCGGTCGGGTTTGGAGTCAGTTGTCACCATTCTTGCTGACTTGCTGAGTCTATTCCGTACATTGTAGGTTTTCAGGGTCGTAAGACCCTGGATATAAATATTGAATTGGTTCTGTTGTCATTGCATATATCTCACTCAGTTCGTACAACTGTACAGTGTATAATAGTCATCAAAATGCATTTACTGTGTTAGGCACATCGATGCGTTACGGGCTCCCATTTGGTATTCTAAAGGTGGATTTCGCGATTTCACATTTTATCAACTATGGTATGTAACTGGTGCTCTACATGTGTAGATAGTATCTTATCTGATTGTTAAGAGTAGTAACCAGCACCAGAGTGAATGAAGAGCTTGATCCGGGTATACTGAATGAACCAGAGCAAACAACTAGTAAAAAAACTAGGACAGACAAGTCAGGTATCACCAAATCCATAATCGCTATACCGAAATATGCAATACCTGCAACACGGAATCGGAGCGGAGGTAATTATCCGTATCAACTCCCCACCCACCCACCCAACCAACCAACTCCTGAACCCAACTCCAACAAATCCCCAAAACCCAAAGAAAAAAAATCAATCACAACCACCCCTCAGCCCTACCCACATACACCCCCAACGTCAAAATCAGCGTATACACCTCCCCTCCCTGTCCCCGTCCCAATCCCAGCTCCTCCAAAAACCTCACCTGTTTAGCCTCCCACCCCCCAACCCTTAGCCCCTTTTTCTCCAACCCAGCCAGCCCCGACCGTCGAACTCGCGGATCCGCCCCACCACTAGTAACGCACAACACGAACCGGGGATTCTCATCTTCGCAAGCCTTTCCATTATTAGCGTTGTTGGTATTGGCATTGGCATTGGCATCGGAGTCGGTTACTCCCGACGCCGACGACACCGACGCCGAGACGGGTCTCCGCCCTCCGGGAAAGCGTCTTCGCCATTCGAGCGTGATTCCTCCTCCTCCGTCCTTGGCACCAGCACCAGCACCAACACTAGTGAATTTGTATCCTTTGTGGGATCGTGTCACGGTCCAGGATTGTTGTGTCGAGGGGAAGAATATCTCGTCTGTTACTTCCCCTGTAGTGGTATTATTATTTGTCTCCCCTTGTTGGTTTTGTTGCCGTTTAGACGACGATGGAGAAAGGTAGATAACTCCCGCGGTGGTGGGATACTGTAGTATTTCCGATTTCGAGATTGCGTTGCCGTTGCCAGCACCAGGACTGGTACTGGGACGGGTGGGAGTAGAGGCTGGAAGATTGGTGTATGCGTCACTCTGTAGGATGTAGATGTCCCGGGCGTGGAGTTTGCGGGGACATTTGGGGAGGGATTTTCCCTGGATGGGGGGTTGGTAGATATCGAGGATTGGGAGGACGCGGTGGGAGGTGGATGAGAGTTGTTGGATTTGGAGAAGAAGACGGGGGAGGAAGCGTAGACGGGGAGTGAATTTTGGGGGTGGGTGGGCGAGAGGGAAGGTTTGTTTGGGGGTTTTGGAGGGTCTGATTCTGATTAGTTTGGATACTTTGGGGGGAGCGGAGGGAGGAGGGTTACTTTGTTTGGCTGTAGATGGAACTTTCTGTGTCGCTGTCTTGGGAGGACATGGTGTATAGGTACTAGATTCAGTATCTAGGTGGTAGATAGATAGGTAGGTAGGAAGTGTAGTATGGATAGGATAAACTGTGATGAAAAGAAGACAAGCCACATTTATGTATCCCCCTCCTTCACCAGACAACTAGAATCAATCGTACTCGTTTCCATCGCACGGACAGTTTCCATTCATGCATCAACCTACGGAGTACACCCAAGCTTATTCTTTTTTTATCGGCTTGGCAAACCACTGGGCTGAGGCACCCTAAGATTCAGCCTACGTCGGAGGTTCTAATTCGCTCCCCGGAGGTACTGTGGGGCCGGTATTGGCAGATTGGGATATCGGATACGGATACGATCGCTGCCGAGAACTGGTTCGAGGTTCCGTTTCGCGGTACGAGTACGACTTATTAAGCGGTTTTAACTTCACCCCTGGTGCAGCGGCAAATTGAAACATCCAGATTGAATGGTCGATGCGGTCCGGACCTTAGATGGATGCCTCCGTATTCGTTTCCGATGGGGGGTTTTTGTAACGGTGGGTTTGGGCTTGGCTGAGGCAGTGTCGGCGCCGATGTCCGATGCACGGGAGGGAAGGAGGATTGGGGCTGACTCGTGGAGAAGGATTCTGTCAGATCGATGAGAATGCCTGTTTGGGATTGCTTTGCGGTGAGATGACGGTCAGCCTTGTGTGGCTGGCTTATGGATTGGGTTAGGTTAATGTGGAGTTAGTTAGTACTTCTTTGTACTTAAAGTTGGTGGCTTTCCCCTGTCATCAAATCTAAAATTCTTTCTCAGGGTGGATGTTTGGATGTGCATGCTTTCTGGGGTTTATTTTTGTATCTGGCTGGATTCATTGCTACGAGCTGACTGCTTCTTTGTACAGCGGTTTTATCTTGGCAGCTGTGCTTAACCATCATAGGATGTAACCCCCAGCTCCAATGCCTTGATCTGCAGTGCCAACAGCCGCGAGTAATACCGACACAAAGCCAGGTTTCCTCCCATCAACCATAGTCCCGGATGGCCTGTCCGGCGCCACATGCGCATCTCTCCCCTCTCGTCGAATCCCCACACATCATTCACCTCGGCGCCCTCGTCGCCAAAAATAATCCGTGCCTGCGTTGACATGTTCTGGTACCCCGTGGCTAGGATGATCTCGTCCGCTTCGAGCTCCGTTCCGTCCGCGAACCGGAGACCGTGGGGGAGAATCTCCGTGATCTCCTGGCCCTGCTTCACTTTGACTTTGCCGTCGACGATCAGCTGGCTGGCTCCCACGTCGATGTAGTAGCCTCCGCCCCGTTGTAGATACTTTACTAGTAGACCCGCTTCGTTTGGACCCCGGTCCACCTGGAAGCCGGCTCGCTCTAAACCCTCCAGTGTTGCCTGGTCTCTCTGGTTCTGTAGTCGGGTGATCTTGATCTGCTGCGCCTTGAACAGCTCCGACGGGATGCTCCAGAGATAGAGATCGGCATCCTCGTTCGGGGGGCCGTCTTCCTCATACAAGCCCTTGAGACCGATGTCGACGATCGCCTGCGACGAAATCACGCATGTTGAGCTGCGCTGCACAATCGTCACATCGTATCCCTTCTCGTAGTAATCTTGCGCAATGTCGTGACCGGAATTGCATGCCCCAACTACGACAGCCTTCTTGCCTTTGGACTCGGGGTTGGCACCGGGAAACTCGCTGCTGTGGCAAATGCGATCGCCTTGGAAAGAGTCGATGCCTTTGAAGTTGGGTAGGTTCTTCTTTCCAGAATGACCAGTGGCCTGGACGATATACCGAGGCTGAATGGTGCGAGTCTCCACCGTGCCGTCCTCCTTTCGTCTCTGCAGGTCAATCGTCCAGACCTTCTCTTGGCCATCCCACGAGGACTTCTTGATGCCCGTTTTGGTCCACACATTCAGCTCCATCAGCTTGGCATAGCACTCGAAGAATTCGGCAAGCTTGTCCTTGGGGGTGAAGATGGGCCAGTTCGGAGGGAATGGGACGTAGGGAAGGTTGTCAAACCACACCGGGTCATGCAGCACCAGCTGGTGGTAGCGTCGGCGCCAATTGTCCCCGATGCGATCCTCTTCGTCGATGACCAGCGCATCAATACCCAGCATCTTGAGACGAGCCGCGATGGTGAGGCCAGACTGCCCGGCACCTGTTCGAGTTAGCTGGTATGATGATGCGGAACAGGAAACCTACCGACGACCAGGACAGTCGGGGACTTTCCCTCGGCATTGATATCGGCCGTGCGACGATCCTGCCAGTTCTTGCGATCCGGGTTCTCACCATGCTGCGCGCCCAGGGGTCTTTTATGGTCCACCGCCTCTGCGTGGTCAACAAATCCCACCATGGACGTGAAGAAGGTGAAAATCTTCCACTCGCCATCCTTCTCCGCCAGCCGTACGAGGCCCCTACCGTTGCTGAGTGAGTCTGAAAGCGTGATGAAGAACAATACTCCAGTGACATCTCCAAATGCGTCAATGGGCCCGAGATAAGGTCCCTTGAATGGCGATGAGCTGTCAATCTCAATCTTGCTGGGGAGACGGGCAGACTTGAGGAGGCTGAAGATGTTATCTCTGCCTTTGGCAGTGTGAAAGTCCCATGTCAGGCAAAGATGGTCTCGCCAGAAACCGTCTTCGAGGAACAAGTCACAAATCGCCTGGACATCTCCCTTACTCAAGGCCGTGTTGATCTTCTCGACGAGCTGCGACGCGACCTGGGCGGCATTGACATCAGTCGACGAAGAGGTCTGGGGAAATTTTCCCACAGGGACATTGAACGAGCCGGGCTCGACGTGGACTTTGGACATTGTGTTTGTGTGCAAGGTGAGGTCGTGCGGGGTTGGATTGGACTCCCGGAGAGCCGAGGTTTGAATGTTGTTGGGGACCCCGCTTCTGAGATGCAGCTACTACAGCTGAGGTTAGTAAGTCTCGTATTGGCCAGCGCCACTGACCTCGGTGGTCTTCGATGACTAACAGACTTTGACGACTTGACAATTAGATGCAGATCATGAGGCCAGGGGGGCTCGGACAGGCTTATATAGAGGTGGAAACGTGACCTACATTACTGAATGTTGTAGGAGGCATCACGATCGACGTGACACGACATCAAGTGGGGTTACTGAGGGGTAACGAAGGGTTGCATTGCCGCCTTGAACAGTGGTCAATTGAGACTGGAGGAAGCAAGGGAGGAAAGAATGGAAACGAAGAGCAACAAGAAGAGTATCCCATGTTCCGCTCGGGTTGCATAACGGCATCAAACGGATTGGACGGGGAGCTGCTGGCACAGGGGCTCGAACCGCGGCCCTCATGTACCATACCTGTTCCCAACTCACACCCCGCTCGTGTAAAAACCACTAGACCGAAAATGTTCGCTGTTGTGGAGACAGTCCAGACCGATTTCGATAGTTTCCAGCACTATCACTCAGAGAATGAGTAAAGAACCAATTCATCCTTCCCACGCAGCACTCATTCTTCAACATGCCCTTTGTCCAACTTGTGTGTGAAGCTCGTTAGCGCTAAGCAACACTAAGTGGGAAGCTCACCAAGCTCTGGCTTCTTATTGGTTCTTCAATTTACATGTAATGTGACCTGACCTATGTTGTCAGTCCTCACCGCTTCGCAACTCCTTGGGCTGCATATTAGATGCGTACTGTATATCTTAATGGAACATGATGTCAAATAGATACTGTTTTTACATTCAGAAGCATCATTGGTCTAGTGGTAGAATTCATCGTTGCCATCGATGAGGCCCGTGTTCGATTCACGGATGATGCACAGCAATTTCTTTTTTTTTTACTTTTTTATGCTGCGGCTTTGGGTCTCTCGGCTCTTTTTTTTTATCTTCATGACCTTTCAATTGGACTTATGGTGCTTCGGTATGATATGTAAGTTGATGTATATGCAATAAACTAGTAGAGAGTGATCCACCCAGATCTAAAACTGAACCACCAACCATGCATGCCAAGCTAAGAGACAACATCCCTTCTTCTTCTCCTGCTTTGACTAGCATACCGACTTTCCAAACACAGTCGACCGAGAGCCAGTGTCTCCAGCGTCTCGGTTCTCCCACCCCACACCTTTCCCCTCCCGGACCCATCTGATTTCCTCTGTATCGGAGGTATCCAGCATGTTACGGCCGCTCCAAACAGCATGCATGCTGCAAATACAATCATAACGTAGCCGTGGCGCCGGACCGGCTCTTCTCCGAAACCTCCGCCGAAATTGTAGTACGCAGAAAAGATCTGTACCACTACCGAACCGATTTTTCCCGCCCCAGCACTGATGCCGTGACACGTGGCGCGGTAGCGAGTGGGGAAAATCTCAGCGGGAATGATATAAGTTGTGGCGTTCGGCCCTATGACAGTTAGCCATGAACTACAAGTATCGGAGCATAGGCGTACCAAAGTTGAACAGTGCTTGTCCGATTACGTACAAGACCACCGCCACAGGCCCTTCTTTTTGTATACTGATAAGCATGCTTCCGAGGGCGATGAAGAGTGCCGATAGTGCGAGAAATGAATATTTCTGCAAAGCCACTCTGTCCAGTTTGTGGATCACCAAGATAAGAAGAAGGCCGCCGATAAAGCTGCCGACGTTGAGGATAACCAGGGCATGAGTGCAACACGCGAAGAACATGTCGTAGACATTTGCCAAAGGGCTGTCATCGGTCTCCCAGTAGGGTGCCGGGGCGCTCAAGTGCAGTGACCCCCAGGTCTTAGCCAAGAATTGTGGGCTCGAAAGACTGATGCCGTAGAAGCCAAAGTCAAGGAAAAACCACGATACAGACGTCGCAGCAAGAGTACGCCAGTTCCCCTCCACCCAGAAGTATTGCATAATGTCCTTTCGCGTCAAGTGCCAATGTGAGTTTAGGGTCGCAGGCTGGAGGATGCCCGTTTGGGAGGTGGAAGATCGGTCTTCCGCCGTGATAGTGGTCAATGAGATCGCCGGTTGCGGAAGGTTGTGCCAACTATCAGCTTCGAGGGTTGGGGAGGGGGAAACAGAGTTGAGATTGGTAAAAAGCATGGTTGCATCGAATTCCGTCGTCACAGGGTCATCGTCTATCTCCATGAGAAAGCGCGGAGACTCGGGGACGAAGAACCGGAAGCAAGTAGCTATTGCTGCCGGAATTACACCGATACCAATCACATAGCGCCACATCCTATCCACGGACTTGGTCATGTCATCGGCATCGCCGCGGCTGGCGGCAATGACAATCAGTGATACCAGGTTGGCCCAGATCTGCCCCAACGGCTGCATGAAGAACACGGAAGCCATCATTCGTGCGCGATGCTTAGTAGGCGCAAATTCACTCGTGATGACAGCACTCAGCGGATAGTCTGCTCCCACACCGATGCCCACGACGATGCGCCACCATATGAACCAGGCATATATGTTCATCGAATCATTCTCGCCACGAGAGGCCATGACAACGCCCAGGGTTGACGTGATCATAAGGATCAATTCCAGGCCGTACATCTTCTTGCGCCCGTTTCGGTCGGCCAGATACCCGAACAAGATCTGCCCCAGAAGTGTGCCACCCAATGTCGCGATGTTGAACAGAGTGATCTTTATTGACGAGACTTCCTTTCTCCAGTACACGTATGAGATCATCGGAAGGGCCATATTGCTTGCAAACAGCTGCATAAGTCAGACCAATCAATTGGACCAAACAGCACGAAGACTGACCGTGTATCCATCGAGAAAGAACCCAACACCCGCAACGAAGACGACTAAGAGCTGGAATCCCTGGCGGTCGATAGTATCATACACCTGCCGAGCTCTGACCTCTCGGTCCTGTCGTACCACCATCAGTCACCGGTCATAAGCTTGGATGAACCTCATACCTGCTCATGCTCGAAATCCCGAGCTCGGTCGGTCTTGTACCACCTTGTGCGAAAGTTACCCATGGCAATAGAGTAGTTGTATGAAATCAGATATTATGTAGACAAGAGCAATCAATAGATGACATCATGAAGGGCCATCACATGCATAGAATGGAGAACGATCCTGCGGCCCCCAGATCGAGGATGGGGGCCAGAGAAAAGGATCAAGCATGATTGAAAGAAAGGAGAGGGTGAGAGGGGTTGGCCAGGCCCACCATGTGTCGGGAGCACAACGGGGGCAGCCTCTCTAATGCAGGAAAGTTTTGACTACCGACAGGCGGACCGGTGATTGGCAGACTCGGGGCCGGTGCGTGCAGTAGCGGCCGATGCGGGACGAGGCGCATGGGGCAGTGACCCAATTCCTCGCTCCACGTGCGGCACGTGCGGGCACGATGGGGACTCATTGGGGCCCACCTGCCCACTTGGACTCCTCGGGCAGATGAACGTGACGCCACAAGTAGCATGATCCCGGACTACACTCGGTGCCTAGCCATTGTCCGAGGTACCTCCCGCACGACACGAGGCAAATTGGCCGTTTGAGTTCGCCCAGAGATAAAAGAAGCTAATCGGGAGCCCGTCCCATCGGTCTGCGCGGGCACGTGCTCGTGCTCATGCCTCGTAAGGTTCTTGTTTGTTGTTTGACAATAGGGGTATAGTACTGAGCGACTGGCTCGAGGCGGAAAACAAAAGTGCAGAGTACCTCGCCAACGCCACCCGAACTCCTGCTGCAATTTTGAGTAATCAGAATCGCTCCACGATGTATTAGATGCGTGCCAACTTCAGTCCGTTGCAATGGGTATCGTATCTGAATCTATGGGGGTATTATTATGTGGTGTGCTCTGTTAGAAACTGGCAGAATTCTTTCCGGTCTATACGAGTCAGCGATCGATCGATTAAAATGCAAGAGCACGGCCTACCCGAGTCATCGAGAAACTGGATGGATAACGTCTTCATCTCCGAAAGGATGTCGAAGTTGGGTTGTAACTGGAGAACCACTGGCTTTCCCGCCTTTTTTCCCGGATTAAAGCTGCCGATGCAGGTAACCGGTATGGACACATAGCGCTTCAATTCTTTTCGCTGTGAGTTGGCAAAAAATAAAAGGACTTGTTTCCCGTTATGACCACGTAGGATGCGTAGGTTCTGGCTTATGCACTCCTCTCCTCTTCCTTTTGATTTAGCCTCTGCAATGCCCGCAATGAAGACCAATCTCGAGCCCAGGATTAGTTCCTGAAATTGCACGCAATCTGCATCGACATTAGCAGGAATCTACTAAAGAGAGTAACTACCGACCCCTCCATTCTTCAAAGGTATAGGAAATCTGCGTCAGAAATACTGTTTGGGCTGATTGAACAGTTTGTTCTTCCATAAAGGAGATGCGAAGCGATGGCTCATTCGGGAGTTTAGGATGCTCGAGGTGAGGAACTGGAAGCTTCGTGTCGTTGACTGGATGAGGGAAACAGTAGGTTAGCGATGTCTGCTGGCTCTTCTGGCTCACTTACACGTGTGAACTAAAGGGGTCTGTTGACCCGGCCCCCCACCCAATTCAAGACATTTTAAACTGCCCGTGGCATCTTTGCGGATATCGATGTAGGTGTAACGTAATTTAAAGAGCTTGTTACTCCGGACGAAGGATCTGTTATGGCTGTAAGCGTATGTGTTAACCTGGGAACCGGGGATGCGAACATGGTCACGGAACTATTTAGTGGTAGGCGGCAAATGCCGTCGTACAAGGAGAAGCACGAAGCCTGTCTCGACCGGGACCCGATCGAGGATGCAGTGCGACTGAGGGGAGGAGGGTATGGAGGCGAGGTGCCAAAGCTAGGAGTGGAAGAGTTGGTAGAAGAAGAGATTGTGCTTTCTGGTCGAGACACGGATAGCGGAAGAGGCCAGTCCTCCGCTTCATAGTGGGAGCCTGGGGGGCTCATGGCAGACGCAAGGGGTTAAGTAGCAACGGCCCGCCTTCTGCTGTGCACTGCAATGTGGCGGGTGACTGACGAGCGACGATCGTGCGGAACCCCAGAAGCTGATCAACGTGTAGGGTCCAGAGCAATGGCATCATTCCAGGTGAGTTCCCACTGCACAAGTCGATCAAGAACAGTGCGAAGCGAGCGGCTGGCTGATTGAGGGCGAGGTTATATGGCGAGTGCTCAGTTAGGCAAGTGATAAGAAGATGCTGGGGTGGGAGCCATAGGGACCTCATGCCTAGGCCCGGGGCGGGGGAACGGCGGACAACGTGCTCGAAAGGGGGCCTGTGATTTGAGATTCCGGGGCGTTGGGTGGAGCCACATCCCTGTAGCCGGTACACCTCGTGGTTATATGGATGGTTCGAGATGGGCTTTTAGGATGGTGTCAGTGCTTTGAGATGGTGTACAGAGACGCTTCCCCGATATTGACCCACCTATTATACGGCCGCCTCGAGGAACTCGTGCTGTGGATAGGTACCCGCCTGTCCTGGCGGGTAACTGCTGGTGGATACCCCGAGTCATGGTGTGGGAGCAATAAGACCAGTGTCTTCGATCAGTCGGTAATTGACGCGGGTGCATCAGTCGGCAGTGGAACAACTACCTGTAGGTAGGCTTTGCGCTGATCAAGTCAATGCCTGCTTGAAGAGGCACAAGGTGGTGGTGTTTTGCTGTTTGCTGTTTGCATGGAGATCATGATCATGTGATGCGGATCGCATTTACGCGGGTGGCCTTACGTAAGATGTTACTGTGTACATAACTGTGTTCACACCACGTACACGCATCCAGAACGAAAAGGTATTATTAGTCTATGTACTTCTATACGGACATCCCTATCTCCATGGGGTATCCTCAGATCAGAAAGAAATAAAACCATGTGTGAAACACCAAAACACCGGCTAGGCTTCGCAAAGCTTGACAAAACAACACAGGATCTATGCACTCGACCGAGCAAGGCGAAGCGAGCGAACAGCTGTCGGCAGGGCGCTGCGCCACGGGTCGTAGAACGGGCATGATCCGCAAAGCCGCTATAAATTAGGGTATATATATGCGATCCGGGAAGAAGAATATCTTCAAAACCATGTCAGAAATCCTGCGGTATCATCGGAGAATAAACGCTTCATGTGGCGACCAGCGCGCGACGTTTGGAACATGGCAGACACTCACTTTATCGACAGAAACACGCCATGGTCACAGGACTGGGAAATGTAGCAACCAGAAGACGCGACAACTTATGTGCCAAAGTTGAGTGAGATGCCCATACCATCGGTATCACCGGAGGCAACGTGCTATATATATCAAGTGCCGTCGCGATTGTCGTACTGGTGTAAAGTATCATCCAGCTACCAGTCGTGAACTTGCCGCAATCCACAAGCAAAAGTAACCGCGAGGTATTATTCCCCTCGCGTGGATGGTCCCCGTTATGCAGTCAATGCCCAATTCCCAGTCCTGTCCTCCAGCGCACGTTTATTGAAGGGGCTTCTGAGCGATAATGCGGTAACTCGTCGTCACAAGTCGCATGGTGTCCATCTTAATAAAGGCCTCGCCGTCGAGACATAGGCGGTTGATCAGGGTCTTGAAGTGGCGGGGCAACACGTGGGTCTTGACGAGCCCCAGAATGACCTGGCGCATGGAGCGGAAGTAAAAGTCGACCTTGTCGATTAAAGGCGCTTGCAAGCCTCCGACACTGGCGTTATCCGAGCGGACCACGGTAAAGCCGGCCTCGGTCAGGGCCTTCTCGAGGCTCTCGGGGGTGGGGGTGCCCACGGCACCGATGAGAGGCTTGACGCGACTCATGAGCTCGGCGTGCTCGGGGTTGCTCGGATCGTAGTCGGGCAGGCTAGCCCAATCAAGGAGGGATATCTTGGCACCGGGCTTAACGACGCGGTAGATTTCTCGGAAAAGAGTGGGGAGATCCTTGCACAGACTAAGGGCCTGGATCTGGTAGAAGGCGTCAAAGCTGGCATCTTCGAAGGGCAGAGGCAGGGTGTTGAAATCTTGGACGACAAAGGAGTTGTTGGAGAAGCCGAGCTTCTCGTTGTAGGAACGGGCCTGGGCGATCTGGTTGGGGTCGATGTTGAGTCCCGTGACATGTGCGCCGGTGTATTGCGTCATGTGCGCGGCGACTCTTCCGCGACCGCAACCGAGATCCAACACGTGATCGCCGGCGGTGAGGCCGATGTCCTGCGCAATCGATTCCTCGTACAACAACTGATTCTCCAGCACGGTCGCCTTCTTGCTCATGAACGGGGGGATGTACATCTTCTCCACATCCCCCAGCGCGCACAGGTGGTTGAGAACACCATAGTACGCCTTGAGGCAGTCGCCCACCTTCGCCTGATAGTCCGGTCCCAGCGTCTCAACCATTTGTTTCTCGTCCGACCAATCCAGGTTGTAGATGACGTAGGATGCCATGAAGTCATCGACCTGCTTGGGCGTCAGATTGCGCAAATACCGGAATGCCTTCCAGAAGGTCTTCCATCGCTTTGGCGATGCCGATTTGTCCAAGTCCGGAAGGGTTGAAGGAAACTCCTTGTTGGCAAGCTTCTGCTTCTCAACGACGTCCAGAGAGCTACTCTCGGAGCTCCGCCCGGACTGGCGCGACGCCAAGACGTTTGTTTGAGTTTCCATTCTCCAGCTAGAAGGTTAAGAGTGGAGTTGATAGCAGCAGCGACAGCAACAATCAACAACTGGAGGCAGCGACAACGGTGCGAGGGTAAAAGTGAGGTATTGGGGGAGGGTGATGAGACAGTGGGAGACTAGAGACAGCGATTATTTTGTTGTCCAGAAAGTGCCATGCGCCAGTCGCAATGCGATATGTCCCTTTTTTTTTTTCTCCCTCGATGGAATAAAAGGCGGGGCTAGGTTAATTTATAAGCACTGCAACGAAGGGAAATTTTTTTTTCTGGCTCCTCCTTCCTGTAACAGTCAGTCCCTCTGCAACGGCGCAGGGCGGCGCCGTCGGGGGGGGGTCTTAATAATATCGATTGATTTGCCGTATGACCTGCCATGGGAAGTTAGCGATGGCCACAGTGGATTACTCTTGTCACCGGATCTGGAAAGCATCGGAAGAGTCGGAAGTGGCAGGTCCAGAGCAGCACGGGAAGAGACGGCAGCGACGAACCGGAGGATGGAGATTGGAGAATCATGGGCGATGCGCGCTGGTGGCTCTGGCTCTGGCTCCGTTGTTTGGGATTTGTTGTTGGTGAGCAACGGCCAGCACTCCGATGATTAGCACGGAGTATCTCCTCACAGGAATCGGACCCCCCTGTTGGTTGGGGGTAAGCTACTGCTACGACATTAGCTGCTAGTTAGTTATCAATCCTGGGATGAGTCAAGGGACTGCCGGCCATAACACGGGCCTCTTCTTCCCCTCTGATCACCGGGGCTACTTCATGCCACTGGGATGCAATTCGGACAATTGTCCACCATTGACCATTGATTGCCAGCGACCCTTCGTACGTGCTTCAGGCCAACCACCCTACCTGGATATAACGGGCTTTGGACGGTGATAGTGGTGGTCACCATTGAAGGATGGGATGGTCAAGGAAGTTGCTAGCGCCGGAGCTAGTGCTGTGCAGCTGGATAGAAGCCCACTTCTCAGGGTACACTACTGACTAGTGTCGTGACCCATCTAGGGTGCTTGCTGACGGCAGACTCCAGGGCCATCAGCTCTAAGTTGGTCTATTTGTTCCTGGTGCGCCAAGCCGTCTCCAGTGCGTAATGGGATGCAACTGGTCCATCCCAGTGATCCCACGCATGAGCTGATCAATGGGCATCCGCCGTGCCAAATGAGCACGGCCTTGGCAGTTAAGGCTTACTTTCATGGTGGTTGCTTGCTTTCATGAGCAACTCTCCCGAAGCCGGACCCCTGCGATTTATGACTTCAAAGACCTTCATACGAGGTTTATGAGCAAGACTTTGATTTTTGATGATGCCTCATCTTGGTGGCCTCGCCCTATAGGGATGCTGCGGCCTGGCTGTTGAAACTTGAGGCCAGCGTTAGAGATTCGGAGCCATGGACGTTCCGATTTCTGGTTCAGTGTTCACAGCGTATTACCCAAGAGAATCTGGATTTCCCTCTGCTTCGAGCGTTTGTGCTTATGGTTCCGGAGCGGAGTGCAAAATTTTCGCAGGAGGAGCGGCTCTGACGGGGATGAGTGGCTGGATCAGGCAATTCACCGCGCAATTCACCGCGACTCGGACTTTGAAGCCGAGTATCCGCCCCACCCCGTACCAGTACCCGTATTTCCGTTCATCGTCTTAATCCGCTGGTCTTCCGTCTTCCGTATCTCCTCCGGCTCATCTCCGTTGCTCTGTATCTAGTCTGTAGAAAGTGAGACCAGATGTCTTGGTAAGCGGTGCCCGTTCCATTCTTTTACTCTTCCAGCAAATTCTAGGGTCTCAGGTCGGATTTGCGGGAACCACATCTGTGTCTAGTGTCTACTGTGTGGATCTTATCACCATCCGCCTCAGTCGTCATCAGCCATGGAAATAATGTGAGGCCACTGCACGATCACGACGATCACGAGGTCATCCACCGTTGGATGCGGAGGGGTTTCTGCCACCCGTCCGGGGAGACATCTCGTCGTATTTACCTCATGGAGCATGGATTGACGGTCGCAGATAGTAGAGTAAGTAGTAAGGCTGGATTGATTGCTCGTACGCGTGTAGGCCAAATTGGAAATGACGTGGCTGGTCGGGCCTGGCCAGAGCACCCGCCATCCCTGCTCGTGCAGGTGCATCTGGTGGTCCGACCCTTTCTTTGTCCTCGCCGACATGCGGCCATGGATCGTCGCTCGCTTCGATACTACGTGTGACACCCGAAGGGACGGGATTATCACTGAATATCATGCGCCTTTTTCACGACCCTGGATTTTTTCGCACTATCATGACAGTCCCCACTTTGCTCCGCCCGGACTCCGACTCTATCCTCATCACGGCAGTCATCCCAACAACAATCCTGGAGGGTGCAGGTCTCCGACGAATTTTCGCCCGCAATCGCATTCCTTCTCAACCCGAAAATCGCTTTTCCAACTAAGAAAAAACAATGCAGGGGAAACCCTATGGAGCCCTTAAAAACGACCGAACACGTGACCACACCTATCACTAACAACATCCGCACTCTCCCGTAACCCTCACCACCGCACAGAAAATCCCCCAAGCATCTTCATCGTGATAAAGTCTCAGATGCCAGTATCCAGCATCAACGACGTCCAAATAAGCTTATATTTTAAGTCCAGCCCTCCCCGAACCCTTACAGCAGGTCATCCTCCAAACAGAGCGCCCAGCGGCCATGACCCAGGCCCACTCATTAGGCAGCCAGATATCGACTATACACCCCGGGTACATCACAGCGGGAAGATGAACCGAGAATACCTGCCTGCTAGTCTTGGATCCGATCAGTTGTTCCCTCCCGGGTGGCGACCACCGTGCCAATCTCCAATCATCGTTCGGTGGCCGTGGGTGAGGTGTAGGTGATAGGCCGCGGACGGCTGCCTCGTGGGTACCGATGTAGTACTTATTCCCGGGAGGTGATTTCGGTGCGCTGAGATGTACTTTATTGTAGAAGAAGGTGGGTTGAGTGGGTTGGTGGGTGGGTGGGTGTCTTCTGCCGGCTCGCAGGTGGACTCAGGGTCCTGTAGGGTTGCCATTCCTGCTCCGGTGGTATCCTACCTGGGCCGAGAGGTGCTCTCATTCGTGCGCCTCGATCCTTCTAGATGATTAAGTGGTTTTCTTTGTCTTATCTAAGCTCTCGTTGTGAGAGGTGTACGGCAGTCCCGGGTGTCTTGCCACTCTAAAGGGCTTCGGGGCCTGAGAGCTTTGAGAAATTGAAATTGCTATCCGATCATGAACAGGCAAGCGCGCTTGACAAACTACATGGAAATTTACTCAAACGGGTGTGATTTCCCATCCATAGATGTTCCGGTAACACATCGGATGTCCCGGAAACGATACCTGATCTATGGATGACAGCGAGCAGCCAAGCCCACCAACCATGTTAGCAGGGCTTATAATTGAATACAACACAGTGGAAATTAACTTGATTAGATAGATTACAATAACGGTACAACCAATACCCTATCCCATGTCCCATGTCGACCCGATATACGGCCGTGAAGATACATACATCACTCCCTCACGCCAGGGAATGGCCATACCCTAAGTCACTGAATTCATCACTTTCTATCATCTACAATAATGAATGATATATTTTCTTCCTTATATAAATCCCTTTTCTCCCACTTTTGGCCTTATCTTCTTTTCCCTCCAAACAATCCTCTTGGGTCGATAGACTCTATAGTCTCTGGCTGAATACCATACCTAATGCAGAACTCAACCTGCTGACAGATTTCTACAACATGCAGGAACCCAGATGATACCTACAGCTACAGAATCCATCCTACTCAACCAAATCTTGAAATTGACTCAAATATACAATATGGGAGTCCTTTCGAGCCATATGCCTAAGCGATAAGCCACACTCCTCATTACCGCGGCACTTGATCCAATACTCTAAGCAGAAAAGCCTGCCGTATCTAATTTACATAAAACGTCATAAATTAAATCAGACCAAATAACATCAAACGAGACTCCCCAAAAAGAGAGGTTCATGGTCTACTACTGCCGTCTGGCTGGGTGGGGGAGCTATACACTCAACCAAAACAAATCTATACCAAATTTGAGATCTATTTCCAAGTCGGTGCATCTCAGACAGAGGTTTCTCGATCACAGACTATAATTTAGGGCAAATCGCCCGTGACATTTGCAATATCATAATGGATTCTGGATACAGCGTCTGTGGATACACGGGTTACTTTATTTGGTTCGGATGTATTGCATATGTGTGTGCAATGTCTGCTCATATTCTATTTAGTTGATCGAAGTGATTGGTTATAAGGTGAGTATAACCTCCCCCAATCGGGGGGTTGGGTGGGTGGGCTGAATGGACATGGTTATTGAATGATTGGTAAGTCAATTTTAATATCATTATCATCGCTTACATCCACTTATTGCTATTACTAAAAAACTAATAAGGTAAATACTAATATACAATATCCTATCTAGACTCCTCAACTACACCTTCTCAACTACCCTATCCACACAACAGAAACCAACTCACTATATAAACATAAAAAGGTTAAACCTGCTTCCTTAACAAAAAACCTATTCCATCAACAAGAAAGCCATCTTACACCTACTCCTACCCCTGGCACATGCAAGATACAGCCCGGGGGTTAATATATTGCACTATTATCAAAAAAGATAAATGGGGTTTCCAAACACGCTAAACTAAACCAGTCCTCAGAACTGGAAAGGATGGCTGCAGTCAGATATACTGGGTTGAGCCCTGGAACAACTGTGTGCAGGAGGGGCATTAGGGCGGACGAAGAAAATACAGCCAGATGTTCGTAAAGAATATATCTGGGTGGTTAATGGGAGATCAAGTGGCATACTTTAGGATTTATTTGGGCTGATTTGCATAGACAGGGATGTGAAAGCGAGGATTGCAAATGACATCGAGGAGGGGATTCTATGGGTTAGGGTTGGCTGACTATTATCGAATTAGGACTGAATTGGGGGGATGAGTCGGCCACTGACAGTGTTTATGGAGATGTGGGAATTGCGTGGGCATACTCTTTGATTGGAAGTTATATTTTCTATTCTTCTGGGATAAGGGAGGTGTTTTCTCTCTGTCTGTTGTAGTCCCAAAAGATTTTTGAGGGACTTCTGGAATGCTCGGAAACTGTAACAATATAATTAAATTGAGTATTATCATGCTCTGATGGTTTATATTTTCCTCATTAGAAGTCTAACTGGTGATTCTGTTGATTTTCATACTCTCATTTTCTCAGACAAATGCTAGGCGCCTGCAGTTTTCATCTCATCTTTAGCTACACCCTGGATTGTATCTATACCAGGTTTGCGTCACCACTGGCTAGATAATTCATTCCGTTCCTACGCACTTCGTCGCCTTCATAGGGCTTTGGCAAACGCCACCGAAGCCCTACCACGAACAATGCCCACCATCAACCCGCAGATCCGCCCCCGTCATAAAGCTACTTCCATCACCAAGCATAAACAGCACTGGTGCTCGGAACTCATCCGCCGTACTTAACCGAAACAGCATGTTATCTCCTATCCACTGGCTCTCCATACCGGGTTTCTGGAGCGCTTCGGCCGTCGCTGCGGTACGGATGTATCCCGGGGAGAGTGAATTCACCCTAATTAGAGGCATTCCAAGACGGGAGCCCCATTCTGCAGCTAGAGAGCGCGTCAGTTGGTGAACAGCGGCTTTACTGGCGTTGTATCCGGCGGTGTCGACGCCCTGATGTGAAGTATTAGCAGTTACTGGACAGACATAGTTCATGGGTATCAGGACTGACCTTATTCGACACATACCCACTCATACTAGCCACAAAGACCATACTACCCGTGGTATTTGTCTTCATCATCTCCCGAGCAGTTGCCTGAGCTATGAGGAACGTCCCGGTGACATTGATATCTAGAACACGACGGAATGTTGATACGGGAAATTCAGTAGCGGGACCATTCCGAGATAGACCGGCGCAGGCGACCAGGCCTTTGAGGGGGTATCTTAGGGTAGGGATGAAGTGGGCGAAGGTTTTTTCGACTGCTGTTTCGTCCGTCACGTCGAGGGGGTAGTAGGTCAGTTGGCCTGAGTATTTGGTAGCGGTGGCTTGAACTTCGTCTGTGATCGAGGTTTGAGGTTATTATGGCTGCTTCATTGATTACGAGTATGAGACTCACTCCAGTTCGAAGCGGTCGGTTCGGAAGCAAGGTCGAGGCAGACGACATCGCCGCCGCTTTCGAGGATGGCGATTGCGAGTGTTGTTCCTAGAAAACCAGTAGCTCCGGTGACTGTATTCGCGATCTGTAGTTAGCAGACGTTAAGTTAGGAGTGAAACAGGGATTCTCACTTATGATGGTCCGATTGTCAAGACGAAAGAGCTCTGAGACGGGGCGTGAGGGGTCGCCTTGGGAGGGTTTGGCTTCGCGAAACTCGAGGCCGTGGACGTTGCAGTCACTTCCCATACTCATGGTGGAAGAGGCACTGAGGGGTTGATGGAAAAATCAGATGAAAGGGTGAATTTTTCAGCAGCAGAGATTGATCTCAAGGAAAGAGGAGGAAGACAGTATAGGTCTCCAGGACTTCATAACCCCACATCAAGCGGGGCTGCTTCTTCCTTGTTGATGCATGGAGAGTCAGGCTGCGCGTAGTGACCCCTCACGGACGGGCATTCCGTCTTCCCCGCCGAGCTGGGTTCAGTTCCCCTATAGGCTGTGTGTCCCCTCGGATTGATCGGACTCGGAGCATATCCCCAAAGCTCCACCAGCGGAGACACGGCCCGACCGTGGGGTAAGACATAAGCTCCAGTGGTAGATGTTCACTCTATAGCTTCGTTGAATAAATATGTGAGGGCAGCAATGTAAACTGCGTTCTCCGCCCGAAAGCTTATGGTTCTGTCCCTATTGTCGGATACATGTAGTGACAGTCATTGGTGTATACTTCAATACTATGCTCCCCTTTAATTGTTCAGATGTGGCCCAAGCAAGGCAAATATGAAGATCGATGGAAAGCGTTGCCAGCGAAGCTAAGTTACTGGTCGGTCATTCGAAGCGAGGCGTGTATCTATCCTGATAAGAAAATCTTTATCGGTATGTGATCAAAGCTTATTCTGGGTCGGATACAGCCGGGACGACCTTCGATTGTTTGAAAGGTTGAGATACCAAGCCCTCCTCAGATGAATGTGTCTAGAAGAGCTCGAAGGATGTGGTTAAATCATGGCTTGTATACGGTTAAATTTTAGCCTTATATATATAAAACCCACAAACAAAATCCCCATAATCCGATATGGTGTAGTGGCTAACATCGCCGTCTCTCACACGGCAGCCGGGGGTTCGATTCCCCCTATCGGAGCTCAAATTTCATTTTTGGAAAAATTCTATTTTTGCTCGCAAGTGGAGTACTCACGGGACATGATCAGACATGGCATTATTTGCCATTAACAGGTCCTATTCCTTCCTTCCGTGGAGGCGGCATCGACGATGGGCTGGGAGCGGCTTCGATTGTCTTGGCGCGTTCAGACCTTGGGATGAGCTCTTGGGAATCTGTGAGCTAATTTTTGAGCATGTTGCACAGCGTGCTCTTGTAGTTATCTCTTTGACAAGACAAATCTTCCGGCTTGGTAGGAGGTGTTGTGACTTGTGCGACGAACACTTTCCCAGATCATGTCAGTTATGGTGATGATGACGAGGGTTTAGAGAGGAGAGTAAGTAATTGACTATGAGGATGAACGAAGTAACCCGTCATACCATGAAATTGTGATATTCACGCGGCCTGTGTAGAATGGTACGACTATTAGCTGAATAGAATCAGGGACTTAATAGAGCAATGATAACCTTGATGACATCCGAGGACTCAAAACAACTATCTTCTATCTATCTAACCACGGGTCTTATCAGGACTAACATCTTGATCGTGACCGTCAATACGAAAACAGAAACCTCAATCTCGCTCGATATCTGGAGGAAGCAAGGAATATTCGACAGTCTCAGCACCTTGAGAATTGCCTTCCTCTATTCCATTACCTTGTGGACCCCGATCGGTCTGATCGACATCACCGTTTGCAGCGATCTCAGCATCCACAGTATTATCGGTTTCTTCAGATCCTTCCGCACACTTTTCAGCCACGGTACGCACCCTCCCCTGATCATCGAAGAAATAAGCGACAAGATCTTTTTTACGGCCCTCCAAGCGCTGAATCTCTTTCTTCGCGTTACGTATCTTGCTATTGATCACCTGTAGCTCATCGCTCTATCTCCACTTAGTGTTTATTATCGAGCGGTGGCCGCCTTGGTGGCGAGGGATAAACGTGGCATACAGCTTTTGTGAGTGTCCATTTTTTGAATTGTTCCAGCTGCCGCTTCTGGTAGCTTGCCCTGCGTCTTTGGCGCCTGGACATCTAGAGCAAAGAGATGTTAGCGTGACGTGAATGGAGGCAAACAAGTGGGATATAGGTACCTTGGGAGGCGTTGGACTTTGCCAAGTAGCATCTGCCTGAGTGTCCGGAAACATTTGCGCCTGCCACGAGGGCTGGGGTGCTGTCGATGGGTGGTAGGATGGGTTGATTAGAATGGAATATATAACCAGGGAAGAATACAAGGATGATGATGTTTTTGATAGAATATAAAGTGGTAAAGTCAAAGAACGACGGGCGTGCAATGCACAGTATGGATAGAATTGTGGATTGTAGTTGTGGGTAGATGTACGATGGCGGCAGAAGTAGGATCTCTGTTGAGTATTTTTATTGAAGTTAGTGGAGACATCAATATGGAAGGTGCACGACGCCTGAGCACCAAGCTTTTACCTGACATACTTTCCTCAGGAGGAATCCCATATTCTACAGGACGTGGGCTTCAACAGTCACATTAGAACTAAAGGAAAATTAGCCTGTACAAGTGACTGTATAGTCAAGATTCTAATATAGATCTAGAATTTTAAGATATCTAGTCTATACTGAATCATTAAATCATATGAAAGAAATTACTATATATATCTATTTGTAAAGATTTCTTTGAATTACCTATCAACTGCTACATGTTTAGATCTGAATTTCGATGTTGATAAGAGACCTTAGTACCGGGCAGGATATACTGCATATATAACTATTATACACATATTAAGCAACTTCATTGTATTAAATGACAAATTAACCAATGCATCAGTCCTCTTTACCCCCAGCATTGTCCTCTACGTTTCCAGCTGCAGGGGCTTTCTGATGGCGCAAAACCTCTTCAGCAAGTTCATCCCCCATAGCACGCCAGACTGAATCGTCTTTCATCTCGGCTACTATTTTGAAAATGCGTTGGATCCAATACGCCTAGGACGTGTATCACATATTAGTGCCATAATATCAAGTGATAATTATAATGAGCAAGCTTGGCTTACGAGCTCCTCCGCGGTCACCAGATTCACCGAAGCTTCACTGAGGGCATTCGAGTGGCGGTTGCGACGGCGGCGCTGCTGCTAAGACACACATCAAGTCTTAATAAGGGAAGCAAGGGCAAAGACAGGACTTTGTTACTTCGGTAGTCATCTGGATAGCAGGAGATATTGACCAAGCACGAACAATGTTTGTGTGCACGCGTGTGTAAGTGCTGGAGACAAAGGTTTTTGCTAAGTCAAAGAGGAAGAGGAGAACTACAGAAATTGTCTACATTTTTGTAGAATTTTATGTGCGTACTGTACTACAGCCTGTATGGTTTAATTGTTTGTGACGAGGTGGATGGACTTCAATGCCTCTCTGTATACAATTTGTAAGGCTCTCATTGACAATGTTTCACCTATACGTAGTACTTCACTGTATGGGGTAAGCGGGCCAATGACAGTCTGCCTTGGCGTATCAGTACTTGCTTACTTGCTCAGTTATTGGTATGCGGAGGTGGTATTAATACAACAGCCTCTAGGGGTTGTACTCCAGGCTGTCGCTGGCAGTTAGTTTCAAGTCGGCTGATCTGATACTGCCCAACTATAGCGGGCTTGGGCTGAGCAGATTGTGTCAGATTCTCCGCAACGAAGATTTATTTTCCAGCACAGCATACTTTCAAGTAGACTATACCTTCTCTCCTTTCTCCCCACCTCCCACGGTCCGTTATCGAGTGTGCCTGCAACGTCCTCACTCCAGAATTCATACATAATTGACCATGTTGAGAGGAGTATACTTGCAAGGAGGCGCGCAACTTGGAAATCCGGGCTAAATCCAATATCTCCGCCAAAAATATCATCCAAAGCCAGGATTTCATCGTGACCTTCTACTGAATAACGCGCAAACTAAGAGGCCGCTCTGATTTGACCGGAGTCGTTCGAATAACATTTCCTAAGATCAATGTCAGCTAGGTGAAAATGCTAACTTTGTTCACAAAGCAGGGTATGGGTCATTTTGCCATTGCTGATAGCGAAACTTCCGCTGGAAACAGCATCGGACGCGATGGGCTCGTGGGGTATACCGGTGATAGGGCAACGTGTTCTTGGGTACGTTCTGTGGTCCCTTTCTATCAACAAGCTGGCACTTAGTTACCTAGTACTACTGCTAAAAATCTTCTTCATCTTCGCGCACAAGTAATATTCGAATACGGTCTCCGCTTTCTTGAAGAAAGCACGGTTAATATACACATTGGAGGAAAATGACTGGAAAGAAATAGGATTTATATCATCGACGCAATAGCCAATCAATGAAATGGAACAATGATTTGATGTCTGGTTTCTATACGATAGCGATACTTCTTGGAGGGAGTTATTGTGTTTAAACGTGGCATGTTCGCATTCATCTCGCGAGACAGGCTAGGTGATTTAATTTACACCAGGATATGCAAGAAATAAGTAACGTAGATTGCCCGCAGCCGATCTAGCGTGCTGGGGGTGGACATACATAAGACATATGTTTGGACTACCACTATATTGAAAAGAGCTCGTCTTGGCTTCACCCGATGAGGGCTACTGGACTCCAACACCACGTTGAGGTGCGAGCTCGAAGCTGGAGGGGGGCAGGGGCAGGGGCAAGGGGAGGGGGGAGGAGGGGGGAGAGGGACGATGGACGATGGATGATGGAGAACGAAGAGAGGATTTATGGGCGATGGGCAAGGGAGGTTTGGGGGGGGTGTGAAGGAGAGGAATGGAGGAAGATGGTGGAGGATGGAGGAGAATGAAGAAGATAACAAAACAGGCTTTAAGCTCAATGTGTCGTCATTTATACGGCCCTGGTCACGCGGTCTCGTACCGTCATCGTAAGTGTACGGTCCTTACATAGTACCTAATATGTACACCTCGAGGTACTTTTACAGGTAGTAATAGTTTGAGCCGTGTTCTGGGTATGACTGTCTAAAGGGGTGTCATACTAATAATGAGGATTTGAAGGAATACTGCTGGTATCAGCACAGCCCTATAACTGAGCTAAAATATTCTGACAGTCGTAGATATCAATCTCCAACGACAGACCCACATATCAAGCTTTGTAGGCAATGTAGAACCTAAAGTTCCTTCTAAAACTCTATCTTAGATGCTAGAAAGTCTAATAGAGTGTGATAAGAATTGGATTGGTGTAATTATGCCCTTATCGAAGGGGAAAGGAAGAAAATAATCTTCTATAATTAATAATTCTATAACTCGATCTATAACCATTCCCTAGACAATCAAACAACCCCTGAATCCAATATGTCCATCACTTTCGCAGTCTGCGAAAGCCCATGCTCCTAATCTTACCCCCAAATCCCATCAGTACCACCACCCCTACAAACCCAGGTATCGTGAACAGCCCAGCGGAGCCAAACACCCAGCCCGGGCCAACACTATTGTACCATGGTGTGATAAATACTGTCGTGAGCAAGCCCAAAATAAGTCTCCAGATACCCAGTGCCGCCGCCACCTCTGATACGTGATCTGGGAAACACTCGCAAAGATATGTCATCGTAATTGGAAGGATTGATATCGCACCCACACTGATGAGAAGGTATCCGAGCGCCAAAATCGCCCAATGAAAATGATACTCCAGGCTTGCGCCAAAGAGGCCAAGGCCGGTGGGGAGCAAGATCACTGGAAGCCAGAGACAGTGGAGTCGGAGTTCTGGACGCCAATCCGTGGGTTCAATATCATTTGTATTGAACTTTCGGTGAAGGAGATAAAGCGGGAGTCGGTCGCTAATGAAATGGCCGTAGACTTCTGCTAAGAGAACACCGATTGTTTGGGTGAGGGTGACTGGTATGTAAATCAGCGAGTTGCGTGGAAAAAGGAAGGTCTCGAGGCATACATGAAGCCACCGCCATCTTCGACATGCCATATCCACCTTCATCTCGGGGTGCCTCGAGAAATGTAACGTTAAGGATGAAAGACATTGTAGCGAAGCCAAAGTCGACCATGATGAAGAATCCCATTATAATGGAGACGGGAGATACTGTGACGAGGAGAATATCGAAGAGAATAAATAGCTTTGCGTTCTTAGTATGAGTGTTGAGTAACAATTGGGGAAGAAGGGGACTTACAAACTTCGCCCAACTAGCTCTAGACGAGGGTGGTATTGCCCTTCCTCGTGCATAAGTGTTCCATTTTCGCTGTAACAAGAAGACATGCGTTTGTTCTTCCCCCGTAAAGTGTGTATCTTCCAGAAAAGCGAGAATTAATATAGCCAACACACCGTTCAGAGGTACCGTATACCAGAAGGAGATTGTCCAAGAGGCCCGGCTATCAATATATGCACCTATTGTCGGGCCCATAGCGATCCCCAGGAGATAGGGAATATGGAGGAAATGAAGGCATTTGCCTCTTTGATGACGAAAGAAGGTCTGCAAAACGACTTCTGAGCCAAGAATTAAGGGAACGCTTGCGCAGAGACCGGCAACCAGACGAGAAACCAGGAAGGGATTGTAGTCTGATGAGCCGGCCATCAGGGCAGACCACACCGAGGTGAGAAGGAGGCCAATAGTCGACCAGAAGAGACAAAAGCAGGAGCTGTACCGACGGCTAAGAGGGACTATGAAGATGGCACCGACCATGAGGCCAATAAGCGCGAATGAGACCTATCGTTTTCAGTGATATGTCTCCGTGGTCCTAGTATGCCGCTTACGGAGAGAGAAATCTGGGTTGCCGTCTTATGGTAAAGCGGCACCTGAAGGTATGATCCTTGTGTGTTCGTCGTAGCAGTCACTTGACAGGAAAAGCAGGCCAATGCCCAAATTGAGAGTGTCAAGGCCTTTCTCGAGGGCTTCCAGTTCTAACTCCCCGTCAACTCTTGTTCGCACTAGTCCGAAGAAGCACATACCAATGGGTCATTGGGGTTGTCTGACGGCTGTGGGTCGAGCACGAGGCCATCGGGGGTAGTTTTGAGGCCATGAACAGCCTCCTGGGGCTGGCTTTCCTCGAGCATGGTAGTTGAGTTGGTGACTGCCGGGTTGTCCGACCTGTATTATGGAGGTTCATGATGGTGATGAAGTGAGTGAGCCCCTTGCGTCTGAGTAGTCGGCGAAATACCAGCCGATAAGCTTAACTATGTTGCTATACTGAGTAGTATAGCTGTGCGTATCTAACTGGATTGCCACTGTCTGGTACGGAGTACTCCGTAGGTAGTCGGACTGTTGTCGGGGAAAAAGCAAGCGCCAGTTATGCATGCAGGTGGTACTGTACTGCCAACTACATGGATGGCTCTTGCGGCCGGTCCGAGCCCCCCATCCCTCTGCAGCGATACCCGACCACCCCTCTTTCATCCTACCTCATACCCTGAGACTCTAGGAGAGTCGCTATCGATCAGAAATATCACTTACTCACATCATGACCGTGAAAGAGTCGCCGTTCACCATCGACAACCTTCCCTACGGGGTGATTTCCACCGCCGAAACACCAACTCCGAGGTGCGCCACTGCTTTGGAAGAAGATGCCATTGACTTGAGTGCACTCGAAAGAGATGGATACTTCAAATCCATCCCAGGGTTCAAAGGCGAGGTCTTTTCCATGGTATTGAATGAACTTCCTCTACCCCGGGATATTGTCTAACTCCTCCAGCCAACCCTAAACAAGTTCGCCTCACTTCCGAAAGAAACGCACATCCAGACCAGAGCAGCGCTTCTCGATCTCCTCTCAGATAACGATATTCGCAAGAACTATGCCATCCCTCTATTGGAAGTCCAAAACCATCTTCCCATGGAAACAAAGAACTTCAGCGACTTTTACTGCTCGCTCGAGCATACCAGAAATGTACGTCGACACTTTCATACATACACCCAAACACTGACATTGACAGTGCTCCGAACTTCTATCCCTTAACCTTCCACCTTCATGGTTTTCCATCCCCTCCGTCTATAACGGACGGCAGAGCAGCCTCCGCATCTCTGGTACCCCAATCCGCCGACCCTGGGGCGTGACACTCGATCCCAACAGGCCCAATGACCCACCCGCCTTCAGACCCAGTTCGCGCTTTGACTTCGAGCTAGAAATGGGCGTTTACCTATCCCGTCCCCATCCCCCAGGCGAGATTCTCAGTATCAGCGACGCAAAAGACCACATCTTCGGCCTGGTGATACTGAATGACTGGTCTGCAAGGGATATCCAATCATTTGAGATGGCACCCCTAGGCCCATTCCACAGTAAGGGCTCCGGAACGAGCATCTCGCCGTGGATCATACCTATTGAGGCGCTGGAAGGATCGCTCTGCAATGCTAGACCACAGGATCCCGCCCCGTTGAGACATCTGGCCTGGAAGGGAGAGGAAGGTGAGGCGACGTTTGATATTGAATTGACGGCGAGGGTCATACGTAGGTCTATTATCCCTCTACCAATGCAATACTAATAATTCTTTAGGAAAGGGAAAATCATACACGATCACGGAAACAAATCTAAAGGAGCTCTACTGGACGCCATTCCAACAAATCACTCATTTATGTAGTGCTGGCGAGGGGCTCTCGACAGGCGATATCTTTGGGACGGGCACCATAACCAGTGATGTAAGTCATCCCCTTCATTTATCCATCTGTACTAACAAAAAAAGCGCATCAACGACCAAGGTGAACAAATTGGTGTTGCATGTCTTCTCGAACGAGGTCTAAAAAGAAATGTCCTCTCCGAAGCCAGCAGGGACGGTCTACAATTTCTAGAAGACGGAGACGAGGTAGTCATGGAAGGATGGTGTGTCAACCACCTCACAGGGGGGAAATTCGGCTTTGGAGAATGTCGTGCTATGATTCTTCCTGCTTTGGCTGATGGAGCGTGGGAGTGATGTCGCTTACAATTTACCAACCGCACGATCAAGTCTACAACATCGGTCACTCTATTAGCACACTAATCTAACCACTATCTATGTATATCAAGTTCAGCACGCCACTCCATAACCCACACAAAACCCACACAAGCCCCCAACCAATAACAAACCCAGCCACATTTATCTCCGAGTAACCTACCTCATTCGGCAACCACTCACATAGACAAGATATCTACATAGTACTCCCGCCAATCCAAGAATGCAAGACAGGTAAGCCACCCTTCATTCCCAATCCAGACACATACATACCCTCGCCAATCAAAACACTCCCGTCCCGTCCCATCCCTCGTCAAGCTGAAGACCTCTGTCTGTCATCGATGTCTCGCAAGCCTCATTCCGATCCGCGGAGGATAATCAAGTATCTGCATACGTAAGAACAGATAGATAGGGTCCCTTTTCCGAGATTGCAATATTGATCCTCCTTGCTTATTGCCTATACGAGCTGAATAGGGAAGGGATCGGCGGACTTGCAGTCAGCACTTCGTACTCCGTAAGGAAGGACAGATCAGATGAATGGAATGACATGACTTAATTAATGAATGATACGGTCGTATTTTGTGACGATTAGTGGTTGTGTATGGAGTAGGTAGTAGTTGTATGGGAAATGAGTGGGGATGAGTAATCGGGTTTGGGTTTGGGCCATCTACACCGTAACAGATCTGTAATGGCAGGTCGGTTACTACCCGGGCGCAATTAACCTCTTGATGTAAGGCATATTATTAGCTAAGGTAGTCGGGCAAAAAGAAACACTCTTGAGCCATTTTACCTACCAGTCATCGGACAAGGTGTCATGAGGGATTAATTTGGAGGAAGGAAGAGGGGGAAGAGGCGGGGGCGGCGCACAAACAACGGTTTCCTTCACATCACGAGCCTGAAGCACCCAACTACCTGAAATAAGACCAAAACTTTCACTTTGAATTCTCTAGCTAAATTTATTCCTATTGTCATCAAACATGATCATGAATTATTACCCACGAAGGGCTCATTCGCTTCAACAGGGCGCTACGAAATCGGGGCATCTCATCGAGGTGGCATAGACGGCATGCAACCGCATCGCTCATGCTTGAGCTCCAGATCATGAATCGCCCATAAAGATGGGTCAAACATGCCTGCACATATGAGTCCTGTCGTTAACACGGCAAGCCATCGTTCCGGGTCGGAACAGCCCTACTCAGATGCTGACGATGTCCACACTGTCGCAGTCGCGTCAATGTACCGTTCATCCCAGTGCGCTTTTCATTGGGATCCCATCAATCCTCCCCAATATGCCTTGCCTCTAATTCTCGAGGGTGACCTTGACCTTCTTCTCAGGCGGAGGAACAACCTCCTTCTCGGTCGCGCCGGTGAGGTTCGGGAGCTCGGTGACGGCCTCCTTGATGATGTCCAAGGCCTTCTGGATCTCGTCATCGGTGATCACCAAGGGCGGCGCCAAACGGATGATGTTCTCGTGAGTTGGCTTGGCCTAAATGAAGTCAGCGTCTGATTGACCACTCGAATGGGCAAGGTAACTTACCAACAAACCCTTGGACTTGAGCAGCATGCAAAGGTCCCACGCAGAGTGCCCGTTGGTCTTGGACTCGTCAATGACGATGGCGTTGAGCAGACCCTTGCCGCGCACCGTCTGGATGACGGGGCTTCCAATGGCCTGCAGACCGTCGCGGAAAACGTGACCGAGCTTTTCGGCGCGCTCAACCATGTGCTCCTCCTGGACGACCTCGAGCGCTCGGATAGCGACCGCGCAGGCTAGCGGGTTACCGCCATAGGTCGAACCGTGAGTGCCCGGCTCGATGGTGAGCATAACGTCCTTCCGACCCAGGACGGCGGAGACGGGGTACATGCCACCGGAGATGGCCTTACCCAGCAGCACCATGTCGGGCTTGATCCCGCTCCACTCGTGGCAGAGCAACTTGCCAGTACGGGCAATACCGGTCTGGATCTCATCACAGATCAGCAGTACGTTATGCTTGTCACACAGGGCTCTGGCCTCCTGCAGATAATCCTCGTCAGGAACCACGATACCTGCCTCGCCCTGAATGGGCTCCACCAGGAACGCGGCCAGACTAGGCCCCGCCTTCTCGAAGGCTTCCCGCAAAGCCGCCTTATCATTGTATGTGATAGGCTTATCCGTTCCGGGAATGGTGCAGCCGATACCGGGCAAGTAAGGGCCATAGTTCTCGCGTGATTCGGGGTCCGAAGAGAGGGAGATTGCAGCGAACTAAGCCAGACATTGCTTAGGTTAGTCATGGTCGAGGGAATTGAGGGGGTCTCTGAGCACTTACCGTGCGTCCGTGGAAGTTGTTCTCCGCACTCAGAACCAGCGCTTGGTTCTCCGGGATCCCCTTGACCTTATAACCCCACTTACGGGCGATCTTGATGCCGGTCTCGACAGCCTCCGCACCCGTGTTCATGGGCAAGACCATGTCGAAGCCAAAGTACTTGGTCACAAATTCAGCGAAGCGGGGGAAGACATCGTTGTAGAAGGCACGGGAACTGAGGGTCAACCGAGAGGCCTGGTCGACGAGAGCAGCCACCAGCTTGGGGTGGCAGTGACCCTGGTTAACAGCCGAGTATGCGGACAGGAAATCGAGGTATTGGCGGCCCTCCGGATCCCAGACTGTGGTACCCTGTGCGCGAGCAAAGACGACAGGGAGCGGGTGGTAGTTGTGAGCAGCGAATTCCTTCTCGGCCTGGATGGCCTCCTGGGTGGTGGCAGCATGGTACGTGCTAACACCGTTCACACCGTTGACACCGTTGGTTCCATTGGTACCGTTAGACGCCATGATGAAAGAAAGGAGGGGCAATCGATGTAGTAAGTGGGTGGATGGGTGGGAGAAAGAAAGGGAGGGATGGATGGGAGGCAGTGATAGGAAGAGGGACGGGATATCTGAAGTATAAGATAAGAAAGAGCGGACGGAGAGAAAGTGGGAGGGACGCGGTATAAGAAGGACGAGTCCACGGACGGGAGAAAAGCAGCAGCGCCTGGAATGCTTCACCGATCCGGCTCACCAGCAAGAGGATTGTGACTGAATATTTTTTCCAGAGCCGAAGCTATACCGTTAAGTGCAGGTTGACGCGGAACGGACTCCTAAGTGCAGGTGGAAGCGATCATGATGTCTTTCTGACTAAGGCGCCGCTCCGATCCACCGCCGTCTTCTCCCCAATCGCCCTCGCAACCATTCATTGTCGCGCCATTACTCTCGTCCGCCCCACGGCGGATCTCTGCGCTTGCTATCGGCCCGGGACACTAGTGAACTTCCAGTGGACATTGGTTGGTGAGAAAGGGGACCAGGTGGTATCGACTCACTTTCACGCCTCCTTCCACGACCGTCGACTTACATGGCGCGCCTGACCCGTGACTACTGATAGCCTGAGTACTAGTGCTGCAGCCGACGCGACGGTGGATTGCTGACATCACACAAACCACCACCACCACCATCATCACCCCCGTCGTACAGGCTACGTGACTACGTCAGTCCAAAGGCCCCATAACCTAAATCACCACAAATCCGGGGAACCAGGCGTGTGTGCCTGACTACTTACCGACTAGGTCCACCGCGATCATGTCGGAAGTTCGTCGGCGACGGAGAGCCTCCTCGTCGCCCTCCTTATCAAGCGTGGAATCCTCCGACTCGGACCTGAGGCCGCCCTCCCCGGCCGCCTCGCGCTTCTCCGCCCTCCTCTCCACTCCGCCATCCGTCTTTCGCGTCTTCCTCCTCCTCGTCTCCTTCCGTCTCCTGAACGCATTGACCGTCCGAACTTTCTTCCAGCCCGATGAATTCTTCCAGTCTCTCGAGCCGGCCTGGCAGGCGGCCTTTGGAGACACCCATGCCCCTTGGATCACTTGGGTGAGTTTTCTTTGTTCATTGGGCCCTCTCGTCTGCACCGCCCCTGCATCCCCAAGACGAACACCTCTCCCTCCCCATCCGCCAATCTCCTGGGCTCCAGTAACTAATTCATGACGATGTCATCATACAGGAATGGCGCCACCAATTGAGATCCTCCCTTCATCCTCTTCTCTTTACCGCTGTTTACTCCACCGCCGACCTGTTCGCTCGCCTTCTCCGCCTTTCCCCCGCATGGCAAGCGGAGCTTCTCATTGCTGGCCCTAAAATAGTGCAGGCCATTATCGCGGCCGTCGGGGACTTTTATACTTGGCGATTGGCTTGTTATGTGTATAATCCATTGTCCCAGGAGGCCTGGGCTGCGGTATGTCTTGGAAAACCACCATCCGTTGCAGCAAGACTGATGGGAAACTTAGCTGGCTTTGACCGTTGTCAGTCCCTGGCAATGGTTTTGCTCCACCAGGACCCTGTCGAACTGTCTTGAGACCTCCCTCACTGTCACTGCCCTTTGTCAGTGGCCGTGGGAATGGTCGCTAGGTCCCTTGAGTACACCTGGGTCGGACGAATCCACACTGATACTCGGGGTTAAAGCCCAAACAAACGAGGTGCAACCTGACGGTCATGTCCTTACCAGGTACGGGCATATGTTCTCAGTCAATCATATAGGCGAGTGCTCATTCATTCTTTGGAGATAGGCTCCGACGATGCCTTTTGCTCGCGGCTGTAGCGTGTATACTGCGTCCCACCAACATCCTGATTTGGATGGCCCTTGCTGGCCTGATGTTGTACCGGAACAACTGGCCACGACGGGTTATGCTTGTCCGTGAAGCTTTACTTTGTAGGTGAGTTAAGCTTCCCATCAACCGGTCCATTGTGCAACCCCTGCTAAAAGTTCTACAGTTCAGTTGTCCTAGCCGTATCGGCTACAGCAGATCGGTTCTTCTACGGGTTTTGGACTTTTCCACCTTTCCGGTTCCTATACTTCAATCTTGCGCAATCGTTAGCTGTCTTCTACGGGCGAAACGACTGGCACTACTATGTGTCACAGGGCCTTCCTCTTCTCCTTACCACGGCCCTACCGTTCACCATCATAGGCTTGCATCGCTCGTTGGTCCAACCGACCGCGGCTGGATTCAATGAGTTACAAGCCTCAGTGCAAGTTCAGCTTGCATCCGTGTGTCTTATCATGCCTCTGGCGCTTTCCTTCATTTCTCACAAGGAAGTTCGGTTTATCTATCCGTTACTACCGTCGCTACACGTACTTACTGCTCCTATTCTGGTAAAATTCTTTGGTCCCGCAGTGAACAGGGGAAGCGCAAGATACATCCCTAGGCGCCTTATCTTGCTATTCTTGCTTCTAGTGAACGCCGTCATTGCGTTCTACACGACCTTTATCCATGCATCCGGTCCATTGACCGTGCTGTCATATCTCCGAGACCAGCGACTGATCCACGGTTCCAGCAACATGACCGATTCTACCCAGCCCGGGATCACAGCGGGGTTTCTCATGCCCTGCCATAGTACTCCGTGGCGCTCTCACTTGGTTTATCCGACCATCAACGCCTGGGCACTTTCTTGTGAGCCTCCTGTTGGGTTCAACGCCTCCGAGAAAGCGGAGTACTTGGATGAGGCGGACCAGTTCTACGCCGATCCTGACAAGTTTCTGCGCGCGAATATGGTTGGCGGACTGCGTCGATTCCCGCGGCGGCCAACTTACAACGACTACCGGAGACCTCGGCAGTTGCCCACGCAGTACCAATCCACCACCCCGCATGAATGGCCTGATTATCTCGTCTTCTTCGCTCAGTTGGAGCCCACGCTGCGGAGTCTTCTCCGTTTCTCCCCGTACAAGGAATGCTACCGCACTTGGAACACCGCCTGGCACGACGATTGGCGCCGCCAGGGCGACATAGTTGTCTGGTGCGTGGATCCGCAGGAACAGGGTTCAGAATTGCAGCGGCAACGCGAGAGCCGGGATCGCCGCTTCGACCACATCATGCAAAGTATCAAGGATTCCGTGCCTGGCGCGCGTAGACAATCCTCAGCACGCCCATGGACATCAATATTCTCTGCTCAATCGCGGTCCTGGTCCTGGTCCTGGCCATGGCAACATCGCAGACGTACAACCATCTTCGGGATCGAGTTGCCTACCTGGATGACACCGTCTTCGAAGCCTTCGAAAAGGTTGTCGTCATGGAAGCTTCCCAGCTGGGAAGAATGGAACAGGAGGTTGAACGATCGAGCAAACTGGGCTTGATTTACCTTTCACATATATAAAATTTTCTTTAGGATACAACCCATTCTTCTTGTCTGTATATTTGACTACATACCTCAAATACCCTGTTCATACGCAACAATATGGTCATACGGGGGTTGTTACGTTAGATTTCAAAACCAAAACACCATTGTTTTTATCCGGTGATCCAAAACTATATCCAACGAAGTCTATGCAACAATTTGCCTGACAAACAAACTATATACCTTTCCGTGAAGTCCGACGGAAACCTCAGTAGAGCTCCAGCAGTAGATGCTAGGAATAAGGTAGTAATATGTACCCACTCTCAAACGCCGCCAAGGATGCAACATCTTTGGTACTGTACACTTGTCCGAAGGGACCAATGGAACAGTAGATCCGAGCCATATATAAACAAGAGACAACAAGATAGAAAGTGGAAAAGATATACGGGGTAATGTGGAAGTAATGATCAATAGATTCCAAAATTGATGGAGGAACTATCCATATCGCGCACTCAAACTGGCGAATGCATCGGGACTGTGTCTTCCGCTCTGGAAGCCATTGATGTCCACGCTTTGCTGGCTCATATGGCCTCGGGGAAACCCGCCAGTGGGTTTGTTGGGCATGCCGTAGGCTGCGTTTTGCTGCGGTCCCTGTGCGGTAGGCATGTAGGATGCTGCGGCGGCGGCGGCGGCGGGGGCAGGAGCTCCCGGCTGGGTGGTGAAGAAGGGATTGCGGGTTCCCGCTTGGGGGTCTGTGATGTGCTGCTGTTGTTGTTGGGGCATAGTGGTAAAGGGGGAGGATTGTTGGGGCTGGGCATTGAAAGGGGAGGGTTGGCTGGTTTGGGTGGCTGCTGGTCCAGACATTGGGTTCGTGCCCATAGAGGGTTGGTATTGTGACTGTTCGGGAATAGAGGGCGGTTGGGGGGAGAGCTGGTAGAGAGAGAGGATGCTGTTCTTGTCGACGCGGCCGGTGGGCTGCGAGTGCAGATGTTGCGCAGACGTTTGGTATCCGAACTGGGGTTGCGCTGAGTACCCTAAGTTCTGAGGTGTAGCTGGTGCGGTCATGGTCTGGTAGGGGTTGAGGGAGCCCTGAGGTTGTTGGAAGGGCTGCTGCATTTGGAACTGCGGTTGCGGTTGCGCCTGCGCCTGCGCCTGGGGCTGTGACTGGAAGGGAGAAGGCTGGGCGAAAGGAGATGTGGAGGCCATAACAGGCATCGTATTTGCGTGTCGGAGCGGACCAAATGGGGAAACTGACGCAGCAGCCGGGGCCTGGCTTTGCGGTGGCTGCATCGCGGATAGCTGCGGTGCGGCTTGACTGAAGAAGGGGTTTGTCTGTGCGAGATTGGGGTTCGGATTGGGTGCTGGAGCAGTCAAGCTGGCCTGCGGCTGAGCTCCGGTCTGGAAGAATGGATTGTGGCCACCGTCTAATGGCTGCGGAGAAGAGACATATGGGTTCTGGGCGAAATTCGCGGGGACGGGGGGAGTGGCCGCCTGCTGGTAGAGAGGTTGAGGAAGTGAAGCCTGCCGCATCGGATAGCCTCCCGTGGAGTGCGGGAACAAGGGCTGGGCGACTTGCAGGTTCTGGAAGGACTGCTCTAGCGGCTGCACCGGGGCCTGTTGAGCTTGCAGCTGTGGTTGTGTTGGTGCATCAAAAGGATTGAAGTTCCCGCTTGGTTGGGTAGGAGGCCTGGCGTCCAATTGATCGAACGGATTGGCAGATTTGGCAGCATCTGGAGTAGGCTGAGCAACTGGAGTCTTTGGAAGCGACACCGATCCGTTGCCCTCTCCCAACCTCACCAACGTCTCAATGGTTTTGTCCAGGTTCCCGTCCAGCTCTCGAAGGGCAATTGCGTTCCGGCGCTCATTCGCAAACCCATATCCCTCAAGGTCGCCAACTTTGATTCGAATGACACATCACCCGAGCCTTTTCTCACCGATGCTCCCAGTGAGCCCGATCCGAATGTATCCGACTGGGGGGAGGCCGCAGAGCCACGATTGGACATCCGGTTGAGGTTGGTCGCGGATGAGGCGGATCGGAGCCCGAAGCCAAAAGGCCTTGCGGGTTTAGGAGGTAGAGGAGGAGGAGAGCCTTCCGGAGACCGGTCTTCCCTCGAGGACCTATCATAACCCGAATCATGACGACTGGGGGGTTTAGGTTTCTCGTCTAGGGAGCGGTGCTGGTATTTCTGCCGAATGAAGCGTTCCATGCACACATCAGACTCATCGACGTCGGTCGGGACAGGCGGCTTGACGTTTCTGGGGTTGTAAATCTTGTTCATAATGTTGTTTCCGTGCGATTTCATATTCTAGACAATCCCACCGGTCAGCGACCTCTTCTCTGCCCGAAATTATCCCGAACCCGACTCACATCAACCTGGTCGTCCGACCAGGTGTCCATACTCAAGGACTTGACCTTGGAAATATGGGTGCCCAGCTTCCGATGCAGAGATGCGCATCGCATGCAGATGAAGATTCCCAACTATGTCCAGTCCAATCAGTATACCATGCTCGTTGATGTGACAATATATGCATGAGTAAATTGCGAGACGTACGTTCCAACTAGCCCATCCTACCAGCACACGCCATGCATTAGCATCCTAGACTTGAACCAGGGGAGATTGGCAACGCTGCTCACCTGGATTCAATGCTTGGCAATCGGCACAGCGATCATTGCCAGGAACCGACCGGATGAGGTCCTGCAGCGCCCGCTCGTTGCGGAACTGCTGCCGTTTGCTGATGCCAGCCACCATGGTCGCAACGCTCTAACAGGATGGTGGGGGGTTTCGCGCAACGACAGGGGTGGAATTCCGGACTCGCAAGACGCGAGGCAGGAGAGGGGGGAGAAGTGGTAGGAGGTAGGGGGCGAATTGGATAAAAAGTCTCAGCAGCAGCAGGAGCCGAGCTTCCGGAACGGGATTCGGGGAAACCTTTAGGCTGCGAGGACAAGCATATTTAGACGGGGAAAACGTCGGATGATGAACCCGGGCAGGGGCTGGAGGGGCCGAGGGAGATAAGAGTAGGGGAACAGGCAAAAGGAGCGGCCAGGGATGAGGAGTGGATGTGGGGAGGGGAGCACGATGGCGGACAGCTAGATAGATCCTACCGTAGGTACTTGCTATTATTGCTAGATTTGCACGTTATTAATAGTTTCCCCCGAACCTTCCTAAATCGGCCCACGTTTTTCGGCAGTCCAGATTAATTCATAGTATTTACAGAATGCCTCTCCACCGCGCAAATTCGTTGTTCTTATAAATAAACCCCGAGCACGGAGGACAATGGGCTTATTAGAAATCGAGAACATCAGGGGTCAGCCCCCAACCCGCCAGGATTGGGAACTCGGGCTATTTCCAATTTTCCAGATGATCGAGCCTTACAGATGACTCCGTACAGAGGTACGGAGTACTGGCGACCATACCCATAGTAATGATAGTCCCTCATCCGAATACTAGTAGTAGTATGTAGATATCTGGGAGGTTTTCTGCGCAAAGCCGGGGACGCGTCATGATCCAACGGCCCGATCAACCAGAACCCTGACTGCCCATGCGGACTGACAGGAGGCAACCACTCGCCACACTACGTATACGTACAGAGTACGATCACACCGGTTTTACGGCTTACCAACACCCATTGGTCATCAGTGGGAATGTATGAGCAGCAGGTGACTCTCATCCACCATCGCACTTGAAGGCTCCGGGAGGAACCCAGTGCGGTCGAGGAGCCTTATAAAATGCCCGGGCTAAGTTCTTCTAGTACGCCAATATGACCTGCCATCCTATGGTCAATTAAGAAGGAACTGGAGGTTGATTATGCGTTCGTTGAAAAGTGTGAAGAAGAAAAAGAAAACGAAACACGTCCGCGCGGAAAGAAACGACTTTTTATGGGCTCCGGAATAGTGTGCCACGTGACTCTAGAAAGCGGCCTCAGGCGTCTCTTCGGATTCCCTGCCACTGGTATTTTCGTGGAGTGGACCAGCATACAATGCAGCATTATATCTACACTGAATCTCTATATCAGAATCATTGGAGTGTCCAGTGGTTTGATCCGCACAGCCCTCCCGCTCAGTGACACTTCCTGTAAAAGTTCATGCTGACGCGTCCCATGGCCAAGCTGCCTCGCCAGTCGCTATCGCGTCAGTCCGGCTCTCCAAGAGTTTGATGAGGGTTAGAGCAGTGTCAATCCCCATTTCCCGACCAATGATGTTGAAGCATCTCATGGCCCAGTCATGGATCGGGCTCAGGGCTCCGTCAACAAGCGCGGCCACAAAGAGCGGCAGAAGTAAAGTGAATCCCGTACCGGCATGGCTTGTCACAGAGTCAACCACATTCTTCTCGGCACGGCCAGCAACTCCGAACTTGTATGGGACGGAGCAGCAGATGTCAGTTGCTAGCTGTCTCGTCAGGCCGCGAATCCGCACATATTGGTCCTTGAAGCTGCCATGTTCCACACCCCATTGAGACTTCCGCGCCATGGACCCCAGATGCTTAAGAATCACATTATTGACGAGGATCCGAATGTAGCGATAGTTATTCCAAACATTGCAGGCCCAGGTGGACTGGTAAATGTGGTAGGACCCTTGGAAGTGAGTAAAGTTATGCTCGTCTTTCTCACGGGATATCACATCGTCGGGCCAGGTGCCTGTCGCATAGGAAAATTCCGCCGAGACAGTGCTAGCATAATGTGCGAGCTCCGAATCTATCATCATGGCAATTGATATTATCTCAGTGCTATCCGAGATGATCCCCTCTCTGATATCAGCCTGCAGCTCCGAGAATTTGGCCACGACCTTCACTAGTCGATCCCCGTCGACTGGAAAGGGGTGCGTCTGCAGACTGGCAGCTATCCGATCAGGCATGTCGACCAGGACAGGGGGGAGCCTTGTCTTCTTTTGTAGGCAACCGATGAGCTGCAGAGCCATCAGCCAGTGCTGAAGTTGACAAACTAGGAAACCACCTACCACCTGATTTCTAAGAGCTTGGAACATCCAGAAACCGCTTTCGCGCAGAAGCTGCTCGCTACCGCGCAGTTCAAGGAGAGTCGCAACCCCCTGTGAGTGTTCGATCCATGATTCCAGGCTTTCGTCTCTCTCACAGGCGACAATCTTGTGATATCAGTGAGAACAGATCTCTCTTAGCCAGACCAGACGCGGACTCACCTCGAACAGCGATAAACAAACGATGGCAGTGAGCGTTGTGTCTGCCCTAACCAGCACAGGGTCGCATAAAGCTGCGTTTGTCAGCTGCAGAGCTGTGGCGTACTCGTGCCGGGCAGACAGTCGCAACGAAGGTGACCTATGGAGGCTTGCAAGATTTGCCAAGCCCACCGATGCGACACCAGCCATCATGGCTTTCTCGCCAAGGGATTCAGCAGGCCCGCTGCCACGTTGAAGAGAGCTTCTCACCACACTGGAAGCATCGAACCAGGTATAGGTGTTGAGAAAGAAACATGTCCCTTGGAAGGTATGGTCCAATACAAAGTTAACTATCGGAATAGGGGACTGTCGACTGTGGTGCCCCAGATAAGCCTCAGGGGTAATCTTCTTTCTGGCTACCGTCAAAACCGGAGGCTCTGCTGGTGGGGGGCCTGTGGCTTTGTTGGCAGATCCCTTGACTCTTCGGGCTACTGACTCGCTTTCATCTCGAAACCATAGCGAGAGCGGGTCTCGATATCCGGAACAGGTCCGCTTGGCTTTTCTGCAACGGCCGCAGACTGGTCTGGCTTCGTCACACTGCCCCCATGGATAGAGTCAGAGGGGCCGGTGTTTCCGAACTAATAAGGTGGCTGATCCCAAGCGAGGCCAAGCGACTCACCTTGACTTTTCTCGCACGACAGGTACCGCACCCTTCGCTAGGCTTGCCCATCGCGAGTGGAGACTGGGCCGCACATGGACTCGGAGGTGGTGTCACCGTGTCACAGGCGCTGGCTAAATAAATTAGGAGGGTATATCAAAGTTCACATATTCCGAGAGATGAAGTTCGTATTGAAGAAAGCCACGACCCGAAACGGGTCCCAGTGGGGGCGCCCCTCTAGCCGCTTTGGGAATGCAGGGCGAGCAATCTGTGACTCTGATTGGCTATTAGCCTGTGTTCCGCGATATCGCTGTTGAAAGATCATCAATTCTTCTCCATCTTGGCCTCTAGTTGGACAAGCCCAGATGGCTAAGCATCGCCGCAAAGTTCTAATGGCTTCTTGGCTCATGTCAAAGCAGGCAGCACAGCCTTGCGGGTGCCGGCTTTGAGCCATCAAAGAAGTTGGGTGAGTATGTTAGGCTGTTAAAGGCGCACTCGAAACGAGGGTTTCCTGGCAGATTGTTAAATAGCCAACCATTTCCCTGATAGGTATCAATATGAATCAAATTTGTCCGATAGTCATCCTTCTTCTCTTCTCTTCTGTTTCATAACCACTTTTTTCTTCCTTTTCATCTTTCCGCCGCAGTCATGGCAGTCAACTACCGACATGGTCTCTCCATCCTGGAACTGATTGTATACTTTCCAGCTCTGTTCATATCGCTATGGATGGGCTTTCGCCATGGCTTCCAGAGAAGCTCCGGATGGGTTCTCTTGGTGATCTTTTCTTTGGCACGCATCATCGGCTCGTGCTGCTACCTGGCCACGATCAGCCATCCTGCCACGATAAACCTATATATCGCGTGGGGTGTTTGCACTTCCATCGGACTGGCCCCTCTGACATCCACCTGCCTTGCACTCTTATCCCGAGCGTATGTACCATCTCCTCCCCAACACAGTCAGCAAGCCGCTGACCAGATTCTCGTATTGCAGTAACGACTCCATCGAACGAAAAACCGGACGAGGCGTTCATCCCCTCCTCTTCAGACTCCTAGGTCTCATCACACTTGTGGGCATGATCCTATGTATCGTTGGTTCAACCAAGAGTACCAACCTCACGGATATCGTGAACAGCAGCGAGGCCAAGATTGGCGACGTTCTGTACCTTGTTGCCTGGGTTGGTCTTTGTGCTATGCTTCTCCTCATCGGCAGCAAGTACCAAAGCATCGAGGCCGGTGAGCACCGCTTGCTTCTGGCCGTCGGGATCTCGGTTCCCTTGCTTTTCGTCCGCCTCATCTACTCTCTCCTGTCGGTCTTCACGCATAGATCCACCTTCAATATGTTCACGGGGAATGTCACTGTTATGCTGTTCATGACAGTCTTGGAGGAGATTGCTATTGTTGTCATCTGTCTGGGAGTGGGTGTGACCTTGGTTGCACGTCCACGCACAGCGGAGTATGAAGCCTGCGACATGTCGGCCCAGGCGGGCTCTGCGCTTGAGTCTCAGCAGAGCCCTGAGGAGACGTACAACGCCAAAAGACGGCAACGTCGGCAGAACAGGAGACGTGGTGGCCCGATTACTCAACTTGTTCGACTGATAATTGATAAGATCAACCACAGAGGGGAGTGAAGGGTTTGCAATTTCTGTTGAGCTTTCGTTCGGAGTTATATATATTAGTGTCTTAGAGATAAAAATTTTGGTGAGCTTTGGAGACCTGGAATTTTAATGAGATTTGTTATGGTATATGATCTGGATCGAATTCCTCAATAGGCCGACTTGGTAGACAAGTGTGCTTGTCTCACTCAGTGTTCATGAGACGATAGCAACGAACATGCTCCGTTCGGGATCCATGTTTATACTGTGGAGGGGCTTTCGAGACCAATGTGTAGGACTGACCTCCTATCAGCTTCACATGGCATCCTATGAGTCTAGAACATGATACACATAGTAGTAGATGGACGAGGTTGCAGAGTCAACTGAATTGCCAGATCCAAGCTCTCCTGGTTGTAGTACTGCATCGGCCAACGACCGGACGAAAACACCATACTCGCTTAGGCTAGCGCATGCGTCACATGAGGCTAAGCGAGCCGCCCATCATCACGTGCTGTATTTATTTTCCTCAATTTCTTTCATCCGCAATTCTTCCCTTCTTCCTGTCACTCAACCTACCTTTCAGCCTTCACCCACGGGCTTGGAATCTTGATGGATGATTTCTTTGCCCTGGTTTGGATACGTTGATCTCGTAGATGGTCTGCAAAATGCTTGCAGTCAGTCAGTAGCACGACATCCACATGGTGCGCTTCTAGTCGTTTCAATGGCATAGAGGCATACCTTTTTTTATCGTTATCGTTCGTGGAAGATCAAAACCAAACAGTTTTTAGCAGGACTGCGTCTACTCCACCCTGGTGTTCGCTATATCGGACTTCAGGACTATTTTTACGACGGACATCTTAAAGTATATCTGTAGCTTGTGCATTCCCTACATCTGAGGATGGAATGGCGATGCTGGCAATGATGTGTGCTTTTCGTTTGTGCGGGAAGCATTCCGTCAAAGCTGAGGTGGATGTGTCTGGTGCTGGAACTGGAAGGGTACCTTGCGTACTCCGTACGAGCCAGCCCATGCCCCTTGCGTCTGGTTGCTCGTAACAGCAGACACAGATCGCCATATCTGGGGTTAACCGTTACTGCAGCTCTGAGATCAGTCATAAAGGTCTCTGAGAATTGAGAAGAGTTTTGATAGCCGAAACGGTGTTCGTCAAGTCGCAAAAGCTGGGTGTCACCGTGGCTCATCGGTACCAAGAACAGCCCAATTGATAAGCATCAAGATTACTGAACCAGATGTCTGAAAATTGAACCCTAGACGGGCTTCTAGAATGGTTCTGATTGCAACTATCGGGATAGCCAGACTCTCCCGATGAGTAATAATGGGAGAATTCTGGACGGATAAGGGTTTAGTAATGAGTGGGCGGGCCCGGAATTTACCGCGGCTCAGAAGCAGCGAGTGGCAGCGACCCGGCGCTCTCTGCCAAAGAGAATGTTCCTGTTAATAATCTGACGACGGACCCGCCCGCGGACCCATTGAATGAGTTGCTAGTCGCATCGGCTGGGATCGCTGCCGGCGGGCGTTTGCATGGAGATGGTTGCCCCTCCTGGCTCTCGACAAAACAAACACCGCAGACAACGACAATGGCATTTGCCTGGTGCGTGGGTAGGAATCAAAGACCCGTAGACTTGGAGAAGATGGTGCAGGAGCCATGGATCGAAGTGTGAGATTGCCACGGGCAGGCTGGTGGCCGGGGATCATCATTCACTCCTCACAGGCCAGAAGAGCGAAACGGCAGGAAATGCGGAGAGAGTCTTGCTGAGTAAAAAGATTCGGGCTAGAGCTCACCAATTTGAGCGTTGCCATTGGTGCCCCGTGCCTGAACGTTGTCCTGGAGGAGTTTCCCGAACTGCTGAGGTGAATTGTAGGTAGCCTATTAGTATCCCTCCCTGTCTTGGTCGTCTCCTCTTCTTTCTTCTAGTACCTTTGCTCTTCTTTTCTCTCCTCTTCTCTCCTTCTCCTCCGTCTGACACCCGAGGTAATCCATCCCATCTGTCCTGGTCCTCGTCCATCTGTGACTTCTGTCATACCTTGTTTTCCATCCGACCCCTGAACATCCGTTCCCTTTCCTCTACATTCTCTTCACAATGGCATCCGCTGCTAGAACGGCTTCTCGGGCCTTCCTTCGCTCGACCCCCGCAACCTCCTCCTTCAGACCTGCTGCTCGCAGTGCTCGGTATGCCCTCCCCTCCCAGGGCTTCCGTGCTGCTTCCCGCCGTGGCTATGCGTCCGAGGCCGGTGAGGCCAAGTCTTCCAACACCCTCCTCTATGCTGCTCTTGCTGCCGCTGGTGGTGCCGGTGCCTTCTTCTACCTGAAGGGCGGCGATGCCTCCGTTAGCTCCAAGGAGTTCGTCCCCAGCAAGGAGGACTACCAGAAGGTGTACGATGCGATTGCTCTCCGTCTCACCAACGAGACCGATTACGACGATGGCAGCTATGGACCCGTAAGTGATGCCATCATTCGATGACTCGAGGTAATTCGTCGGAAGCTGACAATTTCGTTGGATAGGTCCTTGTTCGTCTGGCATGGCACGCAAGCGGTACCTACGACAAGGAGACCGGCACTGGTGGAAGCAACGGTGCCACCATGAGATTCGCTCCCGAGTCCGACCACGGAGCCAACGCTGGTCTCAAGCATGCCAGAGACTTCTTGGAGCCCATCAAGGCCCAGTTCCCCTGGATCACCCACTCCGATCTCTGGACTCTGGCCGGGGCCTGCGCCATCCAGGAGCTGGGCGGCCCTAGCATCCCCTGGAGGCCTGGTCGTCAGGACAAGGACGTGGCTGCCTGCACCCCTGACGGACGTCTCCCCGACGCCTCCAAGGACCACTCGCACATCCGTGACATCTTCTACCGCATGGGATTCAACGACCAGGAGATTGTTGCTCTCATTGGAGCCCACTCCATCGGCCGCGCCCACACTGACCGCTCCGGCTTCGACGGTCCTTGGGACTTCAGCCCTACTGTCTTCACCAACGAGTTCTTCCGTCTGTTGGTTGAGGAGAAGTGGCAGCAGCGCAAGTGGAACGGTCCTAAGCAGTTCACCGACAAGTCCACCGGCACCCTGATGATGCTTCCCGCGGATCTTGCCCTGACCAAGGACAAGGCCTTCCGGAAGCACGTCGAGCTGTATGCCAAGGACAGCGACGCCTTCTTCAAGGACTTCTCCGATGTGTTCGTCAAGCTTCTCGAGCTTGGTGTTCCCTTCACTAGCAAGGCTGAAGACCGCTACGTCTTCAAGCCCTCCGAGTAAATCTCGAGGTCTTTGTGAATATTTGCGTTTCGGTCTAGTTTGGGTTTAGCTGCGGAGCATTGTTTTCATTTCACATTTTGATATCCGACATGTTCGATGATCATAGCCATGCGTCTTATTGAGACAGGCTGTCCTGCCGGGGGCATAAACTTTTACAGGCGAGTTGGGTGAGATATCTAGAAGGTATTAGAACAATACAGATTGTCCACCGGAATGTCAATCAGCGAGCGTAGAGCCTTATCTCACGTCTGTTGAACCAGCTGGTTCTCCATCTCGCGATCGCGTATGCAAATTTTCTTCTCATACACAATCGTAGAAAGACCCGATACCGCGACAGCGTAGCACAATGGCGGTTGTTGTCTTACGAGTCGCGTTGATCCCGTCCCAAAGTGTGGCGGCGGCTGAACGTCTCGTGCGGAAGACAGCCGACGAGAAGTCTTCACTTCTGGTAATGTCTAAACTCCCACCACCACCTCTCAAGCGACCGCAAAGAACCTACAGGGAGCAATCTCCCCAAACATACCTACGAACTGAGCGTCACTACTACATACTCAAAAATTAACCTGAACACAGCGACCCCATTCCACTCCCAACCCTCCGCCAGAGGCGCAAGAACCGCACCATGACCCGATCAACCACACTCCCCCAAGACTACTACGAAATCCTCAATCTCCCATTCACAGAAACCTCCACCGCACTCTCCAAAACTCAACTCAAAGCCGCCTACCACAAAGCACTCCTAAAGCACCACCCGGACAAGGCCGCGCCCGACCAAACCCCCCTTGACACCAACGACTCAAGCCAAAGCTACACGATCGACGAGATCACCACCGCCTACAAAACACTTTCTGATCCGTACCTACGCGCTGAATATGATCGGTCGCTGCGGCTAGATCGCGCGAGGGTCGCGGAGCGGGAAAAGACGGGCACGGTGTTTCATACGGGTCTGGAAGTTGTGGATTTGGAGGATCTTGCGTTTGAGGAAGGGGAGGAAGGGACGGTTTGGTATAAGGGTTGTCGGTGTGGTGATGAGAGGGGGTTTCTGGTTACTGAGGTGGAGTTGGAGAGGGAGGCTGAACATGGGGAGATTGTTGTTGGGTGTAGGGGGTGTAGTTTGTGGATGAAGGTTTTGTTTGCGGTGGAGGATGGGGATGAGGAGAATACGTGAGGGGGGTAGATGATTTGGTTTTGTCTTTGTCGGCGGGGATGGTCTTCGTCGATTGATGCTAGGATGTGTGTCCTGTGGGCATCGTCATGGCTGGGAATGCTGTGGTGACTGTCAGGCTCAGTTGAGGGCATTGCCAAGCGCACCTTGCTCGTCTTGCAGAGGACGATTCGAGCACGGTTCATGGTGGAGGAGCCGCAGTTGCATACTCACGGTGGAGTGGAGTGGCACTTTGACCAGGCATCATCCTTCCAGGAGGTTGGAGTATTAGACCACGGCATCGAATAGGTGCCATATGCTCCAGATGTGTGGCAAGGCTGGATTCTATCGACCTGACGCTACAGCTGCAATGGCGAGCCTGTATCCACGCCTCAGAAACCACCAGTGTCCAGCTACTATCCATTCAGATCATGACCATAGAATGAAAACCATCGAATACACACATAGTCACCATAGTAATGATTCCAAAACCCCAGCTATAAATCGTCGGCAACTTCGCACCCTTAGTAGGGGACAAGCCGACTACTGCAGCTCTCAGCAGCGGAGGGGTTGATGACATATCCATAATATATCTCGCGCCGACCAGTCAACAACCCACGTCCACTTCCTTCCACCTCTCTCCACAACACTCAGCGCGACAACGACCTCCACGATGTCGTCTCTCGTCCAGATCACCTCGCTGGAGCAATTCAGCTCACTTATAAACTCCTCTGCCTTTGTTGTGGCCGACTGTAAGCTCCCCAGCTGAAAGAAACTCCCCGCTTCGCTTCCCTTCCCCTCCCATCCATCCCACTTTGCCCACGCAACGCAACGTCACGTCACTCCATCCATCCATCCCAAACTCAACCCCGTTGTACAAGACCAACCTCACTGACACACGCGCGAGCTTAGTCTACGCGGATTGGTGCGGACCATGCAAAGCCATCGCCCCTGCGTACGAGCAGCTGGCCTCGCAGCTGTCGCGCCCGAACCGGATCACATTCACCAAGATCAACGTCGACAATAACCAGGATATTTCTCGGCAGTATGGGATTACGGCGTATGTCCTTACCTTAGAAACACCATACAAACAAAGCAAGATACTAACCTAAATACGCCATGCACCAGAATGCCCACCTTCGTCCTTTTCGAACACGGCCGCCGCACCTCCACCGTCCGCGGCGCCAACCCCAAAGAACTCAACGAGCTGGTCCGCAAACTCGCCACGGAGGCCAAGAAAACGCCCGAGTCGAGCGGCACCTCTGTCGGCGAATCCAGCGGCGTTGGTTGGAACGGGGCTGCCGTGCCCAAAGGCTACAGTGACATTACGGACCAATACGACCCGAAGGGCCTGGAATTGCTGAACCGGGACAGTGAGTTTGGGACGGCCAAGACGCTTTTCGATAGTTCGAAGCCCTCGTCGCTTAACAACAATGGGAAGGGGAAGGCCGGTGGAGCCCCGGATTGGGTGGAGAGTGATACGGATGAGCAGTTGATGTTGTTTATTCCGTTTCAGTCTACGTTGAAGGTGCATTCGTTGCAGGTTACGTCGTTGCCGCCGAAGGAGGCTGAGGATGGGGATGATGATGAGGTGCCGATGAGGCCGAAGACGGTGCAGTTGTATACGAACCGGTCGCATGTGTTGGGATTTGATGAGGCGGATGATATTCCGGCGGTGCAGAAGGTGGAAATTCAGCCGGAGGATTGGGATCCGAAGACGGGTACGGCCAAGATTGATCTGCGGTTTGTCAAGTTCCAGAGTGTGATGTCGTTGGTGATTTTCTTTGTGGATGGGGATGGGGATGGAGAGAAGTTGAGGGTGGATCGAGTGAGGATCTTTGGGGAGGCGGGTGAGAAGAGGGAGATGGGCAAGTTGGAGAAGATTGGTGATGAGCCTGGGGAGTAAACTACAGTAGACTCTACAGTAGTATACTCGGGATACACTGAACTGTATACACCAGGAGCAAGCAGAAGTACAAATTACTCATGCGGTAGATTAGTCAAGCACTCACTACATGCCGTACAAACGTTCATAATGAAACACAACACTGATATACACATCCAAATTCAAGTTCATATTCACAACTAGCAATACTACAACTATATACCAGATAGCCAGCCAGCCATAACCAATCAACCCACCCGCACCGCACATAAACAGTACAGACAGATCAACCAAGCCAAAACCAACCGACAGCTAATTAATCAATCATATACGAACGATATCAACACAACCCATCAGGGTTATATCAATAAGAAATGTCCGATCCCAAACCAAATGGTCTAATCCCAGTAGAGACAAAACGACAGAAAGACCAATAAAGTAAGAACCGGGTGCAATTAAAATTTCTTCTGTGACGCAACTGACACCTGGGGTATAAACATCACGGGAGAAAGAATGATGTCCAGGCAACACGGGTGAATATAGTTGCGTCGCCGCACGAAGAAAGAAAAGAAAAAGAAAAAGGTTTAAAGAGATGCGTTGCTGAAGGGGGAATTTATGGGAGTGGGTGGGGAAACTTTTCGCCGATGGTTTTTAGCGAGGATTTGGAGGAGAGGTTTTGTTCCGGTGGTTGGGGAGAGGTGGGTTACGTAAGCGGGATGGCAAGCGAGGAGTGAAAACTCTGTGTTTGTCTCTTGGTTGGGGTTTCTTTTCTTTCTTCATAATAATCATGGCTGATGATGAGACAATTGGATGTTTATACATATGATAGGAAGAGACTGACTCCCCTTGATCAGGGAGATTGATCTTAACTACCATCCACTGAGGCCTATGATTTATCTATCTACTAATTTTTGCTTATGTCCTGGAGCATAGTCAGATGGTGTACGGTGAACGGAGTACCATCTCATGTTTGGTGGTCTGGTGTTATTTTTGGGGCTGATAGATGATTGCTGTCGGCGTGGCTGTTCTGTTTCCCTTAGTGGTACTTTTTTTGCGCTGTTATCTTTCGCCGGCTCTTTGCCCTCGGATGACAGGGATGCTCATCCGTTGCGCCCCGGCCCCAGGTTTGCTATTATTACTCCGTATCGCCCGCCACGATGCATCCCCCCAAACACCAATAGAATCCAGAGATAGCAGCATACCTACCAAGTAGGTAGAGATACGGTGACGGCGATGGCACCCTGTCGCTTGCTTTTGGGGCCACCGTCGTAAGCCGTACTGCGGCACTGCCAGTCAGATGGCCCTATCATGGCTGTGTCACTGCAGGAGCCCGTCTCGGTGCTTTCTATCAGCGTCCAGCCGATCTTCTGATGCAGCAACTGTTTGAGCCACTTTTTAGTCCCGAGGTCAGCCTTTGCGACCCGTGGTTCCATCCCATCTGCACGTTCTGCACACTGCACCGCGCCTCGCCCGGGCTCAGCGCTCACGTCAGGACCTTGGGGGCTGATACCTGGGCAAAAAGCTGGTTCAGATTCCTTGGTCAGACTCAGCCCACTGTCTCACGGACCGTGCTGAGAATAGCTGAGCATTGTTCTTTTCGGGATGCTCAGTGCTTCCGCGATCCGCTTGGTCTGACCGAGATCCCACCGCGACCCAAGGAACCGTGTTCCTACCTTATCTGAGACGAATTCAGTCACGTAACTATTGTCGTCGTGATTGCTGGACGCTGATAGCGGTCTTGCCGCCCGCTCCCCCACTCGCAGGGTGCAATGTGCAGAGGGCAATCCAAGTCCTCCGGGCCCTGGGCCTGGGGCGTCGATCATGAAGCGACTGGCGAGCCAGGTCGAGGCAACAGATTGGTTTGGTCCGGCGAGTCGCATCCTTCTGTCTGGATGCGCAGTATCCCGTGCATAGTCACACTGGCGACCCATGACGAACAAGTGGCTATTGGGTCGCCGCGGAAAGTCTCAGCGTGAGACAGCGCCTCGCGACTGGCAGAGCTTGACTGCATTTGTGGAGTAGCGCGCCATAAAAGCAAATCCTCCTGAGATAAAGTTCAACCCAAGGCATCTTGGCCTCGCGCTATTCCGCAGGTTTGCCTGCGACCCAGAATTTGATTTCCACATCCATATCTGCATGACTCTGTTATCATCCCGAATGCTTAGCGATGTCGGCGTCGCTTCCGAGTACCTGCCTTTCATGGTTTGGCACCCCAATCAACATCAACTCCAAGTGGTCGATTCCAGACCACCTCTGCCAGTGATCCGGCTCCATCCAGCGTCTCAGGGTAGGTAGATGTTGCAATCTTGGTTTGAGTCGTGCAGCGGATGGTGTTATTTTTATGTCTGCGCTCTGCTCTACTCGGGCTCGATAGTCGGGTCTGTCGGAACAATCCGCGGGTTGAGTAGATAGATAGTTTGGATGATTAATCGCAACGAGGGCGTATCCGTAAAACTCGGAAGACACTCTAGGAGTAAGACCAGTGGCTTCTCCGCATTTCATTTTTTGATAGCTAGATTGGCGCCGCCTTGGAAGTGGCGAATATCACTAGGACAGTCGATGGAGTCGTAAGTTCCTTCACGCTGGAAACTTTAGCCTGTCCCGTTGGAAGGGTTCGCACTATTCTTCCGTCTCCAATTTTCGACAGAAAGTTTGCCGAAAAAGAACTTCTCGGGCGAATGGGGTGCATTGTGCGTGATTTCCGTATCTCAATCACCCCGGTGACGCCATTGCCACCGAAGAAGAGATAATGAGCGAGAGGCTACGGAGAACCTGGGTCCTCAACCAAGATCGCAACTGGATCTCTGGCAACCTCAACCGCGGGCCGGGAATATATCTATATACCGGACTAGGCTAGGCTCGGGACGCGCAGCCAATATCCGGGTTCGTCTGGAGTGCATGTCTCCAAAAACACGATCCCGATGGAGCTGCGCCATTGAGTAACAGAATCACTGATTCAGAGATACGCATGATTTTCGTCCTCATCGCTGGTGCCATGTCCCCCGCTGGCATCCAATGGATCCCTCCCGGTCCTCCTCCAAGATGCGCGCTTGCAGTCACACCCGAACAGCGTCATTTCGACCGACACGCACGTGCAAGGCCGGTGGCTTCCCAGAACCTAGGTTTTCAGCTGCTGCTGCGATCGGCCGGTTTGGCCCATGATCTTCCCTGCACAAATCCAGGAACAGAACTCAATTGAGCACGCCACATGTCTTCCCGCCTGTCCGTTGGCTCGCCGACATTCTGCCTGGTGTCCGCCAAGTGCTGGAGCGCAGTGAACATGGGGTTGTGATTAGGACCAGCACGAGGAGACGAAGAGCTCCTGCCCCAATCGGCGTGGGCAGACGGGTTGGGGAACCGTAGGCAGGTGAAAGTCTCTTCCGGATTGGCACGTTTTAAGCTCAGTTAGCAGCCTGTAGTCTCGGGTTAATATCTGATTCCCTGTTGGCTGGCTGGCCCATGAACGGCAAACAAAGAAAAAAAAAATGCGGGATGCTAGCTGCTCATCACTATCACGTTGGAACTTGGATGTATCGAAACTCAAAAAGCCTTGCTAGACTCCAGTAGTAGTCCAGTGGTCATGGTGGACACGCGGTGGTGTTGAAGGTCCCCGCAAAAGCGCGGTAGCTTCATGCCGGCAATCAGCGCCCAGTGCCAGTGCCAGTGCCAGTTCCAGCTCATCGACGAGAAGGCACCGCTTGGCAGCTACGACTAACTGTTCCCATTACTCAACTGGCCAGGAGAATTTTTGCGCATTATGGGTACCGCTGTTTGAGGAGAATCTAGGCGAGGAGGGCGACCATGGTCTACTGCGGGTAGATAGGTGGAAGAAATGACATGGCATGGCATGGCATGGTTGCTTGTCTTGTCCGACCAAAGGGGGGGGTGGATTCCTCTTCCGTACCACTCAGGGTCTGAAATAGATCACTCGGAAATATAATTGTGCTGGGAACAACCTCGAGAATAATAATAATAATAATGTTTATGAATGGCTCGGAAATCTGCCGGCGACCCCGTTCTTTCAGGAGAGAGGGGAGAGGGTCCTGGGTCATTCATTATTCTGCCACAGTGGCAGTGGCAGTGGCAGTGGCACGTTGAAGCCTGTACGTGGCGGTTATTCTTGCTGGAGTCAAGCTCGCCCGTATCGAGGAGTCGAAGGTTCGAAGAAGGCTCTAAAACGCTTCGGTTGCATTAGGTAGAGAGACTATGTTAGATGTTAATTGATTGCGATGGAGCAGTGTTCTATTCTTATGACGTAGCGAACTCACTGCATTATCCCGTTTAGTCAGGGGCGAGGTGATTGGCTTTGGAGAGGCGACTCCCTATTTGCCATTCGAGAGAGGTTATCGCCATCTTCCAGAGTATATACTCCATACTATTGACTAGTTCTATGGTAGTCAACCGTCGGACGATGGATGGATGGGCCCCCTTTTCCGGAGGGAGAGCCACTAAACAGTCACCCGATTGCTAAGTCAGAATGCTCGGGACCTGACTAAGACGAAACCGAGACACGCCCAGAAACAGCGGGGGCTGATTGGCCGAACCGGCAACGCGTAGGCTGTTTCAGATTTCGAGGACCGACGAGGAAACAGTGGACAGCCACTACTGTAGATACCAGTGGACACTGGACAGGTGGACAGCTGGTCGACCGGTGCCCTAACGGATGGTGTACCCTAACGACCCGGACTAGTCTTAGTCTAGTCCTCGACTGCCCATCTTGGCTTTCTCCAGAGAGGAGCTTAGTATCAGTACCTAGGTACATAGTAGGTAGATAGAACGGAGTCGGAACGGAATTGATGATCTGCTGCTTCGAACTCTTCGTCATGATTTGGATTCACAGGTGACCCAGTCGCTCGTCCTGACTAAGGTGCTGGAGATTGACGCCGAGGGTAATTTCCAGTCCTGCTTCCACTCGACTATGGATGGCTTTAAACCCTCATCCACACTAGGCGCGGCACTATTGGTTCGCCTGAACTTTATCGTATCAGTCAACCAAGTCCAGCATGATCTCGAGCGAGCTTAAACGCCAACGCCCATATTTGGGTGTCGCATTGCAATGCAACCAATGTCCTGTGTGCAGACGCGATCAACCGTCAATCATCCCCAAGGCATCGGACGACCACTCACACTATCAGACGATCATGATGCCATATATATAATTACCTTCCTGCTTGAGCATCGTTATCGACGTCGCATGATGTGCTGCAGCTTAGTCGAACATGTACTCCGTAGTACTCCGTACTGTGTACGCCGTACAGCCAGTACCGACGGAGTAAAATTAATTGGGGATCCGCAATAATGGTGAAGGCAGCAGCATCGTAAGGTGTGTACTAACTACTAGGTACCTAATGCTTGGTAGTAGTTGGTACCGATAAGAACCACCCTCTCTCTAGATCTGTGCCACTGTAAAATCCATACCCTTGGTACATGGTACATACTTGGGTATCCGATAACCGTTGCTTCCGGACTCCGCGGAACCTATTGGAAGGCGAGAACCGATGCGCTGCCCTATCTGGCCTATCTTTGATTCGTCTGGTGGCCATCTAGTTCTGGCCTTCTTTCTGGCCTCCAGATCCGGATCCAAGCGGCATAATGATGATGGAGGAAGCTGTCAGAGTTCCCCGTCCAAGACCGGATACGCGCAGGACATCGATCCCACACCGTGCTTTGTCCAGTGCAACAATCCGCGCCCCTGATTCGCCGGGGAAGCCACGCATCTGAGACCTTTGCCAAATGACACCCTCGCACGGTTGCTGGCGAGCACAAATTTTCATTTTCTGGTGAGTACCTGCGTGGCCACTGGCACCGCTGGCGCGGACTACGGAACCCAGTCCCCTACCTACCGCCCGTCTGGCAGCGCGGATGCGCGCCCATCCCCATTTCCAAACCCACCGCCGACGTCGCAACAGGCAAGATGCGCTGTGTCCGGTGGCGCTGCCCTTGACCTCTCATCTAAACCGTCGGCGACAAACCGAAAGACGCCATAATAACGCGAGACAGCGGTTGGGTCTATCTCCCGCTTAGTTCGCAATCCAGGCTGGCAGAAATTCCCTGGTGGAGTCCGGGCTGTCATCACTCAACCGGGCCTATCCCCGGTGTACGCAGTAAGGTAAACACTCGCGAATCGCGATAGATAGAAGGCATGCATACATGATGATGGCCGATGATGAAGACGATGCACCATTCCCTTCCTAGAACGGAGCGCCTTGCCAGTGCGACGCTCCGACTAATCAGCTCTCAATTTGTCAACTCGGCTGGATGACGCCAGATTTTCATTTATCGCCTCCGTTAGCTTATGCAGGTCTTGTCCTATCGTTTATTTTGCGCGATCAGAATCCTACCAGATGGACCCGCTTCGGCTTTTCCTTTGTTGTGGTTGTTGCAACGGTTCTTTGTTGTGCGGCGACGGTTACTTCGTGGCAACAACAGGGGTCCTGCTGCATATGCCCCAGAGCCTACGGTTAGAGCTTTCGAAGCTAGAGAGCCACCAGGAACAAATCCCTGACATCCGCGGCGGGCTGCTTACCCAGTAGTCTACCATGCGACGCCCGGCATTGTCGACGGACTCCGTACGTACGGAGTTGCTTTCCAGGTCAAGCCGAGGGAATCTCCCCTTCTTCGGTGTTTGCTAGTGAGATAGGAGGAGATGGGAATGGAGTCTCCCACTGCCCACTTCCCAGTTCCTCCTACTCCGTACAATGGAGCTCATCAGTGGCCTGTGGAGGTCCCTAGTCCTCGACTAGGCAGTAGCTGAACGGTCGACCTGGTGCTTGGTGAGTTTCTCGAAGGTCGCCGGCTTCCATGCATAGATTAAACCAGTGGAAAACTAGCCGCAAGCGGTAAGACAGCAGTTGGCATGGGCCCTTCCTCGTATTGCGAATCGTTAACGCCGGCGTGGCAAGCATTATAGCACCCTTCTAAAGCACAAAATATTGTTCTAGTCTTGCGACTACGTACCACCGCGACGTTCTAAGACGGGACTACCGGAGACTAGGTACTAGAAGGTAAATATGCTCTTATCGTTCCTGGATCCTAATCCCGACAGCCGCTTAGCCTGTCTGGTGTATCTACCTAGGTCGAGTATCTACTCCGTCGGTCGTATGTACTACTTACTATGTACTATGTAGGCAGGAAGAAAGGGCAATTTTACCTCGCTGGGGGCCCGTCCCGACACCCGGAAGCTTCACCCACAACCGGTAAGGTGGCTGGCCAGGAATGGCCGGTTCTATCTTTAGATCCACACTCACTGACTGACTTCCCCCGGCGGTCCGTACTGCCCGATACCGTATGTTTGGATATCGGTATTGATTACTCCTGGTCACCAAGTATGAGTGACGACTGACTGCATCACATCTTTAACGACACAATCCCGAACGAGTCAGGTGCCTGAGCAGCCTGGAGGGAACTCGGCAGGGGAACGTTTCAGACCGGTTGACCAGTTGGGTGGCGTTGCCCGGGGTTTGATGGGCTATTGTGGGTGAATTGCGATTCTCATGGCCGTCGAGGCTGGAAGGGGCAATTGATGGCCCAGGGGTCCGTGTTGTGAGTCTGACAGCTCTGCCTGTGTCCCCTTGCTTCCCATGATTGTCGTGGCGCGGCCTGTCAAGCTGCAGGCTGTGTTTTACATACTTACTTATCGGCAGTCTCATCGCGGTCCCTGGAAAATCTTCAGATGTCGTCATGTTGATCCCTCTGCGTTTGTCTGTTTGTCTGGGTGGGATGGATGCATGGGATGCGCCTCTTGGCCTGGAGGTGCAGGCTAATTTTACCTACAGACCGCCATCGAGCAAACACGTCCTCGGGAGATTTTCGCGGCGGCCAACGCATCGTACCTGACCCAAACTATCGAACGCGATGATTGCAGGCTTGCAGAAAATAGCAATCAAATCTCTTTATTGGCACCCGAGCCCTATCGTAGGCAGTCATATTTCTTTCCCCGGGTACGGAAGTATTATTCATTATAATAAAGGAAAAAAAGAAAAACAAAACAACAAATAGGAAAAACAAAAGCCGCAATTAATCCAATCAAAACCAAAGCAAATCAGATTGCAAAGAGTCAATTATAATATTTTTTTTTTGACAGCGGCGTTCATCTGGAAGCCCTGTTGTGCTGCAGCGCACCATCGGACAACAAATATACGAATCACGCAAGGGTCGGGCGGCCGCCTAACGTTTCCGACGAGTCCCTTTTCCCCTCCCCAAGTCCCAAGGCTGCTGCACCCTACGCTTCTCTCCGCATCGGTTCCTGCAGTAGGCCGACCAACCTGATCGATCCATCCGCCGTTGAACAGGTCGCATCTCAAATGTGAGCGATTGCCAGAACTCTTGGGTATTCTCGGTCGCGCACTATCTTCTGTGTGGCTCCCCTCTCAATTTTTAGACCATCTCCAAAGTTGGTTCTAGCCGGTACTTTGGGTTCGGAGTTTCCCAGTACCTTGGATTTGACGTCGCCTTACCCCAGAATGATAGGGCAGATGCATGAACGGTAGCCCTCTTTGCCCAGAAATCCAGCCCAAGTAGGTTCAATAATGCTGCACGCACTATGTCTTTTACGCAGCGCACCTGGCATATGACATGCTCGATATCTACCGGATCAAGAGCGATCTCGAGGTCTCGACATGGCTCTGGCCCTGGCCCTGGCCTCTCGGCTCTCCCCACGACAAGAATCATATGAAAGAATCGTCTCTCCATCGGCTGCGGGCCTATCTACCCAGGTCCATGTTGGATGTACCATTAGAAACGATAATATTACAGGAATTGGTCTGCCTAGCCTGTGCACCGGAAGTACCTGGCTGGCAGGTACTTTGCTGTAGTGCCACCCATAAGGCCGGGTATTCCATAGTACCGACCTAAGGACGGAGTAGCACCATGCCACAGACGGTGGGCCCTTCTCAGGACCGTTTCACCATTGGTGTAGACAAATTATTATTCCAGTCGCTTGTTCTCGAAATTGCTACTAGTAGTCGCCACTACTACTGCCAGATGATACGGACGTTTTTTTCGTTCGTGCCCTCCTTATCAGAATGGGACCGGTCATCTGGTTGGCTTTTCCTCGGAAGTGGAATTACCTGCAGGCCGTGGAGGCCAAAACCTAAGTAAGCAGGTCCAGAGCGACAGGACCGACCGACGAGGGAGGGGAAAGATGGGGGGCAAGCAATGGGCACTGGCCAGTTTGGTCCCGGACGACACAAATTTTGACACTGATTGACTGCCCGCCCCTCTCAATGTGTGTGTGTGTATGTGTGTGTTGACTCTTTTCCAAATTTCAACCAATTGTCCTCAGTGGTTGCTTGCTGATCTTACTGGAAATGTGGCCCGGACGGTCCCAGTGTTGGAACATGGGCCATCCATCCCATTGCAGTGCGCCTCTTATCCTTCCCTTTCCCGTTTTTCCCTTTGAGTTTTGGGGGACTAAGAAGGGAATCCCCCAAATGGCGGACGGGATGCTCAGTGGGGCCGACTAGCTTAGCCGGAGAGTCAATCCCTCCCTTTCACGGGTTGAGTCTATTGGCTTCCAATGCAGCCAACTTCGGTTGAATGTCACGATGGCCCCCCCGGCCAGGCCTCCAGTTACCACTATCAGTGGTCAGTGGCCGACGTGTTCATTGGACCGTCGGATGTGCTGCCCTTCCCATTCCTTTAACCCCCGCCCCGCCCAACAACGCCCCCACCTCCTCCGTTTGGAGATGCTGACTGGCCCGATTTGCCCTCACTCGTCCATGTCGGTGGGACAGACAAGCCGCTGATAAGCCAGATAGGCTACGAGATGATGCAGGTCCTAATGGTAACGGAACCATCCAACATGTAATCTGTAGAACATATCACCGCAAGGGCGACAACCTGAACATGGTCATTTGATGGAGGGTAGTCTCATCGGTAAGCCCGCAGCGGTGTTGGGCACCATCTGGCATGAGAAGCGAAGCGAAGCATCGTGACTGGCAAAGGGGGGGGGGTAGGGGGATAGGCAATCAAAAAGGCCGGTGGCTGCTATTTTGGGAGCAATATTACCTGGAGTCTCGGATTGGGTTGTGGCAATTCACAGCCATCCATGAGGATGCTCAGGTCGGTCGTTGTCGTCGCCGCCGCCGCTCATAATTACCGTACCCAAAGAAACAGCGAAAATTACGTGAGACACAAAATTTGTGGCCAACTTTATCCCAGCAATCATTACTATCAGGTAATGAGATTAGGTCTACACCTCGGTCGCCATTACGAAGAGGTTCGTGGAAGTGTCCATTTGGACCACACATGAGTGGGAATTCAAAAGGCGCACGTCGCACTGGTACGACCTACTATATCAGGTATCGTATAGATAGGCGTCGTACCTCAGGATCCAGGTATCTCGCGCTTCTCCCACGGCCATTCCATCGCGTCCTCCTATTGGAACATGGCCATCTCCGCATTTACCACCATTACCGTAGGACGTGGTCCGTAAGAATGGCCTTTCCATGCACCATTGAAATGGGGCTTTGAAGGCCGCCAATGTTCCCACTCGTGCTCATGTGCTCCACGCACTTACGCCTTTTTGGGCGCCGCGGCCGACATGGTGGGGCCGGTTTCTGGCTAGTCTTGTCGGGGATTCGTCGTCGCTGGGTGTCTCTTAAGTTCTGATCCAACTTACACACTTTCTCTGACCATCCACCCTGCCCCCCCCCCTCCACCCACCCAAATTGAGGAATGGCACAACATGCGAGGTTGAATATTTGCTGTGCTGCGGATGCCGCTGACGGCGATGATGAAGAAGCCCGCCGAGCTGGCCCACCTCCCGTTGGTCTCCGCTCCCAAGTTTCTCATTCGGTTGGTACTGCGATGTGCACCGGCGCCAATCTGCTTTCTTTGCCGCCCCAGACGGGTGTGCATAAGGATGGAAAGTGGGAAAAGCCGGATGACAATCCCAGGATAACGTATTCCCCAAAACAGATTTGGGGTAGAGAAAAAATGATGGAGAGTAAAAAAAATAAGGGTTCAAAAAAATCAGATTGAGAAAATCAAATCAAATAATAGTAGGAATAAAATAAATCAGAAAGAAAATAAAAGAAAATAAAATAAAATAAAATAAAATAAAATAAAATAAAATAAATAGAAGGAAAGGCAACGCGCGAGAGAGTGTCCGAACATATGACACCATACCATTCCGGCAGATTTATTAGATGATTTATTAGTATATTACTATTACTACTATTATAGTAGGGACTGTTCGCTGCTGGCACCACCACCACCGAGTAAAGTTCCATGCAGCCATCTCGCCCAAACAGGCTCTCAGACTAAAAAGTACGGCTCCAGTCCTACTGCTCACTACTCACGGCGCTACCAGCTCGTAGCACAAGCAGATCAGTCGCTCTTTTATCCACTGCCCATCCTTCTGGCCGGCTTTCCTCTTTCCATATCGGCCCTGTCTCTCATTTTCCCCGCGACTGTCCTCCTCTCTCAAATTAATCTTCTTTATTTCTTATTTTTTTCGTTTTTGCCCTTTTTAGACTTGTCTCGATCCTCATCTGGCCTTTCCTTTTCCCTTCCTCTCTTTTATCTCTTAATCTTAATTCCCTGCCCTCTTTCTCTCTTTTCACTTGCGACTCAAACAGTCTCCGGCTCCTTGATCGAGTACGTCCTGAACCATTCGTTGTGTGGTTTAGCTCGTATCGAAACACAGGTGCCTGTCCTTCCTTCATAGACTCGCGGCATAGTCGTCAGATATAATCCTTCAGAACCACAATCTCAACCTCAAGACGAAGCAGTCGTTTCTCGCAATATCCTTCACTCACAGATATCTGGTCGAGTGCGGTCCCTGGATTACCATCTGTCCTTCACAATCATTCTCTCACTCAAAGTGCAAGCGACAATCTGCATACATTCATTCACCCCAGCGCCTTCGCTGTGGACGAGCTACCAACTATAACTAATAATATCCGCTACAGAGTAGACCAGTCTCTACTCTTCGCCATCACAGCATTTCACTATATGTGAGTCACTTTGCCAGTCCAGAACAATCTCCAGCGCGGAGGGGGGGTTGAGACTGACTCCCTGATCTCTAGTCACAATGGACTCTTATAGCATGGCCCAACCATCATTTGCATACTACCCCGATTCACAGCAAAGACAACATTTCACTAGTCACCCTTCAGACATGCAATCATATTATGGTCAGGTGCAGGCATTCCAACAACAACCGCAGCACTGTCTGGCGGAGCAGCAGCCCCTCTACACTGCCCCCCTCATGAACATGCACCAGATGGCTACCACCAACGCCTTCCGTGGCGCCATGAACATGACCCCCATTGCCTCTCCTCAGCCGTCACACCTCAAGCCCACCATTGTGGTGCAGCAGGGCTCGCCTGCCCTGATGCCTCTGGACACGAGGTTCGTTGGCAACGACTACTACGCATTCCCCTCCACCCCACCACTCTCCACCGCTGGAAGCTCCATCAGCAGCCCGCCTTCTACCGGCGGCAGCCTTCACACCCCGATCAATGACAGCTTCTTCGCTTTCGAGAAAGTGGAGGGGGTCAAGGAGGGATGCGAGGGCGATGTTCATGCCGAGATTCTGGCCAATGCCGACTGGACGCGGTCTGACTCGCCGCCCTTGACACCTGGTAAGTTGATATCCCGTAGGGTTTCCCGTGGACGGCTCGCATGTGCAGCCACTCATGCAAGAAGGGCACGGAGTTGGACAATCTAGGGTTGTACAGGGAGCTAACTCGACTTGTTCTAGTGTTTATCCATCCGCCCTCCCTCACCGCCAGCCACACATCGGAGCTTTTGTCTGCTCACAGCTCCTGCTCATCCCTTTCTCCCTCGCCTTCTCCTGTTACTCCCACATTCATTGCCCAGTCTCACTCGGGTCTGCCGACTGAGCCCTCTAGTTCCGACTTCTGCGACCCTCGTCAGCTCACTGTCGAGTCGTCTATCAACGCTACCGCGGCCGAGCTCCCTCCATTGCCCACGCTTTCCTGCGATGACGAGGAGCCCCGCGTTGTTCTGGGCAGCGAGGCCGTGACCCTGCCTGTCCATGATACCCTCTCCCCCGCCTTCACTTGCTCGTCTTCTGAGGATCCTCTCAGCAGCCTGCCCACCTTTGACAGCTTCTCAGACCTTGACTCGGAAGACGAATTCGTCAACCGCCTGGTCGACTTCCACCCTAGTGGCAACGCTTACTACCTGGGTGAAAAGCGACAGCGTGTGGCGACGTTCGCGCTGGACGAGGAGGAGTTCTTCAGTGAGCAGAGCTTCGACGAGTCAGACGACCAGAATCTCTCTCAGTCTGGTCTTCCCTTCCTGGGAAGCCACGAATTCACTGGGATCCCGGGCACTATCAATGAAATCTCGGAAGAGATGAGCACCAAGAAGCGGAGCAACGCTCGCAAGTCGCTCAAGAGGGCTAGCACCTCGGACAGCGAGTCGGAGACCATTGGCGTCATGGGCAAGAAGTCGCAGCTTTCCGCCAACAGCCGTGCCAACAGCACCGAGACCAACTCGCCGGCACCCCAGGCGACCCAGTCCCGGCACAACTCTGATGCCTCGTGTATGTCTAGCGCATCGGAGGCTCCATCTGCCCCCGTCTCAGTCAACCGCCGTGGTCGCAAGCAGTCTCTGACTGACGACCCCTCAAAGACCTTTGTGTGCTCCCTCTGCTCCCGTCGCTTCCGTCGTCAGGAACATCTCAAGCGTCACTACCGCTCCCTCCACACTCAGGATAAGCCGTTCGAGTGCAACGAGTGCGGAAAGAAGTTCTCGCGGAGCGACAACCTTGCGCAGCATGCTCGGACTCACGCGGGTGGATCAGTCGTGATGGGCGTCCTCGAGACTGGCAACGCATCGCCGACCCCGTACGAAGAGCGCGACCCTAACACGTTAGGCACGGTTCTGTACGAGGCCGCCAATGCGGCTGCCACCAAGTCCACTACCAGCGAATCCGAGGACAGTGTCTCGGACGCACCGGTGGTCGACCGACGAGCCCCTAAGAAGCGCAAGCGTGAGGGCGATGCCTAGAGCGGGTCCACATGGCTTGAAGCTATCACGATGATATGTGACCAGGAGCTCCCATATATCACTTAATAACATCTCATACATACATAACCTTCCATTCCACTGGTTGGTCTGACTTTGGTCTTGCGGTTTAGCGTCCGGGCTTTGTTTCTGGCGGTGACAAGAGCAGGTGTACGGGTATTGACAGGTCCTGGTGCCCTATGCAACATAACCCAAAAAAAGCATACGGGCATGGGGTATCCAGGACCACTATTGGCGAAGCATTAGACCGGCGGCAACGGAACTTGGGCGCACATGGAGTCCACGGTTGGACCAAAACTAATAGAGCGCGCATGATGACTTCACATTGAGGCACTGGTGACTTGGGTTGATCTTTTCTGTGATTCCCCCCTTTTTTTTTTCTCGATCTTTGCGGCGAATATCTCCGACTCATCCTCGCCCGACGGGGCTATTGACCCCTGTCGGCGACCTTCTGTACCCGATCTACCCTCCTCCATTTTCCTTACACACTTCTTTTTATATACTTCTCGTTCAAGTTGCATTCATTGTGCCTATTCGATGTAATATTTTGCTCACTCCTGTCCTCTGCTTGAGAGCAGCCCATCCTTTTGTGCTGGCCACATGTACAATTTAATACCATTTCCCCAATCGTTGCCTCATACCCCTGTGCGCATACTCCTTTTCATTATCTCTGTCTGCATTCACATGTGCATAATCTTTGTGTGCCATTGTGTCATTTTGTTGAGCGTCTTCGTTCTGCAACAGTTAGTAATTTGTCACAATCTTTTTTACATGGATTAACCAGTAAGATGAAATACTAGTATAGTGGGTAAGCTCTGACGGGCAGCCGCCAGTAGCCTTTCCGCCGCAGCCTCGACGTCACCCCAATCCAGTTGAGACCCAATAATCACACTTCACACCTTGCAGCTCTCCACACGCAAATCCCTACGAACCACTAACATCATTCATAATCTACTCTCATCTCATCAATTGAATTTACTCCCCACCTATTCCTCCCCAGTCCCCAATTCTCAATTCCCACAGCGTGACAATACCCTCTCCCCACTTCCAGCAGAGGCAGCAGGCAGCGGGGTTCACCTAAAAAATCATCTCCCCCGCATCCCACCACCACCACATTCCACCCACCCACACACAGAAAAAGAGCGAGAGAGAGAGAGAGGGAACCAAACACAAAGATGTCCACCCCTCCGCTCCCCAAATCCCCCACCAGCCTCAACGTCATCGCCCTAATCTCCGGCGGGAAAGACTCTCTCTACTCCATCCTGCACTGCATCCGCAACGGACATAAGGTTGTTGCATTGGGGAATCTTCATCCCCCGAGTCGACGCACCAACAATGTTAAAAATGAGGAGGAATTCGAAGAAGAAGACCTAGACAGCTTCATGTACCAAACTATTGGTCATAGCATCATCCCTCAATATGAATCCGCCTTGGGGATTCCTTTATATCGACAGGAGATTATCGGCTCTGCGGTTGATACGGGGAGGGTGTATCGGGATCAACAACAACAACGAAACCAACCCTCATCTGGGAAAGGGGACTATGGAGAGGGTGAAGTTAGAGAAGAAGACGCAGACGAAACAGAATCCCTAATTCCCCTCCTTCAACGCATCAAAGCCGCCCACCCCGAAGCAAACGCCATCTCCGCCGGCGCTATACTATCCACGTATCAACGAACCCGGATCGAGAACGTCGCTGCGAGGATGGGTCTCGTTCCGTTGGCGTGGTTGTGGATGTATCCGTCTTTGCCTGCGCCGTTGGAACGGATGGGGTTGCCTGGTGATGCGGGCCTGTTGGAGGATATGGCTGCTTGTGGGTGTGAAGCGAGGATTATTAAGGTTGCGTCGGGGGGATTGGATGGGGGGTTTTTGTGGGGGGATGTTTCGGGGAGGGATGGGTTGGTTAGGAGGAGGATTGTTAATGGGATGAGGAGGTTTGTGTTGGATGGGGGGATGTGAAGGGGGCGGTGTTGGGGGAGGGGGGCGAGTATGAGAGTTTGGCGTTGGATGGGCCGGGATTTTTGTGGAAGAGGAGGATTGTGCTTGAGGGGTGGGAGGAGGGGGTGGGTGAGGGGGGTGTGGCGTTTGTGAGGGCTAGGGGGGCCAGGTGTGTGGATAAGGATGGGGATGGGGATGGGGTGACGCCGGAGAGTGTGAGGAGGCCAGTGGTGTTGGATGAGGCTTTTGCGGGGGTGTTGGAGGGGGTGTTGGGGGATGGGGAGAAGGGGGTGATGGTGACTGGGGGGAAGGAGATGGTGAAGGGGGAGTGGGGTCAGTTGGAGATGCTGCAGAGTACGAATGGAGGGACTTGGGTGGTGGCTAATATCACGGCTCCGGAGGCTGGGCCTGGGGCTGAGGAGCAGATGAAGGCGATTGCCGAGAAGATTGAGGCGATTTTGGCTTCTACAGGGAATGGGAATGCGCCTCGCACTACGGCTGATATCGTCTTTACGACGGTGCTGCTTCACTCTATGGCGGATTTCGCCTTGATGAATGGCATCTATGTTTCGTTGTTCAAGAAGCCTAACCCTCCGGCGAGAGCCACGGTGGCTTGCGGTGATAGCCTGCCCGAGGGTGTGAAGGTCATGGTCTCGGCGGTGGTGGACTTGGGTGCTAGAGATCAACGACAGGGTCTTCATGTCCAGTCTCGTTCTTACTGGGCGCCGGCCAATATTGGTCCATACTCGCAAGCCATGTCTGTGCCTGTACAGGGTTCGGAGCATATGGTGTACATCGCTGGACAGATTCCTCTGGAACCGGCGTCGATGGAGGTAATGGGAACTTCACCGGAAGCGTTGACGCGGCCGTGGATTGAGAATTATTCCACGCGAGCTGTGCTGTCTTTGCAGCATCTTTGGAGGATCGGTCATGCCATGCAAGTTGACTGGTGGTTGGGGGCGGTTGCTTTCCTGACAGGAGGAGAGCATATTGCGACACAGGCCCGACTAGCATGGGAACTCTGGGCCAAGATGCATGCTCGTGAGGAGGAGGAAGACGAGGATGATGGTGACTCGGGCTTGGATGTGTGGGATATCAAGTATGGAGGCCGGGCACACGAGCAGGTGACGGGTGCGACAACGCCTCGTTTACCCAACTTTGAGGTGGTCCAGTCAGACGCCTTGGTTCCTGCATTCTTCGCGGTCCAGGTCGAGGAATTACCGCGAGGATGTGACATCGAATGGCAGGGTCTGGGCTACCGATGTGGTGAGTTGAAGATGGCCGCAGAGGAAACGGACTATGGCCGTAAGATCGCTGTGTCCACCGAGCAGAACCTCAGCTACGTCAGCATTGAAATCGATGCGGAGCAGTCACCGTCAGATGTGGAATCACATCTGCAGCCTGTCCTGCAGGCGCTTCCCGAGGGATCGGACGGTTCCCACACGATCATCTATACCAGTCAGCCACTGTCCAGGGTTCCGTTCCCGGCGCAGGTGGTTCCCTGCAAGTCAGTCTGGGGTCCAAGAGGACGCCAATTGGCAGCTGGAGTCATTGTACAGAGACAGACTTCATCGTTCTAGCCGTGCCGTTTTATGAGGCTGTCAGGCTATGCATGAGCCCACAATGCATAGCTTTTAGGTGCATCATGATATCCATTTTGTTGTTAGAGCGGACGGAGGCTCTCCGTCCCAAACATTAGCAAAGATAAGCGCGTAGACAATTATTGACCTGCTCTGCTGCAACCTGTAGGGTTAAAGATAGTCACAGCTGCCTTGGTTCATCTTTGCAGCCTGTCTGCTAACGGTAAAGACGTAAGATGATGGCACGATCCACTGGGGGCTGGAAACGTGGGTTGATGGCAAGAGGCTCTCCTGATGGACAGCTGACGTGCTGCCGGCATGTGATAAGCGAAAAAACCCGCCTTTCCGCTGGTGGCTGCGGCTGCATCAGATCGATAACATCCTGGCCTCCTCCTCCCCTCTGCTGCTGTCTCCCCGCGCACCTCTTTTGGGTCAATTCGCCTGGTATGTTAGACGGGTTGTCATCAGTCTCTTCTCTCCAGATTGTGTCCTTGCTAACCTCCGTCTCCACCCAGTGCTCCTCTCCCACCCATCATTCGATATGACGTACTCGCTATAAGGCCGCCCCGACCACAACATCCATGCCATGGCCATTTCGCTGAGCCAGGAGGAAGATGAATCGCTTCCAATCAAGGGTCCCGCTCTCGACCCCGACGTGTCCGACCATTCCCGACAACCATCCCGATCCCCTCACCCATATCGCCGCAAGGGCTCGCATTCTGCGTCGCTGCCTGCGGATTCCGGCGACCGATCAGCCCGTCTCCACTGGCCACGGACCTCGAGCGATAGTGGCACCGAAGCCGATGATGAGAGCACGGGCGTGTTGAAAGGCTTACCGGCAGCCCCTCTGCGACCGCGGAAGGGTTTGCGCTCGGGTCGTCAGGTCGCCGGGGAAGAGGATCAGTGGTTTCCCGTGTTGCGCCCATGGCCGTCAATAACTCGTTCCACCTCGCGGAGCTCGCGGCGGAGCTCTGGGGAAGAAGCCGATGTCGAGGCGACCGGATTGCGCGAACAAGCAAAGCGGAAACGCCGGATTGGGATCCTACAGAGGCTACTGGAGACCGCGTTGCTCCTCTCGGTGGGCGCTGTCGTCTTGGGACAAAAGGACACGCGGTCGGTTGCTTGGGCTTGGAGAAAAGGTGCGCGAGATATCTCTTTGGGGTCGTTCGATGGTTGCTGATAATCCTCAGAGCTCCTGGTTCATTCCCTGCTTGTCACTGGCCTCTATGTCGCCTATCCTTTCCATCGAGATGGACGTTTCCGCTTCTCGAGACTACGCTCCTTCGTTATTCCTACGAGCTTCGATCCCGCGCCATTGCTTTACCCGATCTTGATACCCCTTTACGTTGCTTTATCCTTAGCGCAGCATACTCCTACCCTAATACTCCCTAATATCATTCTCAGTCTCTCATCTCTTCCTGCCGCCGTTATTCCGTTGCATGGTTGGGTCCATGGCCACAGCCTTGTGCATTGGATGATCACACTGCTCCCGATTGTCGTCTCGGAACATCTCTCGGCAGGGATCTCGCCTCCCAAATATTTGTCTCTCCTCGGTCTCAACCCGGAATCTTTGGCTCTTGTTTTCCCTTTGCATCAAGCGTTGATACCCACTCTAGATTTTTTGTTGACTACCAGCGTCCTTCCCGCAGAACTGCAGCTTTTGACAAGCGCGTTGATCAATCTATTCTTATTCGCAAGCTCCCCCCAGGCGGAAATTCTTAAGGCGTTGCTATGGCTTGGTGGCTTGTGCATCTTCATCTCTTGTCGCGACGTGCTTCGCTGGGAAGTGGCTCTGGCACGGATTCCCAGCTGGAAGTTCCGGCGGGCTCCTAGTAACTCGCAATCGCGTCGAAGTATCTTCAATGTGCTGGACCACAAGCTGTGTCAGAGACTAAGCAGGACGGGCACCTCGGAAGACAATATGTCCGACAGTGACTCGCCCGAGGGCCAGTTTGTGCTGGTCTCGCGCAAGACGATGTTCGAGTCGCGCGAGAAAAACAAGGCCGGCTCACCAGCGCTTTCTGCAGAGACCGCCGGGACGGAAACCGTTCGACAGTCGCCCAAATTCACCCATCGGCGACGGCACACAATTTCCAGCGTCAACGAAGTCGCACGCACGGGGAAGATCAGGACAACGCCCAGTGGGCGACGCAAGCGATCGATGGCGCCTGGATTAGCGTCCTTCCTGTCGATGACAGTGCCGCAGGCCCAGGTCCGGAAATGGCTCTATGCATCGTTCGTGTACGTCATTGTGTCTCTCATCATCCTCGGACCCATCCGCAAGTACGTGGGGGAGCGCGCATTACACGGAGAAGAGCCGTTTGGGTGGGCACTGAGCTATCTGCTGGGCAATGTTTCGTGGTTCCGCTTCTGGGTCATCATGTGGAACCTGGAGTATTGGATTCCTCTCCCCGCTCGCCTGGACCCCGATCTGTCCCACGCTTCCTGCGCCCTTGGTTGGGTTGAACATCTCCGCCAGGTCACCTTTGGGGAGGCTAGTTCGCGTCTCCTGATTGCTGCTTACTGCATCATGGTGCTGGCAACGGGGCTGGCTGTTGTGTTACAGCTGAGTTCCGTCGCCGAAGTAGATACGAGACGCAAGGTCTTCCATGGCATGATGGTGCTGATGTTCCTTCCGACGGTCTACATCGACCCCACATTCTGTGCTCTCGCTCTAAGCCTAGTCCTGTCCGTCTTCCTGCTGCTCGATCTATTCCGAGCGTCTCAGCTGCCTCCGATATCGCGCCCGCTGACATACTTTCTGGCGCCCTACGTGGACGGCCGCGACCATCGGGGTCCCGTCATCGTTTCCCATATCTTCCTTCTCATCGGATGCTCAATCCCGCTCTGGCTTTCCCTGGCGGATATTCCTCGGACGGGAGACCATCCATGGGTGGGGTGGAATGCCTTGACCCGGGACGTGGGGATGGTGAGCGGAATCATCTGCGTGGGTATGGGCGATGCGGCGGCCTCGCTCGTCGGACGGCGGTTCGGCCGGCGCAAGTGGTTCTGGGGGGGAGGCAAGTCGCTCGAGGGTAGCGTGGCATTTGCCGTTGCTGTAACCGGAGGTTTGATTTTCGCGCGAGGGTGGCTTGTCCTGGGACAGTGGCCCGTGAGCGGACCCGATGGACAGCATGACGGTTTCCCCTGGTTGAGGGTTGTGGTGAAAGCCATCCTGGCTGCAGGAGGCACTAGCGCAACCGAGGCCATTCTGACGGGGTGTAACGACAATGTCGTTGTGCCGGTTGTGCTATGGCTACTTGTAAGAGGGCTCGGACTCTGATGCAGTCAGGGTTTCCATTTCTGCACAGCTATCTAGATGATGAGATTGGTCTGGGCGGGGGGAGCTTTATTGGGTGGCTGTGCTTGTGTAACCCCTACCAGGCCGGGGGATCGATAGAGAAAACGGGTGGCTTTTGTGTATTTGTTCCTTTTTCTTGTTTTGATATAAGTTGCCTTGAAGCGTTGTTAGAAGAGCCAGGCGTCGGGAGGTCATTTGAGTGTCGGATGACGTGGAAGGCGTTCCTGGCCATGTTGCTTCCCCCCTGTGAATATTGACAGCCGTCGAACTATCTAGCGCAGACCTGCAGTAAATAGAAAAGCTAGAAAGAATCCTAGATAACGCCCATCCGACCAGGCAGCATTCCTACGAGCCGGTCGGTAGTCAGCAGCCACCGACGCGAATCAGCCGTGCCGGATGCCTGTTGATCGCCACTTAGCGGAGCGAGCCAGCCCCCCCCTTTGGGTCTGTTTAGCCTCTTGGGCCGCTGCTAAGGTTGAGCCCCCCCATCATCAGTAGCTTATCAGGGCGATCCGGTTCCTCAGTGGCAAGGTCGGATGGTACAGAGTACGAGGCTGTGATGTCGTAACTCGTTGAGTCACTTGATGGGATGACGGGGGGAGGGTGGAAGGGGGCTAGAGAGGAAGCCTGCAGATTATCTGCTGGGATTGGAGAATTCTCCCGCGAACGTTGGCTGGTCACCGTGACTGACTGGAGCGATCCGATCGGCCTGAAGGTGTCACTGACGCAGGGCGACCTCAGCCTGGGGCGGTCACCCGGTCTGCACGCGTATCGGGATTTACCGGACATGACACTCGTATGGTCAGATTGGTGCGACCTGAAACCTCGTTGGGTCTGCTGTGGATGGGCGGAGTCCGGCGGATTGATCCCGTGAGACCTGGTTTCAGTTCGGTATTGATACCGAATGGTACCAGAAAATACGGGAACTCCGACGGGGCCAGTGACCTCTTTCCGGCCTCAGGCCATGGGCGTCTTATCGACTTGACTTTCGTCCCGCTTGGCTGGCTGCATCTCTATCGGAGTGCCACTAGTACTAGGTACTAAGGTAGTATCTATCTATCATCTACCTGAGTACTCCGGGGGTCCTTTCTTCCCTGCCAACTTTCCGGGGCACCCCCTTTTTGTACTTTGTTTCCCCTTGCTTATCTATCTTCATCTTCATTTTCTTTGTTTTTTGTCATCTGCTATCTTTAGGTTCGATGTAGAGAACTGAGAAGTTGAACTGGTGCCTGTTGCCAGATCTCCACTGGCTTAGTCACCGTGAGTACTACTACTGTGTACCTACCAGTGACCCATGAATTGGTTGCGGTCATCGCCCATTCCACGCCCCATCCAACGCCGCTCTCCTGACCGCCTTGAGACCCGGTCATTCAATCATTCAATCATCCGCCATCGATCGTTATCGCCGGTCACGCTCTCTCTACTAGTCTCTCCTCCCCCAGAGAAACGGCATCGTCGAGGATCCCTGGGTCCAGCTGCTTCCCGCCTTTCCTGCTCCCCATCACATCATCCTTCACGCTTCCATTCTTGGGCCGGCTCCCTCTCTGCTCCCTCCTCCCCTGTCGACGTCCGCGTCCTTTTCTTTTCCTTCTTCTTTCCTCCTTTACCATCCATTTCGACCCTTGTTGGGTGATTCATACCTTATCGTCGATCCCCCGATCCTCTCTATACTTAGTCCCACGCTTTGGTCGTCATCCTCCTGGGATCCCTGTCGCCCTCCTCCATCATCCTATCATACAAGCCCCCGTTTCCGCCTCACCGCTCTCCTGCCTACTTACGCCGACTGTAGGTGTGCTGCGCACCCTTTTCTGGTCCCCTACCCTACGCTCTGGACCGACCCTTCCTCTTGCCCCGTCTGCTGTCCGGGCCTCTGCCACGCAGTCCAGCCCTCCTTACCTCTCCCTCTAGCTCCGACGCCCTCCTCTTCCTGTTTCCTACCTCCGTCCTGCTTTATCATCGGTCCCCATCTATTCTTCCATCGCCTGCCTCTTCGGTCCTGTCTTTCTCTCCCCTGATGGGACTCGTCCATCATTCGACGTTGTTGCTGCTGCTGTTGAGGTAGTGTGTGGTTGACGGGGCGTGGTTGGTCTTCATAGAGCCCTCATCGCCTGGCTGCAGTCATGGCATCTGCACATCACTCTAGAAGGTCCAGGGAGGACGCTCGTCCCGAGATGCCCATTGGCCATTACACCCGACTGGATGAGATCGGTCGAGGGAGCTTTGCCACCGTCTATCAGGGTGTTCATACGGTGAGTTCGGAACCCATTCCCCTTTTTGATTCTCCCCAGGGAACCATGCCTGTTACCGGCTGGGCTCCCCGAATAGAAGTTATTAGGGCTAACGAGGATGGATTATCCTTTAGAAAACACGCACTTATGTGGCAATCAAATCGGTCAACATGTCCAAGCTTAACAAGAAGCTAAAGGATAACCTTTCGTCCGAAATCCACATCCTCAAAGGGCTTTATCATCCCCATATCGTTGCTCTCATAGACTGTCACGAGACAACATCTCATATCCATCTGGTGATGGAATACTGTGCCCTGGGGGATCTATCCCTTTTTATCAAACGGCGCGATAGCCTTGCGGATCACCGATATACACGGGATATGATCTCCAAGTATCCCAACCCTCGTGGTGGTGCTCTCAGTGAAGTCGTCGTCCGCCATTTTTTGAAACAACTTTCGAGTGCACTCAAATTTCTTCGGGACCGGAACCTTATTCATCGTGATATCAAACCACAGAATCTGCTACTATGTCCCTCGCCTTCATCCTACCGGAGTGGAATGGCCCAGGTTGTTCCCTTCAGAGGCAGCGAAGACTCTTTTAGCCCTACAACGGGGCTAGAGTCGCTGCCTATGCTTAAGATTGCTGACTTCGGCTTCGCCCGTTCTCTCCCGTCCACCGCTCTTGCGGAAACCTTGTGCGGTTCACCTTTGTACATGGCCCCCGAGATTCTGCGGTACGAGAAATACGATGCCAAGGTAGACCTTTGGTCTGTAGGCACGGTACTCTACGAGATGGTAGTGGGAAAACCCCCTTTTCGTGCGAGCAATCATGTCGAGCTACTCCGCAAGATCGAAAAAGGCGAAGACAGGATCAAGTTTCCTGAAGAGAACCCTGCATCGGACGAGATCAAGGCGCTTATCAGAGCGCTCTTGAAGCGAAATCCGGTGGAACGACTGAGTTTTTCAGATTTCTTCGAGAATGGCATTATTACAGGACCGATCCCTGGTCTGCTGGCCGACGACAGTCCCTCGCGTCGGCGTTCTTCTGTTGATCCAATGGCTGCGCAACCGACATCTCGGCCCGCGTCTCGGACTGGGCGTAGCACTCCCACGGCAACTATCAGGGAAAGAGACGTGCCATATGTGGGGGGTCGGGGCGAGCCGTTGCCGCATCCGGTTGCTCAACGGGCGTTGACACAAAGCCCTCGACCAGAGACTCCTCCAACGCCTATGCGGAGGACTGGGAGTGGTGATCGGCCTCTTTCTACCTCAAAGGTGCCAACGCCACCAGCTTCCTACCCGACAAGGCCGAGTCCAGTGTCTCTTGCAACGGCCCCAGCTCGCCAGGAGCTTGTCGACCGTGCTCCCACGACGACCACCACCACAGACCGACTACGGAGTCGTACGGCTTCTTCGGGAGTTCCTCAGACCGATAAGCCTGTGGATAAGGCCAAGGATGCGAGGGAGAATGCTGCACAAGAAGTGGCATTTGAGAGAGACTACGTGCTTGTAGAGAAGCGTGCGGTGGAGGTGAACGCCTTCGCCGACGAGATGGCATATAACCCTCGGATGCAAGGTGCTCAAGCAGGCGCAGTTTCTCGTCGCCCGGGCACACCAACAGCCAATGCGTCGTCGCCCCAAGCCTCTCCTAGTAAAGCTATGCAAATAATTTCGGGGCGGTCTCGTGCGGATTCGGCACACGTTCGTCAACATTCCTACGAGCGTCGGTATGGACAGAGCCCTACGTCGGCCACATCGGCGATTTCAAAGGCCCTCAATATGGCCAGTGGACGTCTGTTCGGAATGAGTTTCTCCCCACCCATGACCATCACAAAAGGCGGACGCTCGCCTCCGTTGGCTTACAACCCATTCCCGGCCTATCCTAGTGCACAAGCTAGCTTGATCGTCCTTACTGATGGGTCCAGGCCCAGTGCAACCCTGGACGAAGACAGCAAGACGGTTCATGAGCTGGAGGAGTGTGCGACCCGCAGTGATGTGGTGTATGGGTTTGCTGAAGTGAAATATAAGCAGCTGATTCCATTGGCACCATCGGTTCAAACCGACCCTTCGGGAAAGCCCATGCCGGACGTCGTTGATTCGACCGACGGTGGGCTCACGGTCGATGCCATCGTGACCTTATCCGAGGAAGCGTTGGTACTTTATGTTAAGGCCCTGGCCCTCCTGGCCAAGTCGATGGACATTGCCGGTGCATGGTGGACCCGCAGGAACCGGGGAGAGGCTTTCGGTGAGTCGGCAGTCAGCCGAGCTGATGTCGCAAGCAATCGGATCAACAATGTCGTCCAGTGGGTGCGCAATCGATTCAACGAGGTGCTAGAGAAAGCGGAGTTTGTCCGCCTCAAGTTGGTTGAAGGGCAGAAACGATTGCCACCAGATCACCCTAGTCACCCCAGCAATCTTTCGATCGGGTCGTCCGTAGGCTCCGGTGCATCTACAGATGTTGTTGTTAGCCCCGGCGTGACCGCAGAGAAGTTGATGTATGATCGCGCATTGGAAATGAGCCGCGCCGCAGCGATCAATGAACTCACCGGGGAGGATCTAGCCGGGTGTGAGATAGCGTATGTCACGGCGATCCGGATGCTAGAGGCCGTACTGGAAGACGAAGAACTGCCACGGCCAGGTCAAAGTAGCGGCGCTGATAGAGGCGATTCCCGGAGGGACAACGACAAGATTATGTTGGATGGAGTCCAGGCGGAGGACCGCCAAGTGATGGTTAAGCGTAAGTCGCCCCCGCTCCATGCACGTCACGACGCGCTAACGCACCACACAGTGGTCTCCAGTATGCGGAATCGCCTGGCGGTGCTGCGTCAGAAACTGGCCCGGCTTTCGAAGCGCTACACGCCCCCGTCCAGTGGACCAGGCAAAATGCCGCCGTCGAATCTGGGCGCAACCCCTCCGAAATAAGACGTTGGCCATTATCTACCTATAAGCATGCAGGCTCATGCTCCATCTGTTCCTAGCGTTCTGCTCTTTTCTTCTGCATTTGTTCGCGTATATCTGATGCCCGACTTTGGTCGGAGTTGCTAATGCAGACAGATGCATCTGGACTACGACCCGCGCGGGCTGCTGCTTCTTCTTCTTCTTCTTCTTCTTCTTCTTCTTCTTCTTCTATTCTTTTTTTGTTCCCTTCTCAACAAATTACTACACTTTATTTCCTTTTCTCTTCTGGGTTCTCATATACGCATTGATACGCGAGTGGTTTGGTATTGTTTGTTTTTACTCTGGTTCCATGTTTTCACTGCTTGTTGGGCGTGTGGTCTGAATCGGCGTTTGAGCTGGGGAAGAGGTACACAAATTGCCAGCGACCTTGGATACGACTGATGATGATGGCATGGGATTCTAGGGAGTCTGGTGGGTAGGGATGGATGGCTGGATGGATGGCTGGATGGAACTTCTGGATGCAGATACTGCGAGTCAGACGCAGCTGTACTGTACATACAACATAATCGCACGCAAATTCTTGGCAAGTTTCGCCCACCGGGCGGATTGATGATTGCTGGCATTTAGAGCCCGACCCACGGCGGAGGCGTTGATCTGGATGCCGGGCTGGCTTAACTTTACCTAACCTAAACTGCGTGAGCCTCGCAAGGACAGGGTCTAAATTGCGTGATTGATTCTGGTGTGTCATAGGAACTCTCTCAGCGGTTCTCAGCGGTTTGCCGCGCTGGTCGGGGTGGAGAGCTTCCCTCTCGGGTTCCGCTCCGACGTCGAGTTTTTTTTTTTTTTTCCCTTTCCTCTTGCCGGGCCTTTTTTTTGCCTCATCCCGACGGGGGCCTCGAAACGCGCCGTGGCGGTCGACCACATGGCCGCTGTCATGTCCATTCTTCTTCTGGGAACTGTCGCCATCGACGGACTTGTCTTTCCTTTCTCTCCTGGTGCTTTGCTTGACCGTTCTATTTTTCTAGAACCTTTTTCTGGGCATTCATCTCGGTCTAGGGCGCTCGACTTGTATACTTCCGTGATCGAACTATGACACACTTGCCCTAACATCCTTCTCTCTGAATTTTTTTAATATCCTCCCACCCACCCTTAACGTTCCTTGGCCTAGCCGCCTAGCCTTACAGGGAATCCCTCGTGTTCAAACGTGTCGCTAACCTAGTCGCCTTGGATTGCATCACATTTAGCTACAGCACATCATCGCATCTTACGGTCTTGCCTCCGGTGGTAGCCGCTCAGTCTCACTACTTTAGGTGTCTCCCAGCGCTATATAGCTCCCTTTGGGTCTCCACGTCTAGACGGTTGGCTTTAGACCGTAACTAGCGTTTTTCCTACTACAACAAGATGGCTGACGCAGCTGTTGAGTCTGGCTATCAGAAGGGCGTCCTCCCCGACACGAAGGCTGTCGAAGAGGGCCCCCGCAGAACGGATGGCGTGTCTGGATTGTGTATGTGTGATCGTCTGACCTGGTGTGGTTGGCCAAGGAAGACCGCGAACTAACAGTTGGACTCCAGATGAGGGCAATGTCTTCGAGGCAACCCCAGATGACCGTCGCCAAATCGGTGTCATCAGTGCCTCCTTCTTGATCTTCAACCGTGTCATCGGAACCGGTATCTTCGCCACCCCCAGTACGATCCTGTCCTTGTCCGGCAGTGTCGGCCTGTCCCTGATCATGTGGGTGATCGGTACCTTGATCGCCATGGCCGGTACTGCTGTCTACCTGGAATGGGGTACTGCGATTCCCAAGTATGTTTAACTCTTGATCATCGATGATGTCAGGGATTGGGCTAATGGCGCGTAGGAACGGTGGAGAAAAGAACTATCTTGAATATGTCTTCCGGAAGCCCCGGTTCCTGGTCACTGCCATGTACGCTGCCTATGCTGTGCTGCTGGGCTGGGCTGCTAGCAACAGTGTCGTCTTTGGCGAGTATATCCTCAATGCTGCCGACGTCGAAGTTGGCCGCTGGAACCAGCGTGGTATCGGTTTGGCTTGCATCACTGCCGCCTTTCTTATCCACTCTTTCGCTGTGAAGTGGGGTCTCATGCTCCAGAACTTCTTGGGTGTTGTCAAGCTCGTTATCATTGTCTTTGTCGTCGTTGCTGGATGGGTGGCTCTGGGCGGTCATATGAAGATTGATCCTCCTCACAACTTCACCAACGCCTTCGAAGGCACCACCGACACTGGATATGGTATTGTCATGGCCTTGTACAATGTCATTTGGTCCTTCATTGGGTACTCGAATGCCAACTATGTATGTTATATTGACGCATCTGGTACCTGACAATCACTAACCTGTCGCAGGCCCTGAGCGAGACGAAGAACCCGACCCGCACCCTGAAGATCGCTGCCCCGATCGCCATCTGCTCTGTCGGAATCCTGTACATGCTGTGCAACATCGCGTACTTTGCTGCGGTGCCCAAGGAGCAGTTCCTGTCCTCTGGTCAGACTGTCGCTGCCACTTTCTTCGGCAACATGTTTGGCTCGCGGGCGGAGAAGGTCATGTCGGTCTTTGTGGCCCTGTCGGCGTTTGGAAACGTTCTGTCTGTGATCTTCTCTCAGGGACGAAGTATGTAGTCTTTCATCAGACGTGTGAAGGTTCAGAAGCTAATGTTATTGCAGTTGTCCAAGCCCTGGGTCGTGAAGGTGTCCTTCCCTTGTCGAAGATCTGGGCCAGCAACCGGCCGTTCAACTCTCCCGCTGCTGGCCTCTTCGAGCACTGGGTCGTGTCTGTCATCATCATGTTGGCTCCTCCCCCAGGAGATGCCTATAACTTCCTGGTCAAGTAAGTTTCCCATTCCTCCGTCGCTGCCTAGGGGTCCAAGCTGACTGGTCGCGAACAGCCTCATCACCTACCCACTTTCCATCGTCAACGTGTTCGTGTCCGGCGGACTTGTCTACATCTACGTAACCAAGGCGAAGAACTTCCCGGACTGGGCTCCTGGAATCCGGGCGACGTTGCCCGTCACCATCTTCTTTTGCCTGTCCAACATCTACCTGGTCGTGGCTCCCTATGTCCCACCCAGCGCCGGCCAGAGTGTCTACAACGACCTGCCCTACTACCTGCACTGCGTCGTCGCGCTTGGCATCTTTGCGCTCGGCGCCGTGTACTACCTGGTGTGGGCGGTGCTGATGCCTCGCTTCGGCCGCTACATCCTCGTCAAGGAAACCGTGATTGACGCCGATGGCTGGTCCAGAAGTGTCTTCACGCGGATGCCACTTGAACAAGCCGAGCAGCAGCAGCAGCAGCAGCAGTCTTAGGGCGGAAGCCCCGACACCACCCATCTAGCAGGGTCACCCTGCACCTTCGTTCTTTATTATGATGACGAAAGATTCAACATCAATGCCCCATATGGCATACTAATCATAATGTTTACACTACTAACGGCTAGCATTCATGCGGAGTTTCGGGGGAGGGAAGGGATTGTGCTGATTTTTTTTTGGAGCGACCGGTTTACTGTATCTATACCATCTGCGTCTTCTAGGAGATACCTCTGTGATAGACCTACTTTCAACAATCGACCGCATATTGCTCATATCATTCATTTTATTATCGTATTGGATTAAATAACTAAGTTAGAGATGTAGATTAGGGAATGTCCCAGCCCTCTATGGAAGCCCATTCACCGGGGAAGCACGTAGCTCCATTCATGAGCCCCTCAAACTGGCTGGTGCACCGTCTTGCAAGTACCACCCCGGAGGGCAGCTCGACAGCCAATGCCATACATAATACACCCCGAAACGAGGATCTGGCACCGATTGCAGTGAGAACACTTGCGTGAAGAATGAATGAATGAAACAGGAAAGGGAAACGGGAAAAGAAAAAGGGAAAAGATGGGCGTCATGTGATGCGGAGAACCCCTGCCCGTCAAGCCCTCATTTCCTGATTGGGGAAAGTGCCGACAGGGGAGCTGATTGCCCCATTAGGTAAGGGGCATGACTGTGTTTTGTTAGTCATCGAATCCGGGCGGGCCTACCGCCTGCCCGTTCGAGGCGGGCGACCGTCGGGACTCCCGCGGCCTCGACTTTTCCTGACCGAAGCTTTTTGCATTGTTGCATTGTTGTCCTGTTGCTTTGACTCATCAGCGAGGTGTGAGATTGCTATTCATCCTCAATTGCGGCCTCTCATTCGTGTTCAACCCGGGGTTCTTTGGTTTTCCGGGCTCCTTTGTTATCTGGGTGGGGATTGTTCTCGTGTTGAGTTGACTCAAGGTTGGGATTCATGCGTCGTTTTACCTCCGCACGGGTACCGCTGGGTCGGAGCTCAGCCAGCAGCAGTAGAGCGCTGCTTGCCCGATCTCCCCTCCACCGGCTGGCTGCTGTTGCTCTTCCCCGCCCCTCCTCCTCTTCCTCCTCTTCTGCCTCTGCTTTCTCCTCCACCTCTGTTGCCTTATCTACTGCCCCTCCCTCTTCTCTCATCTCTTCTGCTACATCCTCATCCTCTCCCTCTCCCTCTCCCTCCTCCCATCGATCTCCCCTTCGCCGTTCTCCCCTCTCCCAAGCTTCCAAACGTTATTGTTCCTATCGCAGAATGTGTGGTGCTCGTCGCGGAGAGGTGTCGGGCTCGACCAACATCACTCACGGTCGTGAGGTCCTGCCCACCAACGTCAAGCCCGTCCACTATGACCTGACCCTCGAACCCCACTTCGAATCTTTCACCTACGACGGTACCGTCACCATTGAGTATGTTCCCCCATGATGCGAGTTGGTATACCCTCGTCCCCGTTGGGAAGCTCACTGTCTGGATAGTCTCGACGTTGCCGAAGATACTACCTCCATCTCCCTCAATTCCAACGAGATCAAGATTCACAATGCCGTCGTGTCTGCTCAGGGTGCGGTGATTGCCTCCAACCCTGAGGTTACCATCAACCAGGAACAGCAGGTCGCCACCATCAAGTTCGCCGACACCATCCCCGCCGGATCATCCGCCCAGCTGAAGCTCACCTTCACCGGAGAGCTGAACGACAACATGGCTGGTTTCTACCGCTCCTCCTACAAGGCCGCCGATGGCCAGACCAAGTACATTGCCACTACTCAGATGGAGCCTACCGACGCCCGCCGGGCCTTCCCCTGCTTCGACGAGCCCGCCCTGAAGGCCAAGTTCACCGTGACCTTGGTTGCAGACAAGAGCCTGACATGCCTGAGCAACATGGACGTTGCTACCGAGACCGAGGTTGCCGGCGGCAAGAAGGCTGTCAAGTTCAACACCTCCCCGCTCATGTCCACCTACCTGCTCGCCTTCATTGTCGGCCAGCTCAACTACATCGAGACGAAAGCGTTCCGTGTTCCCATCCGCGTGTATGCTACCCCGGATCAGGATATTGAGCACGGTCGCTTCTCGCTGGACTTGGCCGCCCGGACCCTGGAGTTCTACGAGAAGGCGTTCGATAACGAGTTCCCGTTGCCCAAGATGGACATGGTTGCCGTACCCGACTTCAGCGCCGGTGCTATGGAGAACTGGGGTCTGATCACCTACCGTATTGTGGACGTGCTCTTGGATGAGAAGACCAGCGGTGCCGCCCGCAAGGAGCGTATTGCCGAGACCGTTCAGCACGAGCTGGCCCACCAGTGGTTCGGCAACCTGGTCACCATGGACTTCTGGGACGGCCTTTGGCTCAACGAGGGCTTCGCTACCTGGATGTCCTGGTACTCTTGCAACAGCTTCTTCCCCGAATGGAAGGTCTGGCAGACGTATGTTATCGACACCCTGCAGGGTGCCCTGTCCCTTGATTCGCTGCGGAGCAGTCACCCCATCGAGGTGCCTGTGAAGCGTGCCGATGAGATCAACCAGATTTTCGATGCCATCTCCTACTCCAAGGGCTCGTCGGTCCTTCGCATGATCTCCAAGTACCTGGGTGAGGATGTCTTCATCCAGGGTGTGCGTAACTATATCAAGAAGCACGCTTACGGAAACACCGAGACCGGTGACCTGTGGGCTGCCCTTGCTAATGCCAGCGGAAAGCCCGTGGAGGAGGTTATGGACATCTGGACGAAGAAAGTCGGTTTCCCCGTCGTCACCGTGTCGGAGAATCCCAGCACATCCACTATCCAGCTGAAGCAGAACCGTTTCCTGCGCACGGGTGATGTCCGCCCCGAGGAGGACACCACGCTGTTCCCCGTCATGCTGGGCCTGCGTACCAAGAACGGCATCGACGAGGACACCATGCTGACCGGCCGGGAGGGCGAGTTCAAGGTGCCCGACCTTGACTTCTTCAAGCTCAACGCCGATCACTCCGCGATCTACCGCACCTCGTACAGCCCCGAGCGCCTGACCAAGCTGGGTGAGGCGGCCAAGGGTGGACTTTTGTCGGTCGAGGACCGTGCCGGTATGATTGCCGATGCGGGCGCCTTGGCTTCGTCTGGCTACCAAAGCACCTCGGGTCTGCTGTCGCTCCTGAAGGGATTCGACAGCGAGGCCGAGTTTATCGTGTGGAACGAGATCCTGACTCGCATTGGTGCTCTGCGCGCGGCATGGCTGTTCGAGGACGCCCCGACCAAGGACGCCTTGAAGGCCTTCCAGCGCTCTTTGGTCAGCAGCAAGGCGCACGAGATCGGATGGGAGTTCTCGGACAAGGATGGACACGTCCTGCAGCAGTTCAAGGCGCTCATGTTCGGCAGTGCGGGTATGGCCGAAGACCCGGTCGTCGTCAAGGCCGCCCAGGAGATGTTCGAGCGGTTTGCCGCCGGTGACGAGAACGCCATTCACCCCAACATCCGTGGCAGTGTGTTCAGCATTGTCCTGAAGAACGGTGGTGAGAAGGAGTACAATGTGGTCCTCGACCGCTTCCGCAACGGTGCCACTTCGGATGAGAAGACGACGGCCCTCCGCTGCCTGGGTACGGCCGAAGAACCCGCTCTGATCCAGCGTACTCTGGACTTGGCCAGCGGTGACGAGGTCAAGAACCAGGACATCTACATGCCCCTGGGTGGGCTCCGCAACCACGCCGCGGGTATTGAGGCTCGTTGGACGTGGTTGAAGAACAACTGGGATGCCATCTACAAGCGTCTGCCCCCGTCTCTCGGTATGCTGGGCACGGTGGTGCAGCTCAGCACCGCCAGCTTCAGCACGGAGCAGCAGTTGAAGGATGTGCAGGAGTTCTTCCAGAGCAAGGACACCAAGGTAAGCCACTCCCGCCCCCCCTTTTTTATTTGGTTTGTTTATCTAACTCTCGTCTAGGGCTTCGACCGTGCGGTTGAGCAGAGTCTCGACTCGATCCGGGCGAAGGTCAACTGGGTCAAGCGTGACCGGGCTGATGTGGAGTCTTGGCTTAAGGCTAACAGCTTCAGCCGCGACGGTAAGCTGTAAACGCGTATATACCCTTACCTGATAATGCAACTTGAAGACTTGTTGTGTCGTCAGTTGATCTTACATACTCGATATTTACGAGATAAGGAATGTCATCAAAGATACAAAAGCCATTGGATTCCTCCGACTATGTTCGGAGTGTGTATAATAAGAACAGTCTCCAAGTCAGACAATTTTTATATCATTTCCTTGTCCTTGTCCGTGTGTCCGTTGAGAGTATATGCGATTCTCGCTATAGCTATGATACATACGCCGTAGTTCATTGTCAGGCATTAAGCAGTTCTCCCCTCCCTTCTCCTCTCCCTCCTCTTCCTTAGGCAAGGATGTTAAATAGATAGATGGCTAGAAAGAGAGAACCAAAGCCCTAGACCATCCATCCATCCATCCATCCTTTGAATAAGAATACTGATACCACTAAGAAATAAGAAGAAGAGGAATCACCAACCCCCCTTCCCACCAAACCCAGAGCCTCCCCCCTCATCATTGTTATTATTGTTACTCTTCTTAGGGAATCCGCGGGTGGGTTTCGACTGCGCGGCTTCATGTTTGCGGAGTTCTTCGGGGACGCGCGAGATGGGGGATTTCATGAGCATTTGTTTTAGGTCGTACCTGTTTTTTTTTTTTTTGAAAAATCGTGTTAGTAGACGTTGATGGATGGTGTGGGATGGGATGAGTAGAGGGTTTAATGTGGAGATGAGATGAGGTGAGGAGTGGGGGTTAGGGGTATAGAGGACTAGGAGGAGGGAAACGTACATAACCTCGGTATCCTCATTACCCAAAAAGGTAATAGAGACACCACTCTTCCCGGCACGACCGGTACGACCGATACGATGGGTATAACTTTCGATAGAGCCGGCCATGTTGAAGTTAATGACCAGACTGACGTCTGGGACGTCGATACCACGACCTGCCAGATCGGTGGCGACCAGGACGTCGGTGGAGCCGTTGCGGACTGAAGCAAGCGCGGCTTCACGCTGGTCTTGGGTTTTGCTACCGTGCAGGGTGACGGAGGAGAAGCCCCAGTGTTTGATTTCGCGGGCGATGGCGTCACAGTTGCGTTTGATGTTGACGAAGACGATGATCGGGGGACGGAATTCGCCGGACGAGAGGATGTCGCCGAGACGTTTCTTGCGCTTGTCTTCGCCGGCGATCATCTCGACGCGCTGCTCGACGGTGTCGACGGCTTCGCCGGCGGAGCCGATGGTGACGATGGCTGGGCGGCGGAGGTATTTGCGGGCGATGCGTTCGACGGCCGTGGGCATGGTGGCTGTGTACATCATGGTTTGGCGGTAGCGGTCTTTGCTGCCGATGTGTTGGCTCATGGCGAGGGAGTTTTCGGCTTCTTCGCTGTCGGGCTTTTCGTTGGAGACGGGGAGGGCGTCAAGGATCTTGTTGACGGGTTCTTCGAAACCGAGGTCGATCATTCGGTCGGCTTCATCCATGATTACGTAGCAACATTGACTAAGGACAAGCATGCGGCGCTCGATGCAGTCAACGAGACGACCGGGTGTGGCGATGATGATTTCGGCGCCGTCGCGCAGGCTGTAGGCTTGTTCTTCGAGGGAGTGACCACCGACGATACTGACGACGTTGAACCCAAGCGGGATAGTGAATTTCTTGGCTTCGATCTCGATCTGCTGCGCCAATTCACGGGTCGGGGCGAGGACGATGGCGTAAGGGCCATCGTTTTTGCGCCATTCGAATTCGTCGATGCGCGGGAGTTCGGCGATGTAGCAGAGGAGGGGGAGGAGGAAGGCCGCCGTCTTACCGGAACCGGTGACGGCGACACCGATGAGGTCGCGGGACTGCATAGCGATGGGGATGGCGGCACGCTGAATGGGGGTGGGCTCCTTGTAGCCGACGCGGCCGATGAGCTCCATGAGACGCTTGGGGAGGCCGGACTCGTCCCACGAGCGCATGGGGTTGGGGACGCTGCCGCCCTTGGTGGCGATGTTGAAGTCTTCCTTGAAGATACGCCAGTCGCGCTCGCGCATGTGCTCGAGCTTCTTTTCGCTCCAATGCTTGTCGAGCTGGTTGCGCGTGCTTTCTTCTCGGCGTCGGCGCTCCATCTCGAGGATCTCTCTGGCGCGGATGCTTCCTGCTTCACGATCGCGATCTTCCAAAGCGCGCGCGTACTTCTGTGCTACTGAGTCTGCGACATCGTCGCCGAAGCCAGCCAGACGACCACGGCCGTAGAAGTTGGCCTCATGTCGACTCTGATATAGTGGGTTGTAGTCGCCACTAGTATCCTCCTCAGCGTTCCACTCGAAGTTGAATTTCCGATCCGTCGTCCTCTTGCGCTTCTTCTTAGCGGAGAAGTTGGACGTCTGGTCCGCACCCATATATCTCTGTTTCACCAGGGCCGCTTGGACCGCTGCTTCTTCATCATCCACGGCACGATTGCCTCCCTTTCCACCCGTCAAACCAAAGGACATCGATTTCGGGGGTGGCGGCGGAGACATGTCGTAGTTCTTGTTATGGGACTGGGAGTGGCGCATCGCTGCCGGTGCAGTCGGGGCATCTGAGTTGCGCATGGCTCGAGGGCCAGTGGGAATGAATCTTGAGTCGCCATTGTGTCCGTTGGACCCGACTGAAGGCGAGAGCGTATCACTTCTGTCGCCATTGGAGGCACTCTCGGACTTTAATCTGCGGGTTGCTTCGACTTCCTTGGCACGTTTTTCTAAGGCGATCTTCTCACGTTCCTTCTTGGATAAGAATTTTGGCTGTGCAAAAGAATAAAGTATTAGCCATGTAGTCCGTAAAAATCTTCGTCAAGCTGGTGGCGCAATCCTGGGCTTTTCCCTCCCGGGAATAGCAGAGACAAGCATACCTTCGCCGCTGCAGCATCGGCTTCTCTCTTTTTCCGCACGAGTTCCTCCACACTCAGCGGGGTCGCTGCGGGTCGTTTGGTGCCCCATCCGACCTTCTTTTTCTTGGGCTCTGTCTCCGGCGGCGGTGCAGGAGGGAGGTCTTCGGGCGGTGGTGGAGGCGCGGACGTGTCTGGCGGCGGCGGAGGGGCGGCGGAATCCTCTGGTGGGGGCGGGGGGGCGTAGAAGGGCGTTCAACGGGTTCGGGGGGAGGCATGGGAGGAGGCGCTCCGGAGGAGCCGTTTGTCACGATACCTTCCATGGCGGCGGGGAATACTGGGAGCAAGAAGATGGGCCTGAAGCTCGGCGGCGGAGGCGCAGAAGAGACCAGGCCGCGGGACTTTCTACGGCGGTGAGAACTTGCAGTCACGTGTGGGTCAGTCCTCGACAGCCCTACAGCACAAACGAGTCTCATCAGAGCTACAGTACCGTGGAATCACACATGCATGGAATGAGAAGCTACCTACGCATTAGAATACAATTGAGACAGTGTCCAAACTCATAAGGTCCACCCAACCGGATCACATCAGATCATGGAAGAGCAGTCGAGAAGCAGGCAGCCTGCCCGCAACAGATGCCTTCTCGCCTCTCACTCAACACGCCAGTCGCTTGAAACTGCACACAAATCAGAAGAAATTATTGTTCTACATAAACGAGCCATCGAGGGCCATGAGAGGGATAGATACCATCCTCTTGACAAGGATTCAAGTCGGGAGTAAGTGCTTCCGGACCAGCGGGTTCGGAGGCGTTCTTCATACCAATCAGACTTAGACGCCACCGTTGACCGGCGCCTGCTGGTAGTACGCGTAGGGATTAGCTTGAGGGGTAGTTGGGACAGCAATTTCCGCCACAGGCGTCGCCTGGGAGGCAGGCTGAGGAGGCTGGGAGGGCTGCTGCACCACTTCCTCAGCCTTCATCTTAGACACCGACGCGGGGCCGTGGACTTCACGGTCCAGAGTCATGTACTCCTTCGCGGCATCCTTCGTCCCACGTTCGAGCAGGTATACCATGTAGATCTGAACCAGCTCCCTCACCACTTGGGCCGGGAGGGTGCTATTAGACCGAATGTCCTCAACCACTTTCTTGATGCGTTCGTACTGAACGTTCTCGGTGGGGGCACTCGTGGGCTGGTCGAGCTCGAAGTTCAGATAGCTAGTCCAGAATGGACGGCTGTCCATGTAGTATTGCTGGTTCGTCTGGAAAACTTGGCGGGCGTCCTCGGGAGAGCCCTTAATCTTCCACAGCAGGCGAGCCCATTCTGCAACCAGCGCCGCCTTCGTAGCCAGGTCCGATTGGGGGGAATCCAACTGGCTCTTGTACACTTCAATGGCCGCCTCGAGGCCGCCATGACGGCGAGACATGTTCGCCAGAGACACTATCGTATCGACATGGTTGGGGATGTTAAGAAGGATGGCGTCGTGGATCTCCTTGGCGACATCCACACGGCCGCTCATCTCTTCGAAGTATGCGTACTGAAGACGGGTCGCAGGGTTGGCGATCGGCACGTACAAGTAGCTTGCACGTTGATAGATGCTCCGTACTTCTTCCTCCTTACCGGACTGGCCGGCCATCCACCTGGCGTAGCGTTGCCAGAACTCATCGTAGTGGGCACACGTCACCAGACATCTCTCGTACAGGAATTGGGTCCTGGTATACGATCCCTCGGATTCTTCAAAATCGAGGTACTTCTTCCAGTTGGTCAGCTGGCCCTCATCGAGTTCGGTAACGTGGAAGTACGGGCGCTTGATCTCCGACTCGTATGTCCAGCGTTTCGTCGTCTCGGTTTGGGTCTTGGAAAAGATCTCAAGGTGATGGCTATCCACGCGCAACCGTAGGTCCCTTTCAACCTCGGCCTCTGCCTTGGCGCCGGGGGCCACATGCCCGGCGGCAGCATCGAGCTCCGCACGGAACTGGGCCAAGGTCTCAGGGGATGCCAACTCCGTCACCGGGCGGGTTTGAGCCAACTGCCTGTATCTTTCGAAGTACCGAGCATACTGGTGCATGGGGATGTGAATTACGCGGCCTAGGATACCGAAGATCTTATCGTAAGCTTCCACGCGCTCCTCGAACTCGATGTATTTGTCCCAGAAGGGATGCGCGAGGAAGTCTAGCCCAACGCTGCTTGCGCCACGTTCAAACAGTCTGTGAACAAGAGATGTCAGTATGGGCCGGAGATACCACCATTTGACAACATTCTGGGGAGATGGGGAATGGTGGGGAAGTAGGGGAATGGCAAGGATAGCAAACATGAGCATGAGATTCCCAATGAGTGCGAGCCCAAACAATTGAACGACTAAGATGGTCAAACTGTGGATAAAAACGTCTGTTCCCCCGTCTGCTTCGAGCGCAGAATAGGTGCCACCGAACACAGAAACTGGATTCTAATGTCCGTTCAGGGGAGGTGTTTGGCTTCAAATCAACTGTAACTTTTCTTCAAGGGGGGAGCAAACAGCCTGGAGAAGCCATGGGTGAGAAGTAAACTCCAGTTGAGTCCGGGTAAGGCGAAATCTCACCCGTCAGCGAGGGGACTGCGGCAAACGAGCATTTGCACCACGCGGGTCCGGTATCACAACCATGTCCGTGCTGCGTTGGTAACGGTTACAGGGGAGGAAAGGAAACCAGCTCTACTATACTTACTCTCGGATCACGTCAGCGTCGTGGGAGGTTTCTGCCTTGAAGGAGCAGTAGTTGGTCCAGAGGTCCACCGATGGCGAGATGCTAGCAATACCGCGTTCGTACACCTGTCCAGCACCATTAGCGACCCAGGTTACCCGATCAAGATCAAGATCCTAGACCACATACCATGTCCGCCGCCTCAGTGCCAGTGATGGAGAACTCCAGGTCGGCATATTTTTTCCAATATCCAAACAATAGCGGGAACTTGGCGAGGAAGCGATCGTAAACATTGCGCACGGTGGTGATAGCTTGGGGGTTGGAGTTGCGGTTAATTCCACCCTCGAGCGCCTCGCCGGCGCGAACCAGCTTCTCCCAGGTTTCAAAGTTATCGGGATCGTCGAGCTATCGGACAAAGACAGGGTTAGCAAGCTACTCTAGAATCCCCTAACGACCAATATAAGATGGATAGAGTCGCATCATACCAGCTCAACTTCCAGCTTCTTCAACTCCGCATTCTCCTCCTCGGAGCCTCCGTAGTTATAGTCCGCCATGTTGGCAGTTGGCAGTAGGACACAAGAACAGAGACGGAATCGCCGTGACAAAAGACGAGGTAATCAAGCGATCGAAATCAAAACCCAAGCGACCGACCAGAAGGAAGAGCAAGAGAAAAGCGGCCAGAAGAAGAGAGGAGAGGAGAGGGAGGACGGCACGGGGGAAGGTGAAAGCGAGTCGTTGTGAAGTCCAGCCACACTAACAAGACTTCCTGCCTGAGTCTGCCGCCCTGGCTTTTTTCGCCGAGCCCGAGCCTCGTCCCCAAACAGGCTTAGCGCCGTCCCTGCAATTCTCGACGCTGCATCAAATAATCATAACGAACAAGTCCGGAGAAGCATCTTATCCCTCCAACCCTCCAATTCCACACGTCCACGGTGGTACCGTACCTCCTCACCATGGCCACCACGCAAGCCTCCAGCTTGGTCAACAAGCTCCCCGCGCGTCTCCGCAACTTCTTCGCCCGCTATCCTCCGCAGGTCTATTCCGCGGCCGTGGCACCTCGCCCAGAAGCCCCCGAAACAGCCGCCGTCGATGCCACCGAGGAGCTTCCCTCGCCCTACACCCCCAACCGCGACGCCAAGGGCTTCAAGCGTCCCGATCCTAAAGAGTTCTCGCCGTCCCGCGCTCTCCTCCACTCCGACCCCAAACACCCCAACCCATTCCTGCCTCGCAAGAACTTCCGCACGGGCAAGTGGTCCGGTCCCCGGGTTGGTCTGCGGAGACAGGCCGAGTTGGTGAAGCTGGCGATTAAGTACAATGTTGAGGCGCTGTTGCCTCCGGGACGCAAGTCGACTGAGTTCAAGGACACCCGGCGGAACGAGCGTGGTCTGGCTATCAAGGGTACTGGTATCGGACAGAAGGTCAAGGGTCACAAGTGGGAGCGGACGATGGAGGCTCGTCTGGAGGACAGGCGCAAGGCTATGATGGAGATGCCGGAGATGATCCGGTTGTGGAAGCAGGTAAGGGATTACGCTTTCCTTGGTTATAGGAAAAAGAAAAAGAAGAATGGTTATGCTGACTCGGTTGCTTTTTACAGAGAGGTCACGGTCGTGGCTGGAAGAGCTGGCCCAAGCGGTAAACGCTTACGCCGTTGGATGTATTTGTTTCTTTGGCCTCGAATGGATTCGGGGCTTGCATAATGTCGCATCTCTTTTTTACTTATGTCTTGCCGGGCTGGGAACTCATCCGGCTCGGTGAGAGTTTCGATTGATCATTGTCGGGGTTCGGCACGGGAGTTTGTTCTCATATGTATTGTACAAATAGCTTTTTTTCCAATCACGCACATTGAATGCTTGCGTGGAATGGTACTATAGATGTTGAATGCAAAATATACATCACTCGGGTGTCTACTTTCGATGTGGAGGAGTAACTGCTGAGGTTTCACCTCGCTTGATACATTATCGCTCATATGATTAATCCAATCTATATGGGGTCGGACACATTCCAATGTTGTCCACGACCGGATCATAATTCATCACTCATGACCATATGATGGGGAGACAACGTCTCCCACCATCACAGTCCTCGGCTTGGGGTTATCATAATTATCCCACGCATGTTCCGAAGAAGAAATAGATAGATGCCGCCCAAAGTAAATCTTGTTCCCGCTCTTTCGCGTCTTGGCCAACGTTGAATACGGTTCTTCGCCGCGCACCCCGGTGAGCTGATCGATACAAACCATCTGGCACCGTTGACAGGATCCAAGCACGTTGAACTGGAGGTATTCGGACCCAATACGTAGAGACTCCCAATGGTCCTCTATATACGGTCGTTCAGCACTCCCGCGTTGTGGGAAATCCTCCGCCACGACGATGTTGGCACGGAACACATCGGCAGCCACAGCTTTCTTTCGAACATTGCCAGCCGAGGAACCGCTTTTAATCGTTTCGTTCAGACGGTTGACAGATGAGCGGGAGATGAGGAGGATTGGGCTTTCGTTGGACAAGAGGATGGGACTCCGTTCCGCTTCTGGTGTCGGCGGATCTTGGGGGAAGGAGCCTGGCATAGTCGGTCTCAGTGGAGATCGCCTACCACCAGGAGAGCGTCTAGGCTCAGCAAGTCTGGTAGAAGTTTGCGGTGGAAACCTTGCAAGTGTACAGGGTACGTCAAGGAAGTCCGAGAAGAAGGAAGACACAGCGGGAGATGAATATGCCTGCACGACAACTTGGTCCCCGCAGACAGTAGAAGGTTTTGAGCTGTTCTGACACAATGAAGTAGACACGAGGCTCGTGCTCTCGCGGTCCAGAAGAATTTCAAGTGTCTTCTGGTCTGGTGAGTGTACAGGTCCGCAGGTGATTCGTAGGACGCCACGGCTGAGATCGATAAACGGTCGTATCAGGGCCATGCGAGGATACCTCTTCTGGTTGAGAGCTGCCCCTGTGCCTTGATGAATCAAACACCACTCTCGATCCCACGCTAATCCCTCCCGTCGAATTTCCCAGCGTTGGCCGTCAGGCACTTTGAATGCACCGCAACTCTTGATTGGGTATACGGAGAGACTCTCAACATGAAAGCCAGACCGTTGGGCAAGGTTAGTTTCCATTGGTGGCACCAACGCACACATACTCGGACTTTTCTCGACGTAGAATTCCTCGATGAAAGCCATAAAATTGTTGATATCATTCAGATTGCTCATCGCACCAAGACTGACTCTCAAAATCCCAGTCGGACGTCCATCCATGATATCGTGGTCATCTCCGCAACGCAGCCCTGCGCTGAAGTGCCGAAGCATGTCTGCCCCAGTCCAATCAAGACTCGCTGCTGTGCCTCCTGGGTTACAGAGGGTTCCAGATCGGATCTGTATATTTCTGACACTTGCCAGCTTCTCCACTTCAGATTTGCCAATCCATGCACCTTGGCTACTGCGCAAATTGAATGCAAGAATCGGGCCTTGTGTAGATGGGTCGCCATAATCTGAATGCGGTGATCTGTACACATGACAGACTTTCTCTCCGTTATGGTGTCTCAAAGCAGTCATGCGATCGTGTAAGCGCTTTGCTAAGAAGCGCGTATGTGAGGAAATATTCGCCATACAGCCGAAAAGGCGCTCGTGCGTCTCAAACGCGGAGCCCAAGGCGATTATGTTATGAAACGGAAGAGTCCCATCTTCCAGCCGTTCGTGGATCGATGATTGCTTCTTTGCATGCCATTGCGCTCCCTGTGTCAAGACCATATCCACAGTCCCTCCGCCGAAGAACTTCCGCTTGTCGAAGATATGACCAGCACTCTTGCGAACAATCAATGCACCAAGGTCCGGGAACCCGAAGATTTTGTAGAAACTGAGAACGGCAAAGTCGGGTGCGGCGGAAGCATCACTCAGATCGAGGGGCGATGTCGACACAAGCGATGCGACGTCAAGAAGAGTGTAAGTATTCTCGGCTGAATTCCGTATCCTTTCACACCATTCAAGAGGAAAGCGCTGGCCACTCATATTCGATTGTGCAGGATACGCAAACAGTCGCGGGCCATGCCCCGGTTCGGTACCCAACTCGGAGATCCATCTTTCGACCTCTGCATCTGTCATAAAGCACCTGTTGCCAATACCCGCAAGCTCACGCGCCCCGATCAAGCTTGTATGCGCGTCAACATGATATCCATACCAGAAACCTTGCGGCGTTGACTCGCGGAGAGAATCAGCAACCAACTTAATTGCGGCGGTGGCGTTCGCCACGAAGACGAGATCAAACTCTTCGGGGTCGACGTTGAAGAAGCGAAGGGCCCGTAGACGGATATCATCCACGCGTTGGGTCGATAGCTGTGAGGGTGCGGACATAGAATGAGGGTTCCCGTAGAGGTTCGACGTAAGGTCCCGAGAGAACGATTCGATCAGAGATTTGGCGTAGAGCGTGGTACCTGCATGGTCGAGATATGTTGTGCCTGTGTTGTAGTCCAAATCGTAAGCATATAGCTCTCGTGTCGCAGGGAAGCTGCCAACCTTGCGACTTACCTCTGAGCAAGGGATATTCACGTTCCCGGATGACGTCCACATCCTCCGGGTATTGGCGCTCATACTCCACGATGCTTTCGCCTTTGTGCCTGCTAGCCAGCATAGTGGACAATCCCTGGCGGCATTAACAGCTGTGGTTATTAGGCTAGTGTGTGTGCAGAGAGGAGGAGCCAGTTCCGCATTGCTGGCGAGGGTGATGTGTGAGGTGGCGACCGCCGATTTATTGGATGTTCCCTTAACCACTAGTACGATTCAACAGGACGTCCACTAAGACACACCGCAATCAGGTCGATTCCTTGGGCTAGATGAAAATAAAGTTGTCAGTATTTGAGCAAAGTAAGTGAAATCATCAAGTAGTATCGCGATAGAAATAAGGCCCAGGCTACTAGCACTATATAGTCCCTAGCCGATAAGGCTAATGGATCGGAGCTTACCGACGGCGGGCTTTTCTCTCCTTCGTTGGCTCCGACGGTTAGTCACGGACGACTGCAACGCTGGGGTCTTCGCTAACAAACGCTGGAATCGATTTGATGTCATCATCATGAGTGTTCACGTCCGTGGGGATCTGGCTAATACATAAGTGCCGGGGAGGAGGGCACAAGGTGGCCACCAGCCTGAGCATGTTCAGCCCGACCAGACCGAAGCTTCCCCACCTTTGCGGTGCTTATCGAGGGCGGGGACCGGCCGGGTCCGAGGATCTTCTGCAGTCTCCAAAAGTGGTGGTGGTTTACTCTATTATTAAAGGCTCTCCACAGTTCGCAGAGCTTCATATTCACCGCTGATCATATAGAATACTGCTGTGTCATAGCTCATATGTTATAGAAACCAACTACTATATATATCCGAGATCCTATCTCTGTACAGAACAATTAGTAGCTAGCTCCCCATGCTACAAACCTCAACATTGGCATGTAGGATGGTACTAGAAATTACAAGGAAGAGCATCTGGCAAGCGCATCATTTTCCAGATACTAAAGCTGATCGGAAACCGCCATGTAATAAACTAATAGGCTCAGGAGAATCGCCAGGTAACACAAAAAGTGGTTTAAATCAGACAAAAGGCTTTGTAGAACACCAGCTAAATGAAAACACATTATCATCATTTGTATGTGGTTGTGATCATATCCCATCACAGAGCGAGCCACTTGAGGCTTATGCAGTCGTTATCCGCTCTTCCGTTATTTTCGTAGAATCAATTTCTTCTCTCTCGTCGTTGCGCGTTATCCATTTCAATCATTAATCGATATCATCCCATCATATCCATCGAGTCGTAAGAAACCCTCCTATACCACATACTGCTGCCGCCGACCCGAGCTGCTGTGGCGCCGGTGGCCCCGTCGACTGCTGTGACTCCTCCTCCGGACAGTGGTCTCCTTGACAACAACCTCCGGTCGCCGATAGATGGCAAGTGCTAGAATGGCAGTCCAGAAAAAGAAGACAACTTCGATGATCCCCAAAGCAAAGCAAGCCTTCAGCATCGCGCATGTCTTGTTGATATGGAAGGACAGGGGGTTGCCGGACCGGTAGCCATAGTATCCGAAGGGTCCAAGGGAGATGTACACCGAACCTCCATCCCAGTGAGAGCAAGTGGCTCCCGCAATAAAGCGCAGCTCGTAGACACCCGCAATAAATGCACCGAAGAAGAGGAGGTCAACGAAAGCGACGAACATGGCAGAGCGCTTGGTGGTCGAGAAGCGGATGAGGGTATCGATGCACCAGAAGGCCGCAATGACGCTGACGATGAAGAGAACAAGGATATAGGCCGGGGTGATCTGGTTCGCATTGAGGTAGCCATTGACAAAGTATGCCTGGGATTGATGTTGTCAGACAAAGTGACTCGTAGATCGGGGAGACGTCATGCGAAGATTAGGTTAAGGTTGGAATGCACTCACCATCATTCCAATGATCGGAATCAGGAAGATAAGCTCCAGAACGCGGTTGCAAATGAAGAAAAAGCTGCCAATCATCTTGCCGGATTGACGCAAATTGCGATTTAATCTTCTCAGAATGCAGCTTAGATACTAGGATTAGTTGCTCGGAGGCGTTCAGAGGCGTAGACAAAGGCAGTAGTGCGGACTGGTCGTGAGGCAGCTACAACGTCATCACACGAGGCACGGAGAATGTCAGAGTCGGGAACGATCACACGGAACCTGGCGCTGTGGGCAGGGCACTAGGTCAACGGATAATATGGTGTTGCGCCAGACAACGTATAGAAAGGAATTGATTAGGTGCCGATCAGATGTAGCCCAATTCAAAGGCACAACCCACCCAGTTAGGTGGTAGAGAAAGCAAGGCACGGATGATGCATCCAAACCCAAGGCAGCATGGAGGAGAGATGCAGAAGAAAAAGAACCCGACGGGGATGGATATGCGAGTCGGAGAAAGCCAGAGGAGGCTGGGCGATTCACAGTTTCACACTGCGGGGTGGCTGGGATCGCGCTGGATCCATCTGTCCAACCATGACCATTGCAGCACTCGAGCAAGTCTGAGTGCCTTGGTCGGTTCATCATTAGCACCCTTGTCTCACCAATCAGCACAAATGAGACCCTCGTTTCCATCCCTGATGATCAATGATCATCCATCATGATTCTTAATCAATGTTTACCTACCCGACCGTTGCCATAGCTCGGCCGTGGTGGGTGGGGCGGGCTGCCACGAGGGTCTCGAGCCACGGTTGAGCGCCCTTCGCGCCCAGGAACAGGAAGGCGCTCGCAACTCAGCAAGTGGTGACAACTAAGAATAGCTGAAGCAAGGAGAGAAACATGAAAAGGTGCGACTGTCTCGCTACACGAGGAGGACCTGAGTTAGTTCGGCGACTATTCCCACCGCAATTCCATCGATTTCAGCAAGCCCGCCCGGTTTCATGATCGGTAGCTCCACTATCCAAAGATCTAGATGCGACAAAACAAATCTACGAACTGGCAACAAATACTCCGTACACTCATATCCAAAGTTTCTACAACTCATATCTTATGCTTCCCGATACTGCATGTCTGTCAGATCCCGTCCTCTGTCCGGAGGAGCGGCCACTGCCGCTGAAGGCGCGTGGACAGCGGTGGCCCCAAGTACCACCTGTGGGGTTTGGGAGCGGTATGCCGTGTCAATATCGTATCGCGACGACGGCTCACCCAATGCTGGATTCTGTGTTCTCGTATATCCAGGTTGCATTTCATAGCCTCCAGCAACATCCTCACTGGAAGATGACCAGGTCCCATCCTCGTCGTGTCTCCGATAGTTGTACCTATTCGTAACGTAGGGATTCGATTCTGGTAGGAACAAGGATCCATCGGGAGCACCACCTGTCGCCGTCGACTGGGTACCGTGGTTCAGTCGCTCTTCCTCGATATTCCTCAAAGCGGCGGTGCTTCCATCGTTACCCGTCAGAGGGACGGGATCAGCGGGTGGCACCGGCTCCCTGCCCCACGTCCGAATGGGATATGCGCGTCCCTTCTTCCAGGGCTCGTTGAGGGAAGGGAAATACTGATGGTAGGAGATGCAGGCGCAGATGATACCTAGAAGTGATCCACTGATAACATCGAAAGGGTGGTGCCTTGCATCCATAATACGAGTCACCGCAACAAGTGTCGCTGCAAGACACGGGATCATAACCAGAAGTGTCTTCCAGGCTTCGCCTCGGTTATCCATGATATGTAGCTTTCCACTAAGCCAGAGCGACAGGTAGAACAACCCAGCAAACGACGCTATGAAAAGGTGTTAGTCTGCAATGCATATTTACCACACATACGGGGGAATGGTCTTCCTCACAGCTACTATGTCCTAGAATTGTGGATTAGCATGAGACACACTCGGAATTGGAAGTGCTGTCGTACCTGAAGGCCACGAACGAAAGCCATCTTTGATCAGCGCATGGTCACCCGTACAGATGGTAGAGTTCGACAGTCCGGGTATTGCGTCATGGCTTCCGGCGCGAGGCTGACACCGATCAATAAAGTCAGGTCTGGGTTTCCCACAGGCATTTTTCAACACTTGAGTAATGACAAAAGCCAACCCTTGTGAAAGCAGGAGCCCAAGAATACCACAATTGAGCTCCCATAGCCGATCTTTCCACCGATATGGACCAGTGAATTTCCTCTTGCCAGACACCGGATGTTGCGTTTTATGATGGGAGAAAAGCCCGTCGATAAAAAGTGTATAAACGGCAATAATGACTAACGGCCCGAGGCCGGAGATACAGAGAGCCTCCTGTATGCTTATGTGTTCGTGGACGGCATAGGGATACTGGATTGAGATGTTTCGCAATGAGAAGTGCTGGTGGAATGGCTCAATGGAATCGAGAACATAGAAACCTCCAATACACGCACTACCGCCATGATCATTAGTTAGCAAATGCTGGCGCATAGTCTGTCAACAGTGGGCACCTACATAAGGATGACATAGTCAAAGACGTATCTGCCAGGAGCGGGTCACATTAGCAAGGAGGCAGCATTCCCATTTCTGGGGGGGTTAATGCTCACGAGAGAATGACCCGCTGCTTCAGGCGCCGCTTGGAGAAGGGCAGCTTGTCGGAAAGACGGTCCATCGGGTCAGGGTCCACTTTAATTGAGACACAATGCAATAGTTGATGGCACTAGTATCTTCGTCTTTACGTCTGGGGAATATAATATTCTGGTAGCTCTCCTCGAGCGCTTAATGTCTTTGAAAAGAGCAGGTTGGCGCGACCGGAGGGCACGCAGAAATGGGAGCACGTGAGGTGTGGCTGTAGGCAGTTGAGGTGTCAACTGCAAGCTGGCGATCTGCCCGGCACAGGACAAATAAAGAAAGCTGGAGGAAATCCCTTCTCAGTCGCCTGCCAATGAGAATAAAAAGGAGGCGAAACACGGGGCACTGGGCGACTAAATACGGGGGAAGTCTGAATACTCGCTGCCTGCAGCTCTTTGGCCGACCCACCTGAGACAGGGTACTGCGGACATTGGCTCGACCGTCGCCTTGTCTCTTGGAAAAAGCATAATCAGGTAGGAGATTAGGATACGATCCGGTGTTCAAATGACGATTCATGATTGAAGCGTTGATTGTCAGATTCAGTATATAGTATGATTATCGATCAAGGCAGTATCATCTGGGTCCTGAGCTGCTTAGAACTCTAGGATGATAGTCCATGGTGGAAAAAGGTGCAAGTTGATCACTCAGATAGTACTTGACAGCCAGTTCCCGTACTGCATTTGTTATGATACAGAAATACACGATAAGCGCTGCGCAGCGACATGTATCATCTTTCGATACCTGATTATGTAAGTTCTGTACATTCTCAGCGGTTCCTTCTACTTTTTTGTCAGTTCTGTACACAGTCCAAACAGTCCACACAGCCCATGGGCCATGCTGAAATGGCACTTCTTTGAACAACCCCTGTCTAGACTCTATATGTCTGCCCCTCGGGTCAACCTTACTAGGCACTGGGTAAGTGGCTAGCCAGTTTCTAACAGTGCGGGCCCATCGGCGGACTGATGGTCCTCGTGGGGAAAATCTGGGCTCTGTGGATACAACAACCCAATGTCAGAGTCATCATTGGAATAGGAACCTCCTCCGTCCCAGAGGTATCTACTGCGGAAATGTTCAATCCTTCCGGAGGATGAGGCTGATCGCCCTTCAGGTTTGCCAATGGTATTTACCAATAAAGCCTTCTCTAAATGCTGCATAGAGCTTAGTCTTCTTCTATTCTATGACAAGCACTAGCGATCTATCCACTAACAAGCTAGTCACCCCGCCGTGGCGTAGTCCAGGGCCGCCACAAATGGGATCAATGCGTTCATGAGAGTAGGCAGAACTTGTTCCTCTTCTCTGGCTCAGTTGTCCAGGGCGGCCTTGTCGTTGGGTCCATCAACCCAGAAGGGCCCATATACCCTGATGGCATTTTCTTTGCAAGCAACTGGTTGCTCAAATCCGCCACTTCTATCCTCTTTATCTTCCCACTTTCTGTGATGGGAAATGCTTTGGGATTACCGTCATCCCCTAGCCAAAATATCCAGGAAGGTGCTTTCTGAGTCCCTAGCGTAGTCTGCACCCAGTCAATGATCGTCTGGCGCGATGGACGGGGCTGGTCTAGAGCCGGCTGAAGAATGGCTGCTACTTCTTCTCCGAGAAGCCTGTGCTGCACCCCAACTACACAGGCTTGCGAGATAGCAGGGTGTTCGTTCAGGCGCTCTTCGATCTCCGCGGGATAGATATTCTCCGCTCCTGTATATAAAAGTCAGTCTGAGCCTCATCAAGCCGGTCGGTGTGTGTTGATTTACCGCGAATGATGATGTCTTTGATTCTCCCCGTGATCAAACAGTGGCCGTCTTCATTAACGAGTGCTTCGTCCCCTGAATGCATCCATACAATTCCAGACGCGTCCGGTCTGAGGGCTTCTGCAGTCTTCGTCGGATTTTCATGGTATCCTTCTTGAACCAGATAACCCGCTATACATAGCTCCCCACGGACTCCTCGAGGAACCACTTTACCCTCTAGGTCGACAATCTTGGCCGACGTGTGAGGGAGCAACGCATTGTGAATTACAACACCATCGTCTGGCTGATCCGAGGCCCGAGACATGAAACTGATGGGCGATGTTTCGGTCGTTCCTATGCTTACTGGTTAACACGATTACCATGTAAGTGTTGGTTAAATTACGATGGTGTATCTAGCTACCTACCATAGGCGACTGTCAAATCTTCGAACCCAAAGGCTCTTTGCACATCTTTGATCAGCGCAGCTGGAATCGGGGCACCTCCAATCAGACCTGTTCGGATGTGAATTGAATCAAGATTGAGATGGTGGTATCTCTCCAGTAGAGCAATGAAAATGGTCGGCACTCCATGAAGGCCGGTACAGCTTTCTTGGACGATGGATTGGAGAACTGCTGCTGGATCAAATGTTGGTGATGGGTATACAACTGTGGCACCATGCGTGAGGCAAGAAAGAAGACCAATGACAAGACCGAATATATGAAAGAGAGGGTAAGGACAGCAGACCACATCTTCGGGTGTTAGCTGTAGACGGTGGCCGATCAGATTGCCGTTGTTGATGACATTTCTGCCCAGGCGGAGTTAGCATGAAGCCATCTAAAAACATAAGGGGGAAGAAATAGAGATAAAACTGATGTGCTCCTACCTGTGAGTCAGCATGGCAATCTTGGGTGCTCCGGTGGTCCCACTGGTGAATTGAAATGTACATGTCTGGTCACTGTCCACTTCTTCGCTCAGCCCGATTTCCGGCCTCCGACTCGCTTGATTGAGGAAGTCTTCATACAGCCGGTATTCTGAAGGTGGACCATGTGACTGAAGTAGGACAATCTCCTTCAAGTCTGGCAGTTTATTCTTTTCCATCAACAATCTGATATCCCCTATATTTGATGCCAGACCCCGCTGGCCGATATGTGATGAAGTGAAAAGCATCGAGCATCCTGCTGGGTCACCAATTGAAATCTATTCAGTTGGATTGGAACGATGCTTACCAGTTTCCTTCAGCACATTCTGACACTCTATAGAGGAATACGCGGTGTTAAGAAGCACGGTTATCGCCCCGATCCGCGTGACTGCTAGGAATACCTCCACATATTGCGCACAATTGCCCGAAAAGACCCCGATTCGATCCCCTGCGGAAATTCCGTGCGCCAGAAGAGCTTTGGAAACAGTCTGCACTCGATGGCTCAGCTCATGGTAAGTGTATCGGATGCCTTCTGTTGGGAAAACGACAGCCTCGTGGGTAGGGTACTTGGCTGCTTGGTGATCGAGCAGTTGGCCAATGGAGAATGGGATAAGCGCTGGCTCGGAGGGGCCATGGGTGATGGACAACGATGAGGATGCTTCTTGCATGATATCTCTTGTCTATCGGAGGATTATGATCCTTTCCCAAGAGTTCTGGTGACACGAGGTCTATGCTGGGAATAATTGAAAGGCCAAAACTGGCGGGGTTGGCTGTCCACGTGTACCCATCGTGGATAGGGTAAAGTAAACATTCTCAACATGCCTTTGGCACTTTCTTAAACTTGACAAGTACCTACCCTAGACTAAGATCGAGGGTTGGGGTAATAGTGGAGTCAGTGCATACTCTAGTACTACAGTAAAACACGGTTATAAGCAATTATATGAGACACGCCACCAAATTGCTTATATCGAGGTCTTCCTTATATTGAATATTCTACCTAAAGTAGCCACGAATATCACTTTGCTGCGTGTTTAACACCTTTCTTCGAAGAATATCACGTTCCTGGCATGCTAGCGAGTGTAGAGATGCTTGATTAGCATCATTTTGTTGTTCTTCGTACAAGCGGAGGTCATATAATGCCTGCAGGGCCCTAGTAGATGATATAAATGGTAGAGGCTCTATCATTTCATCATCCTCTTCAACCTCATCTTCAACTGCAGTGTACTGGCTTAGAACAACATCATCAATATCAGTAGTTGCATCATGAACCTGCTCTTCTAAAGGATTCAAGAACTGGTCAAGCTGCATCATATCTTGAATCCGTGCAGTATTCTGCAACTTCTGTAGACTAGCAGTCAAATCATGTAGGATAGCAGAGTCAGGCATAGGATTATAAGTGTCATCTGAAAGCGCGCGTGTAAAGCAGTGGCGGATTGTATCATCTTTCAAATCAAGATTCCATGCAGATATTGACCAACGGAGCGCTTGCAAAAGGTTCATCGTAGTTATAGGATCGTATCCCCGGTCATATTCAGTCATCATATAAACCAGCCATTGCCGTTTCCAGTAAGCCTTCCAGGTCCGGATGATGCCTTGATCAAGTGGCTGGTATCGTGATGTTGAATTGGGTGGCAGCCATATAATCAGAGTATTTGATAACTGTGATTTAACCTCTTCGTACGCAGCAAGATAAGATGAGAAGTTATCACATAATAAAGCAACCTGCCGGCCAACCATTCTCTGGTCAAACCAAAGAAGCCATTCTTTGAAGATTGCAGTAGTCATCCAACTCTTTCGATTGCTTCGCCATTTGCAACCTAGATTCTCTGGGTTTATACCTGCTGCTTGGAAGACTCGAGGCTTCTTTGCTGTACCAATAAACCATAAAGGAAGGCGCTCAGAGGCATCAGCATTGCAGCAGAAGTGTATACTGATACGTGCCTTATCTTTCTTACGTCCAGGGATTGAACGCGTAGAAAGACCACGATCCGGAGGCATTCTCCAATATAAGCCAGTCTCATCACAGTTGAAGATATCACAAGGCGCGTAAACACGTAGTGCTTTGCGTATCAAGATCATCTGGTCTTCAGCATCATTTCCCAGTGTTATCTCCCTGCCCTCTCCGTATTGCTTGAAATTCTTGATATTCTTCCTATATTGGAAGCCTCGAAGCCAACCGTTGCTGAATGACGGCATCATCTTATCAGGATAGATAATCGGCCAGTATTGCTTTGCTTTCTCGCGTATGACTTCTTGTGAGATAGTAATATAGGATTGCGCGCGTTCAAGCCAGTCAATAACTGCTGCCTCTAGCTCTGGCCACAACTCTGTTCGACGTCGTTTATCATTCAATCGGTGGTCGGGAATAGCATCAAGATAATCACATCGGGGAGACAGGATACGGGATACGGAGGAGGGAGCAATCCGCTGGTTGTACGTGGCTTCGAACCACTTGATAAGGTCGATATTAGTGAGCTGAGGCTTCAACTGGTGTTGAGTGCGTAGAGCAGCTTTTTGGCTGTTAGAAATGCAACATCGCGTTTGTTTGGAGGTCTGCTTTGGCATGATTCCTGAATAATGACGTTCAAATTAGCTATTCCGAGCATCCAATATAGGCAATTTTGTATGGGGGAAGGTCAGGATCTTAGCAATTTGCTAGTAATGGAGGATGAAGCAATTTTGTATGGTGTAGCAATTTGAACACGGTGGCCAGTTGCTTGTAATGGAGGATTCCCTATATCGGGTGTTGCTTATAACCGTGTTTTACTGGTAGTTCTCATCTCATCCACCAAAAGGGTTGCCGCCTGATTCGACAATCCACCCCGGCCAATCAGCTTATCACAGACCCCCCGTCAAGAATGCCAAAGCTAGCACCAAAAGAGCTAGTGAGCTGACATGGATGCATCGAGGTGATTAATAATACGCGAGAGTTGACAATAACTAATCTCTACACTCACGACAAAAGACTACTGACAGGCATCATTTTCTACTATTAGTAGAGCAGACGTCAGAGGCAATGGACCCCCGCGGTAAGGCGCTAAATAATGCACCCAAACGCTCCCGAATGTTGATCTGCAAGGCTCGGACGGGATGCCTTACTTGCAAGTTCGTCTTTCTCTTCACTGTTAGCTTGATGAGTGGCCCTGGCTGATATCCGGGATAAGGACAAGGAGAGTCAAATGCGACGAGCAAAAGCCGGTCTGCAACAGATGCATTTCGGCAAAACGCCATTGCGCTGGCTACCAGAAGCCCCAGGATAATCACCCAAAGCCATTCCACATAACGTACTATGTGTCAGACCTCATTTCCTCCACAGGGGCTTTGCACCGCCCATTAGAAGATCTTCGAGATCAGCGTGCACTCGAGTCTTTTTACCTATGGGGGAAGGCTTGCTTCCCCGATGATCTAATGGAGCCATTCACACACGATGATATACTCCGAGAACCTGCCTTAAGGCATGCAATGATCGCGATGGGAAGGTTATACGAGATATATCGCGATGGTGCGGTGCGCGCTTCCAACCCCGAGTTAAACGTATACGCAATGCAACACTATGGTAAGGCACTACGTGGGCTTGTTCTGCGCAATCTAGAAACCGCTGGTGAACCAAGCCCTATTTTCCTGATAGCCTGTTTTCTGTTTGTTTGTCTAGAGACCTCCCAAGGACACACTGAGGCCGCGCTACGTCACCTACAGTCTGGATACAAGCTATTCCAAGAGGCAAGACGGTCTGGAAAGCTATTAAAACAGTGTGAGCCTATCTTCCGCTGGCTCTTCACTCGACTGATGTGCCAAATGACACATTTTGACCCCAATGATTGCGCACGGTTTTTCGGGCTCAATGGGAGTCAATCAAAACCCCTGGATACTTTCACCCATCTCGAAGATGCTCGCACACACTTGGGCAATTTAATGCAGAAGATGATTCACAGAAGGTATCTTGCAACGCTAATCAAAGTTTCCCCTGGTCCCAACAAGCAGGTGTTTGTGGCAGATCAGACAAAGCGCTTGTTGGCACAGGAATTGGCTGAGCTGGACACTTGGATCCTGGCATTCAACCACTATCTTAGCTTTGACATCTCAACTCATGACACCGGCGACTACTATGTCCTAGCTACCTGCAGCTTTCTTTTGAAATTCCGTCTCATGGCGGAGTCTCGGAATATCGGAAAGCATGACGAGAACGGCTCTCTGGATTTCAAACACATTTTGGACCTTGGGCATACCCTGCTGAGTGATGGCCACATTGCTGGCAGCCTGTCCCGATCACCTACAGGGAGCAACTGCCGGCCCGAGACTGATTTTCACGGAAACCAAATGCTCGAGACCGAAGTTGCCACTTCTATGGCATTAATGCAGACAAATGCACCCACAGATCCCCACTTCCTATTTCTCGGCATTATGTCTGCTTTGTCTGTTGCTTCCGCCCATGCCCCCGACCAGGCTGTTCGTCAACAGGCACAGCAAATAGTTCGAACTATTTGCGAGTCCCGAATGGATCGGGACTCCGGGTTGGCCGTCTACCTTACCAGTTGCCTCTCCCATACAAGAAGCCCGGGGTGTCATGATGATAGAACTTTGTATGGGGATTTCTCTGTACCTGAGGCTTCCTATTCCCAAGAATCACGCCGACTTATAGAGTTGCTGGGTGATTTCGGACAGGTCTGATAGGCAACGGTCTTCTGACCAACGCTTCGGCCAATGAAATACTAGAACGAATGCTCCCAAACTTGCCTATCACAGAACACAGTGTCTGGAATGGTACCATATAACGTGCTACCACTATACCACTTCTTGATGGAGTCTCATCTTGGGGGTTCCCAAAGCCGTTAGCCCAACACGAGCTGGCCATGGCTTGACCGGCTTGGGTTTAGCGCTACATGACAACTATGAGCGCTGCGAGTCTACACGATTACTTGCCTTGGTTACTCCGATATTGCCCCCTCTCGAGCATATACGGGGCTTAGGCTGGACGAAAATGCCTCATCGGATGGGATATCTCCTCCGATCCTTGCTATAAGAGGGCCGGAGCCCCTTTAGAATAACCCTCTCCAAATCAAACAGCCCGAACATCAAGCCTAAATCTCTTACTTATCCAACCCCCAGCAATATGCATCGACGCACAGTCCTCATCACTGGAGCCAACGGCTATATCGGAAACGCCGTTGCAAAGGCTTTCGCCAGGGCCGGCTGGACGACGTACGGCTTGATCCGCAGAGCCGAAGATGCCTCAGACCTAGCCAAACATGAAATCCACCCTCTCATCGGCGCCCCTGAAGACTTTGGACCATCACCCGAATCCAAATCAAAGCACTTCACTCACCCCGTCTTCGACGTCGTCGTCTCCAACACAGAAGACTGGTCCAACTACACCAAACACTTCAAAGAAGTGCACTCAATGCTTCTACACATCGGACAATGCAGCAGCAACCAAGCCGGAATCCGCCCTCTAGTCCTATTCTCAAGCGGATGCAAAGACTACGGCATGACAGCCCACCACAACGATCCAACCCTCACCCCTCACACCGAAACCAGCCCACTAAACGGCCTCCCCCTCCTCCTCCCCCGAACGCAAGCCAGCGCCAACCTCCTCCACACCAGCGCCAACCAACCCTTCGACATCACCATAACCCGCCCTACCCCAGTCTACGGCTACGGATCCAGCAACTACGGCCCCATCTTCTCCCTCGCAGAAACCCACAAGCACACCGGCGTCCTCCCCATCCCCGCAAACCCCAACGTCATAGTCCACGGCACCCACGTCGATGACTGCGCCTCCGTCTACGTCGCCCTAGCTGAACATCCCCAGCGCGACCAAATCATCAACCAAGCCTTCAACATCTCCAACGCACGATACGAAACCACCGCCGAAATCTGCAACGCCGTCGCCAAATCCTATAACCTCTCCATTGAATACACCCCACCCAAACCCCTCGACGGTATCATCCCGGGAATGGTCGACGCCATCCTCAATTACTCGCAATGGGTCTCCTCGGACAAGATCCGACATCTGACCGGCTGGACAGAAAAAAGAGCTTACTTTGCTGACGGTATCGAGGAATATCGGTTATCGTATGAGGCTGCGATGGCTTCTGGACACCGTGGAACCGTGAGATTGGATTCTATTTCTAGAGATCCGGGTGCGTTTAGTCGGTCGAGTGAGGTGTGAGTTGTTATTGTGTGGGTGGTGGGTGGGTTTACAGAACTTCTATTGTTAGTTCATGACGTCTTTTGTAAGTAGCATTCAGCTGAGATATGCAATGCGCAAATCATAGATTGTGTTTTGCTTTTCGAATAGTTACTTTCTGAGATAAACCCCCTCCGCTGTTGTATAGTTATTCGAATAGCAATTACTATTTCCGATGCGCAGAATCACTATATTACCTCACCAATGCTTTTTTTTATACTAGCTTCAGATTATTTTCGAAGCTATGTGACTGTCTTAGTAGGAACTTGGAAGATTCTATTCGGTGGCTAAAATTATTGAACTCAGTCAGTATGAAGCTATTCTACAATAGATATAATACCATGGAACCCAAATCTAAACAACATTTTTAAATCCCAAAGTCTTCTAAGCGATGTCAAAAACCTATTAATGTTTTCATCTGTCAAAACTCCTTCCCCTGTCCATTCTAAGTCACCTTGCCATTTGATTTCGGATCACCTTTCTTCGTCTTAGCGGCTTTCAGGTGCTTTGGTATCCGGTGCATCCTTGTCTGACTTGTCGAGTTCAAGCAGATATTGTATATCCAATGTATCGGAGCAGCGCCGAACGAACCCATATCTCGCCCCAAGGACGATACAAGCGATAGCCCAGATCAGAAAAAAGATGGCAGGAAACACAGCAGGGATTACCCCGGGCGTAAGGACCTTTCCTGGTTTCGAGGATGTCAAGTACGTGTTGGGATAAGAATTCTCGAAACTCGTCACGCCATCGTACATTAGTTGAAAAGCGTCCATCGCGTGGGCTAGCTTCACAGACCGCTGGAGCTCACCTGCTTGGAGGAACCTGGTATAGTAGACCGAGTTGGAAACTGTTCTAGGGGGAGGTAGATTAATTGAATCGAAGTACATCAAATATTGATAGCGGAGTATGTCACGAGTAGTATAGCCAAAGATTGGCGTTCGACCTTCCTCTCTTCCTATATCAAAGTCGGGCGGTTGTGTTCTCGTAAAGTTATGATATGTACTGGCTTTCACTGCGAGCTCTGCAAATCCGAGGGTTGAGAGGCGATTGCATCTTAACCCGATAGGCGGGGCTAGGTATAGGATCTTCTTGTCGGGAGACGCAAAGTCATCGAGCGCATCACTTGTATTGTAGGCTTCGAAGAAAGTTTCGTTGTTCGTGAATGTTCCGTTGGGAAGCTGGATGAAGGGCTGTCCCATGCCTTTCAGTGGTACGTCGATGCCTTCGTCGAACGGGAAGCCCTGCGTCTCTTCTTCATAGCCGCTTTGTGTTCTCATTTGCCATAGAGCTAACTCTAAGATATTGACAGTTTCGAGCTCTGCTCCGTCGTATGCTGGAGGCTGGTTAGATGAGTTGCTGACGCCCATCTCGATATAAGCAAAAAGATTATGGGATCGCGTAGAGTCTCCGCTGCGGCTATTGGAGACATAAACATTACCCTGAGAGCCGGCATTTACAATCACATCCCTTTCCGTGATATTATTTGATGTGGGTTGCTTGATGATGTTGGATCGGTCCGAGATAATCGTGAATTCCGAAGCGTCGCGCACTATCGAGCAGTTGTACTCTATGCGCAGACCCCAAGCGGAACCGTCGAATGGTGTTCTTGCCTGCGGACTTATGAAGAATTCCGATGGCAATTCGTCGAGGGGGAATATGTTGGGGAGATTGCGTAGGCCATTGAACTTCTCACGGCGTGTATGAGGTGGTGTATGAAGAATGCCGATTCCGGGGAGGACGGCCGAAGCTCCCGTCTCCCATCGACTTCGAGCCCGGGAGCTGATCTGATCTAGCTGTCGGTTGTTGAAGTTATCCCACTGGCGGCCAATCACCCAGGGCGCAGAGGACGAGAAGATGTATCCATCAGACAACTCCATGCAAAGACCAGATATAGGGAGGGCGACAAACGGGAGCAGGCTGAGAGCTGATAGGAAGTACCACAGGCGATGAACTTGACTTTCCTTGCCCCGGAGCAAGCGACCTAAGCAACTTATCCAGCCATCTGGTCCGCTCCAGCTGTTGCCACTGTGCATGTAAAGGGTCTTCTTGTCCACGAGGCGACTTTGAAGCATCGCCACCTCGACGCCAGCGAGTCCATATTTGGACCATCCAATACCGAATGTACAAATAACAAACCATGAGTAAAACACCCATAGTTCAGAAATAGAGGCAAATTTGACCGCGGGATCGGCGCCTTTTCGCAGAAGCACTAGCCATATGACCACGAAATAAGCGGCCACGAGAGGTGGGATGAAGACCAGAACGATGGTTCGAGTATAAAATCGATTCATCGAAGATATTTGGTATAACATTGCGCTCTCCAGTCTCGTTTCCTGAGTATCAAGTCTATTGTTGTTGCTTCTGTTGCTGCTGGTGCTGCGGTTGCTGGCTCTGTCGCTGTTGCCCGTGCTATCATTGCTGTCGCTGTTGCCTGTACTATCACTGCTGTTGAGATTACCCGTGCTATCACTGATGTCGCTGATGCTATTGCCCAAAATCATAGGGCTCCCAGCGAATGTCAGGTGCTGCGTTACACACTCCATTTCAATCGGTTCCGTACGGGCCATGGTTGTTCTTGCAAATGGACAAACACAGATATAGGTTCGCCTTTGGTATTTCTATCCCGTGGTTGACATGGATAAGAAGTATCGTTCAGATGATTGGCTATATCTCAGAAATCGCATGGCTGGAAAAAGTCCGACCTGGGGGGTCCTGTTAAATGGCGAACAGAGTTCTTACATGGGGCTAGATCAACTGTCCAAGAGTCTCGTTGTCAGACAGACAAATACGCCTTTCGGTATTAGGGAGCTGAAACAGACAGCATCAGCCTTGCAATGGTTACACTGATGGTGTCAGGCGACAACCTGTACGCGATAAGGGTCTCACCTTTCTCTCTCCTCCCCTTCCTCTTCACACGCTCCCCACACTGGCACTACTCCTACAACCCGCGGCGCTTGGGTCTTGACGCTGCGATCCCTGCCCGGACCGTTGTCCCGACTCCCCCTTCCCTTCTTTTAAGCACCTCACAGGCCGGATGAGCGAGCGGTCAATTGATGCATATCGCTACATTTGCTTCAGATTGCCTTCGTGGTCGTCTCTGTATGTAATTCCATAGCTTGGCACGTCTCTATACCCCACGGGAATTTACAGGGTATCTGGTAGGCGCTAGTATCTCCGCTAGACGTTGATGGGTACTTGTCAGAGGGGCGAAGGACTGTGAAAACTTTCGCTTCACGAGCTTGGGTGCCTCAAAGTCAAAGCAAGCCACCATAATAATCCAATGGCGGTGGCGGCTGATTTAGCTACCTTTGAGACAGCACAGTCTGAGTCGACGGCAGATGATTGCCTACTAGGCAATGCTAAAAGTCTCGGCAATGAACACACAACCCACCAGGGTTGACAACTGTTTTGATGCTTGCTTTTGTGACCTGGCGATTATTCACTCTTTAAACTTCAATACCCACGGAGGACCCTCCTCGCCCATGTCTGGGGAAGATACCATGGCGAGACGCACTTTCGTTATCCACGAGTAGTTTGTGGTTGAAGCTCATCGTTATACGGTCTGGCATGAGCCTCGGGGTCCTATGTACTATATCTGCTGTCAGAACGTCAAGGTACATTATTATGGGCGGGGATTTGACAGGCCTCGCCTTCCTAATACGACGTGGCTGGCTTGGATGGCTGAACTAATAACGCCACCGTGGGGCACTGTTGATTGAGAAAAGTACTGCGCTATTGACGAGGAAAAACGGTGCTGCCTGAGTGGTTGGTGTCACGAACTCTCATGTACGCCTTGCACTGCCACTCCACTCTCCTGACGGAAATAGAAATCGCAGTATGTAGAGTTGGATTAATCATGGCTCGATGGTGCTTACATGAAGTGAGAGACAAGGTGATATAGCGGAAGATGACGGAGCCAACCGCTATGCCTGATCGAGGGATCACCTGATCTGGTATGTAGATATTGGCTACTGATACTGTGTATATGGTCGACTGAGCAAAGCCCTTTTGGATCCGTATGGCATGTTTTCTGTATTACGCTACCTTCATTTATCTTTTGTATCATAGATTAAGACCATTAATCAGATGAATCAGACCCGAGTAGTATTCTTAATGTACACTGTACTAGAGATTACCGTGATATAGCCACTTTTGAATTCAATATCAATGGCTCTTCGGTCCAAGACCCGATCCGGCGCTCCGTTAAGTATCAAAGGAATGGCCATGTCTCAAAACTAAATAGAATATTCAATAAACAATCAAATTAACGGGTCCATTAATCATGTTCGCGTGATGCCGGGTTCTATCACCAGGTCTGACGAGCTTAGCAGACGGTGATGTACAAACCGAGACTGGGTAACAAGTTAGTCATGTTTCACAAAGCGCGCGGTATAGGAACACTTACGGTGAGGGGTTGTAGTCCTCGAAGAAGTTGAGGTAGGTGCTACCAGCTTCCTTCATCTCGTAGCTGACAGTTTGGCCAGCCGGGCAGGAGAAAGAGGAAATAAGATAGGAGTTGCCGGGCGAGAGGGTGAAGTCGCCGTAGTCCTGCTTGACCGAAGGAGCGTTGTTGTAAGTAGTCGACTGGCTGGCAGCAGACTCGAGCCAAGAGAAGTCAACCTTGCCATCTCCGCTAAAGGTGTAATCGGAGGTCTCAAGCTCTGCCTTGGTGGGGAACAGGAAGATAAGACTGCACGTCTTTCCAGAGTCCGAAGAGGGAATGTCGAAGTTGAAGATGGTCGAGACGGTGGAGGAGACAGTGCCGAAGTACTGAGTACCGTAGGCGGTGTCAGGTGTAGAAGAGTTGACCGGGATGATCAAGTGAGGGTACTCATAGTCGCCCGAAAGATCGGTTGGGCAGCTGGCAGAGGACGACTGGGTAGGAGTGCCAGATGCCTGGGGGCTGGTGGGAGACGCAGAGCTCTGGGCAGGCGAGGGAGTCCCAGATGGCTGGGGAGCAGGAGTGCCAGAGGTTTGAGGGTAAGAGGAAGGCTGAGGGGCAGGCGTGCCGGAGGTCTCGGCAGAGGAAGGAGTCTCAGACGGCTGAGGAGCAGGGCTCTCGGAAGAAGGCTGAGCAGGAGTTCCGGAGGTCTCAGGGGGGGAAGGCGTCTCGGAAGGCTGGGGCACAGGGGTTTCCGAAGACTGAGGGTAGGATGGGGTCTCAGAGGGTTGAGGAGCAGGGGTGCCGGAGGTCTCGGGAGGGGATGGCGTCTCCGAAGGCTGAGGAGCGGGAGATCCGGAGGGAGCCGGCTGAGAACCCGCCGGAGTAGACGACCCAGGACCAACGGGAACAGGCACCACAGAAGAGCTCTCTGCAGCGCAGTAGGTTTCGGTCACATAGATAGTCGTTACCGGCACCGGCCCGCTAGACTGGGGACCAGGGCCAGATGGGACAGATGCACTAGACTGAGGACCAGGACCAGCGGGGACAGAGGCACTAGACTGGGGACCAGGGCCAGCGGGGACAGAGGCACTAGATTCAGGACCACCGGGAACCCAGGTACTCGAGGCACCAGAGCCAGGAACAGGAGCGCTAGAGGATGGGCCTGGAGCAGCCGGTTGGCTGGACTGGGGTGCAGGGGTCGAAGATGGAGCAGAGCTAGAACCAACAGCACCGGCACCAGAGCCCGAGCAAGAATCAGCCGTCAACTTGATGTCCTCGCAGCCAGTCACGGACGAGCCCTCATTAGTGTAGATGTTCAACTCATTGTTGTCGCCAGTCTGGCAGCCAACAAAGTCTCCATCACCATTGTATTCCAGCTCACCCGAAGAGCTAATGGTGAAGCCCGACATAGGGGTTTTACCCAAATCACACTGGAACTGGGAGGTCGAGCCTGCCACGTATACTTGGTTAATACGGCCCTAAACCCGGGGGGATTGGATGGATGGCTCACTAGTCACAACACAACCGCGTCCGCTGCTATCAGTGATACCACCGTTGGAGTCAATGCAGAACTGGGTCTCGGGCAGTCCACCGCCGATGCGGTTCTGACCATCACCAAGCTGGCCAACAGTGCCAGAAGCACCACCAGTGGCCGTCAGGTGAAAGCAGCAGGAGTTGCTCCGGCCGACAAGGGCATTAGCCCCCGCAGCGAAAGCTGTGAGAGTCGCAAGGTTCTTCATACTTGCACAAGCGAACGAGGGCGGCAGCTAGATAGGTAGCAAGCGAACGGACTGGGTGCCAGTAGGATAAAGATTGTTTTGATATGGGTCTTGACCGCCGTAGTCTGAGCAACAAACTGAAAATGGCCAGGGTGCACTCGATATTTATACACAAAAGTGGGTGGGTACATGAAGGAACGTCATGGTGTCTGCCGGTAAACAGGACAAGGTCATATCTTACACCTCCACAGTCTTACAGTAGATCGAAAAAATAGAAACAGAATGCAGCCAGTTCCAGTGCATCTGCCGGACTGCATTGACCATGGAAAAGCATGGAGGGCCACTGTTGACCCGCTAGGCATCCCCGGAGAGCGAATAAACAAGTTGCAGGTTGTCCGACAATGCCGGGCCTGGAAGCTTCGGGGTTGAAGGAGCAATGAAAGCAAACGTCATGGGCACCACCATGAGAGGTACCCGTTCTGGAAGTTGGCTGAGAGGCAGAAGCCATATCAGTGGCCCAGGCGACGCAGGGCACAAGCCAACTGTGGATCCAGCCCCATCGGAGGAGCCTTTGGATCGGCCGGAAACCCTGCCCTGGTCAGGACCTTCCCGATTCATGGGTCTGCGGCGGTTTATTGCGAGTTTGGTGGCAACAGGGTCTCTCATCCACGGTTCTCCCAGCTGTCCAGCCACACATAGCAGGCATTGTTGCCTGCATACAGGGAACATGGGTAAAACACCCACGGACCATGCTACTATTCATAATCGCTCACCCAGCGGGAAACCGGGACGGCAATGTAAGCGACAATGCTTGTGCTCGATGGAGGAGCGGTCTTGGCTCAAGAAACGGAGGACGAGTACGCGCAAGTCCGAGAGATTTGGGGGAGGAGCTATCTAGTCAGAAGCGTAGCGATTGCGACTAGCATGGGGAAAGGATCAGGTTCCTAGGATTAACCCGGGAAGGGTACCTTGCATCATGCTCGCAAAGGGTTTTGATTTGAGGTATCCACGACATACGGTGCGGAGTAGGGGATGGAGTTGACGTTGGCTCTGTCTTGGTGTGTTGCAGCTTAGCAGCTTAGCATCCCGCTCGAGGAAGCTAATACGGCGACCGGGGCCACCTGCATGTCATGATGGGATAATACTTGGCATAATTGATTATTCGATGAGAATAGTAGTCATGAGATTGTCGCACATAATAATGTGTAGAGTGTAGACTAGTCCGACTCTTTGGGAGGGTCGGGAGGAGAAAGATGGGGCGGGATCAATGGTTTCCCCGCCCCCGCTCAGTGGGGGATGACGACAGCCTCCACTCCTTTCTTCTCCTCTTCCGCCGGCAAACATCTGCTCCGATCGACTCCGCCACGTCATGGTGGATTTCCAAGGGACTCTGTGCCTCGCTCGCTGCCTTTCCGTCCGACAAAGCAATGGGAAAGAAGAAAAGCAACCCAAGGTCCCATCCAGGCATCCCCGACAAACTATCTACCCAACCATCTACCTCCAGAGGTCAGCTCCAGCCATGGTTGCCTAGCGTCCACCTCAATAATAACAATCATGTGTCTCGACAAAAAGCACAGGCACAGCCTACGGGCAATATATATAGAAACAACTGGCCAACCCAGGACCGGGCAACGCAATTCCAGCAGTATGGCTTGTCCGGGCTCGTGTCATCCGCGTTCATCTGACAGGCAGGCAACGCAGCCCTGCCGGCCACCAATGCTCTTTAAGCTTTCCCCGGCATCTGGATGGGCGCGCTACGGATTTCGATCTATACTCTTTCTGCTTTTTCTTTCTCTTTAAACGCCCCTCTCCAACAGTAGTATTACAGTAGTGCTTCTGCAGTGCGTCGTAAGTCTACCCGCCCCATCCTGTCTCCATCTTTATCTCCCCACCCGGCAGTTGAGTATTCTCTCTCAAAACTCGAACTCCGGTTCGAACCATTCAAGATGTACGTCCTGAAACGCGAATTCTCAGCCAAAGCAGCCCCATTGGGTGCAATTGACAACCCTTGCACTTTTCGCACACTATCCAAAGCCTTCAAGGTCCTCAAGGCCTCCAAAAACGGCAATCTCATCGAAAAAGCCGTTGAGAATGAGTACTATTGCACCCCGCACTACACGCTGTAGGAGGTTACGTACGCTCTTTCATCGCACCGGTCAATCAAGGTCCAGACAGTTGGCTAGAATCAACGTAAACTCAGATTCCCTTCTAGCATGCTGTTTGCTGGCCCACTGTCCAAGCCAGTTGTTGGTCCACCCATGCATGTAGGTAGGATGGGCAATAGATGGATTATCCTTCGGCCTGTCGATTCCAGACTTTCATAGGCAGTCGATGGAGTTCTCTAGACGAAGGGAATCCACTGATCGAGGTTTCCGCCTTTTCCCTACCTCCTCTTAAGGGCCGGACCGACGGAATATTATGCAACTGCACATTGTCATCGATCCATGACACCTGCACTCAAATATCCGTCGGCCATGACTGTCTTGCCATTGACAAGCAACTGGGTACTACTAGTACCCAGCTAGGTAAACAAACATTATTAGTGATTTCTTTGACTAACAATATTGTAATGCGCACGTCCTCCAATGTCTCACTCGAACCAGGCCGGCAACGCTGTCAGAATCAAGAACAGCACATCACTATTGTCGATCCTCATTAAAGCCACTGCGGGTAGCTGCCAAGTCTTGACTTCATCGATTCAATAAGTTACCGATCAGGCAGCACAGATCGAGAGGACTTGGCGATATTTCAGAGAGCTTTCCTGGTTGAAGCTGACGTAAATAAAGGGCGCAGATCGTTGATCAGGATCTTCGGAGCTGTCGGTTACACAGTAGTTGCCGTGTGTGCCCATGTTGATTGCCCGGTATGATGTAAACACCATCAAGTTGAACTCTGCCTTTTGGCGAGACCGGGGAGGAGTGGCCGAGATCACATGTCGACGGGGGTGTTGCTTGTGCAGACACCGGGTGCTTATGGACTCCTCCTTGTCTCGATGACGGTAGAACCGGTGGTTCTTGTGGCTGGCGTCATCCATGTAAAGGTGCTAGATAGTAGTATCATCGACATTGACTGCAGGAAATATTATTATTATGCAATATTTGAATAAAGCTTTCAGTCCTGGATTCAACCAAAGTGCATCCCAGCCACAAAGGCACATGTTCGCTACAAGCAAGACCACATTTAGGTCCCCAAGATTTGGATGTAGAGGGTGAAACGTAACCAAACTCCATTTCTTACTGGCTGTAAGTACCCGATTGAGCCCAATACACCCAGTAACTGAAGCACAGTCAGAGAGCCCTCTGATTCTTACTTAATCTTGGACTTGAAACTCAATGACTATACCATGGGAAGTAGTATAGCCATGCCAAGGTAGAGGCTACCTTGCTTCAGTCCTTTCCTTGAATGTCTACGTGGAGAACGAAATGTCGCTTGCATCCTTGCAGTAGATTGGGTATCTGTGTTCGTTCTACCTAGATGATTACCTCGTGCGGGCGGCCTTGAATTTGCTCACTCGTCTGGGAGCGTCTTCGGTCTCGATGGGCACTATTTCGGGCTCCTCGCCCATAAAGCCGCCGTTTTGCTGGACCATCCTGTTCCGTATCCTGTAGAACTCGGTTGCGATCTCCTTCTTATGCAGCTGCTCGTCAAGCTCATCGGGCTCTGGTGCTGCTGCCGGACCAACCGGGACCTCACGTTCAACGAGTGTGTCCGCAAGGATCTTCCCTTCGGGGCCCCTGGGTGTAGAGTCTTTCCCGATGACCTCGGAGATAGGCTGGGAGAAAGGCTTGGGCTCCGCTGGTTTTGCAGGGAACAGAGGCAAAGATGATACTGTCGACGACGCCTCGGTCTTGCGCAGAGCTGAGCGAGGTTCAGCGGGCCGAGTGCTGCCGCTCGATTGTGATGTTGAAGCAGTGGCCTCTTCGGTTGCACTGGTCTTCCGGGCACTCTTGAAACGGGAGGCTTTCTTTGGGGCAGCATTCTGAACAGGTTCCTTATCAACGGACCCTGTGCGTTCAACAACAGAGTCTGACAGAACAGGCACGTTCGATTCCCGGACCGGAACGGCCTTCTTCTCGATAGTCGGAGGCTTAGGAGCCGGGGCGATATCGAGTTCGTCAGCAAAAGCAACCTTCTTCTTCGGTTTCTTATTCTCAACGGGCTCGCTGCTCGCGTCCGCGCTCTTCTCGACATGGACAACAATAGGCTGCTCCAGGTCCTGCTTGACATCAGTCGGAAGCGACTCCGTGTCTTTTCCAGCATTCCACATTCCTCGAGCGTTGAGCTTTTGCTCTAACTCGCGCATCTGGCGGTGATAGTCTTCGCTCAGGACACGTCCAGTGCTTCTTCCGTACTCATCCTCTTCTTCATCGTCATCATCATCAAATTCATAAGCGTCATATTCATCATCAACAGATATATCGCTTGCACCCTCATCCAACTCAAGTTCGGCCACAACAGACCCTACTTCATTCAGACTGTATTGCAACATTTCGCGGCGTAATTGGGCATCCTCTGGGGGTTCATCAACTTCGGTAACAGGACGCTCGCCGTGAACTTCAATGGTCGGATCTAACGCAGCAGGCTTATCCTCCTGATCATTGCTTCCGGAACTCGAGGTTGAAGGCTCATCAACAATAGAGATGTGATCCTTTGTACTGGCCTCCTCCGTAGGCTGGGTTGTTGATTGTGACGAACTTGGAACTGACGTGTCGGCCTTGACCACATCCGGTATATCTTTAACACCAGCTTTCTTCAAGACCTGCAAAAGATCCGGTGCCTGGCTTCCGGGTGTGGTGGTTGTGCTCGAAATCACATCGCCGTTCTCATCAAGTTCTTCGAAAATCTCTGTCATCGGAAAGTCCGCTGTAGGTTCTGCCGGAAGTTGATCCTGCGAGTCGAGCGTATACATTTCATTCTCTGCCGCACGTAGTCGTTTCTCTATAGTAGCAGCATTCTGCTTCACATAGTCAATCCGCCTCGTTACCAGATCGACCACCTGTTGTTTCGTTCGTGTCACACCCTGCTTCTCTCCCAGAATGACTTTGACTTCTTCCTCATTGACCAAGGAGCCGCCGAAGTCGCGGCCCACTCGGATGTAGTCATCTATTGTCGCATCATCACCTAGTTCGTTAATCTCTTCTCTGAGGCCATCGTATTCGGCCTCCCACGTCCTCCAGTGGTAAAGGGAATCTTGCAGCTTCGAGATGTTCCCCTCAAGTTCGAGGCGCTGGCGCTCCAGTTCGTGCAGGCCATTATTTGGAACACCCATTTTTAGGGCAGGCAAAATATATGTGTATGGAATGACAATTCAGTCCGAGTGTAAAGGTGCACTGGGTGAGGGGAAGAAGGCGGACTGGAAGGCGATGGCGGCAAGAAAAAGTTCCGCCGCGGAACAGGAGCGGAGAAGATGATTGGCCCGTGCACGCAGCTGGATTATCAACCTTCCATGCCACTGAAGACTCACCTTGGATTGTTTCACTTCTCTCCCCGCTGCGCGTTCCCCGCACTATCCTGTTTCTGGCCTCTTTGGCGCTGCAGTATTTCTCAAAATGCCTCCTGCACGAGATGCCATGGCTCACCGCGGGGATGACGATGGTAGGTTCACTGCCCAGGATCCCGATGAATGTTCACTAACTTTCAGAAGAGGTGTGCCCTGTCTGCAAATCCTCTCGTTACCTGAACCCGGACATGCGATTCCTCATCAATCCAGAATGCTACCACAAGATGTGTGAGTCCTGTGTGGACCGGATATTTTCCTCGGGCCCGGCCAACTGTCCCGTCGCGGGCTGCCACAAGACCCTGCGCAAGAATCGGTTTCGGAAGCAGACGTTCGAGGATATCAATGTGGAAAGAGAGGTAGACATTCGACGCAGGGTGATGCAGGTGTTCGTCATCAACAATATATCTCCGTACATTATGGGACTGCTAATATTTCTATAGTCTGAACCGCCGCGAAGAAGAGTTTGACTCGAAACGAGCCTACGATGACTTTCTCGAACAGCGTGAAGAGATAATCGCGAATCTCGTCCACGGCACGGATGTAGCGAAGACAGAGGGTGATCTACAAAGATATGCTTCAGAGAACATGCGGTCGATTCGCGCCAACCAAGCCCTTGAAGCGCAAGAGGCCTCGTCCTTCCGAGAACAGCAGACACAAGAGCAAGAGCTGGCACGTCTTCGGCGAGAGGCGGCACGGCAGGAATATGAGAATGAGCGTAAGGAGTTACTCGCCGGCCGGGAAGACGTTCTCAGTCGTCTTGCTGCAGGTCGACCGGGCGACGCAGCGGCTATCGCTCGCGAGGGTCAAAAGGTCTTACTCAAGAAATCCTCTGCTCGTCGTAGTGAGGAGGATCGGATCCGACAGAAGCAGGCTGCATTGCGCAACTCGGACGCCAGGAAAGCCGGACAGGGTACCCTTGCGACCGACCGGGCAGATGATAGTGGTGCTTCGAGCCTCATCAAAGGTCTTAAGAAGATTAAAACTCCCGAGCCCGAGAAGCCTTACGATCCTTTTGGTGGGCTGGTTCCCAACAAGAGGGACTATTATACTTTGCGCGACTATTACCCGAACAGCTACCTCGACCCCATCCGACAGGACACTCGTATGCACGCAGGCGGATACGACCTTCAAGAATACTACTCACGTACTCTCATGGAAGCTTTTGCGGGTTTGGGCTGCTTCCTTGACGAAGAAGTTTCCAAACGAGATATTGCAAATACCTCAGATATCTCGAGACCTGTCGCTGCTGAAGGGTCTGCATTGGCGGCAGTCTCAGGTGCAGGCGCTCCGGAAGGGAGCTCGTGACCAAGCGCTTTTGCGAGTTTTACCGTTTTTTCCCCTTCTGACAAAGGTTTGGAGGTTTACTGATAATCAAAAGTATGGCCGCGGCGTTTGGGCATTGCGTGGCATAGCGATGGCGTTTTTTTGGCAATGATTTTGAGCATCCGGGAGAGCCATATAACTGAGATTGTTCAATTCGTCTAAGTACCTATGGTATACAAACAGATAAAGCTAGTACAAGCCAATTAAATTGCGTGACAACAGAAAAGATCGCACTGGGAGAAACACGTAATATACAACCTGCCAATTAGGTACAACCATCACATCTTGCCGCCAGTGAGCTGCTCCGCAATCTGGTTAAGTCTCTCTTGGGAAACATACCAGCGACCAGTCTCGCTCTTATTGGAATCGTTGACAATAGAGTGGACAGTCGGGGGCACACCCAAGTTCCAAATGTTATTGCCATCCTGGTGGTCGCTGCGCCAGGCACTGTTGGCACCATCAGGGAAGACCTCCTCGATCTCAGCCAGAAGCTGGGCCTCGGTGGTAATGAAGTTCCTGGCATTCATGTAAAGCGCTTGCAGGTGCTCTTGGCGCTCCAGTTCCTTCATGGCCTGGCGGTGCTCCACCCGTTCCTGGGACTGAGCCAGACGAGCCTCACGGTCAGGGTCCGGCAGCATGGGGGTGTGTTTGGGCAGCATGTCCTGGATGACCGAAGTACGGGTCAACCGCACATCTTCCCTCTCCGGCTGGCGGAAGATACGCTCCCGGCGCTTCTGCTTCTCCAGACTCCGCTTCATCATCGTCTTGTCCGTCCGCTGCTTCCGGGCGTGCAATTCCAAAAGACCTTCGCGGAGGTTCCTGCGTCTCATCTCCGCCATGATTTTCTTCCACTCGATGTAATCGGCATTAGGGTCTTTGGGGTCCAGGCTGATCTCCTTGGTGGGAAGAGGTGTCGCATCAGCAATGTACTCCTCCGTCGGCTTGTCCTTGCGGCGAACCGGAAAGAGTTCCCTGGGGACGGGCAGGGTACCCTTGACGCGGGGCTTCGGCGGGAGATCGGGCTGAATGGTTCTAGGGACATCGATGAAGTTGGGAGACTCGGGTCCAACCCGCAGAGAGGAGGATGAGGCGAAGCCGCGGAGCTGCACGGTGGCAGTCCTGCAATTGCGGAAGAGAGACATGGTAAACAGCGTCTGTCTGCGTCGAATATGATGTGAGCAAAACTGAGGATGGGAGGTGTGGAGAATGGGGGACTGACGAGAACCAGCCAGCCGGTCTAAATCGGGATCAAGGACCAGCACAGGGAGGTTGAGATGCCTGATGGCCAGCGCGGTGCTACGGCGGGCGTCAGGACGAGGACGAAGCGATTTTCTTGCGCTTGGTCCGTGCACCGCTTAGCTTGGCGCCCGCCAATGGAGAAAAAAATAATTTCCCGCTTCGAAACTTTTTTCCTTCCTTTCTTTCTCTTCTCTCTTTGCGCTCCGCCATTTTTCTTTTTATGACACTTTTTCTTTGAACTTTTTCCACCAAACTTCTTCCAGGTGCCTTAAGGGCTTGTTTGCACAATGGGTACCTTTAAGAAGGAAGCCAATCGTAAAGATCGGCAGGGGAAGACTGGAGATGGCATGGGGAACGTCCGGACCAAGGGTGAAAACTTTTACCGGTAAGCAATCCCGCTGCGACGCATGGGCTGCGATTTGTATACTGACGTATGGAAGAGATGCGAAGAAGTTGAGGACCTTGAATATGCTCAAGGATGGCAAAGCCCAACGCAACGCTGAAGGAAAGATCACCAAGGCTGCTTCATACCAGTCTCGAGACCGCCCCGTTGCTAGGATTGAGCCCAACCGTAAATGGTTTGGAAACACCAGAGTGATCTCGCAAGAAGCCTTGACCTCTTTCCGGGAGGCCGTCGCTGAGCGTGCCTCTGACCCGTATCAAGTCCTGCTCAAGACGAACAAGCTCCCCATGAGCCTGATCAGAGATGATAAAGGTGTAAATGGGCTGAAGCAGCACCAGGCCAAGATGGCCATCGAAACCAACCCCTTCAGCGATACCTTTGGACCTAAGGCTCAGAGAAAGCGTGTCAAGTTGGGTGTTGCCTCGCTGGAGGATCTGGTTGGAGAGACCACCAAGATGCACAATGCCTACGTTGAAAAGTCGGACCATGCTACACATGAAGATGGTACCATGGTGGTTGACGGTGACGATGTGGCTGCAGATGATGGCAGCAGTGCCGCGCCTACCGCTCGGGAGGCTGTGTTCTCCAAGGGACAGAGCAAGCGTATCTGGAACGAGCTCTACAAGGTTATCGATTCCTCAGATGTTGTCATCCATCTCCTTGATGCTCGTGACCCTGAGGGTACGCGTTGCCGGAGTATTGAGAAGTATATCCGTGATGAGGCTCCCCACAAGCACTTGATCTTCGTTTTGAACAAGTGCGATCTGGTCCCCACCGGCGTAGCGGTAAGTTTCTGTCACTTTCTTTACTTTACAACTACCCCTTTCCTTTTCATACCTATTTCGACCCTTGGGTCGATGCCATTGCTAAGTCAAGGCTTCTCCTGCGTCTTCATGTCGCGTTATTCACTATGGGAGATGGTCTGTTACAGCTCTGGCAGATTGACGCTAGTTCGCGCCGAACTTCTTTCTGAAGCTAGGCTGATTGGCTTTCGTTTTGAGAGCCTCTCGTTAAGAACCAAGCTGTGTTCTGTTTTTGAGTTGAGTCCTGCTTCCGCTCTCGAAGTGGCATCATAGCCGGTCTCTTAGTAACATTTCACACATTCTGTCATCTTTTCTTTTGTATCTTGTTTTACTCGTGCTGTTTTCACAGTCGATGCTGGTGTTCAGCTGCTAACGTGACACCAGGCTGCTTGGGTACGCAACCTTTCGAAAGATTATCCCACGTTGGCTTTCCATGCCTCCATCAACAACTCCTTTGGTAAAGGTTCTTTGATCCAACTCCTTAGGCAGTTTTCGTCTCTGCACTCCGACCGGAAGCAGATTTCAGTCGGATTCATTGGATACCCCAACACCGGAAAGTCTTCCGTCATCAACACTCTGCGCAAGAAGAAGGTGTGTACTGTGGCTCCTATTCCGGGTGAGACCAAGGTGTGGCAGTACGTTACTTTGATGAAGAGGATTTACCTCATCGACTGTCCTGGTGTGGTTCCCCCCAACCAGAACGACTCCCCCGAGGACATCCTTCTTCGTGGTGTTGTCCGTGTCGAAAACGTAGAGAATCCTGAACAGTACATTCCGGCTATCCTCAAGCGGGTTCAGCCCAAGCATCTTGAGCGCACCTACGGCGTCAAGCGCACGGACGATCCCATTGAATTCCTCAGCATCCTTGCTCGCAAGGGTGGCCGACTCCTCCGTGGAGGAGAGCCCGATCTCGACGGCGTTGCCAAGATGGTCATCAACGACTTCCTTCGAGGAAAGATCCCTTGGTATACTCCTCCTCCCCATACCTCTGGCGAGGAGGACGGAAAGATCGAAGGCCGCGAGGGTCGTCTCGGCGAAATGACCCGGAAGCGGAAGCTTGACGAGACAGCTCCCGAGGCTGCCGATGAAACAGAGGCAGCTGAGGGGCAGGCGTCTGGCTCAGGCAACGAGGAATTCGAGGGCTTTGGCGAGAGTGATGATGACGACGACTCGATTGCCAACCTCGAAATCAGCGACGAGGAAAGCGGAGAGGAGAACGATTAAGTGAGGGCTCTGCATGAAAAGCTTCAACACTTTGTGGATTGAATATCCGTCACTAACCCCATCGACCTTGGGCCCACGCCGTCGCTCTAGAGATGGAGCGCGACGAGAGTCACGCCACGCCCGACCATATCCGGGCCGCTGACAACCAGCTGCATGGCCCACAGACATCCTCGGAGATGCAGATCCATCGGAGGTCGAGAACGCCACCGACCGTATCCGGTCCAGGCGTGGTTTCACACGGCCTTGCTGGCATGCCACCTGGACGGCTTTCCTGCTAGTGCGTGCCAACTCCATTCAGAGGTAGCGGGAGCCAGCTGATCCTGGGCCCCACTCCTCTTTACTTTTTAGATACCCACCCAATGCTGAGAAGAATCAAATCGAGCGGTAGATCGTCTGATCAACCTTCCATGTTCATAACTGCATGCATCCCTTGTAATCGGCGTAGTTGAATTTAGGACGGGCAGTAAAGCCAGCCGGATCCTGGCCGCGGTTGCTTTACGGCTTCACCGCCATGGCCGCTCACGTGGGGCCCCCAGCCTCACTCTCGTCATTCGGTCTCCGCAGCACCGGCCAGAACATGCCAGCGACTGTCTAAGATCCGCCCATCTTTATTTACTTTGCGGCCTTTCAGGTCTTTGCTTCCTTCAAGCATGTGCTGCGCTGCCTGCTACAATGGCGGACGAAGGCATGTCCATAGTCCCCTACGGGTCCGGCAATCTTGATGTCGTACTGTGAGCTTCCCCTCTGCGAGTGTAGATTTAGCTTTCCCACTGGGAAGACGATCCTAACAATCGTCCTTGATTAGTCGCCACAATGACTCCGTCGTCGTCTTCGATCGAGACTCTCGGCAGCTCGTTCTACGCAATGCATCAGATAGCGACGAAGGCAACCTGGAGCTTGCCGATTGCCCTTACTGCCATCGACCTCTACACGATGGGAACTCCGAAGACGACCACCATGCCAGCCCACGAGCGCAACCTGAATTTATCAACCCCAACTATTTTCGCATGCTCCACAACAGCTTGCCTAGCTCCGTGAGCTCATCCAGCCCTCCGTCCCCTCATCGACGTCTTGTTCCGCCAGCCCTTGCAGACGGCCCTACCAGCGAACCCAGCTACGCCGGACCAACCAGTCAGGGAATTTCTTCGGCAGCGTTTACGCCGGACTACTTCAAAAAGTTCTTCGTGGAAGAGACGGTTCTAGGAAAAGGCGGAAAAGGGGTGGTCCTACTGGTTAAACATGTATTGGATGGGGTTTCGCTTGGACAGTACGCCTGCAAGCGGGTTCCTGTCGGAGATGACCATGAGTGGCTTGAGAAGGTACTAGGAGAGGTCCAATTGCTACAGCATCTCACACATCAGAACCTTGTTTCATATCGACACGTTTGGCTCGAGAACGCCAAGATCAGTACGTTTGGGCCAAGTGTGCCATGTGCATTTATCCTCCAGCAATACTGTAACGCTGGGGATCTGCACAACTACATATGCGGCTCGGTAGACACTCCGACGACCACTGAGCAGCTGAAGGAGCGCCTCCGCAGAAGGTCCAGGGGAGGACCTGAGCCTCCGAGTGGAGGAGAGCTGCGCAAGTTGAATTTCGAGGAGATCTATTCCTTCTTCAAGGATATTACCTCGGGACTGCGTTACCTCCATGCCAATGGCTACATTCATCGCGACTTGAAGCCAAACAATTGCTTGCTGCACAAAACCAGTGACGGGATTCGAGTGTTGGTCAGCGACTTTGGCGAGGTCCAAGCCCAGGATTCGATCCGGAGGTCGACCGGAGCTACCGGGACTGTCTCTTACTGTGCACCAGAAGTTTTGCGGCGCGAGTACCCCGACGGTCCATTTGGCAACTTTACGTTCAAGTCCGATATCTTCTCCCTGGGAATGATCCTCTACTTTCTCTGTTTTGCGCAGTTGCCATACAGCAATGCCGACCTTATCCATGAGGAGAAAGAAGACCTTGACCGGCTCCGCGAGGAAATCAGCCAATGGTCTGGGTTTGATTATGCGCGGCGCATGAGGCCCGAATTGCCTGAGCAGCTCTATACATTTCTGGAACGTCTGCTGTCTGTGGATCCTGACCGGCGCCCGTCTGCAGATGAGGTTCTGAGTGGACTGCAAGCCGGCGCCAATGTGAACGAGAGTTTTCGAGCAAGAAGGACCAGTCCAACAAGCCCTGACATACGTCCAAGCGCAAGGATCCATCCTATGGAGGGCGCGCCAACGCCATCTTTTCGGCAGCCTCTGTCTCCGAGCAAGTCCCTCACTCGCAGTCCGGTGGCTGTACGACGCACTCCAGCGTATGAGACGGCCGGTGCTGAGGCCGATTTGACACCTGTGTTTGAGAACATAGATCCCTTGTCAGGGCACAACACATCGTTCAGCCCTGAACGAGATCTGGTTGTGCGACATCGGTTCTCTAGCGCACACTCCCATTCGCCGACACAGCCCGAGCATCACGAAGTAGCTCAGGAGCATACTGAGCCTGTCCCCCAATTGCTCCCCCCGCCTCCGGGTCGTTTCTCTCTGGCGAGATTCTTCCCAGATGGGGCGTCGCTGTTCGACTGGCAGGCTACTGTGACGACGATGCAATTGGCTGCGTTCCTGCTCAAAGTCGTGTCTATTTTCCAACCCTGCAGCCCTCTGGCGGTCAACCCGTGGGTTGCGTATCCTTTGCTTCTGCTGGCGGCGGTCAACTTCCCGGCCACTGGTTTTCTGACGCAGATTGTTTCTCTTTTCCTTCATCTTGTTATTGTCAGCGTGTGTATGCGAATGGAGGCACTGTGCTGGCATACATCCCGGGGCGCGATGATGTTCCCCCGGTAGGCTGATTTACTGGGGCGCACTGGAGTTATGTGATCAAAAGCGAGCATTCTTCTGCATTGCATGATGGGTGTAATAGTTTTCGGGCTTGACGGGGTTTATGAATGTATGTATTATGAATGATGCCACAATAAAAGCCATTTCCAAGTTTCTCCGGGGCGCACACCGTAGTCCTGGAAGTCCGTCGGGGAGAAGCCGGCTGACGCCGGACAGTGGAGATGAGTTCAGTCCAGCGGGCCAACAGGAAGACAACGACAAGGGAACTAAATTGCTTACATGGGTTAAACTTGCACCAGCCAGGGATCGCATCACTTCATCCCCCGCTACTCTCTCTGATTGGCACAGCCCCGGTCTATCGAGGGTTCAGTGATTCAGGATGATAACTTCTCTGCCTAGTGTCTAGTGCTTAGTGCCTATAGCCTTATCAGGCCTCTTGTGGCCGGCCTCTTATATCCGGGCCTCCCACTCTCGCAGCAGTTCCACTCGCCTTTTCTTGCCAGAGTCAGTAGATATTGGCACGGCATTCTTCTGACCTGGGCCGGCACGACAATGAGCTCCGTAGCCACCGAGACCATGCAAATGCTGCCTGCCGGCAGCCAATCCGAGAAGCTTCAATGCGTTCCAGACGGATCGAAGGATGCTGCAGCCATCCAGGATCATGAGCCCGAGCTCGATCCGACCCTCTATCCGCACGGCATCCAATTTGCACTCATCTCCCTGTCCCTTTGTCTCTGTGTCTTTCTCGTGGGCCTAGTGAGTGTCTCTATCGGTGAACTCCTGCAATTGCTGACCTGACAGGATGCCACCATCTTAACTACCGCCATTCCGCGGATAACCGACGAGTTCGGATCGGTGGCAGATGTCGGTTGGTACGATGCAGCCTTGTAAGTTATCCCCATCAGTCTGCTGCTATGCTTGCAATATGCTGACATATCGGCCACAGTCGGCTCACCTCCTGCATGTCACAGCTCTCTCAGGGCAAGTTGTACGACAACTTTCCCGTCAAATGGGTCTTTCTTGTCAATCTTGTCCTGTTCGAAGGTGGAATACTTCTATCGGGACTGGCCCCGAGCTCCGTGATCTTCATCATCGGACGGGCCATCACAGGCTTGGGCTTCTCTGGGATCAGTCAGGGATGCATGGTGTAAGTGTGCAACAACCAATGCTGGTTCCCAACTAATCTATCTAGCATCATTGCGATTTCCACCCCGTTGCGAAGACGACCAACCTTTGTCGGTCTGATCAGCGCCAGCGAATACACCGCCATCGCAGTAGCCCCCATCCTGGGAGGAGTACTCACTTCGAATCTGTCCTGGAGATGGTGTTTCTTCATCAACCTGCCCGCCGCAGCCCTGCCGTCAGCCATCCTCCTCCTTCTAAAGCTCCCCAACATCACCCCCAGGGGGTCAAAAACGCACATCCAGAAGCTCCGTGAGCTCGACCTCCTCGGGTTCTTCCTCTTCGCCCCCGCAGTTCTATGCCTCCTCCTCGCTCTCCAATGGGGCGGCGACACCTACAACTGGACCAACGGACGGATCATCTCCCTCCTCGTCCTCTCGCCCATCATCTTCGCGGGATTCTGTCTCCTCCAACACCGCAAACAAGACACGGCAATGCTGCCACCTCGAGTCCTCCGCAAGCGCGTCATCATCACCGGCTCCGTCTTCAGTCTATGTCTCTCGGCCTGCCGCGCCATCGTCCAATACTACGTACGCTCCCTCCCTCTCCCTCCAGAATCAAACTAACCACCCTCCAGCTCTCAATCTGGTTCCAAACCGTCCGCAACGCCAGTCCCCTCCAAAGCGGTCTCAACACCCTCCCACTCGTAATCTCCGTCCTCCTCAGCGCCATCACCGGCGGATGGTTCATCAGCCACACTCGCACCTACACGCCCATTCTCCTCCCTGCCTCTCTGCTCGTCATCGCCGGCATTGCCCTGATGACAACCTTCACCCCCACCGCCCCTGCCAAACTGTGGATCCCCTCCCTGGTTCTCCTCGGCCTCGGCTCCGGCAGTGCCGTCGGCGTCCCCTTCATCGCCGTCCAAGCCATCCTCCCCACCAAAGACATTTCCGTGGGCATGGCCCTGATGACCTTTTCCCAGGACATCGGAGAAGCAGTATTCATCAGTGTCGCGCAAGCGATCTTCCTAAACCGACTAACGGGGAGTCTGGAGGAGAACGTACCCGGGTTGGACCCAGAGATGGTAACGCGTCTAGGAGCGACAAGCTTGGCCGGCAAGTTACCGGGTAAGTACCTGGAAGGAGTCATCGGGGCATATGATGTAGCAGTACGCGGGACATTTTACCTTGCGGTCGCATTGGCAGGGAGTGTATTTGTAGCTGCGGTTCTGGTCAAGCGGAATCCGTTCAAGGTGCGGGATGAGTTGATGAGAGGGGATACATCGTGAGGCCTCGATGTAAATAAGTCCACGAGATCCAAGCCCTGTCTAGAACCAAAAGACCAAGATCAATCCAGTCACGCCGGAGAAAACCAACGCAGGACCGCGGACAGACAGCATAATCCCATAATCGCACGGGGGAGAGAAACACAACGAAATGAATGTATATATCGCCCATAAGTACGGAATAGACAACCACCGTTACCAACCACCCCATCATCCCAATCCATCAATATACCACATAACAAAAAAAAAAGAAATACTACACAACTACATCTAACCCCCCCCCCCTTCCGCTAAGGACATAAAAAATAAAAAAAAGAATGCGCCAAGCGAGATTCGAACTCGCGTCGCAACCTAGTCTCAATGTGGGTATTGGGAAGGTTGCATCCTAACCACTAGACGATTGGCGCCTAGGCCATCTGGGGCGATTATTGAAATACCCACCTAATTTCTAACTTATATGGTACGTGTGGGGTATATGTTTTGGTGTGTTTCCGGGGTCAGGAGCCATGTTTTTGCTGCGGTTAAAGGTGGGGAGTGGATCGGAGGGAGGGGATATTATTTGTTGTTTTGGTTTGGGGGTTTGGGGTTTATGGGGTGGGTTTTTTTTTGTGGGATTGGGAGGTTTGGGGTAGGGTTGGTATCTAGTGGTTGGTTGGTTGGTTTGGTTGTGGTGGTGGCGAATATCTATTATTCTATTCGATGTATGCTTTTGATTTGGTATTCTTTGAACGGGTTATTAGTGAGTCTATGTTTCTAATTAATATCTTGTTTTTGTATCCTTCCATATGACCCAACCATACTATTGCTCTTGGTCATATCCATCCTGGGATCACATAACCATGAAACCCAATCTCATATCCCACCTAGATCATAATTGTCGAAACTTTCAAGTAGACAAAAAGAGGTATTCACACCCAGAGTCATTCAGTTTAGACTTGTTCCCCAATCCCAGACCGTCTCATCAAATCAACCCTTCATATCCCAAGAGTCGATATCCCAAGCGATAACCCCGGAGACTGAACCATCAAGTAGAGCCTAAATGAAATCACTTATAAAACCAGTCAGCCTCTATCAACACCGAAATACCTCAAATCTAAAACACAAACCATCACCCAACATCTCCCCCCCAGTTCCATCGCACGAGTACCGTGGCTAATACCGATGCTGTCTCCTAAAAAGCAAATACGGAGCCGGACGAGAAAGACTCAGATCCCGGGTCTCGTTCAAAAACGCCACCAATTCCATATACTGGCAGTGCTCGGCCTGGGACATATTGCGGCATTGAGCTGCTCTGAGTTGGATTTCTTCAGCAGTGGTGACGGAGGAGGTGGTTCTGCGGAAGAAAAGGGGAAAGAGAACGAGAAGGAGGGTGTTGATGAATTTGGGTGTCATTTTGGGTGGGTTGGTGAAAGGGGCGTGATTTGATGCTTTTCACGTTGTGGGATGGTGTATTAGGAGAAAGAGGAGAAGGTCGATGGTAAAAGAAGATGAAGATGTTGGTCTGGGAGTGTGTTTGTATTCTTGATACTCAGGTGAAGTGCATGTTTTTTGACGGCGGATCCTTTAGATAGGGCAAACACTGTAAAAGTGTGTTGTATGATGATGGGGTGGTGGTTTTCGAGACGATGTATATGTGTGTATTCATTGGGGTGTGTTGGATGGGTGTGTTTGTTCACTTTGGAGGCTATAGAGGGTGGGGATACTGGGGGATAGTGCTGGTGTGAATGAGGAGGTGTGGATTGTCACTGTGGGTGATGTTGATAGAGGAATGTTCTTGAGTAATGACCATTCATAGTAAAGCAGAAAGGAATTGTGAGAAATGAAGGCACCTAGAATTCTGCACTGAGTTATAGGGCATTGAGTCCAGGTAACAATTCCATGACAGCATCACACCATTGACACTGATCTAGTAGAACCCAGTGAGAGACGTTCGTATTCAATTCTGAGCAAAGAGCATCAACATGCGGATAAAGAGCTGGTGAACGAGGATTTTCCCAAGGCCTCTAATATAGAATAACTAACAATGTTGTAAAAGCAGAATATCAAGACTCCCTGAGACCTTGCACCCTCCCCTGAGGGTTACTCCTGTGCAGTATTTTTGGATTTGACATTGACTTCCGGGCCGTGACGAGAAGTCCACCTACATGTGATGTCATATCATCACCATGGAGCTTGTGCGTGAAAGAGTCAAGATAGGTAGGATGGTTACAAATCCATTGCAGGCCGGCAAGTGACGCCCGCGCCCCGCCCCGCCCAGCCCCGCCGGTTCAGACGACTCCGGCGGCTCCCCGCATCATTTCTCCCTCTCGCCATCTCCATCTCTCCTCCTTCTTTCTCCCCTCCACTAATTGATTCCCTTTCCTCACATCAACACACATCATGGACCGTTCCAACAAACCCTCCGCCATCGGCGTCAGCGCCTTCCTCCCCCAGCCCACCATCTCCCTCCGCGACAACACCGTCGAAGCCACCCTCCCCACCGGCGAATCCGTCACCGTCCATCTCTACGGAGCCACCGTCACCTCCTGGAAGCTCGCCAACGGCAAAGAACAGCTTTTCGTGAGCGAGAAGGCCAACCTGGATGGTTCCAAACCAATCCGGGGTGGCATTCCCGTTGTATTCCCGGTACGTCAACCCCCCTCTCTACCCACATACTCCTCTTTAACGACAATCTAACTAATTAATTCTCCTCAAAACAGGTCTTCGGCCCTCCCCCCTCCAACCACGCGACCTCCTCCCTCCCACAACACGGCTTCGCCCGGAATTCGAACTGGGAATTCCTCGGCAAATCGTCCTCCGAGGCCTTCCGGAAAGAAGGCGATGATGCTGTGAAGTTGGATTTCGGGCTCTCGCATCCAATGCTGAGCGAGGAGTTCCAGAAGGCGTGGCCGTACCAGTTTGGCTTGGTGTATAGTGTTACTTTGACAAAGGGCAGCTTGGCGACTTCTCTGCAGGTGCAGAACCAGGGGGAGCAGAACTTTGACTTCCAGGTGTTGATGCATACGTATTTGAGTGTTGAGGTTGGTTCTCTTTCTTTACTTGATAATGGGTGGTTGTAGTGATGGCTAATGGCATATAGGATATCACCGATATCCGGGTCAAGAATCTCCAGACGAAGGAGTACCTGGATAAGACTCTCAACGGAGCAGCGGTTACGGAGACCTCGGAGGCAGTGGAGATCAACAAGGAGACGGATCGTGTGTACAAAGCGTTGGATCCGAAGGTCCCCATTGTGGTGTCGACGGCTTCGGATGATCAGCCCTTGTTCTCGATTACGAGGGAGGCTTTGACGGATGTGGTGGTGTGGAATCCTTGGATTGAAAAAGCCAAGGGTATGGCGGACTTTGGTCCCGATGAGGCGTACAAGAATATGATCTGTGTTGAGGCTGGATCGGTTGCTGGATGGCAGACCCTGGAGGCGGGAGATTCCTGGGAGGGTGGTCAGACTATTCGGCCTCGGTTGTGAGGACTTTTTGATGATTCATGCTGTGATGATTAGATGGTAGGGGGTAGAAATGGTAAATATGACGTGTATTGTTATATTGTGTATATCACAATGCTTTTAGAAGACCCAGGACCATGCACGCTGAGACGGACTCGCATGCTCCATCTTGAATCCAAGAGAGCAATGCCTATGCCCAGCCTGCCACCATCCAGACCATCACATAATAAATACAAGCAACCCAGCAATAGGACACCATCTTGAACCCCCATCCCATCCATCCATCATCCGAGACGCACATACTCCATAGAAAAGCAAAAACCCCCAACACCAAACAAAAGAAACCCCACATCTCAAAAGAAAGCAAGGATAGATAAATAAATCAAAACATCCCCCTAACAACCACCGCCTCCGGCGCCGTCACCGAAACCCCTCTTCCCCAATTCCAATTCCCAATCCCAATCCCAGTCCCATTCTCGCCCCGACCCCTGGTACAATAACTCATCTTACATAACGGACAACAAGCATGTCGTCTCGTAAGCCACGGGTCCAAACACCCCGAGTGGAAGATATGTTGACAGGTTAGGGCCCGGATGTCGTCGTCGGGGGTGAATTGCTCCATGCAGATTGCGCACATGCGGGTTGGGTCGTCTTCTGATTCTGATATCGCATCTTTGTTTTTGTTTTCGTTGGGAGGATTGTTAGATTGAGGTTGGATTTGGGATTCGTTGATTTCGGGAATAGGATTGAGTATCTCGCTTCTCATGTCCAAGGTGTCTTTCTTCTTATCGCCGCTATCTCGTTCAATATCCCTCGAAGAAGCAGGACCAGTAGTCTCGGACGAAGGGGGTTGATTCTTATCGTTTATTTCGACACCTGCCTGAAGGGACGCAAGCGAGCGTTCAGGAGGAGGAAGAGGGGGCGGCTCCACGGTAGACGACAACGGACTTTTTGATTTCTGTTGTTGATCGCGCCACTTCTTATACGGGACTTTGGGGAACCGTTCATCAACAACAGCATGTGAGATGGTGACTCTGTCGGATCCCAGGGGGGCAGTTTCGGGGTCCTCGTAGGCATAGCGAGTGAGGCGACGACGACGACGGGCGCCGATGAAGACCCTTTTTGTGTTGAGGTTATGTTAGTTTAGTTCATGTGTAGGTCAAGCCGAATGAGGATGGAGCGAAGGAGGAGGAGAGAAAGAGGAGTAGTGGAACCCACCAAGCGCAGAAGAAAACAAAGGCGACGCAAACCGGCGCTAGATAGCCCAGGAGCGCAGCAGAGGAGATCTCGACCATGCTGCTTCTTCTTTCGCTTTCAGTTCAAGACATTTCATTAGTTTTATCCAGATAGATGATGAAAGGGATGATAGAGGAGAGGAGAGAGGTGGTGAGGTTGGCATACTCACGGACTATCAGTCACACGATGGAAAGACGACGAGTAGATTTGAGATATGAGATTTGAGATATGATGAGTGAATATCTATTGTTTCATCGGGCTTACCTCCTGTTCGCCATGACGCCAGTCTGACCAACTTTTCACCGCTCAGCTTGAGTCATTCGATGGTCATTCCGAGAGATCAGGAGCGGCGCAGCTGAACATTATCTAGGATGAAGTGTCTGGCAGCTTGGGGGCACTTAGCTGTTCCGGGTGTGATTTGTCAGGTATACACCGGACAAGCTGGTGAGGCTGCCGTAGGATTCTCGCGGCGGGGATTGGAGCCCGGAGGATATAGAAGTCGACAAGACGGAGGGTTTGCTGCCGTGGCTGGATGATGCCGCTGCTGTGCCCGCGGTGCGGCGGCAGGAGCCCTAAGCTCGGGGTGGCGCGGCGGATTCAGCCTATTTATTTCTGGGGTTTGAATGGAACGGAATTACAGTGAACCTCCGGGTCTGTGCCAATTGGAAAGCAGAGTACATACAGCTGCCATAGACCGAAAGAATGCTAGAATAAGAACAGGATCTTTTGATGCACATGGTCAAAACAAAAAGGCGGCAAAAAGGAGTATAAGATATAGAAAATAGGATATAGACAAGTTCAACGCCATCGCTATGCAAAATCCCCCTCATTCGGTGTTTCTCCTCAATGCCTCATGCGTTTCCACCCGGATATCAAACAATAAATCGTCAATTTCTTTGAGCGAGTCCCGGTTTAACTTGGCCAGTTTGACGTCGCTCAACACCTTGCGCAGGGACATGGCGATTTCAGCTTCCGTGATAATTTTCTGTTTCTGCTGTTCGCTATCTGTCTGCGTCATGCGGGATACACCTCGTGTCTTCTTCTTCTTCTTCTCAGGACTCTTTTCCCTAGTTGTAGCTTTCTTCTCGGAAGAGGGCTCGATGGCCGCGAACGCATCCGTCATCGGGATATCATGCTCCAAATCCGTTGGTTGTGTCTCCGGCACAGCCTCATCCATTGGCTGGTCCTGGGCCTCAGTCGTGGGCTTCAATGGCCCTGACACTCCTTGGGCGGCCTCGCTCTGAACAATGGCCTTAGGTTGTTCGTTCTTAACAGAGTCTTCGGCAGGAGTCTCATGCGGGGAGTGGGTCCGTTCCCTGGACGGGGGCTCCTCTTGTATGCTGTCCTTCTTGTCTTTGCCCTGCTTGCGGGAACGACTGGGCCGTGGTGACTTCGTGGGCAGTGGACTGTCTTCCGGAATAGCTGGGGCTGCCTGTCCGCTAAGACGAGAAGATCTGCGTTTCTGAGAATTGTCTTGTGTTTCCTGGACCTTGCTCTTGGCGCCGTCAGGACCAGCGACCTGTTCAGCGGGCTTGCCTATGTCAGTCGCGCTTGCTTTTGAGTCTTGTTTCCGTCGTTTCGGCGCCGGAGACGATTCAACATCTTGTGAAGGGAATATTCTCTGGAAGCGAGTGCTGCTGCCTTCGACATCTGCAACGGAGGGTGTCTTGGTGAGCCTTGAAGACCGACGCCGTTCTTTACCGGAAGGTGTGGCTTCTGCTTCGCGTTTCCTTTTCTTGGGCGGCCCCTGCTCTGAAGAATCCACTGTGCGTTCTACCATCACCGGGGTGCCGTCCAGATCGACAGCAAGCTCCAGATCTTGCTCCAGCTGAGACGCAACCTGGGTCTCCATATCGTCACTGCATGAATCCGCAATGCAATCGGAATTCTCGACTTGCGACTTCCAATTGTCTTTAGGCAGTTCAGCACGGACCGGGCTGCTTTGCGACGCAGGCTGAGAAGCATGTTCTTCAGTAGATCTGGGGTCGGTAGGACCTTGGGAGTGTTGTGGTTTTTGCGAGGCTGTCTTTGATTCTTCGAGTATTCTATGGTCGTTGGAGGGACGCTCCTTGTTCTCGGGCGCCTTTCCCATGGATGAACGGAGACGTTTCGTCAATGGCTCTTCCATTGCACCTGCGGCACCCTTTTCAGCCGTCTGAGGTTGCTTAGACTGACTCAATGCCTTCTTTTTCAATGAGCGCCGAGACCTCCTCCTCGCACTCTTACTCATAACCGTCGGCGCGTTGTCCGAAACAGGAGTGTCCAGATGTAGGGTGTTGTTGTGAGGCTCGGGGCTGACTGACTTGAGCTTTGGAGGGGAGGAACGAAGATCGTTCTCCACGGCGGAGTCTTCTGCTGCCGGAGTAGACAGCGACCGAGGAATCTCCGATTCGCCCAATTGCGTTCGGCTTCGAGTACCCGGCGTAGGGGAAGAGCCGAGAAAGCCATACTCATGGTCCGCGGACACAAGAGGTAGGGTGGGGGTCTGGGGTGTTGCAGCGTCGGCATCCGTGTTGCGAAGGTCGCGCAAGTGCGGGGGCGTCATGAACCCCAGTTCTCTCGGGGTGTTCGTCGGCGGCGAAGATGAACGGAGACTCTCGATGATCGAAAATAACTCACTACGTTTTCTTGGATCCCCAGGCCCCGCTGGGAGAGAGATCGAATGGTTCATGGCAGCAACCGGGTCAGACTCATCGCCACCTGGAGGTACTTGGCTTGGTTGAGGCTCGTTCGGCCTCTCCGGAGACGGAGGCATGGCCCTACGCTCAGACCCTCCGGTGACGGGTGATGATTTCAGGCCCGACTCGTATGGATCTTCTAGGATAAAAGCGATGCGAGACTTGGCCGATGTATCGACTGACCCGGTGTTCGCTTCCTGTCCGTTAGACCGACTGGATTGCATGGCAGACTGCAAAGTGTTAGCACGGAATCAGATTTTAATTGAAAAGAACGCACCTGCGAGCTTTGCGAAAGACCACCAGTTTGCTGAAGCTTGATGTGGTTTTCCAGTTTTTGCAAGGCACAGGACAGAATTTCAGGACAGGGTAGGGATTCTTGCAGGCCAAAGGAGGATTTCCAAAAGTCGAGGAATCTCTTTGTTACTGATGCATGCGTGGATTCAAGGCCTGCACAGATGATATGCTCAAACCTTTGTAAGCACTGGGAATCGTGAGGCTGTGATGCTTGCAAGATGTTCAAGACAGCTGAAGACAGCGCGCGGCACTAAATCTGAGTTAGAACATACTAAAGACCTCGTTGCTCGCAAACTTACAGCAGTCAGGATTCTGCTCTCCACGCCACTCTCAACATTAAGCTTGCGCTCTTCGTCTCTAACGTAACGAGCAAGGGGCTGCTGGAGGCGTGCGAGAATCGCGGACCGGAAAGTCGAAACACCCGATCCCAGAAGAGACGTCAAAGATTCAATAAAATCGGCAACACCGCTCGTTTCCAAGGGGTCAAATCCCTCATACGACTCGGAGAGTGTTTTATTCACTAATTCGATTAGGCTGTGGGGCAAGACCAATCCCTGGGTGTTAGTCCCTGCCCCCGGCTCGTGACAGTAAGGAATAGAAAGCGAAAGTCGCAGAAGCGATGCCGAGGGGAGGTATGTATTCCGAGCACCCTGTTTCATCATAGACTCGGCAAGCGGTTCCACGGCCATTGTCGCGATTGCTTGGTCGCCCTTCTCGGTTCTCACGACGCGGATAAGAGATTCCATAAGCGGGTTGAAGATTTCGAAAACATCCGGGAATTTCAAGCCCGCAGAGAGGACGTTAACTATATTCTCATAATCGCGGCTAACCGAGCCGTCACGTCCACGAGCTGTTTCCATGGGGAAGGAGGATAGAGAACTCTCGGACAAACGTGCTGCAGATCTCCATATCGTTTCAGCTAGACTGTCCTTGCCGATAGGTGAAGCCACATCAGATAGGTGTATATCGGCGCATTGCCGAAGAATTTCCAGGCGAGAGCTTCTAGACAGTTTGTCGCTGCATGTGGCTTCCAAAACACGGTTAACTAGACGGAGATAAGATGGGGTGGGCCTCGGATTGCCGGGTAGTTCACTGATGAATCGGAGAAAATGCAGGATGGGGCTATCTAGACTGGTGTTCGCTCTTGGATGACGATGCGTAGGGGTTGTAGCGGCTTGGAAAGTCTCATCCGCTGTCTTGAGGAGTAGCTTCTCGGTAAACCGAGCACTGCCGAGAGAGTAGATCATGGAGGTAGCAAGAAAGCTGAACCGATCATAGAAGGCCTCCATCGGACTATCCTCCACAGCAGCATTGAGCGAAGCGGGACCTGCATTCCATAGCCGCCGCAGAAGCCCAAGCACGTGGGCTACGGCTTGCATTGACTCTGGTGTTGGAGTGATCTCCTTGCTCGAAGCATAGGACAAGGCCCGGGACAGGCTGAGCCATGTCGCAGCAATGTTTGATTGCTCAATATCGGCCGTCCAGACAGAGGACTTGAATAGTTCCTCGAATACACTCAAAACAGACGTGATCCTCGACCGGATCCATTTGCTATCAATTGAGGGCAGCTCTTCAGGGTCCATTTTGTTGCTCTCATTGACCTTGTTCTCCACCCACATTTTTGCTTGTGGGCTCCAGAGCATATTGGACAACACATGAGCCATCCTGTCGCTTAGGCTGGGCACTGACGAGAATATGCTGGAAGCGGGCGAAGCAATGTATTCTTCCCAGACGACATCAAGATGCTGAAAAGATGCCGATGGACGAAAAGCGTAATATAGGAGATTGTAATAACTGCACAGTGCCAGCTGGCTGGGCTGCTTGTCTTGTTTCTTCCGATCGAACTGGGAAACGATGGGCTTGCTTAACATCCGCAACAAGGAAGGGCTGGTTGTATCGCTGGGGCTGACGACAAACACGAATCGATTCCACCCGACAATGGCCTGCGCCTTGATTGCGGAATCGCTGCAGTTGAAGCACTTTTGCAGCACGAGTACCCATTCTTTGAAATGCCCCCATTGATCGACGTTGAACTTTTTACTTCGTAATAGGAGTATAATCACACTCCATATCTGAGGTACATGTACACCGCAGTCAGCAATGGCCATCATGCGCGTCATGCGCTCGCAGATCTCCGTCACGAGCTTCCTACCCTCATCTAGAGGCCTGCCAAATATCTCTCGGACACATTTGGACAAGGTTGGGTTGGGTCCACACGCTATCGAGGTCTGGAAGCCCACCGAAATAGCCTTGATCCGAATGTCCTTGACATGATGTAGCAAGCCGGAGATAAGGTGGTCCATCCACAGGGCTGCGTTGGAGATGAATACCGATTTGGACTGATTGAGGACGCGCAGATAAATGGCTAACCGCTGAGACACAATTGCAGTTCCAGTGACACGATTGGTTAGATCATGAAGAACGCTCAAGATGCGTATTACTCTCGCGTTGGTCACAATCTTGGCGTTGAAATTTTGTGTCGACAACACGGACAAGTAATGAGTGACAACGGACTTGGGCATCTTCGCATCTTGAAGACAGGTGATTGAATGATCAACAAGGAAGACCTTGAAGTCATCAGGCAGTCGCGCAGAGATCTCAGTATGCCATACCAGAGCGACAGCCAGCTTCAAGGCCTGGATAACGAGGTTGGTATTTAGAGGTCCCCCGGTCGTTAGGTCTCGGCTCACATCCCGCTGGATGAACTGGGTGATCAACCCCAGCCTCGCCACGATATTTTGGTCACCAGGCAGATTATCATATGCTCGCAGGGCCCCGAAAAATTGCATATAAGCGTCGAGTCGGGAGCTGATAGCCTCCCCAGCTAGCTGCTGCAAAATCGACTCTAGCAACATGGCGAAAGGAATAGCAGTATGAGGACCGGCAGATGGAGAATTGACAGGGGAATTGAGGGTAGTCGGCTTGAGGATAGACTTTGTAGGCTTGCATTCATTCGAAGGAGGTAGGGACTTGAGGTCAGACTTCGACTTTGCGGCGGAATTGGTAAACGAGGGAGGCTTGATGTATCTCGTCCATGGCGAGAAGTTCACGCGCTTGGATTGTCGACTCGAAGGAGCGCCGGCCGACCCATTAACGGAGAAAGGAGAGTCGCGAGGCGTGTGCACAACAACCGGAGAATCTTCAGTTCGATCAATCTCGGACAGCATACGAGACGATGTCCTAGGTGGAGTAGGCGGACGAGCAGACAGAGGACCAAGAACCTCCACCATATTTCAAAAGATCGGACGATGCAAAGAACCGGGATGAGAACGGAAGAAGGAAAAAGAACATCGCGATACAGCCTAGCTAGAATCCACGCTGTCCATGACCCAGATTGAAGCCGTCGACTAGCAAGAGCAAGGATGGAAGCCCTGGTTGAAGCAGGATAGCCGTGCCGTTTGATCCTACCGGGGCCGCGCCAAGCCACGCAACTCAAAAAGACGCGCCTGTGGCTGAGCCACGCGTAAAGTGGCAGCGCCGCGTTTCCTGCCCAAGGCAGCAAGGCAGAAAGACAATCAGGCACCAAGGCAGTCAGGCAGTCAGGCAGCAGTGAGGCATCCACTGCCGTGGCCGAAGACGGGAATCCAACAAATTATTACGCTTCCATGAGTCTTCTATTGCAGTTTGAACCCCTGAAACTGATTCCCACTACTCCAGAGACCAATTTACATACCCACACTCCCTCATCGAGTCGCTGAACCCCGCCGCTGTATTTGTGGCCGGCGGAGATCTTGTGCAGCGGCTTAGTATTATCCTTGAGCCTCAGTGGGGTGGTGCTTTATTGCACCGCGGACTTCTATTCATCGGCCCATCATTAGCTCCTTTCCATATCCATTGCGCCGCATACAACACTGAGATTCACCACAATCCATCAGTGAAGAAAAGACGCCCCGGATTCACTGAGACCCACTGGGCTCTTTTATTGTCATCTTCCTTCCTCTGCTGTTATCCCAGCGGGCCTGCTTCTGTCGCAACTCCTATAACCCCAAACGAAGTGGGACTCTCCCTGAACAGACTAGTAGGGGTACACCGCGCCCCGTAAGACGGTTTCTGCAAGCCAACATTTCCCCCTGATAAATGCCTGACGTGCTCTGCAGGGAACCCCGCTATAGCGAAACCTAATCATGGAGTTCAGGCCGCTTCAGGGCCCCGGTATGCGCAAGCCACCATACGGTAGCAATTCCATCTAACAGATTACTAGAGAAGCTGCAACGAGTTACCCAGCTGCTGGGTTCTCTGAAGACTGACCTTGGGGAGAAGTCCCTTACATCAAAGCGTAAGTAAATGAGGCACATAACATGTACCCATCTGACATTACCACGCGCGCGCAACAGAACGCGTGCAGACACTTCTAGAGCTGAGGCAACATGGGACCAACCCTAGCCATGCCCATCCTATCTATTCGAAGGAGGGAATGGAGATATTAGCAAAATATGGGGCTGATGGGGACACACCCGATGTGCGCCGGGCCGCCTTGCGCTGTGTCGCGAATGCTCTCCTCTTAGATGAATCCATGCGCCAGGTGTTCGTGGATACGGGCTATGGAGGCAGATTAGCAGAAAGGCTCAAGGTACGTATTCTCTACTGCATTAGCCAGCCCGCACAAGCTGATACCCAGGCAGTGCGACTCATCGGAGGACGAAATGGTAATCAGTCGAATCTTATTCCTTTCTACGTACGACACGACAATGGACTTTGAGAATCTGATAAAACACCACTCTTTGGGTGACAATGTCAACTATGTAAGCGGGGAATGCATTGTCTAGAATCATATGTGCTGATCAGACATATCAGCAAATTGTCCGACACGCTAAGCAATTTCCCAAATCCGGCAAGAAGTCACTGTCCCAGATCGATGAATTGGCCCTCATCGATACCCTGAAACTCATTTTCAATGTGGCCAAGATTTATTCCCATCTGTCCGCGACATTTTCAGCGTCGATACCCCATATTTTCAAGATGATCAGCCGCCTCGACATTCCCCCAAAGCCTCTGGAAGGCTTACTCAGCTATCTTCTGAACTGCCTGTCTACGCTGGATCTGGAAAACAAGAAAGGCAAAGTCTTCGACAATAGCCCGATTTTCCCAACTTTCAACCAGAATTGCAATGTTGACAAACTGATCAACATCTTGGACCAAGCTGTGTCGGCATATGGCCCAGATGAACTTGAAACCAAGGCTATACCCCTCTTTCACTCGCTCGTCGTCATCCATGAGATGGCACCAGATGGTCCCCGTAAATACATGCAGTGGCTTCTCTTGCCAGAAGACAACGACAGAAGCCGTCCGATTGGGCAGTCAGACACCCTTTCATCAAAGTTACTCAATCTCTCGACTACCCCCTACCCCAACCTGAAGACTGCCATCTCCGAGCTTATGTTTGTGCTTTCTGGGAAAGATGCCGAAAACCTAACGAAGAACATCGGTTACGGATTCGCTGCAGGATTACTGGCTTCTCGCGGCATGGAGATCCCCAAGACGGCAGGCGAAGCATTCGCAACCAACCCGAATGGTTTCAGTCCCGATGTCAACCCGATCACTGGCCAGAAGTGGGCCGCAGAGAAGAAGGATGATGGGCCCCCAATGACCAAGGCAGAGAAGGAACGAGAAGCCGAGAGACTGTTTGTGCTTTTTGAGCGGTTAGTCTCATCCCTGGCCTATCTGTCCGAACACTTGCTGACTGTTGAAACAGAGCCCGAGCAAACGGCATTCTCTCCGTGGAGAATCCTGTTACGCGAGCACTACAGGAAGGTCGCTTCGAAGAGCTGCCTGACTCCGACGATAGTGATTGAGCATCCCTTCCTCCTGTACCATCACCCATCTCCGTCCCAACGTGGGCAATGAGTGTTTTCTTGGTCTTACCAACCATCTCACATGATCTGTTATTGTTACATCACTCTGTGCACAAATCGAGGACGCGTACGTTGAGTTCGCATTGCGAGGCGTTTGTCTATGTCTTTGAACGACAAGATCAACCCCATTTAGTTTAGATGAGCAGGGGATACAGCTGCGAGGGGGTCAGAAATTAGTGCGAGGGTGTCAGAGAATTCCTGACACCGGATGAGCTCAGTCACCTGATATTTTAAGTCTGACACTGGATCAGTTTAAACATGTGATATTTCTGACACTGGATCAGCTCTGCACGTGACTAAAAATCATACCTAAAAATTAAAAAAGAAATCCCTAAAAATCCCTAATACCCTAAATACCCTAAAATTCGTAGAGAATGTGGTTAGATTTAATAATTAAGTATTATAATAGCTGATCCAGTGTCAGGATTTGAATCCTGACACTGGATCATCTTTTCACGTGACTGAGCTCATCAGGTGTCAGGAATTCTCTGACACCCTCGCACTAATTTCTGACCCCCTCGCAACTGGGCCCCTAAATTAGCACCGGTGCCTCGCAGTCCAATCTCATTAATAAGCAGCAGAGGTAGCCGACCGGACATGGCGCTTCTCAGACAGCGAGCAACCTAGAAAGTCCGTCGAACAGCGAGTTAGAAATAAACCATCTTCTTATCGTATCACTAATAGGTTTCATGAAGACTTCAATCGACCATGTTGGATGGTTCGAGAACTACATCGTGCTGTGGATGACGTACCGCCCGGTCGCGGGCGGCGGGGTTAAAGGCGGCGGCGCAAAAATGTCCGCCCGCGGGAAAAAAAGACCAGTCTGTCGCGGGGCAACTTACTTTTCGATCTCGCTTCAACTTCATTTGCTATTAGCCCCCGAATAGTACCTATATTCTTGCATTCTTATCATCTTTTCGTCTACCCTTGATCCAGGTATTCGTCACCTACACAACCGCCAAAATGTCGAAGCCATTTGATCCAGAGACGGCGGAGAACTTCGAGGATGTATGTCACTTGCGGCGAGACAGTCTAGAGCCCCGACCGAAAACGCTAACTTTCAGTCTAGATGGAGAAGCAGTTCGCCGTCAAGGGTTGGTCCAGATACCGTTGGTTTGAATTAATCTCGTGACTCATGAATATGCAGCCGTGGAACATCTGATGACATACTGGTCCATCCTGGAGAAGGTCCCCGGCTCTAAGCTGCGCCTGACGAAGATGGACGACGAAATCCTGGAGTCTTTCATGAAGGAGTTCCCGGACTTCAACCCCGCCGACACCCTCGATGAAGATAAGATGAAGAGCAAGGAGGGCAAGGAGAAGTGGCGCAACTGGATCAACCAATACGAGAAGACCATCGAAGATTTCAACTTCGGAACAATGCTGCGTGCCAGCCCCAAGGTCGAATACGACAGAGACACCACTATCTTTGGTAAGTTATTGGTGGCTTGGGGACATGTGCTGCGGGGTCGGGTCGCCGGCTAACGGAAGAATAGCCATGCGTATGCAGTTTTACGCTGTTGAGATCGCCAGGTGAGTCCTCATGTCGGAAAGAAGACGACAAAGGTGCTTATACATCAAATAGAAACCGTGCTGGTCTCAACGACTGGATCTACGAACGGGCACAGAAGACCAGCTCGTAAATATTGAAACCGACCTTTTCTCATTCGGGCCACGCAGGAACAGCTGCTAGAGGCAATGATTCATTCGGGCCCTCCATCCTTGCATTGCTAATATCCTAAAGACTACGCAATGGCTCGAGGCCCTGGGGTTCAACAACCGCCATCTAGTACCTTGTCCCATAGGTCTCAATCGGGTGGTTCCAGTATAGAATATATGGCCATATAGAAGAGTGGGCTTTAGCTCCCGACAAACAACCGGGAGTGTTTCTACCGGCGCGAATACCATGTACATACAGCGGATGGATTTTTTTGCAGTTGGAATGCAGTGATGAATAGAAAGACGTGTGGCTGATTCAATGACTCGGCGGTGGACCCGAGAACAATGGCAACCGCCAACCATTGATCTCCTCCCTCTAATATGCCCGCATCTGGAAACGCCGAGCAAACACACCGGCCCGGATGACGCGAATTTCAAGGATCTCTCTTTGTTGCCATAGTTCGGAAAGACTTGTGGGGGAAGGCCGTGGGCTTGCGTGCTTCTCGCCTACTCATGCCTCCTTCCCACACCTTAGGTTTCATAACTTTGCTACCATGGTCATGTTCGCTCACATGGTACTTAATCAACGGTTTTGAGAATCAAACTTAATCGATGAAGATCCTCTACCATGACCAGCCGGTATAGCTGCATGATGGCCAATTTCACATACCGGAAGCCGGGGTGGATGTCCTTGTTCGGCTTCACCACCACAAAGCATCTTCCAACTCTAATTGGAGGAATTCTTTTTGCCATCGTCTCGAGTCTCGCGACTCCGGTGTTTTCTGTAGTCTTGGGCGACCTCTTCAATTCGTTCGCACTGTTTGGTGGAGGGAGACTTGCGAAAGAGGATCTGACCCAACAGATCAGCAAATATTCAATCGAGCTGCTCGCTCTTGGAGCTGCCAGCTGGGCCTGCAACAGTGCTTATTTCATTTATTTTGTGATCTTTGGAGAGCTTCAGGTTGCGAATGCTCGGACCAAGCTATTTGAAGGGCTTCTGCAGAAGAATCAGGAATGGTTCGAAACGCAACCGGACGGCACCCGGGTCTTTCTCTCTTCCCTCCAAGGGTGCGTTGCCCCTTCATACATTGGCATCTGCTTCAGCTGACAGAGGAATCCAGACAGATCGATGATTTACAGAAGGGGACGTCGCAGGCTCTGGGTCTCTCGTTGCAGTATATCTTTCGAGCCATTTTCTCCCTAGGCCTGGCTTTTTGTACCTCTTGGAACCTCACTTTAGTCACTCTGGCCGGTATTCCATTTCTCTCGGCCGCCGTCTCTTTCCTTTCCACCAAGACAAATTCGAGTGTGGACGCACAGAAGACCGAACTGGCACATGCATCCAGGACTGTCGACAATGCCGCTACTTCGATCGATGCAGTCAAGTCTTTCAATGGGCAAGCCACGGAAATCCGGAATTTCGTGGTCAGTATCGACAAGGCGGCATCGCATTGCCTCAGACGCGCGTTCTTTACCTCACTACAAATATCTGCTCTACGACTGATGACGTTCGGCATGTTCGTACAAGGATTCTGGTATGGGAGCTCCTTGGCTACCTCGGGACATCTCTCAGCGGGTGAAGTGCTGAGAACATTTTGGGCCTGCTTAGCAGCTGCACAGTCCATGGAGTTTCTCATGCCACAGATCGTCGTCCTGACAAAACGCAATGCTGCAGCTCTATCCTTGGTCGATATTTTGGGTGACCGATCAGATAATGCGGATAGAGGGGAGAGGAGAGGGACTGTGTACCCGGACTTTTGTAAAGGTGACATCGAAGTCAGCAATGTGAGTGCTTTGAGAGCCCATTCATACTCCTGGCAATCTTGCTTACAATGCGTGGATCAAGGTCTCCTTTACTTATCCCTCACAACCAAACTGACTTGTTTTAGATTCAACAAGCTTCTTCTTTCCTGCCGGAGAGACAACTTTTGTTATTGGCCGAAGCGGGTCTGGGAAGAGCACGCTTGGACAACTGCTCACACGCTTGGACAACTGCTCACACGCTTTTACTTACCGGCATCCGGTGAAATAACGATCGACGGTGTTCCCATACAATCATTAAGCATAGATTGGATAAGGAATAACATCACCGCTATTGAACAGCGAAGCGTACTTTTCAACGAATCCATCTTCATGAATATAGCGTTCGGCAGTCGCGATTATGACCGACTCCACAAAGCCGATGTACAAGGGTGTAATGGCCTCGCAATGCTTCACAGTACAATAGATGATCTTCCCAAGGGGATCGACACTTGCGTTGGTCATGGAGGCGATTTTCTAAGTGGTGGTCAGAGACAGAGGGTGGCGATTGCGAGGGCGCGGCTGAGGAATACACCGATCTTGATAATGGATGAGCCGACGAGTGCCCTTGATGCAACTAATCGCGTGGAGATAATGAAAGCCATTCGGGAATGGCGTCGAGGGAAGACAACTATCATCATTACGCATGATATGTCCCAGATTATGGATGACGACTTTGCCTACATCATGGATCAAGGCAGGGTAATTCAAGGCGGCTACAGGTTTGAACTTGAAGACAGCAATACGTTTCTCATTGCCACAAGAAAGTCTCACCATGATGAGAGCAACGCCACTAGTGTTCGCGATACTTCTGACACGTGTTCCAATGCCTCGGAACTCTCAACCGGAAGCACATGCGGTCCGGGCTTGGATACCTACTCTCGGCATGAAGAGCTTGCACAACATTCATCAGCTATATACAAATACAATACAAGCTTGAAGAGCAATCTAAAGTCTAGGGACTCTCGACGGGGTAGACCCTCTCGAGAATCGGTCGATTCCATCGGGATGCAGATGTTTGAACTCAAAGCCTTTCAAGTCCGTGGCGCAGAAGTCCAGTCCAATCGGCTCAGTTGCAACGTAATCCCAGTGAATGATGCTGTCAATGAGATAAAAGCTGCCAAAACGAAGCATTCTACCAGGTGGTCATTCAAACGAACCGCACGTCTCGCGCCGCAAGAACGCATGTCGTTGGGTCAGATAATGATGACCATAGTTCCCAATCTGACTCGAAGACAAAGTTTGCTTCTTATCCTTGGGTGTTTAAGCACCCTCTGTCATGCAGTGGCCACCCCACTGTTCTCTTATTGCTTGTCGCAACTTTTTGGGACATTCTACAACAGCAAGGCCCGCGCCTCGACAAGGTCATTGATTGTCCTAGGTGTTGCAATAGGCGACGGCATCGTGTCATTTTCGATGCATTACCTTTTGGAGCTATGTGGCCAGGCATGGGTTGATCGCCTCCGAAAAAGAAGCTTCCATCTTTTACTGGACCAGCCACGTAAATGGTTTGAAGAAGCCGGGAATGAGCCTTCCCAAGTTACGACATGCCTCAACCAGAGTGCAGAAGAGATGCGTAACCTGGTTGGACGTTTTGGCGGCTATGTCCTCGTGGCCACTGCAGTGGCTGTGGTTGCAATCATATGGAGCATGGCTGTTTGCTGGAAATTGACCCTTGTCGCAGTAGCCTGCGGTCCTGTCATCTATGCCATCACCAGAGGGCTCGAAAGGACCAATGGGATATGGGAGCGACGATGTATTGGGGTCCGAACATCAGCTTCAGAAGTATTCGTGGAGACATTCTCGCAACTTCGCACCGTTCGGACATTGACTCTCGAGCCATACTTCCATAAGAAGCATATGAAGGCTGCGTCGATGTGTATGATTCTCGGACTGAAAAAGTCCCTTTACACCGGTTTTCTTTTTGGACTGGTGGAACCCATGATTATCTTCGTCAGCAGTGAGTACCGGTGCATACGGACGGTTTTTTGAGTCCTCGCGAAGCTAACAGGTATAGCCCTGATCTTTTACTATGGAGCGGTCCTCGTATCATCGCTAGAGTTTACAGTTCAAGATCTTATGACAGTCTTCTCTGTCCTTTTATTCAGCATCGGATACGCGAGCATGGTACTGTCATGGAGTTAGTTTTCTTGCCCGATATAGATTGCTCCCAACCTTGCTAACTACCCTCTAGTTCCCCAGATTGGTACTTCACAGGAAATGGCAAACCAGCTCTTACGCCTTGCAAATCTCCCGGAGGGCGCTTCTCATGAACATCGAGGCAAGCTAAAGATCGCCATGACAGCGCCGGTGCAGATCAACAGATTGGACTTTCGATATCCATCACGTCCCGATGCTTTGGTTTTGCGGGACGTGTCCCTCAACATCCCGAGGAATAAATGCACGGCAATCGTTGGACGGTCGGGGTCGGGGAAGTCGACAATAGCATCCCTCCTGCTAGCCCTATACGAGGCACCCCCTTCCAAGGACGGACGACCTACACTTGCTTTGAGAGGACTTGACATTCAACGTGTGCATATCCCGACCCTCCGCTCGCTGATTTCTATTGTCTCCCAACGGCCGTCTATCTCCCCGGGCACTATTGCAGAAAACATTAGCTACGGGTTGGAGGAGGATTCCCCTCTGCGCACGATATTCCACGTACGCGCAGCAGCGGAGGCCGCTAGGATTGACGATTTCATCACCTCCCTTCCGGGCGGATACTTCACCATGATCGGCGATGGAGGGGCCGGGCTGTCGGGAGGGCAAGCCCAGAGGCCGGTGATTGCACGGGCGCTCGTCCGGCAGCCACAGATTCTAATCCTGGACAAAGCCACCTCCAGCCTCGACCCCAGCAGTGCAACGATCATCCGGCGGACCGTGCAGAGGCTGGTCGCGACCCGACTAGGACTCACGGTACTTATCATTACGCGCGCAAGGGATATGATGGAGATTGCGGATAACATTATTGTGATTGAAAAGGGGTGCGTGGTGGAAGAGGGGGCGTACAAGGAGCTCGCACGACAGCCGGATGGGAAATTAAGGGCTCTTATAGAGGAGCCGGATTCGGATGAAGATGAAACAGGCGCATGAACACGACGGACCAGACAGATTAGAAGGTCACCCCGGCGAAGTGGCGGTTGAACCACTCGATTGCTTGGTCTTCCGCATCACCAGCCTGCGCTCCTACGTTCTTGACCATGACGTCTGCTCGCACACAGAACCCATGGCCAGCGCCATAGTAGATTTTCACCTCTCCCACCCCGCCGTTCTTGTCCAGAACACCCTCGATCTGCTTGATCTGCGGCAATGGAACCATATTGTCAAGCTCCGCCATGGCAAAGCTGACGGGAATCTTGATCTTCTCGATATCTCCCGGTATGGCCAAGTTGCTGGGATGACCGGTGAAGCCGGCATTGATCAAGGGCTTCCCATCCACCTCCTCCCCATGTGCCAGATAGACGGTGTGCAGACCACCCCAGCAGAACCCCGCGGCAGCGATAGGAAGCTTGGCGCCTTCGTTCTGGCGGACAGCGGTGAAGAACGACTTGACGACCGGCCAAGATCTGCCGAAATTGTTATGATAGAGGAAGGGAACGATAGCATAGGCAGTCCAGAAAACATGGTACCTATACAGCGTGAGACAGAAAGACATCTCTTCCCTTCTGTACATAGAAGATCCACTAGGTAGTGTGCAAACTCACGGTTTAGTAACCCAATCCACAAGCGATCCCGTCTTCATCACCGAGGCGAGGGTGTAAAGAGCCCAAACAGGAGCCGCATGTCCTATACATATCCAACACACCACCCGTCATTCTCCTATCCTTCGTCACCCCATGGAAAGAAACCAACGACTCACCCTTCATAAAATCCGGCAAATAAACCCTATACTTCCCCTTCTCTGCATAATGGTCCGCCAGAATGCGATTATTGACAAACTCCCATCCAAACGCATCCGGGATGATGATAACAATGCCCTTGACAGCCTCCGCCCCTCCCGAAGGTTCCGTCACGTAGACATCCAACCCATGCAAGGTGGTGACCTCGCCCTTGGGTGTTCCATCATGCACATGCCCACTGAAGCAGTCCGGACAAGACATGATTTCTTTTCCTTGCTTTCTTCTTGTGTATGTGTGTGTGTGTGTGTGTGTGTGTGTGTGTGTATGTATGTGTGTTTTTTGTAAAGATAGTTGAAATTCGTTCGATATTCTAGCAATGACTGACTGATTGATAGAAATGGGAGGAGAGGGGAGGGGAGGTGTGCTTATTATGGCTTATGTTTTTTCCTTAGCTTCAAGGGATCCATGGCTAGGCTCGGAGGTAATGAGTTAACTCCGGTTTTATTGCGACGAAGTTTACGCTTATCGCCGTTGGAGGGGAAAGATGTATCCCGGGACGATAGTACACACGGGAAGAGGATATATGGTGGTTTTGTAGGGAGTATATATCATTCACTTGATGACTTCCGGGCCGACTGGATAGAAGTTTCTGAGGATATTATTGGTTTACCTTGAGTATAGTACTAGTCTTTACGGGGTTGGTTTCGAGACAATGATAGGTTCTGATACTCTCTGCTGGGTAATATTTGGATACTCCGATCTTTTGTGGGATACATATCTAGTATTGTTGCGTGGGGGTGGGTCTTGTAGAAGCATGGCTTGCCTTAAAACTCTATATAGTATTCTTTTGCTGTATTGGCAATTTGGGCATGAAGGTCAATCCTAGACACCTTCTCTTTTGTACTACAGAATGTGGCATATCCCAGGATTTTTTTCTCCGGCTGCATGAGAGTAATATTTCTTGCGATGGCATTGGTCAGTTGAAAATAGTAGCTTCTTGATATGTTGTGCTTGTCAGAGGTGTTGACCCTAGCGGGTAATAGATGAGGTCATAAGCTTATGATTTGGGCGGACAAGTAGTGAAAGAAACAGTGCAGTTCATTGACGGATCCATTCACCATCGCAAAATGATGGACAGCTCTCTAGGGGTTTTCTAGAATTAGTAGTACAATGTACACCCCGAGGTTGGCTGGGGATGCCGGAATTGGGGCTTGACTGTATGGGGGAAATGAGGTTACATAAGACTAATTATGCCTCGGCATGATCTTAATCCGAGCTACATCGCCATGGAGATGCTCCAGCCTCCCAGGAGCTAGGTAGATAGCTGGGTGCTGATAAGTGAACTCTATTTAGCTGACTGTCCTAAAGAAAAGAGACGAGTCGATCGAGGCTCGAGGCTCGAGCAAATCCAACGATCGATCCTCCGAGTCGGAGTGGTGCGACTTTGCGAGGGAACGTGTTCTAAAATTGGCACGCGCTGGGGGGGGGGGGGGGGTTCGGAAAGGAAAAACCGGGAGCATTTGGATTCCGCCAGTCGTTTCACGATGAGATCGCCTTTAATTAGTCGGGAGGATGCGATGGGGACCTTTTAATTTGTATACAGAGTCCTAATAATGAAGGCTCCTGAGCGACCTCCTGAGTCTGTCCGGATTGCTCCGTTGCCAGAAGGGACGCCTGGCCGGCGGGTGAAAAATGAAAAAAAAAAAAAAAAGCGAACCAGCCATTTATCTTTGGACGGGGAGCCCAGCCACTCAGCATCTGGCATCATCATCGCCGGCTGCATGGCGTAGTCGCCAATCTTGCTTTGCGCCCTCGCCATTCGACACCGACTCGCAGGCCTGTCTGGGGATGATTACTATCGTCACTCTTTTGACACCAAACTAGCCGCTGATCGTGCTGCTGCTGCCCTGCTCGTATTCCTTCTGTTTCTCTCCCACTCTCTCCCTTTTCCTTCTTTCTCACTCACGCAGTTGAGGCCATGGATTCGCGGATGAATCCTTTCCACATTCTACCATCACTATCGTCAAGTCCATCGTTATATCTTCGTTTTGGCCTGGGTTGGGTCTCCTGGTCTGATTCGTAATATCTTATCAAATTATCTCCAAGCCACAGAACCAGCCTGCCCGCCTGGTTAATAACACACCACATAATAGAACCTTCACATTCATCCGCCAGTTCCGCAGCGTTCCCTGTCTAGGCTCCCATTTCTTTCAGTTCCTCTCCGATCGGACTCTCCACCCTTTTCACCTGCGATACTACTGCTATCGTCGATTTATCTCCCGTTCTGCATGCTTTGGGGCTAAGGATCTGGGCTCATTCCCGATCGCCCAGCATTCCAGCATGCACATTCCAGTCAACTTCCGTCAATTTGACATCCGTCAGGATGGCCCGGGCAACGTCAACAACATTAACCCCGCCACCAACAACAACAATAATAACACCGACGGCGGCCATGATAGCAGCAGCTCGTCGCATAGTAGCAATAGCTCGGACAAGAACAATATTGTCATAATAGTGAGAAGCTCTTATCCTCTGTCCTCAGTCCAATCTTACTAATGTATGACCTCTCCAATTGCAGTGTGTCGCTTGCATCATCTTTGTCCTGGCCTCCTCCCTAATGATCTACTTCGTCTTACGGACCCTCCGCCGCATGGACTGTCGCCCAAAATACCTGCCCGGGAAATTCTTGAAAGACAAATGGAATAGGTGGAACGTGGGCGTCACGTACGGCCAGGTCCCGGATGGATCTTCGTCGAATAACCAGAATGCGAACGCCACCAGAGCCGGACCCTCCGAGAGAGGCGCCGAAATGCGAACCACCACCGCCCCCCCTGCCGCCAACAATACTAGCAATGTCCGGCGCGATACATCAGTTCGCTCTGTGATCACCCTCCCCGCCTACTCAGCCAGTCCCAAGCCAACGGAACAGGTTATTGCTCGAGAAGGAGAACGAGAAGGCATGGACATGGTTGTGGAATTCCCCGAAACAGCGGAAGAGGAGGAGAATCGCCGAGAAGAATTGATGGAGTCGCTGTACCAAATTCGGCTGCAACGGCGAGACGAACTGGCCGAACGTGAGTGGCGCCGACAGGAGCGTCGGGAGGCTCGTGAGCGCGGAGACTATATCCGTGTCGAACAACTTCGGCAGGAAAGTCGCGCCCGCCAAAGAAATCGCATATCTGCCAATGGTAGCGGCTCAAATCTCAGTGCAGCTCTAGCCGAATCTCGGAATCGTGGTCGCGATAGGCGCATCTCCAGTGTGTCTTATGCGGAGTTGGGCCACGTCCGGCACGACGGATCGCGTATCAGAGCTAGTTCGCCCGACTCTGACCGTCGTCCTCTCCTCAACGATGCTTCTGGGGCCAATACAGATACTCCTGATCGATCTTCAGGGTCAATTCTCACTGGCGTCCATTCCCGGGGCGAGTCCTACTCGTCGTATCAGTCTGGCACCTCCGACGCGGATACCCTCACTCAGGTCCAGTCGCATGCAACGTCTACCCATTCGGCAGACCATCCATCGCCAGGTACCGATGAGAGCGATGTTGGCGCACTCCACATTCCGCCGCCCGAGTACGAGGATTTGGACTGGGGGGAAGCGCCGCCTTATACCAGTCCGATCGCAGAGACCAGCGGACACGCGCCACAGCTGCGTGAATTGACTACTCTACCTACCATTCATATCGACGTTGCTAGCCCTATAAGCAATACTCCTACTACCCCCACGAATCCCCTGCGGGAAGAGCAGCATTCTGCTGAGCAACATTCCGCTGGGCGACACCCCACCGAGGCTCCCTCCGAAGAACGTGTCGACGAAGAACACACGGCTTCCGAAAACCCCGAAGCACACCTGCTGGAGAACGAATCTCATGCTCATCAATCTTCATGATCCCTTCATTACCGATGTCTCCTCAATATCTGGATGGAATGACCATCGGTCTCCGTTACGGCTGCCTCCTTGCCCCTACCCGATCTTGCATCCCAATACCCTGTTACGAGCATGAGCGTTTACGACCCTCCATACTAGCATATACTGTTTCTAATCACCCCTTCCCCACATCCTCTGTTCATAGTTGATTTCCTGGATTTGTGCCAGCCAGCAAGGCGTTTATTGACGGTGAATCATATGGGTGGCTTTGTTACAGCCCATGTAGTCTGTGTGTACATATAGAAAGGGGGAAACTGTCTATTTGATTCTGTCTGAACATATGAAACTCGGGAAATACAACATTACTATGCAGCTTTTCGAACGGTAGATTCGATCTTGAGTAGGTGATAGAAATAAACTGGTTTATCTCACTACCAGCGGTTCCCTGATGTTGTGACTATAATATTAATGGACTGCTAAGCTCCGCTAATAAGATACATGGTATCTCTGATTTTACCTTTGACATCAACATAGTAACGCAAAGGTATCTTGCTTACAATCCATCAACAATGAATTTCCAATCCAATCCAGTAGAAGAATCAACTCTTCCCTCCGAAGTAGAAAGAAAACCCTTCAACTCGCCATACAGCATATGAGGAACTATCATGAACTCTCTAATACTATCTTAATTATCTTCTCCTTCAAGAAAAACCAGATAAAAGCACAACCCCAACCTGAGAATAATAAAAAGTCTTATTTATTCATATATCCCCGTTAACATATACACGATCCGATAACTATAACTATAACCAGGACAAAAGACATCTTATTTAGATTAATTAGAGCTTCAGTTTATAATAAGGACTTCTTCTAGTGCAGTGCAGGTGAGTACTAATTCTTTATTAAAAACATCTGGGAAAACTCTGATCCATGGCTACTAATAGGTTCTGGGAAGGTGGATAGACCCTAACAGTGTATGCGCGGCGATGAGTGGGAAGAAAGCTTCGTGAACTTTGATATATGTATTGAATATACGAGATACATACTGTATGTATCTTGGGAGATTTGGGTATGCTGTATGTAATGTAGTCTATGAAGTTGACTCGTGTCTTATGGTATGGTATATTATGTACTGGTAGCTCTGTAGAAGGTATGTAATGTTCCAAGGCTACTAGTACTACATATGAATAAATACCTGCTGTGTTTGCTGCGAGCAAGGAAGTGGAAGATTAGAGTGCATAGTATACCAATAGGTTGTGAATTTTTCATCTATCTCTTTGTCTCTCTTGTCATCTTTGGCAGGTCAGAAACCATCGCCTCATCCCCTAAGAGACAAATCCAGCTCGCTCATTCACATATACCCCCCACACAGGGTAAGAAAAGCCATGAATAGCAACTAGGATCCAACACCAGATTTACTTCCTCCCCGGCAAATAAACACTCATCTCGAACCCCCCTTCAAACGGCAACGTCATAGTCCGGAATCCATTTTCCGGTTCCCTAAGAAACGCCAACAAATCCGCATACCCTTTGGCCCCAGAGACAGTATTATCCGTCAAGACCACCGCCCCGTACCGTAGACTCGGCAGAACCAATTTCAGCGTTGGAAGGGAAAGATTAGACCAGACTAAACAGATCATGTTAGTCACATAAATCCGCCTTCACAGACACCAACCCCAACCGGGGCCTCATAAAACCTACTATCCAAAAGCACCAAATCCACCATCTCGGGAACATCCCTCTTCAACGTCTCCAAGATATCCCCCTCCCTGAGATCAATCATATTAGTGACTTCCTCCCCACACTGCTGCCAGTAAGTTCGAGCCACGCGGGCCTTCTCGGGCTCGTTCTCAGTGGCGATGACTCGACCCCCCAGTTTGCCAGCTTTGGCGACAGCCAGGGCCAGATAGATGGTGCTGACGCCAAAACTGGTACCGGCTTCGATGACGTTGGTGGCTCCCATCGAGATGAGGAGTTGGTAGGTGAATTGGCATTTTTTTTCGTTTAGGGCAATGAATTTGTCGCGCATTAGATCGTCGAATGCGGCGGGGATGTCGGGCTTGGGGATACGGTCTTCCATATCACCTAGCACGGTGGAGGAAGCCACTCGGCCGGGTTGGAAGTTGGCGGTTTCTTGAGCTAGGGATTGTTGATGGAGGGTGGAGAGGAGTTGGAGGACATGAGGTGGTGCCTCCACGGGGGAAATGGAAGGTGAAGACATGGTTATGGCTGTGGAAGGGATGGATGGATGATCTTGGGATGGGGATGGGGGAATTGGGAAGTAGAGATGGCTCTGGTGGATGGGAGATTTATGGGCTTTCGGAATGGCTCGGATACTCACTCATACCCAAGAAGAGGTAAGTGCGCTGATGGGGCAAGTCCAGGGCAAGTCCATGCAGTATGATCTGGTGTAGTATAATGCATAACACTAGTATGTATACTACCATGTATTTACGTGTCTGCCAGGGTCTTGCCCCTACCCGCCAATCGGAGCCGTCGCAGGGCCATCATAGTGTTGGATAGGCAATCTGATCCGATTAGGTAGCATCGGATCAGGCTTAGACGCGGCCAATTGTGGATACGATGCTGTGCACAACCGAATTAGACCTCTGCGATGATGGTACATGGACGGAGTACTTCGTACAAGTAGTTCACGTATGAAAATCAATACAACTCGTGTCATGATACATCCACAGTGACAATCCTCCAGGATAATCATCAAAAAGCTTCGAAAACTCTGCTGCCACCAGGAGCACCGTTCCTCAGATCGGCCATCATGCCCTAGATGCCATCGGCAATACCCCATGCGTCGAGCTCACCCGCGTCGTGCCCACGGGTTCTGCACGCATCCTTTTAGAGCTCGAGAGCCTGAACCCCACGGGATCCTACAAAGACCGCATGACGCTGTCGGTTATCGAAGCCGCCGAACGGCGCCAGGCGCTGAAACCGGGCATGACAGTGGTGGAGGCGACGGGGGGCAGCACCGGGTCGTCGCTGGCATTTGTCTGTGCAGTGAAGGGGTATTGGGTGGTGTCGTCGGATGCCTTTGCAGTGGAGAAGCGCAACACCATGACGGCGTTTGGCGCGACGCTGGAGCTAATCCTCAGCGCGAACGGCGCCAGAGCCCCGACCTTGATCCTTGCGATGCGCGAGCGGGCACGCGCAATTGCCCGCCAGCAGTCAGCAGCCTACTATTACGCCGACCAGTTCAGTAGCGCGGACGTGCTGCCCGGCTATTAAGGGCTGGCCCGCGAACTGGTTCAGCAAGTGCCTGACGCGATCGACGCCTTCTGCAGCGCGGTGGGCGGCGCAGAAATGGTCACGGACGTCGCAAGGACGCCCAAGGCCCACTGGCCTGCCTGTCGTGTCGCTGTCCTGGAGCCTGCGTCCGCGCCGGCCTTGACTCAGGGCCATGGCGGCGCGCACTCGGTCGATGGGATCGGGATCGGCTTCCATCCGCCCCTATTGGATATTGCCCTGTATGACGAGGCGCAGGCCATCGAGGAGGCCGAGGCTCGATGCATGTATCGACGCTTGACTCGAGAAGAAGGCCTGCTGGTCGGTACGTCCACCGGGTTGAATATGGTCGCAGCCATCGCGCTGGCGCAGGAGTTGGGGCCCGGGACGATCGTCGTCACCGTGGCCTGTGATACTGGCCTCAAGCATATCCGCGGAGATCTGTATGAGGGAAACTAGTAGCATAATAGATCCATAGATACAACCAAACCGACTCAGTGCTAGGTATCAATTCTTTGATCCACGAATAACTAGCGGGTAGTGTGTGAGATCACTTGTCACTATGTAATGATGAGCATAATGATAGAGAGGCTTCGGGGAGCTTGGGAGCATCTCCGGCGGTATGGTCAATATGCCTCATGACCTCAAAAATCTATGCCGATCATAACCGAATGCATTCTTATATCTACCTCCGCAGGTGTGATTGGCCGATTGATCTCCACTAATGAATGATGACCAAGGCTAACCGCATGGGTGTACGACAGTACGAGAGCGACAGCCAGTCGCACGAGGGTATCGAGGTATACTTCAATGTATCAAGTGCTGAAAGCCATGAATCCATGGCTGTAATTGTACTGTAGTGTACTGTACCATAGAGGTTGTTAGTAAGTTAGTAAGAGCGCTTCTTTAGAAGAGACTCACGATACCGGGGAGCAGCGCTGTTACTAGGTATAAATCCATCGGTGTTCTGGTGATGGCCAGCCAGCAACACACCCCTTTGACCGGAACTTCCTCCGCCGAGATTGCCCTGATTGACAGTCTATCCTCTGCCATGATGAAGCTTGGGGCCCCTTTCGTGGTGGCCTAGTGTAAGTGTTTCGGACCCCGGGTGGTGGCCTGCGCTGGGTTTGGTTTGGCGTGGCCAATGTCCCTGCTAGCTTTAGCACCGCATCCTGGCACTTCCAACTGTCGCAGGGTCCCTCCTCGGCATTGGCAGTTGTCTCTCATACATGCCTTCCATGGTTGTCCCGCCCACCTGGTTTTTGAAGCGCCGTGGGCTTGCCCTGGGCATTATCTCGGCCGGGACCGGGATCGGGGGCTGGTCTTTGCTCCGGTGATCCAGGCGTGTCTCGGCGCGATTGGGGTTCGAGACACTCTCCGCTTGGTCGGATGCGTGTCGACCTTTCTGATCTGTGGCTCAGGGTTGATGCTCAGCTGGGAGCTATCCACGGCCGCGCATCTCCGCGACGAAGCCAGAAGTCCTTGACCCGCCGACTTTTTCAAGTGCCCCTGCCACCCTGGTCCCTGTTCACACAGCGCAAGTTCCTCGCCCATATCTTGAACGCCGCCTTCCAGAGCGCCGCCTATTACATCCCCATCTACTACATCTCCTCCTACGGACAAGCCGTGTCGTACAGCGAATCGTTAGGGGCCAGCTTCACCACCCTGAGCAACTCCTGAAATGCCATCGGTAAAGAAGCCGTCGGGTATCTGGCTGACTATATCGGCCGGCTGAACTCCTTCTTCCTGGCGACCTTGCTCAGTGCAATCGGGGCCATCGGGCTCTGAATCCCAGCACCCTGCTCGGACCCTCGTCGTTACACGAGGCTGCGGCCAAAGGCTGCTTCATCACCTTACCATCCTTTACGGGCTCTTCGCCAGTGCCTATATCGGGCTCTTCTCGCTTGTTTTGGTCGATCTATTTGGCATGTCTGATATGCCGCGCATCACCGGCATCATGTGCATGGTGCAGGGAGCGGCCGGCTTGGTGGGCACCCCGGTGACGGGCCTGTTGATTCGAACCTACGGCGGCGACACCACCGCCACTTCGCGCAGCTACCTGGATGTGGCCATCTTTGCCGGGGCGCTGATGATGGCCAGCACCCTGACCGGAGCCTGGCTCCGACTGGACCACGGATTTGGTCGCGTGGATGGTCGTTTGACATGGACGTGGAAACTCTAGGGGTATGGAGGGGAGAGAAGACGAGGATGTTTTCTTTCACAGACACAGCCAATCCAATACCATGCCCATTATATACCCCCATTAGTATTTCAGAGAATAGACCCTGTATCTTCTTTTCCAAACTTGCGTCAACGCATTTCCTCCCGGAATCCGTCATGCTAAAAATTGTTAGTAGACTTCTTTCAGCTGCGCATGCCGCGTCTTGCAAGCTCCTAGCTCGAGACAGGAACCAGTTAACGTAGAGCCACCACCAAGAAGTCACCAAGTCTGGCCTTAAGTGAAAAGGGAAAGTGACTCGATGTTCGGTTCCTAGTTGGTATGTAGTTGGTTGTGGATAGTGCTCGTGGGCGGATCCAAGTCGGGAGGCGGTCAGGCGCTCCACGGGGGGGCACGGAGTAAACAAACCAAAACGGCCGGCGAGTTCCACTTGGTCGACCCCCGACTGAACCCAACCTCCTCATTTATTTCCGTCGCATCATCCACTCGCGTCTCCGTTGCGTTGTCTAGCCCGTCAGCGGTGTCTGTTGTGGAATTGCTTTGCTTCCGCGACAGCCAGGAAACCACTCCGACCTGTCTTCCCCCTCAATTGACCGCAGTACCTCCTTCTAGATCTGGTTTCCGTGGCTACTGCCTGTTCGAGCCCGGAGACTCGACTCGCGCTGGCCCGACGCGCTGCCCGGGCCGTCCAAACATCTCGACAGTCCATCGTGCAGCTTGCAGCCTCAAGGATCCAGCTATTCAGTTGCCTCGAAAATCCATGTTTTGAGCTAGCTAGAAACCAGCACACCGTGTTGATATCGATTTCAAACCGTCCATAACCCATCTCCGAAATAAGCGCGTCTCATATCGCCAACATGTCGCGCGAAGCAACAACGAACAGCTTCGCGTCGTTCGGCTCAGACTTCGACCCCGAGCACGAGGCTCTCGCATCTACCAAGGAACTTGGTGGAAGCCCCCGGCTTCCGTCCATGAACAAAAACGCCAGAAAGCGCCACGAGTTCGAGGAAGAAGAGCCTGATTATGCCTTCAACACATCTACCTTCGAACAATACCTGCCAGACTTCTCCCCGATCGGCACCTCAGAAGAAGAAGCCGACCACGACGACGACAGTATCTCCATCGAGGCCGGACGAGGCCCTGCGAACCCTCCCCGCCGTCTGGACGACTCGAGAAACTCCTACATGACCATCGAAAACAGTGTCCGCTCGTCATCTCCAGCGGTTAGACTCGACTACCCTACCTCCAATACCCCTCAGAAGTCTGCCATGCGTAACCCGGCGAGAAGAGCGGTCAGCGAAAGTCTCCGAAAGGATGCTCAGATTAGACGCGCCAGTCTTGCGCAGAAAGAGAACGTCGATCCCCAGACAGCCAAGTCGAATCGCAGGGAGCAGCGGCGAACTCTGTCAGAGATGCACGCAAAGGTCCGCGATGCTTATGAAGGATCCTTGATTGAAGACGAAAGACCCCCTGCGGTGGCTAACAGTACGCGTCCGACACGATTCGGAAACCTTAACCTCTCCCATCAAATTGCCGACGCCGTGGAGAAGGCTTCCCAAGAGGCTTACGCTCGCGAACTTCGTCGCGGAAAGGCTAACACCAACTCGCGCAGTATGCCAAATAGTGCGGGCGACACGGGCACACAGCACTCATTCCTTCTTCCAGACCTTCCTAATCTGTCTGAGTTGGTCTCGGGCGTATATGAGGATGGAACGCCGGTTTACGCACGCCAGAGCAGGTCACGTACGACGCGTTTTGTGTCTCCTCAAAATGATGCCACTGATGTATCATTGACTCGCGAACATATGCCGCTCGATGCAGTGCCGATCCCAGAAGATGAAAAGGCTCTATTCGTCTCGTTGAGGCTTCTACAGGACAAGGTCTCGGAACTCGAAAGATCCAAGACTGAAGCCGAACGGAGGATGGATGAGATGAAACGGGAGAACGAGAGTTTGAGGACAACCAAGTCGCGCAACAAGGACAAACACGGTCGCAGCCGACCATATGAATCGGAGGAGGATCAGTATAGGAGAGATCGACTGTCCAGTGACAATCAAAGTAAGTGTGTTTGAATGTCCTTTCTGATGCCCTACTAACTTTGCACCCCAGAGCTGGATGCTGCCAACCTGGCGTTGCAGAATAAACTCGACATCATCGAAAGGAAGACTCAGATTCAGGAGTCGACTCTGAAACGGCTGAATCGGGAGCGTGATATGGCGGTCTCTCAGTTGGGGGTGGCCTACCTTGAAACGCAAGACCTCAAGGGCGAGAATGAGAGTCTTCGTCAAGAGATCTTAGACCTGAAGTCGCAGCTGACAAAGATTCTGTCTGCCGGCCCCAGAAACCGTGACGACACCGTCGACTCAGAGCTGTCTTCTTCTTTGACTGATGCAAGTGACGACGATAGCCAGCTAGACACGCAACGAAGCAAGCACACCAGCCGAAGCACGAGGGAGGTCACTGGCAAGAGTTCGCGCTCGCGGTCTAAGGCTGGGCGTCAAGAGGACTCGCGTGCTAAGGTCTCGACGCAGGTCGACAAGGAAATCTCTCGACTCGAAAAGGAACGTGCGGAAGAGGCTCTGTTTTCACTCGATGTCCCACAGATCAGGGAAAAGTCAAGGACCAAGGCAGAGAAGTCCAAAAGCCGGTCACAGACTAGCGATGTGAACAGCAAGAAGCAGTCAAATACTGGCAAACAGCGCGTTAAGCGAGTGGTTGTCGAAGAGGTTGACGTGACTGAGCCTTTGGAGTCCAGTGGAGAGGTCACTGGAAACACCAGGAAATCCAGCGCAACCGAGCAGGACTTGACTCTCCTAAGCTTTGTTGATGTGAGTTGTGTGCTAGACTACTGCCATCCACCATTACTGACTGTTGGCACCTAGGAACGTGAGATTGCTCAGTTGCGAAAGACGCTCGAAGAGGAGCGACTGGCTCGGAAACGGCGGCAATCCAACACGAACACGGATCAGACTGCAAACGAAACAGGGAACACCACCCGTCAGAGCGTTCCCAAATCGACTGTTCCTAGAAAGTCTTCCCTCAAGGAAAGCAAGGGGGTGCCATCCAGACCCGCCTCGGCAATGGACTTGACCGCACCCTCCAAGGCCAGCATGGCGGAAGGAGACAGCAACCTGTCGGTACCCGTTGAACGTCCCAGACGGCACTCGGATCACTCTGCGCCTGCTGCTGCTCAGCGCCGCCGGCGACGAATCGCCGAAGAGATGACATCGGCCTTCATTCTCCCTGATATTACATTCAACCCTGCTCATCTAGCCGACAACAACCTTGCGAAGCTTCCAGAACCTGCACAGCGTGCCCTCGATAGCGCCACTCAGCACAACGGCAAAAACTGCACCGTCTGCAAGCGTTCCATCCCCGATGGCTCTTGTGACCATCCCGCCGAGGCAGTGAAGATTCCCAAGCCTATTCCAGTCTCGGAACGTATGCCTGAGCCTTCTCCTTACAATGAGGAACCTACGATGCGGCCGGCGCAGTCGCCCGAACTTGCCCTTGCGACCGTGCTCAAGGCCTTGGAAGACGAGCTCGCACACTTGAAGATGCAATTGGTGGCATACCAGGGCGCGTACAACAAGCTGGATGCGTCGTTGAGCAAGCGGCAGCGGAAGTCTGTCGGAGAAAAGATCGAGAAGCTGTTGAAGGATATCGATATGAAGGCTGACCAGATATATGCGCTCTACGATGTCCTCGAGGGCCAAAAGCAGAACGGCCGTGAGATGACCGAGCAGGAGATGGAGGTGACCCTTCAATCGATCGGAATTGATACCGCAGGGCGGGCAGCTGATGTCACTGCCACCACTGATAAGTCCTCTCGCAAAGGCCCCGAGCCGGACTACGATGAGGATGACGACGAACTTCCCTGGGAAGGATTCGAGAGCACACTGGAGATGACCGGCCGAAGTGGTGGAAGCCGTCGCAATTAGTTTAAATTCCATTGTCATTGTTTGAGCTTTAGCTCTTTTCCTTAATTGTCACCATGATTCTCTTTTCGCCTTTGTACTTTCTCTTCCTATCTCCCCTTTCTCGTTCTCTCTTCCCACTTCCCATCTCATGCAGATGCAAGTTTTCGGATCCGGTTTCAGACTGACTTAGGTGCATGTCCCGGATCCTTGAGAATATGCTGACGCGCGAGGCCTTTGAGTTGAATCTGGAGGAATGTGTCCGCTGGTCTGTCCAGTGTGTGACTGTCTTCGAGAATCCTCGGGCTCTGTTTGTGTCTGTTGCTGGAGGTTGGCCTTGGACGTTGACGGACTTGCTTAAGATCTCCGCCCAAGGCTTTGAACTCGCAACACGGGTGCGATCAAAATTTCCTACTCCTTCTATTCTTCTTCCTTTTTTTTGTTTTCCCCTCTTCTCTTCTCTTTGTCTTTAATAGTGTTGGATACGGCGTTCTGCTGATTCGGATGCATGGTTGGGTTAGTTGTTGGTTGCGTGGGATTAAGTTGGGTAGGAGTCTCTTTGTGACCGTAACACGTATGAATTATTGCTGTTGTGCATGCATTCTTTCCAATTCATCTATGTAAGGAACGAGGTGGGACAGACAGCCCCCCCTGGTCGTCGTACATGGTCGTAGGACCTATCTAGTACCTACATGGATGGTAGTACTGTAGCCGTGGAGACCGGGAACACACGCGAGCTCGGGGCGGTGCCTAAACCCGAGGGAGACTAGCGGGGATGACAAGCTTCGGGGGGCGTTTGGCTCATCGTTCGGCCTTTCCACCGGTTCTTCCTCCACTCCCCCAGACTTTGCTGCTTTTTCTTCCCATTTTTCCGTCTTCTCCAGCTTTGACTTTTGACCTAGTTCCTGGTCCTCCCCCAAGACACAATTCCCGGTCTCTACAATCTACATGACCTCCACACCACATAACTATGATGCTCGCAGCCTGCACACCGACTATGTAGATACTCCTGCGACCGACTCGGGCACCTCGCGTGTCCGAAAGGATCCGTTCCAGCCGGAGAACCAATTCTTATCCCCGACGATCTCCCTCAATTCATATGCGGACGGCGACGAAGAGAGCGTCAACACGGCGATCCACGATGGCAGCTCCGCGCAGACCCGTATTCTTGCGCCTGCGCCCGAATTTATCGCTTCACGACGCTTATCAGTAGATATCGCTAATAGTAGCGACGACGATAACGACAGCGACGGGGATGATGATGATGATGATGATGACGAGCACCACAGCAGTGACACCTCTGATCCTCCCAACGAGAAGCCAGTTACTTGGTCCTCGTTGCCTAAGAAGAGCCAACTCGCTATCTTGACCATTGCTCGACTGTCGGAGCCGCTGACCCAGACATCGTTGCAAGCCTATATGTTCTACCAGCTCAAATCCTTCGACCCCTCCCTCCCGGACTCGACGATCTCGACGCAGGCGGGGATTCTGCAGGGCAGTTTTACCGCGGCGCAGTTTCTGACGGCCGTCTGGTGGGGTCGACTGGCTGATGCGGAATGGATGGGCAGGAAAAGAGTCCTTCTTATTGGGTCGCTCGGAACCTGTATCTCGTGTTTGGGATTCGGCTTCTCCAAGTCGTTTGTCGCGGCGGCCGTGTTTCGCACGCTGGGCGGAGCGTTGAACAGCAATGTGGGTGTCATGAGAACTATGATTGCGGAGATTATCGAGGAGAAGAAGTGAGCTGTCTTGTTGCTCGAACTGGAAGAGACTTGTACTAACCATTCCCATGCAGGTACCAATCTCGAGCATTCCTCTTGTTGCCAATGTGCTTCAATGTTGGTGTGATTATCGGTCCGATCCTTGGTGGTGCATTGGCGGATCCGCTGAAGAGTTATCCTCACCTATTCGGCCCCGGGACGCTGTTGGGAGGCGACACTGGGGTGGGCTGGATGCGGAAATGGCCGTTTGCGCTGCCTAATCTGCTTAGTGCGATTTTCATCTTCTTCTCGTTGGTGGCCGTCTTCTTTGGACTGGATGAGGTATGTGCTTGGCTGTCTGTGGGGAGCTATCTGCTGACTGTCGCAGACACATGAAGTTGCGCGTTATCGGAGTGACTGGGGCCGGAAATTGGGACGCAAGATTTCGAGGGCATTCGCCAGGCGTCGGGGACGGTATTACCGTCGCTTGATGGAGCATCCGGACGATGAGTCTCTATACGTTGACGGCAGCATCGCTAGCAGATCGGCCCCATCCACGCCGCTGCGCTCGCGCGCTCGACCTCGTCACAAACGTCCCAGTTTTGGCCAAATCTGGACACCTAATGTCCTCCTCACGCTGCTAGCCCAGTTTCTTCTGGCTTTCCACACCAGCGCGTTCAATTCGATGACTTTCACGTTCTTACCCACCCCGCGCGCCCCCAAGGACAGCCAAGATGGATGGTTCCATTTCGGCGGTGGTCTGGGCCTACCATCGTCTCGAGTCGGTATGGCTACCGCTATCATCGGGATCATCGGCCTACCGTTGCAAATTTTTGTCTACCCCTGGGTCCAAGGGTATTTGGGCACGTTGCCGTCCTTCCAAACCTTTTTGCCCTTCTCTTCCTTGGCCTATGCCCTGATGCCGTTCCTCCTGATCGTCCCACGAGTAGCGTGGATGGTCTGGCCAGCCTTTACAATTGTCATTGGGCTCCAGGTCATATCCCGGACGTTTGCTCTGCCAGCCGCCGTTATTTTGGTGAACAACTCGGTCTCCGATCCGTCCGTTCTAGGGACCATCAATGGGGTGTCCCAAAGCATTTCGAGTGCAGCACGCACGCTGGGACCGTTCATTGGAGGTTGGGGCCTAGGGCTGGGACTAGACTGCAACTTTGTTGGCGGGATCTGGTGGGCTCTGGCACTGGAGGCCTTGGCGGGCTGGTTCGTCCTGTTCTTCATCTATGAAGGCAAAGGGATTGAGAAGAAGAAGCACACGGAGGATATTGAAGAGGGAGAGGAGCGCCGCTGACCAGTGGGATGAAAAATGCGCTGTATATAGACATGACATGTGGGAAACTATAGGTTGGGGCTGACATGGGATATACGAGGAATGTCTGGTTACGATAGACGGCCTGGTTCATCAAATTTCTGAATTCATTATGACGTGTAAACGGATATGTCTTGCAAATTTTCGAGACCAGCTCAACCATTTTCATCTACAATGTGGAGGGTATCACGCCCCCAAAGCCGGGGTAACAAAGGCCCTGATGGCCTGGACAACATTGCCGTCATGCAACTTCAAAAGCTCCGTCGCCTTGATTTTGGTCAAATCCAGCTCATTCACCTGCAATCGCCAACATACCCATTAGTATGCATCCGTCACAGAGCGCGAACAAGGGAAGTACCATACCAAGAGGTTGACATCCTCGGCAGCCACCTTGACGGCCTTCTTCTTGACCACCTCGGCCTCCTTCCTCTGCGCCTCAGCCACCGGCTTTTTGCTCAAGCCGTGTCCCGCCGCAATCTCCAACCGACTCATTGCCTTTCCGAGGGCCTCTTGGTCAGCCGCGGACGGTGCCTTGGGTGTGGCGTCGGAGGCGATCTGGCTGGTGTTGAGGGCGGAGAGAGCCGCGGCGGCCTTGCGGTCCTCGGCGTTGGCAGGGGGGTGCTGCTGCTCGGGGGCCTCAGCGTCTGCATGAGCGGAGGGAATGGAATCGGACATGGTGGACGCAGGATCTAGCTTAGTTGAAGATAAGGTGAGATTTTAATCAAGTCAATCCTTCAATTAATCAATAAGAAACCAACAATAAGAGACGCTGAAGAAGGGCGGCCAAATGACGTCGGACTCCCGATGGCCCGCTACGAGGCTATCCCCGATACAGCTAGCGCAGGAGCGTGACTCAACGCCAAACCGCGAATAACCGGCGGCCAACTTGCTCCTTTTCTTCAAGCTGGCCGGACTTCTACTTCTCGCTTGCCGGTTCTGCTCTTCTCCTGTTCGCTTCTTTCTTTCTCTTACTTTGTTCTTTGTGATTTCTTCCCCTGGAGTCCCTCATTGCGTCCCTTGGTCTTGTGCAGTGGGGAATCACCCCTCGAATCCACAGTTGACAGCTCCTAGCGTCGATCACTTTCCCCCCACCAACAAACAATGGAGGACTGGTCCCCCAGCTGTGCGTTCCTGGTTCTGCTTCCTGGTCAATTGGCTGCTGATTGCTGACCAATATTTGCTAGCTTGGGCCTCCAAACCCATCAAACAGGATGTCGTCTACGATGATGCTCAGGGCGTACAAGCAGCGCTGGGCAAGCTGCAGAAGCTACCGCCTTTGGTCACAACCCAAGAAGTACGACAGTTTTTCCATGGCCAAGTCACCGCGCATATATACTGATATGGATGATAGGTGAACAATCTGAAGAAGAGCTTGAAGAATGTAGCTCTCGGAAAGGCGTTTGTGCTTCAGGGAGGTATGTATAGTCTCTATCTCCATACTGAACTAAATCACCGGATATGATGTTGATGCTTCAACAGGTGACTGCGCGGAACTCTTCGATTACTGTAATCAGGACATGATCGAGGCCAAGGTCAAACTACTGCTTCAGATGAGCTTGGTCTTGATTTGGGGTGAGTCCACACATCAGCACCACCTTGGTGCACCATGCTAACCACCTCCGCAGGAGCAAACAAGCCCGTCGTCCGTATTGCCCGAATTGCAGGACAATTCGCCAAGTCAGTTTAACCACTTGAATCCCGGTCCAATTGCATGCTCACACCAATCTAGGCCCCGTTCGAGTCCAATGGAAGTCATTGACGGCGTCGAGATGCCCTCTTTCCGCGGCGACAACATCAACGGCTTCGATGCCACCCCCGAGTCCCGCAAACCTGATCCCTCCAGGCTCGTTTCCGCCTACTTCCACTCCGCCGCAACCCTCAACTACCTCCGGGCCTCTCTCTCCTCCGGTCTGGCTGACCTGCACTCCCCTCTCGACTGGGGTCTCGGCCATGTCATCACCCCCTCCATCCGGGAGCAATACACCCGAATCGTCAGCCGCGTCAAGGACGCCCTCCGCTTCATGCAAACCGTGGGCATCGACACCGATCGCGGTGTCGAGACGGTAGATGTCTATACAAGTCACGAGGGTCTTCTGCTCGAATACGAACAAAGCCTGACCCGTCTCCTCCGCAACCCCGACCTCCAACCCCAACCCTCATCTGCCTCCACCTCCACCGCGCCCCCAAATCCTACTACGCCACCTCCTCGCACTTCCTCTGGATCGGCGACCGCACACGACAGCTCAACGGTGCACACGTCGAATTCTTCCGAGGAATCGTCAACCCCATCGGGATCAAGATCGGCCCCAGCATGACTCCAGAAGAACTCATCCAACTCCTCGACATCGTCAACCCGAGCCACGAAATCGGCAAAGTCACCCTCATCTCGCGCTACGGCGCCTCCAAAATTGCCCAATACCTCCCGGGCCACATCGCTGCCGTACAAGCCTCCGGCCACCTCCCCGTGTGGCAATGTGATCCCATGCACGGCAACACCCAGAGCACGCCCTCGGGCGTCAAGACCCGCCACTTCAGCGACATTCTCTCCGAGCTGAAACAAGCATTAGAGATCCACCGCGCTGCGGGCTCCTTCCTCGGCGGCATGCACCTCGAACTCACCGGCGAAGCCGTCACCGAGTGTGTCGGCGGTGCCGGTGGCCTGACCGAAGAGGGACTAAGCGAGCGGTACACAACGTTCTGCGATCCGCGTCTAAACGAGAAACAGGCCCTCGAGCTAGCCTTCCTCGTCGCCGGATTCTATCGCGAAATTGACGAGCAGTTGATGGACTCGGACGGTTCGGAATCAAATTAGTCCCTATCTTGCCCCAAGAATGAGTACATTGAAAATAAATATAACCTCCCAAATCAGTCTTGCATGACTGCAAATAGGACAGAGTAGTAAGGTATACCTCTTTCATTGGTGATCATGAAATTACATTTGGACAGAGAAAAAGAGAATAGGATATGACCTTTATGCAATTGCATAATCCTAATAACCCAACTTATTTGTAACCTAGTTATCGTAAAACCCATAATATTTCCACTCTGCAGACAAACAAAGGGGGTATGTAGTATGTAAAATAAACAAACCAAACCAAACCAAACGCAAACCAAAGCAATGTGAACAAACTATCCTGTCCATGAAACCAACACAAGAACAAACACAAAAAACCCGGACTTTCAAGATAGCATACATACATACATAGACCTATACCCAAACCCAAACTCAAAGAGAAAGAGGAGTAGAAGCAGTAGGAAGAATCCTACTCAACAAGGGGACTTCCCACTCTCGGCTTATACGCCATACTCTTCCTCCGCGCGGCCTCCAATTTAGCGCGCAGCTTTTGGTTCGGTTCACGGGCTGGAGTCGCCGATGTGAATAGACCCTGGCGAGTTTGTTTGGGAGGGCAGGTTTGTTGGACGAGTTTTGTCCGTTGGGAGAGATAGAAGGGCGTGGCTGGGGACATGCCGATGGCGTCCATGTCGATGGTGTAGCCGGGGGTTTTGGGGGTGTGGCAGAAGTCCTGGTCGGCTTCGGAGTGGCCGGCGCCGTATTTGGGGGTGTCATCGGGGGTAGCGGGGGAGTCGCGCGAGGAGGGGGTGGTGTCTCGGGCGGTGATGGCGGCAGTGGAGGAGGTGTCTTTGGGGGGCAGGACGGATCGTCTGCGGTTTGTGGCGGGCTCGGCCTTGACGAGGGTGCCGTTGATGTTGCTGAGGGCTCGGGGCTCCATGCTCTTGCGGCGTTTGGCACCACCGCGGGGGATGATGGAGAGGTCGACTTCGTAATGAGACTCGTCGAGCCATTTGTTTTCTCGTTCGCAGTCGAGAACCCAGCCGACTCCGACGCACTTCACGAGACCTTTTGCATGTCGGACCTTCTCCAAGGTCCGCACACCTCCATCTTTGTAGATGACGTGGGTTATTCCTACTTTGCCCTCCTTGGGCTCTGTTCCCTCCTCGGGGGATACGCTGGCGCGAGGGTTCCACGACCAGTTCTTCACGCATCGGGCTCCCATTTGCTGCAGGAGCTCGATGAAAATACCACTGGCGTCCTCTCCCTCGGTGGTATGAACATCCACGTATGCAACAGCCCCCTGCAGGGCCAACTTGGGCGCACTGATGCTCGTGCGAGGCGTTTTCGACTTCTTTTTAGGATTGGGCGACTGAGCCGGGCGCTTGTGGGAAGCAGGTGCCTGGGCTTCGACTGCTTTCTTGGCCGTGGAAGGGGCTTGCGCGTGCTCCGGAGATTGACGTTCCGCGGCTCTTTGCAGTCTGGGCGACTTGCGAGGCGAGATAGATGGGGCATTTTGCTCGACAGGTGCGAACGTCGAGAGGCGGGGTCTCGAAGACCGCCTGGGAGAAGGGGCAGAGAACGAAAGACCTCGCTTGCGCGAAATCTTCAATGGTGAGATCTCACCCTCAGGCTTAAGTGGAACTTTGGACACCGTGTGCACGGTTTGAGTTTGCATCTGAGAGATTCTGTTCTTCATCGGCGTGAAAGGCGCAAGAACTGGGATATTCCCATTCATCTTGTCCTCAGCCTGTGATTTAGAGGCAGCAACTGGGCTCTCGGGCACAGGTGTTATTTTTTCCTGTTCGTTCTCCTTGTCCTCGTCTGCCTGTGGCTTAGAAACAGGAGTCGGGCTGCTGATTGCAGATGCTACCTTTACCTGTTCGTTCTCCTTATCCTCGTTTGCTTGTGGCTCAATAACAGCCCGTGGCTCAGAAGCAGGAACCGGGCTCTCGGGCACAGATGCCACCTTTTCCTGTTCGTTTTCCTTGTCCTCGTCTACCGGTGGCCCGACAACAGCCTGTGGCTCAACAACATCCTGTGGCTCAGAAGCAGGAACCGGACTGTCGGTCACAGATGCAACCTTCTCCTGTGCGTTCTCCTTGTCTTCGCTTGCGTCAACCACAGGCAGAGGCGCGGGAATGTCCTCGACTACCTCCGTGACGGACTGCCCCGATGACTCGACTACTTCAGTATCGCCTGCAAGTGCTTGTGGCTCCTGCTCTTGGTCCTTGTCTTCGTAAATTTCAGGCACATCGGCCTCGTTGCTCGCTTCCGGCATGGGTGATTTAGACGAGGAACTTTGCGCTTGGCTGGAGACATCGGGATACGACACTTCAGAAGCAGCAGTGACGTTGCTGGACCGCTTGCTGCCTCCCAAAGAGAATACTCCCCTTCGAGGGCGCTTCGGGTGGGCCTTTGCAGGGCTGCTAGCCTTCCACTGGCCAAACTGTTGCGCCAGTGGTGTGAACCGAGGGGCGTTCTCAAGGACTAATCTTCTAGTGGATCTGCGGCGAGGTGTCGCTTGTCTGGGATCGACAAATGGGTCCGGCAGGTTGTTATTATCTTGCACCTCATTGTCGCTGTCTGCTGCAGCTGGCTCATAATTTGAAGGACCAGTTCTCACATTGCGTCGGACAGGAGACTCGATGAACCGAACAGGAGAGAGCACGCGTTTGGTGTAGTAAATCTGACGAGTCGGACTGTAAGAACCCTCTGGCTCCTCAACCTCATACGGCAGGATGGGCTGAGGGTTAGGCGGGATATACTCAGTCGGTTCGACCGCCACAAGCGTAGGCTCGCCGTCGTCGAAAGGGTAGTTCTCGCTCACATCGTCGTCAAAGTCGTCGAAAATATCTGTGGCATTTTCGTCACCAGCCTCCAGCATATCAGGGTCGTCCTCTGTCTCCGAAGAATCATGGACATCCTCGACAGGCTCAGAAGCACTGCGCTCGACAAAAACATCTTCAAGACCCTCAACCAAGCTGTGTCTTAGTCCTGGGTTTTGAGCATACTTGATCTTCGGCTTTTCATCCACTTCCTCTTCAACCTCGTGATCGGACTGATCATCGGCGTTTTCCTGGTGTGCAACCGAAGTCTCGTCTTGGGCTCCGTGTGTCTCGGTATGTTCCTCCACTACTTGGTCAAGGCCCTTGGCCTGTTCCGCGGAGGCATCATCGACTTCGACGGTGCTCTCTCTATCATCAACGGCGAGGGGCTCAGCATCAGAGTCTGCATTATCATCGGCGTGTTCAGTGGGCAGATCTTCGACGAGCTCTCCAACATCACTTTTTCTAGAGACACCCAGATCCTCTACCGTTGATTGGACTTGTTCAGAATCGGACTCTTGGACAGGCTTAGCAACAGGCTCCGTGACGGGTTCATCGATAGGATCTGCGATGACTTCCTCAGCAAACCCCTCGTCAGACTCCATGGGGTCCTCCATGGGCTCCTCCACAGGTTCTGCTATCGCTGCCTCCATAGCATCAGCTGCAGCCTCCACGGGTTCTTCCACAGGTTGCTCCATGGGCAATTCGGTAGGCTCATCGATAGGCTCATCAGCAGGCTCTGCAACAGGTTCCCGAGTGGGCTCCTCAGCGGGTTCGTCGATGAGATCATCCACAGGCTCCTCCATGGGTTCCTCCATGGGTTCCTCAACGGGCTCCTCCATGGGCTCCTCTGTAGGCTCTTCCACAGGGTCTTCTGTGCGTTCGTCCATGGGCACATCAACAGGCTCCTGGACAGCTTCTTCCAAAGGCTCGTCCATGATATCTTCGACGGGCTCCTCCACAGGCTCTACGGCGAGATCCTCCATGGGCTCATCCAAGGGTTCCTCTATGACCTCGTCCTCGGATTCAGCAGCTTCATCGACTGCTTCTTCCGCATCCTGAACAGCGTGCACATTGCCTTCAGTATGTTCGTCCTGGGCAGCAACACTTTCAGTCACAGTGTTGGCCTCCTGCTCGTATTCAATGGTCTCTTCCCGATCGAACTCTTCGTGTAGAGTATCCTCCTCATCAAGCCGTTCCGCAACGGCGGGTGACTGAGCGTGGATGTCCCTTGTTGCATCCAATGCATCAACTTCCTCGGGTGCTGCGTCATCGACTTGTTCATCCTCACTTTCGAGTTCCTCGTCAAGCTCTGCGACGGCGGGAGACTGAACCTGGACCTCTTTTGTTGTATCCAATACATCATCATCGGGAGATGCATCATCGACTTGTTCATCCTCGCTTTCGACCTCGTCGTCAAGCTCTGCAATAGCTGGAGACCGAGCGTGGATATCCTTTGTTGTATCGAGTGCATCGAGTTCCTCTACCGGCGCGTCATCAACCTGCTCGTCCTCCCTTTCGACCTCGTTGGGTTTCTCAAAGTCAGTCATTCTCAGCGGCGATTCTTCAACATCTGGTGTAGCAGGCGCATCAACATTGACATCATCTTCGGCAGTGGGACGTTCTTTTATGGTACTCCTGCTGGCGAACAAGGAGCTTTTAAAAGGCGAAGCAATCTTCTTTGCGGGACTTTGAAGGAAAGAAACGCTATGTCTCAATGGAGTCGCCGTGGATTCGGCATGCGCCTGAGAGGAGGTGAATGACGCTCCAAATAGACCCTTTCTGGGGGACGATTTGAGAGGGGAGTTGCGTCCGGGGGTAAAGTTGGGCTGAGACAACGAGTTCCCGCCATCCAGGAAGATACCGCTACGCTTAGGAGTCTCCAAGTGCGCCTTCCTGGGCGATAACTTGAGCGGTGAATTATGCGTCGGCGAGAGATGAGGTTGTGACAATTGCTTCGCGTCATCGCGGAGAGCAAACCCACCACGCTTAGGAGTCTCCCTCATAGTGAAATTAAACGGCGAAGGAGGCGGCCGGCGCGCCGGGCTGGACATCAGAAGCGTATCGTTAAAATCAATCGATCGCCGAGGGCCAGGCAGAGGCTCTCCATTTTCGTCAAGAGATTTTCGGTACTTTTCGGTGAGGTTGATCTTCTTCACCGGCGAACTCAGACCGGTTTTTTCTGATCCGTGTTTGGCAGATGAGTCAACAACGAACTTGATCTGATCCTTCTCACCACTCAGCTCATCATCCTCACTATCCGAGTTGGCATACGAAGACAAGGCCTTAGCAACCTGCGTCGCCTTCTTCGGCGAAAGCGGCTTAGGACCATCCTTCTTCTTCGCCGCCGCCGTCGCTGCTGCTGCCGGCTTCCTCCCCCTGCCAGTCGTCGCTGCAGTCTTACGCACCGGCTTGGACGCAAGACCTGCCTGCCGTCCGGGCCCAATCGTGCCCCGTCTCCTCCCCGCAGCCGGCGGAGGCGACGGCTCCTCACTCACTTCCTCGCCAGCCGAGTCAAACGGATCCTGAAACGTAACCTTCTTCTTCTTCGCCGGTCCCCGCAACAGATTCGACCTCGCCGCCGAACTCACCGAGTTAGTCGCAATAAAAACCCTCCTCGGAGCATCCTGCGACGACGAGAAATCCAAATCCGTAAATCCCTTCGCATTCAACCTCGTATTCTCCTTGACCGGATCAACCGGCTTCGCCGCCTTCGTAGCAGCCGTAGACCCCTTGGGCCTTCCTCGCGCCTTGGGGGCAACAGTCTCGGGCTTCGCAGGTGTCGACACAGGCTTGGTTCTCGGTCTCCCAGCGCGCTTCTTCGGCGCGTCCGACTGAGCAAGCTCGTCATCATTATCGCTATCCAAGTCAACCTTCGCGGGCTTCCTCCCACGCCTACCTGTTGTGCTCGTAGCGGCTTTCGTCGCGGGTCGACCCTTCGTCGTCTTCACCTTCTCCTTTTCATCAACCATACCGATCTCATCATCAGTTGACTCATCCGAATCATCTTCGACCGGCTTGCTCGTAGCTGCTGATGTGGTTCTTACACCCCTCTTTCTTGCTTCAGTGGCCGAGCTCGGTGCTTTGGCTTTTGTTGTTTTCGGCGCGGGCTTAGTTGATGTCGATGTGGTCGAGCCCTTGGTTCGGGTGCGCGTCGTCCGCTTAGCCGGTGATGATTGTGGGATGACTGCTGCGCGAGCCATGCTGTGTGGTTGATTATTTAGTAGTCGGGGGTGGGTTGGGTTGGAATGGGATGGACCGCGTTGTTGTTGATGTCCCGCTTTTGTTGTGGTGTTGGCGGTGGGGACTTAGTGGTGGATTGCCGTGCTCATTGTGCGTTCACGGATGATGAGTGAACGGTCACTGTTAGATTAACCCCGGATGCTCATGTAGGGTCGAAGGGGAGCTGGGGGGTTGGTGGAGGTGGTGGTTGTCGCGTTGGGTGTGAGTGAGTGGGATTAGAGGTAGAGGTAGCGTAGCGGAAGCGGAGGCGGATCGTCAAGTTCGGCAAGCTCCTGTTGTGGCGGGTTGCTTATTTGGGCGATCGGGCGGCGGTTTCCCTGGTAACGCGGCACGTGAGAGGGTGGTTCCGATGCGAGTCGAGGACGTCACTTGGACTCTATCTAATTAACACACGGTGTTTTCCTGGATACTTAGTGGATGTGGACATCTTCATTTATCGAAATCCTACAGTAGCCATACATACATCATATACAAGAAAGTTGTTTTACAGGAGTGCAGTAACAGTCATGCCTGCGGCAAGCACACTCGCCAAAACAGTGGGAAGGACACCATAGCCCGCATTGTCGTATACAGTCGTTGGCTCGTATGTTTCTGGGGTGGCGCTATTGGTCGTGCCATTCCAGCAGTATCTTTGGAAGCACTGGGTGCAGATATCCGGCACATTGGTGTTGGTGCGTTCGAAGGACCGACTGAGAACGGCACATCCCACACAGGCCGACCAGTCACCGTCGCGACTGCTATTGCCCATTGTTGCGACATTGTATCCGTTGAGGATGACGCTCTCTGTTTCGGACTCGGGATAGCTGGGATCGAATGTCGACATGTTCGAGTAGGTCACGTACGGGAAGTTGGGGATGTAAACGATCAAGGGAGCTGTTCCGGTAGTGTTCGACGCGTCGCACCCAAAAAATGTGGGTCGCGTGTTGAGACCTTCGTTGACAAAGGTATTCTGGTCGGGAATAGCAGGGAAGGCGGTGCCATTGGCGATTCCGGTTGAGTTCTGGCTACGTTCATACGTCGCAACCAACGCGGTTCCATTGGGCCAATTGTAGGTGGTGTCGGCGGAGGAGTCCACCGCGAAGATGACATCCACATGACGCTCTGGTTGGATCAGTGGGTGAAGAGGTATATTCTGGAGGTCTTCTCCGCCGTCCACGAGATCCAGTTCGGTTTCGCGAGCAGATGGTGATGTTGAATTCGCCCAAAGGTAGAATGGATTCGGCGCGTACACTGCAATATCCTCGTCATCCTGTCCAATATCTTCGAGGATATCAGTGAACGCAGACTTGAGAAAGTCGGGGAGACTGGTAGAGTTGATCTGTAAGAGGAACTGGTTGAATAAGGAAGATGAAGTCCCCATGACGAACCCGGCATTGTCAAAGCCTCGAACGCAACTTTCGTTGCTCGGAAGAGTGCCGGCTACAAACCGTGATCCCAGATACTCGAGGGGGACGAATCCGTACACCGTCGGGTCAAAGGTGCCGAATTCCCAGGGGTTGAACTCGTAAACCGTAGCGTTGCTGCTGACTAGCAGCTCATCTGGGTACCGACCATCTGCAACCAACACAGGCATCGGCATATCTGCCTCTTGGAATGAATCGGTCTGCGCAATGGATGACCAGGTGTAGTCAATACCGCCTGCGGTAGCGTTGATGAGTTGATATGAAAGAGCACGGCCCCTGGCAAGTCAGCAATACTGAAGTTCAATAGAAACTTGGACTCATACCAGTAATCGGTAATAGACGTCGGATACCCTGCATCTTTCTTGCCGGACACAGCGTCGTAAATATCCTTGTAGTAGCTAGCAGAGTCCACGATCTGAATGCTATCTCCCTCAGGACCTTCGAAGATAGAGTTCTGGAACTCCCAAACACCCCCTTCCTGGGGCGCTTGGAGTGAAGAAATGGTGGAAAAGTTATTCATATAAATAGATCCCACCAGCCATCCACCACCACTCAGGCCAGCCAGGTATGTTGCCGATTGCAGCAGGCCGCCCAGCTGGCCGCTGTTGGTAGAATTTTCCGTCCGGCTATCGAAAGCCTTGATCGCTCCAGCTCCGTTCATCAGCGCCCGATACCCTCCACCAGAGACGGCAATTCCAACGTTAGGAAGATCCGAGCTGTTGCTAGAGACACGGTCGAGGTATTCCACCGCATCAAAGTCTGTGATATTGACATGACCAAAAAAGTCCTTCATCGCCGACAGGGTCTTGTTGCGTCGGGTCCTCAGCCATGACGACTCGTTCGACGAGAGCGCCGTCGCACTACGCACTGTCGGACGGCTTGCTGGGCAATCTACCGTGGAAGGCGTGTAACCGTCTGGGGCATTAGGTAGCGCGCGCTGCATCAAATGTGTCTCAGGTGCGCTGTTAACACCAGTATTTATACCTATCCAGCCCTGTGGTCAGAACAAGCTTGTGCAGAGAGGCAGCAAAAAAAGACAGCGGCAAAGATATGATGGTTGACTGACCTGACAGCACACCTGCAAATGCAAGCACTGCTGCTATGTACTCCATTATCAGTGAATAATATACAGCTGCTCTGATTACTAGAATGCAATGGATTTCTGAAGGAAGAAAGTGAGGCCTTCGCCAGGGGGAGGGGTCACTTCATAATTTCTAACGCGACTAAAGGCTGTGCTCAGCCAAGGCCTTTGTAATTGACAAAGACAGGGACTCGCCAAGCGACTGATAAGACATGGGTCTGGGGCTGATCATGGTGACCTCGTTGCTGGCGGCCTGAAGAGCCACGGACATCGATTGATGATTGGTAGGTCCGAACACGGACAGGCTTGGGATGCAGCACATGGTTTGCTATGATGCAGAGGCTGGGCCGGGCAGTCCGCAGCTGAACGGATCATCGTGGCGGATCGCAGGCACTAAGAGAATTAGAGTTACCAGCGTTTGCTCCAATGGAGGTTCAGATATGGAACTTGGGACAACTCAATGTTCATTGGGCTAGATAGTTGAGTCGGATTCGGCTAGCTGATGTGACAAATTTTAAGGAAAGATCCCTAGATGTGGAGTGAGTGGATAAGTGGATGAGTGGATGTTTGCGTCTGGTTGCAGTTGGGGAGGTGACGGAGAGAGAGAGGCCTGACAGGCAGGCGAGTGGGCAGGGAACAACCCTGGCGTGGCTCCGATCGGTGGGGCCGCAGTGGACAACAAGGCGATCCACGGGCCCGGGGAACTTTGGCAACAATTAACGTCAGCTTCGTATTATTGCAGTCACTTTGCTGGGCTGGCTCGTGTTTGCTTCTGCCTCGGTGTAGGCATCCGGTAAAATCCATGGTTCAGTTTTTTGACAGAGCGGGGATTAACTCCACAAGGAAGCACTGTCGAGGAATCTTCAGGAAACCATGTCAGCTTATCTCTAAAGCCACACGGCTGGCCCGATAGCAAACACTCAAAATTCAGCTTCAGCCAGATGACATTCATCTATCACACAAACAACCGCTTCAATCACACTGCCGATACATCACATCCGTCCTCAGGGTATACTTCGTCCCCCTCACCACCGGATCCCCACCATGTAACAAATCCCTCTGCTGAAAGACCAACACCGAGCCCACCTTAGGAAACACCCTCAAATGCCTCTCTTTTTCCTCATACCTTGGCAGAAACGACGTTGCTCCACCCAACAATCTCCCCCCAACATTCAAATTCACCACTTCCCCATTCCCCGCCTCCACCCTCTTAATCTCCCTCTCCAACTCCTTTAAATCCTGTTCCCCGTCGCCATTCAAATAAACATGCACCGTATAATAACTCCTCTCCGTGCCATCCGGCGTAACATAATTCCCATCCCAATGGGGGCGGAAGAACTCCCCGCCCTCGTACCTCAGAAATCGTAATCGTTCATTCAACCTCGTCAACTTGTACGATCTATTCCGCCCCGCTAACCCCGTTACTCTGGGCTGGTTGTCGATTTTGTCGATTCCTAGTTGTTGCAGGAAGGGCAGGATGCGGGTAAGGAGTCTATCAGCGATGAGTTCATCGTCGCAGATGATTCGGCCGCAGTTTCGGGTGTCGGTTGCCAGGGCTTGTTTGCCGTTGCCGATGTTGATCATGGCGCGGTCCCAGACCGGAGGGGTGGTGGTGGGGTTGGAGGAGGGGGGAATGGTGCTGGACTCGGCGAGACGGATGAGGTCGTTGCATTCGCTGGGGGTGAGGGCGTTGTCGATGATCGCGGCGATGAGGTTGGTGTATTCGGGGATTTGGGGGGAGGAGAGTGGGAAGTTGATGGGGTGGAGTTTGGCGGTTGGGGGGCCGGGGTGGTGAGGAGGGTGGAGGTATTCGTGGGAAAGGTCATTTTTGCGTGTAGACTTGGTGATGGTTTGAGGATGAGGATTTGGGGACATAATTACTTTACGAGGGATATACTGCGATTGAAGTACATGGCGGATGTAGAGCAGGGGTGGGCTGAGGCTGCAGATTGTCCGTTGGTTTGGCCCCACTCTTGCGCAAGGCTGAGGATGAGGCTGTGAAGATATACCATAGTTACCTATTACCTATGTATAAGCAAGTAGTCAGGCCACTTTGTGTAGTCATTCAGCCGCCAGCACTAGTACTAGATATAGGAGGATGTGTGCACAGCCTCATGAGTCATACGAATCCTACACCACGGCATGGGAAGGGATATATGATGATATGTTATTGTTCAATGTCAGGGACGTGAGGCAGATGAAACTGGGTGATATTGTCTGACTACCTAGAAGGGCTTCTGCCTACTCGGGATGAAATGACAAGAACACGGTGGCCAACGTGACCAGACACGTGACGCTCGCCTACCGACCAACCGGCTGTCCGGACACGGCTCCCTAGGCGAGCAGGGGTGCCAGATTTAGAGTACATGAAGCCAATCTCTCTTCCTAATTAGGTAATAAAGTTGCAATATCATACGAGTCTTGGTGGTGCGGAGTGTCAGGCACGTGGTGGCTCCGCTACCGGGCAGGATTTCATGTGTAGTAGACGTTTGAATGCGGAGAATGCCTCAGGATCGAGTGCCTTGGTGAAGCCGTCTGCGGGGTTCTCCTTGCCAGGGACATGAAGCATCTCGACGTCGCCCTTCTTGATCATATCTGCCACGAAAAGATAGCGGTTGTCGAGCCAGCGGGTGGATCGGGTGTATGTGTGTGCCGTGGTTGAGGATTGTCAGGGAGGTATCCTAACATGCGAGAACAAGGCTTCGCTGATGACAAGGATATCATTGACTGTGCGCGCATATCTTGCATATCTTTCGGTTCTCTAAAGATTTCAGCGTTCTCAAAACCCTTGCTATCCGGCACCACAACCTTAAGATGCCAGTGGAACCGCGGAACGATGCTGCATTGGCACCCTTTTGCCAGTTCAAAACCACATAGACGCATTGGGTGGGATTCCCTTGGAGTACCGAGTCAAACTGGACCATACCGACGCCATCAACGTTGTCGGCTTGCTTGGAGTGTTTGCCCAGGCGCGAGAAGAGACCCAGCATTTTTTTAATCTCTCCTGGAGGTCCCCAGACCCCCTGCATGACAGTCGCGCACCAAATTGTCCCACCCCCTTGATGTATGAGTGCTTGGACATAGATACCCCAATAGAAACTATGCAAGGCTAAACAGCCTAGTAAGATAAACGTAGAGTCTAGAAAACTGGAAGCAGTCCTCGCAGACGAGCTTATACTGGCCAATGAGGCCAGTAAAGAAAAATCACCTGTGTAGCAGGTTGGTTCAATCCAGGGGCTTATTGATGTTTTTGCGTCTCCACCGAAGAGCGGAGAGACATACCAAGCCTGGTCATTTGCGTGGACACGCGACATAGGCCTGGTTGAGTTTCTCGGTTGATGCCATGGAGATCCGTCCTTTCCGCTTCGAGATCCTGTGTGGACCTTCAAAAGTCGTCTTCCATATAACATGAACAAGGTAAGCAGTAAAAGTGTGTCCTGTATCAAGTGATATCTTTATTTGGTCATGTAGTGGGCCGAAATCCTGGTTTCTTGCGTTCCTTGGAGGGGGAACCGTTTAAAAGCGCAATTTTGCGGCCTTGTTGGGTTCTGCGCAGCTCGCGTATTTTCTGACATGTTAGTACATCCCACACCAGTTGGACTTCCGGTGCTCTTCAGACTCTGAGTTCCCGACGCGAATGATCCGTTCTCACTCTTAAGCGTTTCTATATCCCGGGGTTTCAGCCGTTGATAGCCTCAGCAAAAAGCAAGCACCGACATTTCTTCCACTCCCGTGAGAAGGTACTATTTGGTCAAAAGCCATGTAATTGCAACGCTTTGCTGTCAAAGCTGTGACTTCGCTTGAGGCATTCGGGGAATAGTTGGAAGATTGAATCGCTTTGCTAACCGCAGAGCTACCTTTGTACCTTCATCTGGTTCATGTATTCCCTTGTTGATATGGTTCCCTCCCTGAGCAAGTGCTCGCACTCTTTTAACATGGTTTCAACTGTGTGGTATTCTTCCATGTTCTTTATCTTCCGCACCACAAAGTTCCACTTCCTTTCCAGGCTTGTATCCATCAACTGCCTGATCTCACCAGGTGTCCGCTCCGCAGCCAATTATAGCTGCTGAGCAGCGTTGTCTTCATCCTGGTCTGGAAGAAACTCCTTGTTTTGCGCAGCCTGGATCCATTGTATAAAACGAATCAGTGGTCCTGCGCGGAGAGGGTACTTGTCTTGGCGTTATTGTGGCTTCATGGGAGCGTCCTTGAGGCTTTCCGTATCGTACCACCGGCTGTCCGGCGGGTCTGTGTTCTGCCATTTGAACTGTGACGGGCTAAGAAGCCCAAGAACTACTCAAGGTAATGGGTTGGTAAGTAGAAGGTGTGGAGGCCCTCAAATCCTTGAACTTCCTTCTTGAACTTTTCGTAACCTTGATCAACTGGCGGGCGCCCCCCTAGGCGACGATCCAGGGGAGCCACGCTTTTTCCGAAGCCTGAGCCTGCGGGGTTGCCTGGTCCTTCTGGGCCTGGTTGGCTTCCTCCGCGGGGTCTCCCTCGAGCAAGGCCTGGTAGACCTCACCCTTCCGGATAGGGCGTCCGAACGGCAGATGCGTTGGGCCCAGTTTCTGAGCCGCTTTAACTTCACGATTGACTATCGCCCGGGGGTGGCCTGATACCAGAGCTTGTTGCCTAGCATCCGGCTGGAAATGATTTATCGGTCTTATATTCAGTGTTTTGTCAGTCAAGACGGAGGAATCAGGGATCTTCATGGTTCGTCTAGCGGTCGCGATTGGGGTTATCGCTTCTAGTAGGGCCTTGTGTTCGACTTCTTTCTTGACTGATGGTTCAGCAAGAGAGCTTCGTTCCATAGGCATCATTTCATCAAGTTACCTGTACTCGCTCCCAGTGCTTCACTGTAATTTATGGTCACCCGGGGCCCGGGACCTGATCTCCGGGGTTTTCGGCAGCCTCTTTTGCTTTTGGCTTGAAGATTTGATAGATGGTATCCACGACTTAACGAGGAGGATTATCAACGATCTGGTCCCACTCTGCTCTGGAAAACCTGGACTCTGGGAAGGCTGCATTGTGAACAAAGGGAACGGGATACTCAAATATCCAGAGGTTCTGGAAGATGAGGACCTAGGGTCCGCAGGGGTACGAGGGTCAGCCAAAGTTAGTTCAGTAAGTCGGTCCTCTGTGGTCTCGTTTGTCGTCGACAGTTGAAAGCTTTACCAAAAAGCTTTAGGGGACTCGACAATGGCTGAAGGTCGTTGAGATGCAGTTCAGAAAATCGCTCACGTTGCTGGCCGGTCAGAGACTGACTACGTGGCGCGACGTGTAGTTTGTCAGGGCTGATGATGGGGTTTGCTTCGATGTGTTCAGCGACCTCAAATCGCTTGAATGATTCGATGAGAACGATGAAGTTCTCCCTTAACACATGTTGTCCCTCTCTATCTTGGTGTCACACGGACTTCACTGCACTTTAAAGAGTCTCTCTCCAAATTGCTTCTCATAGACGCAATATCCTCGAGCATCCTGGATTGTCTCCACTTTCAGTCCCGAATTTATCCCAGCCCTTCATGAGTTCGACCTATTTCTCCGTGCAGGGCCGGGATACTCATCATGTTCGTCACGAAGCCCGCCACAATACCCGACATCAGACATCCTCGGCCTTTTTCCCATTTCCCCAGAAGTCCTGCAGCAGGCCGGACTGTGTCTGCGTGCGCGGCCGCAGTGTCTAGATTTTCTTCAGATGGTCATGAATCCCGCCAACTTCAAGCATCCAAGAACCCATAATGCCCGCCGCGCTTGTATCTAGCAATGTTTTCAACTTTGATTACCACCTCTTCTTGTTGGTAACTCTCCAATTTCTGAATTTGTTTAAGTGCCAGCGCAGCATATTGAATCGAGTCTTGGACTTCGAAATTAGCAATGACTCCCACGTTGTCCCTTTTCACGAAGCCTTGCTCCATTGCCGAGTTCTTCATATCTCCCCTGTAAGTGGACTTCCTCTTTTGCAGCTACTCATCTGAGTAGGCCACTACCTAGCCCGTAATACGCTTTTTGTACTTCTGAGTCTGAACCTTTTTGCTGCAGCTGCTTCACAGATGTGCCTCCCGCTTTGACCGGCCCATCCAGGCTAAAGGTGGTGTCTCGTGTATGCGCCTGGTCCATTTCCAGTCGAAGATCCCTTTGATTTGCGACCTTTGATTGTTAGGGAACTGGAGACATTGATGTTGTGCGTAGTCTTCAGTCTCAGCGCGGGGCTCTTTTCTTCGCCAATTGATTCAGATTGTCTGTCTCTCGCATGCACGAGCACACAACAAATGCCCGGTTCAGTACTCTCCTTCTCTTTAGGGGGCCTGTTGAGTCCAACGCGGGACTTCCTTTTCCGTCCTTCCAATTGACGATCCCAGATCCAGCCCCATCTAGGTCACCGCAAAAGCCCATCTTGGGACAGAAAATAATGCGATCACCGCAGGAACCCAGGGTCATCGAATTCCGTCATGACGAAGTCCACTATTGGCATCAAGGGGCAGAGCCAGCCTCTGTCTGGAGACCATTCAAACACTCCCAGGTTGATGGCTGAATGCGCAACCACCCTTGTCTTTTCATGAGGATGCCTTGCGCGCGATGTAGGCGTACAGGTTGTATGAAAGTACCCCCAACCAGAAATCAAGAGACTCGGGGTACTAGACTTCCAGGCCGCTAGGGGGAGCATCACTTTCGAGCCGTTGCCAGCGTTTGTTATTTTGCTCGGCCACGCCTTTTCTTGCTCTGTACCGAGCAAGTTCCAGTTGATCTGTTTCTTCATCTCCGCATGGGAAGCCCATCTGATGTCGTAACTGAATTCCAGAATCTGAGCCCGAAGCTTCGATTCGTTTATAGGTGTATAAGTCCGATGTGAAGGTGGTTGAGTATATAGATAACCCCTGAGGAGAGGAAAATGAAAGGATAAATGAAAAAAGAATACTTGGCACTGATAATCTCTTCGTGTTCATCAAGACATCTGTGTCCATTTCTCTCAAGAAAAGCCAAGAAACAGTGATAACATGTCAGCACTGATACTCTGGAAAAGTATGAAGCTCCGTCGTGTCTTTTCCGAAGACAGGCCAAGACCACACATCTCCTGTCCAGTGCTTTCCGGAAGTATTGCAGGCTGGGTAGGACTGTTCATGGGCAGGCAATAGGTGTGGCCAATAACAGAGTGAGATTACTGACACTGGAAGACTGAGTACCGGAACCAAGGAAGCCACCGAAATTTGGTCGGTTATATGCCTGCCTATCGTGAGAAAATGCATCGTGATCTGAAACAGAAACAGCAGCATGTGCTGTAACTTGAATTCTTCCTCGCGATAGCGGCGGAAAATGTCAGAGCGAAGCCAATTCATCCTTCCAATGCATATAGTCCTCGGATTGATATCGTGGGGGGTCTCTTCCATTGTGCAGCGGGCAACCCCCGCAATGTACTCTGAGAGTCTGTCTGCTTCGAAGCAGAGCCAGATGGCATTCTCCAAGCATTGATGCTCAGGGTTCAGCGGGGTCTCCAATCTTCTCGAGATAATATAAGTGAAGTGAAGCAAACGGGCGGAACGGTGAGAATATCTTGTGATGTGGATGATCACATGCTCTTCACTAGGTGAGAACCTTGTCGTAATCTTTCAGATCCTCCATCTTTCAAACCACAAAGTTGTCGGCTTCTTCCCCAGCCTTGCACCCATTCATCGTGAATAGGACCACTCTTTCCATGCCACACCACTCGTCGATGTTCTTGTCCATCCACTGATGGCACATGCTGAAATAAACAACGGATAACATTGTATTATGCTGAAGCATTCTCATATTGTCGGCATGAGTCGGGCTTCTCCGTCAGGCTCTCGATCAGGTTGTCACATTTTGAGCATCTCTTGTTGTATATGGTGTCAGCTTTAGATAAACCCCTTCATGCAATTGTTATATATGACCACTCTCTAGGAGAAGCCTCGGGACAGCCATCGGTCGTAGAGGATAGCAAACCCGATCGGCCCATAAAATCTCCCTATACGGATGCCAGAAGGGGGTTAGAGCTCGTAGCACAACTCTGCGAGAGTCACATTATCGGGCATGAGATTGTCCATATCATAATGGCCATCTCGGATGACAGTAAGCATGGTGGACATAGAACTATCATCTGGTTCAAGAGCTTATAACGCATGAGATATAGTGCGATTGAGAATTGTTTCGCTTCCCCTAGGAACCCCTGACCATGTCCGAAGGAAGGTATGGCTTTTATTCTGCAGTGCTATGGAGTTAGAAGTGTGGGCCGCTGTACTTTGAAAGGGCACCTGTAATCATGGGCAAGAAACCCAGCACTTGGATTTGTTATATACCATGTAAAGGCCTCTTCGCAGTTCCTGTTTGTAATCGTACCTCAGGTACAAGTCGTGCCAGTACTAACCCCGCAGATAGTAGAGATGATATAGAGAGTAGCAGCTATAGCTCAAAACCGCCGACAGAAAACTCCTGGGCTCGAGGTGAGATAATGACGCTGACCTTATGAAAGCCCAGCATCTGTCAGGATGTTGTCGTACTTTATATGTTAGGAGGGACGAGAAGCATGTCGCCTTGTGCTCCCGTAGTGGTATATTTGAGAACATGCCGCAGATACTCAAGGTAGGTTCATATATCCGGTATCAACATGTTTGCTGTACACGAGAGCTCCCTTGGGGGGAACTCCCTCTGCAAGTGAAGCCAGACGGGCTCGAATATACAGAGGAAGAGGGGACACAACAGAAGATGAGGAAGGTGCGCCTTATATAAAGTTTGATATAGAATTTCTCTAGGGCTTCGTTTCGAGGAATGACGGCCACTGCCCTCCAAAGCCTGGCAATTTCCGTGCTCAAGATGCAGTCTGTACCTAGAGTGACAGAAGGAGGTTAACGACAGGAAGAGTCCGCTGGGATGTTCCGCTTGTTAAGGCAGGAGACGTGATTGGCTCGCATTCCATGAAACCTCCGAGGGATTTGCTTCACATTCACTGATACCTACAGATGAATGGCTTATTACTACTACCTTGAAAGATTAATCTGATTCATGGAATATAATGGAGATCATCGCTAAATTCTATGCTGAATCTCATGAACTTGCCGTAGGAATGACTTGGTAGTTTATAGTACAAGACTAAGCAGATGCATCTAGGGGCAGATAATCGGTAGATAAGACTGACAATTTGCCAATGAAGCAGAAACACAATCGAGCAGGTATCTTGAGTACAGAAGAGAGATACAATGAGGTATAGATACGGTATTTCCGAGAAGATGCTAGTTGGCTGCAATACCGGCTTCAACCCCGTTATCTCTCAGGCATGTGACGGCACCAGATCCGGCGCTCCCAGCAAGCTCGGGCAGGAAAGCAGACGTCCCTGACGATCGCACAGACACGACCGGTCTGGACTGACCGGGGTATGCATATAGAATGTTCTAGCAGGTCCGATTATTCGTTCGTTCTTGGGGATATCAACTCGAGCGGGGTAGATGTACCCTCGTACTGAGACTAAAGCCACGAGCAGCACCGGAAGTTTAGTAGAAGCAAGAGCGACAGTGCGAGCGAGGACACGTCAGCCATGCCAGATTCCAGTCGGGATGGAAGATGTTTAGTATGAACAGCGGATGGGAAAAGCAGGATGTAATAAACTAGATGCAGTGGAGTAATTTCTTGCTGGTCACACGCCCGCGGAGGACCCGATCCAGTTAGGCTTGCCAGGGGCAGTGGCACAGACCAACCCCATCGATCCCCCCGGCAGTCTGCAACTGTCACCGCAGTCACCCCCAGTCGATCATTGCCTTATGAATTGTCTGCTCATCCGCATAGTAGACTACTGATACAAGGGGCTTTCGTCTTTCAATCCCCCTACACAGTACGTGTACTGAGACCCTGGAATAGGGTGGATGACACTTCGTTCTGTGTACGGGTTATACTTCCGGATGCAGGCTCGACAAGGACAAACCCAAGGCTGCATATCCGATGGTGCATCTGGACTCATGACTTGTTCGGCTCATCTATTACTGAAGATAGGTAGGGCCAGCGATAACACTAATAATCAGCATGAAGATGCCAACCCGCATTCTCCGGAACCGACATCATTGGTCAATAACCTAGCTTAAGCTCCCGGATATCAATAATCCAAATTAACATGCTCACGGGACCAGATGCAGCCGATGGAGATGCGGGTATGGGGCAGAATTCCGGGGCCGAACGCCCAATCTTTCAGGCAGAAAAGCCACGGCAACCCGGGAGTCCCAGAAGGGTAAGAGAGTGGCCCCAATGGTTACACTTTTCCTCAGATAGGGAGGCCTTTCAGCATGAAAAAATATGATGATCACATGGCAACCCCACGGATCCGGCTCGGTGGCCGGCTGCTCTACATTTGGAGTTGGGCCTCAACAACATCGTGAGCAGAAGCAGGGGCCAAGTACCATATCTGGTATGGCAATTATGGCTCTGAGCATCCGGGAAAGCAAGGCACGGTTCCTGTTCCAACGGACCGGCCATGTAGACACCTATTCTTAGACCACGCTCCCCCTCATCTCAATGATTGTGGCTGGAGGCGTGATCATGCACGGGAGCTAATCTCGACGTGTTTGAGCCTGGATAAATTGATAATGCATGGTATGGCCTGCTCCAGTCTCAGCGATGGGAATCAGGGATGGTGGGGATGTCGCGAACCGGGAGTTGGGATGGAAATTTGAAAAGCATCACAGGCTAAGGTACAAGAAGATATGACCAATAGGGGGAGGTGGATCTGTGATAAGCTTGCTGCGTGGAGTGGTACAGACACAAACAGCTGCCATGGGGGCGATCATCGAAGTGTTCATCCCTAGGAAGATGCATGAGGGATGATCTCCGAAGGGCGCGTGACCCGGCATCGAATGTTCGACTGATGGATTGGAGCTTCCAGGACTGCCCAGGCCCCGTGACTGGCATGGGAAGTGGTTCTGCCATCCAGCTCTGGGGAGCTTTTTCTCCCGCCCGCCGAGCCCACTTTTGCCCCATCCCCGGGTTGCTGGTTTAGGCAACCCGAGCTCCACGGTGCCACCACTCCGGTGACATGGCCGATGGACTTGCCTGCTGTTCTCGTCGGTATCGCTGTACCATTTCCTGGCTATGCTGTAAGACCGACGCTCCTTGGACTCACGATGCCTTCACGGCCGTATCGTTACTTCATCATGATTTAACCTCGTCACCCGTGGATATGAGCCCCTATTGGCCATACTCTTTACTTGACTCCCAGTATGTGCGGGGGAAGGAAAGTCTTCTTGTCACCATGTAATACCCGGTTGGAAAGCAGATGAGTCTACGCATGTAGCCATCTACCTGGCAGACATCGAGGAATGGTCGGCTACAATGCCGGACGATGCTGCAGGCCTTGCCACGAACAAAGTCGAATGACCAGCTGGTGGAACCTGACAGTCTCCCTCTATCCCAATCCGCCCACGCATTCCCCGGGTCTGGACCACATCCACCTCTCCCTCGCAGCTATTCTTTCTTGGGGGCTCGTTCCAATTTCCGGTTGCTCACATGAGCCCTGATGGCCTCTGAGCCAACACTCACCCCTGGCCATCGTGAAATATTTAAGAGGCTCGCCCATGGCATGGAACTCTTGTCATCATCGATAGTCGTCTTATCTACTCTCACTCGCAATTTACAGTTGACCTTCCTATACTTGTCTGTTACGTCTAAGAATATTAATCTCATCATCCTTCGAGTAACTCTACTATATACACAATGTCTGTCTCCTTTGACACCACTGATATTGCCCCCGCTCCTGTCCCCGTTGTACAGGATGGTCCATGTCTCGGCTCCAAGTCCAGGATGCCCGAGTTCAGCCTGGCTGGAAAGGTTGTCTGTGTCTCCGGAGCTGCCCGTGGCCTGGGTCTGACCCAAGCTGAGGCCCTTCTGGAAGCCGGTGCCAAGGTGTACGCTCTTGACCGTCTGGAGGAACCCGTAAGTGTCCAGAAGCAGGCCTCACAATCCTTTCTAACATGTCCTTCTTCTAGTCTCCCGAATTTTACGTGATCCAGCAGCGCGCTTTGGAGGAACTGGGCACCGAGCTCCACTACCGTCGCATTGACGTGCGTGACACAGAACTGTTGAACACAGCAATTGAAGCCATTGCCGATACTGAAGGTCGCCTGGATGGTTTGGTGGCGGCGGCTGGTATCCAACAAGAGACCCCTGCGCTGGAGTACACGGCTCAGGACTCCAACACCATGTTCGAGGTGAACGTCACGGGGGTGTTCATGACCGCTCAGGCAGTTGCCAAGCAGATGATTCGCTTCGGAGATGGAGGCAGCATCGCACTAATTGCGAGCATGAGTGGCACCGTTGCCAATCGGGTATGACCCTGTCACCTAGCCCTACTGGCTTCCCCGCTTTACTCGGTTCTGTCCTTGTACAACAACTGACTCATCGCCCAGGGTCTCATCTGCCCCGCATACAATGCTAGTAAGGCTGCAGTGCTCCAGCTTGGTCGCAACCTTGCCATGGAGTGGGGACAGTACAACATCCGGGTCAACACCATCTCGCCAGGCTACATCGTGACCGCGATGGTCGAGAAGCTATTCGTGCAGTACCCCGAGCGCCGGGACGAGTGGCCCAAACAGAACATGCTCGGCCGGCTATCCACCCCTAATGAATACCGCGGTGCGGCTGTGTTCCTCCTGAGCGACGCCAGCAGCTTCATGACTGGCAGCGACCTTCGCATGGATGGTGGCCACGCCGCATGGTGATGAACTCTCCCTATGTGCCTTGATTCGGCCACTCCGTGGTCTGCATTACATCATTTCTCATCCATATTATACTAACAGCACCTGATATCGCATGGCGTTGGGAGCAAGCCTCATCTTATTGGTTTATCATGACGTCTGCCACCTGGAGGCGAAGTTTTATTTCTTAGCGTTTTGGTGTCTGGGGAACGATTGGGTTGATCACTACCTAGAGCTACTACTGTACTTAGTATCCTATCTACATATACCTCTTCCAACCTAATCAATACCATCAACCAACCCCACCATCACCATCCCAACAACCAATAACCCTCCCCTCCATAAACAAAGTTACCCAAGTGTACCACTTAGCGCGCAGATCCGACACACCCAGCCACCACATCGGATCACACATGACCCCACCAACTTCACCATCCCCAACCAACCAAAGCTATCCTACACACACACCAACCAAGACAACATTACGCACCAACCCTAATACAGCTACCTACCACCAAAGATATTAATAGTTGGAATATTCGTATCGAGAACTACGCCAAGCCCACAACCCGGGGAAATCGCCTACCCCACTTAAATAGATGATGATCAACCCCGCATTCATCAACCAGGGTTGCGGGTGGACGAACGTGACATCGAGGGTGGAGTTCTCCATGGTTGGGGAAAGTTAAAGACAGGATTATAGTACGAGTTCAACTACGATCGAGTATTTAGCTGGATTATCTGTAAATGTAGATTAGGATTTGATTTGGAAGTAGGTAGTTGAGAAGGTTGAAGTTCGCTCGGCCGGAGAAGTAACGCTGGGGTTGTTGTCTTGTTATATGGAGATTGAAGGGATAGTTAGGATGATTGGGATGGATTAGGTTTGACGCACATGAGTCGGGATTTTCTCTCTGGGTGGTTAGTAGCTAGTAAGAGTAAGCAGGCCAAATAGGTAGATATTAAATTTAGTATGGAGGATCTAAGTTGTATCTGCTGACAATGATCCGGGGAAATCAAGTGACTGCGGGCTATAGATCATCTGGGGATTTATACTCTAGTAATCAATGTCAACCGTCTATATTACTAGAAGTAAGATCCGATCCCAACCGAGCATCTCACCTAAGACACCACTAACATCCAAACCCACACACAGATGAGATTGATCTCACCAACCCCACAAATTAAACATCACGGGCCTACCACGTGAACCCCCAAACTAAACTCTAGATCCCATAGTCGAATCATAACCCACACTCGGCGTCATAGATCGAGCCACGAGGCGAGTATCTAGATTAGGCATCAAGATGTGTGTATCGTCTTCTGGATGGGGTAAAATATTATCACGAGATAGGTTAACAAAATATTTCGTCTAGATTGGTAGATTGTATTTGATTGAGGTTGTTCGCACGGGTATTCGGCATACTTACCTATACCTACATACTTACTTACCGGATAATGTGTTAGTGATGTCTTGTGATATATCTCATGTCTTGTTAGCTAGAGATCTGTAGAAGACCAAATAGGCAATTCCGTCTAATGGCTTGGTGTCTGTGGCATAAATACTTGCGTGGAGTAATCTGGTGAATTGTGGCTGGGATGTGGCTACAGCTCTGTGAATGGCCTATGGAGTCGGATATAAGAATGGGTCTGAGGAATGTTCTGAGACATGCCATCAGATAATTATGTTCATATCACTATTCTGGTCTACCTACTATTTAATATACAATCGGAGATACTGTTTAGATCCAATGTCTTGTTCTCAAATCGGTCTATGAGATCTGCCTTTTCATATTTCTATCATCAGATAGTAACTTTTCGAGGTTATAGCATCCGGATTATCAATAACATATTCGTTATGGATTAGAATACTCTTCATTGCTGTCATCTATCTCTTAGATTAGATCAATAAAAGTACCCAGGCTAATACTCTTAGTACAGATTAGCCTCTCCTATTGATTGGGCAGCACGAAGGATTGCTTCCACGACGATGGTGTCAGCCTTGGCGTGCACGCCTTTTGATTGACAAGCATTGGTAGCCTAATATCTTTAATATATATAACAATCACTCTGTACACACTCAAACTAGTACCTCCTTTTGCATTGTCAATTGGCATTAACAACAAGACGCATCCCAACATGTCAGACGATGGAAGTTCTCTCATTTACCACAGAAGCGCTGCATCCTCCAGCAGCAACCTAGTACGTCCATCATCAACCAATGCATAACACAATCTAACCAAGTCAGTCCGAGATGAGCGTCGACCCCGACTACACCCCCGATATCCATCGCGGCATGCGAGCAGAAATCTAACAACTCTATCGCTCCGACGACCTTCATGTGTGGAAGACGTTTACTCAGATGGGACTGGGGGAGTCGAAGAGTGGGTTGAGTGAAAAGGAGTTGGAGACGTTGGCGGGGATTGAGATGAATGGAAGGCAGATCAATAATGTTGTTAAAACTGCGAGGTTGTTGGCTAGGCAGGAGACGGTGTCGTTGGGGTTGAGGCATGTGAAGATGGTGTTGAGGGTTGGGAAGGGGATAAGAAAGGATCGAGGAAGAATAGCAGAATATAGATAGAGAGAGAGACAGAGAGAGAGGACTCTTAAAATTTGCGTAGTAACTTTAAATAATAGAATATTCAATACATATTCCCTAGGAGAGGATCCATATCACACGAAATGACATGCGAACTTTAATCTTCCTCACCATTCCTTGTCCTTCTCTTCTCTTGTCATCTCCCTTCCTGTACTCCGTAAGCAGTCAAATACAGTGGTATCCCTCCATCAAGCATAGACAAACCAATACATAAGGATGTTAGATTCCTTGAGACGCATTTTGAAGTCACACTCAATCAGACCCGAGACGTGAAGGTCCAGTCGAAAACATCACACTACGCTTTAGGACAGGACCCTACCTTCTCCCCAAAAATACTGTTTTCCTCCCTATACCCCGATACAACCCTCACATTAAATCCAATTATTATAGAATGTTGTACAAGGTGGAATACCAATCGTGTACATAAGATAGTGACGTTGAGGAATAAACCGTCATATGAGCCCTATTCTTCAATAACAGAAACATATAACTTAAATTTAAGATGCTCACAACAACAAATCCTCGATGGTCTAACGGTCATGATTTCCGCTTGTCAATCCTAACAGGAACAAGCGCGGGAGACCTGGGTTCGACTCCCAGTCGGGGAGATTTCTTTTTCTTTTTTCCTTCCCCTAGAAACTGTGTCGTGGAAGTGGGAATATCTTTTTTTTGGGCGCAGGTTCTATGTAATGTGTGATGTTCTCGTTGCTTGAGGAAAGTCAGTGAGTTGAAAAAATGTTTTCAGAAGGATTTTTGATCTCAATTCATGCTGGAGAGTATGCAACTATTTACAGTAAGATAATATATGTCTCATACTACAATCCCTATCTTTCGAAATAGTACTAGTAGTTATCACAAAAGTAGACCGACAAGGTTGACTACTCTAACGGCGGGTATCTACTCTGTCCAAAAGAGATATTGGAGCTGGGCCTGAAGGTGGTTGGTAAAAGTTAGTAGTAGCAAGCATTCCAAGATGATGACTACTTACTTATTACACATGGTTTCTCTAAACCATGGGCGTGAGCAAGAAGGAACGGATATCTATTGTTTTGTCGGTTGTGCATCTGCATTGATGTTCTGTAGTCTCTGATCAGGAGCTTGTTAATGTCAACTACATGGTTCATTCAGGACATGTTAGAATTCGGGCCAATGAAGATTGATAAACGTTTCAACTAGGATAGATGAACAATCCCGTTTAATCCCGGCAATATTGGTTTGCAACTTCAATTGGTTGGATGACCAAGCGGTTTGGTTTATACCGCTGGTAAGAGAAAGATAGGTAGGTAGGTAGGTAGGGCTTTCCATCCGGGCCTGCTTAATTATGAACTAAGCATATCCTGAAGGCCGACTCTTCCTCGTGTAGTACACTTTTATCTCACAATGGTGGATGAGACCATGGCATCACTTCAGCAAATAACGTCCTTGAGGCTAGACAACCATGCAAAAGCCACCCCATGCAATAACTCTTCTTCCAACCCTCAACATCCCAAACCATCTACACCACGCACCACAACCCATTCCAAACCATGACATAAACATACATATATTCATTCCCTCCCCTACAACTCATATATCGTACAATACTCCCCCTCCCCCCTCCCAAACCCCAAACACATCTAAGTAATAAATCAACCAATATCCCCAACCACCCCCCTCACACCCAACTTCCCCACCACACCCTTCTTCAACCTCAACACCCTCTCAATCTCCCTCTCCCCTAGACCCTGCCTATCCCTCATCGCCAAAACCTGCCTTATAGTCAACGCATCCAGAAACTCCCTTCCCTGGAAATCCATTTTCCCCATCGCTTCCGCCTCCTGCTCCGCCGCCTTGGTAATGCGCTGTCGAGACGAGAAAACCAATAATGCGGGGTTAGTGGCTGGTGGGAAGACGGTTGGCGCGGGTTGATGCGTGAAGGTGCTGCTGGGAGAGTATGTTGGGTTGGGGGTCACGGGGCCGATGGTGCGAAGGGAGGCGGCGAAGTCGGGATCGCGGCCGTCGAGGTCGATTGCTGTTTTTGCAGATTCTTGTTAGTGGTGTTAGGGTTTGGGGAAGGAGGGGAGGGAGGATGTACCTGTTGAGCGTTGGGTTGAGGGGGTTCTTTGGAATGGTAGGTTGGGCCTTGAGGTTGGGAGGGTCTGGGTGGTGGTGGTGTCTGAGCTTGTGGTGATGGTGATGGTGGTTGTGATTGTTTGGGCTTGGATGCTGATTGGGGGGCTGTTGGAGGAGAAACGGGTTGTTTGGGATATTGCCGTCGAGCCGCTTGGGCGGCGGATCTCACGGGCTTGGAGGCTGAGGAGCCCATGAGTGTGTGTAATGTGTATGGATTGGGTGAATCTGGGGTGTGGAGTTGAAGCAAATGAAGCGGACTCTGTAATAAACTGTAAAGATGGCTGCACCATCGGGCCGGCTAGCCGCTTTGGGATGCTGGCTAGCCGTGCGGGTGACGTCAGCTTTTACGTATGGTTACTTGTTCTTTTCATGCCCCTGTACTGTCTACTCTATATTCTGTATCATATTGTTGAGGGTATGCACGAGTCCATCTTCCATTCATAGCTGATTACTCCTACAGTCATACAGGCTTATCTCAAGCCGTTCCACAATGGATCAATAGTCTCACCAGTAGTCCAGACTGGTGTTTACCGCAGTCCGGCGAACCGTCTGCCCTGGACCTCGCCCAGAGCACGGCTGCCGCTGATGAATGCAACAGTTCCGACCACTGCGACAGCCGGGAGAATCTGGAACAGAGTCCAGGAGGTATAGTACAGGAAGAAGATGCCCTCGATGGACAGAAGGGAGCCGAGAAACACGGCGTGAGGAAGAGGGGCCGACTTCAATGCTGTAGGCAGGTGGTTGACGTTGGCGCCGAGGAAAAGCCACTAGATCAGTTAGACATGTAGTTGCACAGGTATAGGAGAAACCTACCACACCACCGAGAACAGGCAGAGTAGCGAGCACCATCGCGACAAAAGCCAGAGAAATCACCACCGGCGGGCTCTGCGCATCGGCCTTGAAAATATGGTGGATCTCAGGGAGCTTTCCGTACCGCGAAACCTCGACGGTCGGCACAGGCTCGTCCGGGTTGCGGGTCACCGCTAGCTGAAAGGCAGCGCCATTGTATGCGTCCGCGTCACCGAAGGATCCGATCAGGAATCGGGCATCAAGAGGCTCAGAGGCGGACAGGAATTGAACGGGAAGGTCTTTCTGGGTCTGAGGACACGTCGTCAGCTGTGTCATGGCTCTACGGGACTCCGTCACCTACCAGGTCGAGTCTGGACTTGCCATTGTCCTTCACGTTGAACGGGTATGAAATGTCCAGTCCAGTCTCCGGGTCCTGGAGGAGCAGGAACACCTGGTGGGCGTGCTTCCCAGCGCGTCCTTCCTGAGCTGTCAGGGTCACTTTCAAGGTATCGGCGGATCCGAAGGCGACGGGCTTGGAGAGAGCGTTGTTATCGGGGATCCTGTCAATTGGAACAACGATGAGCCAGACTTTCAATTAACCCAAAGGACAGTGTAGAAGCAATGCGTACGTTTCCTTCACGCCAGTACCGACACCAGCGCCCTTGGTGTTAACTGACACGGTGGCATCAGTAAATCCCCATGTGGAGGCGGTCGCGGTCGGGATGGCGGCAGAAGCCAGCAAGAACAGCTGGAGGACGGAATGCCACAGCTGCATGGTGAACGAGAGACTCGACCGGAGACCGAGGGACAAAAAAGAGGAGGGATGGCAAGGACCGGGACGAGGGAGCTGTAGCTGTTGTAGGACTTGACGAAGGTCGGGCGACGGCAAAGAGAAGATGCGCTAAGATAAGCGCCCGCGGCTTTGGGGCAAGCGGCGGTCCAGTGACCGCCCGCCTTACCGGCGCAAGCCCTAATTTCCCGGCGTCTCGATGGAGTTCGGGCTGCCAAACATTTCTTCCTCCTCCTCTCCGGACTATCGGGTTTGCCTGCCACTGTCGCGATCCCGGAGATCCTCGACTGGCTCGCTCGTCGCTCCTTTGCTGTCGCACCATGCCTTTCAGGCTTTTTCTCTAGCCCCGGGAGCCCCCTGCGCCTGCTGCTTGCCTTTGCGTTCCAACTCCTCGCCTCCGCTTCACCGACGACCACCCTGGACTCCGGCCTCGACAGATAGATTGGGACGGTCGTGGTTACAATTCCACCGAGGATAGCTGGTTACTGGTACGTGGGGAAGCCTCTGGGTGTTTTGGATGCCCCGTGGGTCGCTCGTGCACGGGGTCGGTTTCCAGGAGGTGCCGCTCCTGCTTGTCTCCGTTTTCCGGATCGTCGTCGGCATCCATTCACTGACAACCCCTCAACTCACAGGCTCGACGAACACAGAACTCCCGTCGCATTGCCTTTCCGATCCAAGCCCCCTGATCGCAAGAGAAACCGCCCCAGTTCGCTGGTCACCCGCCCGTTGCCTCCGAGGTCTTAGTCGTGGCATAATCCGGAACGGGGAACCATCCGTATAATTAGGTTGCTGAGGAGGGAGCGATTGCGCACGGCGGACAACAAACAAGTAAGCCGACCGACCTGTGTTATGGCTGCGGGCGTGTGATGTTGAGTGAATGGACTCATTCACTGCAATGGTTACTAACAACACTAGTGGTTGGTAGGGCTTCACTCGCGAGGGATTTCGGTTCACCCGCTGCTTTTCCTCTGGATTCGACTCCGGTACTTCTTTTTCTTCTTCTTCTTCTTCCTCTGCATCACTTTCTCTCCAATATTAACCGTTCTTAGAGAGAAACCCGACGCAGTTCGTCTCGTGCTTCACGTAAAACCACCCGCGAACCCGAATCCCACTCATCGTACTCTTTGCCTCCCACGCCCCTCACCACCTCTTTTGAAGAATCTTTTCCCTCTGCAAAACGCCGCAAGACGCAACGCTCCGTCGCCCAAGACGAGAAGAACGTGACGTCTCAAGAGCCTACAGAGAACCCGGCATCTCTACAGACCAGCGTGTCTAGAAAACGAGACCGCCAGCGAAAGTCAGCCCTGAATAGCAGTGAAGCCGTTCACCTGGCGACTCCCACTGCCTCCACTTCCAAGCCAAAGTCGCGACCTGAGCAGTCTCAGTCGACTTTGCATCATTTTCTTTCCAAAAAACCCCAGGACCGACGCAAGTCTCTGGCTACGCCAAACGCGTCTTCAGCCAATCACAAAACCATTCACACTCACTCTGACGACGACCCATTCACCATGAGCACTTCGGTCTCCAGCCGTAAGACCCGCCAGTCCATGCCAGCCCAGCTGAACGGCCTGGACGGCGACAAGAAGGCATCTTCGGTGGAGAGTAGTGCTTCTGTCTCTACCCCGCAGCCCTCTCATAGCCGAAACCCCCAAGGTGCCAAGATGACCAAGACTCCTGCACAAGTCAGACTTGAGTCCAAGACTTCTACAAACTCTGCCGCTAAAGCTCCCGGTCAGAGTGGCACGAAGCCTACGACTCCTGCTGTGCAGCCTCGTTCCACTCCTACCAATGCATCCACCCGATCTCGCCGTTATGGACGCAAGTCTTTTGCAAATGCACAGTCGACGCCAGTTGAAGCCACTGCGAGCAACCGCAAGCCTACATCTTCGGTCGTCACTAGAACCAGCTCTCGCCCCCAGCGTTCGACCAGAAAGCTGGCCGCCGACGCCGCCATTAACCACCAATCTTTGGATCACTTGTCAGCCCCCAACACACCCTTCCGCCGGGAGATTGCCGACAGCATTGAAAGCACGCCTGCTGTTGATGACAAAGCCACCGGGTTTGAAGCCACGCCCGGCTTTGAGGTGGACACCCCGGGTCTCGAAGGCAACACTCCATACGGTGAAAGCTTCCCTTTCGATTACCACTCCGACATGTATCGCAACAACTTTGGTCTCGATGGTAATCTCGATGCTCCAGGGTCCCCCACTGCTAGCTTCTCTACTACTACATCAGCCGCTCGTACTTCGGGACGCACCAGAAAGCCCACTACCAAAGCCATGGAGTCAATAGAGTCAGAACGGCGGTTCCGTCGGAATCGCACACCGTCGGTGAAGCCAGACCCCACTCCGAAGGAAACTGGGGTTTCGGCTGGCAAGGCGCGCGTGAATCAACCCACGACGCTGCCCAACATGCCAGCCCCGGCTACGCAGGCGGTCGAGCTGGATCCAGTGGTCATCGCGAACCGGATGCTTGACCTGGCCGCGGTGGCCCTTGCCCCAGAATTTGAACCGGCGCCAGAAGTGGAAGTGTGGATGGAGGAACTTCGACAGGAATTCACCAAGAAGCAAGAGGGCGAGACGCAGCCCAAGCCCGAGACACCAGCGGAGGCAGGGGCTGGGGGTTCAAGTAAGCCCCATTCACCATCTGACGCCAACCGATGGACTGACGAGGACGGCTTCATCTACACAGGCCAACTGAACGAATTTGGCGAGGAGCTGGTCACCGTTGGGCCCGGATACGCCTGGTACCGGCCCAACAACACATATGGAGACCAGCAACTCCCCCAGCCCCCAGTCCGCTTAAAGTCTCATGAGCAACTGGAAAAGGATAGGATCTTTGGGTTTCCGCCGCTCATGGGAGAGCGGAACCTGCCTCGCGAGGCGCAGACTTTCTACTACGAGAATGTCGATGAGGTCAAAGCGTCGATCAAAGCCCAGAAGGAAGCCAAGAAGAGGGGCATTGTCGTGGATCGAATGATGACGGCGGCCTACATCCAGGCATTGATCGCTCAGCACGACGAGAACGCTGCGAAGGAGGGGCTCACTGAGGTGAAGGGGACCAAAGAGCCGACCCGCAAGCGGCGCCGTGGTGAGGCATCAGAGAATACCCAGGTGTCCAAACGACGACGAAGAGAGCCAACGCCGGTCCCCGAGCCGCCCAAGACGCTGCGAATCAAGCTGACCCTGAAGGGAGCGGCGGCGGCGGCAGCTGCAGCAACCAAGAAGCGATATCATTCCGACATGGAGGAAACGCCCGCGGAGACTACCAGTCAGGAGGAGCGGCCCAGTCCATCCAAGATTCTCAAGCTGTCGGGCCTTCGTCGCAATTTTGCCGTCGAATCTACTTCGACGCCTTCCACTCCTGGGACCGACACGAAGAAAAACACCTCGAATGGGACATCTGATACTTCGGAGGCGGGACCCTCGGAACCGAACCTGGGCACGACGCCTGGAGGGCGTCCTCGTCGTCGCGCGGCAGCTGCCTTGATGGCCGAATTCCAGAATCATGCTGAGCAGAGGGCACGTCGAGCCAATGCACGAAAAAAGGGGGGATCTAGCGACAAGCCGGATGATCCAGACCACGCCCAAGCCTGATCCCACGATAATTCTCCCCCCGATCTATTACTCGACTCACAACCCTTGCTTCTCGACGCTGTTATCTATGACTTTACATCACACATTCGGCTCCGTGGCAACCTGCGGAATGATCTGGTCTGACTCTTTGGTGATCTATCTATCTACTCTTGCGCTCATCTCTAATTTTTCCCTTTCAACATTGCGTGACTCTCAAACCTCAATATCAACCCGCGGTGTCGTTTCTGACTTGTGCGTGACTGTTGGCCATGGACTCGTTGCAACCGATCTTCGACTTGGATGTTAATACATCTCTCTCTCGACATTTGCGTGGCGTCGAACAATTTCATACTACCCGCGAGTCCTGTGGTTGGTGTGCGTACTGCTTGCTTCTCGACACTCAATCTCTAGATGCTCAATACATCATATGCTCATTCGCGTGAAACTCGAACGATCTCCTCCGTGGGGTCTATCAAGCCAACTTGATTATTCGGATTGCGGTCAGCCACTTCTCGACATAATTCTCAACGCATAGGGTTCAGCATCACACTCCTGCGTTACTCGACCATCTACATACAAGCAGAGTTATTCAACTCCACGATCATCGAGTGTGACTGAATGATTGATCATAGCTCACTTACTTCTTGACCATCTCAAATTGAGTTCAATTCACATGCTCAACACTCCGCATGGCCTCGAACAATCTATAACCCGCGGAGTTGTTTCTCTCAGACCAAATCATTGAGCAAGTGATTTAATCACGAGCATTCTACTTCTAAGCTCTTTACAACGCCTTGATGTTACATCATTGGCTCCGCGTGGCACTCGACTACTACACCAACCCCAGGAGTCTGTCATCGTTGAAGTATTGTGAACACGATCATGATCCATTTCATCTTTCTCTACAGGGCTTCCGCGTGGCTCTCGATTATCTACACCAACCCGCGAGCCAGTTACTCGTGAAGTTGCCTGACCTGCATCTCCAATCTATCCCATCATCGTATCTACTCAGCCTGCATGGCCTCAGACATCCACATCCGCGAATCGCAGCTACTCATGAAGCATAACCAAATCGCAATCGCACACTCACCCATTTCTCCTCTACTTCATCTCACCATCTACCTCCAAGTCACACCAACAGTCACCACTTAACCTCTTACCCCACCATCACGGAGTTTCGGACATCGTATTGACTTGATATTCGAGCATAGCGTTTTCTGCCAGGCAGGCGACAAGTTATCGGCGTTTTAGAATCATGCTTCGTTCGATTGTTGATGTGGCCGTAATTGTCTGTCTGTCTATTAGACGAGAAACTACACATCTCTCAGTCTATCTACTATTCAGACAAGATCATCCACCCCAATGTTTCATCATCGGCGCTTGTATCATCAGGGTTGGGCGGGCGGGCGGGTGGGTTGGGTGCTCAAACCGAGCTGTATTGTATTATCTTGCTTAATTTTGTATTGTAGGATGGGGATTATTTTCTCTTTCTGTAAATTGAATGAGCGTGAAGCTACTAGGGTTAATTGATTGTATTATGATTACTACACTACACCACACCTTTAGAATCTCACTTCATGTAAGGAGTACTGTATGGCGGATAGACAGATGCCTCAGGCAGACACAGTCCAGCCATGAACCAACCAGATAAACACCTGACTTTTCCGCCTCGCCGAATCAATCCATCCTCTCCCCTACCCACCCAGCATCTACTCTACATCTCCCTCCCTACCTTAATTCTAAATACTCAACCCCCAAACAACCCCCAAGATAAATAAAAGAGAAGGGGAAAAAATGGTATCCCCAACCCCCAAACAAAGAGTGGTCAGAGATCCGCACCTCCAACCATCACCACCACACCAACCCCAAGCACACCAAGGGCAGCGACCAACCACAACCCCCCGAGCAATTGGCGGAGCAGGTGGTGCTGCTCGACCCGGAGTGAAAGATATTCGCCAAACAAAAGAATATAAAATTGCTGCGAGGAGGTTAGATTACTTGCCTTACCTACCAGCCCTTTTTTTTTTTTTTTTTTTTTTGTCCGGATACTAATGAGGGAGTGAAATAGATGGTTATCCACGATGGTGGCATTACCGATTCTGATGTATACGTCTTGGAGTTTGTGGGAGAGGAGTATGTATCCCCACCCCCCTTTTTTTTTCATTGTTTTGGGGTGTGCTTTGAGGAAGGAGAGGGTTGTGAAGAAGTGTTGCTGATGATGGTGATTGGGATAGCGTATGGGGAGAAGAGTCCTAGGCGGTTGCCTACTTCTACTTCTACTTCTAGTAGTCCTGTTTCTTCTAGTGGTGGTAGTGGTAGTGCTACGGAGAAGGAAGGGGAGAAATGAGTAAGTACTAGGGTGTTGGGGGGATGCTGGGTGAGCTTGAGTGTGGATTGGGTGTTGGGGTTGGGGTTGGTGTATGTATGTATTACTATGGGTTATGAAATGTATTTTTATTTCTATACTTTGCAGTTACATTGAGGTTGATTTGGTTATAGTTCTGGTGCGGAGGGGTAAGGGAAATTTAGGGAGGGTTTATGGGGTAAGTACTATGGATGTATGCAGGTATGGGGATAGAGTGTCAGGGGATATGTGTTGTCTTCTTGCTTTGTGGGGGTGGGAAGGTGATGTTGGGAATCTGATGCTAGTAGTTTCTTGTGATACACAGAAGAAGCATAGGGGTATAGTAGATAGAATATGTAGAGATACAGGTTGATCAGTGATGCAGTTGGTAGGATCTGATATATACAATGTATTTGATAGGCTAAATACAATGTAATGTCTAAGCAATGTATCAAGCAAAGCACTCTTCCCAATCACCACCAGATCTGGCAAAACTCAGTCCCCGAACAAAATCATCCCGAGTACATCTGCCCAAAGCATCAACCCGACACCCGTGCAGAGGAACAACCCGATCATTGACCAACACTCGCACCAGAGGCTCCTCCGTTTGACACTGCATCATCTCCACGTACATCCGCGATGCGAAAGGAACCGTCCACGCAGACGAGTATCCGTCTGTCTCGGTGATGTTCTCAACAGTAGTCGACGATAACGCCTCGGTCCCGTTGTACAGCCCCAAGGCAAAGAGGATGGAGGTGATTCCGTTGTCGTGCGAAAAGTCAGCGTACAGCGTCGAGTTGAGCGGAAAGGTAGCTGGATTGGAGTCCAGGGTGTGGTTGCTGCTGGTGTCGTCGTGGACAGGCGTGTGGGTGAGTCGAGCGATGAGCTCGTTGGCATAGCCCACTCCCTGGGTCGGTCCGAGCGGGTTGCCTGCCCCGTGGCCGTAGTACTTGTCAAGAGACTTGAGGTAGTTGTAGTTGATCCATTCTTCGTGCGTGAACAGATCACAGAAAGGGGAGAGCTTGGTGTCGACCGTGTCCGTGGAGATGGTGTCAAAGGAGCACATGTCCATCACGTAGGTCACCTCTTTACTCGTCAGAGTCACCCCCGACAAGTCATTCTCCAGACGCTTGCGAATAGAGGGCACAAAGGTGGCGGTGAAGGTGGCTTCGATGTCGTCGGCTAATTCGCTGTTCTCAAAGACGGTGCAGGTGCCCGGGTCGAGGGTGTTGTTGGCGGTGCTGGCCTCGGAGATGACCACGTTGATCTTGGGTGCCGATTGGCCAGTCTGAGCGCGAGGGTCCTTGAGCTTGGTGTTCTGGAAGCCCTCGACGAACTTCTTTCCAGAGGCGATCACGCGGCTCGAATCCGAGGATCGGATGAACGGGACAATGTCCTTGGCCAGCGATTCGTATCGCTGGTAGAACTTGATGCCCGAATTGACCAACTCCTTCTCTCCGAAAGGAGTCAGATCGTCTGCGCCCAGGCTGTAGTTGTACGACTTCAGGAACGCGTACTTTCCCTCGAAGGAAGTCGCATCCTCCTGAATCTTCTCGATCAGGGCAGCGTACTTCTTACCCTTGGGCGCGGTAGGATACCGGGCTCCATGGCGGGAGAGAACCTGCGCAAAGGTAACCCGACATCCAGTCGGAACCTCTGGGGAAATGGTCGACTCGTTTGCCAGAGAAAAATACGGTGCGTACTGGCCCCAGAGATGCGAGGTCTGGGAGAAGCACTGGTAGCCCTGATCGACCGTGTCACACGTGGACTGGTTTCTCGCAGGAACTGCAAGTCCGAAGGAAATCCTGCACGACTGTCAGCCATTGTCCGCACATCTGGCAAGGAGAGCTTCTTATCGACTCCGATAGCGACATCACATACCCGGATAGCAAATACAGAGGAAGTAGAACCGCAGAGACGCCCATGATGCCTACCAAAACCAATTTCTTGCAAAGCTGCAGTCTCCGGCGCCGGGCATCACGCCGGACCGACCGGTCTTCATATAGGCCCCTCATCTCGTAGCATGCTGTGTGATGCTCTACCTCTTCAGGTTAGCAGCGCACTATGCTGACCCACGTGCAGGGATCCGATGGAGCTCTCAGCCAACAACTCCGAATGAGACGGCAAGTTGATGAAGAGTGGGCAAAGACGGGAGAAAAGTGGAGGAGACATGGAGGGAATTTGAGACTGGGGCCTCCCCCAAAATCGGGACCTGACCGACTGGCCTGGTAGGGAATTCATGCAGATTGCAGACGCGGTTGTCGCTTGTCAGGTTGCAAAGTACCTGCCGTGGGCGATGCTGATAGGCCCTCCCGCGCACGTGGACGGGCGGACATTTCCCGTTGGAGCTGGCTCGTTGCCTGAGTGCCTGGATGTTTGAGGCCAGGAGAAGCTCCCCAACTTTAGCTTCCATCGTTGAAGGTTCATCCAACTTCATGCGTCGTCAATTCGTCCATGGTATTATACACAGTCTAGGTCGTCCGCCAACCCCACACAACGGACGCTGAAAGGGCATGATCCCGAAAGATGACGAACAATAAATCGCCCAACGAAAATCATCGGCTCAATGAGCTGCATACAGCAAGCAGTATCTCTAAATTCAACCATGCAGATCATTCCATTCAATGTAAAACAAACGCCACCCAGCATATGGACCAGCAAGAAAATAAGAGATATGTGTAACTGTACGTGCAGAAAGGCAGACCAACAAACGTGATAACGACAAAACCAAGAAGCCACCCTTCACATTGCCACCCATCCTGACACCAAGGTCCACTATGCTGATCACACGAATCCTGCGCAGAGAGCTTTTCCATCAATGCTAAGAAAACGTCGCCTCCGTAAGATATTAAATCAGGCCGTTTAGGAACTTTTATCGCTCGCAGCCCAGCACGGGCTAGGAGTAACTGACAATAAGGAAAGAAGGAAGATATCTTCACCGAAGAGTGCCTCACGGTATTAGTAGCCCTCCCTGCGAGCCGCCGCAAGCACCATCATAGATATCTTCCCATATCTCAAAACTGCATGTCATCGCCCGTATCATCGTTTGACCCTTTCTGTTACGAGCTCCGCGCCCATTGTCCAGGAAACTGGGGCAGTGATCGTGCCTGCTGCTCATCAGGCAGGATACTCCGCTCGACATGGGTTGTTGCATACGAAGCCGGAGCCGTGGACCAGGTCACGGGCGGCCTCGTGGATGAACGGGCCATCAGGTTGGATGGCGCCGGAGCCAGCTTCCCACCTGGGCCAGAGGTGGTCTCGACAACCTTGCGGGAACCATCGGACGTGTGCCATGCTTCGCGCTCACGCTCAGATGCGGTCGGCTCGAAGGACGGGCGCAGGGCTCGAGGAGAAGCGGGCCTGGTGGGCAGCTGGCCTGCAGGTACCAAACGAGTGACGTGCTCACGAAAGAAATCTCTCTCAGAACGGTAGAAATCCCGTTCCTGGATCAGAGATCGGATCTCTTGGGCCTGCCTCTGCATCGCTTCGGTGTGTTTCCGGATCTCATCCTGCTGCCCAGCAATCTTCTGCTCCAACTGCATCTCGTTTCGTTTGCGGTTCCGGAATCTCCTGGACGCATCACTATTCGCCCTCCGTTTCTCGGCCTGGCTAGACGACCCGGACTTCAAATCGAGAAGACAGGGAATCATGCCAGGGTAAGGGGGGCTCTCCGGTGGGCCTCCCACCGCAGGCTTTTCTTCGCCCGTATGCCTAGATCCTGCCATTACTGAAGGCAATCGAGAGGCTGGTTCACTTTTGATATATGGAGATGTAGTGAGGAACGAGGGTGTGTGTTGAGCCAGAGGCGCGGCAGAGACGGCGGGAGATGACCGTCCGAGCTTGCTGTAAGCAGAAACCGGAGTCGTAGGGCTCGTTTCCTGTGAGCTCGGAGCAGGAGTAGGATTGGCACTTGTTCGACGGCTGTGGAAAGTTGGGGTCGAATGGATGGAGACTGGAGCCACTGCTTGATGCGTAGATGTCGGGATTGGCTGTCCAGAGACCGGATCGATGGTCAAGTGAGAACCAGGAGCTGGGGAATAGGAGGCTAGCCGCGATGCATGGGCCAGAGGGGACTGTGACACCCCCAATTTGGGGGGGTACCCGCCTGGAGCAGCAACGAAGCGCGCGGACGGGGAGGCGGGGGCGATGGCCTGATGACTTCTCATGGCAGGAGATGAAGATAGGCGTTTTGCTGGATGAAGGGACGGAGAAGGGAGATGGACGGAGGGGGATGAGGGCAGCCGAGCATGGGACGAGGATGCAGTCGGTAACTGCGACACCAAACCTTCCCGACCGTTTTCTGCGGCCACGACAGCAGCTTTTGAGGGAGGGTTCAAGATGGATTCAACTCCGAGGGAACGAAGTTGAGTTGATTGCATCGAGGGTTCCACAGGAGCCGATGGAAGCCAGGAAAGAGGCCGGGGACGCACAGAATCAGGACCATCGGAAGATGAAGAGTCATCGTCGGCGCGAGGCCGTTTCCTGTCAAACATACCGTGGTCCTCTGCCTGACGTGCTGCGTCATCTGAGGAAGAACCCGCCAATGTGGACGACATATGCTCCGATTCTCCTTGGATAGATCGATGGAGCGACCTAGGGCATTGCGGGGCTCCCTCTCTCTCCAGAAGAGCCGAAGACTCACGAAGAGCTGCCTGATGAGAGAGGGAGCCGGCTGGTTGGGCAAGATGGTAGCCTGGCAGCGAATGATATGGTGGCGAGGAATGAACCGGGTGGGAGTATGGAAGTGTCCCCAACACGCTGATCCCGAGGGTAGCCACGGTGAAAGGAAATGCACGGATCCACGAGAAAGTCGGAGAGGAGAGGTGACGGATGGTGGAAGGGATGAAGTGAAACGTCGATAGTATTCCTTTTTTGTTTTTTTTTTCTCTCGTTTGTTTTCTTCCCGACTTGGAGGAAATCTGGAGTTGCGGAAAAGACAGAAGGGGAGAGTGAGGAAGATGGAAGTACTACTACAACGATAGTGACCAGCAGTATACCGAATGTAGTAGGAGTGGCAGTAGTAGTAGTCGGTCGTATTAAAACAGTACCAAAAGCCAACCAGCGAGAGGTAGACGTTGCTTTCTTTTGAAATAAAATAGAAAAGATCAGATGGGCAACGAGCAAGGAATACAAAATATTATCTAGACGATGAATGAATAAATCCGGGCATGGGAGGAAGAAGAGAAGAAGAAGAACATCAAGTGAAAGCCGGAAGGGATAGGGACAGGGACAGTTTCAGTTGGAGAAGAATCATAAAGGAAGAACCCAAGCCAGAGAGAGACTGATGATGATGATGAATGATTTATTATTATTTATTTTCTAGGCGTGGTTTATTCTGGCTCGCGGACGGCTTTCCCAGTCAGAGCAAAAGGCGATCGTAGGTCGTTGACAGCATTCGGCGGTGAGGAACAGACCCGATGGTCAAAATAAATGGAGATAAAATAAATCAGTAGCAGGAATAATAATAATATTAATAAAAAATCCCAATCGAAAAAAATTATGCTGAGCGGGGGGGCGCCAAAAACAAGAGTGGGTGGGACCCCATGAGTGAACCCAGCGGCGTGGGAAGAGGAGACAACTAAGACAGGCCCCAGTGCCGACTTGCATGGGCGGATCGCGCAAGTCACGGCAGCAGAGGACGGACGACAGCAGAGCGCGCGCAATCGGCATGGCTGGAAAGCAAGCAAGCAAGCAAGCAGCGAGAAGCAAGATGGTCAAAGGGTCAGTCAGCAAGAGAGTTCGAGGTCCATGTGTACTTAGTTAGTATCCATCAGCATCCGCCAGTGCTTGCTAGGTATCCGTACCGACAGCATTACCGATTACACACAGCATACCGACATACATACACCCAGTCTTACTGATTACTTACATGAACATAGTACAGGGTACAGAGTACATACGTGGATACCACCCACGGCCCGACTTCACCCAGCCTGGACCTGGCAAGAAAGAAGCCAATGGATGATGCAGATGTGCAGCCATTATTATCCCACCACGCCCCCCTCCCTATCCTCTTAGTACCCAAGGGACGTACTTAATTAGTACCTATACCTGACTCGTACTTTGTGGTGATACCGACATGCATGCAGATGCATATCTAGATTAGGTAGACCTGGTGGTACCCGGTGGCCAAAAGTACGGAAAAAGAGGTGGGGGGAAGGCATCACCATGGAGGAGCCCCGGGGGTGACGGAACTGGTTGCCATGGACTGAATGTTCCCAATATAGCAGAGAGATAGATAGCCTAGGCTATCACTTAGGTACTCAGTAGGTGACTTGGTAGGGTTAGGGGTGGGCCATCTGCCTAGAAGCGCTGACGAACGTGGATGGAATGATCAACTGGGAAAACAATCTCATATTCCACCCTAGTGACTTGGCCATCTGATTGCTGCTTCCTGCTTCCCTGTCGAAGCAGGACATAACCGCGCCTCGGGAGCTATCAGTCAGTCCATGGAGGTGATCCCACGGGATCCTTCCACAGCTCCAGCTGGCCGAGGAAGCAGCATGCATTGATTAGGTACCAGGTACGTAAGATCGTAAGGGAAAGTCAGTCAGCTACCTAGCCAACGACGTAATCCGCTAACCACGAGCTAGTGGGCTCACTAAAGGCAACTAACACTGGCCTTGGGGCTGGGGAAACCGAAAGGTGCAGGTGAACCGGAGCGCTTAAACTGGGCGCGCCATCGCCATGGTTCAGTGGAGGCCCTGAAATACCTGCCTGGTACTTTACCCATACCGACCGATGAAGTCGCAATTCTAGCGGTGTTGCTGGGATCCTTACGGTACCCGCGAGGTATCCGCTCATGTACCATACCGTTCTTTCCCCCTCCCCCAATCCACTGACTCCGCCAGCACTTACCGCCTAGGTGCCATCTTCAACTATCGAGCATCCACGACCAACCCCATAATATACTAGAACAATCCCCCAATTGATTGTGATCAGGCCACTCGATCCCTAAGTGAATTCGACTAAGTTCTCGGTCATCCTCGGATTCGGAAGGATCCTATCCCTCATCCTGCCTTACGACGATCCTAGACTAATATTCTGCTTGACGTTCTAGCTTTCGCCGCCTCCACGGAGTTCACTTTCCTAGTCCATCTCCGATAGCCTTGGAGGAGTCCCTCTCCTCTTCAAAGCCTCAACCATGTCACTTTGCAGTAAATGTCTCTTGTGGATCTTAGATACCTTTCTATACCTCGGTATCATCAGCATGGGTGACTCGTCCCGGTTAGAAGCAGCACGGACCCAATGCAAGCCGGAAACGTGATTTGTTGGAGAAAAAGGAAAAGAAAAGAACCAAAAAAGAAATTAACAAAAAGGTCGGAAAACGGAAAATAAATTAATATTCAGGAAAGGCAAAGTCAGAGGACATCTGGCTAGCTCTAACCCTGGACGGAGCCATGTCGTGGCTTTGTGTTGCCGGCGGTTTTAGACCCTCGTTCTCCTCCAGGCGACGCTTATCCTGATGGGCCTTCCTGCCTATCTACCTAAGACTAGATGCCTTAGCCCCAGGATAGGTGCCGTGCCAATCCTCCTAAGAAGCTAAAACAAGGCCCTCGTCTAGTTCGCGTCGGCAGATGGGGCGGATGGCCGCGCTCCTCCCACTCAAGACGCCCGAATCACGATGTCTTGCATGCATGCGGGCAACATGCTTTTGCCTTCCTCCCCCAAAGTGGATGACAGACGGGTGACCGTCGTTACCATGTCACCTGCTGATCACCGTTGCTTCTCGCCCTCTTAGTTCCAAGAACACTTTCCTCCAGTGCTCCTACGTGCTGCCTCCACTCCGTCGTCCCTAAGTCGACAATGCCTCGACACCAAAACCACGCGAGCTGAGTGCCGTGATCTGTGTATCTGATAGCTTCCTTAATCCCACAATAAGCAGCCTTCTTCTCGTGGCTTAGCAAGGCCCTTAAAAACTGGGTCCGGGGGCTGTGAGAATCCCCTTTGTCGGACGCAGGCAGCAGAGCAGACAGGTCATCAAGAGGGCTGGCTTGTCATCCTGGAACCGTCATCTGAGTGGTCCACGGAGGATGCTTTGTGTTTCCATTCGGACTTTGTTGTTCACTCAAGTCGGGCCAAAAGTCAAAGGGAGGCAGGAGTGTTTCAGCTACGTCATTGGGCATCAACCGCCATGGAAACAACTCAGAAGCAATGTGCACAAGGTAGGCCTTGCTATATATCCCGCAAACTGCACTGCAATGAAGAGTACTCTGCGTCTGTCGATATGACAGCATTATACCCACCGGTGGGAATGTTGCATTACATCTGCCTTGCCGTACACTTCCTCTTGGCCTGAAGGAAGGTTCTCGGACTGTATATGATGGTAATATCACCGGATCAGGAAGACAGTCACTTGCAGGCTGCAACACAGCCCAAACACCCATGCATTAAGTGCAGATAAGCTCTCCATAATCTCGGTCAATAAGCCCCAAGGGCGAGGGTAGTCCGGAACTTCCTCTTGAGTGCAGTAAGCAAAGCCACCTAATACTCTTGAAGGAAGTAGGTCCCTCAGATTAAATTGGCTGGATTCAGTGGAGTCCGTAGAACTGGCGCCATGAAGACCAGCCGTTAAGGCTCATGGACCATTGGTGATCGGGCTAAGCCGGATTGCCGCGTTGTTTCCTGTCTCGCACAGTTGCGCCTTTCCGGTCAATTCTTCTTGCCCATCTTGCTGCCCATTGCGTTGCTTATTTTCTCAAGCTTAATGGAGGCATCGCTGTGGGGAATCTTCTGAGGGCATAAGGTTGAAAATTGGTGCCGTACTTTTTGAGGGTAAGTGGATGAAACGCCAGAAAGGTGAGGCGATAAAATAGACTATTACTACTATGAGGCAAACCTAAAAAAGAGGCATAAGAATAATCAGAAAGATAGGACAAAAAGGTAATACAAAAGGAGTGCTTGTAGATCTGTCCAGTACATATGTCGGTAAGGATCGGTGAGCTCCATGCTTCTGCAGAAAGTAGCGAATTACCTGCAGTAAGCTTGGGAAATTTCTCTGCGATCTAGCCGATCCAAGGGCCGCGATTGGTCAGAAGGGAAAAAGTCGTGGACCATTCTTCGTTTTCTGTGGACGAGTGGTCCCTCTGTGCTACCCCATAGGGACGGTTGCTTCGTTTAGTTGGCGCACCCAGCTGGATTGGGGTTCACCCTGCCACGGACAACTAAGTGACCGCTGTGGGAAACTGCCTCCAATACTAGAGGGTTTTCAGAGTGGGTGATAGGCATGGTAGGCATGGTTCGCTCCCCCACGGACGCGGTAACCTCGCTAGAGACGGCAAAGACGATTAGATAGCATCCGATATCCGATCTCCTTCACACTCAAGTATTGAACAAATCACCGCTGCTGATAATAGCCTAATCATTGTCATTCTCCTACTGGGTGAGAAGATCCCTTGGCTGGTACCGGCTGAATAGGAGGCAGTAGGCACATCGGTTCTGGAAGCCTCTTCTAGCCAGTTGCGGGTCGCGCCAGCTCGGTCTTCATCCTGGTTAGTCAATCCATGCCAAACTGCCCATTGTCCATTGCCCATTGGATTAGAAGTGGGTATCTATCTGCTATTTAGTGGAAGGTTTATGGTAGTGCTAGCCATGTTCTGTATAGCGGATGGAGTACACGTTACCTGATTAATATGTGCGGGAAGTGGAGTCCAGATGTTCCGTCCTCATTTGATTCATCCATCGTGGCGGCTGGACGGGACCAGGCATGGATGCCACTGATGGCGGAAGCCAGCCAGACGCAGCGGTCGGGACCGGAATCATTCTCCGTCTCCCATTCGTGTGCCTCGTTTGTGCTTTTCTCACTGGTCACATAGGAGATGATTTATCCTTGCACGTCGATTGGCCTGGAACCCTGTCTTTTCCCCCTTCCTGTCCCCTCGCTGGAGCCAATTCCAGTGGCCGCTCGATGTTCTGGGTCCTTATTCTCCAATCCGCCGCAGCTCTGTGCAGTTTGCTTCTGAACGACGCTAAACCGGGGAACGCCACGGGGACACAGGCGGATGTGGAAATGGGGACGGAGTGTGAGAGGGATTGCGTTAGTTCATGCGTTAGCCCATGCGTTAGTCGGAGGAGACGAGGGGGCTTTTCCCAGAGGAGCGGTTCCTGGTTGCGTGCTATTGACGGTTATCACCTTAGGAGACCAGACCATGGAATGAATACCCAGGCAAGATGGAATGGACAGGATAAGGTGGCTTCTGTCTGGGTTCTCGAAATGTCGATTGTTGGTGTTCAAGCCAGGGGTGGGAAAGGATTGTCGTTAGGCTGGCCACCTGACCTGCCTTCCTTCACAATCCTGCGAAGGCCTGTTTTTTTTACCAGAGGAGGAAGGTGTATTGTTATTTCTCCAAGTTATCAATCACGACGCCGTCAGATCCCAGCAAATCCAATTGATCGCCACGAAGGCTCCATGGCCTTGGATCCCATTGTTTCTTGCCTTTGCTTTTTCCTTCTAATTTTTCCCCTAGCCCCATTCTTCTATTGTTTTCCGTTTCCCTTGTTACCCTTAAACTCGGTGATGCCGCTGTAACCGCCCGTCAGTCGATTATCATCAACTACTATTATAGTTAATCTCGGTTTATCTCGTGCTAGTTGTCATTGTCATCCCTGGTCTGCTTCCTTCCGATGCAATTCTGTTTGATCCCCCTTCCTGACATTGTCGCCTCCATATAGCCCATAGCTCATCGGGCCCGAATCCCAATCATGGAGTACACAGGCAGGAAAACCTGCGCATCGGAAGGTATCCACTCTGTGCACTCCGTACTTTCGAACCCCCTGCCCTGCATCGCCTAGCTGGTATTCTTATGTACGTAAGAACGTACATACTTACATCTGTACCTTGAATGTACGTACAGTCAGTGTACAGTCAATAACTCGGTAAAGTATCGCCCTGCAGCCGAAAAGGAAACAGCAAGCAGAAAAAGAAAGCAAGCTCCCGTTCATCCAAGAGCTTCTGGACTTGTCGCTATCTAAGAAACACCGACCACCAATCCACCGGCTTGACACAGTGATATTCAACGGACCAGTTCGTCCGCATGCAAAGATTGGCACTGACTAGATCCCAGGGTAGGTAGTATTGCCGTAGCGCATGTGCTGCACATGCATGCACCATCCTTCACACTTGTCACCCACCATCTTGAAAGCCGAGCGATCATCAAGTTAGACTCCGTATAGGGCAGGTACACTGCATGCAATCCCGAGATCCTGGAGGCGGATGCATCATTATACAGGACTAGGACAAAGAGTGGAGGAGATAATAGCATTATGGACCGGAAGTTGTTTGCTGCCCTCTGCAACAGTCGGGAGTTCTGTGGTGTCCTTAGGCATCCCTGCGTTCAAGCCTGTCCAATGTACATAGCAGGTCAGCCAACGTAGAATATCTTGGGTACTTTGAAAGCGACCGCTGGGATTTAACTAGTCTTTCGTGCCTAGTTCCATTCGTTGCTTTTGGTTGCTTCCCCGGGTTTCGCATGCAATATAGCGGTAAGCCGAATGACCCCGTCCGTGAACGGAGCCTATTTTATTTGAAGCGATCTTTTCCTTCTGACAAATATAGTCTTGTTGAATTTTGAATTAACACTACATGTGATTATGAAATTCTGACCTCAGAATCAATCTTGCAGACACACGGCGAAAGAAAAATAAAGACAGGCCCGGAGAACAAAGAAGAAAGAAAGACCCGCTGGTCTGCTGACTTGCGGTCACGCCTGTCCGTACTGTCCAGTCCCATCTCCTCGTCTGCATCCACCATTCCTTGACCCGCCGACCTCCCACTTATCCTCCGGTTCGGAGACGGTCGAAGCAGTCCTTCATCCTTCTTCAACGGAAGGAAGGGCCACTGCAAGGGTACGTAGATGCTGCCACCAATATGCTTGAGTCGAGACCCAGCACGTATGATGTGGACGTGTTCCACAGCATCCTTTGTGATGTACGCAGAAGTACCTAACTGCTCCACCCTGGCTGTACGAATCCTGTGGCTAACCGACTCATCACTTATCCTGGACAGTTCACACCTTAGCTAGAACAGCCGTCTCGTTTAGTCCTCAAATTCATGGCTACGTTGATCTTTCAAGATGGGTATACAAGGCGAACGGCACTCCACCAGAAGCCCCGAGTGGTCTCCCATTGCTGGTGATCGACCAGCGGTCGAAATCCCTTATCTTTAAGCTAGTCGACTACTTCCACTAGACTACTGTGCTGACCATTGCGGTCAGTCTTGAAATCGAAACTCATTCTTGGGCTTGCCCCTGATGCCGACGTCGACTCTATAGAGTCGTCCTCCGTACCGGATCGAGTCCGGGAACTGGTCATCGTTGACATCATCCTTGGCAGTCGTGATGAAGAGTTCCGTTCCCACGAAAGTTGGGCAGGTGATGTTTCGGGTGGGAAACGTGATTTCACCAATGATCTTTCCTTCCGGCGAGATACGGATCACTCTTCCACCACCGTAAATGGCACTCCATATACAGCCTTCCTCGTCGATAGCAAAACCATCGGGCTCTTTGGGTTCCCCGATGTCGAAGAAGACTCTTCGGTTGCTAATGTCCCCGGTCTTTGCATCAAAGTCAAAGGCGTAAATCTTCCCGGTGGGAGAGTCGGTCAGGTACATAGTGTCATCCGCAGGGTTCCAGCCAATCCCGTTGGGAATCGTCACTTGTTCAACCATGCGGTGCAGTTTCAGATCTGGATCTAGCCTGAACAGTACGCCTTCATCGCTTGGGGCTTGCACCTTGGGATCGTTCATGGCCCCAGCCCAAAACCGTCCGTGGCTGTCGACTGCCCCATCGTTGAAACGCATCCTGTTTTGGTGACGTTCCGGATGAGTCAGATCCCACGAGAAATGCGGCACAAATCCTGATTTTTGACATACCTATGATCCTTGGCCGGGTCGTCCCATGCCTTCCGGATATAGGACAGCGCGCCCGTGTTGCGGTCGACCAGGGCGAATCCATGTTTTGCGGCTACGACGATCTGATCCTTGCGGGAATCCCCAGCATTCGCAATATTGGCGGTCACCCTACATTTTTCGAAGAAAGGGTTAGTACTGGAGCCACCTACAGAACAACCTCCCTGTGGGCCTATAGGGTGAGCGACATACCCGATTGACGCATGAGTGTCTAGGGTTTTCAGGGAGTCCGGACCTTGGGCAAGATCCAGAGCGTATAGTTTCTGCTGCCAGATATCGACGAAGCGGAACTCGTTCTTGTCCTTGTCGTGAAACGGTCCTTCCAATAAGGTTCCCGGTACATCGACATACGGCTACATACAGAAGCCAGTGTGAGGATCAGCTACCTAATTCGTACCCCACATAGGGTGATCGCCTTTCAGCCGAGGAGTATTTCAAATACCGTACCTTAGAGACCGTCCATTTCTGGAAAGGGAATCCAGACATTCCGATGACAGGCGGTTCAGGTTCGGGATCTGATCGGGAGCACCCGCGGTCAGAGCTGGATCGAGGAATCCTAGTCTATTTGAGGAATATGCACGGCGGTTAAGGCCAGATGAGTACTGGAAGCCTGGAAAATGGAGCAATGATGACGACCGTTGTGGGAGTACTGAGGAACCCAACCCGAGGGAAAGAATCGATAGTCGGGAAGTCTGAGAGGGGGAGCCTTCGGCGGTACCCTCGGTTGCCAAGCCAGCGTCCCCCCGCACGAACCTCATCGAACACTTTTCTGGTTCTTCCCCTTTAGCGTTAGGGAGCTCATGGCCAGTGGAGCTGGGCGACAACTCTGGCTGGCAGGTAGGCTGGCAGCCTGGCACAGGCTACAGCCCATCGGGCCACGACTCCGTTCTCCGTGCCAAATTGGTCGGTACTTTCAGCAGTGGGTAACCCGGCTCAGGTGCCACCGGTGCTAGCTACGAGTCTGGACCAAGAAAGCAGCTGCGGTTTCAGCTGAAGCTCGGTCGCCGCTCGTCGTGCCAATAAATAGACATAGTGCCTCATCGGATGTCCGTGTTCCTCACGGCCCAGGAAAGTATCTCAAACACCCGATCCAGTGGCCCTTTCCACTATTGAGGCCCTCGGGTCTTTGGTGGATACGATTATTGAAACCCACCGTCAGGCCCGACTCCACCGAATGGAGCTATCACCTGTCATGTGAATTGTATGAGCTACCTGGCCCAACAGCTTCGTCACAGCAAACGTGGTAAACTTATCAAATGAGGGCCCAGGAAAAGCAAAGATGAGGAGGAAGACAGGCCCCCACAGTTGAGTCCGTTTGATCAGGTTAATCAAATGCAGTCTCGCCATAACGCCAGCCAGCCCTGCTTGTCACTGTCAGTGACAGGGTGCGGCAGGCTTCCCGTGTTCCGCCTCATTTGTTCCAGACAAGGACCGCAGTGGAGCAACATCACATACGGGGCGATAATACGAACAAATAGGAATGCACCCGGGATCTCCCTGGGGCGTGCGGACGTCTGGAAAATATGGCGGCAGCCGGTAGCGGATTAGTTTAGGGCTTGAAGCAAGCTGCGCGACAGAGTAGGATCAAGCAATGTGAGTCCCGGATCTAAAGCGTTCCTTGGATGCAGACACGGCATATCCGTCCAGGGTCCCAAACTCCGGGACGATGTGGAAGATTCCCTACCAGTTGGAGGCCAGCCTTCTGACATACAGCCGTTACGACAGATTCTCTGCACTGACCACCGAATTCCTACTGAGTAAGTTGTACTTGTGACCTACGTAAGTACAGTAATAATAGGTCGCGATTACTCATACTGATAGTGTGAGAACAGGATTAAATGAGAGAAAGAATAATGAAAAAAATTAAAGGGTGAAAGAAAAGGAAAAAGAAAAATGAGAAAAAGCAAAGGCTGTGAAGGAGCAGCTAGGATGCTTCCAAATCCCAATTCCTTCGGGATTGGGTCGGCGCTAGGCAAGATCCTCGCCTATGGTTTGGCAGACTTACGTTGCTTTTGCTGGCTAGACCGGGTTACTCTAGCTGACCTATTGAGTGAATTGCAGCACAGACTAAGACTTTGTGACCCCCGAGCGGTCTAGCAAGTTGGCAACATGGCTATTGACGACCGAGAATCCGACACCGGCTCCTCAACAACGACACTGACTGAACTGGATCTCCATCTATCTGGGGTGATCGTCGTCATAGTGCTAATCGTACACGAAAGTGGCAAAAGAGGATAATAGGGTCGCGTCGGTTGATGGGGGCGTTGCCCCCATCGGCGGCTGCAGTGATTGACGGTCGGACGGCCCAACATTGGGTCCTCGGCGGTGCAGATATACGAACGGACGGAGTCTGCCAGCAGCCACATACAACCTTAATAGTTCATCCAGTGTAGCAGGCGGGGAGTGCAATGGGCCAGCTCAACGGCGATGCATCCGTTGGGCGGGCAGACAGTACCTGCAGGAGGCAAACACGACTGATATTCGAGCGAGCGTTCGGTGGACCACTCGATCCAGCAATGTGTCCGTGAAAATGCGGTGTACACAGGCTGGATGCGGCGTGTCATGTCGGTCATTCGGTAGCTGGGAGAACTGGCCAGCGGGCGGCGGGCTTGAGGGGGGGATTTCCCCGACCGTTGGAAAATGAGTGGTCACATTGACGGTGGGCATGGCATGTCGAGATGAGGATGGATGTACTTATGTATGCAAGTATGTCCAGATTTAGTTCTCTCCGCGCGGCGGTGCGATTTGAGCAGCAGCGCGCAAGGCCTAGGCAGACTCACATGATCGATTCTTCATGCACGACAATGTAACTTACATGGGGATGCAGCTGCGTACGGGGTTGTGTATCGTATGGTTGGTAACCGGTCAGCTCTGTATGGTAATACCAAGACATACATCCATACCATCGAAACAGAGTAGACCAAGACCAAGACCAAACCATCAAATAAACATGAGTTGATTGAAAGCCTCAATCATAAACCCAACTGACCCTGACTTCCAAGACAGAAACTATACCCCGACCAGCCAACACTTCAACCTCTTGTAAGCAGTCCCAGTCCCAGTCCCAACCCGCCACGACACACTCCAACCAAGACACACATGGGCTGCTTGCTTGCTGGCTGGCTCCCTCCCGTTTGCAACGCAACTAGTCCGTCCAGACCGACAGGACGACAGGGCGACAGGGCCAAAAAGCTACCGCTGACGGACGGAGGATTTGCCCTCCCCTCGGTAGGTTAGGTTAGGTTAGTACCTAACCTGCACGTACCCTACCAATGGCAAAGCAAATCGACAAATAATCGACGCTTGGCTGGCAGTGATTCGGTAGTGTGGTTATGTATGTGGCTTTTTTGGGGATTTCATGCATTAGTTTCGTTTGGGGGTGATACTTGGTAGATACTTGGGTAGATACTACTTTACTGGTGGGAGGGATATTAGGTTTGAGATTAGGATTAGGCTTGTTTGTTTGTTTGAGGGTATGAAGGATGAGTATTTGTGTTTCTGTTTCTGTTTGATATCGGTACGTATGTCAGTAAGTAATATGTACAATCCTAGTAGAATTAAAATTAGGTATTGGGTTGTGTTTGTTTGGCCCTCTCCGCATTTTATATGAGACTGGGTGGGTTGCAGTTGCCGAGGTTAGATAGATGTCATAAGGCTAACCCGGTACAATCCTCGCAAGTTAAGTCTATGTATCTAATATGTATCGAGCAATCAAACATGCATGCATGCAAGCAATCAAGCCGCGTTTCGAATCGATTCATATCTGAGACGTGGTGTGGTGTGGTGTGTTGTGGTGTATCTAGTCTGGTTGTTATGCAGGGTGGGTATCTATCTAGCTGGGATTGAGTCTTGGTTGGGAACGGATTATTCATTATATTTTTAGATGTTTTTGTGTAGGGTGTGGGTATGTAGTAAGTACTTAGGTACTTAGGAGAGGAAGAAGGAGGAAGGAGGAAGAGGAAGAGGAAGAGGATCCCCCACATCGTGAATCAAACCAAACAACACCCCACCTGACAAACACAGATGCATACATAGGTTAGAAAGTAGACAGACGGAAAGAGAAGGCCGAAGCGACCATAGGTTTCTGGATATAGTTAGTCTAGATACTTATATTTATCATCATTTTTTATGGTGGCTATGTAGTATGTACGGAGGGAAAATAAATCTAGGTAGAGAGAAATACATTTCATTAAGTATGAATATATCTAATAAATGAGGGGATTATTTAGGTTGCGTTGGGTATCTTAGACCAACCTAATCTTGCGGTAGCTACCTAACCACTACCTTACCTACTTACCTATTTACCCACCTCAACAACTGAACAGAGTAGATCATGTTTGTTTGCTTGCTCGTTTGCTTAATTACTTGATTACCTGCTTGAGCCATACTATATCACATTCACATATTCACCACTGTCTCTCTCTACATACAAACGATGCATTTAGCCTGAACCCATGACCACCAACCCAAATACGAGATGTATATACTAAGCAAGCAAGCAAGTAGTAAATAGTATCTGCATGCACGTAAGCCCTCTACTACCGACATGGACATTGATGTTGACATGCAGGATGCATGCATGCATATATTCACATTCATACTTACCTTACCACCCCTCCCACCATCATCACAACCATTTACTTACTCTGTCCATCCATCCATCCATCCATGTACGTATATACATACATATGTACAATATCTATCATGTAAGTATGTGTTTGTGTTTGTTCAACCTGAGTTGTACACACATACATATGCAAGACCACTAACTACTTACATACATGTATACATACCCCTTACTTCCACCAACACACCACACCACACACAAAACCATAGGAATGCACATCTGTAAGCATAGACAAGTATGTAGGTATGTATGTAAGTAAGTAGCCCAATTCCCATCCCAACTGATCCCATCCAATCGCCTTACAATCCCATTTGGAATTATCAGGTATCTATGCTTTTGGCTTGGCGGTACTTGGCACAGTGGAAGGATGGATGGAGTTGTTTGATGGGTGTGTGACCTATGCGTGTATGTATGTATGTATGTATGCAGATTGCTGCAGGGTTGTTGGATTAGAAAGGTATGGAGGGAGGGAGGGAGGGGTTAGTAGATTTGCATTGCGGTTTGTATGCATGTATGCATGTAGTATGGACGTGCTTGAGGGTTTACCTGGGTTTGGGTCGTGGTTGTGTAACGTTATTGGGTTGTGGTGTGGTAGATTCTTGTATCTAGATGTGGGTACGGAGTACTGGTAGATAGTAGAGATTTGGTTTGGAATGTAACTTGGGTATTGGGTATTACTTCAACTCGGCTTTTTATACATCACCGATTACTTGGCATACACCAGCCAATGTCGCAGAGACACATAGCTCATGCACCGCCATCAAGGCAACGTTCATCAGACTGGTGTTCGTCCTACCAGACACGTCCCACACGTCACGGTTGCAATTCATTCGCTATCACGCAACCGTGTCGCCTACAGCTTCGTTCCCAGGTTGACATGGATCGCCTTGGCCTGCGAGTACGCCTCCAAACCGGCCTCGCCCAGCTCGCGCCCAATCCCACTCTGCTTCACTCCACCAAATGGCACCCGGAAATCGCTGTCGTTGCTGCTGTTGATCCAGACCATGCCCGCCTCAATATCCGACGCAACCCGGTGCGCCCGCTCAATGTCCTTGGTGAACAGTGCGGCGCCCAGTCCATACGTCGTGTCGTTGGCCCGCGTCACGGCCTCCTCCTCCGTCGAGAAACTGGCAATCACCACAAACGGACCGAAGACCTCTTCCCGGTAGATACGCATGTTGTCCTTGACGTTGGTGAAGACGGTGGGCGCAATGAAGAAGCCCTTACCATCACCCACGTTCTTGAACGGCTCGCCACCGGCCGCCAGAGTCGCGCCTTCGGACTTGCCGGCTTCGATATAAGAGAGCACACGCTCGTACTGAGCCTTGGTGACCTGGGGTCCCTGGAAGGTGTCGTCCGCAAAGGGGTCGCCAACCTTGCTGGTGGCGGCCACCTCCGCCTTGAAGAGGTCCACAAACTTGTCATAGATGGACTCGTGCACCAGGATACGGGAGGTGGCGGTGCACACCTGTCCCTGGTTGTACATGATACCCACATGCGCCCACTTGGCGGCCTGCTCGATGTCGGCATCGTCAAAGACCAGCAGGGGTGACTTGCCACCGGTCTCCAGCGTGATGTTCTTCAAGGTACCGGCAGCCATCTTCATGATCTCTCGGCCAGTCATCGTCGATCCAGTGAACGCAATCTTGTCCACACCGGGGTGGGCCACGAGGGCACTACCGGCAACTCTTCCGTGGCCGTTCAGGATGTTGATAACACCCGGCGGGAAGCCAGCCTCTTTGATGAGGTTGGCGAGATAGAGGATGCTGAGAGGGGTCTGCTCAGCCGGCTTCATAACAATGGTGTTACCGCAAGCCAAAGCAGGACCCAACTTCCAGGCCGCCATAGCCAGGGGGAAGTTCCAGGGAATAATCTGACCCACCACACCGATGGGCTGGCGGAGGGTGTAGGCAAACTTGGCCGGGGTGGTGCTGATGGTCTGACCGTGCACCTTGTCGGCGTATCCGGCATAGTACCGGAGGGTGTTGATGACCTCACCCAGGTCGTCGTTCAGGGAAACGGAGTACGGCTTGCCTGGAGAGGGTCAGTGGATGACGAGAAACCAGGAATCACTTGAAGGCTTCCTACCATTGTCCCAAGTCTCGATCGTGGCCAGCGTCTCCCGGTGCTGCTCGATCAGGTCGGCCAGCTTCTGCATCAGGACGCCCCGCTCAGTGGGAGGCAGCAGCTTCCATGAGGGGTCGTTGAACGCTTTACGGGCAGCCTTGACAGCAGTGTCAACATCCTCTTCACCCGCCGCATAGACCGAGACGATTTCCTCTTCATTGCTGGAGCTGGTCAGGACCGATCCATGTGATGCCCGGACTTGGATCCACTTACGAAGGGTTGATGCTGGCGAACTTCTCACCCGACTTGGAGGGGACAAACTCGTTGTTGATGAAGAGACCCACGGGCTGAGCGTACGAGCGCCCGTTCGGAGCCGTCAACTGCACGGAAAGATTGGTCATGGTGAGTGGAGAGGTATAAAATCGACGAGGGGCAGCTGGGAGGCGGGACAGAGGCAGGCCACGCAGACGCAGGGGGACTCGGAGGGGAAGAGAAAGGAGGGGAGTGGGGGAGAGAAGAGGCATTGAGGTGGCGGAAGATTTTATGGCGAAGAGGGACCTGACTGACTGATAGATAATCAATGGATGAGACAGTGATTATTAGCGCATGGCGATTACGGATGGATTGCCGTGAAGCTTCCCCGCCAGCGATAACCGGAGGGCGAATGGGAGGCGTTGTCCCCGTGCGGCGGCCCCTCTTCGCATACACCTGCTCTTCTCGATCTTTTTCTTCACCTTTCCCCCCGACGCGGAACTCACTTCCATTCTCACTCCCCGATGTCTCGCCAGTCGCCACTGCCATGGAATTAGGCTCAGAAGTCCGAACCCCGTTCCTCCGTCCACCCCGAGCCGTTCATCTCAACCTAACTCCATCCGCAGCTCCTCCGCACTTTTTTCCCTGATCCGGCCGGTGCAGCATCTCTCCTCTCGCGTGCATGCAGCTGCATCCTGATCCCCAATCATCGCCCTTCCGACTCCTCCAGCTGGCTGCTGCGCCCTGAACCTCGCCACGTCCTCCGCCTACCGTGCCCCATCGATTGAACCCACACCACGCCATCCACTACAACTACATTGATCGGTCGGGATAGCATACATAATCGTGGACAAGGGAAGCCTGCACCGGACAAAGGGCACTGGCCCTTTGATCGAACTACAGCGTGAGCTGCTCCCCCTGGCACCTTGCTCGATTGTATGCATCAGATCGTGCGCAGAGCATGCGCTAAATGCGTTCATCAGAAGCACCAAAAAAAAATCCCTTGATTGTACAGAAATAACCATGCGTATCGAATTTCCACAAGAGTAAGTCATCCCAGAGTCGCTACAATGAAAATCGCTTTATCCTTTACTCGCTGGATCCAGGCTCGTCGCCTCCAGCACTGTCATCAGTCGAGGCTTCGGCTGCCTCAGCCTGGAGCTCGTTCCCCTCTGCGAGTCCCATAATGTACCCCCATTCGGTGGCACTGACAGGCGTCACGCTCAGTCGTGACTGCTTGAGCACTTGTAGGTTCTCAAGGGGACCTCCGGCGCTGGCATGTGACTTGAGCTCGTTCAAGGTAACGAGGCTCTTGAACTTGCGCTGGAACTCCACATGGACCACCTGCCACTTGGGGTCATCGCGCTTCGACTTCTCATCGTAGTATGGGTGGGCGGGATCGAAGGCCGATTCTAGATATGCGCCATGTTAGTGACCATACTGTGTACGTTAGGGGCTTGTGTTATGACTCACCATCAGGAGAGTGTTCTTGCACAATCTCCATTATACCCGCAATACCGGGGACTTTGCAGTTGGAGTGGTAAAAGAAGGCATAGTCGCCCTTCTTCATCTCCCGCATGTGTTTTTGCGCTGGGTCTGTGAGCCGGGGTGCTAGTCTATTACTAGTGAGTTCACTTACCAACAGGGTTACGCACACCTAGTAGGAGGTTAGCAGATGTCAAACATGTTATTTCCTGGAGAAAACGTACCGTCCCAAGGCTCGGGCTCCTTGCGCTCCCGCAAGTCATCGATGGAGAATTTGACATCAACACCCTTCTCCATCCGTGAATCTGGCTCAGCCTTCATTAGCCAGTATGAGCGCTCGTCCGAGGATTTGGCATCAGCTGTCTCTGTTTTGGCCTTGGACGGTGTAGAGTTGGTTCCATTCTGGACTGGGGTCTTCCTCGGTCTGCCGACGGGCCGTCTGCCTTCCTTGGGAGTTGTAGGATTGGAGGGAGTAGCTAGTATGTGTCAATCGATTTTGCACCAATCCCATATCGAATATACCGTCTACAGAGCGGCGGAGAATGAAGGAACTCGTAGTGTGGTCGACACGTCGGACAAAGAATATGAGAAGAGTGTACTGACGGGCATTCGGGTCTTTACGAGGACGGCCACGGCCTCTTTTGGGGCCGTCAGGACGCTTGGGAGTGCTACCCTCAGGGTACTTCCTTGGGCGACCCCTCTTCCTCTTCTCTGCGGTAGCAGGAGTCTCGGGAGCGGCCTGCTGAAGAGAGAGATTAGCTTGGCATGATTAAGAAAGTCAAGAGACAGATCGTTCCCCGTTCGTGTTGACGATGTAGCGTCGATCCTTTCTATCCTTTGGGAAGGGATACGGCGAAAACACCATGAACAGCCATTGGGCGGCGATCGCGTATTGGACGGCCGACTGGTTGGTGCCAGGACGCGCTACCTCACGGGTATCCACGAACTTGTAAATAAAAAATAGCCTACCACTCTCTTCGCAGCAGGAGAGCCGGATTCCTCAGCGATTGACGCGCTCTCCAACTTGCGTTTTCTTTGGGGTGGCATGGTTGGTGGATAGTTGATGGGGGATGGATATCTTGCGATAAGATCCACGGAAGTTGGGGAGACGGAAGCAAAGATCAAATCGAGGTCAAAAAGGGACAAGAGGAGATGACCAAACAAAGGGACCAGCCAGTCAGGAGCGAGGATGCGGGGAAGCGCTGGAGCAGTTGAGACACGAGGATCCAGACGCGCCTAGAAGTGAGCCAGCCAGCCAGTCAGTCAGTCGGTAATATTTAGTAGCACTTGCATAGAGGAAGTGCTATGAATGTTGGTCACAGAAACAAACCTAGGATAGACCAGAAATCTCCTCTGCAACAGAAAGGAGCGACTAAATGGAACTGGCTTGGGCAAGAATCATAATAAACCAAGCAAGACAGGTGAAGCTCTTTGCGCCCGGGGACGAGTGGACGAGTGGACGGGTCAAGCTCGTCGGGACGCGCAGTGGATCCCCTTGGGCGATCCGCCTGGTCACGTGGCACGGACGTGTCGCGGGTTCAGGTACTTGTCAGGTACCAGGCCTTCAGGCTCAGGCCCGGCCAGAAAACCAGGAAATGCGAGTAGGATGGGGTTTTCCTCACTCGCCATTTTGAAATCAGTGCCCCGTGAGCATATCAGCCCTCGGTGTACAGTGTAGACCACTTAGGATCGGGATTCTGCCTAGCTTGAACCTGTACCACCTGCTACATCACCTACTATTAGACACTATCTCAATATTTATCCCGTTCATCCAGCCTCCTCTTTGCTAAGTCCGGTTAACAAGTCTGCAGCACAGTGGTAATTGGCCACGGTGATCTCCGGATCTAGGTCTCGGTCCACAGAGAAGGCCCGACTGAGACAGGCCTTGGTTTCAGCTCGAGCATAATAAGATAGAAGTATTTGCTGCAAGTCAATGTTTGCCTTTCCGCATTCCAATACTCACTGGTTGTCTTATTCATGCAATGACTTAGTGGTCAATCGTCGAACAGAATCCGAGCAGAATCGTGCATTTTGGGTATCTCTTTCATACATTCCACCTCGGTGGCTCTGATACCTGATATGGATAGGTAGTAAACAGCCAGCTGCAGCCTAAGAGACAGTGAGCAGAACCCATTTTTCGCCGTATCAGCCCCTGCTTTGTATCGTGTCAAGTTGAGCGATCCGATGAACTTGGTTGTCAGAGCGATTTTCTCCTCTAATGATCGACCACAATCTGCTGGAACCAGTCTGACGCGAAGTTGTCGAGAAATTCTTTCTTGGGATTTTAGCATACGAATCCTCGTTGAGTTTCATCATTGAAATATCGTCTGTTTTATTTTTCACGGCCGAGGGCCAGTTCTGTGAGCATCGATCGAGAGCTGATCGACCCGAGGCCTAGTAGAATAATTGGCATTTCACTTGCATGATGCCAATATTGATCTCAGCGGGATTCAGTGTGGTGCTGATACTATATATAGTATCCTCTGATGCCTTAGACTGAACTGACCAGTACCACTGAGCGCGCATGGAATGATTGCCACATAACCACACCCTCATTTGTCATTGATCGGTTCCTTGGTAGGATGTACCGAGGGTCTTTGATACTGTGAATGCCAGTGAGTTCTCCAAGTGGTGTACAGCGGCGATGATGGTAGGCTTCCAATTCACGAAGCTAGTTACATATGTTGGAAGGCCAAACGGACGTAGCGTCATTGGCCTATATCACGATTTGGTTAGGTCATTCAACCTCGAACTTCCAAACGACAGTAGATCCGCCTCCCGCGGGGACGGAGATGTGTATTGAACATGGAACATATGTACACTCGCTTTGGGACGGATTTCGTTGCAAGGCAGAATATCCCCTATATATCCACAAAAAACCGTTGCATCGTAAGGAGCATGTTCGTGTATCGGATATGCTGGATCCGGAAGATGCTGCATCACTCCAAGCCGATTATAGATGGTCGGATAATGGCAGTGTCTCTCTGGAATATATCATAGTTCCGCGGCCAGCTCTTTACCTTGTGCCTCCTCTCTCGATGGAACCTTGCAAAGGAGCGGGTCAATCTGGGTCATTAATACTAAACATACCGGAAAAGGGCTTCTCGGGGACCTCAGGGGATGATGTATGAAAAGTAGTGACGGCGACCTTCCCAAGGGATGTTCTTTTCACAGTAGTTGCTTTTTTCCTCCGGCTTTGACTACCATAGTAGCGTACCTAGATACTGGATCAAAAACCGCCAGAAAGATGGGAAGGACGACGTGCACAATTGCGCCATCATGCCAGGTCACCATTGGCTCCAACGCATACGATCATCCGCCGAGCCATTTTCTCGTGAGGCAGTCGGCCGATAGATCTCGGGTGAGAACCAATTCCAGACGCTGGAAACCGATCGAAATCAGCAGATGGGTTCGCCGTAGTTGATGATTTTCCGACAGCGAGTTGAGTATGTGGTAGTCCAGTGTGCGCTGGATATAGAATGTTGACAGGAGATGAAAAAATGCAGGAGCATGACCCAAAGGCCTCGCACGGTGCCCCTTTTAGCTTAGGCACAGTGCCGGAACTAGAGGACGGTAGTGTGATAAGGTCATGGTTCGTCCCTTGGGTTCCCTTGGATGCTCTTCCGAGCTGACGGCCTGAGGCCGGCACGGGGGAGGGGCTGTTCCCAATGCGGATGACACTAAACATCCCACCCTCAATGAGCTCATGTGGATCCAATCACCGCCATTCTGCCTCCTGGGCGGTGGCAGATTGCGTGATCGCGATCGCCCATCCGGGCCTGGCTGGAGGTTGGAGCCTTGGAGGGGCATTCGAGCTGTGGTGAATGCTGTCCTCCAGAGTCCATCCCCATCCATCATTCCATTGCGACCTCGGGGCTCCCTGGGGTATATTTAGTACTTCCGACCTCCTCCTCCGCATCATCTTCCCTTACTTCCCATCCATCCTTTTTTCCAACACCACCCTAACAAAAGTTCATACCCACCGCTCTATACCCCCCCTCACTTTCACAATGGCTCAGGAACGTGCTCCGTAAGTACTATGACCACTCCCTGTCCTTCTCAGGTTATCCAATCCAATTCTAACATCCGGTTCTTCAGTCTCCGCCTTGGCTCTGTTGCCCCCAACTTCGAGACCGACACCTCCAACGGTCCTATCACTTTCCACGACTTCATCGGCGACAGCTGGGCTATCCTCTTCTCTCACCCTGTTAGTTACCACCACCGTCATGGATACAAGCACACAGAATGAACGCTAACATCTCCTTTAATTGGTATAGGATGATTTCACTCCCATCTGCACCACCGAGCTTGGTGCCTTCGCCAAGCTCGAGCCTGAGTTCACTGCTCGTGGCGTCAAGCTCATCGGTCTGAGTGCCAACGGCACTGAGTCCCACCACGCCTGGATCAAGGACATCAACGAGGTCAACGGCTCCAACCTTACCTTCCCCATTATCTCCGACCCCGACCGCAAGATCGCCTACTTGTACGACATGGTGGACTACCAGGACACCACCAACGTTGACTCCAAGGGTACGCCATTCCTGCTTCGTAGACAGACCCATGAGTTCCCGACTAACATAATTCAGGCATGGCTCTCACCATCCGCTCCGTCTTCATCATCGACCCCAGCAAGAAGATCCGTTTGATCATGTCCTACCCCGCCTCTACTGGTCGTAACACCGCCGAGGTCCTCCGTGTTGTCGATGCTCTGCAGACTACTGACAAGCACGGTGTCACTTGCCCCATCAACTGGCTCCCTGGTGACGATGTTGTCATCCCTCCCCCCGTCTCCACCGAGGATGCTCAGAAGAAGTTCGGCGATGTCCGCATCGTCAAGCCGTAAGTTGTCCTGATCGCGAAATGCAGATGTTATGTGAGTACTGACATAATGCTCTAGTTACCTGCGTTTCACCAACCTCAAGAAGGAGTAAATTATGACACTGTCTGACTCGATCGACTTCATCTAAACCTCCACGGAGGCGTAGTGAACCACTCATGAACTAATCTCATGATGGGGTTGATAGAGAGACGGTATGAAAGTTATGGCTTGATGTGTAATAATTTGATACCTCATGACAAAACAAATTGAATATTTGAATACCTGAACAGTATGGCAAAAGACCATCTAGATTTTCCGGGAGCGGAATGCTGCTGCATGATGGTGATCCTAACGCAGGAACAGTGCCTGGTTGTTTTGGTTCCTGCATCGCAGCCCACACAGTAGTAGCTGGTAATATGATCCGCAGTCTGGCCCAGTCGGGTGGCAATATGTACCTGATGTACCATCTGCATGGGAACACACGCCACACCATTGGTAGTTATTAAGGGCGAGACAGGCCAGGTGACACATCTGCCCAAATCCACCTCTTAGATGAATCGTGTTCCATTGTCATCAGCCTATTAGTCGGAGATGATCATAAGCGGTAGAAGGCTACATACACCCCCAGCATCTCAAACCTTCATGCCCACTACTCTCCCATTCCTAATGTTGATATATAGTACAGCCCCCCCTCTACTATTCTTACCGAGATCGGACCGAGACTAAACAGACTTATCATACCCACCATACTCAAGTAGGCTTTATTATCACCTATCCAATAACAAGCAAGAGGTTCGGGCCTGTCGGCTTGATATATATCAACTGGCTCCACAACGACCATAGTTCTCGGTGTAGATAGGTTGCTATCTAATAGTCTCGCCTGTGTTATAATTAGTACGTAGGTATTAGCCCGAGAGGGAGAACCTCTCAATTGCGGGAAAATCGTCTAACTCCGATAAAGCCCTTGGATATGATCTGTCACAGGGATTAGTTGGCCTTTCGGGTTGGGATCATAGGTAGTAGGTATCTATTGGCTGGATACCTATCTACCTGACCCTCACAGATTACACTTCGGTCGTGGTATCTAGGTAGTGGTTACGGCGACATGGTCGGTACTATCTAGTAGTCTTCACCCTTCAAGGAAAGGTCCACTCAGTGTGATGTATTTGGTTGCATTGCTCTGGTCCGATCTGATATGGCTATGCTGTAATATTACGGTGGAAGCGAGAGATCGGGGTACGGAGGCGCTGTTTACGCGGTCTCTTAGGTAGAGGGCGGGTGGGTGAGTGGTTTGTTAATATCTTATAATTATGGCTTAAGTTGCAATTGGTATTTGGGTTGTATAAAGGAGGACAAGAAAAGCGACTGTTTCTTTTTCGCTTGAAAGAAATTAATTGGCTGACTGAATCCACATGTATAAAAGCAACTTTCGTAAAGACATTAAACCCGACTTTGGACGTAATTTCGTTGACTAGATAAGACCCATTGTTGCCAGCGAGACCTCTGATCGTTGTTGACGCTCACGCCGTTGTCTCCGAGATCGTCGGCGGTAAGGCCTCTTAGCTGCTCGAGCTCAAATGAACGAGAGGTGCTGCCCGGTAGGGCAGAATATAAGTAGTCCATGTTGAGGACGGCCTTGTGAGGGGGTAGAATGGGCGTGGGTTGCACAACGATGGCAAGTGTCGGCGTTTGAGAGCTACCGGCACCGTGTCCGATGGGGTTGGGGTTGGTGCTGGCATCAAAATGACTCGCGTAGTCGATGCCACGCAGGTCTATGTGCTCGAGATAATCCATGTCATCATGTAGGACGGAGAGGACGTCGCGCCATCGCCCACCGGGGCGAATATAGATACTGGCGAGTCGGATGTCGCGGAGCTGGTGCCTGTGCCGGCGGATGAGCGCGACGATTTCTTCCGACCCGAGGCGCCAGCCCTGGATGCTCAGCGTTCGGAGGCCCTTCCACTGGAGGTGATGGAAGATCTGCTCTAGAGCGAGGTCTAGCGGCGCAATGGTTGGAAAGCCCAGATGGATGGTAGTGAGATTCTTCGCGGCTAGAAAGAATTTGTAGAAAACGCTGGAGAGCGTCTCCATGTACGTGGACAAATTGGCTGCGGAGTGGAAGGTTACGTCCAAGCTTGTCAAGCGTGCACCCAGGGCGGACAGACTGGTGGACGGCGCCTGTAACAGTCTCACTGTCGCCTCCGGGCTGATCTGTGGGCCGACAAACCTAACAGAGTTACAATTTGACTCCAGCAAAGAAATGCTTAGGTTTGTGACAGCTCTGGTACATGCTGGTTCCCAATCCAAGCGGGTTGTCCTTCCCAACGAGTGTTCGCGAATGTGATCAAGTACTTGTTCGTCCGCTTCATCCTGCAACCGGAGGAGTTTGACCTGCTGGAGGGACGAGAATGCTGCCATGGCGCGTCGCAGCACAAGCAAATCATGGTTGGAATCGATTATGTATCGTTGGTATTGGAGCCGACACCGGTGCACGGAGGAAACGGGGAGGTTGTCTACATCGACCCCATCTAAGATCTGATGCCATCCTAGATGATTATCAGCTGCGCGATCTCAGCACGCGGGGCAGGTCTTCAGAGACGGTACCGCTTCCTTGGTAGAAGGGTCGCACCATGTACGTAAAATATCTGACATGGCAGGCTAGCTGCATGTTCAGAAGATCCTCCAACCTTTGAAACTCGTCGGACGAGAATCGGAGTACAAAACGAGCGAATTTCCGCGGCGTGCCAATTCGCTGGAACCTTCTACAGACGAGTCTGAAACGATCCAAGTCGGACTTCTCGCCAAATTCATGAGCCGAACCATCGCTGGAGTCGGGAGACGAGCCGTGAGGACTCGTTGGGGATGGTTCCGGCGAGAGATCTTCTGAGCCCAGAAGGAACGAAAGTATATCGCTGATCAACTCATCCGCCAAGTCTTCAATGCGTCGCGAATTCTCCATGGTTTTCGCACAGCGAAGCAGCCGCGTGGTCGGCTGCTCTGGTCACTGGCACCAACATGGAAACCAAGCCAGGTACGAAAGGGAATGGCAAACGAAGGCGCGCTTGGTCAGAGGTCCGATGACAGGGGGGAGAGCATGGACTGACCCAGGGTATAAGGGCAGAGGATTGAGGAAGAAATAAGCAAAGAGTGACGGAAGACAGCAGGGAGCTTTTAAAGGATCATGACGGAAAAAATGAGGCGCAAAAAAAAAAAAAAAAAGAAAAACAAGAATTGGAGAAGGGGAGGACGAAAGTGATACATCCCCTCGCACACCCTAAGCACATTCTCTATCGACTGCAGAGCAGACGGCGGGCCACAGACGCAGCGCATGCAGCAAGTCAACCTGTCTGACAACTGACAAGATTTAGAGCGTCCCACCGTGACATTCCCGTCACTCCAGTCGACGGGGATCACCACCAGTATCTCGCCAGGACCACCAGACCGTCAAACTCCCCGGCGATCAGACGACAGGATATTGGCTGAGGAGCAGGCACACAGGAGTCACATGATCATAACATCATGCGGGTTATTCACCGCGAACCTGCAGGAGAAGTTGCAAAGGAGGAGGAGGATTGGCAGGAAGGACAACAGCTGGCTGGACCGGGGATAAGGAGGGGGAGGGAAATGATGCGACATGAGAGTCAGATGCGTGCAGCCGCCCACTGCAAGGGAACCCCGCCTGGGAAGCGAATCATGGCGGCCTGTAGTTACAAGCCTAGATCGTCGTTGCTGCGACTGGCGAGCTGTCCACGGCATTTATTCCCTCCTCCTGCTCCCCCCCCCGTCTCTGGAGCATAGTGCAATGGAGCGGCCCCATCGTGGTGTTGCGATGCAGAACTGGATCGGAATCGCCAACAAAGACATTGCGTTGGTTCGGAGAGATGCCTCGCGTGGGGAGCTGCGAGGGAAAGGATCAACAGCACCTAAAACGCTCTGGGCCAGTAGCCCCCGAGTCCAAGGCGCAATCCCAAACGCCGGGGAGATAAGATGGTTGGTGGTCTGTTCTCCCTTCCCCCCTGTGAGCACAAACAACACCGAATAAGTCCCAGAGGTTGACGGTGTTTCTTCTTGTTTAGGGGTAGTTCGGGCGACAAAGAAATAGAACCGAGGAGAAACAGAAATCACAATCAATAAAAATAAAGACAAATAGGCCACACTATACGCATGGGCCGAGACGGTCTATCTTACAAACCCATGAAAACTCCCCCCCCTTGGCGCCGTTCTATCCTCTAGACGGACCATTGCGGCACGACAATCTGTACGATGAATGCATGATTCGCTTTGCTGTCCCATGCTGCTGGGGATGCCGGCAATGTATGTACAAGATCCTGTCGTGCCCAATCATCCCCATACCTGCACGCCTGTCATCTTCCGTTTCAGGACAGCTGTCAATGTCTAAAGGCTGACGACTGGATAGAACAGCTGCCCGCATTTTGCCAGTTCACGGCGCTAATTATTTCGTCGCCATTTCTATCCGACGTCGCCTGATATCCGTGCTGCTTATCTTCGACGCGAAATTCTCGACATCGTCGGTGGGGACTTCGCCTGTGTGCAACACGTCGACTTCAAACACCCCCAGACTCTCCCAGCCTTTCTTTGCGCGCTCCTCGTTGACAGCGGCTCCACCTGCGCGAGTCTCTCGGGAAACAACTAAAGCACCAATGCCCTGGTCGGTGACGGTAGGACCAAAAGGATCCGTGATCTGTACCAGCTTGAAGACTAAATCGGGGCGGACTTGCATCTGAATGTATTTGCCATCGGGTCCAGGCCCAGACGCTCTCTCAATGCGCGGCGCGCCGGCTTCCGGGAGATGGAAATCCATGATGGCCATGAGGAACGAACCAGTACTCGCGCATCGCTCATCCCAGCTCTCCAGAAACTCTGCGTACTTCTTCTTCGCCAACAGACCCTCCCCCGTCACCCCAACGGTAATCTGTCGCGCTTTACCTGTGTCTGCATCTTCAGCCGGCTGCAAAACCAACGCCGTAGCCGTGAGCAGAAGCTTGTGTCCGATATGGAAATGATCGAAAGTGCCCCCTACAGCCACAGAGTAATGCGTGCTTGATTTGTTGACATCGTCCAGAGTCACGAGAGATTCTGGGACGGTCCAGTTGGGTGCTTCTGGGATGGCGTGCATAGACCCGGCATTGGGGTCCTTGGACGGAGAATAAAAGCTACTGAAGGCCGTGGCCAGATTCTGACCTACTTGGTTATCCGGGTAGTATATGTAGTCCCATGGCCGCCCACATTGTGCCAGCGTCTGCAAGTCAATGATCGGGCCATCGCGTGGTTGGTCTCTGGTGACGGCGGCACTCTGGACCGAATCAAAATCGAGCAAGATCACACGGGCATCGATCCCACCAGGCCCATCTAGTTCGAGGTTCTGCTCGACACATACAATTCCAATAAGCCTATAAATGCTTTCCAGGAAAGACTGGAGGCTTGAAAATGCTTTCGTCCGCGGCCGACATGCCGGCGACAGAAGGCCCGGCAGCGAGAGCGCAATATCTAGAATCACCGTGCGGTTGGCACCGTTAAGCTCTTTGGTAAGCCTTGAGCAGACTGCCGACAGAATGGGCTCGTAGGCGGCCTTGAACTTGTCAAAGGAGGCCGACGGAGGCGGTGGCAGCAGAAGCAGGGCCGAGGTTTGATCTGAAGCCATATTGCGGGGAGGGGAAGCTCACCGGCGGAGCCTAGTAGAGGAAGGGCGCGGCGATAATGTATATGCGGAACGAGAAGGGGCGGTGTATCGAATTGAGTACTATATAAGATGCAGATGCAGTAGACCTGTGGGATCGGGAGGACTTCCAGGCCAGCGACCAAATTGAAGCGTTCAGTAACCTCCAACCCCGATGCTGATGCTGATGAAGCGAGCGCAGGAATTCCCCGCGATCTGGGAGGCTGAGTCAGCAGCACGAGACTCCCCTCGGCGGCCCTTCGCTGCCTCATCGCCTCTCCCTTCGGCCCATTTGTCCTCTGCAGGCATTCCTTCCCCTCGTTCGAGCTCCAGGATGTCTCTCTGACCCCCTGACAGGCCCTTTTCTCTGATATGATCCAGATCGTGCCCATTCCTGGTGCAGTCGGAGCTCCTAGCGCCTGCCCCCCCCTCTCCGGATAGTCCTCGCACTCTCGTTATCGCCCGACCCCTTCGACCCTGGATCCTATCCGAGAGTTTCCTTGAGCTCCAACTGCCGTGCAGTGGGTAACCCTCTCCTTTTCGGTGTTCCCTTCGTCCTGGGACTGCTGCCATGTCGAATCCTACGCAGCCTTTCGAATCCCGGCGGGCGACAAGCTACGGGCGACCTGAGGAGCTTCATATTCCATCCGGGGCCCCCAACCTGCAGCGACAGTCGATGTCTCATGAATACACGGCGGGAACAGACAACCACGTCCCATCTATCAATGTTCACCCATCGGGATCACAACCGAATCAATACGGAGGTGGAAACAGCGGCGCGAGCGGAATTCTCCCAGGAGCCCTCCAGCCAGGCAACGTCAACCGCCCACCTGTGGTATCAGTCAACACAGCGCCTTCGGCTCTGCCAACGCTACCAGAAGTTAATACACCAATGCAGTCGGCGCTACCATCAGGGCAGCAGCAGCAGCCGCTGCCGCAACAACAACAACAGCAACCGCTGCCTCAGCCTCAGCCACAACCGCAGCAGCAGTCGACCAATCCCCGCTCCAGTATGGTTAACTCTCATGGGCATTCTAGATCTAGCCCGGCAGGATTTGAGCAGCCAAAATACAGACAGTCGGGCTCTTCACCTGGTGCTGGATACCCAACCCATACCCCTCAAGGTGCAAAGTACTCGCCTTTAGGTCTAGCTGACATCCGACCGACCGGGGATCTATTAAGTGACCCAATTACCGGCTCCGGGATGTTGCCATTTAATGGGGATAATCAAGTGCCGACCAATAGCAACTATATTGCGCCTTGGCCTATATATTCCATGGATTGGTGCAAATGGCCCATCACGGGGAGTTCCAGCTCTTTCGGAGGCAAGGTCGCACTGGGAAGCTATTTGGAAGACAACCACAACTACGTATGCATATCTATTATGCTACAACGTTTGCCTCAATGGCCACAGACGTGCTAACTCCGACTAGATACAAATCATAGATACCCACTGGACACAACCAGACCCGGATACGCCGGATGCGGCAGCGGGAGAGATTAAGCTGGAATACGTGAAAACCGCAGAGGCCACCCATTCGTACCCCGTCACACGGATACTCTGGGAGCCACCTTCGTCCCAGAAGCAATCCACCGATCTTTTGGCAACGTCAGGCGATCATTTGCGACTATGGTCGCTGCCCGCCACGCAGCCCTTGCCGAGTTCTAACTCCATCACGCGGTCGGCCAGTCAAGCCGCCCCGACAGCGAAACTCTCCCCGCTGGCCTTGCTATCGAATTCCAAATCACCCGAGCATACAGCTCCGATTACATCATTAGACTGGAATACGATCTCCCCTAGCCTGATCATCACCTCCAGTATCGATACCACCTGCACGATATGGGACATCCCCACACTCACGGCCAAAACGCAGTTGATCGCACACGACAAAGAGGTGTATGACGTCCGGTTCTGCGCGAATAGCGTTGACGTCTTCGTCAGCTGTGGTGCCGACGGCAGCGTGCGTATGTTCGACCTCCGTAGCCTAGAACATAGCACCATCATCTATGAGCCTACGGAGAAGCACGAGAAAGGTAGGAACACATCTTTCCAGTCTCAAGATATCCACTTATGTGTCCCTGTATAGTCCCCACTCCCGGCAATGGGAGTCCCTCCGGACAAGCCCAGCCCGTATGGCCCCCGCCTCTGTTACGAATCGCCGGTATGTATATCGCATCACACTCGACGCATGCCATTGCCATCGGACGCTAACAGCACTAGCGTCGCCCCATGATTCCCACCTTCTTGCAACCTTTTCGCAAGACTCCAACATTGTCCGCGTCCTGGACGTCCGACAGCCCGGCCAGGCTCTCCTTGAACTGAAGGGCCACGCCTCCTCCATCAACTGCGTTGAGTGGTCACCCAACCGCCGCGGGGTTCTCGCCTCCGGTGCGGACGACTGCTTTGTTCTCCTGTGGGATCTCATCAACCAGCACAATGCGGCCCCGGTGCCGTCCATGCCCCCGGTCCCACACAACCCTGGGACGCCCGCAACACCCAGTGAGCGTGGCCCAGCCGCCGCCTGGCTATGTGACAACGAAGTGTCCAACATCAGCTGGTCCCCGCAGGGCGGCACCACGCCTGCCGGACACCCGCGCGACTGGTTAGGTGTCTGCGGTGGGCGCGGGATGTGGGGAGTGGCATTATAGCCTCATGAAGAAAAGCACCATTAGACGAATCCCTTTTACGCTTACACCATCTCCTTGGTTTTTGGATTTTGCTGCACCTTTCGTATTTCCCTTGATGCTGTAAAGAGACTTTGGGTTGTATCTGGCATGGTATGAGTGAACGAATGAAACGAACCAGCTATAGTGGAATGACTACCTGTGTAGTAGGACCTGGATTGTGTTTTTCCTCGTTGACATGCGTGGACTGGAAGAAGGAACCGAGTATATACTAGCTACTACTAGCTACATCCGTCAATCTAACAGCAAGATATTTCAGAGCAGGATGCATTTAAGCCACCACCGAGCTTATCGAGAACCAATGTGCTACTAGGAAACTCCACAGTTTGGAGCGAATTGCTATTAGAGAATAGCCGGAACGACATTGCGAGTCGAGAGGTCCGCCATGGTGGTTGGTGGTCAGTCAGTCAGTCCGTCCATCCAGAGCGGAGGAGAGCTCCCGGACGGTTGCAGTTGCAACTCAACCTCCTCAACTCACTCCACCTCACCTCACCTCACCTCATCTCTCCGCTTCCACTCAGATCCTGACCCATTCTCTTTGCTCGTGCTTGGTCTCTTCCAGTCATAACTCCACGGGACTACTGCATCCGCGGGGACTGTCAGCGACTTGGGCCTCGCTTTGGAAGCTCCGAACCGCCCATCGGCCTCCCGCCAATGAACGCCCATACTGTGCCGATCCGCGACGTGAACTTCTCCGACACCCTCAGCTTTGCTCCTCCTCCTCTTCCTCCTCTTCTTCCTCTTTGGCGTCTGCGTCGGCCTTCATCGCAACTTATCCATTACTTCGCTCTCCCCTTCTCCGCCATCGCACAGCTCCTCAGCCACCCCTTCTCCAATCCTGCTTGATTACCTGACCCTGTCCCCTCCGGCCCCCCCAGCCTGCGGGTTTGTGAAGGGAGTTGCCAGCTCCCCTCTTTTGTTCTACTCAACAGCTTAGACCTTATTGTTCACGACCGGCCGTGACCATGGATCTGCGCACGATCATGAACAGCGATGTCGCTGGCAACTCCAGCGCTCCGTCGCACCCACAGCAGTCACCCTCACAAACACCTCGCAAATCCTCCGACCCCATCTATCCTCCGCGCGACCACCAGCTGCCATCGTCTTCGTCTTCATACCCTTCGGCCTTTCCCGGACCTCCGCCGCCACAACGAACACATACTTCTCCTGAGCGCTCTTCCTCCTACGGTTCTCTCCAATCGCCATATCAATATATAAAGTCGAGCGCGCAGTCCCAACGCGCGCCGAGCCCTCCTCCCTACGGCTCCGCCTCGCGTGACTCCTTCGCCGCGTCCATCGCCTACAACCAACACCATCACCAGCAACATCAGTCCCCCGTCGCCCACCAACGGTCGCAATCCATCCAGTCTGTCCTAGCCCCCTATTTCCATTCCTCCAACTCATTTCATCCCAGGGACAGTTCCCCCGCAGGTGCTTCACAGCTCTATCCATCGCAACATTTCCCCCCTCCGGTACAAGGATCGCTGCAAGGATCGCTGCCCGGTACGCCACGAGGTTCTGCTGCTGCCGTCTACTCCCACCAGTCGCCCCCATCTTCCGCCCGCCCACAATCACCAGGTCGTGATTCCCTATCGAATCGAGCCTCTAGCCCGTGGGTTGGCCCGGATGCTGCAGTGCACACATCGCCTACCGCCGCTCCCCGTCCATCGCGAGCTGATTCGAGAGCCTTAGACAAGACTCCACGCAAGTACAGTACTACATCCGAGAGAAGGGATTCTGAGGCGAGTGTGAGCCCCAGAACGACTTTTCTCCCGGGGTCTCGGCCCGAACCAGGCGTGGGGCGTCCCGACCAGTCTCTGTCCCAGCCTAATCACCTCGAAAACGGGATCGCAACGAAGGAGGCTCAAATTACGAACTTGCATGCCCCAGCGCATCAGAACAATATGGATAGTTCGCCATCATCACGGATGTCGATCACGCAGGAATCATCTGTTGACGATCTAGCGCACTCATGGCCACAAAAATCCAGGGTGGCTTCGGACCCAAGGGCCACCTCAAGTCCGCAACCCCCGAAGCGCAAGAAAAGAAGATACAACGAGCCTCCCATCTACGCCCAAAGGTGCGCTCGCACGAAAGGGAGATGCCCGCCCATTCCAAATCCTTTCCCGCCTATCCCCAAACACGGGAGGGACTCATCGTCGGCGAACCCCTGGCTGCTACGCCAACGGGCAGTATCCTCCGCCCAGGGACCCGCACATGCTGCGATCCCACCAGTCAAAGCCAAGGGCGAAGCTACGCCGGTTAATGGACCCTCGACGCCGCAGCGACCATCAGAACCTCCCCAGGCCGGTAGCCTGGGGCCGTGGGAGCCGTCCATCACCGGGCTCATCCCTCACGAGGAGGTCACGAAACTGGTTGCTGATTTCCTTTTCAAACATGTTGTGCTTCGGAATGACGCGGTTGCTGCCCCTGCCGGTGCGGCTGCAGCGGGTCAACTGCCCATCATCGAAGTGGAAGCCAAACTGGGTCAGCTCATTGACATGGACCGCGGGGAGCGAATGATCCTGCCGATCTTGACCGAGACTGTAGTGAATAAGGACAATCCGCGTTTTCGGACCGCTTTCGAAAGCACCATGACTGTGGTGAGTAATCTTGTGAGTTTTCATGCGCCGTCGCCAAGCTGACAATGGGAAGGCACAACATCGAGAAATGAACAATTTCTTAAACGACGCTGTGAAGAATTCCATGCCCCACTCGAATCAAGGCCGGATTCCCCTCTCCTACGCCCATAAGAAGGAGAGGGATACGTTCTACGAAGTGTCTCCAAATGAGCTTCCACCCGTAATCAGGCAAAATCTCAATCCGCGTCACAAGCCCAAGGTGCGGGTAACGGTTGATCAGCGGACGGGCGAAGTTCTCGCGAAAATTGTCAAGTGTCGTATCGCCGACCTGGATGTGCATAGCCCACGCACTTGTGTCGACTGGCGAGTCAGCGTGAACCTTGAAATGAGCTACGATGGGGATATTAGCAACCTGCCCGTAGCGGATGGAAGGGGCGGTCGAGGCGGAGACCGGAACAAGGACCGCATGAGTTATCGACATCTTGCATACCAGATCGATCTGACCCAGGTCGCCAAGTCAGATGTAAGTTGCTCTCCTTCTGTCTGCCTTCCAACAGTACGGTATGCTAACGTCTCACGCACCCCCAGCCCCCAACCAAGGGCGAATTCGAGCATGAGCTTGAAGTAGAAATCTCCTCAGCTGAAATCCGCCGCCAAGGGCAGATGGCCATGACCGGCGATCCCAAAAATCAGTACGAAGACTTGATCAAGGGCTTTGTGGACAATGTCCGTGTCCTGGCCCGAGCTGTACCACCTTAGTATATATGACTCTTCGTTTAACGTTCTGGCGATGTCTTTGTGTTGTTTTTCGCCTCCCTTCTCTTCTCTTTTTCTTTCTCTTCACCCGCACATAACACGGATACACAAAAGGATGGATGATGAGCAAAATCCGGTCAGATGATAATTACTTTCTTCTTTTTTGACTGGATACAACGGGGCTCATTTCTTCCTTCCCACTTCTTCATTCTCCACCGTGTGTTTTACCATATAACTTAAACCCAAAAGCAAAGACAGGAAGAGGGGAAGTTCAAGCAAGCGAAAATGATTCATGTGTGATAATTGATTGGTTGGTTGTTTCTTTGTTTGTTTGTTACCTTGCCTCTATTTATTCCCTCTATCTATCTATCTATCTGCCGCTGCTCGTTCTGACAGCAGACAAGCAACCATTGCATCTTTCCTTCTTTCCCTTCATCGCACTACATTCTTCCTTATATCTCTTCTTTTTACGTCCGCTTGTATGAACTCTAGGATTATAGGGGTAAACTTCCTACTCTTCTTTTCTTTCCTTTCTTTGTTTCTTGAAACACGATGAATGTTTTGGGGATTCATCTTTTCTTACACTTGTTTTGTTTTTAACGAAAGATATGACGTGTACTACGTATCTTTCCTTGTCTCTTGTTTTTGTATACCATGTATCATTGGTATGTTTCATGGGGGTAGGGTACTTCAATGTTGTGTTTTAAGACCGCAGTGACATAATGAGGGGCTTGTGGGTTCCTTTTAACTTACGCTAGTTCTGGTTGGTTCACTGGGCATGGATAATGTATATCAATGAATCAAGGGTTTCGTTCATTGCACATAGGTAAGAGAGCAAGAGAGAGAGGGAGAGAAAGAGATAGGTAGGTTGATAATACACATAATACAATAATGTCTGTCCAATGAACCATGCCTGTCGATTAAAACGTAAAATGAAGCAACAGTAGTAGGAGTGCCAGCATGATGAGGATAACAGATAGTACGCCCGCATTTTGTCTATTTTCAAGTCATTCCAGATCTTTGCTTGCTTGGTTGATTGAATTGGGTTTAATTTGTTGTTGATTTGCCTCACGGCGGAGTCGAAATCAAGGACTGGGCGTCCCCTCTTCATATCGCGGACCATCGTCACCGTCACCGTATGCACCTGCACCTGGGGTTGCAGCGGCACCGCCCATGGCTGGGGTGGGAGCGTCATATGGACGACTACCGCTATCGAAGGCAGCAGGCGTAGGTGCGTCGTAGGGTCTCTTGGACGCGTCGCCCGGTGTAGGGGCGTTGAAGGCACCTGGAGTAGGGGCACTGTCCGCCCAAGCTCCAGGCGTGGGCGCCGAAACGCCGGGTGTGGGAGCGCTTCCATAGGCACCGGGCGTAGGAGCGGAGTAGCCTCCCGGTGTTGGGGCATCGTAGCCACGGTCTTTGGTGCCGTTGCTGGCCGAGGCTCCAGACCAGGCGGGCGTGCGGTTGCCGGCGTTTGCGGAGCCCCAGGCCGGAGTCCGGGAGCCTGCAGCGAAGGCATCGAAATCACTGTTTCCTGAACCGACATAAGGAGTGCGTGCGCCGGCGTTCCAGGCGGGCGTGCGTGAGCCATAGCCTCCGTAGGCGGTATGGCTGCCATCGTATGGATTAGAGGTTCGGGAGCCGTCTTGCTTCCAGGCCGGTGTACGAGAGCCACCCAGGCCGGTCCAGGCAGGTGCTGAGGAGACTGTTAGTATGATGGAATGGAGTCAGACGCAGCAAACGGTGACACTTACTTCTGGCGGACGAGGCACCACCCCAGGCGGGGGTCCTAGATGAGTCTCCAGCTCCCATGGGGGTACGACCACCCTGCCAGGCAGAGGGAGGCCCTCCAGATCCACCATGCGGGACACGCGGTCCACCGCGGCCACGACCCATGTCTATCGTCTGACCGGTAACAGGGTCCTTGACGACGAGAATGTCTTTGGGAATGGAAACCAACTTGTTTTTCGAGTGCAGTTCCACGCGGGCTTGGACATCAGTCGAGTCCTTGACGATACCAACAAGACCCTTGAAAGGTCCCTTGCGCACCATGACCGTCTTGCCGATCATCCTGTCACGCCCGAAACTCCTCTGGGGAGGGCCCATCATGTTTCCCGGTGCCCCGTTTCTCATCAAAGCCGGGTTCATCTTGGTAAGATCGGGACCTGTGGCGCGACCCCCCTTGGCGGAGACCGTCACCACGTTGGTGGTGCGCACAACGACAATGCCCGAGTTCTCAGCCTGCGCCTTGTTATGCAAGAACAGGAATGAGCGGTGGATGTGAAGAATCACGCCGTTCCTCTGTTCTCCATAGACCTCTCGGACCGTATCTCCATGGCGAATCTCGGCACCATTACGATCGGTAGCCACTGCATCTTTACGAGGCGTGATCTTGTTCGCCACTTGCGTAGGCAGAATCGTACGAATCGAACCGTTCTGATCCAACACCCGCAGCGATTCTCGGTCAACCTTGACAATACAAGCAACAGTAGCAGCACTAGGTGTGATTAGCCCCAGTCCTCCAGGTTGCAGGATCAAGAAACTTACTCTAATTGTACCAAGTCATGGACGTCGAACATCCCCAGTTTGCCATCAACACCCGTCTCCGCAGAGAGTCGGAGATCCTTGCTGAAAACTGTGATTTCCTGCATACTCATGTCGCTAAGTAGAGTCACAGTGTCGTCCTTGACCTGGACCACCATACCCAACTCATCCTGGTATCTACTACCACCGATGACCTTGACATGGTCACCCTCTCTGAAGCGCTTGCGGAGCGACTTGACAGGCGCATCAATCGTCTGTCCAGCCAGGTCACCCTCTGTCACCAAGATAGTGACGATGTCTCCACGAGTAGAGCTTGTCCGACCAATCAAACCCTGCTGTTCACCCCGGAACACTTCAACCGGGTCTCCAGGGAGATAAGAATCTTCGGCGGTAGAGTTCTTGAGCGTTTCGGCCAAGGAAGCCAGATCCAGATTCGAAGTGCCATCCTCGGAGCCTCGAGCAAACATGGTGACTTCCTCAAGCCGAGGGTTCACACTCTTCGCAATCAGATGTTGAACCTTCAGGTCCTTGATTAAGAAGCCGTCCACATACGTCTCGCCGAGGTAGTTCCACGACTTTCCACCCAAACCAGACGTAGCAGATAGGTACTTCGCATGCTTCTTCTTGGCCTCTGCCTCGCTGAATGCACGCTGGGGAGGACGGGCAACGGCTGGGTTCACGCCAGGGCGTTTCCTCTTGGGATCGACAACAGGCGCACCAATGTCCTCGTTCAAGCCGTAGTCCAAACGAGGAACCAATCTCACAGTCACGGCCAAACCATTTGTCTCGACCTCCTCAATCTGCGCCAGATCACCCTGGTATTTACCACGCTTGATACGAACCCAGCCTCCAGGCATGAGCTCCTCGGACTTCTGAACTCGAAGAAGGTCAGGCATCTCTCTCACTGGAACAAGGATCATCTTCGTTCTCGGATAGACGTTCGTCATGTCCTGTAGGGCTTCCATGACATCGGCCTGCCTGCGCGCCTCGACGTAGATGTACCCGGTCATAGCACCTCCACGCTCAAAAGCCGACATGATCTTGATGGGGTTTCGAGAGCCCGGCGGTCGCTCTTCTATACGCTTCTGGATTGCAAACACGACTTCACGTTCCTTGCCAGCTTTGCAGCGAACACCCCAGATGCTGGGATCGTCGACACTGGGAAGAAGCAGTCGCTTCGGAACAACAACAGCATCAGTGGCCGCGGCGCGGTTCCGTCCATACCGCTCCTTGAGCATCTGAGCCTGCTTCTCTGCATCCATACTAGCCGCCAGTTCACGCTGACGATCAAGCTGTCTGTGTCGGCGGTCATCCGTTTCAGCGCCAACCGGAAGGGCGTCCATGTCATCCGGGTGCATCTCCCCGCCAAATTCAGCCAGTTCATCCTCATCATCCTCGGCCTCGTCCTCATCCTCATCGACACCGGCCTCTTCTTCGAAGAAAGAGTGCACACCGGCCTTCCGTCTGCGCTTCCGGGGACGTCCCTGTCAACGAAACCATGATCAGCGACCTTCCAAGCCCAAGAACCACCAACATAGACCAAATCCAAATACTCACAGCATTAGCGTCCTCATCGTCGTCTTCTTCCTCTTCCTCCTCGTCTTCATCTTCTTCCTCTCCTTCCTCATCTTCCTCATCGTTCTCGCCCTCCTCATCTTCATCATCGGCCCTCCCTCTGGTGTCATCCTCACTGCCAGCACGATGCCGTGCAGTACGCCCAGTGTTCACATCATCCTCGTCATCGTCGTCGTCATCATCATCGTCCCGACCGCGATGCGCAACCCTCTGTCCCTGCCCGTCAGCAATGTCGTTCGCTTTTGCCACCCCCTACCGGAACAAACCTTTGTATCCTCATCTCCAGAGTCATCCGCCGGGGCGGGGTTGAAGTCATCGTCCTCCTCATCAGACCCAAAGTCATGGGCCATCACGTTGCGAGACATGTTTCAAAGCTCAGCCGATTGTGGCTTTCGGGTAAGGTAAGGTTCGAGTGAAAGAAAGCCCTGGTATCCAAATGGGCTATTCGAGAGCTCGTCAATCAATTTTGAGTTTTTGAAACCTGTGCTGGTCACGCAGAGGAGCAACAGGTATCGAGTCGGCACTGAGACGCTGGCTGTGGCGGATCAAGCTCACCGGCGTTGAGAGACAGGGACGCCGCAATGCTCGAGCCGGAAAGGGTGACGGAGGGAAAATCTGAGGCGACAAAGGCGGTCTAAATCAAAGGAAATGAAAAGAAAAGGGTGAGACTCCAGGAGCTCGACAGGTACTCGGGCGGCGGTTGGTTCCGTTCGTTCGGCGAGTCCGCGACCGCGACAAGGATGGTGTTGTAGTCTTCAACCGACTAGGGTGAGAGCGAGGGAAAAAGAAGGCGGGTCGGAGTTTGCCACGGTGTCCAAGACGGGATGCTAACACATAACAACCTGCAGGTACTCGGAAAAGACAAGAGGGGGTTGATCAGAGAAAAAAAGGTGTTTTGGAAGAGAAGTGGTGGCCGAAGTTCAAGATCGATGGAATCATCCGGGCGGGCGACTTGCACGCTTGGCGTCTTTGCCGTGCCGGACTGCGCCCGGCTTGCGCTTTTCTCCGCTTGAACCAGCCGCTCCTGCGGTGTTACTCTTGTTACTAGAGGGGGCATGGCGGTTTTGAGGTTGTCTGTGTTACGTTCTGTCCGAGGCATTGAATTTGAAGTAATCATACTTCAGATATAGGGTATATGGGTGCGGTGTTGACTCAATTCCTGCACATTTCTTCTAACTGTGGCTCTGATCTACGGATATAAATATAGAGGGCGAGGATGAGGGCAGGAAATTGTCATCAATAAGCTAGTGGCGCATCTATATACTCCAGAATTTCAATCAGCTTGGCATGAACAGTTACAGCAGACTCAAAGTTTGAGCCCAAACATTTGGTGCACACGCAAGCTCTGGCGCATGCTGAGATCCAACATGATTTCCTCGCTTCCACCTGGGATCGCGTAGGCACGAACATCACGGTACAGCCTCTCAATCTTACCACCTTGTCCGCCTCGGCTATAACTGAGACCGCCGAAGATCTGACTGGCTTCACGGGCACAGAACTCAAAGGTGGTGGTAGATTGTGCCTTCAGACCGGCAATAGCTCCACCCAGCTTGAGCATGGCTTCGGTCTCATCCATCGATTGGCACTGGAAGATGATGTTCTCCAGCCAGTTGTAGGTTGCCTCGATCTGACGGGCCATGTGTGCCAGCTTCATGCGAATGACGGGATGATCGATGAGCTTCTTGCCGAAGGTTCGGCGCTTGTGCGCATACTTCATCGACTCTTCATAGCACACACGGGAGAACCGAACACACTGGATTACAATGCCAATTCGCTCGTGGTTGAAGTTGGTCATGATCACTAGAAAAGTGTGAGTGATTGCGACATTGCATTGGGATCACAAGTGGCTCACCTTTGAAACCTTGATTCTCCTTTCCAATGAGATTCTCAACTGGCACCTTGACATCCTCAAAGGTGATATAGGTGGTGCCACTGCTCCAGACACCCTGGCAATCCATGCGCCTGGTGCTGACACCGCCCATATCTCTCTCAATGAGGAGCACACTGACGCCATTCATACCAGGGCCACCAGTTCGGACCGCGGTGGTGAAGTAGTCGGACCAGATACCGTTAGTGATCCACTTCTTCTCGCCGTTGACAATGTAGTGCTTGCCGTCGGGACTCAGCTTGGCCTCGCAGGTAAGGTTGGCAACATCGCTGCCCGCATCTGGCTCGGTAATTGCCAAGCAAATGCGCTTGTCTCCGGCCAATATAGCAGGCAGGATTCTTTCGACTAGAGGCTTCTTTCCAAACTTCACCAATGGCGGACAACCAATGCCAAAGCCACCGATGAGGTTCCAGACCAGGCCACCGCTTCCGACACGAGAGAGCTCATCAGTGAGGAGCATTTCATGGAATAGGTCCCAGTTCTCTGGCGCAACGGACTGCACACGGTGCGCAGTATAATCGACAGGGTACTTCTTCATACCAAGTAGACCTGCCAAGTACCCCCTTTCACCCATCTGCTTATAGATATGATCGGGCACCTTCTTGCTTTCATCCCATTCGGTCACATGCGGCTCGATCTCTGAATCAACCCATTGGCGAACCTCATCGCGGAGCGCGGAGTGAGTCTGGTTAAAGTAAGGCGAGTGATACTAATAATCATCACATAATGGTCAGCCCAGTTTTCTCGCACTCCCGGTTAACTGAAACTAGCCAGAAACCCCAAGGAAGAAGACTTACACCTTGGTACCACGAAGGATCTGCAAAAGGGACCAAGTCACCATACGGATCTTGAGTCTCCGACGACTTCGCCGAAGCAACATCAACGGGTGCTGCCACAGGCTTAGAAGTCTGTGTCTTGGCCGGAGCAGGAGACGCAGCAGGCTCGGATGCAGCCGCCTTCTTCGAATCCAAGGAACCAATCTGCAGCTTTCCCTTGTATTTCTTCAGAATTCCCTCATTGTGATATTTCCAGAACTGTTTCGAGGCATCTTTTCCGGCAACCCGCTGAAGGACTAAGGTGGTATGGTTAGTTGCGGAAATCCGGCGCAAATTCCGGATGCGATCACATACTCTTCTTTCCACCTGAGGGTCGCAAATTGACGTCAGCATTGTAAAAAGTGCCTTGGGAGCAATAGTAAGCCCAAACATACCTGGATGTTCGTCTTGGAAGCCGGTCAAGTCATAGACGTCCTCGTCGATAATCACCCAGAGGTTATCCGGCTTGCTGTGCGACGCTACGTCGTCTTTTGTGAAAGTCTTAGACATGATGCGTAGAGGAGGGTATAATAGACAAGGAGACTAGGGTATATGATTGTAGATAACAGGGTAAGGTAACTAGAGGCCCCAGACGGTAGTTAGCAGGAGCAAGGATGGGGAACCGGGTCTGCGGGATATGGGGAAGCAATCTGGGGTAGGAAAAAGAAGAAGAAGAGTAAGAAGTTGAGAGAAAACGAGACCAACAAAGGGGGAGAATGGGTACCCGATATAAGGTAGGAATAATAAGCACAAATCACGGAGCTTCCCCCGCCACAGAGAGCCTGACTATCACTACTTACCTAGGATAAATGAAGCCGTCTGATAATAATATGGTATCTACTGGCGGTCGAGCGACGGTGGATACCTTCGGACAAGATGTACTCCGTAAGTATAGAAGCGAATAATAGTATGTACAAGATGCAACGGCCCACTATTGTCGGGGTAATTACAAAAATGAGGCACGGGTAGGGGGGACCTGGATGAGGGATCTCCGGAGACAACTTGAATGCTTTTCACATGTGCTTCCTACATCATTGCCCATTTTCCATGCTTTAGGACTGAACGGCTCACGTGGGCCACACTCCTCGGCCAGCCCGGATGAATTGGTCGCTGGCTCTTTTGACCGGCTCTTATTGGCCAACTGTCCCCTCGGGGCGTCATGGCACGTGCACGATTGCGCCTAAAGGAGGAAGTGCCGAGGCAGATTTGCCCCGATTGCCGGCACGTGACGGAAGCAAGGTCGGGGGTGGTTATGTCATGAGGCATTCTGCAGCAGGCCAGCATGTGAATGAGGGCTGGATGGGATCAGAAGGATAGAAATCTGGCACGCAGGAAGTGAGGTCTCCACAGCGACTATCTTGTCGAAAGGCTGATTCGTCAATAGCGAGTACCATGTCTGAGGATTTCCAACCCCATGCTTTGTTGCGGCCGGGTGCCTTGGATCGTTATGGTGGACAACCACTAATGACATCTCCCAGAGCCACTGGATGTCAGTGTGGGGGATACGACACTGATATAAAACCTTGACTAGAATCCTACGAACATGTCTACCCGATGAACCATGGACCACACTTAGAACGGTGGGTGAGGGTGTGATTGATGATTCTCATCACTCCTTCGATTCTATCATAGAAGTTTAGACAAGCTTAGATAAATGCAGAATAGATAATCCAAACGTTAGGCAGCTGTGCCACTTTCAAGATAAGACATGAATCCATAATTAACCTAGTATTACAACGAGCGCCAGATCGTGCATTTAGCTGCGATTGCCAGCTCTACTCGTCATCTGGATCGGTTTCATACTCGAAATCGTTCGGCACAGGGGCCTCTTCCCCGCCTTCCTCATCCTCATCCACGGCCGTCAGGACGCCAGCTGCAGCCGCAGCATCTGCCAATGCGGCCGAATCGGCACCCAGCGGGAAACGACCAGCTCCACGCTGAGGTGTCTGCAGTCCCGCCCCGCCCATGACAGCTTGTAGTCGGTCTTGCAGCGTTTCCCCTGCGTCCAGTGCGGGGGCAGGCGGCTTAGCCTCCTTAACCTCCTTGGTAGCCGTCATCTCAATAGTCTCGCGGGCTTCCTCGGGGGTCTTGTCGAGAACAACCACGACTCCACCGGTAGGCTGTGTTCAAGTTAGCAATCACGACCATCGTAGTTGAGACATATGGGACTGGCAGGGTTACGTACCCGTTTGACCGGCTCGTACCGCGGGTCGGGGAATGTGAGGTACTTGAGCTGGGCGGGAAGGACTCTAGACATGTTCTCGAGCTCATATCCTACCTTCTCCCGCTCAACCTTCTTCTTCTGACCCTCGCCAGCCTCCTTCTCACCTTCCTTCTCCTCCTCGACCTTGACTGCACTTTCGTCCGTCTCCATCTTATCCGGAATCTGATCCGACACCTTGGGAGTAGTGGGGGTCTGATCAATGTCCATGCTCTCGCGTCTTTGTTGCTTCTCCCGGCGCTGTGCACGGCGTTTGGCCTGCGCGGTGGTGGAGAGGACAGCTGTCTTGACCTTCTCGGGCGCTTCCTCGGTCTTGACCTGCTGTTCCGGAGGATAGTCGAAGAGGCTTGGCCTTGTGTTGCTGTGGAATTTGAAGAACGGCACCTCGAGTTTCTGATCGACACCGATCACGGAAGTCGGGGCAAAGCTGAGGGACAGGAAGTGGGTGAGAGGGAACCAGTACCAGTACTGAAGGAAAACAGCTGCGCCGACGATACCGGGCATGTTGAGGTTGCCGGTCTGGGTCTGGAGACTGATGGTGCAATTGCGACCGCCGGCGTCGATAATACCAAGGGCGACAGCGCAGCCAAATTTGGCCATGGCATCTTCATGCCTATCTCCAATCATCTTCATCATGACCTTGCGAAGTGAGCTAACACGAGGGTTCATGGCTTCATTTTGCTGGACCAGAACCATGGCCAACGAAATCAGAGCACCCTGTCTCACAAAGTCCGTAGAGTCCTTGAGCATGGGCTCAAGCAGGTCAATGGCTTCATCGAGACCAGTTCCGGCACAAGAGATACCGAGAGCCATGGCTGCACCGTACCGCACATGAGGATTGTAAGATTCGGACAGAAGCTCCACCATGCGGGGCACGCTCTGGTGCTTCCTGAACAAGATAAAGCCCAAGCTCAGAACTGCAACGCGACGAACGTCATCGTTCACGTCGCTAACAGCAACGTGAAGGAGCTTGCGCACCGCCTTGTTGCTGCTGCTTCCACAGTAGGCGAGGGCGATGGTCATGATACCACCGTAGCGAAGAGCAGGATCAGGGTCGCCGAGAAGGCCGTTGATCAGCTCATCAGCTGCTTCTTGACGACCGTACATGATCAGAGCCATACCCATGGCCAAACCACGAACGATCTTCTCGTGCTGAGTGTCATGGGCATATTGGATCATATCCTCAAGAACCCTCATGTTACCTGTACCCAACATGACAAGACCCATGGCAAGACCGACAGCCTCACCGTTGATAGCCGAGTCGGAGTAAAGAACATTCCGAAGATCGTCGTAGATTCCCTCATCGCCGGTAGCCATGCCTGCCACACCAAGACCTAAAGCACCACCATGCTGAATGACCTCATCTGTAGCCTTCTTGAAGTAATCACGGATGACATTGACAGCCATGCCGCCATGGTTGGCGTAAATCAGACCGTACGCAAACAGCGAACCACCTTGGCTGTAAATCGAACCAGCTCCACCAGCCCCTGCAGCTCCACCGACGCCGGCGATAGAGCGCTCCTTCGGCAGATATGGCTGCAAGAGCTTTTGTCCCTGGGTCAAGTTGCCCCGATGGATAACACCAAGGGCCGCAGTAGCTGTGAACTTGGACCAGTTGACGGCTTTACTCAACCACTCAAGATTTTCTCGGAAGAACCTGTCGCGTGCGGTGCCAGCATGCATAAAGCCATTTGACAGCGAGATGGCGGAGTGGAAGATGGAGTTTCGAGCTTCCAGGCTATCACGAATCTTGTTGAGAATGGCGATGTCGGCCTTGCTGTTCCGGTATAAAAATTCCACGTTCAACTGGTTGGTCTTGACACCGTCAACGATATCAAGGATGTTCTTGAATGCCGTGCGTGCTTCAGGCGAAATCTTCGTGCGCGCATTGTTTTCTCCAATAGACCTCGACTGGTTGTCCAGCAAAGGATCGGACTCCTTTGCCTCCTCACCTTCTGTTGCCGTCTCCTGCTCAGCGTCGCTTTTCTCCGGTACGAGTTCGGAGATCTCCTGGCGGACCTTTTGAAGGAATTCTTGTGTGCTGTTATCGTAAAGGTCGAAAGAAATCTGGTAGGCAACGGCAAGTGAACGAGCATCGCCCTTCTCAACCAACTGTCGGAGGATGACAGACGCCATTGAGTGTTCGTTGAGGTATACAACACACTTGGCGATGGAAAAGTAGTCGGGGGCCGGAATCTCGTTGAGTAGTTCTAGGATGAGTTTAAGGATCTTAGGCAAAGGATTAGCTCGTGAAATCTCCCGATCGTGATAGAGGAAATTATACCTCGTTGCGGAAACAGCGCTCCTGCACAATTCCCATGCAGATATCCAGTACGTACTCCATGAGTTCCTCGCTCCGCCGCGACTCGCCGTTCTGCTTCTTCTCATCCTCGCTGGCCCGGATGATGGTCCTGCGAAGTACGTCCAAACTCTTTGCTTCGATGGCGATTCCAATCACTTGACGGTAGCGCTTTTGAACGAAGCACTGCTCAAATAAGCGATCGATAACTGCCTGTAGATGACCCTGCACACCACGCTTCAGAACGAGAGGGGTTTCTTCAGCGTGATTAAAGCCCGCGTCCTCGCCGCCCGGATAAGCGGCGTCCACTCCAGGCACTTCTTGCCTAGACAAGAGCGACTTAGAAGGCAAGGCTGATTGCGAAAAAGGGGTGATCGGAGATGTTAGGCTGGCGGAGGTACTAGTGGCGCCTTCAACGGAGGTTGGAAAGGCAGTGTTGAGATTGGCGGGTTGGTCACCCGCGACCGGCCGCTGTGCCGCTGACAGAGAGACGAAGGTATCAACGCATTTCGCTATAGATCCCAGTGAGATAAAGCCCCAATGACGGGACGCCCAAGAGTCCGATGTTCTTACCGATGATAGTTTCCTCGAATTCGCCACCGCTGTCCAACTGGAAAAGCTTCCCAGCACCTAGAGCGAACACCATGCTCTCGTTGTATTCTTGAAGGTGGTAGTACACCTTTGCGGCGACCAAGGCGGCCAGCTCGCGTTCGGGGAAGGACTCATCTTCGTAAAGTGCTTCTCTAAATACCAGATAGTCAGCATCGACGTATTCCGCGATCGTTCGACAAGGTAAGGCATGTAGTATAGAGGAATTTGACATCTTTGAGGGACAAGGCGAAGGACGAACATTTGGGGAACGGCATCGACAACTTCTGTCCAGAGCAAGTCGATTTGTGAATCTAAGGTCTTCAAAGCAAAGACTCTCAACTCCGGATCCGGCTCAGAGAGAAAGCCGACGAGGCCAGCGGCCGAAGCAAGCCCAACCATAGCTGTTGGGAGAAGGGGACTGCTGTCGCGAGGGGAGTGAGGCGACAGCTGCGAGGGAGCTGTAAGATTGATGGGGGTGGCCCGGGTGCGTAGGAGGGCCTTTAAAGAGATCTAAGTACTCAAGAACGAAATTTACAGAAAGGGATAGATGAAATATTCAAAGCAGCAGAAGAACGGATGATGGATGCAATGGGCTCGGAGTGATCAGGAAGCTTCCTCCAGAGCAGCGAGACACACGTCAATGGAAGCTGTCGAAAGGTTCCCGTGGTTCCTGCAGAAACCCCTAGAGACGGCACGTGACCGATGATGGCATGGGCTTCGGCCTGGCAGCTGCCCGGCGCCGTGATCCCTTGCAAACACGGCACCTTTACTCGAGGGTCACAGCTCGGAGCTTTACTATCTCGGAGCATCGCACTGGGAATACATCTGAATGCACGGGTAACCCTTGTTTTTCTATCCAGTCATCCTCCAGAATGTCGACTATTCTTCCGCAAGACAGAAATAAATACCTCCCGCCCCTGCCCATCGGAACCTCCTCCCATCACCAAGACCCTTTTGTTTACATTGACCGCCAGGCCAAACACATTCAGCGTAATCTACAGATCCTAATCGATGCCCAGAGCGAAGGTCTTCTAGCTGGTCTGGCGGGTCCACAGCGGGATGGTACTCTTTCCAGCGGAAGTTATACCCCAACCTCGGAGACAAGCAATTCCCAGCGTCCGTCAACCATACCGGTCCGGCAACCGGCCCCGGAGAAAATCGGGCTGTCTGCTGCACGACAGGGAATATTTAGATCCATCTTCGACCTGCTGAAGCTTCGGGAGGAGGAGCGAGAAATACTAACATTCCGGATTGATGAAAGAAAGGATGCGTTGGGAGATATTGACAAGTTCAACACTCACCGCGCCGGGCTGGAAAGCGCCATCTCGACAATCCAGGATAACCGAGAAGGCCAGCATACTCAAGCATTGAGGGAGGAAAGTCGCAAGCTTGAAGGGGATATTCATGACTTGGAGACTAGGCTGTCCCAGATGAGGGCAAGGCATCAGCACGTTCTTCGCGAATTATCCCAGATGGAAAATTCTATTGAATCAAAGCTGTCTTCTTACAAAGCCTCAATGTCTCTCCTAGAGTCGAATATCAGAAATTACCTCCAAAATCCACCCGTGAAACCTCAGTCGACCAGCCCCAATGATGCGACCTTCTACTCCTTGAAGCCTAACCGGCGGACCCTTGAGATGGCACAGGAACACTGGCAGAAAGAGCAGTCGAGTTTGCAACAGAGACAACAGGAAGTGAATACCGAGATTGAGGCGCTCGAAGCAGGAGGTGGTGTCTGGAAACAGGTGGTCGGGGAAGTCTCTGGATTTGAGAAACGACTGAAGTCAGCCATGCGCCTTTCTATTCAAAGCCAGTCGCAGATACTGAAGCATGATGGCCCATCTGGTAGCAAGTCCGAGGAGGACCTTGCCCGGGCAATGCTGGATGATCTGACGCATACCACAGAGCGCGTAGAATACCATCTAGAGCTTGCGGAGAATAAAGATTGGAAACTGTTGGTTTGTTGCATCTCGGCGGAGCTCCAGGCTCTGCGAGAAGCGCGACAACTGCTATTGGGCATCTTCAATGTGGCCGAAGCAGACATCTGGCCGTCTGTCGAAAAAGGAGCAGATTTCAGGAGTCAGCCCCATGGCGACGACGACTCAGAAGCCGACCCCCTTGGAGTTGACAACCCTGAACCTCCGGCCGACTTGCTCAGGGATACTGGGGAGCACCAGCATGGCACAATTTCCCACTCCGATGATGAAGATGATGAGCCGGATCCTGCCTGGCTGCTCCCAGAATCTTAAAAGGGTCCTTATTGTGACCCACCAGTCCCCCATGGACAAATGTGAGCCGTCAATTAGCGTAGTATCTCTCGGGTAATTATTTCTATTCTCCAGGCTATCTTAGAAGCTTCTGTCTAACGTTGTGTATTCTACCCGGCTATTAAAGTGCTAAGGAACCTTTTACAAGACTATTAGGACACCCTCAGCGGGTGCTGGGGCATTCATGAATAGGATGAACTTTCTAGAAACGAACAAAATGCATCATACTTGTTGGTTTTTCTCATGCTGCTTCTCGAAAAGGCTGCTAACCATGACAGCTTCATGGCAGCACCCGTACAATCTCTACATCCAATGGTGTCAGCAGCATCGAAGTGTTCATCAGTCATTCCATGGGAACGGCAGTTGCGGTAACTTCAGCGTCACGAGGGCTTTCAAGCTGTCTAATCTAGATTGAGCATGACCCATATCGGCATTGTCAGTGATCGAAGGATTGTCAGGTTGACACAGGGGAATCGACTGGAGGCCCTTTCCCTTTTGTACCATGGACATTATCCTCGTTGGTATTGTCTCGCTAATTTATACGGTGTTTCCCGGAGGCTTGGAAGATCTATTAAAGCATCCCAGGACTTGTTAACCTGGCGTCTGCAATGGTGCTACCAAAGTTGGGAGTTCCATCATTCCAGACAGGTCTCCTGTTAATCACAAATAAGGGACGGATGAACAGGTTTAGGCCCCATATGTGCAGCAATGGTTCTCGACCGCTCTTTTTCGAAGAACACCTCCTGCACGGTCCCCTTCGAGCCCGACGTGCACCTTATCGGGTGAGAGGGAACGCATCCTTTGCAGGGGTGTGTAAGGGCAGCCACTGTCACGCTGGTCCCAACAACTGATAAGGGACGAAGGGACCAATGCCATCAGTTGATCGATCACTTTGCTTTGGAAAGCTCATGACGCCATATCATTACCTATGAAAGAGACTGATACCAGGGTTGTGCCTATGCCATCAACTATCACCCATGTAATGTGGTTCTGGGGAGGAACTGGCTCAATTACAGTACGGAGGAATCGGTAGGGTTGCTTGCCCCTCCCCCATATAAAAGGTATCTGTACCACTATTATCCGCTTTGACCACTGCCCTGAAACTCCATCACAGTCTACAATATGGATGATGTTGTTCTGGATAACAGAACCCCCAATGCATTGGAAAGCAACCGATCACTCACCGGGAGGACGTCCACTTAGAGCAAGAAATAAGCACGGCGCGACGCAAGAAGCCTCCCTCGTTCTACATGTCGGTGCTTATGCTATCCCTCATTACGATCATTGTATCATGGGACGCAACGGCGCTATCGGTGGCACTGGCGGTGAGTTCCTCAGCAGGCATTTCCTTTTCGTTCACTAACAACCAACCCCGTGCTGTATGCAGACCATCACCAGCCAATTACAGGGCACAACATTCCAGTCCTTCAGGGCAAGTATTGCCTTCACCCTGGGCGTGGCAGTGACGCAACCTATTTATGCAAGCGTGTCGGATGCCCTGGGTCGTAAAGCTACCCTTGTACGCCTCGATGGTGTTATTTGCCGTGGGATCAGTCATCTTCGCGACGGCATGCAATATCAACGTCGTTGTCGTGGGCCGGTTGATCCAAGGCCTGGGAGGGGGCGGCTTGGATGTGCTCGAGACGATCATTCTCACCGATATCACCACCCTCAAAGAGCGACCGCGCTATCAGGGCGTAATGTCAGTGTCTATTGCGTCAGGGGTGATTGGCGGGCCACTTGTGGGTGGTGTATTTGCCGAATACGTCAATTGGAGATGGCTCGGCTGGATTAATCTGCCCTTTGTCGGATCTGCTGCCGTTCTGTCCATTTTGTTCCTCCGGTTACAGTCAATTGATATGGACTTCAAGACCAAGGTCCGGCGCCTGGATTGGGTGGGGTTCCTCCTATTTACTATAGGCGCCACCGCGGTAGCCTTGCCCTTGAGTTGGGCTGGCTCTCTATACCCCTGGGGCTCATGGCGAACACTTGTCCCCTTGGTCATTGGCTGCTTGGTCCTGGTTGTGTTCGCAATTCTAGAAAGGAAAGCGATCGAGCCCATGATCCCGTACCGGATCTTCGACAACAGGACGGCAATTGTCTCGGCAGTCTTGGGCCTCTTCCACGGGTAGGTCTTGTACACCGTTGTTATGTACCTGCCCCTGTTTTTCCAGGCGATCTTTCTTCAGGCACCTCTCGACGCAGCAAAGCCTATCCTACCATTCTGCCTTCTCCTTGTGGCTCTGAGCATCATTACATCAGTGGTGATAGACTGGACCCGTCGGTACCGGCTAGCATTCTGGCTGGGTTGGATCCTGACCACCGTGTTCTTGGGCTTGTTATATCGGGCCGGCCGAGACACCAGCCAGGCGGAGTTGAATACCTTCCAGGTATTTCTAGGCAGTGGAATTGGCATAATTCTTACCGCTGGCACCGTCGCGATGCTGGCCAGTGTGACCCGAGTGGATGATGCCGGACTAGCCGTGGGGCTTCTTCTTGTATTTCGCATCCTTGGTTCCCTCCTAGGTCTTGCTATTGCCTCGACAGTCTTCAGCTCTGTTTTCCAGAAAAGTATAGCCGCGGTGGGTGATCTACCAGAGTCCTTGAGCATTCTGCAGGATGCGAGTAGAGCGATTGACTTTATCCCGGAGCTAAGAACCCTTAACCTGCCAGATGACATGATGGATCGATTGATAGATGCCTACCAGAAACCGTTTCAGATGATCTGGTTGGTCTTAGCATGTATCGCGGCACTGGCTTCGTTTATATCGTTCTTTGTCAAAGACTTGACCCTTGAAAAAGAGGAAGTTGGCAGGCAAGGGTTCCAGTCGTCTTCATGATAGCGCTCCTTATGCCTGGAGCTCGCCGTCTTGATAGCCGAATTGACATAAGAACCTGTAGTATTCGTTGTCTGTGGGAAGCGATAGCACGAAACGAGCTTATTCATATCGGGGAGGAGCTCGTCAAGGTCATAGATCAAATACGGCAAATGATGCTCTTTCTCTGAAGGCCGTTTAGTGAAGCGACACCAAATTCGGCCTAGAGCGGACAGCGAAAGCCCCTCGGATTCAATCGCTGAGCCTTTGGGCGGCGAGACCTGAACATCACTGTACAATAAGTACGAGTGAATCTCTTTGTGCATCAGTCATCGTCAGGATGACAATAAGCTATAGCAGCCACTCCCAGTTTGCATTTACTTGAGAATTGGCGTTGAAGCGATATGCGTCGGCCGTTGGCAAGCAACTAGAGGATTCCTCGCTACCCCACCCCTCATCTGTTGACGAGTTACACCTTCGGCTCGACAACCAGAACAGTCGCTTCAGCCAATTTCGGGAAACGAAACACTGTTCCACATTCTAACATGTATATGCAATCCAATCAAACGCTTTGGATCCATCGCTGCCTTCATTGCCTCCAATGCCTTTGCACCCAGCATCGTATGCTTTAGTGCCATTGCATACCTTATAGATGCTGCAAAGGATTTTTCTGCATCTTATAGCGTAAGAATAACACTTTTTGTGACGCTGAAGGCAAGCTCATCGGCATGCGGATGATTTCTGGACACTGGATACCTTGGTCCCAATCGCCAAATTTCTACACGACAAGTATCTTTTTGACTCCTTAGACTTGGAGACGCATGACTGGGTGTTAGGCGCTGTCCAAGAGCCTGCAGAGCTGTTCATTCCGGCTGCAGAGCATATCGCCAAAAGGTGGCTGCAGGACTACCGATGGCAACCCCGGATATGCATGTTGATCATATATCGGATCAGATGCCTGGTCAATGGAGATCGGGATGAAGTATTTACCGATAGCCCTACCACCTCAAATGTGCTTGATTCAGCAGAGTGGAATCGGAGAGTTGCCATGTGCCTTAGAGACATGTCATACTTTGAGGAGGCCCAGGTTCATTTTGAAGCTGCACTGAGACTGGACTGCCAGATTTGGCTTGCTAGGGGTGGCCTGGCATACATGTATAGCCTCAATGGGCAACATGACAAAGCTTTGGATCTCTACAAAGCAAATCTTGAAATTCTGGATGCGGCTTATCTGAATACTGAGATTTGGGACATGCTTCCTCACGATGTTGGCTCTGATGATATTGCTGACGGTTACCAGTCCATAGGTGAAGAATACCTCGCCCTCAATGCGCTGGCCTACTTCGAGAAAGCACTTGATATCTCTAGAAAGGGGGAGTGCCTCGAAAAATTCATTGAGCTCCGTGCGGCGGATAAAGTCTCGGAGAGCAATGAGCAAAATATACAGCACTCCAAAAGAATGGGCACCGCATCTGATGATGGACTTCCCCGCGACATTCATGCAGGGGAACTTCCCAGTGCTATACTTACAATCCTTGGTTAGTAGGGTCTACGGTACCCATCCTCTGATCAAGGCCATTCAAGCTGGGCCAGGTACTGCAGATGCCGAGTGCCATATTCGGTTACTGGAAAGAATCACCAAACGTAGGGTGGTCCACATGGAACATGTCTCTGAATTGGCTGCCAACAACGGCCATTCTCGGTTTGTGGTATCATCGAATCAATGAGCAGGAGAAAGCCAGGGAATGTCTCCTCCCATTTGCCAGGCAGTTCAAATTCTCTGATACCGACGTACTAAGCACCTATTTTGCCAGCTACATTTTTGCAACGATTTTACTCGTGATGGGGGATGATGCCACCGCGGCGGCTATCCTGCACAATGCTGTTTACCCGGGGGAGACTGCTTGGAGCCGCGAAGCTCGGTGTGGGTTGGAGCCCACAACCTGGGCAGGTGCCAATCTCTGCCGGGACTGTGCAGTTGGTCTGTTTGATGATTGCCTGCGACTCGTGAAGGAGAGGCAACCGATGAGGGTCAACATCTGCAGTCCAGATCACTCCTGGGTTTGCATCCCGGGTTCATCGACAACCCCAGGGCCTGACGATGTGTGTGTTGATGACCAGATTACGATCCAAGGTCTAAAAAATAGAATCAAGAAGCAGTGGGGGCTGTGAAGACTCGAATGATAGCCGGTCTTGGCTGTCGGTGTACAGCAACGTTACTACTACCAAACCTGATCCTCTTCTTGGAAATAGATTAGATTAGATTGGATTGGTATATCCTGGACTTTTTACACCAACGCAATATCTCACATTGTGAATGTATTCCTTTCGATAGGGTTATATATCTCGGTCTTGAACTATCTATGATTTTTCCTTAGTCCCAACGAACCAACCACAGAGACACGACTTGTCTCACATGAATAATGGATCTAAAGTTTTACGTTATTGAAACCCCTTATGCAAAAGGTCAACTAACCTTATTCTCATCCCGGTGTGATCATCTGGAACAATTTGCTCTGATAGTCATCGCATGATGTCCACACTGAGCACTCTACAACTATACTAAGTAGAGTGACCGCCAAAGCGACCGACTAGTAGTAGTCGCCCCTCCCCCATTGGCCACCAACGCTAATAATCCCACTGCATCCAACACCATAACCTTTTCCCCCATTCGTTTCATTCCACTTTTTCTTTGTATAATTCTACCCTATTTACCCAGCTACCTATTCTACCTATCTGCCGACCCAACCTTCGTACTCGTAAGCCTCCCTCTCCCCATACACATATACACACTTCTCCTACCTCCCACTTCACTTCCTATTCTCCCCTCCCCAACCCAACCCAACCCAACCCAGAACCACAATAAGAGCAATCAGCAAACTGCAGGACGATGCCCCTCCCCGCCCCCACATACACATTCTCCATCCCCTCTATCCACGATCGCCTCCGACTAGATTGTCGGGTTTATCTTCCCCAGCAACAAACATCACCACCACCAGCAAAACAAAAACAACAGAAACAACGACACCTGCAGCGCCAACGCGGAGCCATCATCGCGCATCCCTATGCGCCTCTCGGAGGGTGTTTCGATGATCCCGTTGTTGGGTTTGTCGGAGGAGAGCTCCTAAAGGCGGGGTTGGTGGTAGGGACGTTTAATTTTCGGTGTGTTGGTTCTATTTCCACTATTTTTAGTTATGTTGGGTGTTTGGTGGTTGCTGATTAGAGTGCAGGGGCGCTGGTGATTCCGGGGGTCGGACCAGTTGGACGGCTAGACCCGAGTTGGCGGATTATGCCTCTTTTTATGTCTTTATGCTGCTTTATTTGCATTTCTTGGGGGGAAGGGGTATAGGGGAAGGGAAAGGGGAAAGCGATATTCGTATTGTCTTGGGCGGGTATTCCTACGGGTCTATGATTGCGTCGCATCTCCCTGGTCTGGATGCTATCGTGGATCTGGTGAGGAAAAGCTCCCCTGATACTCCGATCCATGAGATCTATCAGATCGCGGACAAATTGTCGCTGTGTCTGGGGGATGATCAATCAACTTCGAGGCCATCACCCACATATCGCCCAGCGACCGTTGAAGAAATGGGACAAGCTGCTGACAGCATTGGACGGGCAGCTGTTTCTTATCTTCTCGTGTCGCCTCTTCTCCCGCCAGTCAATCAGTTCCTAACATTGTTCTCAAAAATGTCACTCGATGCGGGCGCGCAGACATCCGCTCAAGGGAGACAGATATCCTGTCCCAAGCCAGCAGCCCAACTCTGTGCACATGAGACATTGGCTATCTATGGCGACCAGGATACCTTCACATCGGCGAGTAAACTAGAAAAATGGTCAGCCGAACTGGCCCATGCACCCGAGAGTAGATTCCAGGCGGTCGAGATCGAGGGCGCTGGCCATTTTTGGAGGGAACATGGGGTTGAGTCTCAGGCGCGAGAGGTGATCAAGGACTGGGTGTGTCAGATGGCTTAATATCTGGAGCATAATATCGTTTGATAGGGACACCGCTGGGTGGTCAGCCTACATTTATCGTGTTCGGCAGCGGGTATAGATCATTCGTCGTGGAGCAGAACAGACACGAGAGGTCTTTACCAGACCACCAACCAGATAGCGGGACCCTTCTTCACATGCAGGGCGGGCACTGGTGAGTCGTGAGGCATGTGAAGTGGGCGTGTTCGCATGACCAGCCCGATGGAGGGAGGCCCATGGAAGACCTGACGCTGACCAGCATCCGCTTTAGGCATCCCTCCACCCATTATTCATGGGCCTGTATGAACATGGTCTCTTTGCAGTGATGGATAATGTTTATTCGATCCCTACTCGTCGATCTAGGAGATCACCGCACCAATGACGCAAGACCTTCCGCTCGCGCTGGACAATGATATTATGCGAAAACTTTCGATGAGCGAGAGAGGCCGGAAAAAACACACGGCATGCCCTTATAGGGTCCGGGGAGGCTGTGACCAACCATGCGGCGTCGACAACCCAAGGTCGCACCCCCAAGGTCCGATCAGGCCCGAACCCGACGAGGGAGAATTTCATCCCTGGGTAAGAATGCATGCTCCGAATGCAATTTTTGTTTAGGTTTGCTGATCGACCGTATGTCACAGTAGCATGGAGTCCACCTGGAGATGATCACCACCTGGTCGATGGGAGAGTTCCCAAAATTGTGGGGATATGAGATCACCGCAACCTCGATCGGCTGAAGAAGTTGCCATCATCCGCTCGGGGACCTGACGTCGGCGTTTAAGTAGCCAGCCATTAATTACCGGGCCGGTCTGGCGACCCCCGGTTTCGTCGATGACCATGATATGAGGTGTTCATTCTGGTGATGGTAGAAGACTGGAGCTGAGACCTAGGCGAGGGAGACCATTGGGCTTCCCGGCGGTCTAGGCGGTTGGTTCCTTCCCCGCGAAGACGGTGTCATTCTCATCCCCTCGTCCCGTGACCCGGGGGGCGATCGGCAGCGCCCGCTGTCCGGCCGGGGACCAATGGGGGCCGGCCTGGTTGGGACCCTCGTGACGTCGGGCTCGGGAACCATTCAATTTGGCCACCCTCCTCTCCTTCCTTCCCTTCCCAGCCAGCCCGGTATGGATCCTGCTGCGCAACTCTCGTCCTCCCTGTCTGCCTCGTGCCTGACCAGGAAGAATACCTCCTTCGACAACGGCGGCTGCAACTACTTACGGCCCCAACATCGCCGATGTTGACCTCGATTTCTCACTTCCTCACCACCACCACCACTCTTTCGGGTATTATTTGCTGATGACCTTTGATTTGCCTTCCTGATCCAGCGGACACTCCAATCTAAACCTAATTTCCCCTCTCATCTCCGCACCCATGCTGGACTGATGCAGCCTGAAGCCGGTCATGTCCATCTTGAACGATCCCTCGCTGGTGCGGCCTCAGTGTCATGGCAAGGCCAAACCTCGCTCCCTCAAGGGCGTCGCGCGAGATGCCTCGGTCATATCCCGCCGCTCCGTCCTCAAGTCCATCTCCATCCCGTCCTTTTCGTCCGTCCTCAGAACCTCGTTGACATGGGCGGGAGACGCGTGGAGTGCCTACGGGGATGGGTTGTCCCAGAAACAACGCAAACTGCTTGCTGAGGCGGAGGATCGCAAGCAGGTCTTGTATCTTAAGAAGCAGAATGTGAGTCGGAAATTTTCTTATCTTCTCTTCGCCCCCTGCCCCCGCGCCCTCCCACAAGTTCGCGTCGCAAGGTTGACGGCTAACTGTCATCGCAGGCTGTGACGTATGATGAATGGAGAGAAGCTGCAAGTGAACTGGATGCATTGGAGAACAACACTGTCTGGAAACAAACGTTTGACTGCCCTGACTATGACCCCGATCTCGTACAGGAGCGCCTCAAACAGCTTGAAGATGCCCGGATCAGCTGTGATATTAGTCGCATGTTGTTCTTGATTCGTACCTCCCTGAGTCGTCATTTGGGCAACATGAGCAACGCAGCTCTCTACAAACATTCCCATCTCGGGACAAAAGACCTCGTCGACCGATATATCACCACCGCTTTGGACACAATATCTTCCTTGGTGGAGTCGTCCGGTAAAGACCGCTGCGATGGGCTTGAGTCCAAGTATATTCTTGATCAACTGCTGGCAGCAAGACAAGCCTTTGGGCGCAGCGCTCTGCTGTTTTCCGGGGGAGCAACATTTGGCATGAATCACATTGGTGTGCTCAAGGCTCTTTATGAAGCCAACCTTCTCCCACGTATCATTTCAGGCGCGTCTGCGGGAAGTATTGTGTGTGCTGTTTTCTGTACACGCACAGAGGACGAGCTACCAGCACTGCTGGATACATACGCATATGGAGACTTTGATGTTTTCGGTGATGAGAGTAAAGCGGATGGTTTTTTCCGCAAGATGACGCGGCTCATGACGTCTGGATCGTTTTTAGACATCACTCACCTCGCCAACGTTATGAGGTGCTGGTTGGGCGATATGACCTTCCAGGAGGCATACAATCGCACGCGAAGGATACTCAACGTCTGTGTTTCCAGCGTGGGAATCTATGAACTGCCCAAGCTATTGAACTACATCACCGCGCCAAATGTATTGATCTGGTCTGCTGTGTATGATTGACATCCGTAATCCCCTTTGGTCTACACGGGCTATAACTGACGTCAACAGGGCCGTCTCATGCTCCGTCCCGTTTGTGTTCGAGCCTTTTACCCTCATGACTAAAGATCCCCTGACAGGGGAGCCGGTGCCATGGTGTGACTATGAGGATCAATACATTGACGGTTCTGTTGACGGTGATCTACCTATGAATCGTCTGTCGGAGATGTTCAACGTCAATCACTTCATTGTGTCGCAGGTCAATCCCCATGTTGTTCCTTTTCTCCCCAAAGACGATGGACCAGACCGGCGTGTTCAGGCCTCGTTCACCGCCCCTCGTTGGCTTCTAGCTATGACCCATCTTGCCAAGGATGAGCTCTTGCATCGCATGACGGTCATGTCGGAGCTGGGAATCTTCCCGACGCATTTTACTAAAACTGTGTCCATTGTAAACCAAAGATATTTTGGAGACATCAACATATACCCGGAAATCCAGTTATCCCAGGTGCCTGTGATGTTGAAGAACCCCACGACAGAGTTCATGTTGAACGCATGCCTTAGCGGGGAACGTGCCACCTGGCCCAAGCTTGGACGTATTCGCAACCACTGCGCCATCGAACTGGCCTTGGACTCAGCCATTCAGGAAATGCGGGCACGGGTTGCCTTTCATCCGAGTCGCATTAATGTGAAATTGGACAGCATGGTCGACCATTCTCTCGAGTCTCTTGACAGCAGTGGAGGACGAGGACGCTTGCTGAACCGCAGAAGCTCTTATAATCATGAACTCGAAAAGACAAAGCACATGAGGCATATTCCGAGCCGGCAGACAAGGCCATATCTGCAACGGTCTCGCAGCGTGTTACTATCCGAACAGTCCCGCAGCATAGACTCTGTGACGGCTTTGAAACTGGACCAAGGTATCGACCAACGTACTAAAGGCCATCAGAACTCATCTTTGAACACCGGTGACGGATCGTATGCTACTGGATCTGACAGTGATGAGGAGAGCGGAGCATCGCCATCGCCCCTTGGAAATTATGGGTCGCTTAGGTCCCATGTGTCCTGGGAGCCATCGTCTGAAGATCACCCCTTCGCCTGGTCAAGCCTGGACGGTAGCGCGAACTCATCTCAATCATTCGCATCCGCCCACTCGCGAGGGTCATCGCACCGGGCATCTGCCTTGTCTCCGCAGACCTCGCATGCGGTGCGTACCATGCCGGAGAAGTCGTTATCACCTCCACGCCACCATCTTCGGATGACGCCCTCCGCCTATGTCAGATCTCCCAATTCTGGCCGTTTTCTTAACTGACCAGTCTAAGCTCTATAGAACACGATGATAGCTCACCGCATTTTCGACCTGAATGCGCTGCTCCTTGGCTAGAATGAGGCTATCGGATTTAGACATCTGTTATGTGCCCGGCAAACATAGCATTTTTAATTCTTCACATGGTTTCTTCGGTGTATATATTGACGCCATGCTTGATTTGGCCCATGCTACTTTGTGGGTCGTTCATACATTGGGCCGTGGCAGCAAAGAGGATAGACCGGGATCGCGCCATATTAGACCCATATATCAGGACTGGAGTTTTGCATCCCTGGATGCTTAATGCTTACTACACTACGCTTTTGGTTGGATTAGATCAACATACCTTCTGATTCTATGGCGTGTTCTTTTTGGGGGGGGGGGGGGGGGGGGTGGCTCGCCGCCAGCTGCGTAGTTATCACACAGCATAGAATCTTGCTCGTTCTTTCTCCGAGGACAACGAATCATGAACGGCGTGTTTCAGGTGGCTCATGGAATCGTCGAGATTCTGTAGTGCTCCAAAAATAGACCATCACCGTGAATCAGCGCCGTGTTGGGGTGGCGGGCGGCTAGAGGAGGGCCGCGATTCGCCTGTGCCCCTACGCGCCGGAGTTGATGAAACGACCGGGTGTGATGAACTGGCATGTCGGCCATCTGGAACGCACCCGGACTGGTTTCAGGCCCCGGCCCAGGGGCCGCCCGGCGCGTCGCTGGCTGCAAGCGACTGACTAGCTGTTCTAAATCGGTCCGTGTCAACCGTCATGCGCTCCTCTGGTCCGGGCGGTTAATCAGGAGCGTGGCCTGGGATCCGAATATAGATCATGGGGCCTCAGCGGCCTATCAGCGGCATTCCGTGAGCACCCAAACCCTTGGCCGGTGCTCTCCCGGGCGGCTATTCGGATCGCTGCGAGGAGATCGTGGTGATGTGGAGGTTGCTTCTAATCTTGGAAACAAACAAGTGAGCCTGCATGATGGGACAAAAAAAGCATCATCAGAATCCTCGTGCACAGGCTTTTATATGCTCTTTCCGCCAGGCTTTGATCGAGTTGGCTCATCCCGCAGTCTGGGCACAGCCTTACGTGGATTTTGCTTTGGTCTGTGCTTGAGCTGCTGAGCTTGTTGGCTTTGGCTTGTACTAATTATCATCTGTCTTTGCTGTCCTCCAATCACCTTGTTCCTGTTCCTTTTCTGCTACGACGCCTGTCCAGCACAGCCCCGACACAGCCTCATCCCCAGGTCAACCGTTGGAGTCCGGGGGAAAGCCTCCATTTAGGGTGCTGAATCATCCTCCCCTGTTATGCGACACCCCCAACTATAGGGCTGAGACTGCTGTGTTTTTTCATCCAATCATCCCTCTCCCCTCGCAACTTCAAAACACGTCCAATATGACGAGCTTAGTAAATAAGCCCCTCGGTCGTTTCCGCAAACATGGATCTCACAAGCCGCTCCATGAGAGATGGGGAGACGTGGGCATCACTGTTCCGACCGAGGGATCCTGGAACCAGTTGGATAACCCTCATCGGTCGTCTGACCGACGACCTGTCCATGACATCTCGAGTCGAGGACACCGAGACCAAGCCATTGTCCCGACCGAAGACGACCGCCATGCTTCCCAATCTAGCTCATTCTCCGTGAAGGCATTGAACCCTCGCCGTCTCTCCATGCGCATCAGCCAGCGGTCCAAACAGACCACAGATTGTCCCAAGGAAGACGACCGTCATACCAAAGCCGAACGACGGGTGTCTCAGTTCTCTTACCGACCTATCCAGCAAGACTATCCGACCGAGATGGCCGAGAAAGCCGCCAGGCAGAGCCAGCATGCTCCCAGGTTTCGGTATATCCCTACCGGACCGGGCTACGCCGAGGAGCTGGGGCTGGGGGCTCCGCGAAGGCTGTCCAGCTGCCGGGAGAGTGCCCAGAGCAGCTATGCTAGCGAGTCGACGGACAGAGGGACGCGACACAGCTATCGTCGTAGTCCCATTGGAGGGGATGCTTACGAGGAATATGATGAAGACGGGTATCATGGGGAGATGTATCCGCGGCCCTTGTCAATCCAACGACGGGACCGAAGCAGTGTGGACTATAGCCGACGGGCCAGTCCATCGCTGGGAAGAAGCCTGGCACCGTCCACGGAGCAGCGGGGTCGATCTGGGAGGTACCTGACTACCGCCATGGTTCCGGATGCGGAGGATATTTATTAGTGATTGATTTGTTGTGATTCGGTTCAGCGTCTGCATTCTCATGTTGTAACGGCTGGTTGATGGCACCGATCTGAGCGTTCTTGATACACATTGCATACATTGGGCGGCGTTGGGGGTTTCGTCAGTTTGAGCAAAATGATCTTCAGGATTCTAAGACCATTTTATCTCATTTCTAAAACAATCATACAGAGTAGAAACATGAGGACTGTTACGTTGGATTGCGGGTGCCGAGCCTGACGTCAACCTGACGAGCCGCCGCCCTCAGGCACCTTCCGGCATCGAAAGTCAAGCACAATTTCCTGTGCATGACTTGGATAAGATAAGATCATAATATCATAATATTCAGTGCTCTCGGCAGTGATGAGAGTTTGTGAGACAGGTCCGAAAAGGGCTTATCGGGCCAGTGATCAGGGCATGACGCCATGCTGGGGATCCGAGCAGGCCCGCCAGTCCATGACGCCATGTTAACGCAGTGGTCTGGGCTATCATATTTAAATATCGAATTTCGAGAAACTCCAGTGGACCTATCAATTATTCACCTTTGACTTTAATTCATCTCGATTGGTTCGTGTCATTTGAACCAATTCACAGTCCATTATGGCAGCCACGGTGTTTCAGCTGAAGTGCGGGTGTAAGGTGCGTAGCCCTACTTGCGCTGAACAATGTCTCTCAAGTGATATGGCTAATGCATTGTGCAGAATGACCCCTGGGGAAAGACGGGGAAGGACTCTCTAGCAGGCGTACTCTGCTCCAAGACCCCCGGAGCAGTCGAGCTGGATGAATCCAAGACTTATTCCGAGGTGAGTGGTTGCCGCCTGTCGTTGATGCAGTGCAGTGAATATTAACTGACCATTGTAGATGTGGCTGGGTACATATCCCACCGTTCCATCGCGCATCCTCGCCACCGACGAACTCCTCAAGGACTATCTACAAAAACACCCCGAGGTAGTTGGCCAATCCGCCCTGGATAAATGGGGCCCAGAAGTTCCATTTTTGCCCAAGGTATACATACTACCATACCCATCCACCCCCAATTTCTCAATCCATGACTAACCCAGCCCCTCAGATCCTCTCCTTCACCAAAGCCCTCCCTTTGCAAGTGCACCCCGACAAAGCCCTCGCCGAAAAGCTCCACGAGACCGACCCCAACAAATACGGCGATCCCAACCACAAGCCCGAAATCGCCATTGCGCTCTCCAATTTCGAGCTCTTCGCGGGCTTCAAACCCCTCCCTGAGATCGAGAAATTGATGAAGATCGCCCCCCTCCAGCGATTCGTTCCCCCGCACGGCGCCAGCTCCTTCGACGACGAACTCCTCCGCGAACTCTGCCGTGTCCTCCTCACCTTACCCCCATCTATCGTCTCCGAAACCATCAAAGAACTACTGGACATCCCGGAGGCCCAGTTCGGCCCCACGCAGCGCTACATCCCGGGCTTACTTGATCGGCTTCGCAAACAGTACCCAGACACGGACAACGGGAGTCTCGTTGCCGCGCTACTCATGAACTACATGACCCTTGGCCCGGGCGAGGCTGTCTGTGTTCCTGCTGATAGCATCCATGCGTACCTGTGCGGTGATATCATGGAGTGTATGGCGAGGTCGGATAATGTGATCAATACCGGGTTTTGCCCCAAGGCAGAGAGTGATAGTGTGGATTTGTTTACGCGGGCGTTGAGTTTCAAGCCCCACTCGGTCGAGGAATCCATGTTGCCTCGAAAGAAGAGTGACAAGGGCGAGCAGTGGAAGACGGAGGTGTATGCGCCGCCGTTTAGTGAGTTTAATGTGTTGGGTACGAGTCTGGGGAGTGGGGAGAAGGAGACACATAAACCGCTGGAGGGACCGAGTTTGTTGATTGTGACCAAGGGTAGTGGGAAGATGAAGGTGTCGGGGGGTGAGAGTCTGGCGCTGCAGGAAGGGTGGGTGTATTTTGTGGGTGCTGGTGTTGCCCTCGATTTTGAGACGGAGAAGGGCATCGCTTTTTATCGCCCGTATGCGGAGTAACCGAGGGCATCATCCCCTCCATGTATGAATGAACACATGAAAGCGGAACAGATTGATTGCACATGAATATAGATATATATTACCTACCAGTTTTCATGGCTCACTAGCCATGTACCTCTATAAATATAGATCAAGCTCTAGCCCTACAGAGAATGGGACATTGCTATTTTGGTCCTCCCCCCACCCCCCCGGACCCTCATCGCGAATAAGCGCCGGCCGATACAGGTCCCCTACGCTCCCCTCCAAGCGCTCAGGCTCCGCGATCGACCCTTCCCATCCAATGGATTCACTTCCACGGTTATCAGATGTCTATTTTTGGGTCGCTTTGCTTGTTTCCCGGTCCTTTCGCACGGAGGGGGCAGGGGATTTAGGCTCGTTCCTGCGATGCGGCGTGGAAGGTCGGTGAGATTAAAATAGACGGCGAGCGGGGTGAAGGGTTCATGGCCGGTTCGCAACGAGTGGTGATTATTTTAAGACGGGCAATTCTCGTCTGGTGGGTTCTGTTCAGTTTTGCATTTCGGTTTTTGTGTGGTTTCATCGGTGTGTTGTTGATTTATGTTGTTGCAGCAAGCGTCGCTTCCATCCCTCTATCCATTCGGTTCCCACTATCCATCCACTCATCCATATCCTCCATTGAGTGGATGCACGCATGATGATCATCCCTCGTGATGGCAGGATGGGGTCGTATCCTCGATCGTCTTCATCGTCCGTGGAGTCCTCGTCGTCCGGTCGGGATCAGATGATTATCGGGGTTGTGTTTGGTGGTGTAGTTGCTATTATGAGTGAGTGGGCATTCTTCATCATTATCACTGTCATTATCTGTTAGGGCATCGACCATTATCTGTTAGGGCTTGGTCGATGCGTGACATATATATCCTCAACTCACCTACTTGCAAGTCATCTGTGCTGTGTTCTTCATCCGGTACAAGAAAAGAAGTGCAGATCGACGTCGTCGTCAACGTGAAGAACGACTCCTCGCCCATCACTTCTCCCTCTCCACCGGGTACTATCTCGACCCGGAAGCCAGCAAGCGACATACCCCCAAGTATCCCCTTGAGACTTCAGTAGCACAACAAGAGCCCTTCTCGTGTCTCCAACCCCCACAGCAAAGGGTCATCGACGATCCCCCGCCTGCTTATCAACCACTGCCGACTTATAACCCCTCTCGGTACCAAGGTGTAGATGGGATGGTGGGTATAGCGGTTCCGTATCCCGGAGTGAGGGCAAGTATGTATCGATTGTCGGTGACTGGGATGGAACATCAGAGGAGAGCCCCGGATCGGAATTCAAATGCGTTTAGCTTTGCCGTGGAGGAGAGATTGGATGTTGCCTTGCCTCGACGGGTCGGGGAAGAGGAGGTCACTTCGCTGCCTCAGGTGGAGGTCCAGTCACCGCAACGACCCAGGCCGGTCTTGTCCCGATTGGTGACCAACTTTGGGTAGGGCTTGGGGAGGGACATGTCTTTGGGGGTGTTCATGTTGTCTTATTTTCATTTGTTTGGTGTTGGGTTGGTTGGTGTTGGGAGTCAAGGGCTCTTGCTTGGAGTTATGTTTATGATTATGATAACGACGATGACTATGATGATTGAAGATGATAGAATGGGTGGTGTGATATGGGGTGCTGGGTGCTCCAAGGTACGTCTTTTCTTTACTCTTCTCTCCCCTGTCTTTCTTTTATTGTTCTGTATTTTATTCTATTTCTTTTTTCTTCTTCTTTCCCCCTCTTTTGGCCAAGATGTGCCGTGTCTATGTGCCTTGTGATGGGGCTCAAGGTGTGTGTTTGTGTGTGTGTGTGTGTGCTGTGGGCTGAACTACTACTAGGGTAGGTGACCAACGCCATCCAACCATAACCCGGATTTTCATCACCGACATCATACTACTACGGGTACTTTCTATCAATACTTACTACTAGTAGTACGACTAGTATGATTTGGCCTAAATTCTCGCAGCTGGCCTGGGAAATGGCAACTGGTGATGGTGCCTGCCTGATCAGGAAGGGAGGGGGGACCTGCCGGGAAGGAGCAGCTGGGCGGCAAGCCACCGCGAATCCCCTCTCTTCCTTTCTTTCCCTCCTCCTCTTTTTCTCCTTCTCTCTCACCCTTCGGCCAATTCTTCCCTCTCTATCTCTCCCTCCCCTCCTCCTTCCTGCCTGTCAATCTATCTCACTTCCTTCTCCTGCAGCTAGGCAATCACCCGGACCCTACAGCTGCATGGTGACAAGTGACAAGTGACGACAGACACAGCACAGGCACAGGCAACGCCGGGCTTCTCACGTCGTCTCCATCACGGCGCGTAGATAAGCTCTGCGGGTGGTTCGGGCCCAACCGCGACGATCAACCGGTGATTGTCTTGGATGTTCCCCCTCTTTCCACCCGCTAGACCCTGGCAGCCGCCGAAGCTTCTGTGCCAATCAATCCAACGCCCATGGGATAGCGCTGTCTTAGCGACTTAGTCAGGATGCTGGCCTCCACCGCCGGTCGGTTTCCCCTCCTCTGACTCCCCCTGCTTCCAATGCTACATCGGACTTGTGAGCGGTTCAGTCGCAGTGTTGACGCGAGTCCAGCTGCTACCTCGTCCACGATTCCCTGCTAGGGAGCTTCGCTAGCGTCACGCCCGTCACGCCCATCACGCTCCCTACCACATCCCCCGGGGTCTCGCCCACCCTCCTAACCGCTGGGATAACCAGTCATCATTCCCCGAACAGGGATCAGCTTGTCTCGCATATTTTTCATCCTCTCATGGCCACTGGATGCGTCACGCCAAGGTGACCATCAGCTGCGGCCGTGGTTGGATGCCGCCAACATCCCAGCATCTGCTAGCAGGTCCTCCAACAGGTTTACCTGCAAGTTGACTGCGCCGCTCAGGTATTCTCCCGACTGACCTCCTCTCTTTCCCTCTCCAGATACGCGGACCGGTTCTGTCCCCTGCTTCAGAGGCTCTCCCATGACCAGTAAACGCGTCGGAATCCCCATTCCGCTTACAAAACTACGGGCGATCCCCCTCCGGTTGATTGATATTTCTCCTCTCAATGGCCGCGTACGCCCGATGGGCCTCCCCACCGAGGGAAAAAATTGGCCGTGATGGAGGGTGAACCAGACTGTCGGGTTCAAGATGTGTCGCTGACCCGTACCACCCACGCTGGGCTCCGGTGCCCGTCTGCCTGCGCTGAAGGAATTTCCCTGAAGGAATCCATCGTCGGTCCCTGAGAGGGTCCCTCCTTCTGCCATCCTTTGGGCGATATGCAGCCGCCTTTCGGCCGACGGATTGTTGTGGTCTTCGGTGCTCGTACCCCGACATTACGCTTTTCCATGCCAGTCCATCGGTGGCTGCTCTGTCCCTGTTCCTTTCACTCCTTCCTGTTCTAGCCAGCTTTGGAGCCCGGCCGTGGGGGCTCTGGATCAGAAGGACCTGACACAAACACGTAGACGGCGGGCCCTTCATTTTAAGGTACCGTTGTGGACTTGATCCTTCTTAACCTAGTTTTTCCTCCGTGCTCTTGGTAGGGACCTGTGCGGTCGATGCTGACGCGGGCTCTGGATGCTCCAGCCTCGAGTACATTAAGGGCGCTCCTGCGACCATGACGGCCATCATCCAGAAACTGCGGCGCAAGCAGAAACTATCCTCCGAGTTGCACTCGCGATGGGGGGATGTTGCGATCACCTATCCCAATGGTGGGTCCTGGAATCAATGGGATCATTCATCTTCCGGGGGTCATTCAGCCTCTACCGACCCTGAGCGACGGCATGGCTCAATGGAACTCAATCGATCCGCCACCTCCCCTCGGATGGGGAGTCATGTACGATCTGGTGCGCGGACGCCCTCTGTGGATTCGGCCATGACTATTCCTACGGGCCACTACGACGCGCGAGTTGGTTGTCGGGTCCGACGGAAAGATCAACCCAATAGCCCCCGGATAGGACTGGCCATGGGTTCTCCCATAGAATGCGACCAGTCTTACTCGGACGAGTCCTCTGAAGGCGAGGAAGATGCTGCGGCTGTTCCAGCTCCCCTCAATGTTTCTCGAGATCGAAATCCAGCCGATACAGAGGAGCCTGAGGCCTATTCGCGTGCTTCCAAATCACCTCCATTGTCAGTCACATCTCGCATGCGTCGGTTCAGTGTTCAGAGCAACCTGGCGGAGCCAACGATACCTGGACCAGGGACGGCCAGTTCGAAGCATACCAGTTACACCTCATCTGCGCCCTCTAATCCGTCGGAAGACCCACGACCTCATGGGCATCGTCTGTCTACGCAACTTGAGAAAAAGCCGACGCGGCGTCCCAAACCGGAGCCGCTGAGTTTGCCGACTCAGCCGGAAATGGTCCCGTCGTATGATGAATTGTACGGGTGATTACCAGGGCGAGGGCTAGATGCATGGGAGGCTTTTTGTTTAGTTTGATCACTTGCACGCATGTTTCACTGTTTTGAGGGGCTGAGGACCGAGTTACGCCGACATGGCTTGTCTTTTTTGGGTGGATGCGATTCTATTAAGCCAGCCGTAAGAGGGCAAAAGATTTAACCTACATGCATCGTGGCGTCTCAATTCCTTTCGGGAGGCGTTCTTCTTTTTGCCTTTTTACCATTTTACCATTTTTACTTTTTGGCTGTGGTGCCTTTTCTAAATGTTGGTTTAAGTTTTGGACAATTGGATCAATTCCTACGGTGCTTTGCTTCTCGCGGCGTCTCGCTGCGGGTGACAAGAGGCGACAGCCTACAGATGCGGGCAGCTCAGCTGGGTCCACCTCCCCAAGCGCCCTCGAGATTAAGCGGATGGCGCAAGGAGGGGTTGTCGGGGGATGCTGGGGGTTGCGGGATTCATTGGCCAGGAGCCCCGGATGGCTGGGCTGATGTGACAACTGCATGCAGGGCCACACGGGCCAATGTGAGGCTGCGAGCAAGCGCCGAACCCCGCGAGCACCTCCTCCTCCTCCGCCAATCCTCGGCCATCACCACGCATTCTTGCCCCAACCCGCAGCCAAATGCGCCCGCCCGCCAATGATTATGCAGGCTGAAGGGTTAGCGAATCAACGGGCAGCGGCACGACCAGCTGCAGTTGCTGTCACAATCACTGTCACACTCCAACCCGCCTTGGCTGCCTCTGAGAGGCTGTCGTAGCGCCCGGCCAGTTGCTCCTTGGATCTTCATCCTCCAGCCAAAGAGCTTGCTATGTCTGGCAATCCGGTACGGAACGCTGCTCCTCCCCGCGGGCGCCTGCTTTATCAATCCACCATGGCACCGATCCTGCCGTTCAGCCGACGATCTGGTCTGGGACCGGTTCACCATCGCCATTTCTACCTCTTGTCTCCCCATCTTGTGTCTCCCGATTGCCCCCTTATCTGTCTCTCGCTGCGCGGTGATCTCGACGCGGGTTCTGTCGACCTCGCAGCCTCCAGCTATTCCTTCGTTCGGCCGTAAGATAGGCGGTAGCATTGGCGAGGAGATCGTGCTGTCTAACGACGAGTGATCCATACCAAGAGAATACCAAGATGTTCGGCTCTTGGGGTCCAAGCCCGAGATCTACGATTTGGGCTGCGGCTGCTGCCGCGGCGCCTCTATTGCTCCTCAGCCACGTCGCTCCCAGGGCGGCTGCGTTGTACGTGACCGAAGGCTCGCCATGTTGGGACGTTTGTAACGATCCCACCAATACCACCTCGTCCGAAATTGTCTGCTTAGACGCGGCGTATAACGACACCACGACTGGCGAAAACTTTCAGAAATGCATCTCGTGTGCATTAGAAAGCAATTACACGGATCCGAATTCGCAACTGACGGACGTGGACTGGGGACTCTGTAAGTGCTTGATACCTTGCTTTCGTTGTACTGTACTGACACTGTTAGACAACCTCCGTTATGCGTTTAGCACCTGTGTCTATGGTTACCCGATAAGCATCAACGACATCTCGACGCCGTGTCTGGTGTCCTGTCTAGGGCTGGATGACGCGATCGAGTTTGACCTGCTGAATCCGAATGATAACAACCTGCGGGCCTGGTGTTCAACCTCCGCATTTGCGGACAACCATATTGACACGTGCGAATTCTGCTATAATCTGACCGGAAATCAGGTGTATATGGCAAATTGTGGGTTCCTTACCATTTCCCTGGTGCACACGATTCCTCGCTAACATTGTCACTAATTGCAGTCCTCGAGGCCCTCCGCTATGACTGCCACTTTCCAGTACCGTCGCAAACCGCCTTTCCCATTAGTCCCTCGTCAATTTTCTCCGAGTCCCAATTACCGACCTACACCAGCAACCTTCTGGACAGTCCTAGTGGCGGTGGCGTAAACTACAGACTGGCCACCTTGATCGGCCTCCCGGTCATGGGATTCGTGATTTTTCTCTTTATCATGACCATTGGGTGCGTGCTCGGTATCAGCTGGTGGCATCGACAGTCCCGTGAGGACGAGGAGCTGCGGCAGTGGAAGACCATGGCGGCGGAACATCCCTGGAGCGAGTATCCGCCACAGGAGATGTACCCGCCTGGAGTGTATCAGCAGCAGCAGCAGCAGCAGCAGCAGCAACATCAATACGGCCCGGGGTTCCAGGTCGTGGATACTGACGGTCGCACTCATGAGGTGGGGTACTCCAAGCAGGTGATGACCGAGACCGTGACGCCAGCAGGAGACAAGGGGAAAGGTCTGTCCCATGAGTATTCCATGGGTGATTTGAAGCTGTAGGAGGTAATTAGTCGGGATGATGCGCAGGAGCGTTGTGAGAGCGTTGCGAGGATGAGAGTTGTCGTTGATGAATGATGCCCTTTGTCGTTTTCGCTCAGTTTTTGATGTGCATAATGAGGCATATACCCCTGCACCGCACAGCATGCATGCACATAGTTATGATCTGGGTCCTTAGCGACCAGTACCAGAATATTTGTTAAATCAACCAATTCATGAAAGATGTTCTCAAGATTTCAATGGACCAGAAGCAGAAGAGAAGATAGAAAGAGAAAGAAAATATAGAGAAAGATAGAGAGAGACCACCAACTGAACACAAACACCAGAAAAAAGACGAAGAAGAAGAAAGACCCTGAAGACCGCACACCCCACTTTATACCCTCCCCTCTCCCCTCCCCTCCCCTTCCACACCCAGACACAAAACCCCCCGAGCAATAATCCCGAACACTAGGTAGAATAACCGCCCATGGCTGCAGGGTCCAAACCTACCTCTCATCCTGTACCACCCCTCCCTACCCTATCACAATGCACGATTTGTTCTCCGGACGGCTGTGTCGTGTAGTACCTGAAGAAAGATTGTATTCAGTAGTAAATGCCGTGGCTATAAATAAACACGGGTTGAAGGTGACAGGCTTCTTGGGGGTTTGATTGGGTGGTAGACGGAGTACGTGGAGGGGGGGGATATGCATGCCAAGAGGGAGAGGTGTATGCCAAGAGCCTTTGGGGGTGGGTGGGGTGTGATTGGATAGGATGGGCGGATAGTACACTAGAAAGCAGGGTACTAGATAGGGAGGTTTATTTTTGGATAGATAGATAGGTAACCTAAGCTGAGGAAAGTATGTATCTAATGTTTGTGGCTGGATTGTGGATTGTTACTATTGTTACTGTGGTGTGATGGGTTGGGTTCTTGCGGGTATCTATGGTGTTGGAGTTGGGTGGTGGGAAGGGCAGGAGGGAGAGAGGGAGGGGGTTTTGTTGATTTGGGTTGTGGTTATTGTTGTTGCTGTTTGGCTTTGGGATTATCTGTGTGTGCGTTAGTTGGGTGAGGTGGTCTGGTCTATCTTTAAAATTTATTCTCGGAAGTAAGTGTAGATAAATGGATAGAGGGGATTGTTTACTTGTTGGGGTGCTAGCTTGCTTTGGGTTCGTGATGGTGACTGAGTAGATATCTTGCAGGGATTCTGGAGATAAGAGTCTAATTTAAGCTGAGCTAGTATCTTTCTCTGCTATTTTTAGATGCTGCAGATATAGGTCGTACTATGTAGGAATAATATCCACACGATCAAGGCACGTAGACTCAGCTAAGTACTCTCAACATGCTCGTGGAAGAAATCCACGTAATCAAATAAACTCCGCTTATATTGACGTCTCCAGGTCCCATCTGTCCGATTGACGCTTTGCATTCCGTACTGGTTGTCATAGCTCCCGAACTCGTTGTTATCCAGGTAGCTCCATGCCAGTGTACCGATTACATTCACGCCATCCTCGTGGATGGATTTGAGAATCTCCTCTAGGAAATCCTGGTAGTACAGGGTGCGCTCCAGGTCGTATCGCTGGGCGTCGCCGGAACGCTGCGAATCGGCAAACGGGTTGAAACCAAACTCCGAGACCAAGATCCCAGACGGTTTGAAGGTATCCCAGACGTAGCCGAGTTGTTGTCGGACGTATTGCGGGGCGATTGAAGCGTAGGCGTTGGACATGTCGCCCATTAGCCAGCCGTCGGCTTGGATCATGGTTGTGCTCACGCACTCGGGCCATGCGCTGTCTGACTGGTTGGCTGCGCAGGCGGAGATGCCTCCTGGGGCTGGGGAGGCGAATTGGGCGACGTAGGGATCAAAGGCCCAGAAGTCGACGGTGCCGTGGATGGTCGAGATCTGGTCCTCGGTCAATGCGGTGAGGTTTAGGTTGAGTGTGTTGAGGACGTCCGAGGGGAACTGTTGCCCTAGGAAGAGAGGGTTGCCCATGATTCCGAGGATGAAGTCCTGGTATCGGAGGGTTGCGTCGACGTGGCTGGAATTAGAGGGGTCGAGGGGAACGGCTAGGTTGTTGGCGAATTTTACGGTCAGTTGACCGGTTCCTTGTAGCTCGTCCTTGTACCAGTGGTAGACTGCCGCGTGAGCCGTCAGGATGCGGGTGAGATCGTTCCAGTCGCTGAATGAGGTGCCGACTCCAATGTTTGGTTCGTTGAAGGTGACCCAGTAGGGGACACGGTCTGCGTATCGGGTCATGACTTGCTTTGCGTAGTAGATGAAGTTGTCGAAAAAGGTGGACATGTCGTCTAGTTGGCTGAGTGGGAGGTCGATATGGTTCAATGTCACGACGGGGGTAATGCCATATTCCAGACAGGTGTTGATCACATCATCGTAGTGTTGTAGTCCCTGGGTGTTGATGGGTGAGCCGGCTGTACCGAAAGGAACGATCCGGGGCCAGGAGATGCTGAAAGACAGGTATGGGACACCGATGGCAGCCAACCGGGCAATGTCCTCCTTGTACATAAAATAGCTCAGGTCAGCAATGTTTGCATCTGACTGGCTGTCGTTGCTCTGGATGGCTCCGATGGTGTCCAGGGCAGAGGGACCACGGCCTTCGAGCTGCAGACCTCCCTCGATCTGCCATGCGCTAGCTGCAACGCCCCAGATGAAATCCGAGGGTAGCTTCAGGTCCGCATTATCGACCCTGTTGTACAGAGTAGGAGGGTAGATCAGTTCGCTGGAGGGCACTGCGGTGGGGGTGACTGTAGTCGTGAACGGGGGAGCAGAAGTATAGGATAAATTGGCCCACAGAGCAGCGTAAGCACTCTGCCCATACTGACCGTCTGGTGCAACAGTCTGGCTGGGGTGCAGAGTGTATGTGGTATAGGTCACATTGCTGGGAAGCAGAGTTGACGCTTGACTGAAAGCTGGGGCAAACGGCGTGGCAAAGGACAGCGGTGCACTCAACGAAGTGGCGTATCGAGTCGAAGTGACCTGAGCGTAGGTAAAGGAACCATAGGAGTTTGAAGATGTCTTTGACGCAGGAGATTCCTGGGCCATAGGCGACGCTTGAACGAGCTGGATCCCACCGGCTACACCTAGAGCCACCACACAACTAAGAGAGCAACGCATCTTCTGGTTACTATCAGACTATAGTGATGCTTTGACTCTTGGGCCAGTGAGATCAGTAACCACCCTCTTCTCAAAGTATATATACTCCTAACTCATCTTGAACGGGAGTTGGAAGCGGCAGTTGTCCGGATAATCCGAACATAAAGCCATTAATGAGGAACAACCGGCTACTTGGCAGGATTCAGACGGAAGTCAGTTGAGCGGAATTCATTTTCATATTGTGGGGTAAATACGCAAGGTCACGGCATGAAGCCGGGGGAATGGCGATCCCCCACAGACCTGACGTCAACGCTCGTTGAGACTGGTACATTGCAATTTCAACTAAAAGACATTAGTGTGGAGTAGCTAATACGCGAGGCGGTCGTGGACGGAACAAGATCACAGAGAAGTGTAAGAAAGATGGTTTGTTCAGTGCGGCGGAGAAAATGGATTCCCTCCGTGGAAGGCGTTGCATACGAATACGAGATTAATACCTGAATCGGCTTCACCTGACACCTCAGGCACCAATTCTCTCCGGCTCATCTCCGGCATCACGGATTGTGATTGTTTACGGCCTGGCATCCAAACCCAGATCACACCCCTCACTACCCCACTCCCATCATACAAGATGTCCTCCCTAAGCCAAGAGCAGATCAAAACTCTCGAACAGTCCCGCCAACGTCTCATCCAACTCACCCACTCCCTCGCCTCCCTCATCACCAGTCTCAACCAAAGCGATCCTCTTCCCTCATGGTATGCCTGTCCTTCACCAACATGTCCCCCTCCCTCCCCTCATTCTAAAATCACTAACAAGCTCCAGGACATCCCTTCAATCCCAAGCAACAATCATCTCCAACAACCTCCTCACCATATCCGATCACCTCTCCGATAACCGCGACCTCCTAGCCAATGTCGTCGCCTACCCGGACGCATCCTACCCCTCGCGCGTCCCAACCAACAATGTCGCGCTGGAACAGGTTCTACGTACGAAACTCGACCCCAGAGTGGAGGATTGGGTTGCTCGAGGTCGACGCGCTGGAACGACCGATTCTGCGGCCCTAGGGCACGGACAGGGATTGACTGAACAGGCACTCGCTGATTTATGGGATTGGGCGCCAGTGGAGGCAAACCAGGAGGCGAGGAGGAGAAACTGGGGTGGGGACTATACGCTGGAAGAGCGGGAAATGGGAATTGAGAAGGTGGTGACGGGTTTGGCGAGGGTGTTGGATGATGACGATGATGATGACGAGGATCAGAGTGACAGTGAGGAAGGGGAGGGCGAGGCCGATGAGATGGAGATTGTTGGGGTTAGGAGGCGGTCCGGAGCTGGAGCTGGGTTGGAGTTTGATATTGCGGCTGCGAATGCGACGCCTGGGGCTGGGCCGAAGGTCGTTGCGCCGGTGGTGCCTTTGGATGAGATTTTGAGGTTTATGACTATGGGCGCCGTGCCGGGACAGCGGTGAGATTTTACTACAGCAGAAATGTTTGGAATAGAGCCAAATAGATTAAAAATTCTATCAAAACTGGTCAAAAGAAAAACAGCTAACCCCGGCGGCGTGTGGTGGGCGCCTTGCCGGTCGGCTTGGGCGACCCAGTGGGCCTGGGAGACACGCCCGAGCTGGTTGCAGTGGGCGCCTTCGCAGGAATCGCTACCGCAACGGGCTTCTTCTTCTTCTGGGACTTGGCCGGGCTGTTCCAATAGTACAGCATCTGGGCCGCCAGAATCAGGTTCAGACTGAATCCAGCAATGAACCCATACAGAATAAGCTTGTCATCCACCTCCTGGAGAGTCGTGAAGATACGAGAAAGGGAACCGGCGAGATAGTTGAAGACCTAAACATCCGTTAGTAACGAAACATGTAGATTAGGGTAGGGTAAACATACTGCGAAAGCACTCAGCTGGCCGGTACCGCCTTCACGCCAGATGGTGTAAATCTGAGGCGCCTTGCTGGCCACACCAAGAGCTCCTGCGCCGGCCTGTAGCAGAGCCATCGTCTGCGCATCCACCAGGGTCTGGTCAAAGAGCAGTGCATACACGCTCGCCGCCACGACTGCAATAAACGCAGCAGCAGCAGTGGGCCGGTCCGCAAATGTCAACACCAACACACCGACCACCACATCTTGCACCGCAATCAATGCCGTCTCGCCGAAGGTGCTGAACGGGAACTGGTTGCGCACGCTGTACGACAGCGTGATCAGCAGACTGGCGGTCTCGAGAGCGTAAGAAACGAAGGATACACCGGCCGAAGAGCGAGAGCCGATCAGTTTGAGAATCTGGGGCACCTTGACGATGGCGCTAGCACCGACGATGGCAATGCCCAGTGCCTTCGAGATGGCAAGAGAGGTACAGGCGGGATCTTTGCTGACATCCAAATCGACCACGAGGGTGTTGTGGCAAGAAGAGCCGATCAGCGAGACGATCGCATCGTGGACCGGTTCGGGCATAGCCGAAACAACGGGGCGGAGGAGGGGTTGGAGGGGATCAATGATGGTTTTCTGAATGGCGTCCATTTTGGCAGGTGGGGGGACCGTGAGGTCAAAGAAAGAGGTCCAACAAGGCCAAGGGAGGGTTGGGTGACAGGAAGGAAGTTCGACGCAAGGACGGAGACAAAAAAGACGGAGCGGCCAACAACAAAGGCAACCAACGCATCTCCGGACCTGCGCTTGTGGTCGCTCCGCCCCGCCGTGGCTTTTCTTCGTCTGCGGCTTGAGCTTCACTTCCGCTGCTGGTTTGTGGTATAGCAGAACCCCACTGCAGGACTCCGCCATGAGTCTCCTCCGGTCCTCGCTACGGAGGATAGGATCCCCCGGCGATCCCAGCCGGATATGCTCCCAATGTCTTCTACATCGAGCTCGTCCCCCGCGATCCTCCCCCGCCGCTCTCCGCACCTTCATCTTATCCCCCCGGTCTCGCTCGGGCATTGCAGACGGCCCCTCCACCCAGTCAGCCCTGAACAAGACTTACTTCTCGGCCAATCGCGCAGATGATAGCTCTACGAGCAAGGCCGGTCTGGCTTCCTCGCTCTCCGGCAGCAATGTCTCTTCCGGCACGGAGTCCTCGAATCTGCCATCATCAGACCACCAGGTCAACACCTCCGCGACTGTCTCCGAATCCACACAATCCGAGCTTCCTCATCGCCGGAGGAAACGTCTGAAGGAAGAAGCAAACGCTCAAACACCCAACCCTGATCATGTTATCCCCCCCGATGCCTCCGCACAGCTGTCGGCTTTCTCGTCCACGCTGCCCACCTCCTCCCTCCGTCGCAAAATGGCGGCCTTCCTCGCCCTCTGCAAGCCTCGTCTCTCCGTCCTTATTGTGCTGAGTACGACCTCCGCCTACGGCATGTACCCAATCTCGTCTCTCCTCACACTCGATCCGTCTATGACTCCGCTACCGACTCTCTCTACCTCAACCCTAACCTTCCTCTACCTGACGGCCGGCACCTTCATCTCCTGCTGCAGCGCCAACACGATCAACATGTTCCTGGAGCCGAAATACGACGCCCTCATGTCCCGCACACGCAATCGCCCGCTCGTCCGAGGCCTGATCTCCCGCCGCGCCGCCGTCATCTTCGCCATCGCGACCGCTATCACCGGTGTGGGTATGCTCTACTTCGGCACCAACCCCACCGTCGCAGCTCTTTCCGCTAGCAACATCGTTCTGTATGGCTTCGTCTACACACCGCTTAAGCGTCTGCATGTCATCAACACCTGGGTTGGCGCAATCGTAGGCGGCATCCCGCCGTTGATGGGCTGGGTGGCTGCTGCAGGACAAACCGCCACCACCGGCCACGACACCTGGCGCGATATGCTCTTCAGCAAGGACAGCATCGGTGGTTGGCTGATAGCCGGTATTCTCTTTGCCTGGCAATTCCCCCACTTTAACGCCTTGTCCCATACCATCCGCGAAGAGTACAAGCGCGCCGGCTACAAAATGCTGTGCTGGAAGAATCCTGCGATGAACGCCCGTGTTGCCCTGCGCTACTCGGTTCTGATGTTCCCCATCTCCATCGGCCTCTGGTGGGTCGGTGTCGTCGGCCACGGCTTCCTGGTCAGCAGCTCTGTCGCCAACGCCTGGTTAGTGAAGGAAGCCTACCACTTCTGGCAGCACCAGGGCGCGAACGGTACCGCCCGTGGTCTCTTCTGGGCGAGTATCTGGCAGCTCCCTGTTCTGCTGATCGGTGGTCTCGTCACGAAGAAGGGTCTTTGGGACGGCGTCTGGCGTAAGGTCTTGGGTCAACCAGACCCGGACGATGAATATATCTATATTGACGAAGAAGAAGAGGAACCGGTCTCATCACAATCCAATGCAGTGGTGACTCGTGCGGCATGATCGCACAGTACAAAGAAAAAGGAACAGAAACAGAAAACACATGGGGTCGTACCCTCCCCTCATCATTTATCTTATATGGATGTATTAGATTCCCGTTTTGGTCGGCGTTTGTACAACAGCAGCTATGATCTATTTCCCTCTATCTTTTCCTTAATCTGTAACATGGTGATGTAGATATGTGTTTTGTCTTGTCTTGAACAAGTCGCCATTCTTTAGTTCGTCACGCATCTACAATATCTATCTTGACCTTTTCTCCTTGCGTCTTGTCTTTATCTGCAAGCCGTCTAGACACCTTCACCTTGGTTCATCATACCGTAAACTAATCCAACCCCGGGGCTTTATACACACAGAGTAGAGAATCATCTAACATACATACATAGATATACACGTAATATACAAACACAACCTGAGTTGAACTCTCATCTCCTCAATCCATACAACTTCGCCACCTCCTCACTAATCTTACTCGGTGCCTTGACCATCGGGTCCTCACCCATCTTCCCGATCTTCGGGAACGCAATCACATCCCGCACCGACTCTTTGCCCAGCATGACCGCGACGAGGCGATCAAAGCCCAGAGCGAACCCAGCGTGGGGTGGACATCCGGCCCATAGGGCACTGAGGAGATGCTGGAACTCGTCTACTCGCTCCTTGGGCATACCCAGAATCTGCTTAAAGATGTAGTTCTGGGTCAGGGCGCAGTGGATACGGCGACTGCCGCCACCGAGCTCAACGCCGTTGACGACTAGGTCGTAGTGGTCGGCGATGGCTTTAGTAGGGTCTGTACTGAGAAGGTCGACGTCTGCGGCGGTCTTTGGGGCTGTGAAGGGGTGGTGGGTGGCGGAGAAGCCGGCGGTGCCGCCTTGGCCGGGTTCGGAGCCGTCGAGGGGAGTGAAGAGGGGGAAGTCGACAATCCACATGAATTCAAAGCCTCGGGGGGCTTCGATCATGTTGTCGGCGATGGCCACAGGGGCTAGGGCACGACGGAGGGCGCCAAGTTGGGTTGAGCCGCCGGACAAGGGGCCTTGTGGGCGAGCTTGGAGGACTATCAGATCACCGTGGTTGAGGTCAAGCATTTGCTCGAGCTTTTCGGCTGCTTCGAAGCCGAGGGCGCCCAGACCGTTCAGGGGCGTCGATGCGTCATAGATGAAGATGCCTGGGGCGCCGTCGGGGTTTTTGTTGAAGAGTTCGCCCTCGCGCGAGTCAAGGAAACGTGAGATAAACTCGCGTGTGGCGTGTGGTGACTGGTTGATAGTTTCGAGCTTAAACGCCTCTACAATCGGCTCGGTCAGGGGGGTGATCTTCTGCACGAGGTCGGTAGGGAGGATGTGTTCGATGCGATGGATCTCCATTCCGTGTCGGGTATCCGGCTTGTCTGAACCATAGCGGGTCATTGCTTCCTGGTAGGTCATTCTGCGGAATGGTTGTGAAGGGGCCTCTTCCATCAGGTTCGACCACAGGCCACAGATCAGTGATTCTACCACTTTCATGACGTCTTCTCCGCTAGCGAAAGCCATTTCCATATCCAGCTAGAGTATTCAGTGAGCAGGGAGATTCGTTCTATGGTGGCTGTTGGATCTCACCTGGGTAAATTCCGGCTGTCTATCAGCGCGAAGGTCTTCATCACGGAAGCAGCGCGCGAACTGGAAGTATCTCGGCATTCCACTGGCCATGAGAATCTGCTTGTACTGCTGCGGACTCTGCGGGAGAGCGTAGACCTTTCCCTTCTTTCTGGTAGGCACTATAAATTCACGAGCTCCCTCTGGGGTCGACTTGAACAGTAGCGGTGTCTCGATCTCCACGAAAGCCGGGTTGGCTTGTTCTAGTACCTCGCGGCAGACATTGCGTGCTTTCGCTCGGAACCGGAGCGCATCACGCAGCTCGCTGCTGGCTCGTAGTTGGAGATGCCGATGCTTGGGCGGGTGAACAACTTGCTTTCCAAACATCACGATCTCGCGCGGAAACTCGTTCAAGGGCTGCACAGACTCCAGCACAACCTCCCAAGGATCTGCGAGCTCTTCTTCCTTGGTTCTTGAGACCTTGCGCTTAATCGTGCCTTTGACAACCACTGGGCTGCCTCTGCTGATCTTCTTGAGCAGAGAGAGGGTCTTGCTGCTCTCGTTTGAGAGTAGCTGTATGGAACGATTCAGGTTGGGCTCGAATAAGGGGACAAAGGCGAGCTCTTTGCCTATATCGTCGCGTTTGTCCAGGTATCCATGAAGGACAACCGATTGGCCTTCATGTCCCTCCGAACGTAAGGTGTCGATATCCCATGTCGCTTGAGAGAATTCAACTTTGGGTATCGGATGTTAGCATCCGGTGCATAGACGCAACTGCTCCAATTTGCTCTTCTGAGATAGAAATGCTGAGACGATTACGTTCGGTGGCAGGGTGACGAACTCGATTGTTTAAACTTATCTAGAAACTCTGCTGGCAATACATTGGCACGATGCTTCTCGCTGAAATCGTGAAAAGACCGTACAGGGGAGCTGTGAGCTTGCAATGCTGAAGCCCGGCCAAGTTGCCTGCCGCGGAAGTAGTTGGAGATCTCAACATAGGTCGCACGGAGGTGAGGGGGCATCGTGCCGCCCTGGCGAGAAACATGTTGCCACAATTCAACACGGAGAGAATCAGGGCGCAATATACGGGCCAGTGACAGTGACCGTCCTGGCGAAGCGATGCAATCGGACGATGTTCTTGATAGAATCTCGCGATGCTGCTAATTGCCCCGATGCCCCGGACGGGGATACACGGCAGAACTGTGCTTTCCGCCTTCCCGGCTTAGCTTAGCGTTGTCCACACTGACAATAAAATGAAAATCCACGGCGCCATGTTTCTTTCCCTCTTCATCCTTCCAAGTTTTATTACTGTGAGTGCTACCTTTGCGGGTCAATCCTTGTTGCATACCACTAACATGAATTCTAGATGATGAAAGCCTAGCGTGTTCTATATGACCTTTTCTCCTTCCTGGAGCCCTCCTGGCTCTCCTTTCGGGGCTTAAGGGCTGTTGGGTTCCGGTTGGAGAGAGGATGAAATATGCGTTCGGCACACCCACCTTGTTAATTAACGGACGCGATGAAGGCATCTCTGACTCACATATTACTTGGCGGTGTTGCGCCTCGGGAAGTGGCGTGCTGTATGACTCTTAGGTGCTGCGCCTATGATAGAGCTCTGCAGCATGGCCAGAGGCTACCTTTAGTTAGGAAGAATAGGACAATTTCAATTTATGTCACAGATCTTTTCTGTCAGTAGCATCACCCTCTTGAGCTTCTCGTTCTGTGTATGTCCTGTTTGTCCGTGCAGTGCCTTGAGGCCTTGCGGGAGTCGTTACCGCCAGCCCGCCGTATTCTTGACAACCTTGATGAGCACCTCACATCCTACGAGCAGTCACTGTCTACGCTCACTCTTGAGTATGCTTGTTGACAAATCCGATCTTATTTTCTTGATCGAGACAACTTCCTATTGCATCATACAAACGGCAAAACAATATGCGAAGGATGTTCTCCCCCAAGATGGAGCACATGTGTTCCATGTGATGCCAGCTCCTGGAACTCCTCATCCTCACTGAACTCACCCCGCAGCAATGGACTGTTTCCATGAACCTCGACTCGTACACTCTCCCCGGCCTCGTACTCAACCCCCATGGCCCACACGCCGATCTCCAGCTTCACAATGTCCCCAGGAGTAATATATTCGTCGCGATCGTGTGGATGAAAAGGGAAGTTCTCGTGGATGGATTTGGCTGGATCGATGGCTCGACGTGAGGCCCGCAAGATGCCCAATGACCCGACATGGAACATAAGGTTGTTCTTCTCCCGGGGGGAGATGCTGTCCACGCTGTCTGGGCTGACGCCATACTGTGCAATTGACGACCAAGGGATATTGAGGTTGAGAAGAGTCTTTCCTTGAGCGTCGAGCTTGCGCACCAGAACATACACGTCCATGTCATGGAAGTCGGGGCACGACATGTACACAACTGCCTTTGGGATCCCTGCAAGTCGGGTCCGGGCAGGAAACGTATAGGTGAAGCTTGCGCAGTCCTGATACTTTTCCGAGTTGTATGATAACGAAAAAACGACACTGGGGGCCTCAGTACTCATCCGCCCTTCAGGATGAAAGTACATCTTGCGATACTCGGTTCGTGGGATCGGGTAATCCTCCTCCGTGATGTTATACAACGGATCTTGATTGAATCGCAGGATGGTGGTCCGTACCCTGGGTGTCTTCTCCCATCCATTGTCGGTGCCATTTAGATACCGGTCGAAAAAGGACGCGAGATCGGCAGTAGATTCCTTGCAGTTCCAGATATCGTACCATTCCTGCCAGGGACAAATGCGCAGCCATTTTTCAGGTGATTTAAGCTGGAGCCATCCGCGCAGTGATCCCATCGTATGCACGAAACTTGTGTACGAGGCGGTGATGTAGGTGGGAATGTTGATTTTGCTGATATCAGGTCGTTTATCTTTCCAGTACAGACTGTCCGCAGTTGGATTTCGCCGATACATTTCATGGAAGTCTTCGATGCCCCTATGGCCCTGGATATTGTGGTCGATGATGAAATCAAACAGGCCAGCATCGAAGATGCCCCCTCGCACAAACTGCTCCCGGTAGAGGTCACTGCATGCCTCCCAGGGAGCAATAGCCTTGAGTGATGGCGGTTGCAAGGCGGCGATAAACCACTGGATGATTGCCAGGTGCGAGTTTCCCGCTATCCCGACATTCCCATTGCACCAGGACATCTTGGCCACGGCCTCGACTACATCGTATCCGTCCTCGGCTTCCTGGGTGCCCATGATTCCCACTGTGCCGTCTGAATCGCCGCATCCCCGGGAATCAACGTTGATGATAGCGAAGCCACGAGGCACGAACTCGGCTGGATCAGGCCCTTCGAACTTCTCCAGGCCGCTAAGCACGCCTTCAGGAATTCCGAGGCCCCAGGGAAGTACTTTTAACATGCTAATTCCATTGAACTTCTTGCCGTATGGGCTCCAGGCCAAAATCGCAGGCACAGCTTGGGAGGTGTCGGTAGGACGGTATATGTCGCAGTATAATGTGCTTCCATCGCGGACCTGGATACCGACGTCGTGCGATGTGTGGATGTCGCAGGGCAAGGGGCGTGAGCCATTCTTGCTCCAGCCTTGTAGTAGAACTTCTTCGCGAAACCCAAAAGGCTGATAGTTGTTTCTGCCCACGGAGGGCTTGTCAATTGGACGAGTCGCAATCGGTACAGGAGAAGGCATCTTTTAGAATTGCTAACAAACAAGGAAAAGACAAATGTCCTATGAGCTGCTTTGAATGCTACCAGGCTTCCACTCTAGTATATATCGGTCAGCTCGCCACTCACAAGTACTCATCTGTTAGCTCCTTTCTTCTGTATGGCCGTCGGCATGTGGACATACGCCGGTGGCTTGCCGTCCGTCCCGGCCGAGCTCGGGTGAGTTTATAGCATCACATCCTGATCATCCGGCAGTTCACAAACACGCTTACAGTTATCCGGGCGTGTCAAGCGACGGTTTCCGTCTCGGATGGGATCAGCTCGGCTGTGAGGAATGGGCGAGGTCGGATGAGATCTCCTTACCAAGATGCAAATGTAGGTCATAAAAGAGTGAAAACTACCTTGATCACCAAGACCCTAAGTGCCATCAACATATTTTGTTCCCAGAACACAACTCAAGTTACCCTTCTTATAGTTTTGACTTCTATCCAACCCTAGCCATGGCTCCTTCCCGTATCGACACCCCCGAACCCATCCCATCCCCTACCCCTGACAAACTCCCCTCCATCCAGAACCAGCAGCCTCACTATGGCGACTTCCGCGACGACTTCTTTCGCGATGGATACGCCGTCATCAAAGGCGTGCTCAGCAAAGAACGTGCCAGCGAATACCGAGACTCAGCCCTAACCTGGCTCGAATCATTCAACCTAGGCTTCGACCGCAACGACAAATCCACCTGGAAGAAGGAAAACCTCCCTCAGAGCTGGAAAGGTGGCATGTATCTGCATTTCTCTGCTGCGCATGAAAAATACGTCTGGGACGTACGATGGTAAGCCCCATTCCCCCTCCCCTTCTTCTTCAACTCTCCCTAACGAAAGACCCCCAGTGAACCCAACGTAATCGCCCCCTTCGCCAAACTCTGGGAAACCGACGAACTCGTCGTCTCCTTCGACACCGTCAACATCACCCTCCCTCAATCCATCGTCGGCGCCTACGACTCCCAACCCTGGCCACACTGTGACCAAGCTCCCGAACGCAAGGGTCTCGTCTGCGTTCAGGGAATCGTCAATCTCTCCAACGCGGGCCCCAATGACGGCGGGCTGATCGTGATGAAGAAATCCGCGGCCCTTTTCGATCAGTTTTTTGAAGAGAATCCCGTTACGGGCCCCACCCCGTGGCGCACAGCCAAACATAAGGATTTCCATCCCTTCCATGATAAGGACTTGGAGTGGTACCGGGAGCGCGGATGCGAGTTGGTCAAAGTGTGTGCTGAACCTGGGGATTTGATTCTTTGGGACTCGAGACAGATGCACTGGGCGCAGTTTGGTGAGTCGGATGTTGTGCGCACGATTGTTTATGTGACGTATACGCCGGCAGAGTGGATGGGGGAGGAGGATCGGGAGAAGAAAAAGGACTTGTTTGAGAAGTTTGAGACGACGACACATTGGCCGCATACGAATCTGTTTACGCATGGGAAAGCAATGGTGAAGAATGCGGATGGGGAGGACGTGGTGGATCCGTTGGAGAGGGACGAGCCTCTTATCAAGCCGGTGAGGAGTGAGAGGTTGTTGCAGTTGGCGGGGGTGGTGCCTTATTGATGTGAGTGTGGGGTTTACTGTTAGTATTTGAGTAAAATCATTCTTGTATATTCAATGTTACTGGATTATGCCATCTGCTTCAGTTACAATGATCCTTCCTGGGCGTTTAGTGACGCTATATCTCATTTGCTAGTGTGGGAATACATTGTCCATCTCTTTTCACTCCTTTTGGGTATTTATATTTGATCTATGACAAAATTTCGTCAAACCCGGTAAACATAGATCAATCTAGATTGCTAATTATATGCTTTCCGTGACCAGTTGCAGAGAAGACCTCCCATTTCTTGAATGCCTGGAAGCCAAATTGCTAGGATCCACAATAAATCTCAAACAGGGTGAATTGAGATCCACCACATGTCATCCATCCAGATATATGATATCCCTAGTAATCCTCCCCAATCTCCACTCTCCTGCGATTCATACACAGAGGTCCCATTTTGTACCTTCTCAAGTCAGTTGTATATCCACTGTTATAAGGAGATAGTTCTCCACCGCATACATTTTCGATGCCGCACAACCCCTCTTTCCCAGTCTGCAAGTATCATACCAAGCATGTTGTTGACCTTCAGGGTCCACCAACCCCTCATAGATCTTTCACCAAGCATCTCGAGACTGTTGTAGACTCCTTCTAGATCCAGTAGGGAATCTACCTCGGCACTTTCACTATCAAACTCACCGTTGCTTAATCCCCACACATCTGTGCGAGAATTAATTGCATAGGCATTTGCCACCAATATGCATAATTGACAAGTCGTTGTGTGATCATTGAAGATGGGATAGTGAGTCCGGGCGAGGATGGCAGCCGGCAAATCCAAGCCCCTCTCCCATTTCGGGTGAGCTCGGGCGAGATTCTCCCATCCAGATGGTCACTCTTCCACACCCACCTCAGCATCACTACGCAGCTACACGCAGCAATCTCAACAACAAGAAATCAGACTTTCGGCTCCACGTCAAATCCTCCATCTCCACGTTCGGATTCCCCACCACCAAGGGACGAACCCCGATTACCCCAGTCAACGACCCCACGGGGTAACTACCGGCATGGATAGACTGCATATGAAGCCGGGTCATCTTCTCCTCTACTTCTTCATATACAGGGGTTCATGGGAGATAGCATTTCATGGCCAAGATGTATGACAAAGACATCAATGCAACACACCATGAACTTGCCAAGCCAAAGGCAGGACAACAGAACCCAACGGGCACAGTCAAGCTAGTTGAGGATGGCGAGGTAATGTTGATTCCTACACCGTCGCCGGATCCAAGAGGTATGGTTTCCCTATTGCACCTTGTTATTTGCGTCTAGGTGGCTAAGAGTCAGATCCATTGAATTTCCCACAATGGCAGAAATGGGCAATCACGTTTGTGTTGGGGATGTGTGAGTTTGATTTCCTGTCAATCTCTGGATGAATGCTAATAGTATCAAGTCTCCGTATTAGGCGTCCTCATGACCTCAGGCATGGGCCCCTTCGTATCCATCATGATGGCCTATTACGACTATAACCCGCACACCGACGATCTGATGACCTACCCGACGCTGTTCATGGGGATCGGGAATCTGATTACCATGCCATTGGCGATGGCTGTGGGACGGCGTCCGGTGTTCCTGGTCTCGGCGCTGATTCTGACCGTGGGGTCTATCTGGTGTGCGGCGAGTGGGAGCTTGTCGTCGCATATTGCGGGGAGAGATGTGCTCTCGTTGGCAGCGGGGCAGTCGGAGGCGCTGTGTCCGCTTATTATCCAAGTATGTGGTCTCCTGGGCTGGAGTGAATGGAATGGTAATTGACGAGTGTAGGAGATTCACTTCGTCCACGAGCGCAGCAGTCGTCTAGCCTGGTTCAGCGCCATCCAGTCCATTGGCACAGCTGCCCTAACAATCGCCACATCCTACCTGGTTAGCCGTCTAGGATGGAGATGGTGGTACGGCGTATTCGCTATAGCTAGCGGGGTCGTCTTCATTGCAGCCTTTTTGCTAGTGCCCGAGTCACGGTATGAGCGGCCAACTGACGCATTCGAGGGAGAGGTCCACGTTCACCACGAGGGCGAGGAGCAAGTCATCGTGCATGCTACGACCAAGAACCGGGTCCCGTTGGACTTCACCCACTACAAAGCCCGTACATGGCGACACAGTCTAGCCATATTCCACGGTCCCGCAAACTGGTTCGAAGCTCTGACATGCTGGAAACAAATGGCACAATGTATCCTCTTCCCCAATATCCTTTGGGTCGTCTTAATGAACAGCGTCGCCCTCGGAATCTACGTCATCGGAGTCACCGAATTCTCCTCCCTCCTCGGTGCACCACCCTACAACTATTCGACAACAAGTCTAGGCCTAGTCCAAGGTGGCCAAATTGTCGTATCCATGATCATGGTCCCAGTGCTCGGCTACGGCGGCGACCAGTTATACAAATACGTAGCCCGACGACGCAACGGCATGGTCGAATCCGAAATCCGTCTTCTCCCAATGTTCCTCCCCATCGTCGTGCTCCTCATCTCCTGCGTGATCTTCGGTCGAGCAGGCTCCCACCCCACGCACTGGTCCCCATGGGCCATTATCACAACCTTCAACGGCATGTACTTTGCCTATATTGGTATCGTGCTTAGCGGATTCACCTACTCGCTGGATAGTTATGGGGAGCGCGCGGCACCCATTCTAGTCTTAATCTGTGCTATTCGAGGACTGATTTCCTTTGGGATCTCATTTGGGATTACTAAATTCGTTACCGAGAAGGGATTCCAGGGCGCGTTGGACATTTGTGCTATTATTGCGGGGGTGGTGGCTGCTTTAGGGATTCCGGTGTTTGTGTTTGGGCCGTGGATGAGGAGAGTGACCATGAGGTATGCCGTTGATGGGAGGAGTGCAGAGTTTTGAGAGCCTTGCGGGGTGTTATGTGGCTTTGTAGCTCGTCTATTTTGGATTCCCAATAATATTGATCGAGCCTTGAAAGAGCGCTTGCTTGACCCGCTTTGTGAGGACATAAACTATATAGTCCTGTGCTAACATGAACCACCGACATTAATCTTAAATTCATAGTAATAATGCAGTGACGTAGTAAAGGTTCTAGAAGACACTATCAAGCGAAGTACTAAAGCATACCAGCGTAAAAGCAGAACGACGGGACATAAATAACCACTTTGTATAGAAAGAGGCGACATAGACAGAAAAGCCCATCTACCCTATCTGCTTATAGCAAAGCAAAGGTGTGAGAAGAGACGAAGATTAACATGATCATCAATACGTCACCTCATTCGGGAATGTAATCAGAGTTGCAGGATCAAGCCATGGCAAGGACATATCGATGAGGTCGGAAGAAAACAGGTCCTCGAAGCGAGGCTCATCTTCTGCCGCTTCTACCGCAAATCGACTCAGACTGTTTGGTATATCTCCGCATGTTAGATCGTGGGGATTACTGGTTTGTAAATGCTGCTCCTCATTCTCTGGCGACTTGCTCGTCTCGGACGTATCCATGAACAGAAATCGTAACGTGGTTTCGGCGTCGGAAAGTGATGTCCATAAGCGGGGTGATGCAACTAGTTTGATTATTCGGGCGAACACGGGCTGGTCGATGGATGGTCTGGGACGGAGGATCTCATATAGGTTGACGAGACGGCGCAGGACAAGTAAGGCGTCGTGTCGTGTCTCTGTGGATGATAACTCGATGAGAGTGATACTGAACATGATCAGTTCTTTTTCTTCCGCAACCTCGGTAGATGATCGCAGATGGCGGAAGCAGATCATGTCCAGAGCTAGGAAGATAGCAGCTGTTACGGTGGAACATGTCACTGCCCAAAACTTGTGAAAATAGGGGCATGGATCATGGTATCTGCGTGATAGAATGGCTTTTGCGCATAAGATTCCGTTCTGGTGCACGGTATCCCCGGCTGTGCTGTTGCTGAGCAGTTGCGGGATCAGGGCAACACATAGGTTGATGCGCCAAGAGTCTAAGCAGTTGTAGATTAGATAGCGCTGGACATGGATCCATTCAGAGCCTTCTTCGATGTGAGGCGCGGGTTCATCAGGCCCGTGATAGGCGAGGTGGGATGGAAAAGAAGCGACCACAGAATCAAGTTCCTCAAAGGAGGCGTAGACAGCTTCCATTGTCCAATCATTGATGGATCGGGCATGGTTCTGCATGGTGGCCGCGAGTTGGGCCATCGCTTTGTGGTATTCAAACGGGGAGGGAACATGGCTAGCACTGCCTTCGAGACCCGGAGACATTTCTATATCATCTTGGGTTTCCAATACAGTGGTGAAGGAATCAGGGTGGATCGAAATTGGACGGGTCCACACTGTCATCCTTGATATCTCTCAGTAATGTCCCCAACGCAACGGGTAAAAGACCTACCAGTCACAGATTACCAGTGTCCACCACAGTCTGCGATAGACATTTCGGTGTTCCCGAATTAAGCCTGTGTCATTAAAAGGACCTGTTAATCTTTCGTGGTGTTCACCAAGTCGATCAATTCCAATTAAGCGGGCGACGTTAACTGCCAGGCCATGCAAAGAGTATTCCCGACTTGACTCGCCAAGGTTTTTATGCACAATGTTCAAGATTGCTAAGGCTTGCACTGTCGAGATACTAGGTTTGCTCAGGCAATTGGCATTATTGAGCTCCTTCAGAGCAGCTTTGCACCACGTGCGGCATAGTTCCGTGGGTACTCTGCGGGGCAACGATGTTCTATAAGGTGAATACACTGGGAGTGATTCCTGAAGAAAGCAAATTTGACGACTTTCGTCTTCACCTAGAAAGTAGACGCCTACCTGTCAAGAAGTGAGTTTAGGGCTCATTTAACGACAAGGGAACTTACAGCCAGCACACTGAGATACACGGCTATCCAAGCATGGTTCCTCGGGCTTTCTGCTCTGCTATGATTTAGGCGATCCCAGAAAGAACAGTGGTCATTCATAAAAGCGGAGGCTTCCAGAGAGCAATGAACCCATCCAAAATGAGTTAGAGAAAATTGTACTATTGTCTCGCTCCAGTGCTGATCGGGTAAGATGGGTAGTAAATGATCGTCTCGTGGGTGAATGACACGTCCAGAGACTTGCGATGCTTCAACCAAAAGTCCAAATGGGAGACTTTGAAAATCGTTCAGGAGCTTGTCTGAAGAGTGTGGCCTTTCTGGAGCAGGGGATAACCGGAAGACTTTTGTCTCTAGTTTCAGCATTTCGGGTCGCGAGAAAACAGATTCCAGCTGCCTAATGCGCATCTTGAGGCTCAGATTTTCCCGCAACAGGCTTGTTCCATCCTCAGGATCATCATTTTGTGCATCTTCATCAACGGCGCTAATATTTGCAGTCAGAGTCGGAACAGTGGAAAGTGTGAGTATATAGAGACAGGCGAAAGGAGAGAAAGGCTCACACGGTAACCTTGCCATGGACTTTGACAACCTCTCGCTTGCAAGAAATAGTATCTCCGCGCCGGATGCATTCATCGCATGGAATCTTCTTGGAACATTTGATCTTCCTGCGAGCGCACTGGGTGCACGTCCGTGGGACTCGCTGGGTCTGTCGCATTGGTTGCGGCATGACTGAGCATATGAGATATTCCCAGGTATCATTTAGTCAAAAACAGCCATCCGAAGGGGCGCTCAGCCATGAGCAGTTGTGTGCTCTGATCTCGGGCGAGCTCGGGCGAGCTGGCCCTTGAGCACTTGGCCGTGCATCTCTGGGTCTCATCCCTCTTCTTCGGCTATTTGCTTCCCCGCAATCTGGATCTGCGGCTAATCTGGGCCGGGGTGAATGCGGGGTACGCCTTCTGGAAGTCACGGTGCATCGACCGGGGGATATTTGGATGATGAAAAGTGGTATCTGCATTTATAGTGAGGATATTGCTGAGGTTGCCTTGCTTCTCCCAATTGTAGGCCATCCGGAACTCGCGATAAACGATTTATATCGTCACTGATCGGGAGTGACACCTGAAGAAATACCGTTCCCCATCTCCATATTATCCTCAATCTGATAGGGAATTAGAAAACATTGTCCCAGTTTGCCCGAGGAGTACGGAGTATGGAGTATGGAAGAACAAAAGCAGTGCTGCATCAAACACATTCACGTGACATTCCCAGATAGGAAATACTCCATCAGTAAGTTCCGCATCAACGATTCTCCGCGGCGACGCAACGGATCGGCTTCTTCTCGGAGGTAATTTTGGAGTCGATAGAACCACCGTTCTCGCCATTTCCACGCGATTCATCGCCAATCAGTCACACTCACCGAGTGATTGACTTGTTTACTGCCTGGTCCCATGAGGTTTCTCTCTGGGGCTCTGCCCCGCGCGGCACGCCTTCATACTCCCATAATCCTCTCATCGCGACAAACACCATGCGGCGCTCGTAACTATGCGCGGACGGCAGAAGTGCTGCGGATGAACCAGTCGCTCTCCAACGGAACCCGCCCGACGATCAGATACCCTATTTTTTCGGTGGGGTCGGAGCAGAACAGATGGATTTCACAGAATTACCTGCGGAAGCAGAAGGAGGCCAAAGAAGAATGGGCCGAGTTTGCACGGGAAATCAAGGAGGGAAAGAGGAAGAACTTTGCACAACACCTCGATGAGAGAGGACTGCTACATGATGTTGTCGGGTAGGTCATCTCTTTGGAATGTGTGTCGTGCCTCTCAGGGATACCTCAGTTTGCTAACTCGACACTCTTACTTGCAGAGAACGGAAAGTATTAGACCGTCTGTTCACGCACAAGAGGGTTGGCATGTATGCTGGTGTGGATCCGACAGCTCCCTCTTTGCATGTTGGCCATATGCTGCCTTTTATGGTGTTGGCTTGGGGTTATGTTTGGGGTCTGCCTGTTACATTTCTGGTCAGTAATCTTCGCATTGATGAGAAATGATGAAGCCCGGCTAATACTAGACAGCTTGGTGGTGCCACCGCTCGGTTCGGCGATCCAACAGGGCGACTAAACAGCAGAGAACAAGTCCACTCCTCGGTCCGGAAGGCAAATATGGCGAGCATGCACATGCAGCTGAAGAAGCTGGGCAACAGTGTATTTATGTACGGTAAAAGGCATGGATATGACTTGGAGCGGGCCAGGCGTGCTCTAGTGAACAACAACACATGGTGGAATTCGTTGCCCCTCGTGGATGTATTCCGGGATCTGGGAGTCCACACGCGCCTTGGTCCCATGCTGGGCCGAGATACGTGAGTCCACCCCGGTCCCGATATTCCGTTGAGGGTTGTGCTCACTCAAGTACAGGGTCAAAAACCGACTGACAAAAGGTGATGGAATGTCCTTCGCTGAGTTTGCCTACCCCCTAATGCAGGCATGGGACTGGTGGACACTCTTCCAAAAGGGCGTCCAGGTCCAAGTTGGAGGCTCAGACCAGTATGGGAATATCCTCTTCGGCATGGACGCTGTGAAATCCATCAGCAAGAACAACGTGGACCCCTTGCATAAGAGCGATCTAGACGATGTATTGGATAGGCCTATTGGAATTACGACACCTTTGCTCACCGCTCCGTCAGGGGAGAAATTTGGAAAGTCTGCCGGCAATGCGATCTGGCTCGACAAGGATATGACGTCCACGTTCGAGCTGTATCAGGTATGTTGGACACGGTCAGAAAGCGACCCCGGTCTTACTAACGATTAACAGTTCTTTGTTCGAACCCCGGATGATACCGTTGAGCGCTATTTGAAGATGTTCACCTTCTTGCCGATTCCCGAAATCGCAAAGATTATGGAGGAGCAGAACAAGGATCCATCCAAGCGGGTGGCCCAGCATGCTCTTGCTGCGGAGTTTGTCGAGCTGATTCACGGTAAAGTAGAAGCCGATGCTGTCGCTCTCCAGCATCGGCAGCTGTTCCGCCCACGGTCGTCAACCGCAGAACCAAGCCCGCTACCTCTCAAACCCTCTTCCCCTGGCAACGCCCAGTCCCCAACGGCAGGCTTCGATAATCCCCAATCCGGGAACGCATACGCCCCCCAAACCAATTTTGCGAACATGCCAAAAACTCACGTCACTCTTCCCCATTCTCTGGTCTACAACCAGCCGATGCATAAGGTTCTATGGTCGGCAGGGCTGGTAACCTCCAAGAGTGAAGGCCACCGTGTGATTGTGAACAGGGGTGCTTATGTTGGAAGCCGTCCCGGAGACAGTGGGCCAATGTCCGATGATCTGGCATTTACGCCCGTCAGGACCTGGCCAGTGGAGAAGACGGAAACATTTATCCTCGGGGGAAACACGTTGTTCCTGAAGCTGGGCAAGTGGAAGTTCAAAATCGTGAAGATTATCAGCGATGAAAAATTCAGGGCGGCTGGACTGACCGCGCCCGGATGGGAGGAGAAGACTACGCGATCCAACAAAGGCGGTAAGCCTTAGATGACTTGCTTGATATTATACCACTCCTTGTATTTTTAGACATGTGTACATATGTATACCTCGAATGGATTCATACGAAGTGACGGAGTAGTCAAAGTAGCATCATGGATTCAATTTAGAGTGCCGATATTACTATTGATCGGGATCACCCGACTAGTAGCCCGCTGGTGTCTCGTCCCCACTGTCTGCTGATTGGTCAGGGAGGTCCCCGCGTCCGTCTAGAAGGCGGCGGCAGAACCACTCAACGCGTCGACGCGCCGACATGTCCGATTCCGTTTCTTGTCGCTCCCACGGCTGTCAAACCACCCTGTCCGGTCCCATTTCCAGTCATCACACTGCCCCATCCTATTCTCGTATTCTTCAATAAAGCATGATATAACTTCACATTCACCAATCTATCCTTAAACATTATAGCTCATAATGGCTAGAGGAACGCCCGCCGTTTCCTCTCCCTCCGCTGCAACGCCCCCCTCCGCGGCACTGAAACGCTCCACGTCCAGTACCCAGAACATGAAGAACCAGAAATCAATCCTTGGGTTCTTCCAAAAGTCTTCCCCATCAACTCCGTCAACCGCTCGTAACGCGGAACCTGCTTCTTCTCCAGCGGAGAGGGTCTCGGAGCAGCGCCTCGGCGGTGCCAAGGGCGCAGCAGAAAGGAAAAAGAGCATTCCAAAATTCAAGCAGGAATTGGAACCGGTGCCTAGCAGTGACTTGATTATTCCCGAAGAGGATGAGCAGGGAGATAATACCCAGGTGCGACACTGTTGAAGGGACGCCTTATCTGGATATGCGGCTAATGGGATTATCTATATAGGGGAGTCCGAATGGGGAGGCCGAAATGAAGACAGCATCTCCATCACGACGGGTAGGAATAGCACATCAATATCTTGTGGCATTGGAATTCAATGCTGACATTCATCGCTGCAAGGCCAAAAAACAAGTCAACTACGTCGAATCCGACTCCGAAGGCGAAGATGATGACGAGAAGATATTCCGCCCAGGGCGAAACAGCCGAAGTAAGCGGAGGAAGATGTCGCCTGAAAGTGAAGACGAATTCAACGATGCTGGTGGAGACGTGGGGTACTCCGACGATGGTCAGTCTTGTGTCATAGACCTGGATGGGCGAGTACTGATAACTGCCAGAAATGGACGATTTTGTTGTTGCCGATGATTCGGATGAAGAGGTGAAGCCAACCAAGAAGCGCAAGAGGCCATCAACCCAACCGAAGACCAAGTCCTCTTCATTGCCGCCTGTATCGACAGAAGAGGGCCTGGACCTGGACATTCCAGACGCGTCTTCTGGTACAGCTCTCAAATGGACGTACGATCCCGAATCTTCCGAACCTCGCCAGCCACGCGCAGCACCAGTTACTCCCAAGAGCTCTTCGACTGCTAAAAAGCAGAAAGCACATGTTACAGATCCCGAACAACGGTATGCCTGGCTTGCGAATATCCGCGACATAGACGGGCACCCTATCGGTCATCCTGAATATGATCCTCGCACTCTATATATTCCCCCGTTGGCCTGGGCCAAATTCTCTCCTTTTGAGAAGCAGTATTGGGAGATCAAGCAGAGGTTCTGGGACACCGTTGTCTTCTTCAAGAAGGGCAAGTTCTACGAGCTTTATGAAAACGATGCTACTATCGGACATCAGCTTTTCGACTTGAAGCTTACGGATCGTGTCAACATGCGCATGGTTGGTGTCCCCGAGATGAGTCTGGATCACTGGGCCAACCAGTTTGTGGCCAAGGGATTCAAGATCGCTCGAGTCGACCAGATTGAATCAGCCTTGGGCAAGGAGATGCGCGAGCGAGATGGAAAGAAAGGCGGGGCGAAAGAGGACAAAGTCATCAGGAGAGAACTGGCCTCCGTTCTCACGGCTGGTACTCTTGTTGAGGGCTCCATGCTCCAGGATGATATGTCTACGTTCTGTGTTGCCATTAAAGAGGTCCTGATAGATGATCACCCTGCTTTTGGAATCGCCTTTGTCGACACTGCAACCGGTCAATTCTTCCTGTCCGAGTTTGTGGACGATGTTGACATGACAAAATTCGAAACGTTCGTCGCACAAACCCGACCGCAGGAGCTCCTCTTGGAAAAGTCTACAGTTTCCCAAAAGGCTTTGCGTATTCTGAAAAACAACACGGGACCGACCACAATTTGGAACTACTTAAAACCAGGAAAGGAGTTCTGGGAAGCCGACATTGCGGTGAAAGAGCTTGATGCTAGCGAGTATTTTGTCTGCGAAGATGGCGACAACTTACAAGCATGGCCCGAAGCACTTCGAGAAGCTCGCGAGAAAGAGCTTGTCATGTCCGCATTTGGGGCTTTGGTACAATATCTCCGAGTCCTCAAGATCGAGCGTGACTTGATAACCATTGGCAACTTCACTGCGTACGACCCGATCAAGAAGGCCACCAGTCTGGTGCTTGATGGACAGACCCTTATTAACATGGAGATCTTTGCCAACTCTTTCGACGGCGGCTCTGAGGGCACGTTGTTTCAGCTCCTTAACCGTTGCATCACACCTTTTGGCAAGCGCATGTTCAAGCAATGGGTTTGCCACCCGCTTGTGGATGCGAAGAAGATCAATGCTCGCCTAGATGCGGTGGATGCCCTCAATGCTGATTCGAGTGTCAGGGACCAATTCTCCTCACAGCTGACCAAAATGCCTGATTTGGAGCGACTCATTTCTCGTATCCATGCTGCAAACTGCAAAGCCCAAGACTTTTTGCGCGTCCTGGAAGGGTTCGAGCAGATTGAGTACACCATGAGCCTCCTTAAGGACAGTGGCTCAGGAGAAGGCGTCATTGGGCAGTTGATTGGGGCCATGCCTGACTTGAGCGAGTTGCTTGAATATTGGAAGACTGCCTTTGATCGCTCAAAGGCTAGGGAGAACGGCATCTTGGTGCCCAAGCCTGGTGTCGAAGAGGATTTCGATAACTCCCAAGAACATATTGAGCAAATCCACCGGGACCTCGAGAACCTGCTGAAGCGAGTGCGTCGGGAACTCGGCTCGTCCGCCATCATCTACAAGGACAACGGCAAGGAGATCTATCAGCTAGAAGTACCGATCAAGGTCAAGAACATTCCCAAAGGCTGGGATCAGATGTCTGCAACGAAACAAGTGAAACGGTACTATTTCCCGGAGCTGCGGAAACTCATCCGCCAGTTGCAAGAGGCCCAAGAGACGCACAGTCAAATCGTCAAGGAAGTCTCTGGCCGATTCTACGCACGATTTGACGAAAATTACTCAACCTGGCTTGCTGCCGTCCGTATTGTTGCTCAGCTCGACTGCCTCATCAGTCTCGCCAAAGCCTCCTCCGCTCTCGGCCAACCCAGCTGCCGCCCCGTGTTCGTTGACGATGAGAGAAGCGTCCTCGAATTCGAAGAGCTGCGTCACCCCTGCCTGGTCTCTTCAGTTGGCGACTTCATCCCCAACGACGTCCAGCTAGGAGGCAACCGCCCCAACATTGACCTCCTCACCGGAGCCAACGCGGCCGGAAAGTCCACCGTCCTACGAATGGTAAGCAAACCCTCCTCACCCTCCTCACATTCCCCAGCAAACATCCTAACCAACCCCAGACCTGCGTCGCCGTCATCATGGCCCAAATCGGCTGCTATCTCCCCTGCCAATCCGCCCGCCTCACCCCCGTCGACCGGATCATGTCCCGACTAGGCGCCAACGACAACATCTTCGCCGCACAATCCACCTTCTTCGTTGAACTCTCCGAAACCAAAAAGATCCTCTCCGAAGCCACCCCTCGCTCCCTCGTCATCCTCGACGAGCTCGGCCGCGGCACCAGCTCCTACGACGGCGTCGCCGTCGCCCAAGCCGTCCTCCACCACGTCGCCACACACATCGGAGCCCTCGGCTTCTTCGCAACACACTACCACTCCCTCGCCGCCGAGTTCGAAGGACACCCCGAAATCGCCCCGAAGCGCATGCGCATCCACGTCGACGACGAGGAACGCCGCGTCACCTTCCTATACAAACTCGAGAACGGCGTCGCGGAGGGCAGTTTCGGTATGCACTGCGCCGCCATGTGCGGTATTCCCGATAAGGTGATTGAACGTGCCGAAGTAGCCGCCAAACAATGGGAACATACCAGTCGTCTGAAAGAGAGTCTGGAACGTCGCAAGGGCGGTGGTCTCGTGGGTATGGGATGGTGGAGTGATATTGCCTGGGCGCTGCGTGAGACGACAACGGCCACGAGCGAGAACGAGAACGAGGAAGTCAGTCACCGGAGTTTGGAGGTGTTGAGGAAGGCGATTGAGGCTCTGTGAGCATTATGACATGACTTGTTTTCTTCTCAATCATCAAGGTGGCAATCATGCATAGATATGATGTCTTTGGTGTGACGCGTGTTCTTTATTTTTATTTTTATGTCCAGGGATGGGATAGGTGTTAGGTCAGGGATATGTTTATTCTAAAAAATGTGAGGATATGAATTCGGGATTAATATATCATGATTATACAGTTTAGAGGCCTTGGGCTGTCTATTTTTCGGTATGTAGCTGAACAGTGGAAAGAGGTGGGGAAGCGGAACGCAAGGATATAGAAGCGACATTTGCTTTTAATTTCCATGTTTTTTGCATTCTGTTATCGATTGGATGTGATTTACGGAGTAGAGGATAGACAATGCAAGTGGCGATACGCCTTTGCTATGAGTCAATGGCATTCAGGTAAAATATTAACTTATTTTTGCAATAAATCACGCCGAGTAAAACCCTGCCCGGTATCTGATGATGTAATTGAACCTCGATATTGCAACCACCAACGCATTGGAAATCAGAAACAAACCCCATCCGTGCATGCCCAAGGTGCGGACCAAAGGACAGTCAATGCAATTGAAAATCATCCATCTCGCCTAAATCCCAGTGATGGGTGACGAACTCCGATGCTAGTGGGATTATTCTTGGAAGAAGCGCCGACTTGCTAGAAAGAGAAAGATCAAATAGGAAATATGGTTGTTCACTCATTGGAGTCATTCTTGGGGCCATCCTTGGAACCGTCCTTGGAAACACTCTTGGAGTCAGCCTTGGAGTCAGCCTGGCCTTCTTCCATGGCAGTGAATTCACGACTGAGCTGGCTGGCATCCATGAGCTCTTCCGTATCGGAGCGGTCGTCTTCCTTCTTGATGAGATCATCGTAGTAGGCGTCGGTGTCCGAAGAGTCTTCCTTCTTCACGGCCTTCACTTCGCTTTTCGCTTCTTTCTGCACGGCGGCTCTCATCTGGATTGGAGTGGATGGTTCGAGGGTGCTGTTTCTGCATTGGTTGAGGATGGTTAGCAATTGATTTGAGTTTCGGATAGACTAGACACAGGAGCGGCAAGACATACTCATCTTCGGTCTTTACAGCCTTGTTGCCGGCGCGTGGGGTCTTGGGGGTTCCAGTCGCCTTCTGTCGCTTTGGCTTGGGGGGAGCGGGACTAGCCCCGGTAGCGACTTCGCCATCCTCTTCATCGGCTTTGCCCTTCTTGCGCTTCGCGGGGGTTTTCTTGGGGGTGGCAGCGGGGCCCTTGGAAGGAGTAGAGGTTGTACCGTCTTGGTTGCCGGCGTTTTCGGAGAGGAGCTTGCGCTTGGCATTGCGGTAGAGGGTGCTGGCGGATGGCGCGTTCTTGTAGCCTCCCAGAAGGGCCATCTTATCAAAGTCAACCTGTAGCTGCTGTTAGGGGGTGTTGGTTTAGTGTGGGGGGTAAAAGTGCATACTTTACCAGCGTCATCGCTGCTCAGCACGCCCAGAAGAATCATTCTGGCCTCGGCTAAACTCAGCCCCATAAGGCCTTCAGGTTTGTTCGACTTTGGGGTTGACATGGCTGGTAATTCAGGAGTGGGAGTTGTCGTGTGAGAGAAGATGATAAAAGTGGGTGAGTGGAAGGTGGAATAAGAGTAAGGGTGAGTTGGAAGGAGGGGTGAAAGTGAGAGATGGGTGCAGGCAGAGGAAAAAGAGCCAGGAGCAGGTGATGCGAGCAGAAGATGGCAAACAATGCACACACCCTGAGTCTCCGCACAGCCCAATAAGAGAGGCGGTGGAGACAATTTGAAGCTTAAGAAATGTGAATCATATCACGACAGTTCACTTTGCTTGTCACTAAGCCAAAGGGAAGAGTAACACGTCAACTGGGACCTTTGGTGCCTACTTTCCAAGTGGTAGCAGAGGTATGCTCACAGATCCCCTTCATTTTAATTTTTCTTCAATGCACCATTATTCTGAATCTGCTTGTACACATGTTCCCACAATGCAGGGTAGAAAGTCGAGGACGGGCGCCCACGCTTGCTCTTCGTATCCGTGTAAAAGTATTTGGGAGACTTTCCTTCCCACCACCGAGTGGACGCTGGTTTCAAGGTGGTAAAGCTCACGGGTCGAAAGAGAGACTTATTCGGAACCAAGTCTCCCAGCCGCATTTCCGTCTTCATGGGCATGGACGTCGCCCTCATGGTGGTCGTGTATAAGGTGGCCGTGGGCGGCAAATTCTTCGCATATTCAATGGTTGCCTCTCGAGAGCGTCGGGCAAAGACTGGGAGCGCAAGGTGTACAAAGGTGACGTATGGGGCCGAAGTCCAGGTGACGAAGATCATGGGGAAGGCGCTGGCAATTACAACTTCGCTTCAAATCAACGGACAATCTTGCGACAGACGGGACGGTGCACTCACTGGCAGGAGCAAGATACCACGGATGCTCCTCGGAATAAAATGCTGGGGCGACTAGCACGCAGGAGACACCGAATATGATGATTGTCGTCATTCTTAACGTCCCCAGGATGGCTGTCTTTCCAGTTCCGCCATGGTAGATGAGGATCCGTTCCGGAGGCCCTATAACTCCAACTCAGCATCAAGTCGATCCCAATCCAGCGCATGTACCCGCCATACCTTTTCGAAAGGTCAATTTCGCATGCTTGGTCGGGGACGGCTGTGGATTCCGGGGTGCCGTGGTGTTGCGTTTGATGAAAGGGACCTCGCTCTTGGGCGGCTGGACGGGGTTCTGAGTCGTCTTGAATCGGGTAAACAGTTTGCTGGTGAGGTCTCTCCGCACGCTCCGGGGGATTGCAGAGCGCAATTGCGCGCTCAGCAGGATAAAGGGCGGCATTAGTTGAGGTAAGCAATGGGAGAACTGTGTAATTGAAGAGACGCGATGATCGACGGGCGACTTTTTGGAGAAGTCGGCGAGACCGGCTTGGCTTGGCGGTCGGCGTCGCAATTGACGGACCGACAATAGACCCAATAATAAAGAGACACTCCGCTTCAACTCCATCCCCTCATCTTCCCTTCGATTTAATCCCCTCGCCTCGATCGGAGGCAGTTCAGTCGCTGTTTGTCGCCTTTGCCATGAAGGCCTGCTGATCCATCCACCCCGCGATGTTTTCGGCTTACCGTGGCCTTGTGGCCCCCTTACTGTCCATCTATATCGCCGCCCTCGTCCTGCTCACTCCGGCCAACGCCTACCAGACCATCTCCGATGCGACTCTCGAATCCCTCCCCCGTCCCAATGAGGACTTTGACATCCATACCGGGGCCATTCTGTCCCCAATCTTAAGGACCCGTGTTTCTGGCACCCCCGGGTCGACAGCGGTTCTGAACCACTTCACCGACTTCTTCCGGACCTCGCTCCCCGACTGGAAGATCGACTTTCAAAACTCCACATCCAAGACCCCCGTGTCAAATGGGAAAGAGATTCCGTTTGTCAACTTCATCGCTTCCCGCGACCCTCCGTGGGCGGCCGCCGGTGACGTCGGGAGACTTACACTGGTCGCCCATTACGACAGTAAATACCACCCGGAGGGATTCATCGGGGCCATTGACAGCGCAGCCCCATGCGCAATGATCATGCATACTATGCGAAGCATTGACGCGGCTCTGACTAAGAAATGGGAGGACATGCAGGCACAGGGGCAAACAAACCCCCTGGATGAGCAGAAGGGCATCCAGGTCTTCTTCTTGGACGGCGAGGAGGCGTTCAAGGTTTGGTCGGACACCGATTCCCTCTATGGTGCCCGATCTCTCGCGGAGCAGTGGGATTCGGAAGTCAACCCAGCCATGTCCGTCTATAAGACCCCTCTTTCTTCGATTTCTCTGTTTGTCCTCCTGGATCTGCTGGGCTCTAAAAATCCCACGATCCAGTCCTTCTTTCCCACGACGCACTGGGCCTACCAGAAGCTGGCAGCACTTGAGCGCCGTCTGCGCCGTCTCAAGCAGTTCAAGTCTTCCGGTGACTCCGGCGATGCCTCCTCCCGGGCATGGTTTCCGCATGCTTCGAAAAATGAGCATGAAATCCCTCATTACGCCAGCATTCAAGATGATCATATTCCTTTCATGAAGCGCGGGGTGGAGATCCTCCATGTCATCGATGCGGGGCCTCACGGATTTCCAGCGGTCTGGCACCGCATAGAGGATGACGGCGAACATCTGGACATGGATACGGTGGAAGACTGGAGCTTGTTGTTTACTGCGTTCGCTGCGGAGTGGATGGAGCTGGAAGGGTTCATGCCCGGAGCCGAAAAGACCCATGACAAGAACAAGCGCTCCGACAGCTATCAGGCCAAAACAGAATTGTAAGCATTGTCTGAATCTACTGAATTGAATGTGTTTTGGGTTATGGCTCTATATGCATCGTTATTGGCTATTCTCTACCTGGGCTGTGCTGATACTGCATAGTTCTTGAATGGTCACACAACCTGTCCAACAGCCATTCTCCAGCCCGGGTTAATCACACCATATCTCCGAGCATAAAACCAGTCATCTCCGCCAGACCCCAGGCTGGCTGCAGCACAGTGCGCAGGACTGCTGGGCCAGGACATACACCACGTAATCCCCAAGCAAGACCAAAAACCATTGCACCAGCTACAAAGCGCCAGTCGATATCCGCCACAGTGGCGGTGGGCAGTTGCCATCGCTCCGCCAGAGTGGGCTTTGACTGTTCCACCTTCTCGTCTGTGTGCTGTCCTGGTCTTATGGACAAATAGGTCGCCAGCGACGGGCCGATTCCGAAAACGATAATGAGTGCCAGCGACGGATCGAAACGGGATGGGTCGGAGAGGAAGGCAAAAAACCGCAACACCTTGGCTGGGTCGGCCATACCGGAGAACAACAGCCCCATACCGAATTCCAAGCCTGCCAGATACGAGAATATTGTTCTGGACCTATGTGATCGATCGAGGGTTCGAGGTACGACGAAGAAGTTCATCACGGACGCGAGAATTGTGGTGCCGACCATGAAGATAATCTCCCCTGTCGCTGGATAGACGGGCATGTAGCAGGGTACTTCCCCGGCACATGGGGGGATGTTGCCTCCGGCAACGAAATTGGCCGTGAGCAACGCGGTGGTAAAGAAGACTGCGGTAGCAATGAACGATCGCGGCGACATTCGAGAAATGCCGCAGAGCATGTGGCCGGACGTGCAACCTCGACCATTCTATAACCGCCTGTTGTTAGACAGAACACTAGTCTTGGGGTCATTTATCTACCTTTGTGCCCCAACCCAGCAGAAATCCAGTGCCCACCGTGGACATGAAGGACAGCCAGGAGCTCGGTGCTGGAGGATATGATGGGATCAAGGTAGGCATGAAGAGAGCCACTGGCACCACACTTGACACCAACCCGGCTATGATGGACATATTGTCCGGGGTTGGATTGAGAACCGCGCCGGACAAGAGCGAGGAAATGCCCAAAACGGATCCATTGTGTAACAGCAGACCCGCCGAGCCTTGAAAGAGCAGCAATGCCCCTAGCGATGTATGCACGGGAGTAAACATATCTCTGAACCTTTTAGTTACTTATTCATACTCACACCAGCGAGAATTTCAGCTAAATGAAGCCATACCAATCACACCACTGCAATGCACGAAGAAGAAAAGCGAAAAGAAAAGGAGGTGTGGAGATCCATTCACTCGAGTTCACCGACTGACTGACGAAGGGCTCGTGTGGGCATTCGGGGACCATTTGCCAGCCATCGATCCCCGAGCCAAACCCGGGCTCCAGCACACAATATTTAGAAGTATCTGTCGATCGTCATTACTTCTTAAGACAGCACTTGACCACATAAATAGTATACATTTCACTGCAGAGCAAGATGATGGTGAAGCATGAATGCACCGATGTATAGTGATTCAGAGTGACAACTGAAACTACTACCAAGTACTAGCTGCAGGAACAGCCATGCAGGGGTCACCCGAACTGCTGGGATGATGGGCCGGGGATGGAATGGGGCCGAACAGCCGGGTGGCTTGTGGTTGGTCCCCGGGACCCCGAGGGGCGGGACGCTGACAGTCCTGTAACACTTCAGGCGAGAATAGGTTATTTTTACTATGATGTACATATACTCTGATTAGAATTAGCTCTGTTGGTCAATATATGAAAGTTGGTTTGGTAGTTAGAGGGTTATTGGTCTGATCTAATCACTCAAAAGGGAAACCGGCGTCGAAACAGAATGCTTACTATTTCCCCTATTTTTTTCAGCAAGGATACTCTTTCATCAATACTGTCTATTGTAATCTTTGTCTGCTGCCATATTTGAACTCTTTATATCATTTAAGAGAATGGCTACGGAGTGTACTTATTGGATATTCTTTTCATCGTCATGTGATCTGTCACTGGAGACGGTGCAGGTGATGGTATTCTAGTACACCTGTACTGCTTCCCCTTGACATACCTGAGTGACAAGATATTTCGACTGCGGGATGTTAGGGGAAGCCTACTGACATTAATACAGCATTATTCTGGGCAGACAGGCAGACAGGCAGACAGGGCGGTCAATGCAGGCAGTATTGGCAGGCCGCAAAGTAACTCCGGAATCGCATCAGAATATGCTTTTGGTTTGCGTGCTGCAAGGCGGTGAGGACCCCCAGGATCCACACTGAATTTTAGTGCCTCCGCCAGTCCCAGTAGATCTAACCATCCAACCAATCAGCGTTGATATGCATTCTCGTTCATTTCAATCCGGATGGCCCCCAACAGCGCCCAGCCCACTAAACATACTAGGATGCGCAAGGCTGTTGAAGGGTTCCAGCAGGGTGAAATCCATTCTCACATCTCACTTCCCCTTTCTCATCTCGCGGGTCTCAAACTGTCGATGCTGCAAGCATGGCTGACACCACATCCACCATGACAACAACCGCAACAACCGCTGCAACAGCTCTCCTCCCCTTGACGACCATATTCATCCCGCCCAGCTCATGTATCAACAATCTCTGGCTCGTGAGCAGTAGCACCAAAACATGGATGAACCTGGGGCCAAGAAACACGGCCGAATGTCTCCCCTCTAGCTGGGAAGTTTCAAGCTATTATTCTCCGGGATTATGTCCGAGTGGCTATAGAATTGCTGCCAGCGACACTATCTATGATGGAAGTGTCATTGAGACCGCGGCAACCTGCTGTCCAGTGTATGTGATTCTTTCTCCCTATACCAAGGACTATTCATTGATATCTTACTAATACGATCCGCAATTCCAGAACTGGTATACAAACATACTCGACCCGAAATACATATACTCCCGGTTGGACCGAACTGGAAGTATGCACGTGGCAACCAGGAGACAAAACCATTCTCGGTTACACATATATCTGGCTCGGCACAGATGGATCTACCTCCAGCACCACCACCAGCATGTCCAGCGATGGCCACATTAATGGATATGGTATCTCCATTCGGTGGCAGTCGACTGATTTCACGACTCCGTCAGCCACGACAACGGCGGTATCTACTGCATCTAGTACATCAACCACAGACACAGCCACAAACACATCCACAAACTCATCTACAACCTCATCAACAGCTTTACCCACAGCCTCACCCAGCCCATCAGGGCTCTCGAGCGGAGCTAAAGCAGGCATTGGCGTCGGTGTCGCGGCGGGAGCTGTTCTGGCCATATTCCTTGTGCTGTTCTTGATGCGGCGACGAAAAGCAATATCCCCAGCTTCGCAGTTCTCGTCCCAGGCACAGAGTTATCGAGAATTACCTGCTACAGGGACAGGGGCGACTATGGTGGAACAAGTGGAATTGCCTGCTGGAGGGTCAACGGGGTTTACAGCGGGTAAAGCAGAGTTGCCTGCAGGAATAAACAATCCTACAACGTATATAGCGGAGCTGCATGGGTAGTGGTGAGGAATGTCATGATTTCACTCATCCTTTTGGAGTTTTATGTGGACTGCTTTGGAAGGTCAAGACCCCTTGAGTAGGCGTATAATGGTCTGCTTGGCTGTATATAAATTATAACTTAATCTTAACTATGAATGAATTAACTGAACGATGTTTTGATCCCATTGGACCAGGGGGGCCAAATATATTACCAAATAAAGTCCAGCAGATACATCCATACAAAGCTGACTACAGCCACAATTAAAATGCACGAACTAGGCCATTCCCATGCTAGCCTCCCTGGATCAACGATCAGTTCTTGTAGGGGGGAAAGTGGCTCGAAGCTACTACCAATTTCCTGTTCGAGCCGAACCGGAAGCCTTCAGACATACAATACCACCAGCAGTCACGGAACCCACAACTAAACCATTATTCTATTTACTCATCCCCCAAAGCAACAGCCCGTTCCAAAACCCGCCAAAAACTCTGCACATCTAACACCCTTGGAATCCTCACTCCCATCTCCCCATCTGGGAGCCTCCTGACAACCGTTCTTCCCACTTGCTCCCCCTCCAACACCAACTCCACCTCGAACCGTTCCTCACCCAGGAACTCGAACCCGATATCCTCCACTCCCTCGGTATGCAAAATCACCGCCACAGCCAGAGGATCATGGAGTGGGCCATCGATGTTCTGAGCCTTTTTATACCCAGCCCTGAACCAGCGAAGCAGATCGGTAAAGATGCGTCTTCTCTCCGAGGGCACATCTCTCTTCCCTTTCACATTCCCGTCTGGGCCGTGCAGCATAAGATCCAGCACCTCATCAGTAACCATCGCCATATGAGTAATATCCAGCGGTAAGAGGGTTATTTTTCCCACTAGCGTCTTGTTACTGAACACAGCTCTCGCTGACTCGGGGTCACACTACACATCATATCAGTACATCACTTACTCACCCATTCCTCAGACCAAAACAAAACAAAAGAAAAGAAAAGAAAAGAAAAGAAAAGAACCCATACCAAACAATTAAACTCCGCCCACCACGACGCATTGCCCATCCTTCCCTCCTCTCCCCCCTCCTTATTCTTCCAAACAAATCCACCCCCCACCGCACCCCCCATGATACTCACCCCGCGAACATGCCCCGCCACCTCAGGAAACAACCCCACCAAAAGCGCCACATTTGTCAACGGCCCTAACGCCACCAACCACGCTGTATGTTTCGGTGTGGAGAGCAACGCATCCCGCATGGCCAGAACAGCGTGTTTTTCTTCGGGAGAGGTAGTTGGGACGGGAAGGTTCGAGCCTTCAAGACCGGTTTTCCCTGTTCATCTCCGTCCTTAAGTGATTGGATATTTGATTGGAAAGGGGGGTGGGATACCGTTATCTGGCTTAAGACACGTCCGACAAAATGGTTTCTCAGCGCCTGGGTACACCGGTATATCGGGACGGTTTAGGATTGTCAAGATGGTGAGGGCATTCCTGGTGGTGTTTTTTAGGGTGCTGTTGCCGTGGACGGTGCTGATGCCGAGGAGGTGGATGGTGGGGTGGTTCGTTGCGAGGAGGATTGCGAAGGCGTCCTGCTTTGTTATGAGCCTTCAAGGGGTGGGTTGGTGAGAGGGAGAGGGGATGTATTTACGTCGTGACCTGGGCGGAGGTGGTTAGGATATATCTTTGGGTTTGGTTTGTAGATTGCTTTGGTATAGATGGTATGAAGTAAGGTAAGGTAGGCAAGTCACGAACCTGGATCACAGTCCACCCAAATGGGGATTCTTGGTGGGGGTTGGCTAGACATTTCCCGTAATAGCTGGAAATGGTGATGAGTTATCATGGGGGAAGTGGTTCACAGAGACTCTGAGAGTCTGACTGCTGTCTTCACTGCCATGCCTGTGTTGGAACGTAGGCCAAGTGAATCTCATCTGATACCTGGGAAATTTCTCTCACATTATAGAGTATACCCCTTTGGGGAGTGGAATTAGTATGGGTATTGTTCCATGCTATAGCAATTGGAGTATGGATTATGTGATATTCCGAGTTTCTTGGTGTGTAGTATTCAGGAACTTCGTCATCGTGTTTTTTTTTTGTGATATGTTGTACTTGTTAATTAAACACATAGCGAACTTATTGTAGAAAATGGACTATTTCTACCTGTATCCCGCCCGCCCTGTCGATTGAATTCCAGATCAGAGTCTGCAAGTTCCTCATGGAATCCAGATCCTGGTTCGTCTCTTGTGACTAATGATGGATGAAGAATCATTCCATTGATGTTAAGATTATTGGCATGCCGGGGTAGTAGTTGAGCACAAGTTAAATTCCTTGTGTAGTGTCTTGGTATTCCTTATTTACTCCCTACATGGATTGTCGAAGCTACTAACCCATAGAACAAGAGATATACCGCTCCCAACATAAGTCACTGCACACGAGAAACTAGTACATACGACCACAGGGTGTGGAGAACAGGGCTTCCCGTCCGCTCAGCCGTACTTAAGCCACACGCCGGGAGGTTAGTAGTTGGGTGGGTGACCACCAGCGAATCCCTTCTGTTGTATGTTTTTTTATACCGTCATCAATGTCTTTTTTCACTCTTAGTGGTTGTTTTTTGGTACTTGGTTTGTTCAGTATGGTGTACAGACCCACTCACTCCTTGCCCTTCCCCCCGGCACAGCCCTGAAATGCCTCCCCTCAAGACATTATTCAAATCCGCCATGTCTACGCTCTGGAATGTCCAGTCATTGACATCAGCAGTGATGCGAGAGACCATGCATTCCGCCGCTTAGTGATCTTGTGTATGGAGATAGCATGGGCTTTTCCTTTTCACTATATCAGATTGGGCATACTCCCGGGGGCTGTTAGTCTCGCTCGCCTAAGATGGGATCTTTGTAAGTAACGTTCATAACCCCAAGATAAAAGATACATTATTTTGCCATCGCCCTCTCTCTCCAATCCAGTCTACCATTTAACATATCTGTCTCTCTCTGCCGCGTCTGCCTCGATATCTTGGCAAGATTCGGATCTTGCTAGGGTGCCGTGCTATGAACCCGCTATATCCTCAATTAGATTGATAGTATCGTCTTACCGGATGATCCTCTGATGCAAATCCGAATCTCTAACCCAGGGCCCCACGAAGTGTATTGGTCGAGGAAGGTTTGCCCATACCCGCGGACGCGGGGGATTTATGCGATAAGTTCCCTGGGGTACTCGAGCAGGTGACGATATCCACCGTGGCCGGGTCGAAGTGAGGATACTGCCGCCAGACGGCCTGGTAGGTAGGGTCCCATGGGTAGTTGAATGACCGGGCGGCACCGAGAGATCGGGTTAGCGATCATGTCTCGCCGATGGAGGGGACGACGAGCGACGGCACTGCCCGGGCGAGCCAGGTGTGTGAGGTCAGATCGGCATATCCCGTAATCTGCGGGTTGTTCGGGACCTCCAGCAGCTCGTCTCGCTCGATCTCCAGCAGCAGCAGCAGCAGCAGCAGACCGTACGGAGGGGCTGTGAACTGCTGCACGGGTGTTGGCTGCCGTCGGGGTGGTGGGGGGTGTTGCTCTCCCGCGAGTGTCCCACTGGTGTCGGGCTGATGAGGCTTTCCATATGGGGATCCTTGATTCTGGGGATGCAAGGCTGGCCAAGCAGGGTTGGAGATTGGAGGACGGAGAGATGAGGGGCAGGCGGGGCAGGAGTTGAGACAGGCGATGCCAGCACATCATACAGAGTAGCAGGGGTTCCATTCACTTTCTGTCGCTGCTCTTGCCGCCGCCCCTCCTCGCTCATGGTCACGTCCACCTCACATCCACCTCCATTTCCATGTCGACCTCCTATTCTAACCCCGCTCCTACATCCTCGACATATAACCACATGGCATCCCGACTGGACCGACTGTCCAAGTATCTAACAGCCGTCATCAACGGGACCAAGAAGGTCGAACGAGGCGAGGATGCAAAGCGATTGCTGGAGGCCCTGTGTGCCCAACCCGATCATCTGCGGTGCATCGAGCGCGTGCTGGCCTCCTCCGCCGGCATCCACGCGCTGCAGAACAGCGTCCGGTTGGATCTGGCACTCGGCTTCCTGAACGGTTCTGTCGCGGCCTTCCTGTGCTATCTGCAAGACCCCAGCCTCGAAGACTTCGGCAACGGGCAGTTTGTGCGCAAGGTGGTCAGCTATCTGGTTGATCCGCCGATCTTCTGGAACGCCTTTGTAGACGCCCATACACAACGCTTATTGAGCGAGGAGGCTGAGCTGGGCTTCGCCTGGCTCCTGTTGAATCTGCTCGGGTCGCCCTCATATTCCTCAGACGTGATCCGGATCGCCCAAGAAGACCGGGAGCGCCGATCGTTCCTGGACTCCCCCTCGCTCCGCATCAGAACAGTGGGCTACCGCATCGACAACTTCCTTCAGACCATCGCCGTCCAGGTCACCCCAGAGGAGAGCTACCGGCCCGGCGGGCGACACGACAATGACTGCGAGGACTTCCGCCAGATCGCCATCCTGCCGACCCCCGATGAGATCGTGTCGACGGACCTGCCCTACTACCGACTAGCGGAGGAGATTTACCGCGTGCCCTTCGACCAGCGCCCCGCCGTCCATCATGACAACCAGTTCCGGCTGCTGCGGGAGGATCTGTTGGCCGAGCTTCGCAACGATCTGCTGATCGCCCGCGGCGAGAAGAAGGGACGGCGGTCCGCCCGCCCCGTCGACGGGCTTCGATTTTCTAAGGTCGACTGCGGGGAGCCCATCCGTCGCAGGACCGCCCGGCTGCTTTTCTGTTGCACCAGGGGTCTGCCCCAACTCGCTGCCCTGCAACAGACTGATCGCCAGAAGCTCCTGGACACCGACAAGAATGTCCTCAAGCATCAATCCTTTGGGTGTCTGCTCTACGGGGCGGAGATCATTGCATTCGCATCGGTCGACCGCGGAGCGTCTTCACTTGTGGACAACGTCCCGACGCTGGCATTGGACGTGTCGGGCCACGATGGGCTGAGTCGGGTTCTTCTGTATGCGAAGATCAACTCCTTGTTTACGTTTCTAGCCGTGAACACCCCGGTATTTGCATATGAACCGATCCTCCGGCGGCTGCAGGAAAAGGTGGAATTTCCCATGTCTGACATCCTGCTCGCCGCGGAGCCCCGGCAGCAGCCGCTGGCCCTCGGTTCTAAACTCACCTCCATTGTCACTCAAATCCGGACGAGCCACGGGAAAAGCCTGCAGGGTGTCCTAGGCGCCCCGCGTGAGGTCTCTCTGGATGCGTCGCAGGTAAAATCGCTCTTGGACGGGTTGGAACAGAGGATTAGCGTCATCCAGGGACCCCCAGGTTGGTTTGGGACGAGCAACATGGCGGCCTGGTCAGGATATGCTAACCCCGCTCTTTAGGGACCGGAAAGTCATTCATCGGGGCATTGATCGCCAAGATTCTGCATGACTATACCAGCAAGACGATGATGGTCATTTGTTACACGAACCATGCATTGGATCAATTTCTCGAGGATCTGATGGATATTGGCATCCCGGATACCTCCATGGTCCGGCTGGGTGCCAAATCCACTGCTCGAACCAAGGCCCTGAGTCTCATGGATCAGCCGGCCGGAAAGTCGGCGTCCATTTCATGGCCGCTCGTCGTGAAGAAGAGGGCAGAGTTGGACGACCTGGCAAACCAGTTAGAGTTAGTCGTCTGTAACTTCACCAGTGGCCGGGTCAGCAAAGGGGAGATGCTCGAGTACCTGGAGTTTTCCGATGATTCCGATTTCTTCGATGCGTTCGTCGTCCCGGACCTGGACTCGGGTATGCAACGGGTGGGAAAGAAGAACAAGAGAATCGATCGATTCTACCTGTGGGACTCCTGGCAGGGTGGGAGAGACGCTGGCGTGTTCAGGGGTGCCGTGAGCCCCCAACACGCCCATATCTGGATGATGCCCATCGCCAGGCGCAGAGAACTGATATCCAAGTGGCAGAAAAGCATTTTACAGGAGAGTTGCGCCGGTGTGGTGGAGCTGATCGGGAAATATAATGCCGTCGACAGGGAGCTGCAGGAATACTTTTATGACAAAAAGCACTCCTCGGTCCTGAAGCAGAAGCGCATCGTCGCATGCACCACCAACGCGGCCGCCCGTTATGACCGTGCCTTGCAGATGGCCAAGCCAGACGTCATTCTGGTCGAAGAGGCCGGCGAGATCCTGGAGAGCCACGTCCTCACCGCGATGACCGCCAACACCGAGCAAGTGGTACTGATCGGAGATCACAAGCAGCTTCGGCCCAAGGTGAACAATTACAATCTGTCGGTGGAGAAGGGGGACGGGTTCGATCTTAATAGGTCACTGTTCGAACGGCTCATTCTGCGGCAGTATCCCCACACCTCGCTCTCGAAGCAGCATCGCATGCGCCCGGAGGTCTCCCAACTGATCCGACATCTCACGTACCCGGAGCTCGAGGACGCCGAACGAACCCGTCAACGACCGCGACTGCGGGGATTTCAAGGCGAGGTCATCTTTATGCACCATGACCATCTGGAGAGTGACTTGAATGTGGCAGAGAAGAGAGACCCCACAATTAAATCTAGCAAGCAGAATCTATTCGAGGTCCAGATGGCCCTGATGGCAGTTCGGTATCTAGGACAGCAAGGCTACGGTACAGACAACATTGTCGTCTTAACGCCTTATCTCGGCCAGTTGTCGCTCCTTCGGACGGAGCTGAGCAAGACAAACGACCCGATCCTGAATGATCTCGACTCCAACGATCTGGTAAGGGCGGGGCTTCTCAGTCCCGGCATGGCAAAGTCAGCCAGGACCGCCATCCGGATCTCAACTATCGGTATGTTACAGTTCCCCTGTAACCCCCCACACCGAATGCTGACCGGTTGGTTCGACAGACAATTACCAGGGCGAAGAAAGCGACATCGTGGTGGCCACCCTGACCCGTAGCAATGAGGCGGGAGATATAGGGTTCATGGCAGCCCCTGAGCGAGTCAACGTGCTGCTCTCCCGAGCACGCAATGCCCTTCTCATGATTGGGAACGCCAACACCTTTCTCAAGAGCCGCAAAGGCCAAGCGACGTGGCAGCCTTTATTTGATCTGCTTCGGGAAAATGGGCACGTCTATGACGGGTTTCCATTGCGGTGTGAGAGACACCCAGATCGGAAAGTACTCGTTAAAGAACCTCAGCAGTTCCACAAGACATGCCCCGACGGAGGTTGCATGGATCCATGGTATGTGTGGTGACCTGCGTATTACGATTGAGTGCAGCTGGCTGACCCGTGCGTGGCAAATAGCCCGGCCCTGCTTGCTTGCAATATCCACCAATGTCCCAGACGTTGTCATCGACCAGAAGATCACTCCCAGATGAAGTGCACCGAAAGGATCTACACCACCTGTCCGAACAGTCACAATAGCTTCCGGTCATGCCACCAGAGTGCCTCTAACCTGCAGTGCACCAAGTTAATTTACACCACGTGTCCAAAAGGCCACAAGTACTCGTGGCCGTGCCACCGAGGCGATCCTAAGAATTGTCAAGTTTGTTTGGATGAGGCGATTGAGAATGAGCGAAAGAAGCTTGAGGATGCTAAACTGGAGGCAAGGAGACAGGAAATACAGCGTGAGCATGCTAGACAATTGCAGGCGATTGATGAGAAGATCAAGCAACAACGTGAGATCCTTGCCGGTGTCCAGAATGATCGGGCTCGACAGGATGTCCTCGCCCAAAAGCAGAAGGAACTTCAGAACTTGACAGCCACGGCGAACCGATCTCGACAGCCTCAGCCGCAGCCTCCGGACACCGCAAACAAAGTGTCCGTGAATGGAGAGTCGAAGGCGAGACCCGAAGCAATTGCGTTGCAATCCGATGCGAAAGACGAGTGGGAGCGGCAAAAGGAAGCGGAAGGACAGTCAAATGACGCTTTAGACTCATTGGTTTCTATGATTGGGCTCGAAAATGTCAAGAATAGTTTCCTATCCATAAAATCCAAAGTGGAGGTCATTGTGCGACAAGGCGCCGATCTTTCCGATGAGAGATTTAGCGCAGCTCTCCTTGGAAACCCGGGCACAGGCATGTCTCTAAGATTCTCCCCGCCGTGGGAAATCATTTTGCTAATCTTGGATTCTGATGTAGGGAAAACCACAGTCGCCCGATTGTATGCCCGGTTTCTGAGCACGGTGGGCGTCATTCCAGGCAGCTTCTTTGTCGAGACCTCCGGGTCCAAGCTGGCAACCGGCGGCATCCCGGGCTGTCAAAAGCACCTCGACGAGATCCGATCCAATGGCGGAGGCGCCATCTTCATCGACGAGGCCTATCAGTTGACGTCTGGGAACACCGCAGGCGGGAGTGCCGTGTTGGATTTTCTGCTGGCCGAAGTAGAGAATCTCACCGGCAAGATTGTGTTCATCCTCGCCGGCTACAACAAGGACATGGAAAGCTTCTTTGCCCATAATCCCGGTATCCCGAGCCGGTTTCCTGTGGAGCTCCAGTTTGACGACTATACCGATGTAGAACTGCAGGCTATTCTTCACCGGTGCATTGACCGGAAGTACCAGGGACGTATGCAGGTGGAAGGAGGGGCCCAAGGGCTGTACATGCGAATTGTTTCCCGTCGCATCGGGCAAGGCCGGGGCCGACCAGGCTTTGGGAATGCCCGTGCGGTCCAGAATGTCTTTGCCAGGATTACAGAGCGCCAGGCCAAGCGCTTGGAGCGACAGCGCCGGAAAAAGAAATCTAGTGACGACATGTTACTCACCAAGGAAGACCTTCTCGGCCCCGACCCGCGCACGGTGCTGGAAGGAAATGCTGCCTGGCTCAAACTTCAAAGCTTGACGGGGCTCGAAAGTGTCAAAGAATCAGTCCAAGCCTTGCTTGACACGGTGCAGACTAACTACCGCCGAGAACTCGAAGAACAGCCTTTGGTTCAGTTCTCGTTGAACAAGGTATTTGTGGGGAATCCGGGCACTGGCAAGACCACAGTGGCCAAGCTCTATGGGCAGATTCTGGCCGACATGGGGTTTCTCTCCAAAGGCGAAGGTATGAAACCTGGAACGCGCTTTCCTTGCCTCGTTCTTCTGTATTATCAACTTATTCGGACTAACATTTGCTTGGGTTCATACAGTTGTCGTCAAAAACCCATCTGACTTTGTGGGAAACGTCCTGGGAGCTTCTGAGACCGCGACCAAGGGGATCCTAGCAGCCAGCCTCGGTAAGGTCCTTGTCATTGATGAGGCATACATGCTTGCCGGTACTTCTTCCGCCTCGGACGGGTCCGCGCCGGCTGATCTGTACAAGACAGCAGTGGTAGACACCCTTGTAGCTGAAGTACAAAGTGTTCCGGGCGATGATAGATGCGTTCTCTTGCTGGGGTACAAGGATGCCATGGAGAGGATGTTCCAGAATGTCAATGAGGGCCTGTCCCGTCGGTTTCCCATGAGTGCGGCGTTTCATTTCGGAGACTACACCGACGACGACCTAGAAACGATCCTGGATCTGAAACTGAAGCAAGTGGGTTTCCAGGTCACGTCACAAGCAAGATCAGTAGTTCGCCAGTGTCTGAGTCGGGAACGCAACAAGCCAAACTTTGGAAACGCGGGTGAGGTGGATATCCTTCTCGACAAGGCAAAGCTGCAGCATCAGAAGCGCCTGTCGGCGAGGCAGACACGTAGAATTGACCTTCTAGAGCCAGTGGACTTCGATCCCGACTTTGACCGCGCTGAGAGAGAGTCTGTGAACCTTCGGAACCTCTTCAAGGGAGTTGTTGGCTGTGAAGACCTGATTGCGCAGCTGGAGGGCTACCAGAATGTGGTCAGGAATATGAAACGGCGGGGGCTCGACCCTCGGCAGCAGATCCCGTTCAACTTTCTGTTTCGAGGCCCGCCAGGTACTCATCCCACTACCCTGGTGAGAGGCTCATTCCATTGAATGATGGCTGACTGTTTTAGGGACGGGCAAAACCTCCACCGCCCGACGCATGGGGCAGATCTTCTACGATATGGGTATCCTGGCAACCAAGGAAGTCGTCGACACCTCGGCCACCGATCTCGTGGGACAGTATGTCGGGCATACTGGCCCCAAGACGGAAAAGCTTCTCGAAAAGGGTCTGGGGAAGGTCTTATTCATTGATGAGGCCTATCGCCTCGCCGACGGGGTATTCGGGAAAGAGGCCATGGATCAGCTGGTTGATTGCCTGACTAAAGAAAAGTACTACAAAAGGCTGATCGTTATCCTGGCCGGTTACGATCAAGATATCAACCGGTTGATGTCATCGAATCCGGGCCTGACCAGCCGCTTTTCGGAGACTGTCTCATTTACCAACTTGACTCCCACGCAATGCTGGAAGCTGCTCCAGACTAGCCTCGGGAAGATTAAAGAGCTTGATCTCCGCGTTACTAAGGTTCCGAGTGAGGATTTTCACTCGAAATGCGTGGGCTACTTGGAACGCCTGGCCACGCTGCCGGGCTGGGGAAACGCTCGTGATGTGCAGACTATTGCAGACACGATCATTCGCAAGGCTTTTGCTCAACCCCCAGGTAGAGATAACGAACCAATCCGTGTTAGTGAGGAAGCAGTTACATCAGTTCTTCATTCGACGGTGGGTGAGCGCGAGCATCGTGCAGCGGCTATAGTGACAGCGTCAGAAATGATGGACAGCCTCAATCCACCGATGGCAGAAACGCCGGGCCCCGCACAAGTCCCTCCGTCTTTTATGACGCAGGCTAGAACAGAAGTACGCGCTCCCTCAGATTCCGTATGTCAAGATGGTTATCTTTCTTCCGCGTCCGCTACGGTGGAGGATTGGACCCGCGACCCGGGAGTGTCTCAGGAAGTCTGGGATCAGCTGCAACTCGACCGGCAGGCGATGGAAGCAGAGCAACAGCGTTGTGAAGAACTTGCTGCCGAGGAAAAGTTGGTGCAACGTCAAATTGCGGACAGTAACGATGAGCCGGATAACGAGGAGCTGCGGAAGTATGAAGAGCGGCTGAGGCGTCTTGCCCGGGAGAGGATCAAGGCGGAGGAGCGCGAGAAGCAAGAGAAGGCAGCGCAGAAGAAACTGCGGACGATGGGAGTGTGTCCTGTAGGGTACCAGTGGATCAAACAAGTGACAGGCTATCGATGTTCTGCAGGAGGGCATTTTGTTTCTAATGAACAGCTGGGCTGATGGATGGACTAGTTATCGGGATTTTTTTTGATATCTGGTAATTTAATACCTTGCTAATAAGATTGATTACCAAGAATCCAATAATGGCACAGCAGTCTATTCTAAACATAGGAGTGAGAAGATTGGGTGAAGGGATGATCGTTTATCAGGGAGGCCACATATGGCATTTCAGTGAGTAATACAATCGCTTGTCTCGATGTTCGTGGCGGGCATTGTTGGGTTGAGGGTTAATCTATCTTGGAATCACAAAAAAAGAGAAATATAACAGCTAGAGACAGTCATTAAATTCATGATATAGTTAGGCTACATCCAAGAATATGACTAAGTTTTTAGACTCATGTTTTTTAGACTCATATTGTTAATATCATGATATTCTTTACTTATCAACTAATATACAGTGCACCTGTCTTAGCGATAGACGATAACTGGTCCTTTTTGAATTGCCGGTTCAGATCTAAGGATTGCCCAAACAGGAAAATCTTACGCGTCAAATGCACCGCTTTGTCCTCCGTATCTATTGCCTAGTACGGTAATTCTACAGGAACATCTCAGCCATCAGGCCCCTCCCTCCTACAGTAACATCCCGCCGTGCCATGTAGAGCATTTACCCTTTACGGCGCCTTGGCTATAATTCTTTGTTTGCCCAAGACACTTAAAGCTCTAGCTACCTTCTTCCTTTTCTTCTTCCTTTACAATGGCTCCATCCTCGCTGCAGACTGACTCTGCCAGTGGACAAAATGTCATCGACATCCCCGAACATTGTGCCAATGGCGAAACCCACGTGGCTGCAGATGCCGCCTCGCTACATCCTGGCCAGTCTCCTAACAGCAATGGGTGATTTCTTACTTGGGTAAGCTACCATATTTCTCTCTTGATCTCCCGAAGGCTGTTCATGGATGGTCGAGATTACAGCAGCTAACACGGGTATGGCACTGTTAGAGTTGACACCAGTATCATCGGACCAGTCACCGTCATGCCCAGCTACATCGATTACTTTGGCTCACACTCTGCCATCGTGCATGGCATCATTGTCTCGTCGATTTTGCTGTCGGCCTCATTCATGAGCTTTATTGCCGGTCGGCCCGCCGACGTGATGGGCAGGCCACTGGCAATTGCGCTTGGAGCGGCCATTCTCGGTGCAGGTGCCGCGTTGGAGGCCGGTGCTGTCAGACTGGCCATGTTCATGGTAGGTCGGATTGTTGAGGGGATGGGGTTTGGGTTGTACTTTGGGACCTTGACTGTGTGCGTATACCGTTGGTCTTTCATTGCTTCTGTATAAGGCTTATGCGATGAATTGTCTGAACAGATATGTCTGTGAGATCGCGCCGCCGAGTGTCCGAGGTCCCCTGACGACGGGTCCGCAGTTCATGATTTGCCTTGGTCTCGTGGCGGGATACTTTACTTGCTATGGCACTGCAAAGATAGAGGGGTCAATGTCCTGGCGCTTGCCGTTTATCATTCTGGTCTGTTTGGCTGCAGCATTTGTCACTTCAGTTTTGCTCTACCTTCCACCCTCGCCCCGATGGTTACAGCTCCATGGCAGGGGAGAGGAAGCGCATGCAGCGTGGGAGGCTCTCGGAGTCAAGGTAGAAGACCGTCCGGGAATAGAGGAAGTGCTTGAAGGGGTGGCGAATTCTGGAGACGGCTCGCCGTCCTCGCTGTCGCCCACACGCGCGGTTATAGAGCAGCCTAAGACCGAAGGTAGCCTTTTCGACTTGTTCAAGCGAGATGTACGTGGCCGAACTATGTTGGCGATATTCCTCATGGGCTTCCTCCAGCTCAGCGGGATTGACGCTGTCTTATATGCAAGTTTCCATCTCTTGATCCTCGAAAAGAAGAAGCCTAACATGTCTTAATATACCCCTCTCCTCTTCCAACAAGCCGGTCTTTCCAGCACTGAAGCCTCATTCTTTGCATCCGGCATCTCCGGCATTGTTCTCGTTGTGGTTTTGGTCCCTGCCCTTCTCTTCGCCGACAAATGGGGCCGACGCAGTAGCACCATCATCGGTGGAATCGGTCTCACTACGACAATCCTTCTCATTGGCCCCCTGTATGCGAGCAATGCCGTGAATCCAAGCCATGGAGCCGCGCGCTGGATTGTGATTGTCTGTATCTATTTCTATGCAGTATTCTTCGCCTCCACCTGGGCAGTCAATATCAAAGTATTTGCGCCCGAGATCCAACCACAGCACACCCGTGCAAAAGCAACGGCTCTAGCCCATGGCTTCAACTGGGTCTGCAACTGGTTTGTGGCTTTTATTTGCCCAATTCTTCTGGAGAAGACTAGGTTTGGAGCCTACTTCCTCTTTGATGGATGTTGTGCGTTGACCACCGTGGTGTGTTTTTTGTTCATGGTTGAGGCTAGGGGGAAGAGTTTGGATGAAATTGAGAGGGCTTTTATGCGGAGTGTTGTGGATGAGGAGGAAAGCAAAGGTCTCTTTTGGTATCTACGGAAGGTGAAGGCGATGAAAGTACAGTGAGATGCCAGGTAAAATTTTGGCCAACAACGCACTACCATCATGTGATACTTTAGCAAAATAGATCTATGGGCTATGGGAATCGGTGATCCGGGAGGAATACCCTCTCCGGCTATCTCACGGATAAGCGGACTTGGTTCCGGCATATTTACCAGCGAGAAGACCAAAGATAATGCACGGATGCGGATATGGGATTGCTCCACCAATGATGAGGATTCCCGGCAGGAGTCTCCCCGGATTTCGGGGTGCCCCCACGCGGGGTCTATCAAGGGTCCGTGGGGGATCAGCGGCTATTGTGGATGGGTCGGACATCTACCGAGTGGGGGTGCTACTTAAAGATGCTAGCTGGTAGCTACAACATGGCAGAGCTCATAGCAACAGACTCCAAGCATGGCTCCCATCAAATCCATCGAGTACTTCCGCGTCAAGCCGCGCTGGCTTTTCGTCAAAATTACTGACGATCAGGACAAGTTCGGATGGGGTGAGGCCACTCTAGAAGGCCACACACAGGCTGTGGAGGGCGCATTGGATGGGATGATCGCTAGACTTATTGGATACGAAGCAGAGTATGCCCACTTTCTCTGTGATGCTTCTCAATGCTAACAATGCAGTGACATCGAGCACATCTGGCAGACTATTTGGCGTCTTGGGTTCTACCGCGGTGGCCCCGTCTTCATGTCCGCCCTATCCGGCATCGACATCGCATTATGGGATCTGAAGGGCCGCAGACTCGGGGTTCCCGTCTACCAGCTTCTGGGAGGCAAAGTGCGCAACAAGATCCAAGTCTACGCTTGGATTGGAGGCGATCGACCAAGCGACGTTGAAGTAGCCGCGTATGTTGCTCTCCATCCCGTCGAATTAGTCTAACAATCCCCAGTAAAGCCCGCCTCGCGCAAGGCCTCAAATGCGTCAAAATGAACGCCACCGAAGACATGAACTGGCTTGACTCGCCCTCCGTGCTAGACTCCTGCGTCGAACGCATCAAACAGGTCAAGGCTCTTGGACTTGATGCTGGACTCGACTTTCACGGTCGTCTACATCGCCCTATGGCCAAGCAGCTCGCCAAAGCGCTCGAGCCCTACCGTCCGTTATTCGTCGAGGAGCCGTTACTCGTTGAGCATCCGGAAGCGATTAAGCAGTTATCCCAGCACACGACTATCCCGATCGCCTTTGGTGAACGTCTATACACGCGATGGGATGCCAAGCGATTCCTTGAAGACGCGTCGGTCGATATCCTCCAGCCGGATATTGCGCACGCGGGGGGCATCTCTGAAACGAAGCGGATCGCGACTATGGCGGAGACGTATGATGTGGCGATTGCGCCTCACTGTCCTTTAGGTTAGTTGGCAAGTAACTTGTGATTTCTGATGCTAATGCAATGATAGGTCCAATCGCTCTGGCAGCTTCGATGCAAGTAGCGCTTGCGATTCCGAACTTTGTCATTCAGGAGATGTCGTTGGGGATGCATTATAATGTGGAAGCGGGGGATATTGATCTCACAACGTACTTGACAAACCCTTCGGTATTTGATATCCAGGAGGGATATGTACAAGCGCCAGCAGGGCCGGGACTGGGAGTAGAAATTGATGAGGAGATGGTGAGGAGAATCAGCCAGGAGACGGAGCCATGGTTGCCAAAGGAATTCTACGGACCGGATGGTGGGATTCGCGAATGGTAGTCTAGTCTAGACCTGTAGAGACATGCAGGAGAGAAATGCGGAGTTGATCTACACAGTGACACCAGAAATGCGGGGACGTGGGGGGGCATTCATAGTTTCGCCATACATATACCCAGACATGTCATGGCATTCACCTCCACCCCTCACGTCAACCCGTATTATTCCCAGGCAATGGACCTCTTCTCCCTGCACAACACAACCGCCCTCGTGACTGGCGGCACCCGGGGCATCGGCCAACAAATGGCCATTGCCCTCGCCGAAGCCGGCAGCGACGTGATTCTCATCCAGGTATGTCCTTCCACCACCACCATTACCACCACCACCATAACACCAATCCATAACAGAGAGACCCCTCCAACCTCGAAACCAAACAACTTATTGAATCCCTTGGCCGCAAAGCACCCATCTACACTGCCGACCTCTCTTCCCGAGAATCCGTCTCGGCACTAACCCCCACCATCCTCGCCGACAACCACGACATCAACATCCTAGTCAACTGCGCGGGCATCCAACGCCGACACCCCAGCCATCTCTTCCCGGACAGCGACTGGGATGATGTCTGTCCCCTCACCTTTCTCATCCTCCCCACCTCCCAATTCACCCACCCATCCACTAACCCCAAAAACCGGGATAAACAGGTCCTCCAAACCAACCTCACCACCATCTTCACCCTCTGCCGCGACATCGGCGCCTACATGCTCACTCGCTCCCCAGACCCTCACGACGGCCACCGCGGCTCCATCATCAACGTCGCCTCGCTTGTCTCCTTCCAAGGCGGGATTACGGTCCCTGCGTATGCGGCTGCCAAGGGCGGGGTGGCACAGCTCACGAAAGCGTTGTCGAATGAGTGGGCATCCCAGGGGATAAACGTGAATGCGGTAGCGCCGGGGTATGTAGCTACGGAGATGAATACGGCCTTGTTGAATGATGAGAATAGGGCGAGGGGGATCTTGGAGAGGATTCCGGCCGGGAGATGGGCCACCCCGGAGGATTTCAAAGGCGTCACGGTGTTTTTGGCGGGACGGGCGAGCAGGTATGTGTCTGGGCAGGTGGTCGTGGTTGATGGGGGGTGGATGGGGAGGTAGTTTACATCTTACAGGTGGATAATGGACCGAGTAAGTACCGAGTGGGAACATGAGGCCCACATGCCCTACGGCCGAGATTACCTATGCTGATTCATGGGGGTAGTTGGAGCTTGAATAACCTAGCCTTGTCAATCCTTAACTTGATATACTATTATACAGAATTGTGCTACCTGGAAATCGTCAGACAAGAGTCCACTGTCTTCTGGTGCTTTGCTCTTCCCGATATGCCCTCTCAACTGGAACAGTTGTCAAGCATGTCTTAGGTCCCCATTCAAAGGATCCAGGGATGGGATGGAGTATGTGCGACGGGCAGATACAGGTCCAAAAGAAGGCTTGTCCTGAAGCTTTACATAGTATGCGGGAGAAGATCAGGATTATATCCTCAAGTCGGGTATCCCTAGCCGAGTAAACGGCGCGCCTTCTGATCATGCCAATACCAGTGTTGTTTTAGGTTGGCATCAGAGACGCACAGGCCAAAACCAAGACACCATCCGCCCACAACCTCGTGATGGATCTACCGTTCGAAAATACTGGTGTTATCACCAAGTCGCCTGAGATTTCAGACTGAAACCGGAGTAGAGGGAGAACTGCAGCTGTATCAACTCGGGGATAGACCGTTGCATAGTGGTAGAGATGAGGGATATCCTTGAAACGACCAATGGCGGACGAGGGTCCACGCCAGCCGAAAGAGGAAAGGTAGTCTCGACAACGATGCCTCTTCCGGACTAGCGTTTAGTCATGATTGCAACCCCTGCGGAGACTAAACTACATTAGGAATAGCAAACGGCTATTCTCCATCCCGAGTTGATGTCCCAAGGCAACTCCCGGTTGCATCTCTGGTTCTTCACCACCCGTACAACGGTTTTGTATCGATGTCTATATCCGACAGACTCTTGCTGTTGTTATCTCCGAGATCTACACCCTCTCTTACCCTATCCAACCATCCAGTTCAAGATTTTGATCGTACGATGACGAGGCCTTGGTCGAGCCATGTTTCCGCCTCGTTCTCTCCATTGTTCCTGCAGCCTGGCGATTTGCGATGTCACGATGAACTTTCAGGATGTACTGGGTTTACCAAGAGCAGATGTCAATCACTGGCCTGCCGATGACATCAACTAGCGTTGATAACCATAAGCGAACTCCGAACATCGTTTAGGTTCCTGAGACCAGCAAGATCATCAGGGGCGTGCAGAATGTGGAGTTAAGCTAATGGTGGCTAGTTATCTATGGCTTTCCATTGGCTATATGCAGAAAATGGGGCGACTCTAATCAATATAACATTAAGGCCTGATGATCCTCCACCCCAAACGGCATGCTTCTAGAATCTGGTCAGCAACCACCAGTCGGACCTAACTGCTCCACTCAACCAGACTTGGAACGAGAACGCGCAACCGGTGGACTGGGATGGGATGCTCCTGTGCAGTCGATCCACCCCTTGCCCGGGCATTGGTGTGAGATACTGCAATAATCTCTCATCCTCATACTCCTGACGCGTCAGTCCTAATCATGGATGCCTATTCTTGATCGATGCACAGCTCCATCCGCTACTTAAATACTGCTTGAAGATCGCTTCCTCAGTTGCAACAACCATTCTTCCATCATCAAGATGCGTCTCTCCCTTCTCCTGGCGGGTGCCATTAACCTGGTCGCCACGCAGGCTATTTCGGCCTCGCACTGTACTCCCGAAACCTTTACTCCTCATCTTTCATCCAATGCCTCTCTGGTCTACGCAGTTCCGTATGGCCCCAATGATACCTTTGTTGGTCCGTTGGGCAACTATTCCGGTCTCCCCGAGTACTGCGCTGTCTATGTCAATGTGAGCTCGTCCGCGACGTCGTCCTTTGAGTTCGGCCTCTGGCTGCCCATCAACACCTGGAACAAGCGCTACATGGCTTACGGCAATGGCGGCTTCACCGGAATGATTGCGTTTGCCGATATGGCCCCCGGTGTCAACTACGGCTTTGCCACCGTTTCCACCAACACTGGACACAACTCCTCCGTGACCCAAGCGGGTGATGCACCCTGGGCTCTCAACGACCCTGAGACCCGTACGGACTGGGGATGGCGTGCACTCCACGGCTCGGTTGCTCTTGGAAAGGAGCTTACCGAAGCCTTCTATAACGAAGACATTACCTACTCTTACTACGCTGGCTGCTCTACCGGCGGTCGTCAGGGCCTCAAGTCCGTTCAGATGTTCCCTGAGGATTTTGACGGTGTCCTTGCCGGTGCCTGCGCCTGGTGGACTACTCACCAGCAAAACTGGGATCTCAAGCTCGCCACCTACAACCTCCCCAACAACGCCAGCCACCACATCACCGAGACCCAAGTCGATGCCCTTGCCGCTGAAGTCCTCCGCCAATGCGACGGAGTTGATGGTGTCGAAGACAACATTATCATGAACGGATACGCCTGCGATTTCCGTCCCGAGACCCTCCTTTGCGATGGTCCCTCTGCCAACACGTCTACCTGCTTCACCGCCGACCAGATCGACACTGTGTACAAGATTTACGCCCCGTGGGTCGAGACGAACGACACTCTTGTCTTCCCCAGCTTCGCTTACGGTGCCGAAACCCAGTTCGCTCAGATGATCATGACCGACGACGACGAGCAGGACAGCCCGAGCGGTATTGCCTATCCCCGTGACTTTGTCTACAACGACGCCGACTGGCCCTGGCAGAGCCTGGATTACTCGACCATCCAACTGTCAGACCGTCTCGATCCCGGTAACGCCACCGCCGACGACTTTGACCTCCGCCCGTTCAAGAAGAACGGCGGCAAGCTCATCCACTACCACGGGTTTGCTGACGGGGAGATCCCCACCGGCTCCAGTATCTACTACTACAAACAGGTCCAGAAGACTCTTATTCCGCTGGGTATCGATCTCGACGACTTCTACCGTTTCTTCCTGATCCCGGGTATGGAACACTGCCTGGACTCGGTGCATGATGCCCCGTGGTACATTGGCGCGGCGAACCAGCCCGGCGGTTTGACCGGCACCAATATCTGGGGTGTGCCTGGATACCGTGACCGGAAGCATGATGCGATCCTGGCGCTGATGGCGTGGGTGGAGCAGGGTATCGCTCCTGAAGAGCTGATTGCCACGAAGTTTGTGGACGATACTCCTGCCGAGGGTGTGCAGGCTCAGCGCCGTCTCTGTGTCTATCCTAAGGAGGCCAAGTATGTTGGTGGTAACTGGAACGAGACCAGCTCGTTTGAGTGCAAATGATCCTGCTTTTGACCGTGCCAGATCGTCTGGCTGGATCTTGCCCAAGGGTGCACAGGCTTCATTAGTTCAATTGTATAGTATACTTACATAGCGTAATTGACTGGGCTTTAGAGTATTTGATGGATTTTCTCTGCTAGTCTGGAAACAATCTTCATTTCATTAAACTTGATAATTAATTTGCTGCTTTCCAGTCAGTGTTTAGACGCCCTTCATCTGCCAACAAGGAAATGATTGTTGAGGCGAAGCTGACTGTGGCGGAGTCCCGCTATAGCCTACAAATAAGCACTACTTTAGTGCTACTATTCCCCAGCTCGCTCCGCTTCATCCTTTCCCACCATCCATCCCTCCACAACTCGAAAACCACAGCCATGCTTCGCGCAATAAGCGAAATCCTGAATCGCGCTGCCTTTGCACCCCAAGAACAAAAAGTGGCAGAGTACCTTCGAAATGCCACACCCGGTCAGTGCATATCCTCTCTACAGGCAGACACTAATCCAGTTAGACCCCGTTCTGCAAGACCTCCAAACAGCCATCGCATCAAATATAAGACGGATCAATGATTCTAGATCTACCTTTGAAGCCTCCTCCATCCAGGATAATACCGACCGGCAGCGATGTAATCTCTCCCAATCAATTACATACCCAACATACTAACAATTCCAGACTGGACAAAAAATAGTCTCAAGAACCACATCCAATCCACACACCCCAACATATCCCTCCCCAACGAGACAATCAATCTCCTCTGGAGATCCTTCCACTTCTACGCCCACCACCCATTCCCCCACTACCTCACCGAGAACAGCAAGATTGATGTGAATGGATTCCAACGCGCAGTTGCATTTCTCGTCCACGATGCAACAGATCTCCTAGGTACACTGGAAGATGGTGATTATTACTGGCGTTTTGATGAGGCGTTCTTCCGGAAGGCTAGCTTTTCGCGTATCCTACGGAGTATTGGTCATCTTGAGGAAAATGGACAGGATGATGCTGCGGTGGATGATGTGATGGATGTTTTGGCTATGACTCAGCCACAGGCTATGAAGTTGATGCCGTCTCCTGATCAGTTAAGGCCTGTTGCGTGGAGGATGCTTGAGGATGGGAGGGTGCCGATGGGGTGTCGGGTCGGGAGGAGGGATTTGGTGTGTTTGGTGGGGTTGGTGCTTAAAATGAGGTTGGGGAGGGAGAAATGGGGGTATGGGGATCATCTTGGGGTGATTGGGGATGGGGGTCTGGGTGAGGAGGGCTTAGCTGAGGTTCTTGTGAAAGGGGTGGTTGGGGATAAAGATGGGTTGGAGATTGAGGATCTTCAAAGGGTGAAGGATCTTTTGGTGAGTTTGAGCTTGTTCCCTTTGTGTTGAGTTGGTTTGGATTGGGGCTAATGTGAATAGCCGAATCTGGGCTTGCGGTTTCATCAGCTTTGGAAGGTTATTTTTCAGCCACGGACAGATAATCGTGTGCAGGAGATGGCAGGTGATACTCTAGCACCACGTATCCTGTCGGCTATTTCGCTCTTCATCCCTCTTTCTTTGCGGCCTGCTCATTGTCGTTCCGCATCGCAAGATACTCGTATTCCTTTGCAGAAGTCAGAGCAAATGGTTGATATGACAGTTTCCACTCTTGTCCGGGCACTGCAGCAGAACCCTCGCCCTAAGCTTATTATAGCTACCGATGATGACAACTCAGGCAGCCCAGATACGGTGGTAGGAGCATTTATCCCTGGCCTGCTATACAGTGAGGGCGAGTATCCACAGACCGGAACCTCGCATTTCTTGTTTCAACTCCAGCCGGAGTTCCGCCTTCTTCGATGGCCTCATACACCACTTGTGAATCTTATAAACGGAGAGGGAGATGGGGATAGTTCGTCTATTGAGGCTATGGAAGCGGGTGTCTATGGCATGAGCCCTTATCGAATTGGGAATCCGTTGGGCAGCGCTGGGATTCGGGTTGATCCTGCGACGAAGTCGATTACTCTCAGCAGGATTGCAGATGCTGGCGATACGAATAATGCGGGATATAAGGATGTGTGTCTTGGTGACAATGCCCAGTGGGAGGTAGTAATTCAGCCAGGTAAAATGGAGGTCTATAATGGGCTGTTCCAGTGTCCTGAGACCAGGTAATGATATCATGCAGTCATCGTTGTTGACAAATCTCCTGCCATTAGCCAAATCCCTGGCCTTCAAGTTCTCATTTAGAGAAAAGTGCACAGACTGAAAAGTATCGATTATTCTCAACGAGTGGATATCCACCCAAAGTCACACCAAGCATAAATTGGTATATTGCCCCATGGCCACTACAGCGCTGCAACCCCACCACGCTGGGGCAATCACGTGGCCCCCACCAAGCTAGCTAGCTAAGCTTACCCCTCGATTATCTCCGGCATCGGTTCCATTCCCATCACCAATCCCTCTACCTAACTCCCATCACCTCAATCCCAATCCCTCATCAACCACCACCACCACCCAAGCAGAAAAACCATGTCCCTCCAAACCACCCCCCTCGCCTTCCTCGGTGGCGGCAACATGGCCTCCGCCATAATCTCCGGCCTCCTCCGCAACTCCGTCCCCGCGAGCAACATCCACGTCTCGGAGCCCTGGGAACCCAACCGCACCAAGATCGCCGCACTGGGCGTGCAAACCACCACCTCCAACATCACCGCCGCTGCCGCCGCCTCCATCGTCATCATCGCCGTGAAGCCCCAAGTCGCCAAAGCCGTATGCGAGGAACTCAGTGCCTCCTGGGCTGAATCCTCCCGGTCCACTCTCCCAATAGTGGTGAGCATTGCTGCTGGAATCACAGTGGAAAGTTTACAGAACTGGTTGAGCGAGAAGAACAATGGAAAAGTGCCGGGTGTTGTGCGCGTGATGCCGAATACCCCTGCTTTGGTGACGGAGGGAGCGAGCGGGGCGTTTGCGGCCAAGGAGGTGGGTGAGAAGGAGAGGGGGCTTGTAGAGGAGTTGTTGGGCAGTGTGAGTCGGGTTACGGAGTGGGTGGACAAGGAGGAGTTGTTGGATGTGGTTACGGGGCTTTCGGGTACGTCTCTATTCCCCTCTTCTTTTGGTTGTTGTGTTGGATGTTGTATTTGGTAAGACTAACCATGGGTTTGGGTATGGATAGGATCCGGTCCAGCGTATTTCTTCGCCATGGTGGAACATCTTGTTGCCAGTGCTACGGCTCTCGGATTGACCAAGGAGCAGGCGACTAGGTTGGCGGCGCAGACGTGTCTGGGTGCGGGTAAGATGTTGGTTGAGTCGGAGGATGAGCCGGCGCAGTTGAGGAAGAATGTGACGAGTCCGAATGGAACGACGTTTGCGGCGTTGCAGACGTTTGAGAAGTTGGGGTTTGCGGATACCGTCGATCAGGCGGTTAAGGCGGCGACGGATCGGGCGGCGGAGTTGGGGGAGAGTTTGGGGAAATAATTTATTCCTTTCGTTAGTGGTGAGGTGGAGATGTGATGTTGTATGGGATATATGGGAGGAGCAAAAGATGTACCAATCTGCTATGAAGACGAGATCAACAAAGCAATGAAGTTACGTGAACTATGAGATAGCTATGAACCCGCTTGCGAATCCCGAGGAAGAAACGACAGCCAATGGTCTCATCCACAGTATATTCCCTTCTAGACAGCCAGACCGACCTCTCCCAATCAATACAACCTCAACCCGATAGATACGGAGATATCTACTCAGCAAAAGTTAGAAATAGTAATTTAATTGATACAGTTACGAAATAGAAACATAGGACATATTACTAGTCCCAAAAAAAAAAAAGAAAATGGAGAAAGAAAAAAGAAATAATTACATCGTCAGCGGCAGGATTTGAACCTGCGCACGCGAACGTATCAGATTTCGAATCTGACGCCTTAACCACTCGGCCACACTGACTTTTGATATATTTTATTCTCGTGTTATTAACTTATAACTATATTATAAAATCTAGGATTATTGATTGCGGTACAACGAAGATCTTCTCGAGTAGGTATAGTAGAGGTGGTTTTGTTTCTGTTTTAGTGGGGGGGGGGTTTTTTTTCTTTTTGGCTTCTATTGTACCGTGTGTACTAGCTATTACTTGGTAGTATGATGTAATGGTTTGCTTTTGCTCTGTTTCTTGCGCTGTGCTTCGGATAGTAGTATATTTATTTTGAAGTGATGTAGGATTGTGTCAGTACTACTACACCTTCACCAGAAATAAATTTCGTTATATGTACAAGTCATGGATCATGCAGTGATTGAACCGGGTAGCGTTCCGATAGATGTAAACAGTAAACACTCAACAGACAAGATTTAAAAAGGTAAAATAAAGTACGGAGTAGGCGGAGCACCAAGCCTTTGCTTTAGATCTCTACTAAGTGGGTACCAAGATCGGAACCACTAAATTTTGAGACCGGACGAACCTTATGATCCTCCTGAACTACTTCACTTCCTGGTGTCTCAAAAGACAATCGACGACATCGAAAGGTAAGTAGGGAAAATACTACAATTTATCCTGCGACATGCCATGGTCGGGTCTCGGCTGAGCCTTAGTCCGCACAGGGTGTCTACAGCCGCCCTTTTGAGTACATATTTCTCGTAGCTCCCGATGGACATCCGACATCGTCTTTGTCCTGCCCAGTTCCACCATCTGAGATCGTCATAATGTCCATGCCATCGCATTCTGCCATGACTGGCACTGAGGATACGGATTCGGGATTTCGCGATGACCTACTGCAAAGCTACCCCGATGCCGAGTTAATCCAATACATCATATCGTCCCCCAAATCTCCATCCTCCTATGACGTACATCTACTTTCATCAAAATACATCGCCAAGACATGCAGTCACGCAGAAGCGGAGGATGCAATAAAAGCCATGGAGATAGCCCATAATCTCGGAATCCGCTGTCCTCGCGTCCAAAGAACCGTCGCCAATAAACTCGATGCCCACTACATCATGAACCGCATTGAAGGCACAACCCTAGACACAATCTGGACCAAACTAAGCTGGTTCACAACGATAAAGCTAGCTTTCCAGCTCTGGCGCTTTGTACGGATCCTCCGCTCAGGTACTTCATCGACCGCCGGATCCCTCGCAACTGGGCGATGTCGGTCTTTCTATCTGGATGATAAGTTTGGGGTCCCTGCGCAGGCCACAGCAACGGATCTGGGCGAGTTTATGAGATTCTGGGGGAATTTTAGAGGTATGCGGCAGGCGATGCAAGTCGCCAAGCAAGGCCAGATTCTCACAGGAGATGAGTATATTCCGTCCACTACGGGGGGATTTGTCTTGACGCATCATGACCTTGCGCCGAGGAATTTACTTCTCGATTCGTTGGGACAGCAGCTTTGGTTTTGGATTGGGAGTTGATGGGGTTTTATCCTATTTGTTTTGAGTATGCGGCTATGTATAATTTTGATATGTATACGGGGTGGACGGGGTGGGATCGGATGCGGTGGTATTTGTTTACGTGGATTGCGGTGGGGTGGTATGGGCGTGATGAGAGGGTGCTGGCGATGATGAGATCGAAGTTTACGAGGTTTAGTGCGGGGAGGAGGTTTGAGTTGTTGGAGGTTGGAGGGCCGTGTAGAGTTCCAGCTTCTTAGAGTATTTCCATATCGTCCTGCTTTGCTAGTAAACATACCGAAAGTTCAGGTTCTCCTTGTCAGTCAGATCTCCGAACGCTGTCTCATCCTGATTTTCCTCGTCCCCCAACTCAGCCTGTATCATGTCCCGTCTTCGGTTCTCCCATGCCAACATCACCCTCAATACAAGTATCAGTGCAATTTCTATAAAGTTTGCCACAATCATTGACCAAATCCCCAGTGTGTACCGTGGTGCCTGATCTGATTTATAGAAGAACGGCCCGGCAATGTTCCCAGCACACACCCCCAGGAATATCATCGCGTTGGTGACCACTTTCTTCGTGTGACCGGCAATGTTGCCAGTCAGGATGGAGAGGATCAGGACGAATGATGCGTTGTATGATCCAGTCAAGTAGTAACAGATGAGACGACTGACCTTTTGGGTCTCAGGAAGGAAGCAGAGGCCAAAGGCCCCGGCGACGTTGGGGAGGAGAAAGACGATGGCGGTTATGCAGCGGTTGTTTGGGGGGAGGCGGTCGTTGATGAACACGCTGAGGAGAATCATAATGGAGGTGAAGGCACCGTATGGGATTTGCATGAGGGTTGTTATGACTGGTAGGTGAGCGGTGGGTTATGATATGGGAATGATGGGCTTACGGGTTGTGAAGCCAAAGCCTTGGATGATGAGGGTGCCAAAGTTGGAAATCCCCCCATTAGGTATGTTTCCTGAGAAGCCAAGGAGAAGAAATACCCACACTTTCCAGTCGAGGAGAGCTTCTAGGACCTGCCCGGGCTTTAGGGTCTTGTTTTCCACGCCGGTTTGGTTATCGCGCAAGCGCTCGATTGCTAGTCGCTTCTCGCGCGGTGAAAAGGTACGTGCTGTGACAGGCGAGTCGGGGAGAAATATGGCGATGATAATACCCCAGGCTGCACAGAGAGCGCCAATGATCAGAAATTCGTACTTCCACGAGGACAAGGCACCGCGGATCTGGCCGATGCCGTAGCCGAGGAGACCACCGAGCGCGATTCCGGCTCCGTTGGCGGTATACCAGAGACCGATGCGGATGGGCTGTTGGCGCCGCGTATACCACATGCTGGTGATGAGCATGAATGCGGGATCACTGTCAATTAGCGATGATCCACATGGTCACGATGATCGACAAATTAACATAGGCACACCTGCAGGCCTCAGCGGCACCAGATATCACCCGCAGCACGGCCAACTGAGTGAAATTCTTTGCAGTAGCTGTTCATGTCAGCAGTCTCATAAGAAGCTCAATATACACACTCACCCTGTAACGTCAGGAACAGCCCCCATAGGAAAATATTCACGCCCAGGTACTTGCCCACAGGGAAGCGCTGGAGAAGAAAGTTGGTAGGCAGCGCCCAGACGAGGAAGCCAAAGTAGAAGACAGACGACAACCAGGAATACTGATCACCAGCCAACCCCAGGTCTTCTTTGATTCCAAAGATAGCTGCATACGACAAGGTCGTTTTGTCAATCTAGGTATGTTAGATGTGTCAGATCATTCATGTCAATTTACTCACGTAGTAAAAGGCATAGCAGACTGACAGAAACGGCAGAATAGTCCAGTCTATCTTGCGCACAAGTCTCTTCAACTCGACAGGCTCTGCTGATTGCAGTTCGCCATCTGCCAGAAGGGCCAGTGCCGTATCTCCATGGTTGACTTTGCTTGGATGAATATCCTCAACTTGAGAGGGAGACCGCTTGGGAGCACCCGTCGAACTTTCTGTAGCCGTAGCCATGTTGACAATGAGCGATGAGGAGAGAATGAGGGGTCAACCGGCCGATGTATACAGCCAAGACAGTCATTAGCGTGGGGGATCGGCATCGTGCAGGCGGATATTTCTCCGCATTCTGACCGCTAATCCGGGGTCGTCTCCATCGACCGGCGAAACAATTGCTTCAATTTTGACCCTTCTCATACGCATCCAGAAACACATCATGTCGTCTTTGACTCGTGAAGAAGTTGAACAGCACTCGACACGCGAATCGTGTTGGGTGGCCGTCCACGGTTCTGTTTACGATGTCACTGGTTAGTTCCAATTGAAATGCAATCTCGTGTACTCACCCCAACAGATTTCCTCGATTCGCATCCTGGTGGTGTGAGTGTTATCCTCCGTTGCGCTGGCAAAGACGCTACAGCCGACTTTGACTCAGTTCACGACAAAGACGTTCTGTCGCAAGCCCTGGCTCCGTCTGCCCTCAAAGGCGTTGTCCACCCTGACACTCTGGCAAAGTCATCCAGGCCTCCTCCTAAACCTTCAGCAGCGGAAGAGAAAGCTCCGCCCCCGTTAGCAAGTTTAATCAATTTACACGATTTTGAAAAGGTAGCCCAGCAGTATCTCCCCCCTCACGCATGGGCATATTATTTCTCAGGGGCAGACGATGAAATCAGCAAACGCCAGAGCCAAAAGGCTTACCAGAAGGTGGCGCTTCGACCTCGAATTCTTCGTAGTATCCGCAGTTTGGATACTACTACGTCGATCCTGGGCAAGTCTGTCTCGTTGCCGGTCTACATGAGTCCCACGGGAATTGCCAAATTTGCTCATCCGGATGGCGAGTGCGCCCTGGCTGTCGCGGCAGGCCAGGAAGGACTGGCGCAGGTGCTGGCCAATGGATCCAGCATGTCCATTGACGCTGTGCGAGTGGCTGGAACACACCACGAGAAGCCGCTTTTCCAGCAGCTGTACGTCAATAAAGATATCAAAAAGTCAGAAGAAACAGTCCGACGGGCTGTAAAGGCCGGCGCTAGTGGGATCTGGATCACGGTTGACTCCCCGGTGGTGGGAAAGCGGGAAATGGATGAGAGGTTGAATCTCGAAGTTCAGGTAAGACGCCATCTGAGTCATAGAAATGAATCTAACACATGCAGGCGCGAGACTCATCCGCAAAAGGACAAGGTGTTGCAAAGACAATGGCCAGCTCCATCTCGCCGTTCATCGACTGGGAGATCCTCTCATGGCTTCGAAAGCTTACCGATCTGCCAGTGGTGATCAAGGGCGTCCAGTGCGTGGAGGATGCAGTACTGGCATACCAACATGGGGTGCAGGGAATTGTCCTTTCTAATCACGGAGGGAGATCCCAGGACACGTATGATCTCTCATCTATTATAGTGCCACGCTAACACTAACAGCGCCCAACCACCGCTGGTCACACTGCTGGAGATCCGACGGTATGCGCCATTCCTGATCGAAAGCCACATGCAAATATTCATCGATGGAGGCATCCGACGGGGGACCGACGTGCTAAAAGCCCTTGCCTTAGGAGCGACAGCAGTAGGATTGGGACGGCCATTTTTGTTCAGTCTGTCCGCGGGCTATGGAGCTGAGGGAACACGCAGGGCCGTTCAGATCTTGCGACAGGAGATTGAGGCAAACATGGTGTTTTTGGGGTGACCCGGTTGTCCGAGTTGGGACCTCACTTGGTGAATGCAACGAGGCTAGAAAGAGATGTGGTTGGCTCAGTGAAGCTATAAGATTCTTATGTGCAATGCAGGCATAAACCCAACACTAAGAAATGGAGAGTTGGAGAGGGGAGAGTAGCAATCCGATGGGCTGACCGAGCGAGCTAGAGCGTAAGCACTAAGCCGGTTGTGTCGGCGGGCTTATCGAGGCCATTCAAATGGCGCAAACACCGGCACTAAGGCACCCACGGGGCATCGGCCGCTAAGCATCCGAGGCGTGTAACGATTCCCATGCTTGTTCCTGGCACTATCGCCTAATCACCCCTCCAAGGTCCCGGTTCAAACTATTTGAACCCCCCACCCCCCTTCTTCCCATCCTCATTCAATTTACCTTCTCAACCCAATAACATCTATCCCAATGACTTCCCCAATCCCCGCCCCGTTCGGCACATGGGAAAGCCCCATCACGCCCGAAACCGTCACCTCGCAAGGCATCACCTTTTCCGCCGTTGCTACCACAGTTCGTTCCTCTCCTCCACATCACCATGCTACGCTAACTGACTCCTTCCAAGCCTGATGGCACTATCTATGTCGCCGAAGGTCGTCCAGCTGAAGAAGGCCGCTGCTGTATCGTCGAATGGCGCAACGGTGAACCCCGCGACGTGCTGCCTAAAGAGTACAGTGCGCGCACCGCAGTCCACGGCTACGGCGGAGGAGCTTTTGCCACCATCTCGAATGGAAATATCGTCTTCCACGACTGGAAGACCCACGGGGTGTATGTTCTCGACCCCGCCGCCGGCAGCGTGACAACTGCTGTCGAACCAGACCCCAAGATCTACTACGCGGATTTCAATGCGCACCCGCAGAAGCCCGAATGCATCCTGGCCATCCGGGAGGACCAGCGCTCCGGAGAAGTAATCAATGAGCTCGTCCTGATCAATAGCGTCGAGAAAACGGTCAAGGTTGTGGTCTCTGGAGCGGACTTTTACTCCCATGCGAGGTTTAACCCCGCTGGGGATCGGGTCTCGTGGATCCAATGGAACCATCCCGATATGCCATGGACGGGAACCGAGGTCTTCGTTGCATCGTGGGTTGATGGGGCACTGGAGAAGCCTGTTAAGCTTGCTGGTCAGGCTGGCGAGGAGAGTATTACCCAGCCCCGTTGGGGCCCTGATGGAACACTGTTTTTCGTGTCGGACCGTAGTGGCTATTGGCAGTTCTACCAATGGAGTCCTGACAGTGACAAGCCACGCGCCATTGTCATTGAGGGTCTGGAAAAGGGCGAGTTCGGTCATCCAGATTGGTTTCTTGCAAGGTACTCCTTTCCTCATTACCAATGATTCCCAACTAATCTCCCTAGCTGCACCTATGTCCTCCCCAACCCCGACACCATCGTCGGCGCCTGGACGCACGAAGCTGCCGAACGCCTCGTCATCATCGACCTCAAAACCAACACTTATACCTTCCCCTCCCACGTTGCCCCTCTCACCGGAATCCGCGACAGCTCCGTCGCCCTAACCTCCCCCACCAGCATCGCGGTCATTGCCAGCACCCCAACCTCCCCCAGCACCGTCTACCACGTCTCCCTAACCACCGACACCACACCCACCATCCTGCGCTCCTCCACTAATCTCACCATTCCTGAATCCTTCTACTCCCACGCCAAGCACATCTCCTTCCCCCGCACCACTCCCACCCACCTAGACACTCAGTCCCACGCTTTCTTCCTCCCCCCCACAAACCCCAACTACACCAGCCCCCCAGGCAAGCTACCCCCTCTTATCATCTCCATCCACGGCGGGCCCACCGCACACTCCGACCCGGGCCTCACCATGATGTGGCAATACTACACAACTCGGGGCTACGCCGTAGCCTTTCTCAACTACGCCGGATCCTCGGGCTACGGGCGCGCCTACCGCACCCTGCTGAACGGATCCTGGGGTCTCCTTGATGTTCACGATGCCGCCGACTGCGCTCGGTACCTCATCTCCACCGGCCAGGTGCACCCGTCCCATGTCGGCATTACTGGAGGCAGTTCAGGCGGATACGCCGCCCTCCAAGCCATCTGCGATTTCCCATCCCTCTGGGCCGCCGCGATCAGTATCTCCGGTATCAGTGACGTGGAGGCTCTAGTCGCCGACACGCACAAATTCGAGAGCCACTACGCATTCCGTCTACTGTTCGATGACAACGTGCCCCAAACAGAGGAAGAGAAGCGGACAGTATATCGGGCCCGGAGCCCGCGGTTCAAGGCCGAGAACATCAAGGCCATGACATTGTTGTTACAGGGAACAGAGGACGAGATCGTGCCCTTGAATCAGGCACAGGCAATGGCAGATGACGTCCAGCGGAGTGGTGGTGTAGCCAAGCTGGTGATTTTCGAGGGCGAGGGACACGGGTTCCCGCGCAAAGCGGAGAATGGGTTACAGGCTATGAAGGAGGAAGAGGATTGGTGGAGGGAGAGTTTGGGGGAGAAGCAGTAAATATATCGCCACATTTTAGTATATCATGGGGCGAGATAAACTCGTATATAATAAAATGAATAGTTGACTTCCAATGATTATTCCTGAGAAAAAAGCATTCTTAGTAGAGTTGATGCAGGTGGATGGCATCTACCTATTGCCGGTTGCGTTGCAGGCTCCCTTTTTCTGCCACCGCCAAATTGAACACTTTTCGCCGAAACTTTTTCGGGCCTGTACTTTCTTAAATCCGCTTATTTCCGGGGCTTTTCATGCGAGGTTCGATCGGTTCTGCCGCTGTGGGCGGTGGGGAAAGCGGTCTGGGATCCCTTCTCTGCCACTGTCAAATTGAACACTTTTCGGCGAAAGTTGTTCAGGCCTGTACTTTCTTAAATCCGCTTATTTCCGTGATTTTTGACGCGAGGTTCGATCGGTTCTGCCGCTGTGGGCGGTGGGAAGGGCGGTCTACTCCCTACCGACGTACCTATCTATCTATCTAGTACAATAATAATAAGAGTAATAGTGCATGCCCCGCCTACCTAGCTACATGTAAGGTGGTTGATGTATCCCATGGAGTAGCAATATACTTTACTACCGTTTCTGTTTATTCCATTCTGTTATATGCTATCAAGAAGAAGAAGCCTCTTTTCGTTGTTTTGCAGTTCGGGTCGGGGATGATTCCCGGGTGTTAATGGACAGCTGATTGGTCGGCTATCTATCTAATAGTAGTATCTAGCACTCCACTTATTTTGCGTATAAACAAGCGCACGATCCTCAGTACTATGAGGGTTGATAAAAACACAAAAAATGCTCGCACTCGGATTCGAACCGAGGATCTCATGATTACTAGTCATGCGCTTTACCAACTAAGCCATGCGAGCGGATTGATGACTCCGGGGCAGATAATTGACAATATCAGAGTAAATAGAAAGTAGTAAGGTGGTCATTAATGATGACGGTTCAACTTGATGCTGCTATCTGTTCTCTAATACAAAGTACCATCTTCTTGAACAATGTATAGGCGGGGTTTATGGTCGAGACCGCATCTACTTCCCCGTCACAACAACAACATCTTCTTCACCCTCGGCCTCATCCTCGACTCTTGCATGCACGCCCTTCCTTCGCCAAGCAGCCCACACCCCAATGGTACACACAATCAAGCTCAGCGCACATGCCAATGTAAACGCATACCCCTTCGTAAACCGGGGCCCCTCGACTGTCGGAAACACCAGCAATGGCGTCCAAGCCGTGGTAGACTGCGCCACCGCATTGATCGCAACCAGCACCACCGCCCGCTCCTGCGGCGAGTACCGCAGCTCGGTATTCACCCACCCGTACAGTACGCTCGACATGGCCACTGAGGCATAGATTGTCGAGAAGGCGAACCACTTTGCTGACTCCGGGACGTCCCAGATCGTCAGGATAAGCAGCCCCAGGCTATTCCACGTGTGGGCGAGCACGATGGCCCATTCGGGACCCAGGCAAAGGTCGGAGAGGAAGCATACCAAAAGGGTGTAGAAGATGCCTAGGGCTGGGGCAATGGCGGAGAGGTTGTTTAGCGTGGCGGTGCTGAAGCGGTTAAGGGATTTCAGCCAGAGGAGATATCCGCCCGCGGAGGTCTGGAGGCCTGCGTTCCAGAACAAAATGTCGAGGACAAGGAATATGTAAAACCTGCGATTCTGGAGGAGAGATTTCACCGTGTGCAGGATTGAGATGCCACTGATCGTGAAGCGGTGACCCGTGCGCTCGAGCCGTTCGCGGCCGCGTTGAATGTCCTCCTTGCGCATGATGAGACGGTTGGGCTTGTCAGGGGTGCCGGGTAGGACGAAGAATCCCAGGATGCCGATGGGTATGGTGATCACCGCGCAGATGATGAACATCCAGCGCCAGCCGGCTAGACCAGCGACTCCGTCTAGACGGGACGAGGCCCCGGCTTGGATGAGGCTGGCCGTCAGCGTACCTAGGGTGAGGCCCACGTAGAAGCAGCCACCGCGACGGGCGATTTCGTCTCCGCGATACCATGCACCAAAGATATAATGCATGCCGGGGAAGAATGCCGCCTGTGAAAAGGGTGAGATGGGAACCAAGGTGCAGGGTGGAAGGTTGACCCACCTCGAACCATCCCACCAGAAACCTGTAGGCCATCATCTCACTATACGAGGCGGCCCGGTACTGCAGGAGAGTGAAAACCCCCCATAAAATATCCATGATGGGGATAAGCCACGAGATGGGCACGCGGGTGAAGAGATAGGCAAAGGGAAGCTGGCCGACCACCGCACCAACGGTGTATATTGTCTGCAGGTTTACCAGGTCATCACCGCGTAGACCGATGTCTTCTTGCATTCCCGATACATAGGCATTGTCTGATAGCGAGAAGTTAGTTATGATAGACGATGGAGCACGGCGGACTCACTCAGGTTCGCCTGGTCAATGTATTTCGTCCAGTAGGACAGAAAGGCATAGGGAACAATGAGGGCATCGAGCTTAAGGATCAATTTCCGATCTTCACGACTATCCTCCTCGGAGAACCAGCGCATGTGGTACCATCGACGCTGTTTGGGGGAGGTCATTGTGACAGTGTTGTTGCTGACAATCAGCCCCTACGGTCGGGTTTATAAGAACCTTATCAGCGGCAGATGAATGTCACCATTATTGAAGGGATATGCAACATGGCGATCTGTGAGATGTTGCTGATACGGAACTCGTCCGCATTGCTTGGCTGCAGATATAGATATGGTTGCTTGCGGATTGTGTTAAGAGGAGGTGATAAGGCGTGCTCGGTCGCTGGTCAGTCGAGCATCTTTCTACAACTCCCAGCCTCATCATCCCCGCCATTCTCGCCATCCTAGCGATTCTATAAGATGCACATAAATGGCGAAGTTCTTATGGAAACAGGCGTTTTAGGGCGACCATGGCCCCCGATGATTGATGCTCAAGACACGAGGATTGAAGCTTATCTGACTTTCCTCCTGTCAGAGGTCTGTATCCAGACCAGGAATTAGCTGACTGTCACGCAAGAAAGCGGGGCTTTCATGACATCTCCATGGATTGACAGCAAGCATGCTCGTGGCCAGAACATGATTAGAACGAGGGGAAGCTGGGTCACTCAATTCTAGGGGCGATGGCGTAATCTCAGTGAGGGGGGAGGAACATGCCAAGTCACATGAGGAACTGCTTGATAAATGATAATCTGCTGCTCAGTGATAGATCATTCACAGAGGAACAAATGAGGGAGCATTGTCACCTGATCCCCCTGCACCTTCCTCATGCATGATACTACAATACCTTTATAGTTGCGCTCCGCTCGGTAAGATGATCAATTTCACAATCTTGTACCACGTAGCTACCAAACCTACTATATGCAACTATATAAATCAACCTTCATCAACGAGGGACTGATACACAATCCATGCTTCAACCAAAGCCCGTACACTGAACGGAATTATCGGAAACAACTGTCAGGGCTGCTCTCTAGGTGCGCTTCTAGGGACGGAGCCCCTGCCAGACTGTAGACAACTACACCATCTGGCAAAAGACTAGGATTCTGAGCCACTAGGCTCAGGTGCGCATCCCTTATAAGCTTGACCCTCTAAGGACTGTCCCACTAGGGGCCGTCACACTATGAAACTATGCCGGGCCACGACAGCATGACAACATAGCAAGCAGACCATTGGGTACATTCCGGACCGTTCAATCACCTCAGGTCATTGATCTTACCAAATAAAATTCTGCATAGACTGACTTTCACAATTGCTGTTGATCGAGGAAGAAGTTGCCCCTTACCTCAGCTCCTTACGAGTAGCCGCCGGCCCGAGCTCGAATCGCGGGGTAGTATCTTTATATATAAGACTTTGTGTGCACTTCACGCTGTTCAGAAATTTTTTAGCCTACAGTGTAGAACAGCCGCTGCAATGACCACACCAGAGCGAAAATACTACCTTGTGACTGGCGCAAGTCGAGGTGAGTATCTCCTTGGTTGTATCATGATAAGGAGACTATCCTGATACGCTTGGTTATAAACAGGTCTCGGTATCGGATTAGTACAACAATTACTTGGCCGCCCCGAGACCACAGTTATAGCAGCTGTCCGTGACATTGAGTCGGCAAGCCCACGCCTTCTCGCCCTTCCCAACGAAAAGCAAAATACATTGATCATTGAAAAGCTCGACAGCGCAAATGATGACGACGCTTTAACCGTTTTGGAGTCGCTGAAAGAGATACACCAAATCCCCCATCTTGATGTGATTATTGCCAACGCCGGGATGTCACAAGAAAAGGCTTCTGCAGCCGTGGTAAGAAAGCAGGCTATGAGAGATCATTTCAATGTCAACGCGATAGCAGTATTGTTGCTTTACCAGGCAACAAAGCCTCTTCTCCGATCCGGTGGAAAGTTTGTCGCCATCTCGTCGACATCTGGATCAATCCTCGATGTGGCTGCTAGGCCAAGTTCGAATATCGCATATGGTTCCTCAAAGGCCGCGTTGAACTACATTATCCGCAAAATCTATTTCCAGGACAAAGATCTGATCACCTTCCCCGTCCACCCAGGGTAACACCCCTCTCTCCATTGGAAGAAAGATGGTATAGATTAACCTGAATACGCAGATGGGTGCAAACCGACATGGGCAACAGTTCGGCCAGAAAGCAAGGCCTAGAGCAGGCTCCAGTAACTGTAGAGGAGTCCACGCGAGGGATCCTCGACTTGGTGTGTCCCGCCCTTAGATGCCATCTAGAAGCGTGCAAAAAAATTAACAGCTAAACAGATCGATAACGCCACCAGAGAAAACTCGAACCGATTCCTCGACTACAATGGGGATGAAGTACCATGGTCGACTTGTATTTCATACCTCCTCGATTTGGCCATCGAGGTTGTGTCTAGAAATGTTGTTGTTTATAATCTACACCAACTACGCACTCTGACTAAGAGTATGATAATTAATCATAGGGTCTAGAGTGATCGTCAAGCGGTCGTCTACGTTTGCTGTTCATTCGTAGGACACTCTTCATTCCCATTCTATCTCAATGTTGTACAATTCTGTGAATTTGTTATGCGTCTGTCACGACCTGATTGTAAGGCTAGATGCAGTGATACCCAATTGACTCTCTACAATCCAAGCCACGTTTGACTAGGAACACACAAGAGAAAACTAGCTCCGGGACGTAGCCCTGCCCGCAGCTGTTGCCAATATAGAGGTTGAATGTAACATAATTCACTAGTAATTAAACATCATCCGCACAAAGGTTACACTCACCACTTTAATTTCATCCGGCGAACCTACACTATGCTGACATTCGAGGCCCCTGGTCAAAGCATCGTTCCGCGACGTATGCTATGGTCTCCTCAACGTTATGCGAAGCCTTTTGCCCGACGGTTCATCAATAGCTGGCTAAGCGGATGGCTTTTCAACGGCGTAGTCAACTCCAGTGGCAATCTGGTGATCGCATAAGCAGATATTTATGTATACAGTCCCCCACAAGACAAACACATCCAAACCTCATCCTACAAATCCCCTCCCCACCCCCTCCCTCCCTCTCGGGACACTACCATCCCAACAACAAAACACCCCCACGCCGCCAAATCAACCGTCCAAGTCCGCACCCGATGAACCGCCAACCACCCCTCCAGATCCCTCGTCGACTCACCCCGGGACTTATCCTCCGCGATCGCATGCACTTTGGGTGCAATAGCCGGCACAAAAAGCAGATGACTAGCGGCGAACGCCGTACCGGCAACATACCACGACCAGGATGGTGACTGGCGGGGTTGCATCCGAATATTCCATCCTCCGCCTGTCAGGGTCAGGGCTAGAAGGCCCAGGACACGCACGACGCCGCGGCGGAAGAAGACGCCAAAATAGGATGGGAGGAGTGTCTCGCTGTGGGGACGGTGGGAGGGATGAAGGAAGATATTGAGGAAGAAGTCTTGGTCGAAGGCGAACCAGAGGGTGCAGGTTGAGGTGATGAGGGGGGCAGCGCGGAAGAGGCTGTGGGGGTCGAGGATGAGGCCGGAGGCCATTGGGGGTAGATGTTTGGAGGGAGGGTACGTAGGGAATTAAGTAGTGGGATTGTAATGGGGAGGAGGATGGAGGTTTTAGGGGGAGTGTTTTAAGTTGGCGTGGTGTTGGTGTTGGTCGGTCCCGTGACCCTCCGCCGGGGTGTGTAGGGGTTGATCCCCTCTAGCTAGTTGTTTTTATTATGTTGACTACTTATCTATCGCGCAGCTCAAATTCTGCCCATCCTTGTGTTGTCAGTGAATTACTGTAACTTGATGAATTCCTTGATACAGTGAGCCCTGCATGAGAAAGTCTATATAGTTAAATTTCTCAGCGACTTGTATACCGCTTGTGGAGGCAAGTGCATCGTCTCTCTTCAAGATAGCGCGAGTTGCGGCGTCGGAAATATTTATCCGCTAAGTAGGCGATAGCTTGGTGTTCAACGTCTCCCTAGGTAGCCACTGGTTGAGATGCCGCCGATGTAAACAGTGAGATTGGTATTCAGTGACGTCGGATATATTTTAGGCAGCCCAGTCTGTACGAAAATTACTGGTGGACCACAAGGCCGGTACTTACACTATGGTTTGATCGAATACCCAAGGATAAGAACCATGGCGCGATCTTTCATCCACTCATGTCTTTTGTTTCCACCATTCAAGCTTTATTCACTAGTGGATAACAGTGCCGATCAAACAGCTTTTGTTCCATGAACGAAGATATTCCCCACCACACGGACCATGGATTCTCAGAAATCTAAATGCGTTTGTCTTCTGAGTATACGAGAGTGAACAAAGAGGATGCTGCATTATGATAGCGATATGTCTCATATGCTAGTGTACACAAATACGAAGTGCTGTGAGTGGTACACAGCGTGTGCCAGATATCACACGGGGCATGCTGGTTTCCAGGTAATGGTGGGAGTTTATGTTTTAGTTGTGGAATTTTCGTTGTGTGATATGATAAGGTTCAGTTGATTATTTCTGTACATACTGTACCATGCTTTTTACTTATCGTCGGAGAGCGCAGCGAGTATTAAACATGTGGAACAAGCACTTTTCTCCCCTGACCACCGCAGTCCCACCCCTAGTGGCATCATGAGAACCGTAAGTCGAGGAAAAGATCACTTTTAATCCCGTCCTTTTTCCGCATTGCGTCTTCCCAGTGTCAGTATAGAAAGTACATCAATCTCAATGAGCAAACACAACAGGACGACCTTCTCTCCCTCCCTGACTCGCCCCATAACTCACTCCATCCACTCTCAACCCATTCTCATCGAGTAAAGTGATGGTATCAACATCATTATCTCGTTGTTTTATTGTCGTGATAGTATAATGAGAGATGAAGGGATGAGGGATCCTCGTAGTGGACTTGATGACATCTCCAGATTCCGTAGCTTTTCACGGGCATTTCTGTTGTGATAGATCATTGGGAATAAAGGGTGATTCGAATGCAATTAGTGTAATGCAATAAGAAAATGTAAGACTGACTCCAAGTCGGAATTTGACCGATGTATATAACCTCTGGCCAGTGAGTGGCAAACTACATCTCCGCTCAGCTAAGGGCTCGTCATCGTTGCTGTTGTATATCTCCTACCCTGAAGTCGTCGATTGCACTGCTTCGATTTGTTCCTGTACCAGGGATATGCTCAACAAAGAATCCATAAGTGCCAAGCCTACTGCAGTGCCCTACTGCGTCTCACATAAGCGGTTAGCCTAACCCGTACTCATCGATTTGTTAACTTTATATTAAGTATCCTTAACTCAACTACCCGTATTCAAAGCCACCCCCTCATCTAAAAGCCTTATTTCCCTCTATCCATCTAACTCTTTTTGACCCCTTCTTCAGTTCTTAAGTAGACTTTCCATGTGACGTGGATAACGGTCTGGACTTTCAGCTACATCACCCGCCAAGGAACCGCCGCCATGATCCGCCGAACCCGAGCCAATCTTGGCCTGGCCCATTCTAAGCGGCATCTCGTGTTCGTGATGATTTGAGGCTAGCTGTCTGGGCGGTGGCTGTAATGCTCAGCTGAGCTCTTGTCCAGTCCAAATAAATATAAGTAAGGCAGGATACTTAAACTGAGCTGTTCGCGGCCTTGTAGACAAACCCTAAAATTAAACATTCTCATACTCAACATACTATATAGTATAAAAATGTCACCAAAACGTCTCATTGTCTGCTGTGATGGTACGCTCTATCGCACTGGAACAGAAACCTAAGAGGATGAAAGAATTTACGCTAAATACCAGATCAACACAGGAACCTGGAAAGACGCCACAGCAGATAATCAACAACCTCCGTCAAATGTCACCCGACTAACACGGACGTTAAGTCGCGTGGCAGTGGTAGAAGAGAACGGCCAGACACAAGAGATTCCCCAGATCGTCTATTACCAAAAAGGCGTTGGGACGGGCCTAGGGGACAAGTATTTCGGGGGTAATTCAGACCACCGAATCCAGCCATGACTAGTGAACCGTATTAATAGTGAGAAATACAGGAGTCGCCGGAATCGGCCTCAGCGCCAACGTCCGCGCCGGCTACGGCTTCCTAGTCGACAACTACACCCCGGGGGACAAAATCTACTTTTTTGGATTCTCCCGCGGAGCCTACACCGCGCGAGCGATCGCAGGGTTGGTCTGTGAATTAGGACTATTAACCCCGCGAGGCATGGATAATTTCGCCAACGTCTATGACGACTTCTATAACCGGAAATTGCCCGTGTATGATGACGAGAAACGTCGACAGCTGGGATTCCGGGACCGGCTTCCGCGATTCACGGTCCAGATTATTGGGGTTTGGGATACGGTGGGGTTTCATAAACCGTGGTTGTGGTCGGGGGAGAAACTCGAGTTTCGGAATACGTTGTTGTCCAGGGGGGTTAGGTATGCGTTTCATGCGCTGGCGCTGGATGAAGAGAGGAGTGCCTATCAGCCGACGCTTTGGCATGAGCCGGAGGATGGTGATGAGAGGCAGGAACTGCTGCAGGTGTGGTTCTCGGGGGTGCATACGGATGTGGGTGGGGGAGGGGAGGATCCGAGATTGGCGAATGTTGCTTTGGGGTGGATGATTGCGCAGTGTATGAAAGATGGGCAGTTGAGTTTTGATGTCGAGGGGTATTTGTTTGATGATCCGCCGCGGGGGGTGGAGGTGGATGCTGTTCCGTGGGCGACGGTGTTGGGGAAGAGTGATACGGGGAGTTTTACTCGGACGGTGGAGACCATTCTGGGTGGGAAGTCGAAAAGAACGCCCCTTGGCTATAGGCAGGTGGGTGGTGGGGAGTCGCGGCCTACGAATGAGATGATTCATGTTTCTATCAAGGATCGTGTTTTGAATGGAGAGGGAACGACGGCTGGAGCTGTGTCGTGGCCTTCGCTGGTGGTCAAGGCTGCAGAGTCTGATCAAGTTTGGACGCTGCACAGTGGAAAGGAATTGGCTCAAACGGTGGCGTTGGAACAGGAACTGTTTATGAAGGGAAGGATTCGCACGGTGCATGTTGACCAGGTGGATTGATCTGTATTGGCTATTATATATTTTGATGTGAAATGCCTTGGTTGTGTAAATCTGTATACTAGGTCCATGCTCAAGCATCAGTGATTAGGTTGACACGTATTCATGAAACAAGCTGTCCGGTCTGCTAGGCTTCATCAGGCCCACTGCTGTTCCATGCGTGTGGATCCACGCCAATTTGATGGAATCGCCGGGATTCATAAGACTTGGTGGCGATAAGGTTATTGAGAAAGATACCCAGGAGGACTCCCATCAATGTCCCCGCCCCAACCAGAGGGGCAATAATGCTGAAGACCGTAAATCCGTAGCTTGCATCCTGGAACCTGCCATTGTGCTGTAGTCGATCTGTCGCCAACCCAGCTTGAATGGCCGTGAGAACGATCACGACGTAACCCAGCAAGGTAGCAAGGGCGGCGAAATTATCGCGCAACAGATCTTCATATGTCACCGCGCCGCCAATCCGGGAGTATCCGCGATACAGCCAGCCTTTGGAAACGGCGTACACCAGGTTTAGCCGGCTGAGGCGCAGCTCTCCATAGCAGAAGCGTGGGTTGACGACTGAGTAGCTAGGTTCTTCCAAGATCTGGGTGGCGAGACTCTTCCACATTTCCCAGGTCACGATAGACGGGAGTAATCCCTGTTTCATGGCAATATCAAAGTCCGATCGATGGGCGACCAGGGCCATGTACGAAAGAACAAACCCCCACGCACATCTTGCTCGGTGATTCCACGGGATGATCGGACCTCCGGAGTCCTCCTGTCTTGACCAGAAGTCACGATGGAGCAGATAGGCGGGCAGAGGCTTGATGAAAATGTAGTTCTTTAACCAGACTAGGTGCATGTCCATTTGCTCTGTTACGACGATTTCTCGTGACATGACGATCTGGTGGTGCAGTGGTCGCGGAGGCATCGGGCGACCACATATCCTCAGCAATCCTTGAATCTCATTCAGTCGTGGAACCAATAAATCCTGGTCGAGAAACGTTTCCACCCCGTTCTCAGCCGCGTGGGGAGCCAGAATGCGATCATCCTTGGTTCGAAAGGAAGCCGGAAGCAAATCCGTTAGTGATACCTCTGGGGGAAAGAGAAAGAGGCCGGCTGGAGACGGAATTCGCTCGTACATCTCGGAGGTTCTGCGAGACCAAGTCATTGCTAAGGGGGTGCGGACAAGGCCCGGAAAGCAAGGTATTAAGTAGGCCAATATCATTCGCGTGTCGGAAAGAGTGGGTACATGCAGCCAGATGTTCCATGATATTACTGTCCCCTCCCCGATTTGTCTTCCTTTTTGCCTCGTGAGTGGCAGGATGGCATGGCTCAGCGACCAGGCCAACGCACTCAGCTTGTCCTGTCAGTGAGTGGTACTAAGGCAGGCGTGGTGCAGGTCGGATCGACCATTGGCCCAGCTTCCCATGAGAGCCGCTCCACCCTTCTGATCTCTTACAATGGCTTCGATCGTGCCAGGGTTGTCGTACATGGTACAGGAGATACCTAGTGCCCCTCCACCGGGAGGCGGTCGCCTATAGTTGCCTCACAGAAACCGATATCGGAATCACCAGTCATTCACTCCTTTGCTTGATCTATTTATTTGAGATCTAAAGCGTACTTATATGATGGCTGAGTATATACAGTATCGTGAGGCTGCGCTAGAAAGCCCGAAACACCGGAGGGACGGCCCCTGCAATGATGCCCAAAGGAACCTCAGCGTAATACCCTGTAGCAAACAAAACTTAGCCTCATCAAGAGGTGGGGACAGAGAAACGCAGCTACCGAGACATGGTCGGGCTCCATATTTGCCTTCGGGGATCTGGTGGGCCGCTGCACTGCACTTGATCCTATTCGTCGGATAACTGTTAAGCAAACCGGGCCGACTGCCATGCATCCGTACTGCATCTTTTCCGGTAAGTCCGCCTCAGATGCCAATTGATCAGTTCGTGGAGCAAGCCGGTACATTTGACGATCGACCGCTTGGGACTATTACCCCAAGTAGCACAGCGTGCATGTGTGCTTCCAATTTGCCGGTCAGATACAAATCACGGGCATGGTGACTATGCACATTTGGCAGCGCTTGCGCGCACATTCTCCCATACGGTTTAGCCAAATGCATTATTGGCCAACTACTCCGTACAGAGATTTTCTTTCTCTTTCAGCTGATGTGGAAGCCATACCAAGATATTGGCGTTGTGCTCAGAGTATATTGTATATGCAGATCACGAGCAGACAGTCGTGGTATAAAACGCTTGGAGGAACAGGTCTCCAGGAACTGGAACTTATCAATCAACTTTATCCCACAGGAGATCCTACTACGACACCATTACCCTTGGGTTCAGATCCACTTACAGCCATGTCAGACCAGCCGGAAGCATATATTGCCCTCAAGGACGGCTTCAAGGACCTTTACGCGCCCGATGATAAGGCAGCTGCCATCGTGGAGTATGGCTAACCCATTCAAAATACTCCATGGATTCTACTGACGAAGGATTCAGTATCATTGCTGTTCCCGGTCTTGGTGCTCATCCGGAGAAAAGCTGGGAGCACCCTCAAACAAAATTCAATTGGCTGTCGGATAAAAAGGGACTGCAATCAGACCACAAGAAGGCGAGAATCCTTCTCTACCAGTATGCATCTGCTTGGCAAGGAAAGGTCAAAGTGGCGCAGAATCTGGAGAATATTGCCACATGCTTTTTGGATCTGTTGTGCGAAAAACGGAAGGTACAATACCGCCCCCAAGGATCCCCGCGAAGCGTGGTTTGACCCGAATCTTGTAGGATGGAAGTAATGAACGAGCCCTCGTCTTCATTGGGCATAGCATGGGGGGTCTCGTGATTGCCAAGGTTCGTCGACCTTTTCGCGCTCTGACTTTCTGTCCGCTTCAATCCCACTGACGGTGGAAATTAACCCCACCGTGGGAAAAGGCCCTATGCATCGCAAATGAAAGTCCTGAAAAATACCCTGGCATCTTTGCAGCGACCTCTGGTTGTATCTTTTTTGGCACCCCTTTTGATGGAGCCCCGGTCGCTGGAATTGCGGCACTCTACGCGGGTGTCGCGCAGTATTTCGGGGGAGATCAAAGCACCTCTCTACTCGAAATTATGAAGCCGAACAGCGAGTACCTACGAGAGCTGAGGAAGAGCTTTCTTCGTCTTGCTGTGAAACTGGACATCAAAATACGAATCCTTTGTTTCTATGAAATGGTTCCGACAGACTATGGGAAAATGTTGGGCGTTAATCGGACTGCGCTCTCTAAGATTTTCAGCATGACACTCCCAACTGTGAGTATCAACAGACCTTGTAGACGGGCAACAAAGGGAAATAGATTTACTGACCATGAGGACCAGGCCATTCAGGAATTTGTGAGCGAAAAGTCGGCCACGCTCGGCCATGAGGAGCGCGGTCTGCACAGGGCCCACCGGGACCTCGTCCAATTCGAAGGTATCAAAGACGCCCAGTATAACATCGTTCGAAGTGCCATCACGAAAGAAGTGATGACTGGCATAAATGTCGCGGCCAAGGATCGCTTCAATAGCTTCAGAAATATCAATATGGGCCTGGTCACCGGCGTTCTTGCTGCTTTGGAAGGGGTTCCTATCAAGAACAAGTACAACGCACTCAGGAACAAGGTCGTGTGTCAGTCATGGATTTTGGAGGAGCCTGAGTATGAGGACTGGGCTAAACTCGAGACTGGAGACTGTGTGGATGTTAGGGGTCTCTGGATCTTTGGTTCGGAGGGCAAGGGGAAAACAAGTGCGCTGATGGCAAGCATTGAAACCATTGACGATCGCGCTACGACGAGTGCCAGTCAAAGTACAAAGCCAGTGGTATCAGCCTTCTTTCTCTGCGACAAGTCCGCCGAGTGCTCAAGTGCCGAGGAACTCCTGAAATCCATTATCCGACAACTAGTGGGTCAGAAGATGACTCTCGCTCCTTACGCTCGACATTTCACGGGCAAGGGAGATGAGAACCGGAAGACAGGCTCCACCAAGGATCAATCAAACTCACAGGCAAGCTTGACTGTTGAGAACCTTTGGCAGAGTCTGCTGGGTATGTTTACTGACAACCTAGTGGGGACGATCTATATCATGCTAAATAATATCCACGAGCTTTCCGGGGAGGATACATCGACCAAAACGTTCCTAGATCTACTCAAAAAAGAGTTGTCTGGCTACTGGAAACCGGGTAGAAGGGTCAAAGCCCGCTGGCTTTTTACTGGCCGGCCGAGAGAGCACCTGAGATCCGTTTTCGCGCATGAAAATGTCCAGGGAATTGATCTGTCCAATGACAAATACAAGGAAAAGGTCAAGTCCGACGTGCAACGTCATGCAGAGACCAAGTTTCAGGAACTACAGGCAGAGAAGCAGTACAGTATGGCACTTTCTTACTTCGCTGGTAGTTTGATTGGAAAGAGGGCAGAAACAACAAAGTGGGTTGATGTCACCTGCGTTCATCTCGCAGCCCTACCTTTACATTCCAGCGATCTAGAGGTGCGGCATCTTCTTGAAGAAGTTCCAGACAGTCTTGTGGATCTTCTTGACCACACATGGCAATCTGTAAGTTTTTTTGGGGGGGCGACAATGGGTGCTTGGTGTTAACAGATTCTCCCCAGCTACTGAATAAGCCAGGAACTGAAACTGCAAAAGTGAAAGAAATGCTCCGTACACTAATCCTTACCTACGAAGATCCCACTATTGAGGAACTTGCCGTTTTAGCAGGCTTGTCCTCCAATCCGAGTGTGAGAGAAGACTTACAGCGACTGGTGGACAGTTGTAGTCCTTTGCTCATACAGATAGAATCTGGAGACGAAACCACAACTGTCAAGTTCGTGAACGAAGACGTGAAAGAACACTTGAGAAATCACTCGAAGAAGCTGCTTGGCCTTTCCAAAGATGGTGAAAAGTGGCAACATGGTATGATTGCTCTTAGATGCTTTACTCACCTGCTTGACGGGTTTAGTGACACAGAGACCCTGGAGATTACTCCACCCGGCGATGAGGACGCCTACCAAGCCGATTGGATTACTTCATCCAATGATGTGGAGCCTCCTCAGGAAGACCAAAATACTTCAAACAACCCGGTTCTAGATTATCCAATAAGGTTCTGGTTGCACCATGCCAGTAAATCCACCCCGGATACGGCAAGGGTTATCAGCAATAGAGCGGACTTTTGGGTTCCAAACTCAATGACACGTTGCGCGTGGTTGGAACGATGTATCGAAGCCGACAGTAGATTTGAGGAGGCTGACTGCAAATCTTGGAACGCTTTACATGCAGCAGCAGCATTTGGGTATGCACAGTTGGTGGAGGCGCTTATTGACAATGGACACAAAGATGAGATCCAGCAGCAAACCGCCGAGAAAATGACACCGGTAAGTCTGACTCTCAACCGGAACATGCAAGGCAAGGCTTACATACAGATAGCTGCACCTGGCGACATTGTTCGGGCGGGTTCATACTGTCCAGAAGCTTCTTGACAAGGGAGCCGACATCAATGATGGTGATGGAGAGATTGGGACACCCATTTTCCTCGCAGCCGCTCAAAGCAACTTACCCGTCATGGATACACTCCTTGAGAGGCCGAATATCAAACTTGATGTAACATCTGATGGCTGGCCTCTCATTAACGCTGCAATTGCCTCTGGGAAGCTGGAAGCCGTCGAGAAGTTGTTAGAGAGAAGAGTACCTCTGACTCCAAAACAGCAGAATGATTCAGATGGCGATTCCATCCCCGCACCGTTGGAATTCTCTGTGAGTTTATCAGGGCTAACAATCTTCGAGACCTTGTTGAAGGCCGTGGAATTAGAGGGGGGGGACACCGAGCAACACTTCGCTCTATCTTTCAAGCTCGCGGCAGCATCCAACAGAGTGAATATACTCGAGAAACTTCTTCCGAAGCTCGATGAAAGTTCCAAGGTCTTCCAAGAGGCTTTGAATGTCGGCCTAGGTAAGGAGGACAAGGACATTTCAAATATTGGCAGTGGCCAAAGGAACTGGGATGCTGTGCTTTTCCTACTGGAAAAATGCGAAGGTTTGGATTGTACGGAAACATTTGAAATTGCCGTCCGTGAAACCTATGACGTATCTTCCGTCCTTGAGGCGATTTCCAAGCGTACAGATGTTGAAATCCCTCAAGACATGATTGATAAGTGTCTGTACATTGCAACGGACGAGGAGAAGCTGTCGACTGTGAAAGTTCTACTTGAAAGTTTCAAGGCAAGCCCTGATGCGACCGGACCGGAGTACGTACATACCTGGAAAAATGAACTTGAGAAATCATACTGATATCAAAAATAGGTACGGTAACGCTTTAACAGCAGCTGCACATGACGGCAACGAAGAGATTGTGGAACTGTTGCTCAAACATGGTGCCAACGTGAATTTTGATGGTGGCTGGGCATTACAAGTCGCCGCGGCACGAGGCCACGAATCTGTGGTGAAGCAACTGCTCGATGAGGGTGCGAATGTCAATGCTCGAATTTGCAACGACATTTTCCCACAAGGGACCGCTCTTCAGGCTGCCTGTGAGTTTGGTCAAGATGAAATCGTGAGAATCCTCATAGAGAGAGGTGCGGACCCAAACCAGGGGCCAGGGTATGCCAGCTGCCCCATCATCGCAGCGACGAGCGAAGGGCAATCCGATGTAATCAAACATCTTCTCGAAGCACCGAACGGGATCGATCTTGATGTCTTCGGTGGATGGGGTAATTTCACCCCGCTTATCTATGCCGCAGTCAATTGCTCTACCGAGAGTCTCAAATGCTTGATTGAAAAGGGGGCGAATGTGAACTTGGCCGATGACGATGGAGACACAGCATTAATCCTAGCAGCTAAGCGGGGTGATATAGAGGTTCTGAAGGTGCTCATCGAGAATGGTGCTAACATGCTGCATGTCAACAAGGGGGGCGAGACAGCGCTAACAGCTGCTATCAAAGAAGACAATTCTGATTGCGTCAATGCCCTCGCCAGTCTCGCGTCTTGTGTACTGCTCGCGCTTCATGGGTGCATTGAATCGGGAGATGAGAAAGCGATTGAGATTGCGCGACAAGGCGGGAGGATATATGAACAGAAAGGGGTCTTTCTTTCCGGAACGAGACCAGATGAAGATTCCAACGAGTTACCAGAGGCTGTTTCTGACCGACCAGATGAGCCCGAGGACAATCCTTCGGGGCTTGATGCTGGAGGTGCGGATGAAGAACCAGACAAGGGTGATGCAATTCCAGAGGACAAAGCTCCCGAGCCTGATGACATGCCCGAGCCATTCGATGCGAATAACGAACCCGAAAACGATGATGGAGTTGCCGAGGAAGATGCGGATGAAGAACGCTATCTGGAGACTGAAGAGATTGATGAATGAGTCACCCACAGATGCAGTCGAGATATCTAGCCTTGAGGCCCGGAGATTATTGCATTTCTTACCTTGCCAACCACATTTCCAAACTTCTGCTTTTTCTCGCATAGAGACTTGATAGGAACCAAACTACTTCGGACAGGTGTAATGAAATAACCCTGCGACGCTTTCAAAGATACGGAAGTTATGAACTAAATCCTAACCCTCCAATACATCCCTGTTCTACTACAAATGGTGAGAGTTAAAGCAAGGTGACAGAATCCAGTCAACACGCAGGACGATACATCAAACCCAATTACACAGATTCATCCTCTGGTCTGTCCATCAATCTAAGTAAACTGACACCAGTGCGACAACACTAAAATAATATACCCTCATCTCCACGTAATATCTAGCACAAACGCCCCGGAAGAAATAATAAAGAATAATATAATACTATACTGCTCATACCCCATCTTATACATAAACATACATGCACGTTTCCAGAGGATCACATCAACATATCACCGGTATTTCAGCTAGCGACTACTAGTACATTCTGAAGACTGAGGCGTATCGAAGCACTAAATGTCACGTTCATACCAGTAGTCCAAAACGAAATATCGCAGACCTCTGGAGAACAGACGGAATGAAAGACTTTCCCAACACTAAGTGGTCAATATATGGGGTGGTCGGGTATTTATTCAGCAAGCAAATGCAGAGAAAAAGAAGAGGACATGGAAAAAAACATACAACAGAAGGGATTCGCTGGTGGTCACCCACCCAACTACTAACCTCCCGGCGTGTGGCTTAAGTACGGCTGAGCGGACGGGAAGCCCTGTTCTCCACACCCTGTGGTCGTATGTACTAGTTTCTTCAGTGTTTGGGTTTATGTAGGAAGTAAAGAAGGGATACTCATACACAACACATGGAATGGTGTTGAGCTTAACTGCCCCCGTATGTCAATTCTCTTGCCGTTGATGACGCGATGACGTGGTTCTTCAAAATTCCGATCAACCAGGATTCGGATTCCGTGAGAAACCTGGAAATTCTCATCTGGAATTATTATCTGGCAGGGCATGGCTCTTAATGCTACTTATATACAATCAAGTCAAGTTGGCCTTCTGCTATTCTTTTACAACTGCTGACGCGAGACACTGCTGGACCCCTTCCACGAGCCCGCGAGTATGATAACCGAGTTCGGCTTGTATAGTATTGCTCAGCAGGACCAATACTCTGCTTCTGTGAGCAATGCTTTTGACATGTTTGCCGGCTACACGCTTTTGGCCGGTTGACCTTTGTGTGTCACGAAATATTGAGTGCCGTGTTTGAAGTCGCACTCACCGAAATAGAGGGGTAGGATTGAGGAACACAGAACCTGGTCTGGTATATCCGAAATCGAGATGTTGATAATTTCAGTCGCATGATCTTGAATCTATACCATGTGAGAGTTCATCGGGAGCCGTGTTGCGGGTTGTCCTCACTTTCGGTGTATACGCAACATCTTGGAGAACTGGCTCAGTGTATAGCAAGAGATGGACCAGATAATACCAAAGCATTGCCGCAGCTGTCATTGCAAATCAGACCAGCAGTCCAAAATCTGTTCTTCACAATCCATATAAATGTCGCACATATGTTGTATTCATAGTCATCAAAAAGGCTTACAAGTGGCAGTAAAGATCTGCAGGTATTGGCAGTGAACGAACCTGTTTGAAGAACAGCAAAATGAACCTTAAACAGTCCATCTTCGACCGGCTTTCCATATTTCACACCTCTCAAATGCTGGAACAGACCGGTATACCAAATCTCAATGCCCACCAGCAGCTCGTGATATTCAGAAGGTGTCCTATCCTTGTAGACCCAGTTCACCGCCCTGCCGGCGAGTCATAAGAGTTGGTTGCCTAACAGGTCTTCGGCAGTTTCTCCTTTCCGCCAGTTAACATTCCCGTCTGACGGATCTAATTGCAGCGGCGTCTTATTTGTGATTGCAATAGTGAGTTCATGTCGAACCCAAATCCAGAAGTTTGCGCGATCAAGACCGACTGATCGAGCACTGATGCCTCGTATTTGAATAAGCTTCAATGCGCCTTCATAGTGCCGATGATGCTCTTGACCCTGAGCTGCCAAGACCTCGTAGCTCCCCAGGAGAATGACTGCTGTTAGTGTGTCTCTTAGTGGCTCGGAGCTATTTAGTTGCTGGATCAACAGGTGTAGTGATTGTCTGTAGTAGTTTGTTGCAACTGGAGCCCAAGTCTCACCTGAAGCACGTAGGCAGAGCTGCCGCGCAGTAAAAGCGCATATGCAGCGGAGGAGAAGGTCGGATGTCAAATCTCGACGAGCGACTTTGCGCTGGTATGTGCCGCCCAGGTCAAAGACATCCATCCATGTTGCAAGGCCCTGTCGGCGCTGAGAAGGTAGACCATCTCTGAGGTGAGGGACACTGTCGGCTGCGGTATCATCTGGCGAAGAGTGTTTGCAGGCGCTGTCATGGTTGTGGAGTGGACCGATGATTTGGACGATGCAGGGACGGAGTCCCTGGAAGACGAACACTGAGGACTCGGGCAGCTCGCGTGACCAATATCCCAAGTTGAAGCTAGGACCTGATGACCCCCAGCTGGTACGCTATTATCCGTGGAAAAGCCTTGCTGATCTGATCTGCCTCTGTCAGTCGAGCACCATGCCGAGTAGGTGATGATGTCTCTGGGTTTGCACACAAGGTCGAGTCGTTCACAATTGCTGCAAATTGGTTTCTTCTCATCGCAACGGGTATGACGCGCCTTACAGGTGAAGCTGGAAACTGTAAGTATGATGGGGTCGAAGACACTAACAAGGTCGGGAAAAGAAACCATCCTAATGGCAAAGAGCGCGGTGTCAGTCAGTCCAGATGGTCCACGAGAGCTTCAGGCACCTGTTTTCTTGCGTGTTCCTCCTCTCCGTCTCTTAACGCGAGTGTCTGATCCCATTGTGATTGAATTGTTGTCATTGTGGCTTTTCAACCGAGTCAAGCAGCTTATTAGAAACAGATTGGCTATACGTCAGTTGATGAATGGAAAAGGAGACTGGCTTTGGTTGCTCGGACGCAGTGTTGGCGGCATGAGCCTAAAGACTCTGGCACGGTCAGCGTCACGTGTTTCCTTCCTGAACAAAGAGACTGTCTTCTAGCCTTGATCTGTTCACTTGATCTCTTTCACTTCTGGATCTGCACATAGCTGACACAATCATATTTCTTTTTCTTCCCCTCAGATAAGCGTCCGTACATAGAATTTGAAGGTGAAGAACAGCTATCCAGTAGACGACATAAGATTGATTGTATTATAAATGATGAAGACATGCGCAGATTGACGGATGGGTCATCGGTCTTGGTATCCTCTGATTAATCATGATAAACAGCATTCCTTTCTCTCTGCGCGCTTAGTGACATAATAGGCGTGCAAATACCCCCCCTCCAACAGCACGTCACAATTACTCTGAGAATGATGACTATAAAATTCTCCCAGATCAGATTTAATCTGCACTTTCACACCTTCCAAGGAACCCCCTCACTAAATCAGGACACCATGGCGTCTGAAATATACCCCGGTTTCAGAGGCTACGCACGTAACGGAGCGAGAGACGTCATCGGCCACATCAGCAGTCCACGGTGTTACATCTGCGGATATAGATTCTACGCACCTATAACCTACCCTATATACAGGTTTCTTCATGATGAATTTACGTACAATGTCAGGCCTGTTGTCTGCAAGGCCCATGAGCTAGAGAGCCTGGAGACATTTGAGACAGAGAGATGGTGGATGCTTTTTCGCATGAGTGAGTTATTTATCGAGCGCTAGAATAAATCAGCCTGACTCATGATAATATGTTAGTCCTTTATAACCAGAACAAGCGCACGCTCCATGTATCAGGGGTCACTGTACGCTTGACGGATGAAGATTCATTCAATGTGCCTCTCGATGAGATGAAGGGTCTGTCCCCTAAGATGTACTATGACTACGAAATCTCGGGGACTGCGAGGCCCGTACCCTGGGATCCCTTCAAGAAGCCAAGTCCGAACGACGAGTGGGTTGGGTATCCAATTCATGCGCGCTGCTGGGAACTGCTTAAACATCACGAGCTGAGCGATATTGCGAACAGAGACCTAGGTGCTGTTGTGTCTGTACTGGAAAGAACCTACGAAAATTTCAGGATCGTGAATCAGTTTGGGCCCCATTGGAATTATAACGAAGGTGAGAGACACCCTTTGCTTGCCTCTAGCTTCAGGATGTTTCGTACATAGGACTAACAGCATTTCTGCTTAGATCCGGTTCGCATCAAAGGTGTTTCAGAGATTATTATACGGGCATTGTGCCAAGCTGAGCGGAGACCGTTGAACAATGGGAGGACTGCTGGCCTACCGGTTGATAAGGAAGTATGGCAGAACAGACTCTGCCATCTCCCGTGGGAAATACTCTACATGATCTTTGATCATCTTGATGTACAAGAAGTGGCGGGTGTGGAACGCGCCTTCGGCCTTCACTCGGGTGAGTACTTTTGGCGCTCGAGAATACCCACCAAGTTCTTTCACGAGATACGGCATATTTCCCATGAGAGACTCGACTGGAGAGATCTATGCTTGAAGCTAGATCAAGAACGCACCAGCTCTACTGCATTGGGCACACGTCGGTTATTATTGGATTGGTTGGATGTGATGTTGGACATTTTGGAACGCCAAAAAGCGGCTGAATCCGAGTAAGTTCTCTACCCATTGGTTTGTCGCCAACAGCAGAGAGAGTTAATAACACTGCAAAGTTTGAGGATGTCACTTTGTGAGGTGTAAGGTACATCCCGTCACTTGTTTTACTGTGGCTGACTTATTCCCTACCAAACAGTGATAGACCAAGATACATTGATTGCGATTAGTAGGGATCGCGTATGGGAATTGCTTCAGCTTCACTACTACAATACCCTTTCACTCTTCTTCCATCCTGACCCTTATAAGTAGAACCTCGGGCATGGCTTCGTCCCCCTTACCATTTTCTTCCCTTCATCACCTATCCCTCAGTAGTGATCCAGTAAAGTCAAGCTGGCCACAAACAATTACTACTGAAAACCTGCACCGCAGCTTATGTCACTCATAATTATTTACCTCTATCTGTCAAACCACTCAATCTACAGACGTCTTTACACTTTTCACTTCATTGTACCACATAGCTCAGCTTGATTCAAGCATATTTTATCCAAACAGCCAAATCGTGCTGTCCACGGCATCAACAACCAGAAGAAACATCCCAAACAATATACACCAGAGGTCACAGTCATCCATGACAATGAACACATCTACCTCACTAGTTCTTTATCAATAAATCTCAGAAAAGACGTCACCGACTCTTGAGAAAGAACCTAGCATCTCAAGGCACGATACAGCACTTCCCAGACAAAAATCACGACCCTAACCACCATCTAAAACAATTGAGGATATACTCCACGAGGAGTATAAACATAATCCTCTACACATCAAGTACATACGACCACAGGGTGTGGAAAATAGGGCTTCCCGTCCGCTCAGCCGTACTCAAGCCACACGCCGGGAGGTTAGTAGTTGGGTGGGTGACCACCAGCGAATCCCTTCTGTTGTATGTTTTTCTTTTTTCCCACTATCACTTTTTTACGGTGTCTGCTCCACTTTCCGAGTATCTTATTACATATCAGCAGCCGAATTGGAGAATTTTCCTTTCCGACAATATGAATCCTACAGGATTATCATGTTGTTACTTATTCAATAAAGAATGCACCCAGTGATCGCCGAATTCGTCAACCAGGTTCTATGCTGGAGAGGTCATCAACGACCCGTCGAGATCAGCTACTTCGACAATGCACGGTCTGTGCCGGACAGCACAATTCGAGTCCAGGAAGATCTTGCTTCCTATTCATTCCCAAATACAAGATATGGATACAGCGGAATGGATCATTCCTTTTTAACCCCTCAATGGGTAGCAGTGGGCGTGGAAATTGCGAGGGCGGTTGAGATACACAGAGTATTATGGTATTGCCATACTACGCAGAGGACCGGAACTATCCGAAAATGCTTACCCGCGAAATAATTAAGCACAACCAGATCAATATACTGAGTGTCGATGCTGCACAAACTAGGAAAAGAAGAAAGTCATCATATCCACAACACGAGGTAGCAAATATGCGCTTGGCCAGTGCAGTGATGCGAATGTACGTGCGTGACCCTTGGCAGGGCGTTTCATGCTCATTGACGATCAAGAAATGGACGGATTTGCCAAAGGAGGGAGATATTTGGATAGTTAATCTGACATTGCTCTGAAGTTCTTCCTACCATCTAAGGAGATGCATCTAGTCGACCATGACTACATCATGGATAGATGTAGCAGGAAATGGGTTACCTCGCGTGTCCAAGCGTGCTTACAACTTGTTTTCATCTACTATTATCGGGGTTTGCTTTATGCTTATATCCTAGCTTCATGTTGTGATACAGCACAATCTTATTATCGGAATCATGAGACGGGGATAACTACCGACTAGTCCATCCGTCCTTCAGGTGTTGGGCACAACGATACACGAGGAAATGATTTTGGGATATCCTTTATTTTCTACGCGAGTATTCAGAAGGGTTATATTCTGCTTAGTCTATGTAGTAGTAGCTTTGACAAAGAATAGAACATATAGTTTGAAAATGCATCAATAATCTGACTAGACCATTGAAAGAAATCAGTGTTGATGTACTCTACCGAAACTGATATACACTCGCTAGTTCCGTGGCTCTTCATCCCCATCCCTGACAGCAACCGGGTCTCCTCCCCCCTCCATAACTCTTATATGCCAACCAAGGCCATATTCCCACCCCAACAACGAAACTCAATCCCCATCACTTCGACTCCGCTGGAATAGGATATTCCTCCGTATGTTTCCAAGGAAACAACAACAAATTCTGAGCATTAAGGAGATTGACAAATTGAGCCAAGACACTCACCATTGCGAGGAGATCTTCTCTCGCCTCTTCCTGATTAGAGTTCGTCTCGACTTTAGACTTGATGAGATCTTCAATCTTCCTATGACTATCGCGTAGGAACTCCGTGCCCACGTATCCCAGAAACTCCGTCGGGACGGCGACGAATTCTTTATATAGAACAATCAAATGCCGGAGGGAAAACTCAGGGTGCGTTGCAGCTATCTTGAGGATATTATCCAAGACGTAATAACCGATTGTTCGAACCTCACTATTTGAGAAAATCATGGCAGCAAAGTAGGAGTCCTTTGATCCGGGATTGTCTCGTGCTCGACCGGAATGTATCATGTCGATGTCGTTGGATATTCCGGACCAAGACTTGTCCATCTATGTGCGTAATCACATTAGATCGAATCCTTCGTATATAAGGAGGAAAGGAAAGAAGTGCATGGGCGAACCTCATTATAGATCTCTCGAACAACATTCTTGACCTCTTTCGTGACCCCCGTACGCTGGAGACGCAGTGTAAGATCCTCACGTCCTGGCTCAGGACGCAAAGCATCCCAAACAATCACTTCAATAGGTTCTTTATGCTGGAGTTGACTTTTCCAACTCTCTTTGCCAGCCCTTCGCAGCTTCTCTAAATCCTCGGGAATCACAGTTCCCACAGACGCCGCCGGGTGATGCTCAGTCACTTTGCCATATTTGATGGCTAGGTGCTGGAACTTGGAGAGAAACACGGTGCCGTCGGGCTCTTTGGCTCTGTCAGGGGCTTTGTACTGAGGGTTGGTGTACTATATAAAGTGAGTATTTAATAGGAAGGGAATTATGAGTAAGGATCATTTACAATCAGGCGCTCTGCTGGAACAAGATGATATAAGTGATCACCTGTGACCAAAGCATGTGTCTGAAGAGAGCGATATGGCAGGGTATCCCAGAGGATATCGACTAATGCTGGGTTCGAGTTATTCATTCGTACTGTAACTGTGACATTAGGCTTTGGCCACTTGATCTTGAGCTCGCGAAGTGGCTGGCCGGAAATATTCATTGTGAGAGATGCTAGGGTGGAAATGGTCGATGTAAGGAGTTGAGATGACGGGTTGAATACATTATTGAAGATAGCCCTCGCTCATCTGGGCATTTTATGGTGGATATACTCCAGGAAAGTTTGGATATGACGTTTTGAAAATAATTTGAGGGGAAACTGCAGCCTCGGCCTAGGCCTTGTTAGACTTTGCAATGTCCTGATCTAGAGGAGATGAGTTTCCAGATGGAGTGTAATTGGAGAGACGCAAATAAGATAAAAACAGGATTCTTTACCAAATACATTAAAGGACCAGTTACGTTGGTGGCTGCTGCATAAGATTGTGGCGTAGGTTTGCCACAACCACAAAAGCTTATGGACTTCACCTTTAGTGATAACTACAATACTGGGATTTCCATTCCAACCCCCAAGAATCCCATTGTCAATCTAATGTACTGGTCTAGTACACTGTGAAGTACTTGCTATGCGTTGTTTATGTTTCACTGCATTTTGATTGGATACACCAAGCATGAATTGTTTTGGTAAGCATCCGGGAGAGTTTGGTACAAAAAAACTATATCACATCTCCTCCCATCGAGTACAGTCAATGAGAGTATGAATGATCTCTTTTACAAAATCAGACTCATTCTCTCTGTGAAAGTTGACGACCTTCCCCCCATACTGCGTGACAAGTGAAATATCTGGCCTCCCTGTCACATTATTCTTATATGAGTATCTCACCCTCGCATGGCCTGGCACCGTACACGCTCAGTATCATTGGTAATTGCTTCGATAGCAAACGGACAAACATCTTATACAAAAGGTGATCGAAATCCAGGATATGCAACGTCAACAATACCAAAACCACCCCTTTTCTGGGGTTTCTCATCTTCTTCGGAGCTTTCTTCTTTGTAGCTCTCGACTTGTTGTCTCATCGCCTACTATAGACTTGTTCTATTCACCCACCACGCTTATAAGATTCCGTGCAAAGCTGTATTTGAGTCTGGCTTATCATAGCCCACTGTTCAAGGGGACTGATACACCGGGACCGCAGATTAGAAAAGTAATAACCCACATCAAAACCAAAAAAATCGAACTTGAACCAAAGATCATCAATTATGCTCTCCAAACATCCTGAAAAGGGATATACACTATGCGAAGTATCGTCCCTTTCGGTAGAAAAGACGGGATGGTTGCGATTCTATCTCATCCTTGAAGCGGGGCACTGGAAGTGAGATGGACTTGAGTATAGTGAAATTGGCAAGTATGGGGTTTGCAGCTTCACTGGTTGTGATGAGATGATGATTCTGCTTGTGTCTAAATTTCATCATATCCATCATGGTGTCGACATTCATTACCTCATACAGACTAGGTCAGTGTTGGGTATTTGATTGCGCTTGACGGTATCCTTATATCATTTGATTGCTGAAGTCTTCCTCTCCCTCCTCTTCTTTCCCGACCCCTCCTACGGTATTTATCAACAACCAACGTACTACATGTTTCGAGTATAATATCCCTCTTTTATTCTACCTAGCCACACCCTATGTCATTCAGCATCCACATACAGTGACTCTCCTTTCTATACAAACAGAGGTAGGTGTACTTTTGTACACTCTTGTTGGATTCAACATTATCACTAATCAAGAACCTTGCTCCGTAAAGGTATCAGCATCCACTGTTTGCTCATTTTTAGTACGTCTTTATCAACCTACAATACTTACAGCATTTCGGTATCTCGTCTGACACCATCTCTTGAAGTCTGCAAAATGATCCACCAATTTGTCACAAATCCATTCCACACGTTCATACACTCAATCCTCCCACAACGTCGATAGAAAACATATCTGCGGAATCTTCCCCCAGAATTAGTTGAAAGCCTCTTTACATATCTCTCCGTCCCAGACCAGATTTGCTTCGGGCTGAGCTGCAAATTCAACTTCGTTTGTCTGAAATCGTACCTTGGGGCGCATCAAACGCAGCTTCATGACCTTCTCCCCCGCGAGAAGCGGGTGCTACTATGCTCCAACGTTAAGAAACGACCTAGAATACAACTCCTCCTTCGACTGGAGAACAACCGTTGGAAATATTGCAGTGATTGTTGGAGTCTTCATCCACCCTCTACATGTCGGACCCTGCAATTTCTCTGGAAACGGTTTCAGAAGCGACACTGTTCTGAATGTCATCTATTCTGTAGACAGATTCGCTGTATGCCGTACGCTGGCATTGTCGACATTGTCCCTGCATCAGTATCACGTTTCGCGACAAGCTCGAATTAATGCAAATGTGCAAAGATGCCAGAAAGATTCAGGAGCCCAGCAAAAATAACTGCAACGATAACATTCAACTTCATCCTGGCAGATGCAAACTGTATGAGAATCTCCAACATGAATGTCCCTTCACCGGTCATCCATTCATCACAATCCGAATCAAAATAGAATTCTACATTGCTGGGAAGAATCTGAAGTTGTAAGTGTTCAATTATTATGATATTGAAACGCGACATGAAACTGCTGTCACGAGTTTGCAGTCTCTCTCAATGTGTCCACACGAGGACATTGGATGTTGGGTTCGAAAAGTCTTTCACGAAGGTGGCTCAGGGTGTAGGGGACGGGATAAACATCGTTCTACGCGCTACGTGCGCTGTGATTGGGGTGGCTGGACAAGGTCGGTCAATGGGGAAGGGCCTAACAGTCTCAAGATAACAATAATGAGGGCTCTAGGAGATAGTGAATGGCCAAATACAGATTGGAGTCGTAGTTGCCATGATTGATTTGATAATTCGATGACAATTTTCTTTCTGACGTGTGTGTACCATGAAGTCCTGGATTGATGCTTAGCACTTCTTTTCTTTTTGGATTGTATCACTGATTACTCCTAGGGTGTTAATGGTTATTAGTTGAGTGACTAGGGAGCTTCACTCACGTATCAACTACCATGAATCTACTGCATCAATATAATCCATGATGCTCTAGTAGAATCCTTACACCTTTGTCTAAAGTCATGGAAGTTTTCTTCTCCGTCATCAATGAGCACACAGATCCCGGTCAGGAAACCGGGGAGGAGCCCGGGAGCATAGCATGTGATGTCGAGATTGCTGACGGATCTCTTCAATCAAATGAGGTTTTGACCTCCCATACAGCCTGGCTCCCGGTAGTACGCCCAGCTCGAGGCTCTGACGAATTTTGTCGTTCAGCAAGATATTGTAGTGTGTCTTCCTGCTTAGCGATCCACGGGTGAATCCCGATCTGTCGACTCTGTATACTGGCACAACGCCCCTGTTCAAAAGAACAACGCTCGAATGATCCGGATCCTGCTGGACGCGAACGCGATTCCGCACATCATGGATCGGTCGTGGCTGTCCGCTGAGATGGTGCTGGAGGCTCCGAGTGCGGAGGCGCGGGCGGTTTTGATTCGACGGCACCAGTCGATCATGAACGACATGCTGGCTCAAAGTTATTGGTGAGCTTGGTGGAGAAAGGCATTAGTAGACCCTGTTGAATGGACAAGTGAAACGTCTGTGTTCGATTCTTGAGATGATGGATTGTCATGAAGGTGCGTAACATGAATGGTGTGTCAAACCAGTTACATTGTTTTCCTCTTCCGTAATAGACATTGAACTATATGGATGCTACAATCCAATTAGCCTTCGAGATTCTTTGCTGTCTCATTTTAAAATAGAATTTAGATTTATGATCTTTCGTCATATATGCATATAGAAATTTTAAAATTAGTTTTATATATGATTCATGCTACTATTAATCAAGTACCTACATCGGACTAATTAATAAGAAAAATTGTATACCTTCAAGAGGATGATAATAAGACATTTAAACAATAGTAAATTCCTGGATATAGCTTGAACTTGTAATTATCATAGCTGATATAATGGCTTGATTATCATTTTGCTCCTGATGCATGCACAGTGAGATCATGAATTGAATCCATTCTCTATGGTACGTATAGAAAGATCAGTCGCACTGGCCAAGCCCAGCCATCTGGCACCACTGCAGCGGATCTATCCAAGCTAAAGACTTTTATTCAAGTAGGTATTCACATCCGTATTAAAGACAGGGTTCAAGAACGTAAGACCAACCCAGTAATCAGGAGTCCATGTTGGGATCTGCGCCCGCGCGTGATAGGCAAATGAACTTCTTCTACTACTACGACTACAACTACGCTACAACTACGACTATGATTATAACTATGACTATAACTATAACCATCATGACTAAATATACGACTAAAACTACGACCTACAACTACGATTAAATCTATAACCATCATGACTACAACTACGACTATAACTACCACTATAAGTATCATTATAACTACGACTACAACTACAACTACAACTACGCTACAACTACGACTATGCCTATTATTATGATCATCACTCTACGACTACGCTACACCTGCACCTACAACCACGATCAGGCAGATGGGCAATGGGCAAACGGGCAAACGGGCAAATGGGCAATGGGAATATGGAGAACAAAGAGAAGAGGAATTGCAGGCTGGGAGGTGGGGGGGAGCTGGGTTTTATACCCTTGGGCACAGTCATTCGGGAAGGAGCCTATGAGTCAGTTTCTCGAAAAATTGGAAAGGACTCACACCAGAATGAACGAAGTTTGCGCTCATTAGATACAACAAAGCATAGTATGACGGTAGAATGAGGTTGAGCTTGGTAAATACAGTCTTGAAAGACCGTATGCAATACGTCATTCAGCTACAGCTCGTCTACAGGAATGACTAAACCTCCATGAACAGCGATGACGACCGAAACTACTACTAGTAGACTCCCATCAGCACAGGGCTTAAATAGCCGTGTGTGAAGGATGTGGACGTGCCTGCGCTCCTCCATGTTGTGCCATGCCAGCTGCACTTCATTTTGATCAGATACATATCAACGGGTGGATAGAGCCTGATCGTTGCTCTCTAATTTCTTGATGCACCTTCTGAGACGCCAAGTCTGTAGGCTGATCAGCCGAATTGCCTTTTGACATGGCAGTGCTGTGAATGCACCTCGTATTGTAAATGCATAATAGAAATATTCATCAAGATGATGATTACCAGTAAGATCGTATCCCTCATGTCGAAGTTTGACAGAACGCAGAACAAATGAAGAGAAGAGATTCAGTCAGTTTCTTTTTGACTCTGGGGACAAGAAGGAGAGCAGAGCAGTTGATAAGTACCAATGGGCCTGGAGTTCTTTGAGGTCATGCGTTCAGATGGGGAGCCGTCTCAGGCAGTGACACCTACTATAAAGGTCACGTGTATTCTATATCTCATGACTACCAGAAGGTCCAGATAAGAAGCACACAGGGAGGTGAATCGCAGACACGCAGAAAAGACCGCGAAATGAGCAAAGGGAAGGAAACTACTAGTATAGCCAAGCCTAAACAAAACCAAACGCTTAGTCTCCTCCAACCTTTTAATTCACAGCAGTACCTCCCCTGTTTATTCCACTCGGCCCACAGGTCCATAACAACATCCCACTCGGCCAAAACAACCTTTCCCAGCCCGAACAACCCCCAAAGTCACCACTCTGACAATTCACATGCCCAATATGCACATCGACGATCAGGGTCCTGACCTCGGAGTCACATGTCATCACACCTACATCCGCAAGGGACATCAACTCAATTAGATTAAATCAACACTATAAATGCAACCATCCAGCTGCGGGGTCAAAATCTGACAGAGTGACTAGTCCCAATGGGGTAATCCTGAAGTATATCAACTCGCTTGATTCGCAGAAGCACCATATAATTAATTACTGATACCCTCAATCCAACATCGGAGCTGACAGGAAATAGAAGCGGGGTCACACACACCATAACGCTTGATATAATATATACCCCCCGATCAAACAAAACAATAAGCACCTAGATACCTACTACTACCTACTACATCACAATCCAATCCCACCTCCAACCCCCAACATGCACCCCCCCACCCTCCTCACCACCACCATCACCATATTAGGTGTCCTCGCAACCGCAGCCCCCAACCTCACCAAACGCGATGCCACCAGCGTCATCTCCGCCGTAACCACCATCTCCACCCAACTCATCACCCTCAACACCACCGTGAGCAACTACCCGGGCGGCATCGAAGGAACCCTCTCTGCGCTGCAAATCCAAGCAGAAACGATCCAACTCGAAGTCGATCTCAAATCCGCTATTATAGCAACTCGCCAATCGGCCAATTTCACCGACGCTGAGTCACAGAAGGTAGCGCAGGCATTTATTACCCTGGAGCCGCAGATCGCATCCACGCTGGGGAATATCGTCTCCAAGAAACCTGATTTCGATGATGGGTTGTTGGGGATTGCGTCGTTGAGTTTCCTGGTCAAGTTTGATCTTCAGGAGTTGAGCTCTTTGTCCAAGTCGTTGGGGACGGCGGTGCAGGCCAAGTTGTCGGGCACGTATGCCCAGTTGGCGCCGTTGGTGTTGGATGAGATTGCTAAGGCGTTTCGGGAGGCTATTGCCGCTTATTAGGGGGTTCTTTGGGGATGTTGGTTGTAGGGTAGAGGTATGATAGTGTCAAGTCATGTATGTCATGTCGAGGTTTTTTAGAATCGGATGGTAATAGAAGTAGATTATGCAACTGGTCTCCTATCCTATGTTGTAGACCCAAACCAACCCAAAATCATCTCCCCAAAGCAACCCTCTCAAACCTCCCCTCCAAAAACGACCATAATCAACACCCCCACACCAACAATCAACCCCCCAACCAACTTTACCCCAATCACCTTCACAATACTCCAAGACACCAGAACAAACAGCCTCTCCGGCCCCTTCTGCATTGGCTCAGAATACGGCACAAAAGTTACCGTCAGAAACCCCACCACCCAAACAAACCCAATAGCCCTTTCCCACCACTCCGCCTCTGTTCCAGCCTTCTTCTTCGAACCTTGCAGCTTCCTCCATCCAGCCTGAACACCATCCTCAATCATGTATCCGAAAGGAAAAGAGAGGAAAAATCTCATGGCGCCTGACTCCCGCACTGGGATATTCGACACTACATCAATGACGACGTGCATAATACCCGATAGACAGAAAACCAGAAACACGTTGGTGTATCGCTCCAGTAAGGATGGTTTGGGTAGGTTGAGTATATCGCGGGTGAGGAAATTGCTCACGGCTGTGAAGTTTGTGCGCAGGGTTTGGTGCCAGAATTTTCTGTTGATGGGTATTGGTTGTTAGTATACCACATTGGATTGAAGTAAGGAGCAAAAAATGGGAGAGCAACCCACCCCCAGAAACCCCGCAACGTATAAGCATCAACCATCTTATTAAACAGCGTGGGGAAATTCTCAGGCGATTCCACCCTCAAAGCAACACAGGGAACAGCAAATGATCGATAATAAAACTCCGAAAGGATCCGTGACACGATAAACCAAGCGACGAGAGTCGTGATAAGTCGCTCTATCCAAAGCTCCACCTGAGACGAATGTCCCGTTTCCCTCAACGCAAAGTCGGCACCTTATACAGTCAAAACATCCAAGACCAAATACTGCCACACGGCAATTACCGTTTCACGAACCAAAAACCGACCTCGGGTGATGCCTCTTTTTGCGTAGTATTTCGGAAAGGGAGGTATATTTTTGGTTTCTCTGGGAGTGTTGACTCTTCGTAGATTAGCCCGTAGTTCTAGGGCGGACTTTAGACGAGAGAGAAAGCTGTTCGTTGTGATTTTCTTATTGTTGATGAAATCTTCTGCGTGCTTGGGGTTGATTAATAGTATATCGAGAGCGAATAGGATGCTCATCCAACCGGCGCCGGCGGAGGTACCTGCCAGATAGCATGATGTTTTGACGGGATGGAGCATCATGCTCAGGATGAAGATCATGCATGGGATGGAGAGGTAGCGGAGGGGTGAGCGTTTGGGTGTGGTGATCAGAAGGAGAGCGGGGATTAGGGTCTGTATGGTGCTGAGGAGAAGGAGTCTGGAGAGAGGTTGGTATGAGGACATGGTTTTGGAGACTCGGGGTGTAGAAGGGGAGAATTGTTCTTGCTGTTGAGAAGATAAGTGTAGCAGATCTGAGAGAGAGTGTTTTTATAGGTGAAAGGCGAAGGTGTCACGGTGCTAGACCAGAAGGAGCTATCGGAAGAAGTATATAAAGGGAATCATTATAGTAGTCACTCCCCGTTATATTATGGTTAACAGAATTTACGGCTATCCCTAAATAGGGCAGAGGGGTATGACCATAAGGTGACAGTTCCTACATAGAAGTGGGTCTAACCATGTAAAAGCGGTGTTTCTCGTAAGTCTCGTAAGATATACCCCTCTGGGACATAGGGCTGGTTTGCTAGAATTTGGTAATTGAAAGAATTTGAGGGATAAAGTACGTATATAAGTTGACTGTTGGATCATGGTTCACATAATCGTCAGGTTTCTCAATTATACTTCGTTTTTGGTCTTTCGTGAGAACTCATCTTCGGGCAGAAAGAAGAGCTGCAGACTGTCACTATATCAAAGTACTATACCTCAAGGTAAGTTACCACATACTATTTAGATTCCACCTCTTTCATTCATAACTTCAGGTATCTAACTTGGACTGTCGTTAAGGTTAGAGTTCTATCATGAAAAGGCCTGTTATGCTACGGACGCCAAATCCGAGAGCATGTAAATCCAATCGAGTGCTGCCCTCCCCTGCCAATGCCCGAAAACATAGGCAAGAGGTTATGCTATCCAGCCAAGAGATACCCAACAGTCCGGTGCAATATGCATTGTTCGTACTTAATGCACAGCATATTTGTCGCCTCGGCTTTTTATCTGGTATTTTTTAATGGCTGCCATGAAAAGGAACAACATGGCTTGATCCAAGCAGCAGAAACCCATCAAAGTGAAGCGATTAGAAATGTTTACGAACCCGGTGGGGGAGCAAATAGGACCATCGGAGCAAATTGAAAGTTTTGTTTATCGAGCCTTCTAATAGCCCTTCCTTTTGCCTTTCCCTTATCTGATACTTAAAAACTATCCAATTCATTGGATGAGCTGACTGAGGTCTCCAAACTCATACGCAAAATGCACAACTTCTCTGCTCCCATTAAAGATAGGATTTTAATGAATGAGCTTGGTGGCCTCCTTTTGATTGAACGATCACATTCAAGTCTCTCCAAGTCTTCCCAGAGGGTAATCAAGGCCCTCCGTGAACTGATGAGTACAGTGTACTCGCCGTCACAAAGAGGGTATCATGTTTTGGTCGACGCAATCAACTGTCTGAAAAAGCTACTTGCCGAAATAGACAGTGCGGTGGACATTGTGTTAATCACCTACATGTGGTTTTGTGAAGTTGCGCTTGGATTTATCGAGTGTCTCCAACAGTACAACAGCCTTACATTGGCAATCCTAGCGCATTACTGTGTTGCTCTTCATCGGCTCCGAACGCACTGGTGGATATCATCATGGGGTGAGCGCACACTTGATGTCATTGTAAAGAGTCTAAGTCCAAATTGGCAGCCTTCTATAGCTTGAGGTGTTGGTGAAATCGATAATTGTTAGAGAATCAAAGGAAGTTTTCTTTCAAATATAGACGGATACGTGAACACAGACTGCCTGCACACAAGTAGTGGGATAGGGATACAACATAGTTCCGGGGATCTGGCAAGCGTAAGAAAAGTACAGTAAGAAAGTCATCTATTGTGGATGTCTCATCAATTTATTCTCGAATTTTTTATTGAAAATGTCTTTGATTAAGGGGTGGGAATATACTACTATAAATGCACGTATTGAAAAATATCTCTACCTTTGAGATGATATTTCTCGACCTTCAGATGACCTTTCTTGAGATCAGATCCTCATCGTAACCCTTTCCATGATCTTGGGCCCGGCCGACCCTACCGTTCCTTCCTCCACCACGCATTCTTTCCAAGTTGGTGTTCAAGTTGTTTCCGTGTATAATCCACTCCTCAAGGAACCCATATGTTCTTTCCGAAATATTGATTTTGATTGAGGTATAAGAACTTCTCCCACCCATGTTGCCTTCTCTCTTCTCGTTTTTTCTCCAAGTTCCCACTGCCCATTTCCCTGCTCATACATCTGCTACCCATCATGACTTGGACTACGTTAGAATACCTCCTGACATTCTGTTGGACCACTACCGCCATCCTCACCATCGCCCGCGTGGCGATCGACATCCGGACCTGGTATCGAAAACGCAAAGACGAAAACGCTCGGGTTTTCGACACTAGTGCCAACCAGCAAGACGAGCATACGCCCATCTTGCCTTCGATCCAACCGTTGTCGCCAATCGAGCTTCGACCTTTGGGAGAATCAAGGTGTCTTGGGGGAGACATTCGACTTGAGGACCTGGAGGAAGGGGAGGATTGGGTACGATATGGGCGTACGAGGTGCGGTTGTAGTTTATTTTGTGTTGGTGTTTCTTTGCTGGGGCCTGGAAACTCACTCTAGGGCGGTGCGGTCGGGGGAGGAGGGGACGAGGACCGAGGGAAACAACTGGCGATGAGTCCACCCTTCTACGTAGGGCCAGTGACTAGTAGCCTTGCCTTGGGGTGAAGCTAAGATGGACTCGCTTGTATCTAATTCAATCTAGAGGTGCCTTTGTGCCATTGCTAACCACTTGCCCCATGTTGCAGTGTCGGACATGACTGGTAGACTTGATTTGCTGGATGGCCAACCATGGCGTCTGAGGGTAATTACTCTTTTCGGAAGGAATGGATCCGTAAGTACCCGAAACCCCCACCTTCCCGCGACGGATGTTGTACCAACTCAGATTCCACATCTATTTGGCCTCAACCAGGAGCGCCAACAGCCGGTAATGGATATTCACGACAAGGAAGGCCGCACCCATCGCCAGCTACATCTTCCAGCTACTATTGTTGAAGAGCACCACCGGACCCAGACACAGCGCGTGCTGGTTCCCAGGAGCACCCAGCGGCAGAATTCTCCGCAGGTGAAATCACATTTGTCGATGTTGACGTAAAGCTCTCGGGCACCTTGTTCGTAGCATTTCACCAGCAGCATGGCCGCTCCCCGCGTCGTAATGAGCTGAAACCCCGGTGGAACCTTGCATTGGGCCTTTCACCTGGTCATTTTGGGGGATCACCAGGCGGAGATATTCGCCGTGTTGAACGACAGGCCTATCCATGATGGTGAGGGCCAGTAGAGAAACCCCGTCGCCGATCAGGCCCACAGTGATATACAGACCCACGAGGATGGAGGCTGAGAAAATGATGGCACCATTGACGATAGAGAAGGGTTTGATTCGCGTGAGTCTCACTTGGGTCTCCGCGTCTTTCAAATCATTTCTGCGCACACCTGGAAGTCGTATTGTGGGATTGAGTTGACGTTGTAAATTAACTTCGCAGAGTAGTTGAGCTCGAGCGTCATCAACCCGAAGTGCATTCCCACGACCCTGGTGTTACCGATGACCGGCAACTGATCGATGGAGTCAGTGTCGAGGAAGTTCTCTGGGGCGGACATGAGCCGCCGACACAGGAAAGGGTGAAGGCTGTGATGGGCGGAATGTGGATGACAACGGAGGAACCCCCGATGATGGCAAGGAGAATCAACACGTCAAAGTGTTAGCTGGAATCGCCGGAGTCAAGGGTAGAGGGGAACCAGGCCATGCTCAGGGTTCGAGTTTGATGCCGCAGAGAGGGCAGTCACCACAGAGAGTAATGGTGAATTCACCATCGTGTCACGGTGCCAGATAAATCCGATTTTGAAAGCTGGCTCGATGGCTATGATTTTCTCTCACCTGCCCACAATGTCTCGAAAAATGTTTGATAAAGCTGCAGTGTACTCCCTATGGTACAGACAGTTGCAGACACCCGAGTGGGGCTGGTTGGAACGCCTGCCAATTCAATCCAGCCAGATCAGCTTTCGTCGATCCTTTCCCTCTTCCTTGGCAATGGCTGATAGGGCTTCGGCATTCAAGAGCCTTTAGATCGATCGAGCCGGCTGGTCCCCGCGGTCCCCAGGAAATTCCGATAGCCTATCGTGTCGGACTGCTGCATGCTCATCTATATATAGTACCTGACAGGCGTCACAAAGTCCGAAAGAGGTGTGCTTCGGAGGCAGCCTGCTCCTCCTTGACCAGCGGCTGACCTTGCCAGTTGCCTCACTGTTCCGGAAGGGAGACCAGAGAGAGGGGTAAGGTCTCCATCCTCAGCAGCCAATGAATTGGCTGCGTCTAATGCAGCCGACCCAATGAAGACACCCTGACTCGAGCATTCATTCGGAAGGTCCACCGAAGAGATCTAGGCCTCGGGGTGGCCGGAAGTATCGAACTGTGCAGCTCTAGCGTCGGAACTAATAACTAGTATTCCGTGCAGTCTGGATCTCGGGGATCTGCATAGGTACCTGACTACAGACTACTTCTTTCCATGATACGTGGAGAATCGAGATTAACAGCAGTTGATTACTAACTAAAAAAAAAGACCCATCACGTATACTGTTACGGAGTACTCCGTATCTAGTATCCTTCATTGGACAATGCCTGTTGTCCGGATTGCTTGTTCGCCGTCAATCCCTGCCAAAACTTGTGAGCTGTCTCATCCAGAGTGCCTCCGACGAACAATAGGCCCCCCACATGACCCATCAGCTGTCCCTGCGAGATGACTCCATATCGCACCACATCGACCAGAAGCTGGGCCATAGCATGCGGCCGAATGCCGCGTTTGACTCGTCCTATTCATACCCCAGTCGTTAGCACACACTTTTACCCTTTCCCCTCATCCATTGAGGGGGGTGGAGCAACCGGCCTCGGGGGCGTGGGGGTTTCTCACGTCTCAAGGCCCAATCTCTCGGCTTGATGATTTCCACCGTATAATGCTCTACTGATGACTTGAGGTACTTGGTCGACAGACTAATGTGATGACCCCGGCTCTTGATCCGGTAGGTGCGACGATGCGTGAACTCCGCTTCGGCCTCAGCCCGAGACAGGGATTTGGTCTGACCGTCGTTCTCACCTGATTTATCTGCATCCGCTGGAGTTCAGTCAGCAAGCCTTTGATCCGATAGGTCATCATGGGGGAGGGGGATTAGCTGACAGGACTCCTCATCAGAACTTTCGTTGCCCTCGTCGTCATTTTCGGCTGGCGGGCTGGTCGGCTCTTTCGGGGAAATTTCGCCGCCACCGACCTTGTTGTCAAGTTCTTGAAGCAGCAGCTTGTCCTCTGGGTATGGCACACGTTATTCCAAGCTTGTCTTAAGGAGTAGGGAATATCTGGGGTATGAAAAACGAACTATAGACGATGATTCCATCCTCGAACCGGGCGTTACCCGAGTATGAGATGATGAAGAACACATCCACGAACCCAATCAGCCGAACTTTCCCGGACCAATTCTTTCCATTGATTTTGATTTCCCAAGGGTGAACGTCTCTGTTTATTTTCCCCTTCGTAAGCTTGGTCCCGGAAGGACTCCCCTGGAATACATACAAATCACATTCAAGGGTATTGTCATGGATGGATCGCCCAAAGATCTGAAGCAGCCGATGGTAGGAATACATTGCGGACGATGGTTGATGTTGATGGAGAGGGATCTTGAGAATAATGAAATCTCTGAACTGGGTTTTATCGAACAATTCTTGCTCAGCTGAAGTCAACATCAAACGCGATTATATACCCGATCCCCCATCCGGATCCCGGAAGGGAAAAAAGACAGCGCTGCGGGCTAGATTCAATGTGCAGGGCAAACGTACTTTTGTTCTTACCACTGCTCACTCCGAGCAAGGTCTAGACATGAGAGCGGGGTCGATACTTAGTTGTCATACAGCTCACCTGCATTCCTGTCATCCAGTCAATGGACAATGGGCAATTTCCTAGACAGGATAAGGGATCCCTTGTCTTATCATTCAGGTGTCGGAGCTTCACCAAGTTGGTTGGCCCGTTCGACATAAATATTGGTGTGCGGTCGTAGTTTTGACTAAGGCTACACTGGCCCAAGTCAATCTTCTGTTCAGGAACACCACTACCATCCCCAGTCCACCTCATACGCCGAGAGTACTACACCCACCATGGCGTTTGATACCCACTCCCTCGCCAATTCCCTTCCCTTTGGCAGAACCATCACGCGTGAGCTCACGGGGGCCGTGGAAGGCACGGTGAACGAAGCGCTCCGTCTGACCAACGTTACCCTCAATGCACCAGATGAGCATAAGGTCCACGCCTTCTTGATCAGTCTGCTCAAATGTACGACCTTGCCCGAGTTCGTGGACGATATCAACGACCCGTCTGATGCCCTCACTGAGGCTAACAGGGCCGGCGACAATGTCGATTGGGCGGCCATCCCGAGTGATGGCCTCACCCGGCCGCTGCGGATGTTCGACATCGACACGCAAAACATGGTCGACACAACCCAGCTGACCTCGGCTGATCAATATTGCGTGCTATCGCACAGCTGGAAAGGTGCTGAGATCAATTACACATACTTTACTTCAGCAACGAAGGAGAATGATGCAATCGCTTCGCTTGCGGTGCTGGATGGAGAAGAAGGGGAACAACAACAGCAGGAAATCGCCGATGTTGGCTTGCTAGAAAGGCGATGCTTCGCCGATCTGGTAGCAGCCATTGAGAGACTTGGGGGGCAGGAGTTGGCCGAAGAGCATCTCGCAGACCATTTGAGGAAGAAGACACAACAGCGGAAATTCACAGAGGCCATGAACGAAGAGGAGAAGACCAGAAGAGACTTCAAAACAAAAGAACAGCAGCAGGAACATGCCGAACGTATCCTCAGAGGCATGGGGTGTGATCCAGAGAAAAGCGATCTGTCGCAGTGGAGTACCAAGGCGAAAGCTGCGTGGCATAATGCGGATAAAACTCGCGATGAGAAGCTCAGGCAAGGGACCCCTTCGCTCAGTGGCAACCGGTCGATCTTTTATGCACGCGAAACCTTGCTCGAGTGCTTGCAGCGGCGAAAGTCCTTGCGCAAGCTTAAGCAGGCTATCAAACACACAAAGTATTTGTTCGAGGAACGCCCTTTTCTCCCGGCGGAAGGGAAGCGGTACGTGTGGCTGGATACCTGTTGCATCAACAAAGCGGACGGCGACGAATTGAGCAAGTCATTGGCCTTGATGGGGGAGTGGTACACCAATGCCGATTTCTGCCTCGTCCATCTCGATGAAAGCTTCTCCGATCAAGAGTGGCGAGACGAGCTCATCGCCCACGGCCGCGGCAAGAGTGTTACCGAAATACCTGAAGTGATCGAGCCCGAATCCAAGACCAAGGACAAGGCGAACCAGATCAACTCGAAGGAGGACAAACTAATCCCGGCCAAGTTGATTCGTCACTTCTGGGACATCATAAAGGCTGATATCCCGTGGGCCACACGTGGTTGGACGTTGCAGGAATTGGTCCTAAGCAAGATGACCTTCTATGTCAATCCAGACTGGGAGTTGCTTGACAGAGGCATTGATCAACTTGGATCGTACTACTATGTCACCCCCTTTATGGAACACTATCTCAACAATATTACTCCCGTGTCGCCCGATTTTGCTACCGAATTTTACAGGCTCTGGCATTGCAATGGAGATGACGAGGACAATGGCGAGGTTGTTGATGACGAGGACGGTGATGTCAGGACGGCTGCCGACAATGCTCGTGACACTGTCAAGTTTCGCAAGCTCGCCGCTGCGCTTGAAAGCGTGGGATTTACCGTTCCCAAATTCCTCAGTAGTCAATCTGCTACGGCGCAGATTGAGTGGGCGGTGGATACGTGTGCCACGAAGCTATGCTCTGACAATCCCGATATCAATTCAATCGAAGAGGTGATGCAACTTCTGGAGGATCCCAAAGAGCATCGTGAGAAAGGTTCTGGGAACGGTTTCAACGAGAGTTCCGACGAAGATCCCAGGATCAACGGCCTTTATCGCCCATTTCTCCGGCTCCTCTTGGAGAAGCTGCGAGACTCTGCATTGACTGCGATCCGTCAGGACCTTGTTACTATATCGAAGTTTGGCAAAATTAGCGAGCTTCACGACTGGACACTAGGAGCCGGTCCCGCGAATTTCTCGGCATTCAGTGTGTTGACGACCTCGGCCAGCCGCAATACCACCGTTGCCACCGACAAGGCCTATTGTCTGATGGGTATCCTCAATGTCAAGTTTCCCGCCTTTCCCGCTGAAGGGCTATCCAAAGCCCTCAGCAGGTTGTTCGACGAAGTGGTCATTGCCTCTAGCGATGTCTCGGTCTTCAACTGGTCGGGCAAGTACTATGGGAGTACCATCCAGGGGCGCTCGCTCTATCCTTCACGTATCGAAGCATATCAAGACCGGGCGAACTCGGGCAATGCCACGAACGATGTCAACAAGAAACTGCTGGATATCTTCAGCGCCAAGCAGAACGAGACAATGAAGGTTGCGTGGGAGGTGGAAAGTTTGCTGATCCAGATGCTCAAGTTGGTCAAGCCCCTGAACCACGAAAACGTCCCGCAAAAACTCTTGAACGACCTAGATGGGGTCATCGAAACCCTCAAGACAAAATCTCTGAACAATTTGGAGGAAGACAGGAAGACCCTGCGAGATCTGAAGAAGCAAATCTCCGAATGTAGCGATCTCTTCGAGCAGGAATCGTCCAAAGCGGAAGCAACTCCAGATTCATCGCGGAGCAATCATGTAGAAGACGCGGAGAAGGGCAGCACATTCTTCATGCCTTCAGTATCCATCCCTACTTTGGAGATCAAATCACCCTTGCACATCCCGCGGACCTTCTCACGGCCATGGGGGGAGAAGAAACCACCCATGGCGGTGCTGCCTACACCCCCCGAGGAACCAGATCGAGTCACTGAGATATTCACGAATTTAGCCAAGTCGATGGAGAAAGGGTTTGAAGCTCTGCGTGGCTTTCCTTCGCAGGACGATGACGAAGAGGACGAGGAACGCGATGCGGCCGCCTTCTTGGACCCCGATGCTCAGCACGACGATGCTCCCCTGGATGTGATAGACCGTCGGACCCGATGCAACAATCCGATCGTGGTCAGCAGCTCCGGCATCAGCGGGACGTTCGACGTTCAACGGGTGGTGGTGACTATGATTGACCCGGAGGCGCTTCGCGCTCAGATCCGAAGGGCAGTGAGCGGACAGAAAATCGAAGGTTGGTGCAGAGTCAGCACCGGCTTTGCCTACACCCTAGTCAACTTCAGCTGTGATCGAGACATGCTCCAGCAACAACTTGACATGACAGAAGTGAATGAAAAGTGTCTGCTCTCCGTGTCCGAGGCCACTACTCCGGGCCCCGAAGGCAGTACCAGCATGTTCGCCCGCCAGAGGCTACGCAAAATGATCGACATGGTGCAAGAGCCCAATCTGCACGCCGTAGCAGGCGAATGGGTACTAGCACGCTTCTCCGACGTCCCCACGGCGGATTGGTTTCTCAGTCGGTTGGAGTTAGGCGCTGGACGTGGATTCTATGCCCGTCGCATCGCCACCGACGCTTTCACCTTCGCCAATGCCATTCCCGAGCAGGGGCTCAACGACTACTGGCACCAATTCATGACGGATAAGAAGGAGATTGCCTGTAAGGCCCTGCATAACTACCTCCAGGGGAAACGCATCCGCCGCAACACGGGCGATTTCTTTCACAATCTGCAGAGTAATGCAGAGGTCCCGATAATCGACTCACTTACCCTCATCATCGAGAAAATGGCCGAGGGGGTCGTCTGGGTGGGCGACTTCGCCCTGCGGGCCGTGGCAGATCATATGCGTCATCATATCACCCGCTCTGCCATGGAGAGAATCCCCCCAAAGGTCCAAGCCGCTGTACAGGATCTCAATGCCCGGAAAGGCTTATTTCCTACTATGTTTGCTTCTGGAGTCGATCTTCATATGTTCTAATTCTCAAGTCTCTCATTTTCTTTTCTTTTCCTTGTTTTTTTTTTTTTTTTTTTTTTGTAAAGCCGTAGGATTTACATCAGGCTTCTGAATGGTGTTCGTGACAGCGACGATCGACGAAATCGAGCCTTCAAAAATCCATACAACGCTATTTTGATTTCTACGTTGAAAGACGCGCGGTCTCGGAATATGGTGTATTCAGTGTCAGTCAAGATTTGTCATCTGTGATCATATCAGATGGTTGATGATTGTTTGATTGTGTTGGCTTATAGCAGCTTCCAAAAACAGTTTCTCCTTTGCTTCGTCGTCTTCGGGAATTGCGAAACATAGCAAGAAATGTGCATATATTGTGAGGCTGCTATCACACCAGGTAAACAGCCTGCGGCTCACAATCATCAAAGATTGAAGTAAGACCCATATCCCAAAAATGGGAGTAAAAGCCAATCCGTTCCAGCTTCATTCTCGTCTGATCCGGGCAGTTGCGCAGCACCAGCCCGGCAGACCGGCTTCCCAATTTGTACTGACCGGGCTGGGAATATAACGGCTGGCCGCCCCTCGCCACAATCATTAAAAATACCTCTTCTGCGTCGGGATAACTCTCTGAGTGATCGAGGAAGATGGTGTCGCTTTTGGATTCATCAGCATTATTGGGTACTTGGACCTCCCTCAGTTGGAATCCTCTCTCCGGGGATTTGGGCCGTTCTAGTTCAGGGAAGTTCGGGTGAACCATATCCGGCTGAGGCTCATAACGTGGCTGCATCTGGGCCGCTCTAATCTTTGCTCCGAGTTTCACGTACCCTCCGTTCTTCTGATCGATTGCTAATTGTCCGTAGTGGTCGTGGTTATACTCTGGGATCAAGTCGTGACCGAGGACCTCAATTTCAGGGCTCGGACGATGAAGATAACGTCCAATAAAGTCAATCTGTCCATCATTGGCACACTATGACCATGAAGGCGCCCGGTATTGCTCGGAACAGGTCAATGGTTTGCGTTTTCTTTCCCCAAAATACCGGTCGCTGCCAGGGTTCATCGCGTAACGGGGTGCCCAAAGAAGTCCCATGGCTAGATCCTGAACCAATATTCCGGCGATGTACTGGTCGTCCAAGGCCAAGGAATGCGTGCGTGCGATGCCGGAAAGAGCGGGCAGCTTGTCACTTGACACGGTCAAGTCACGACAAGTGTAATCCTCCACGATTCGATACCAAGCTTGATATAATTTTTCTATGCCATACGTCTGTCCAGGAACTCCGGTCGCTGCTACTGCTGAAGTTCCGACTTCTAGCTTGTCCAGGGAATTGTGACGTCGGGGCCGTTTGATGTCCTCGATGTCGTGTCCGTAATCCATCCGCGCGGGGCAGGTCAACAAGCCTAGTCCGAGCATATCGGTCACTCCAATGTAGAGTTTTCGTGGCGATAGTAGTCGTTCCTGCAGAGTCCAACCTCGGGTGTTCCATGCAGATGAGTCTAACTCATCCTTGGCAGCCAGGAACGGGTTCCAGACAAGATGGTCCAATTCGACTGTATAAAATAAAGGTTCGATCCAGAACGAACCTTGGATTTCCGGGTGATTTTCGATCGAATATGAAATTTCGAGCATGGAATCCAGGCTGGGTACAAGTCGTTCCAAGACACTTTGGAGGGCGTACCCGTGGCTACCAATAAAATCGTCAAATACGCTGACATGTATATGCTGTGCATTTTGGCCGACTCTGTGGCCCAATCACGCCGGGATTCTTCCTGTTGGGTCTTAAGCAAAGTCTCATCGATGGTCTTCTTTTCCTTTTGGACGATACAGAGACTGTCAATCCACAGATAGGAAATATTTAACTCGCAGCAAATGTCAACAACATCAACGAAGCCCCGCGGTAAGGTTTCTACTGTGTTGCCGTCTGAGGAAGATGGTAGTGGTATATTCTGGAAATGGTCTTTTAGGTTGCTAGGGGATGTGGTGAGGAAATCGTCGTGACCCCAACGGTAGCTGAGTGCAACGTATTTGATACCTTCGGTGCCCTCTCGACAGTTTGAACCAGGTGCGCGCCTCGGATCATCCAGACCTTTTGTCTCTACGAGACGTAGCTTTCTTCCATTCTTGTTTTGAGTGATCTCTATAAGCCGTGAAGGCAGCCTGTCGGATTCGGACTCCCCGAAGCGAATCGGAGGTGAGGTATGGTTGTGCTCCTTATCGCACTCCATCAACTGATCTCGAATGACCTTGGCATTTTTAGCTGAGAGAACATCTTCTCCTGGATGCCGGTATGCAATACCCGAATAGCGTGCAAGGGGGTCATCTACTGGCGGTCAATACCCGTGATCTTATCTGGAAACAATTTCACGCAGTCAAAAAGGATTTGGTAAACCCACCAGAGTGTGCACAAAATTTGAAATAAACTCTACCATCTGGTCCCGTAAAGTCATTTGGAGATCGATCACGTCCTAGTAAGAGAACATCCCATTCCACACATATGGCGACAGATTTACTCTTCTCCTCTAGGGTTTTATATGCTGCCAGCAGTGAAAGCTTCGCCACCTTGACTGTAAACCTTCCCTTGTCGTGTTTCTTCAGAGCCCAGTGATGACGACTTTCGCGAATGCCTCTTAGCAAGGAGTCCCGGAGGAGTGCACAGAACCGACATCCTGCTGCGGCCGACTCTCCGAGCTGCGGTAAGTCGGGAAGATTATCGCGACACTCGTAATGATTAGAAACGGACTGCTGCCCAGCTGGAAATTGTAGGTGGACTTCACCGTTTTCGAATTGTTTTTTGAATCCGTATCGACCCAGGGATTCTGCGCCGAGGTATAGAAATTTGCATTTGTCGCAAAGGTTGCTTGACATTTTCATGGGCAAACGGTAGACTTTCATTTAAAGGATCGAGCAAAAATCGTCCAGCAGTCACTATCCAAATGAGGGGAAGGTGGGGTAGTATCATACTACTAGTAGTTTCCGCAAGACAATTCACCCGGCAGGCCAGACAGATGTCGATCAGTCCGACACGTGGCAGGCCAGTGTTGCAGCAGCTGATGTCATGCAGCTTCTCCTCTTCTATCATCCTTGTTCTTGCTGGAGGTGCACATATCACTAGGATATTTATCGTTCGTCAGCTAGCACGCTACAATTGATTGAGAGATAGACCAGCTTTTAGAAATATATTGACCATGGAAGCAGAATTGACTTGCTGTTCATCGCTAGTTTGCCTAATTGTTTACTTTTTCCGCTGCAGATATTGGCCGTCGATTCGATGGAGAACAGTAGTACTCAGACAAGTAGCGGAGCATTGCGCTGAATTGATAGTTCGTGAGAGTCATACCCATAGTAAGACAGGTCGATTATTCTCATGTTTCTAATCTAATAGGAATAAAGAAGTCACTAGGTTTATGATGGATCCGAACAGAAGGAGAAAAGGAGGGGAGAAGGAGGAGAAAGATGAGGAAAGGCGGGAAGAAGGTCGAGTGCGGCGGGCCATAGCGGCCATCGGGCGGCATGACACTCACTACGGGCAATTGGACAATTGGACAATTTCTATTATCTCTCACAAAGAATTGGATCGCGGGGTTTCAATCTTTATCATGCTGAGGTATCTCTGATATATAATATGCACCAACAACGCCATAATAGACCAAGAAGAAAACAAACCAAATGTGTATAGGGAGAGCGTGTTATCGCAGTAATGAATAGTCAAGAGATTGAGGGATTGATCACTACCAGCGACCAATTAATTCCCCGAAATCAACAGGAACAGGCCTCGATGCGGCAGCCAACCTGGCAAGTTCATCTGCCTCCAGATTCCACCTCCTTGGGATCCTCCACAGATAAACCTCTTTTTGCTTCTTGGCCCAACTGTCCACCACCTCCACCAGGTTCTGCCACAGATCCCTATTACTAACTGAATGACCGAGATGATTCCTCCACCCATTGGAAAGCCATGTGGGGAGGATACGGGTAGCATTATTCACGACATACGGTGAGTCGGTAGCAATCACCACGCTCTTGAACGAATTCCCATGCATGTTTAGATACCGCAGCGCCGCAATGACAGCTCGTAGCTGCGCACGTTGGCTAGTTGGCGTCCGGGTCGCCCCCGTTGGCCCGGTTGTCTCAAGGTGCCCCGAAATCCCACCGCTCCTTTGGCCTCGTGGCGCAAATGGCGCACGGGGCCTGAAAACGAAAGACCAGCCTGCTTTGGGTTTGTTGTCTTTCTCATTTTCGAAACAAGCCCCCGCTGCATAGGCAAGACATTGCGATGAATCTTTGACTCCGACGAATCGCTGGAGCCCCGGGTGGCCATCAGAGTATGTAACCTTGGTTTTGAAAAGGCGTCGTGGACTGGCAGAATTTGGGGAAGCGAATCTTTTGGGCAGCGCAGTTATCTTGGGCTTGGGGTCCTCATCCACTGCGATCAAGATACCTGTCGGTGGGATCGGAGCTGATTCAGAAGCTTGTCTGCTGCCCATGTCGATCACCATCGGTGAGATAGAGGTATCGTCGCTACTTGAAAAACTACCACTGACATCCGACATGACGCTGCTTTGGCCATCGCTGCCGAGTTCTGATGAGTTGTAGCTATAATCAGCGCTTCGGTGTTTTATCCAGAAGGTGTAATCGACACGACACTTCGCGCAGGTTACGAAGCCGTGTGCACCACACAACGGCTGGCCGTTGGACAGGAAAATGGGGGAGAGGGGAGAGTGGTCTGCCATGATGTGTTGATAGAATGCGATCAAGCCTTGGGTAGATTGGGAATGACCTGCAAGCACCGACGCGTTTTTAGAAGAACGAGAATGAGGGGCCTAAGAGCTCTATATATAGGGCCGGAAAGGTGGCTAGACCACATCGAGATGAAGGAATGTTCCTGTATCTTGCAAACTATCAAAAGGTTCGCACCGCGGAAGTGGCCGAAAATAGGAACCATCCGCCAGGGAGTGGACAGCGACCGACATGGATGAGACTCGATCATTGGAAGGAACAGGCGAATGGGAGGAAACTTCCGTCGGATTTTGTCACTCCAGTCAGTATGTACTTCAGAGGAAGGAAAACTTGGCCGCAGGGATCTTGGTAGGCGCAAATATACTATGCGCTCCGATGTCGATCTCAGTTGACACATCTCATCTAGATCAGATTTGCAGATCTACAATCTTGGTAACCCGACAACATGAAAGGATGCACGTCCCTGGTTATTTGATGAATGATCTCTTGCCTCGATAGTATTCCCCCAGAATTGTCCCCAGCTCCGCCTCTCCCCAGTGAGCTGGCGACGTCGATTTTCACCGTTCGTATGATCTAGTGTTTCCTGGGTAGTCATCGCATCTTGAAGAGTAGAAGGGAAGTGGATTGTCATAGCGGAAGATAGTCCTTCTTCTATATCGTATTCTCCGCTACTCGGGGTCCTTGACCTCTTTGAGAATCGGTCCCTGGATTGTGGACCGGCCCACTTCAGCCTGAGCAAGTAATTACGTATGTCGTACTCCGTATCGGCGTATACAGGATCTTTTTGCCTAGTCAATAGTCATAGTGTTACAATCTCCAGCTAATGCATAACCCACGTGCATGGTGGGGACCTAGGACGTTTAACCTTAAACTCCCTGCAGAGGACGGTGGGCACGTCAAATTCTGGAGAATTTGTTCTCGGGTGAAAGAATACCCCATCAGGGCACATACCCTCCCGGAAATAGTTTTCCGACCGTCATACGAAGTTCAGGGCCATCTCCTGATGATGGGTTCTATCCTCGCACCACACATTCAGGGCTGGACCTCACCTCTTCTCAGGTCTCAACAACAGCGGCACCTGTGGGTCATCAGAAAGAGGGGCAGAATACACAGATCCCGGAGACTGCGGCAATTTCAGGCGATTCACTAACATTAGGTAGTGGACTCCATTACGCACTGGAACCGGGTCTCCAGCAAAGGAGCAGGCTTGGCAAGGTGATCGATCTCACGATTTCCCATTCCTTTCCCTGTCTTTCCTTACGGAAACTGTCCGCCGGGTGGGGCACCACCCAGTGCAAATCTTATCAATCAGTCATGCTGGCCAAAACGTGACCAATGGAATGACGCCGCCACCGCACCTTCATTCTTATTAGCATATGGCATCCTCCAACGAGACGAGATTTTCTGGGCTGCCAAGCAGACCATGGCAGACCAAGGATGGAGACTTTCCCCGATAGGTGTGCTTTTGCGAGAATCGGAGAAACACGGGCATCTTATCTGATGGTAGCTCCTGATCGGTGAGAGAAGAAACTTTAGCTTGTCTGGGTAAGCTTGGCTTCCGCTGCACCATATAAAAAGCTATGGAGCTCCGTTTTGTTTTTCCAAAAGGGCCACTCCATCAAGCGTTCGTGCAGAAGAGGACGAACTAGGCGACGGCGTCTGGAAGGTTGACACAAGGGGCCACTTCCCGCCTGAAATAACATCCGGCATACCTGCAAGATGGCGACCGAAAAAGACACCACGGAAATTACAGCCGGAGAGGCCACAACCGCTTCTTCTCTCCAGTCGGCAGACAACGGAGTCGTCAATAATGCGGATGGCAAACGCCCACCTCCGCTACTCGCCAAGCTGATTGCCGTACTCCTCATTTCGTGTATTAGCTTCGGCTCGCACTGGAGCAGTGGCGTTACAGGCGCAATGAAAAGTACCTTGAAAAAGGTAACAAGACCTGCTGGAGACAATGCAGCCATCATCTAACTTAGTTGTGATAGGAATTGCACATCACAAACACCCAATATTCCCTTCTGACAGCAAGTGAGGACTTTATGGCAACCGCTCTTCTTCTCGTTGGTGGTATCGTCACGGATCGAGTAGGAGGTGCTCGTACGTCTGATCCCGCCTCTTGTCCGCCGCAAACTGAAATGCCTAACCCTTCCCAGGGATGATCGTATATGGAAATGCCGTTTATACCATCGGCTCCATCTTAGTCGCCGCTGCGACCACGGTTCGATCCTTCAAGTTTATGGTCGGTGGAAGGATTATCCTTGCCTTTGGGGACATTGCAACCCAAACAGCTCAGTACAAGATGTTTTCATCATGGTTCGCGCCAAGCAATGGGTTCGCTTCCACTCTCGGCTTTGAACTGGCGATTGGCAAGGTAAGCTGGCCAGTATCCCCGATGCTAGATTCGACTAACCAGTACAGATTGGAGGTTTCGTTGGAAAGTCAACGGCCAACATTATCGCCAAGGTATGAACCTACATGTGATTGAATTTACCCAATCTGACGATATCCAACAGAATACGGGCAACTTCGCCTGGGTCTTTTGGACTTCTGTCTTCATGAACCTGTTCACCAACGCCGCAACATGCTTCTTCTGGGTGTTCAACCGTTACTGCGATCGGAACTACCGGGGTCGTGAGGATACTGCGACCCAGGAGACCCTGACTGAGAGGAACAAGAAGTTCGAGGTTCGCAAAATGTTCCAGCTCCCGTGGATGTTCTGGGCTGTCCTCGCCTTTTCGATGTTCCAGACCAGCACTGCTAGCGTTTTCAGCTCGAACGCCACAGAATTGGCAGAGAAACGATTTAATGTCGACGCGATCAAGGCAGGATGGTACAGCGCATTGGCTCAATATGCTGGTGAGTCCACAACTTATGTCGCTGGGACCTTCCTTGACTGAATATAGGCTTCTTCCTTGTTCCCTGTCTGGGGGTCTTTATTGATGTTCTTGGCCATCGCGCCTCTGTCCGTAAGTAACCATCTTCCGCTGTTTGCGTCTACGGTTACTCATTATATGTGCAGTATGCGTGTGCGGACTCGGCATCTTCATCAGTATGGTGCTGGTGAACTTCGCCACAACCAGCCAAGGCACGGCGGCAGCATTCGGGATGTACGCGGTCGCGGTGTCCCTGGGTCCGACATCAATTATCGACGGCATTCGCACGACATTGTGGCATCAATCCGTCTTTGGTACTGCATACTCACTCAAGGTTACCATGAACAACGCGTACGGCGCACCCCCCTTGGCATCCAAGAATAGAAGACAAGCGCTAACCTTGTGTCTCCAGGATGTCCATCATCATTGGAATCATCACTGGTGCTCTCCAAGACGCCGATAATGATTCTTACCGCCGATCTGTGCGAGTTTATCTTTTCCTAGCCATTTGTTGCTCGATCATCTCCCTCCTTCTCCTAGCCGGCTCGATATTCGGCCGGAGCCTGGCTCCCTTGCAATGGACCCGCAAGCAACGCCTGACCGTGGGGCCGGAGTTTATTAGTGAGCTTCGGGAGTATCATCTGGGAACACACTACCAACGTAGTAAGATTATATCGATCTGCAGTTTCACCGGCCTGGTGCTGCTGGTGCTGGGCAGCTGGGCAGCGTATATTTGGGGAGCCGTCACGGGGAATAACGCATGAAGAGAGCTCTGGGAGTCTCCAATATATAATGATATGGAATGATATTAATGATGGCCTTTTCACAAGCAAGATGTTACTTGATGGTGCTGCGTAGAATAGATGCAAAAGAAGGACGAAGAGTAGGGAGTAGTAAGGAGAGAGTACTAGGCTGTGCTGCTGTTGGGGGGGGAAGCACCACCACGCTAGGCTGGATCAGGTCTAGCCGGCCAGGATCGGCCGGCTGGTTTGACTCGGCCAAATCCCAGGGACTTCTTGGAGCCATCTTGGATCCTCCAGGCAAGCCGGTTTCTTGTCCAAGTATATATATCCTGCCTCCATGATCGCAGTGCTTCACGGCTAAGCAAATGCCGCGTCTGGGTCCGTTAACATTGTTAGTCATCTCGAAAGCATAAAGAACCATCCCCGGCAATGTTCTGGATGAAAAGAACCATCATTAATCCCCGTGGATAACCCAACCCATCCCATCTTTTAGCCCAGTTCCCAAACACCCGGCGCTTCACGTCAAGGCCTACCCGCCGAGATCGCCGGGCAAAGACTTGATGCCAATGCGTCTTCCACTCGAAATAATCCAACTCATCATTGAGTCGATTATACCGCCAAACCCGCCAGTGGCCTATCCTATCTTTTCGGGAGAAATCGACACGTTAGTTAACCTGACGTTTGTTTCCCGCTTCACTTGCCAGATAGCCAGCCGGCTTCTGATCAATCACTGCCTTTTGATCGACGATGAGGACTTGTTGAAGCGCCTGCTGGAATGCAAACCACCGGCCCTAATTGATCAAAGGTTGGTTGGGCCCGGCGCGGATGTCCAGAAGAATGTAAATACTGGACTGGTACTGGCACTGCTCGAGCCCGATAGGCCTACTGTTGCGCAACATATAGACACGCTGTCATTCTATCTCTGTCGCCGTCTGACCCGGCTCGTGATCGATTTACCGTTGCGCTTCTATCATCCCTCACTAGATGGTATTGAGGTCCGCCCAATGCTCCGTAAGGCGTTCTTACGCTTGACGCATTTGGAAGAATTTTGCTCGGCCGCAGATGATCTCTGCCTTGACACACAAAGGCTGCCTTTCATCTGGGAGACTCACTCGGATCAGCTTCGGGGAGAAGACTATGAACCGGCGGTTTGGTCACTATGGCCTCGTCTGCGCCGCCTCGCACTGTGCGAGGTTGATGTGACGTCCATGCAATTCATCGACGGGCTCCGTCGGTGCTCCAACCTAACACATTTGGTCCTCGTTGCGCCTTCTGGCTTGGACAGACCTGTCCGACCTGGTTGGCAGACAACGGACTTCCTGCCATCACTCGAACGGCTTTTGATTGTAGATTCGGTCGATGAGTTCGTGATGGTTGGAGGCAAGGACAATCTCGGAGAAGATTCGGGGTTCGTGCGACAACTGTTCCAGTGCTACAAGTCCCGAGAGAAGGGAAAGCAGAAGGAGTGTAGCAAGGACGACACGGGTGTGGCCTTCGAATCGCTCGTCAAGAAAATCGCCTTTCCAGTGCCAGAGTACCGGAAGGGGGACGACGACATCATCTGCCATGGATGGCTTCTCGACGCGAGTATAGACGGGACCATCTGGACGGAGCCCTATGGGATCGGCAGGCGATATCTGACTTATTCTTGAGGCTGCTGTGTAGATCTGCGCCATGGCCGACCGGCCTCGGCACTGCGGGGGAATCCCGCCGGGACTCCCATTCCTCGGGCCTTTTATCCAGCTTCCGTCTCACTTCTTCTCTCCACTCCGGCATCTGGCGGCATTCCTCCACATTGCTGACCCGAGAGGGGTTTTTACGGTTTTCTTTCTTTGTTCCCCCCCTCTGTCCTGTGCATCACTGGTCTCCGATTTCCTTGGGTGGGTGAATTCCGCTCCAAGTCAACTGTCATAATCTCAGCCCCCGCATGACTCGAGCCGTTGCTGCCTAGTTGATGCAGCTGCAGGCGCCAACGTTTTGTTTGGTAATTCTCAACGGCGTCAGTCAATCGGCATGCGAGCCTCTGCCGATCACCGGACCATGGAAGGTGTATGGACCTGTCAGTTTTGCACTGCTGTCTTCCATCGCTTAGACCATCACAAGCGACACACAGCCACCCGTACGATAGGCTCATCCCTTGGGGAGATATTCGGGTGACGGGGCTAATTACTGCATTCAGACAGCGCGGAGAAGCCCTTTAAATGTGGATTTTGTGGCTCTCAGTATAAACGAGGGTGCGTATTTTATGGAAGAGGAGACAGTGCCGTGAACTGACGTTGGAACCCTGTAAAGAGATGTTCTGCGGCGACACTGGAAATCTTGCTCGGTTCGTATACGCACCGGCCAGGCCATCCCATGGCCTCGAATCGGCGGTAAAGAACGACATGCATGTGATGTCTGCGCGAAGTTAAAGAAGTCCTGCGATGGGGGGCAGCCTTGCATCGAATGTTCCACTCGGAGGAGGCCCTGCACATATCTGCGGCTCCAGAGTAGTGGGGGACTCCCACTCAGGCAGGCCACCGATTCCAGTGTCCTGACCCCGGGGCAAATCTATCCAGAGTCGGCCCATCCAATGCCCATTCCGGAACTCTCCACATGGAGTCTTGGGCCTCAGAATTTCTATCCGGATCAAGTGGCTCGCCTGAGGGCTCAGATACTACGCAATCGTGCTTAAACAAAGGCAAACCTTGAAGTACTGGGACTTTCACAAGTGCGACAGAAACAACCATTGTGCATCAATCAACGATTTGTATATAGAAATAGCCTGAAATTTGATCGTATATGGTGCTATTCTTGTTCATTTTCATCGTGTTGTGGTGCCTGCATTACATGTCGGCAAAAGTTGAGTCTTCTGAGGCGGCTCGTCTTACTCCTCCGGCGGGATTCCCCCACCTCCACCTATCCATCATCCATCATCCATCATCCATCACCACGTCCTCTCCCTTGCAGGCAGCCGACCACCGGCTGAGCTGAGGGTCGGCCTATAAAGCGTACGTTTATCCCAGGTCTGCTTCTGTTCTTTTTCACCTTGCAGTCATCTCTCTCCACACGAACAGTTCCATAGCTTACAATCACCCGCTCACAATCATGTCTACCATACAGGAAATCCACCAGGGAGACCACTTCAACAACTGGCCCAACGTCAAAGGTGTAAGTATTCCATCCTGACGCATGCCTTGCTTTCTGATACCAACGAACACAAGTTCGATGCCAACTACGAGGAGAAAACGCCCGTTGAGCTCGATGTCGAAGGCCAGATTCCCGCCTATGCCACGGGTGTGCTCTACCGCACTGGACCAGGCAAATACAAGGTCGACACTGTCAACGGAGACACCTTTCGCGCCAGCCATTGGTTCGACGGATTCAGTGAAGCTCATCGATTCCAGCTGGTCGCTCCGGACACCACGCACCCATCAATGCGCGTCTTTTACAACTCCCGCTTCTCGACCGATAGCCTCATCGAGGAAGTGAGACAGACCGGAGATTTAATCAAAATAAGCTTCGGACAAAAGCGAGACCCATGCAAGACTGTCTATCAGAAAGTCCAGTCCGATTTTGAACCCGCTAAGCCTCCAACCCCTACCTCCGCCAACGTGGGGGTCACTCTCAGTATCAACATGCCAGGTCTTGATGCGTCTTCGACAAGCCGAGCCAGTGATCGCTGGGACACTTCTACGGGGATTCAGACCTTGCACGCCAAAACCGACTACAACGTCTTCAAGCAGCTTGACCCGGAGACCTTGGAGCCAATCAGCCTAGCCACGCAGCAAGACCTCCATCCAGACCTGGATGGACCCGAGACAGCCTCGCATGCCCGTTCCGACCCCAACACGGGGGATGTCTTCAACTACAACCTCGCAGCCAAGCCATCGCCTACCTACCGCGTCTTCCGCATTTCCGCTTCAACCGGTGAAACAACCATCCTCGCGACCTTCCCTGCCAAACCAGCCTACCTTCACTCGCTCTTCCTAACAGAAGAATACGTCATCCTCTGCGTCTGGAACGCCCATATCTCCCTCTCCGATCTAGGAAACATGAGCTTCCTCGACTCCATTCAACCATTCGACCCATCCGAGCCAGCAATCTGGTACGCCGTCGACCGCAAAACCGACAAAGGTCTCATCGCCACCTACCAAAGCCCCCCCTTCTTCTGCTTCCACACCATCAACTCCTGGCAAGAAACCACCCCAGACAACAAAACCGACATCATCGCCGAACTAGTCATGTTCCCTAACTTAGACATCCTGCACAAACTCTACTACGAGAATGCCCTATCCGATTCCCCCAGCGCCAAAGCCCTCTGCGAAGGAAGAACCTCCGCATCAAGCTCTACCATTGCCCGCTTCCGTCTCCCAGCCATCCCCTCCACACCCAACTCCTCACCCCTACCCACAATCCTAGAATCCTCCCTATGCAAATCCCTCTCCCCCGAACTCCCCACCATGAACCCAAACTACGTCACCCGCAAACACCGCTACACCTACAGCGTGGCCGACCGCGGCGAGTCCACTCTCTTCGACAGCATCATGAAACTCGACAGCGAAACCCACAAGACCCTGATCTGGGCTCACCACGCCCAGTCACCAGGCGAACCCATCTTCGTGGCAAACCCAGACGGCGAGTCCGAAGACGACGGCGTCTTGCTTAGCGTGGTCCTGAACGGGATGACCGGAAAGAGTTATCTCCTTTGTCTGGATGCTCGGAACCTCGTCGAGCTCGGCAGAGCAAGCGTCAATGGTCCGGTTGCGTTCGGGTTTCATGGTCAACATGTACCCGTGAGGGGAATTCCGACGGGGGATTACTAGTTCAACACGCGGGGCACTGTATAGATATATTTCTCCTTCTTCTCTCTCTCTCTTCATTTTCATAAGTTTTGGTTTTCGTTTTGTTTTATTATCGCACTCACTCCTTTGATATTGTACAAAATCCGCTTGGAATAATAGTATATCATTGTTTCAGTCATGGCAAGATATGCTTTGCTTTTATGGCCCGAGAATTCTTTGATCCGTTTCGGCATGTACCAACTAAGCGATACCGATCACAGCACACGAGCAATATCGGGTAGGTTAGGTACTGCGTAGCAGCTAGAAGATATTGAGACATTCGAAGTTCACTCATATATTTGTTCAACCGAGTTGGATTGTAGTAGCACATAAGCGGTCATATTACCCTATTTCCTCGATCATGAACTGAACCGAACTAAACTGTGTACATCAACCAACGAAGATCTCAACAAGGACGTCATTGCTCCATCCAGCCTTCAGACTCATCTCGTTCCAAGCCGCTTGGATATCCACAGCCAGGACATTGCTGTCATCGCCGCCTTCTTTCCACACGGTTTTGCGCGGAACAGGTTTCCCGAGAATCGTGACCATGAAGTTCTCTTCAATACTCCAGTTCCATAGATCCGAGAAATAGATTCCTACGGTCCCGAGTGCTTTCAGACTGATATCGAATCGGATGCGGCCGTTGTTTTCTAGGTAGATGTCGGAGTAGATTAGTGCGGCGGCGCCAGTCATTTTGCCGATCAGGCCTAGGACCGCCACTTTGGTTGGGCTTGTTGTTTTCATGTTGAAAGTGTGAGTAGGATAGGTAGTCAGGATCTCCCAGCCTTTCTGGGGTAATGCTACGGAAACCAGCGAGCCCGTGTCTGAGACTTGCAAGTTCTCGGTAATCATGCCGCTGGTGTGGGCGCGGATGATGTACTCGCCCTGGGAATCGTGGTGGATTCCGGGGAAGTCTAGCAAGTGGACCATGGTGGACTTCTCGGTTGTGGAGATATTAAACAGGCCCAGGATTCCGCTGCCGGTTCGAGCCCAGCCTGTGTAGGTACCCACACGGACGATATGGCCCTCGTTGTAGTCGTGGTACATGTCCATAGAGCGGCCGATCAGGCTTGGTCGGAGGATTACGGTTCCCCCGTGTACGGTCGAAGCGGTCATTTGGTCAATCAACGAGACGTCATGCTTGCCTGGCTCATCTGTGATATAGACCGGGCCTCCAGACACACAACGCGCCGCGGCATGGAACCCGGCGTAGGGGTGGCTTGTCTGAAACATGTCCCAGTCTGGAACAACGTTCAAGTACCGGGTGAGCAGCGCATTATGAGCATTGCAGAATATATGCCAGGGGTGAGATGCCTCAATGTCGGGGAAGAAGTCGTCTGAGTTCCGTAGAGGAATGGTTGGCTTATTGGTTGGAAGCTGTGAGTGGAAGATGGCCTGTGGGAACATGGACATGCAAGATATGGCCCTCGCGCTGAAGTGTCTCAACGTGGAGATGGACCAGGCATCCTGGTAGGCAGTGATAAACCTCCTCCGGTCTTCTGGATCTTTGATCAAATCCAGGAAGAACTGAGCATCCGCCTTGACGGAATCCACTCCGATCGACGCAAGGTATCTGTAGAAGTCGTCGTAGAACCGTTGGACATCATCCGGATCAATCGCCAGAATCGACCCGTTCTCGAACGCATGCGAGATAGTGCCTCCTACAGCTGGTACTTTGAGCTCGACTCTTTTGGTCTTGTACTTTTTGGCAAGATCACCCCCCGACGAGATTCCTCCCCAGTATCCGAGCATAGCATGCCACACTGCGATGTGTTCAATGTTTGGATGACTTCGCCGGATCGCTTCAATCGTTTGCTTGAAGCCCTTGGGGAAGGCATTGGGGTTTCCTTCAAACTGCCTCCAGCCCCTCTTAAACTGCGAGTCTGCTTCGTCCAGTGTCTGCCAATTGTCGTCGATGATCAGGTTGGCGATCTTGATTCCATGGGACTTGAGCGAATCAAGACCGCGAAGGATCTTGTCTTCCGTCAGGTTCTGGCCGAGCCCATTCCAGGTACAGTAGGTTAAGCCGTCGTACCACTCTGCCAACCATTGGGCCTTCACGTCCTTTTCAACCACCACGATGTCGTCCGGTGGCGGTGAAACCGGAGCTCTGATTGGTTCAGGTTTCTCCTGTTCGGCATATGGTCTTGCGAGCTTGCGTGCCTCGTATATGATTGCACTCATAGCAACCTCAAAATCCTCCGATGCAGATGCCAGAATCTGGAACTTGGACGGCTTCGTATTGTCACTGAGGGATTTGACTACTACTTCACCGTTTTGGCCCGATCCAAAGAACGTCAACACATTGTCGGTTCCAGACAATCCCAAAAGAACGACGTGAACGCCATCTGTCCGAAGAAAGGAGCACATTATCGCATCCTCAGTCAACGCAAATTTGCCTTGTCCATGCCTTGGTCCGAGCCATGGAGTCCAGATCCGTACCAAGGAAAAGTACCGCAGGACTGATACCGGCACTCCCAAAGTCAGCTCTTTGCACCCAGATTCACCTTCGCGAGCTGGATCAGCTTCTCCAGAAAGATGCCACAAATTTGACCCTGGGGCTTCGCTCTTCCTGGGCTGGATTTCAATATTTGAAGACATGCTGTCGAAATATTTCTTGAACTCCGCGGAAGTCGACTCCAGGGAGTTGAACCCCGGATTATGTGAACCAAACACCAAGACTCCGTCACTTACACTCTGATGCTGGTTCACCCACTGCCACTCGGCGTCCGGATTGATTCGATACCGAACTGTAAACTGTGCATATCCAGGGTCTGCAGGGAGAGTAATTTCCCCGGAGAAGACATGGCGGAAACATTTATATGTTTCTGCACTGCCAGTCATGAGCGGTGCCACGGAAGGCTTGGAATGCGCAAGTGAAGAAGCGGTCCATTCAGAGCTAGCGATGTTATGCCATACTTGGACATCCCACGGCTGCACGGGGAATGAGGTGCTTGATTCTAGCACCACTGTGAAAGTAATCTATCGAGTTCAGCTATCCGCGGGAGACTGGCAAAGGGAGCTACTACCTACCGTATCAGGCTCCTGGGACCCCGAGGGCTTTCCAACCCTTGGACAACAGGTTACTTGGCCCAATGGCGGATAGCACGTCACTCGAGCGAGCAAGCTCATCTGTGCTGGACGAATGAATTTGATCTGGGATTTCTTGATGTTGTTGCGATCGGGCCCGCAGATCGGCAGGGTAGATCTATGTCTTGGATCGGCTTGCATCTGGACTGGTTGGGGGGGTTATCAAGGGGGGTTGTGTAATAAAGTAGTAGGATGGCAGGAGAGAGTAGTCCATCTAAGCTCAAATTCGTAGATGGAAGAAGCTGGGGGCATTGCGGAGATGGTGGTGAGCGAAGAAGAGGTGCAGGATGAGGTGGCGATGCGGTGAGGGGAAGTACCCCCATCCTTGATTGGCTTGCTGCCCTCGTGCATGCAGTCGACATGTTGTTGGCCAACTGAACCTCCACGAGTCCATTAACCGGGACTCTACACTCATCCTTGATGCATGTCAGCATCTAGGCTTTCTATACGTCATCATCAACTATTTAATTACTAGGCCACGCTCCTATCCCCGGCCGAGGTAAATCTACCACTAGAAGGTAGAAGGCTGCTGCCAGCATTGACAATGGTACATATATTTTAACCAGCGATTCATTAAATCATATAATCTACACTTTATCCCCGGGGGTTTTCGCCTCGCTTACTCGATCTTGATGGCCAGCTTGCCAAAGTGCTTCCGAGCCCACTATTGTAATTCGTTAGCATCACGCCAATCGCCCTGTCAGAACACTACTCACCATGTACTCGTAGGCTTCCCTAGTCTGTTCAAGGGTGAAGACCTTCTCATCCACAACCGGGTGGATGTTGTTGGCCTCAATCGCCTTGACCATGTCGTTCATCATGGCCTTGCTACCAACATAAATACCCCGGACAGTACAGATGTGGCTCAGTGTATCAAGGACGTTCGGCATAGTCTTGGGGTCAACTCCTCCAACAAACCCGATGATGCTGATCACACCCTCGAACTTGACGCACTTGAAACTCTGGTTGAGGGTACCGCTGCCTCCGACCTCGACGATGTGATCGACACCAGCACCATCCGGGGTGAGGCTGCGGGCCACATCTCCCCAGTTGGGCTCAGTCTTGTAGTTGATGACGTGATCGGCTCCCAGCTCCTTCAATTTGTTCTCCTTTTCTTCGGACGAGGTCGTGGCAATGACCTTTGCGCCGGCGGCTTTGGCAAACTAGTGAGACAGTCGTATCAGTTTACTGCGCGTGTCACAAGCCCGGATGAGCACCTACCTGCAAAGCAAAAATGCTGACACCACCCGTTCCCTGCACCAACACAGTCTGGCCAGGCTGCAATGGCTTCAACCCGTACAGAGCATTCCAGCTGGTGAGAGCAGCGCACGACAATGTGCTAGACTCGAGGTAATTGAGGTTCTGTGGGCTTTTGACCAAGCCATTCTCATTGAAGACACCATACTGACGGAGGGTGCCGTCAATAACGCCACCGAGACCAGAGCTGGCAGCCTTGCCATCAATGGGGCCATACTGGTGATCCTGGTTGAACAAAGTGACGACCTTGTCACCCTTCTTGAACTGGGAAACCTTGGATCCGGCGTCAACCACCTCACCAGCACCATCGGAGCCGGGAACGACGGGGAAGCTAAGCGCAAAAGGGTATTTACCCTGCAGCCATTAAAGGATCAACTGTCAGTAAGAAGGCATGAAAGGGTGCCAATGAGTCGGGTGGAATTGGAGACGCACCTGTGGGATGATCAGGTCACGGAAGTTCAGCGAAGCAGCATGGAACTTCACCAGAACCTCGTTTTCACCGACTTTCGGGACAGGCGCATCACCAAAGGTGAGGCCATCAAAGCCGTTGTCCTTGTTCAGGACGGTCCACTGCTTCTGAGATGAGGAGCCCATTGTTCGCGTTTTCTTGTGCTGGGGGAAATACAAAAGCAATCGAGTGCATATGTTTTATGACAACAGAATCCGTTGGAAACCGCTGGGCTTGACTTTGGGTGGGGGATACATAGCTTATAGAGCAGCTCTTGAATCTTGACGTAAGTGGGCAAGCTCCACTTGAGTGACCGTACGCTTAATAAGGACCACGATTTCTAACGGCAACGAAGGTTCGGGATATGGAAACCGGATGGGAATCAACAAATCATGGCACACAAAGAGCAAGCTATTGTCTCCATGATGTTCCTTGCTGATAAATCCAGGCTGTGCCGAATTCTTGGATTCTTCCATGCGAGTGGAGGTTCATGATCTCAAGAAGCTAGAACATTTTGTATGAGCTTTTGTCTTCCACAATTATGGGTTATCGCTATTTGACGAATCATGATTGTCCATCGTGATGGCCATCCAGACAACCGTGATTGCAGGCCGGCACTGGGTATTTCTCCTGAAGTGGTGAAGAAGATGGAAGAACAAAGTGGTTGCGATGAGGCCGGTGGGCCGTGAGCCCCGCCAGGGCGAGCGGACTTTTCCTGTTTGGATTCAACTTTCTCCCTCTCGGTTGCTTGATCGGGTTAATTCCACCGAAGGAGGATCTTTGACCAAGGCGATACAATTTGTAGCATAGCTATCTAGGCATTAGCATGTATGCCAGCGGGATGCTATAGTAGTCCGAAGAAAAGATAAGTTGGGCGTACGCCTGTTCCCATGTGCCGAAGTGGGACACTACGTAGTGGACAACTGCCGTGGGGCACTTGGCCGTTGGAGGGACAACCGCTCGCCGTGGTCCGATTTTAAGGAACATAGCTTCTAGAAGACTGGAGAACTGTCTGTCAGCTTCGTCAGAGACATATGTAGATAGCAAGTGACAAGGATAAGCTGTCCTTGAAGGTCGGTCCTCCGTGCCAGGCCCAAAGAGCTTATGCACCCGTCTTCTGCCGGCTCGCATGGCCAGACGCGTGCCCCACCATCTGATAAGCCGAGTGTTCTCCGCGCGTCGGCGCCACGATTGTGTCTGCAGACCAGAGATGCTTGGTGTGTCAGGCCACTGACTTTATCCTCTCGAGAAAAAGCAAAGTAGCATTACTTAGCTCCCTTTCCCCATTTCCGATACAGTTCAAGCAATAGATGACTCGGTAACCACTCACTCGCTTTTCAAATGGCAACCCTTTTGCAGAAGTTTAATGACATCTTACGAACCGTTTCTGCGTTTTTTGCATCCAAACAATCATGTCCTGGACGGTAAAGACTGTTACTTGTCCAAATTTAAACCAGGAACCTGGACGCGTATAGGAAAACTAATGTGTCCAACTTTATCACTGTTGGTGATGGTACCATCCCTGAAACGATAGTGTGAGCGATGTGCTCCTTTGCGCGATCGGAAACATCTTGCGTGCTTGAGCAGTCCTGCTAGCACCACCCAACAAGCTAGGATCTAAAATATCCTTCTGGAGACAGTCAATGATCTGAAACATCTCTCCTATCGGACCTAAATTACGCAGCTCTTTTGCATCAAGGAGACAATCTCCTGTATCTTGGGTGCAGAAACAGTCTGATCCTGTTGTGAAGTGGGAAGTATAGACCAGGGTCCCTGGTCATTTGTTTGCCGAACTAAAGCGGGACCATCAAGTATCGCGCAATCACTCAACATGATGAGCTGACAACAAGAAAAGGTTAAGCACCGTATCATCCACCAGAATATGTGGATTCATAGGTGCAATCGTGAACGTGATTCGATGTCGCATTACGTGGACGGGATCAACCGCGGATGAGGGGTAATCTGCAATCCCCTCACTCCTGACCATGGTCCCCATCTCCTTTCTCCCGCCCTTTAAAGGCCGTGGCTGCTGGTTTCAGGCCATAATCCGCTGGTAAACTTTTCACGATATCTATATCAAAGGACTTCCAACAACATGTCTTTGGGACGCACCTTCAGACTCAACTCGGGATACGAGATCCCCGCCGTCGGTCTGGGGACATGGGTATGCCAACTGTTCGGCTTATCGCATCGCATACTGACACATCCAGCTATCCAAACCTCATGAGGTAGAGAACGCAGTCGAGGCAGCCCTTCGCGCTGGATACCGCCATATCGACGCCGCCGCAATTTACCAGAACGAATCGGAAGTAGGGAGTGGCTGGAAGAAATCAGGAGTACCTCGTGAAGAGATCTTTGTTAGTGCCTTTGTCGCATTTACTGTTTCTTGGGCATTTGACTGACAGTCTCCTTGACATTGGTTTCTAAATCACCAGCAAGCTGTGGAACACCCACCATCATCCTGAGAATGTAGAAGAGGCCGTCAACAAGACCCTCAAGGATCTCCAGACGGACTACCTCGATCTGTACTTGGTATGGTAGTACTCAACATCGAATTCAGGCACTGCTAATAAACCCAGATCCACTGGCCCGTGGCTTTTATTTACCAGAACAATTTTCAGCCTCCCCTCGACCCAGTCACAAAGCGCTTCCGGCTCGCAGATGTTCCCATCTCCGAAACATGGAAAGCACTGGAGAACCTCGTCGATTCGGGCAAGGTGCGGAGTATCGGTGTGAGCAACTTCACCCAGGACAAGATAGAAGAGCTTCTCAAGACCGCGAGGATCCCTCCGGCTGCGAACTAAATCGAGGCGCATCCATACTTGCTGCAGTCCAAGCTCACGGAGTACTTGAAGGAGAAGGTGGGCAATCCTCCGTAAGACCAATTGATCGAGATCGCTAATGGATAACGCAGAACATCCTCCCTGTCGCATATAGCCCTCTGGGCAATAATATCTTCGATCTCCCTCGGTATGTCGTCCATGTCAAGTCCTACCCACACACTAACCATGCCACAGTGTCATCGACGACCCTCAGGTCATTGAAATTGCGAAGAAGCTCAACAAAGACCCCGCTATCTTGCTGATCTCGTGGGCTGCCCAGCGCGGCACCGCCGTTTTGCCCAAGAGTGTTACCCCATCCCGAATTGAAAGTAACTTCAAAGGTACTGGACCTCTCTCCGTTACATCAAAAACCAGACAACTAACGAAACCTCAGATTTCATCATCCCCGACGCCGAGTTCGAGGCTCTGAACAAGCTTGATCGCAACACGCGATACAACTACCCTTTCCGTTGGGGAATAGGTATCTTCGGAGAGTTAGGAGCCGAAGAAGCAGAGCGACGGGCCGAAGAGTTTGCTGTGAAACTGAGAGAGGAAGCTTAGACATTACTTTCATGTAGACGCCCGGTTAAAATAAGACATCAACTGGCCAATCCATGCGCTGCGATCAAAGAAAAATAACCCCCATCATGATGAAAATAGCAATCACATAAAAAATCACAAAACAGCATCTTTTAAAGACAACAACCAAGTCGAAAGCACACACAAATACACAAAATAAAGAAAAATGTCCAAAACTCGACACACATGAGTCAAAGCATGCATGCCTGCATACATGTACAACACCGCCAACAACGCCCCGACGGAAATCCCGACCCATCAAATATTTCCTCAACCAGAAAAGCAACGCAACTGGAATAAATCTCTAACTGGAAGTTTCTCATAGCAACCTAATCCAATTCAATCCAATTTAAAATACTACCAACAAAAAACCGGAAGCAAGAAATATTCGACCCACCAAATCAATAACCCAAATGTCCTCCTCCGTCCAAGAAGGCCGAGTAACCAAGAACCATACACGTCGGAAACGCGTGCGCGGCCAAGTGCAAAAACCGAAGATACGGGCTAGTAGCTCTACCACGAGCCAACAACGTGATCAGTTTACAGTTGATTGTGATGATGAGGAACAATGTAAGTTAGACTTAATTCCATATACTACGAATAAATAAGTGGGAATGGTCAAATCCCAAACCAGACCATATTTCCAAAACCAAAAAAGAGATCAAGTGAAAAGCTAACCCCATCCCCAGACCACCATCTACTCCCACTAGTCGAACGGACCAATTTACTCGACATTGAAGAGTTCGCATCGAAATACATTCCCTCAGAATGCTTAATTTACAAGGGTCGTAATGCGGCAAGTTCTGATAAATCCCAACCCCAATACAAAATATCCATCTACGATGCATCCACCATTCCCAAAACAGATCTAAACCAATGCTTCGATCTCATTGAGGAAACGTCTTCGAATGCGTACCGGGAGTCTTCTACGGGTTGGTCCCCGACCAAGAAACGCAAGGAGATGAAACTTCCCGATATGAAGTATTTGGTTGTTTGTCGGGAGGGGTCCGAGTATGCAGAGGATGGTGTGGTCGGATTCCTGTCATTTATGGTTACGTATGAGGATGGGAAGGAGGTGATTTATTGCTATGAGGTGCATTTGGCGTCGAAGGTGCAGGGGCTGGGGCTGGGGAAACGGCTTATGCTTATGTTGTTGGAAATTGGGAGGCGAGTGGGTATGGAGAAGGCTATGTTGACGGTGTTTAGGTCGAATGGGCTGGCGCAGGGGCTTTATGAGGCTCTTGGGTTTAAGACGGATGAGTATAGTCCGCGTCCGAGGCGATTGAGGAATGGGACGGTCAAGGAGCCGGATTATAGGATTATGTCAATACAATTGGATGGTGGGCCGTATGTATGAGGGGGTTTGGGGCCATGAGGTGAGGCTTTGTTATTGTATATACTAGAATATAAGTTACACTTGTCGCACTTCTTTGCCCCGCAGCTCGGGGTTATCATGCTCCCATTCGTCTCGGAGAGCCGCGAAGATGGTGTCCGCCAACAATATCGAGAGGCCAAGACTCCATACCAGGGTAATGGCGTAGAAGAAGTTGGCATTGCCAGAGCCGGCGTAGATCCAAAGATGGTAGAACGCGGGACCCAGGAGAGTGGCGTAGAGTAGGGCGGAAATTGCAAAAAAGGTGTATCGCATCACTGGGTAGGATTAGCTTGGATCAGCACATGCACTGGCAGAGGTACTTACAAGGGAAGAGGTGGCGGTAGAGTGGAAGGAGGGCGAAGTATAAGGACGCATCAGAGATGCTAGGATAAGGCTTGAAGATGGCGAAGATTCCCAATAGAGATGTGAGCACAAACAAGGGCTGCCGGCGCAGTCGCACAGTAAGCCCACCCATGTATGCAGCTAAATGGAGCCAAAACACTCCAAGGAAGAACTCTCGGAACGAGTCAAAGATCTCAATGAAGAAGTACCACCAAAGGCCAACATTGGGGGTCAGGTCAGGGACCAGCAACTGGAAACCATATGTCGCAGAGATGAATGTGTAAAGGTCACCAATCAACAGAGTAGATATCCCAAGAAATCCTGCAATGCATGTAAGAAAGATTGCGAAGTGTCGCAGAGCGAACGATGCGACCCCGGAGGACGCCTTAGCCTTCTGAACGCGCTGATCGTAGCATAGGAGAACAAGCGGAATGAAAAGAAGCGCTGGGTATATCGACAAGTATGACGCGAAGCCTAGAGCAAGCATTGCATTCAAACTGTTTCCGCTAACGGCGCTTGAAAAGGAGTATAGAATTCCAGTTGTAGTAAACACCCCAGTTGACCGGCCTAGGCACGTTGCGACGGTGAAGGGATTGAACAGGAACCTGGCAGCGTTAGCGGCGTAGACTACCAAGTATACAGAAACCACCAAAATACCATGCTGCGATTGACACTCCATCCCATCTAATATGCTTCCGCAATGCCGAATAGAATCTCCCCGAGACCGCCTGTCCTGAATCCGAGATGGTAGCCAAAGCGTTCGCATTCACGAGATCTATTAGCGAGTAGAATACCGCAGTCGGTAGAGGGAAAGATTGAGCGTTCGGGAGGAGGGAGAATAGAGGAAGAAGTAGCGGTGCCTGTGCTTGGTCAGAAAGATCGCACAGTCGGTTGTCAAGGAATCGGCCAGCCATACCTGGTGGAAGACGCCTCCGTCGTAGGGGGAAACATTGCGCGTGTAGAGGAAAAGGCCTTCTTGAACTATACGATCCATGGTTAGTCGGTCGCCCATCCCCTACGTTCCAATCTCCAACTCACGTCGTTTGAAGCTGGTCACCGGTGTCGAGACCTCGACCCTGCCCGTCAACAAGTCGGGGAGTGAGGGGAACAGCACTAAGAGAAGAAGTCGCAGGGCCAGAGCACCGCCGAACACGGCTGCTTTTCTGTGATCTATGCCCATGCTGACTTCAACAGAGCTGTATAATCAGGGCATGCCCTTCCGGATCAAGAGTCGGTCAATGCAGCGGCCATAAGATTAGTCGAGGGGAATTCAGTTGGAGGCGGAGAGACCTCAAGCTGTCGGAGTGGCTTCACGTGCCCCGACGCCTCCGCGCATTTCCCTTTTCCGCAGCGCACGGGCCACCCCGAGCTGCTGATCCAGAAAAGTAAAGGAAAAAAACTTATCGAGATTTTTTCTGGTTATCGTATTTTCTCTAATCTTCAACCCACCAATTTTACACCGGCACCGTCGCAAAGATGGCTAAGATCAAGAAGAAGGGTATGTTTTCTTCTCTTTTTGTTGCGACAATATCAAACTGACAATTCCCTTTTCCAGGAACCTCTGGCCAGGCCAAAAACTTCATCACCAGAACCCAGGCCGTGCGCAAACTTCAGATTTCCCTCCCGGATTTCCGTCGACTATGTATCTTCAAGGGTATGCCTTTTCTGTGCTCGGATCAAGCGTTTTAGGCTCGAATGGTTCTCATAATACTGACCAAAACTTCGAAAAATAGGAATCTATCCCCGTGAGCCTCGCAACAAGAAGAAGGCCTCCAAGTCTTCCACCCCCAACACCACTTTCTACTACACGAAAGATATCCAGTTCCTTCTGCATGAGCCGCTCCTCAGGAAGTTCCGCGATCAGAAGGCGCTTGCGAAGAAGATTGCCCGGTCTCTTGGGCGTGGAGAAGTGGGAGATGCATCCCGCTTGGAGAAGAACCATGCGCCCAGACTCACCTTGGATCACATCATCAAGGAGCGCTACCCAACGTTCATTGACGCTCTCAGAGATCTCGACGATGCTTTGTCTCTGCTGTTCCTCTTCGCTAACCTCCCCTCTTCTGCTCACGTTCCTCCCAAGACCATCGCTCTCTGCCAGCGGGTCTGCCACGAGTTTCAACATTACCTGATTACCACAAACTCTCTGCGCAAGTCCTTCTTGTCGATCAAGGGTATCTACTACCAGGCGACCATCCAGGGACAGGACATCATGTGGCTTGTCCCCTACCGATTCGTGCAACGTGTGAACGGCGACGTCGATTATCGTATCATGGCCACTTTCGTCGAGTTCTACACGACTCTTCTCGGATTTGTCAACTACCGCCTCTACTCGACGCTTGGTCTCCGTTACCCCCCTAAGTTCGATACCCGGAGCGACGAAAACGGTGCTGAGTTGGCGGCTTTCACTCTGGAGGGACGCGGTGTTGGCGAAGCCCCTAAGGCTATCGAAGCAAACAAGCAGACGAACAAGTCTTCCAACCAGGAGGTCTCCAGTGAGGTCCAAGCTAAGGTAGACAAGGTCATCAAGTCGGCAGGTCTGGATAAGACGAAAGACGAACAAGTCGTGGAGTCAACTGAAGAGGCCTCTGATGCGATCGACAAGTTCGAGCCTACTGCCCCCGAGGCCGACACACTTCCCCAGCCTGACTTGAGCGGAGAGCAGGCTGGCTCTCTGTTCGCTCCTTTCGTCTTCTACGTTTCCCGTGAAGCACCCAAGGCACCCTTGGAATTTATCCTTCGGTCCTTCGGCTGCACTAGAATCGGCTGGGACACTGTCCTTGGTGACGGAGCTTTCACACACGACGAGACTGATACCCGCATCACTCACCAGATTGTCGACCGGCCTTCTTTGCCTGAGTCGTCGCTGCCGGCTGTTCCTGCTGCCTCCGCGGAGGGAGCTGCTCAGAAGGTCAGACCGGGCACTCGCATTCCCGGCAGAACCTATGTCCAGCCTCAGTGGGTGTGGGACTGCATCAACGAAGGCAAGCTTCTCCGCGCCGATCTCTACGCCCCTGGTGCCACTCTCCCTCCCCATCTGAGCCCATGGGTCAAGCCTACCAAGGGTGGCTACGACCCCCGCGCTAGCTTGGCTGAGCAGGAAGAGGAAGGCGAAGCTGAGCTGGATGAGGAAAGTGGCAGCGACGAGGAGATGGAGGACGCCACCGAGGACAAGAAGGCCGATGTCATGGAGGAGTCCGAGGCTGAGAGCGAAGATGAGGATGATATCAACGGTGGCATGGATGTTGCTGAGACTGACGAGGACGAGAGTGGTAGCGAGGAGGAGGAAGATGAGGACTTCGGTGGATTCGAAGAGGAGGCTGCTTCCGAGTCCGAAGATGAGGATGAAGCTGCCCGGACACAGCACCAGAAGGAACTCGAGGCTGAGGCTGCCGGTCTTCCTTTCTCGTCTGGCGGTGCCGCGGGTGAAGCGTCCAAGAAGAAGTCTTCGCAGGCTAAGAAGATCGCCTCGAAGAAGCGCAAGGAGGAGGAGGAACTGGAGAGACAGAAGATGATGATGAGCCGGAAGAAGCGCAAGCTGCTCGAGAAGATGATGTACTCGAACAAGAAGCAGTCCGACGAAGCTGCCAAGCTGCGGTCCAAGCGCAGAAAGCTTGAGAAGGGCGAGAAGGGTGGCCAGAAATGAACATAGGCACATAAAAGTTGGCTTTTCTGTGAGAATAGAATGATATCCTTGTTGGGATTTGGAAGCATTCCTATAACGGCGTCTTGAGTCTTTATTTCATAGCATCAGTTTCTAGAGTGTTGTCAACAAGTCTACACATCTGCTGTTTGTTCAAAATAGGCACACTTAGTGTGATAAAAGAAAAAAATATGCCAATCCCTATCAATTGAGACCTGCAGTGAAGTGCTGACCAAAAGCGCCGGATGTTGTTCAAGAGGATAGACGCTATATATCCGTAGGGATGAGTACACCAACAATCGACCATCTGATCCCACAAGCCCCCGTAATACGAATACGATGTGTAAACTTGATAGCGATCGGAGCCAAGACTTATTTCCTCCCCAAAAGTGGTATTTGATGTTTCAGAAAGCATAAGTTCGTGAAGATGGACTGATCCAAATCAGACCTGTATCAAGTCACGTGCAGTCGACTTTTTCTCCAGATCCGCAAGCATTCAATCTCTCCATCAACATTCCCAATTCATTTCTAGAAGTGCGCAAAATAATTCTAATTTGGCTCGCTGTAAGTATGCCGAACCTACAATAAGATCCGATGGCTAATTCTCCGAAGATAAGTTCATGTCCACGAGGCAAACTTTGACGAATATCGTCAACCGACAACCATCTAGATTGTCACTGTCTAGCCTAATTTACGATTTTCTTGGCTTGGCACAACTGGATATTCACTGCATGTGCTCAAAATAACCACAACTGCTATTTCACCATTTCATTGAGGCATGTCCTCACTTTCGAACAGGCATTCACCGCGCTTTAGCCCGCCACAGTCAGCGCAGCCTTATAGGTCCATTTTCGGAGGCCCTAGCAGCCAGGATGTTGCTGATTTGGCACCCTACCCAGAGCCTGGCTTTGGTGGAGGAGATGGCCAAGCAGACCTTGATATGGTCATGGAAGAGGAACCGTTGATCGAGAACGGTCTCTCCGACGCTACGTACGTCGAGAGTGATGACGGCGGATCTGCCTCAGATGGGAGTAGCTATGCATCTCGCCATCAGTCACCCGAAAAGAAGGTTCCGGATCGTATTGAGGATTTCCAACGTGAATCAGAGAGCCCATCCGAGCCTTCATATCGTCCCAATAGGTTTCGGGGGCCTGAATCTACGTGGAGAAAATTGACTGCCGAAGAGAGACAAAATGCTCAAGCTCTGGAAGATATTCGAGCTAAGGATCTTGCTGCGCATCTATACAATGCTTATGCACTCCGGGTCCGGGCTCGGGAAATAGCAAGACGGGCAACGGAGACGAACGAACAACTACACGACGAGATGGAGGCTTTTGCTCCCCCAAAGCGCTGGGCGGCGTGGCCTCTTCCTTCAGCAGAAGTACCGAGACCGGACGAGGAAATTCGGAGCAGTGTGGATGATGTTTGGACGTTGAGAATGCAGCCAGATCCTCGACCGAGTGCCGAATTGGAGGAAACTATAATGGCCATCATGCTCCAAACAGCAAAAGAGAGATTCATGGCCAGGGACTGGGAATCTAAAGCGAGACCATATACCCCACTTCGAAGAAAAAGGTCGGCGTCTCAGATTGAGACGCAAGAGGAAAGCACCGGCTGGGAGAGTGAGCGTGATGGTATGGATGAAGTCCCGTTACGTCCTGCTGTTCAGACAGATGACGACAAATCACGTCGACAACTACGTCCGCTTACTCGGAATATACTATCGCAACTCGACGATCTACTCATGGGACTTCACCGTGCCCGGAAGGGCGGAGTGGCCATGGATGACAGCTCCGCAAGTGATTGGCAAACCGACACCGAGAGCATGATCTCAGTCGGATTATCTCCCAGGAAGAGAAAAATCGCTCTCCAGAGAGAGAGGAGTCAGTCTAGAGGAAGAAAACGCACCCGACGGTCGTCCTGGAAAAGCGGTTCAAGCGATGCTCGTTCTCAGAGCACGCATGTTTTAAGCGAACCGGAATCAAGCGTACTTGCCTCTTCCCAAGCGGATTCACGCTACAGATCACGGTCGCAACATTCTTCCCGCTCACGGGGACGCTCAATCGGTAGCGATCGCCGACGGTCGGGGAGTCGTGCTCGCCTTGGGATACGAGACTGGAGTGAGGTATTGGGAGTCGCGTCCATGATAGGCCTGCCACCAGCTGTGGTGATGCGGACAGCACAGAGATGTTCGAACCTATTTGGCGAAGATATGGCATTCCAAGTCCTCAAAGAAGGGAAAGTCAACCAAGATGTACAGGATGAGGATGCGAAGATATGGAGATACGCAGAAAGCGAATGGGAGTCCGAGCCGGAGCCTGAATCCGAGGTTGAAATCTCACAACCATCTCGACCGGCAAGCAGACGGTCACGCTCTCGTGCCACTTCCACGAAGGGATCTACATCACGAGCCAACAGCACAGCACCAGAAGACGCCGGTGATGCGCCTCGACCAAAAGGCAAAGGGGACCATCGTAAGAAGGATTTGGTATGTCCTCTCCGGGCGTGTTCTCGACACAGCAAGGGCTTCTCGCGGATGTGGAATCTTAATCTACACATGAAGCGCATGCATCCGAATTATCGATCTAAAAGTCTTGATGGGCGATCTTCGACCGGCACACATGGTGAAGGAGATGTATATGACGAGTAATATTTTTATAGACAATATACTTGGGCCAGTTGCCCTTTTTCATACCTGGGAAGGAAAAACAGTTTTGTAAACTAAATGCCGATTGATGATGTTGAATATCAATATGTAATAAAAATGCAATAATACAACTCGAGATACCGGAGATCTAGCAGAGCCCGATTGGTGGAGGGCTCCGGAGCTGTCATCAAAGCCATTGCCGATTGGCTCTATCTACCGAGACCAGGGATAGCATATCGATATGGTAATCCTGATACATCACTGTATTTTGAGACGAAGTATAGACGATGGAAGGCCAAAAAGGCCATATATATCCTTCAAATAAGGCTATTTACACCGTGGAACTCCAAAACAGTAATATATACTGCTCTGCATGCCCTCAAACCGGACAGCAACCCTGAACAGGAGTGAAGGCGCCACCCGAAGCTCCGAATGACGTCTGCCCACGTGACCGGGAGCTCCCCGCTGAACGGCCACCGGTAAGATTCGCGACGCATCGCCATTGCGAGAATCCACTGCTGGCGCCGAGAATAAATAGCTGGTCTTGTCCGAGGCCCGTTGGAAACTCCTTCAGTTCTTCTGTTCTTAGCAGACCGGCAAAGTTGTGGCACAGAGACCCCAAAGCGCATCCCGGAATCCCCTTCTCACCCGCAAACCGAGGTCTCCCCGCACCGACTTCGGAAAGAACAGCGAAAGAGCAGCTGAAGATCTGCTCGTCCGCCAATTGCGATTGTTGGGACGATTCGCTTAGCTGCGACTAAATTCAATATATATTTAAGTCATGGATAGGCTTGCTCGTCCAGTCTCCCGACAGCTGTTGAGACCGCGCCTTCGTTATCCCTTCTCCGTTCCTCCTCCCATCTACGCTAAACGCCTTTACACCATGGGTTACACCGTCCCTCCGGTATGTGCTCATGTCATATTTCAAGCCCAGGCAAGCTAATTGCTAAACTCGATCACCATCACAGCTTAAGGACAAGTCCCTCTTCATCCAGAAGGCGTACGTCAATGGCGAGTGGGTAGACGCTCAATCCGGGAAGACCTTTGAAGTCCACGGTAGGCCAAACACCCTTACGACCCAACTCCAGGATCGACTACTCATCACAGAACTCTCTCTATAGACCCTGCATCCGGAAAACTCATCGGCACATGCCCCGAATTCACCGCTGCCGACACCGACAAGGCCATTCAGGCCGCCCAAGAGGCATTCCCCAAGTTCCGCACAACGCTGGCCCGCGAGCGCGCCCGCATGCTGCGCAGATGGTACCAGCTCATGATCGACAACGCAGAGGACCTGGCCACCCTGATAACCTGGGAGAACGGGAAGCCCCTCGCTGACGCCAAGGGCGAGGTGAACTATGCCGCCAGCTTCTTCGAATGGTTCAGCGAAGAAGCCCCCCGTATCTACGGTGACACAATTCCGTCCTCCGTGGCCGGTAACCGGGTCATCACCCTCAAGCAGCCCGTCGGTGTCTGCGGTCTTATCACACCATGGAACTTCCCCGCTGCCATGATCACTAGAAAGATCGGTCCCGCCCTGGCGGCTGGTTGCACCGTCGTTGCCAAGTCCCCTGGTGAGACGCCCTTCACCGCGAATGCCCTCGCCGAGCTGGCCCACCGCGCCGGTATCCCCAAGGGTGTCGTCAACATCGTCACCGCGGCACAGAACACCCCCGAGGTCGGCGAAGCCATCACTACCCACCCAGAGGTTCGGAAGGTCTCTTTCACCGGCTCCACCAACGTCGGCAAGCTTCTTATGAAGCAGGCCTCTTCCACCATCAAGAAGGTCTCTTGGGAGCTGGGTGGCAACGCGCCTTTCATTGTCTTCGACGACGTTGAGGACCTTGATGCCGCCGTTGCAGGTGCTATCGCCTCCAAGTTCCGTAGCTCTGGCCAGACCTGCGTCTGCGCGAACCGGATCTACGTGCAGCGCGGCGTGTACGACGAATTCGTCAAGCGCTTCGTGGCCAAGGTCAACGACTTCAAGCTCGGTGCGGGTTTCGAAGAGGGCGTCACCCACGGCCCTGTCATCCACAACCGCGCCGTCGACAAGGTCGATGAACATGTCCGTGACGCTGTGTCCAAGGGCGCCAAGGTCCTTGCTGGTGGCCAGAAGGCTCCTCACCTCGGCCCTAACTTCTACGATCCCACCGTCCTCGCCGAAATGAGCAAGGACATGCTGATCGCCTCCGAAGAAACCTTCGGTCCTGTGGCCGGTCTCTTCCCCTTCGAGACCGAGAAGGAGGTCGTCAATCTTGCCAACCGCGCTGAGGTCGGTCTGGCCGGATACTTCTTCAGTGGTAACGTCAAGCGCATTTTCCGCGTTGCGGAGGCTCTGGAAGTCGGTATGGTTGGTGTCAACACGGGTCTTATCAGTGACGTTGCTTCTCCGTACGTACTCTCTCCTCCAACTTAGACCTACTCAAGTTTTAGTACTAACAAGCTACACAGATTCGGCGGTGTCAAGCAGAGCGGCTTCGGTCGGGAGGGAAGCAAGTACGGTATCGATGAGTTCTTGACGATCAAGAGTGTGACTTTCGGTGGAATTGAGCCTCTACAGTAAAAGGCCTTTGCACAAATTACGGTTTTATATGATAGGATAGATTGGTCGGATACTTTTTTTTTGGTTTATTATGGGATATGGGAAACGGGGTTATGTTACATTATGCTACCGGCTTTACTTACGGCGCTGCTTCTTATTCTGATGATCCTTCTTTCCTTTCTTTCCCTTCTTCTTCTTCTCCTTAAGGCCGGACTTGTCACCCTCACGCTTCTTGCGCTTCTTGCCCTTCGCCTCTTCCTGCACTCCATAGTCACCCACAAAACCGGCATCCTCTGCGTACAAGCCGGCTACCATCATCAAAGTCTGCCCCACTGTCGACAGTCCTACAGCAGCCGCCTCAAACGAAGCACCGGCCGTGTTCATCAGGCGATAGATTCGCTCGGCCTGCTGGACATCAACTGACGACTGCTGGACGACTTGCTGTTCCTTCTGGCCGCTTGCATTTCGCTTCTTGCTGCTGGACTTATTCCCCGACGGACCTTTCCTCTCACTAGCCCCCTGCTCATTATCCCTCCTCCCCCTCATATGCGCAATCCTAACACTCTTCTCTCGCTTCCCGGCTTTATCTTCGCGATTATTAACTAAAGACATCCATCAGCATCATCAAACCCCCCTTCAGGTCTCCACAAGTCTAACACTTACCATGATACTCACACCGGAACCCATTGCTATTGAAATGACAATTCGCACATTCTTTTCGCCAAAAGTCGTCCGACTGTACACACTCGGCGAATGGCCCGCGATTGTTGGCGCAGCACTTGCACGGAACCTCCGCAACAGGACCGACGCATTGAAACATCACCGCTTCGCGGTTCTGCCGGGGTTCGAGATTCAGACTCATATTTCGACTATATTTTCGAATTTTTCGCAGAACTGGTTCCCGCACAACGGGCATGGCCTTCGCAACTCTCATGTGCGAACTGGGGTTGCGGAGGCTTGTTAGGTCCATTGCTATGGCCGAGGGAATCGTGTATTCGTCGGTTGTTGGCGGGGAGGGGGAGGGGGAGGGAGAGAAAGAGATAGATGGAGAGGGAGGGAGAGAGAGAGAGAGAGAGGAAGACGGAGAGAGAGAGGGAGAGGGAGAGGGGGGAATCGGTAAGGCAGGCAGAAGATTGTTGGTGGCCATTGTAGGAAGAAGTTGTTGATGGGGATTGATTTGAGATATGTTAACAAAACGACAACAACGATATTAGAGAAAGGATGTATCTCGGAGGATGATGAGTAATCGTTGTAAATGAAGATGAAGTGGAAATCCGTGGCTTATATACTAATTCTCAGTGTTACTGTCCTGCAGTGTTGGTCAACAGGTGTTCGATATATGTGTGTTCAACGGTAAGTATATGTGTAATTTACTTCCATTGAATCGGAACATCCCAGTACTCTCCCTCCTCATCTACTCAAATGGAGGGAGGCTATACGACTAGTTGTGTTATGTTATGGAGCTAGAGCAGACCACTCTTCCTTCCTTCGAAATCCAAGTTCACCATTGACACACCCTAACCTATCCAACACCCCTAAGCCAACCCATTACACCTACTCCCATTACGATAGTTATCCTTCGTCGAGGTGGTATAATTCCACCAGAAGTTCAAATACTGCGGTTCTTCAGCCGGAACCTCACACTCGGATACAAAAGAAGGCAACCCCCGCACAAACTCCGTATAGTTGGCCAAGGGACATGAATACCCGGGACCATCCTGGCATTCCTGTAGAGGTACAACGGCTTCGTTAAGCACGAGTCGGACGAAGGAGCCAGCAGGTGCGAAGGCGGAGTCGGTGCAGTTTAGGCGCTCGATGGTGAGGCGGCCGCCCATGGGAACGATGTCTTCGATTTTCCAGGGGGAGTTGAAGGCTACGCGGTCCGTGGGGAGGTCGGTGGGTGGGGTAGCGATGCCGAGGGCGGTGATTATGGGGGTTATGTTGCTGTCGTGGGCACTAGGGAAGGAGGAGGAGGTTAGGGGTTGAGAGGTAGAGGGGGGAGGAGGGGTTCGGTACAAGTTGAAGAAGAGAGAGTTGGATGAAGGGCCTTGGTTGAGGAGGGATAGGGTGGCGTTGACGTAGAGGGCGCCGACGGCACGCATGTAGGAGTTTCCGGGGCTGGATGGGTTGGATGACATGTTAGAGTGGGTGTGGAGGAGATGGGGAGGGAGGGTACCCTGAGCAGTAGTAGAAGTTGATGTTCCAAATGTGTGAGAAACTGATCCATTCGTCGGTGGTGAATACGTTGATCCAGTCTGATGAAGAGCGCGTGTTTAGCTCGTAGGCCGTCATTACTGCTGATTGTTAGAAGATAAAGGAGGTAATCCGGATGTTGGAGATGTACGCATTAGTGAAACCACATCTGTCCAGTTGAGGTTCAAGCCCTGATACTGAGCATTCAGTCGGTCTGCAGCTGCATCGAATTGTGGAAGGTAGTATGGCATGCTGTTGCAGATATTCTGTGCGTTGTCGTCTTGCTTGTGGCATGTAGGAGTCAGACTATCTGCGCCTTGACTGCTAGATTCAGAGATGATATTGAGCGCTGCTTTGGTCGAGTAGCTGTCATTACCGACAAATCCTTCTCCAAATTTCTGGGCAGTCTCGATGACTCTTTGGAAGTCGGCAGTGAATATCGGGAGAACGGACTCTCCGTCCCAGAGGTGTCCGTAGCGTTGGCGATATTCCTTGCCATGATTGTAGGCGTCTGTTAACCCTGCATAGGGACCTGTCCAGGTCTCTGCCTCGTAGCAGTCGGAGGGCACGAAGTAGGTCCAGTTCTTCAGGAAGGCTAGATCTCCGCTATAATTTCCTGCGATGGTGTTGTTGACCTTCTTTAGAGCCTGTTCGATGGAAGTTCCTTCCCCTGATGCGGGATATCGTTCTCCATGTCTTTTGATCATAATGACCTGATCAACGGAGCATTGCGCAGGGGTGTCGCGACTGACCCCGTAAGATACATGGTCCACATAAGGACCACGGACTCCGTCATATTTGAGGAAATTCTCCCCGTCGAACACTTTCTGGGAGATGAGTGAACTGGAGAAGATGGATGAGTTGGCTACTGCAGTGACTGCTGGGATGGACCACAGAAAAACGATTCCGACCCATAATCGCGTCATGTCGATGGTGCCGGTCGAGGATTGAGAGCAAACTATGCTTGGGGGTCTGTTGTTCAGGATTGAGCATGCACGTATATGCGCTTTCTAGATCTTCGGTATGCAGGGCAAAAGATGACTTCATTCAGGCATGCAAGAAGGGGCCTGTGGGCAATCAGACGATCGGAGGCATGTCGTAAATAACTTTTAAATAGTATGGCCAAGTCTAGGACACCCCCCTTGCATGCTGCCACGGGAATAACGCAATCCTGCGGAGTGTACTCCGTACCGCTCAGTGACTTGAACAGATTGGAGGGGCTCTTACCCTGATTAAGACCTGGTGCGAGGATGCAACAAGAACGGAGCGTAGAAAGATCCAGCCTGGGGGTGTCGCGTGAGGAACCCCGCTCGTCCGAAATGCAATTGCCCCCTCAGATCGACACCCAGAAAAGGTCCAGTCGGGAAGAGGCAGCCAAAGAAAAAGACAATTCCAATGTATAGACACAATTAATGTACAGACAATGCAACAAAGCGCCTAACCAACCAGTTGGTCGTATCCCATAGCAAATGCGCGATTTTCCCAGTGTCGAGACCCCGTAGCCGTATACCCACCCAACATCTATGCTTTCACTATCACCGTGGCGATATCATGTAGTGGGATTGGTCTCCTCGGTGTCGGCTTGATGTTCAAGGCAAGCAAATCCCGTTTGAAGGTACGCTCATTCTCTCATGCTCTTGCTGTCGTCCCCACATCTATTTCCCTTGGCGCTGCTTGTGCTTCGGGTTCTTGGAGCTATTGAGCACATATGTCAGCCATCATGCCGTAATCAACCTGCAGCTCATATCGATGTAACCTTACCAGATGATGTAGACACGGTTCTTTCTCCGCACAGGCTGTAGTTCCCGGTTGGTTAGCCTCACCCCACACCAAGCGAAGGCAGGTCTCTTCAGACGCCAATTTCTCCAATCCTGGGAAAAAGGCCTATCCAGAGTATCATACCTTGCACCCCTCACAAAGCCGCTTAACCGATGAGCGCGTCTTCATCCCCCGGACCTGCTCAACCTGTCTCAATGTTGACCCCACGCTAGCGACACCCACATTGCCGGTCTGCTTTCCGGAGCGCAAAAGACGAAGGCCATTGCCGAGGGAGAGCCTGGCGATTTGCGAAAAGGGGCGCGAAACCAGAGCGGCGGACCGGCGAGAGAAGGAGGGGAGAATTTGGCGGAGGGCACCGGTCGAGGCCCCAAGGACGGAACGGAAAGACACCATGTTGTCGGATTGCGGATAGACAATCCTTCTAGAGCCGCCGAAAGGAATGCAAGAAGACAGAAAAGCTCGAGAAATGTAGACTCGAGACCGCCGAGATGCTCTATCTCGATCGATTGTTCGGAAACCCTTCGGAGCAAATGCTGGCCGGAGTTTCTGTACCGCCGGAATCCGAGCTCCCAAGGTTGCCTGCCCTTGATTGGTGGATTCATTGGCCAATCATGCAGCACTCACAGAACCAGAGCATCTATACAGTATGCGAAAGAGCGAGACATCTGCTCACAGTACAGATAAACACTTAAGAATGTTTAATATGTAATTTATAAAGTAGTAATTTTAAGGTGTCAATATCATGCTGCATTAAGATATATACGAACAAAAGTTCCTAACGTAGGTACACAGATCTATCATTCCTATGCCCAACAAACGCCTAAACACTTCCACTTGAGATCCATCAACGGCCCACACTAAGTTTTCTAGAAAATCTAACAATAACAAAAACGAACAGAAAGACATGGCGCATTTCCGCTAACGAAGAAAGGTCGTGTAGGTCGGGGAGTCGGTATGTTCGGTGAAAGGGTAGGCCAGGTCGCTAAGGAAAGCTTCCAGGTCCGACTTCTCGTCTTCAGGGCACTGGATTCCTGCGAGAACCTTTCCAACATCGCCGCCGTAGTTCCTGTAGTGAAACAAGGAGATGTTCTGGTTAGGACGAAGAGTCGTCAAGAACTTGGCGAGAGCACCGGGGCGCTCAGGGAACTCGAACATGAATAACCGCTCGTCAGCAACGTTGCTGCGACCACCGACCAGGAAGCGTACATGCCTCTTAGCGAGCTCGTCATCACTCAGATCCTTTGCATCCATTCCACCTCTCGTCAATTGGGCGATAATCTTGGCCAAATCATCCCGGCCAGTCGAGGCGGACAAGGAGATGCCCATCAGAACGTCGGCGGACGAGTCATGAGCATAACGATAGCTGAAGGCCGTAACTGCATGAGGAAGAACAACCTCGACGAGCTTGGCAAAAGCGCCCGGCTTCTCGGGGATCCTGACGCTCAGGAGCGCCTCTTTCCGCTCTCCCAGGGCAGCGCGCTCGGCGACAAAACGAAGACGGTCAAAGTCCATGTTGGCTCCGGAGGCGATAGCGCACAGCTCCCTATTCGTGTCGGGGCTGGGGTTCATGGCGACATACTTCTTAAGACCGGCCAGAGCCAGGGCACCTGCCGGTTCGATGATAGACCGTGTATCTTCGAACGCATCCTTGATGGCGGCACACGTCTCATCAGTCGTGACCTGAATGACTTCATCGATCACTTCACGTGCCACCCGGTAGTTCTCTTCTCCAACAGTCTTGACAGCAGCACCGTCGGCGAAAAGTCCCACATCCTTGAGGAACACGCGCGAGCCAAGGTCGAGAGACTGGGCCATCGCATTGGCATCCCGAGCCTCCACACCAATGACTTTCACATGCGGTGCGATCCGCTTGAGATAAACGCCAATGCCAGCAATAAGGCCTCCACCACCGACGGCACAGAAGATAGCCTCGAGCTTCTGTAAGTTGGCCTGGCGCAATATCTCCATGCCAATGGTTCCCTGACCGGCGATCACGTAGGGGTCATCGAAAGGCGGGATCATGGTAAGTCCATGCTGCTGCTGCAACCGAACCGCTTCTTCCTTGGCTGCATCGAAGTCATCTCCGTGGAGGACCACGCTACCACCCAGGCGCGCGACATTCAGATGCTTGATAGCCGGGGTGCCCGAAGGCATGACGATAGTGGCGGGGATCTTCAGTTTGCGAGCCGAGTATGCAACGCCCTGCGCATGGTTTCCTTTTTGATCTGTATTAGCCGATCGGTCACCATGACCAGTACACGGACGCCCACCCACCTGCTGAGCATGCAATGACTCCTTTCCACCGCTGCTCGTGAGTCAGATGCGCCATCTTGTTGTAGGCTCCACGGAGCTTGAAACTGAACACGGGGAGAAGGTCCTCTCTCTTCAAAAGCACACGACACTCCAGGCGATTGCTGAGGTTGACTGCATGATGAAGCGGGGTCTCGTCGATAATATCGTAGACACGGGACGTCAGGATCAGCCGGAGGTACTATTATACAGGAATTATATGAGCATTGAGGTCCAATACAAAGTAGATAGTCACAAAAGTCTCACGTCTGGGGTTCCATTGGGAAGCAGAAAGGCGTCAGGGATGCCAAAGTCAGTTGTCGATCGCTCCTGTCCATCCTGCTTTTCCGAAGTAGGAGACGGAGGCGAACTCTCAGTAAGAGTCAGATTGCTCAGCTTTGCAGGGAGGGGAGTCGGAACGCCATTCTCAGCGACTTCGCCCGGCATGATGGCGTCTTCGTAGAATTGACTTGAGGGGTTGATTGCGATAAGAACAAAGACAAAGTCCAGAATCCGGCGGAATTCCGTGAGTCAACCAAGTAAAAAAACGGCCGGTGGCACTGGCCGTCAAACAACGTATTCCGCGGGGACAAAATTCCGTGATCGGAGCGGGAAAGTTTATGTCATCAACCCTGGACCTGAGCCCTAAACAATGTATTTTGTTGGGGGAAAAGAGAAGCTGGAGATACGAGGCAATTGGGAAAAGACGCGCATTAAGGACTTCCAAAGTTATTTACAATAGCGAGCTATCCCACCATTAGGCCCCATGTGCATTCCGCGTGAGCGGGAACGGATCGCCTTTATCGCCAGGCATTGTGAACTTACATACCCCGTACCCATACTGCCATGGATGGCCGAGGTGGGCCTGGATGAATCGCAACTTGCAAGGGCTGTTACGTACATTCAGATCCTTGACCAATGAACGTGAGCCTTAAATGATGACCGGTTGATGCAGACCCCTTTCTGGTTCTTTCAAGGTCGGGAAAGTAACAACCAAATTCTATAGATACAAGTCGATGTGTACCTGCTCTAAAGTTGTAGTCGAAAGTCAAAAAAAGGAGGGATGAAAAGAGAGTTTGTTCCCGTCGATCCGCAACTACTTATTTGAGGCAGCACATTGACCCAGAATTGACTTGGCTTTAAGTGAAATAGCCTCTGTTGAGGCACTTAGTCAAGTACCTTCTCGGAACCTTTCCCCAGCGTTCATTATTGACCGATATGCCGCCTTTTGAAGATCGACCCTTGCTAGAAAGACAATGAAATATGCGGTATTTTCTAGACTTACGGAGTACCGGGCAGACTATCGGACGATCTCTGTATGGTATGATCGGAGGGTCAAGGCTGGTATAGTGCCTTACGTTCCTGTTATGTAATGTAATGTACCGAATAGTACGAAAATTATCTCCGCGGGTTCCTTCCGACGTCATGTCCCTCCAAGTTTACGCGCATTGCATTTACTTTTGTTGAGCCGGGCAAACATCAAAAAGGTCGGCAGTCATATGAAGCTCAAGTCCTTTTACCCATTAAAGCGCTACTTGGCTAACGCTTAGCAGATTTGATTGACTCCTACTCCTGCGGCTCCAAACCTTTCACCCAATTGCCACTTCGAATCGCAGCTTTTCCTGTGACAGTCAAGATGAGCGATCCTCTCCCATCATCGTTCGAAGAACATCCGTACGTTTATGGTGTCATTTGCGCAGATCACGAGATTACACTGTCGGAAGTATCTAACAAGCTCGCATCTCCAGTCAATTCCAGGAGGAAACTTCGCTCCAAAAGTTTCGCAGACGACTCAAGGAAGAGCCTCTGATCCCACTAGGTAGGTTATTGAAGCTTGGATTCGCCCTCCCACCAACCTGCTTTAGCTAACTCTAATCAACTATAGGATGTGCTGCCACTTCCTACGCCCTTTACCGGGCCTACCGGTCGATGAAGGTCGGCGACTCCGTTGAAATGAATAAGATGTTCCGTGCCCGTATCTACGGCCAGTTTTTCACCCTTATCGCCGTGGTTGCCGGAGGCATGTATTACAGAACCGAGCGCACACAACGGAGGGAATTCGAGCAGATGGTGGAGGCACGCAAGAGCCAGGAAAAGCGGGACGCTTGGCTGCGAGAGTTGGAGATTCGGGATACGGAAGACCGGGGTTGGCGGGAGCGTCATGCGGCTATTGAGGCCGCGGCCAACGAAGCTGCCCAACCCAAGAAACCGGTCCCAGAACAGGATGCGGCTCGGTCTGCTATTGAGCCCTCTGAGCAGAAGTCAATTGGAGTATTGAGTGCCGTGAAGGATTTGCTGTCGAGACAGAAGTAAGGCTGGCAAAAGCTGGCATGGTGAAGCTGTATCTCTTACTTGATTCTCATATTGATCTGGGTATCATATTGTACATATATATGCATTCGATTTTCGTCAAAATGACACTCTGTATCTTACCCTCTTGTTCTCGGAAGTTTTGAATCCCCGGCTCCTTGATTCATAATTGATGCTCGAGACTTTCGAGTATGGGATCTTGTCGGTCTCAGTGAGGCCATGCATTTTAGCCTACGACCTGCTCATCGACGTAGCGCTTCATCATCTCAAACTCAGACTTTCCAGTCTATAAAATGTCAGACATTGCTTATTCAATGAGAACCAGCGATCATCATACTGAGATTAGATACCGTATATGTTGCTGCGGGAAGCTATTAGTATAATTTTAGGCCTAGAGCACTGACGCAAAGCTTACCAGATCTGTAATATTTCTATTGCGCTCAAACTCACGTCGAGCATAACTGTGTAATTCGTCCCTGGTCGACGAACTTGGTATCTCTTTAATCCAATTAGTATACGAGGCACATCTATATTGCGCACAAACCACGACTAACTATTCAGTGCTCGAGTTATCTCCCGCCATAGTGAGATGACACGTTGTCTTTGGATGAACTATCAATTCGTCAGTATATGGAATTTGACTGGTGGTAGAGATAATCCACATGATCAAGGCTAATGGTTGGCTTTTTGAGCTTCGACGGCCGGCTGCGGGATACGGAAGCCAGCAAGTTTAGGGACGATCGCATCTGGCTGGAGAATTATGATGTACACCACTGGTCGTCGAACAATGTTGCTGAGGGATATCAATGTAACCCTTATCCTATCGCAATCTCTTGGAAACGATCATGCAACAGTGGCGGAGAATAAGGCGGTCAAGGAAACTGCCATGCGGTACGGCTATGAAATATTTCAGCGAAGTTTGTAATTACAATACACAATTTATGTCACCGTCCCGTACCTGATGGTCTAGAGCACGGGGTCCGACTCCGGGATAGACAACGCCTCCAGACTGACATGCTCTACTGTAAGAGGGCAATAATATAGAGGTATGAGTAAAGACAGCAATATGTCATACAATACCGCTCGGTGACTCGACAGACTACATCCCGACGAAAACAAGTCAAAGAGCATCGCCTGCATAGAGTCCGAGACGGCGGAGGCCAATCATACCTGGTATATCTCACGTGACCGCGTGCCTGGCTTCCCCGAACTTTTTTCGGAGCCGCAGAAAAAAGATCGCGACGCTTGGGGATCCAAAGAGCGTCAACATTCGATTGAGCCTCGGTGTGCACGGAGATCATCATGAGGACCCCTTCTCTCGCGCGGTTGCCATACCGTGCCGTCTCTGGCCTGACCAGGTCTTCTGTCCGTCTTCAGTCCCAGAACTTCCTGGCTCGGCGATGCGCTTCGACGGCTGCTCTCCGTACTGTTGCTCCGGCTTATCAGTCTATCCTGAGCAGCCGCTCCCAGCAGAGGAGAAACGCTTCTGCTACTGCCGCTGCTGTGTAAGCATTCTCTGTCGCTTTGTTTTCACTCGCTTTGCCCTTGTCTTGCCATTCATCTATAGTTGATGCTCGATTGCTGATTGCTGTATGTAAATAACTATAGCCTTGAGGCTGCCGCCGCCACCCCCGACTCCCTATCCCAGGAGGCCATCATTGAGAACCTTGATCCTGTTGAAGCTGCGCGTCTTGACAAAGTCCGGAACATTGGTATTGCTGTAAGGCTCATGGTGGATCAGGCGTGGTTGTAGAACTAGCATCTAATATTTGTTTTAGGCGCACATCGACAGTGGTAAGACCACATGTACCGAGCGAGTACTCTTCTATACCGGACGTATCAAGGCAATCCATGAAGTCCGCGGTCGTGATTCAGTTGGTGCGAAGATGGACTCCATGGACTTGGAGCGTGAAAAGGGTATCACCATTCAGTCCGCTGCTACTTTCTGTGACTGGGTGAAGAAGGACGCGGAGGGCAAGGATCAGAAATATCACCTTAACCTGATCGATACTCCGGGACACATTGACTTCACCATCGAAGTCGAGAGAGCGCTGCGCGTTCTGGATGGTGCTGTCATGATCCTGTGTGCTGTTTCTGGTGTTCAGTCTCAGACGATCACGGTTGACCGGCAAATGAGACGTTACAACGTCCCTAGAATCTCCTTCGTCAACAAGATGGACCGTATGGGTGCCAACCCCTTCAAGGCTGTTGACCAGATCAACAACAAGCTCAAGATTCCGGCTGCTGCTGTTCAAGTACCCATCGGTGCAGAGGACGAATTCGAGGGTGTTGTCGATTTGCTTCGCATGAAGGCGGTGTACAACCGTGGGCAGAGTGGTGAGGAGATCTTCGAGACAGACGAGATCCCTGACAAGGTCAAGGATGTGGTGGAAGAGAGAAAGCGAATGCTCATCGAGACCCTCGCCGACGTTGATGACGAGATCGCCGAACTCTTCCTCAGCGAGATTGAGCCTACCGAACAGCAACTGAGACAAGCCATTCGCCGGGCAACTATCGGCCTGAAGTTCACCCCTGTCTTTATGGGATCCGCACTGGCAAACAAGTCTGTTCAGCCGATGCTGGATGGTGTTATTGACTACCTTCCCAACCCAGCCGAGGTGCAGAACCTCGCTCTTGACAAGAAGCGCAAGGAGGCTCCCGTGAAGCTGGTTTCCTACAACTCCTTGCCTATGGTCGGTCTTGCTTTTAAGTTGGAAGAGAGCAACTTCGGCCAGTTGACCTACATCCGCGTGTACCAAGGTACTCTCCGCAAGGGTTCGTTCGTCTACAATGCCCGCAACGACAAGAAGGTCAAGATTCCTCGCATTGTTCGGATGCACTCCAATGAGATGGAGGAAGTCAGCGAGGTCGGAGCTGGCGAGATCTGCGCCGTGTTCGGTGTGGAATGTGCTTCCGGTGACACCTTCACTGATGGACAGCTCGGATACACCATGTCCTCTATGTTCGTCCCCGAACCCGTCATTTCCTTGTCCATCAAGCCCAAGAACAACAAGGATGGTGCCAACTTCTCAAAGGCTATGGCCCGTTTCCAGCGTGAGGACCCAACCTTCCGGGTGACCTTTGATGCGGAGAGTGAGCAAACTCTCATTTCTGGAATGGGTGAATTGCACCTTGAGATTTATATCGAGCGTATGCGTCGTGAGTACCGCGTCGACTGTGAGACTGGTCCGCCTCAGGTCGCCTACCGTGAGACGATTGGCGAGCGCGTCGAGTTCGACCATCTGCTCAAGAAACAATCGGGTGGTCCTGGTGACTATGCTCGTGTCGTTGGTTGGATGGAGCCGACTGGAAGCCTTACCGAGAACCACTTCGAGGAACAGATTGTTGGAGGAAGTATTTCGGAGAAGTTCCTCTTCGCTTGTGAAAAGGGTTTCCACATGTCTTGTGACAAGGGTCCTCTTGTTGGACACAAGGTCCTTGGTACCCGAATGGTTATCAATGATGGTGCTACCCACATGACTGATTCGTCCGAAATGGCCTTCAAGATTGCCACCCAGCAGGCTTTCCGCAAGGCTTTCAAGGAGAGCAACCCCTCTATCCTTGAGCCTATCATGAAGACCGTTGTGACGGCCCCCGCTGAGTTCCAGGGTGACGTTATCGCCCTCTTGAACAAGCGTAATGCTACGATCAACGACTCTGAGGTCGGCGTGGATGAGTTTACTGTGTTTGCCGACTGCAGTCTAAACGGCATGTTTGGTATCAGTTCTCAACTGCGTGCGGCTACTCAGGGTAAGGGTGAATACACCATGGAGTTCAGCCACTACGAGAAGGCACCTCCGCACCTACAGTAAGTTCTTCTCTCTATTGCCCTCTGTAACACAAGATCGATGCTAATTCAACACTCCAATTGTAGGAAGGACCTTATCGCGAAGTACCTGAAGGCCCAAGCCGACAGGCACAAGAAATAAGCTTGTCGCAACCCTGCAAATCAACGCATGGAATGACTTCGTGAAGGCTGACCCACTTCCTGAAGCTACGCTACGTCAGTGAACGCAGTTCAACGGGATATCTCATTACGCCTCCTCTCGGGACCTTGAACATACCATCCCCCACCCGTGCCCTATTCCCCCGCCTACCTCTTTCCCTTCTCGGCGTGTATTTCACTACGAAGACTATGTTTTCATTTATGTTAAGATAATTTGGCGCCATGTATTATTTATCAAGCAATATAGACGGGCCCTGTGGGCATTGAAAAGCTTCAGTACCACTGGGCCGGGTGGGTAGGGTACCTTCGGCCGTCTATCCCCGACAAAAGCGAGGCCGGTTTCAGACTGTACATATTGGACCATTTTGGTCGTTATCATCTCCTCTCATACATTTAAATTAGCACAAACTGAGATTATGTCTCGACTATCATCTCCTGATAAATACAAATGCAAATAATGCTCCAATGACCCATATCATAACCAATATCTATTAAATCCCAGGACCTTGACCCATCTGTAAAACATCAACTTGGAAACACAAAGCTCTACAAACACTTCATCCCACTATGCAGAATAAAGAACAATTCTTCCGCTTTCTCATGCGATCTATGATATCTCTAGATCTTCACCCACTAGCACCCATATACAAGACATTCAGTGAACCAGACCCCCACACCCCCCACACACCATATCAGGAACATACACATATCGTCATTCACTGCGGAAAGAAAGCCGAAAGCTCTAGAACATCTCACACGTGGGTTTAGTCTAGAAGGCCACGTCGACGCGTCTCCAAGCGCCTTCTTGATTGGTCTGCCCTACAAGTGGATTTTCGCGATTCCTTTAACATCTCTCCTCTTTCTAGGTTTCTATTGGTTGGAGTGTGAGTCATGGTTTAGCCTGGCCGTCCACGTGGATTCAGCTTGTACTAGGTACGTCAGGTAAGGGTAATGCCGAGGTCATTCACTTCTCAAAGGCCCTCAAGACGGAAAGAGCGGCGACGGAGAAGGTCGCCACGCGATTGTGGCCTGAGTCAACTATCGTTAGCATGTTGTTGTTCTCTACGTTGAGGCTTTGTTGCTTGACGTACCACCATAGCTAACACGCTCCCACCGGACACGCTTTACAACTGCAGCGTCCTTCTTCGATTGGTTCTCCCAGACCTGTATCTCGTTGGGCCCGTTGTGGTCCTTCTTCGAATGAATCATCTTTCCAGGGGTGTCCTGCATGTTCTCGCCTGTGGCGGCGGCCCAAACACGACGGCCTTCCTGCCAGGGGATCTCCACATCATTTGCCGCGTGGATGATGAAGAGGTCCAGACCCTTGTCCGTATAAGCGGGGTTGGGGTCGTCCTTGACTGTGGTGTTGACTCCGGACAGACGTGCGACTCGTGCAGCGGTGTCCCAGCGATCGACGATGTGGCTTTTGGCCCAGTTCTGCAAGCGAGGGTAGGCAGTCAGTGGAGAGAGCATTGGGGGTGTGATTCCCTTCATGCTGTAGGTGTCGATGAGACTTGGAACATTGCTGAAGCATGCTAGGAGGATGACGCCCGCGAAGGGCTCCGGGTCTTTCAGTGCTGGTTGTATAGCGGTGGGATCTGGAGAACCGAATGCGAAACGCTCTGCGACTGCGGCACTGACGGCAGTTCCTAGACTCTGGCCCATGATTACAATACGTGAGGGGGGTATGTGCAATGGGCCGGAGGTGAGGTAATTGAGTAGGGAAACTCCATCGGTGATTAAGCCCTCTTCTGTGGGTGTACCGGTCGAAAGACCGAAACCGCGGTAGTCAATGGCAAACACATGAACGGGATTCTGAGGTGTTGATAGACCAAGAGTCTGTCGATAGATGTCTGGTCGCTGAGCGGAAGCGAGGTGGGCAGCATTGCCGTGGACTGGGATTAAAAGATTAGCTATGTCAGGTCCTATATGCCGCTACATGTCGCGATCTACACCCTCTACTTACAGCTAACTACCACCCTAGCATTGGGGTCGCTTTTAAGGAGCTTGAATGCAGGCGTTTGGGTATAATCGTCCGGTGGTCCGTTTGGTTCGTTCGCGTTCAGCTCCTCCTCATGCTCATGGCACAAGTGCAGGGGCAGGAGATGCCATCCGTACAGCGTTTCGTTGTCAGGAGTCACCAGATTGAAGGGCTGCACCTGAGTCTCTATACTTCTAGTCAACAAGCTTGTTCCCCGAGTATGGCTTGGTCACGTAGACCGAGTTCGTCTAACGTACTGAGAAAGCCGAATGACTCCACCAAGTTGACATTCTGCCAACGAGTGGGATTGATCTTATTCACGTAGAGTGCACTGAAACGATTAGAAGACGGGTCAGTTAAGATGCACTCGTATATTATGAGTCCTAATCCATGAAATGGAAAAGAAGCATACAATCTCTGGACTACGGGATACGTCATGGCGCAGACGAAGATCATATAGAACAGGCCACCGGCGGCCAGCGTCCAGTAGGCCTTTTTGAAGATGGACTGAAGCTCAGCCATGGCTGTTAATATCCTACACGTAGTTACACACAGATTAGCGGGTTTGGAAGGTCGGTATGGAGGCAAAATGCAAGTCGAGATGTCCCAGAAGTCGCTTACTTCAAAGACCCGTTGATGGATAGTAGTTGCGATAAGCAGACTCAAGTCATGCGAACGTTCAACAAAGCGTCATAGAGATAGCACAAGAGCTGGGGAGATTCACCTAGGAGCATTCACCCAACGTGACTTGTGGAAGTGACAGAGTGAGTTATTGAATGTGGAAGTCCCATAAAAAGGCCGGAGATACTGAGGCTCGGCGGTGGTTTTCCCCGATCACGCCTCAACTTCCTTTCTTTCTCCGCCGCCATTTTTCCCTTCTCCGCAACCCCCTTCCCCCCCTTCATCCCAGCTGCTCCGGAGGCTGCGAAATGACAGCCGTCCTAACCTATAGGCTTACTTATTGGCGCGTAACGGCTCGTCAATAAATTAATTATAGCATGGCAGAGAAACGCAGACTCTCCGCCCGCGAACGTCGCGAACCCGCGGCGAAGCGACGAGCTTCCGAAGCCGTTTCTCGACCATCCCCTCAACCTCAACAGTCCTCCAGAAAGAAGGCTTCTACTCCAGTTGTCGTCCCTTCACCACCACCGATACCCCCGGAACCTACCGAAACCCCTTTGCCTACAAAGATAAAGGATGGAGAGGGTCTTCCGACTACGGCCTCGCCGCAATCAACCAGTCTCACGGCGATAGAGTATCAGTCGTTCGCAGAAAGGTACGACTATCACCTTGGTTGTCAATTACAGAGATTATATGCCTGCTTTTGCCCAAATTCCAAGCCACTGACCAGCAACAGTGCGGTTCTTTTAGCTTCCTTGGAACGATCGAAGAAGAAATGGTTAAGCGATGGCATCCTGGAGAGATACTGGACCAAACCCAAGAAAACAAAGAGGGAGCAAATTGAAGGGAAAAATCCACCTAAGGAGACTATGTCGAAGGTTGGAGCTTGCAACATCGTGGTTGGACCTCATCTCTTCGACGCGATGCTGTACACTGTCAAAGATCCCAATGCGCCGCCGCCGATCCAATACACCACCCCCCAACGCCCGATGGTCCACTACGGCCACCCGAACAACTTCCAACAATACCACCCCTATCCTCACTCTCCTGCTCCATCCCAGAATGCACGACAACATTCCACCCAGGGCTCTCCGGCGACCCCGGGAACACCTCAGCCCGGTTACTCTTCTGGCAGTCACCCACCCCCTTCGCATCCCGCTCGAACCCCGAGTCAGCCACCCCACCGTGCTCCTGGCCCCCAGTCTGCGCAACGACCATCACCCTCACAGAATCCTCAATCCGCTCAGCCGCCAAAGCCTAGTCCTGACCCCGTCATTCAGATGCTTGCAACACGAGCTGCTTCCGACCCTGACCTGAAAGCCTTAATGCGAGTGGTGGCGTCGAGCAAAGCGTCCCAAGAGCAACTGCGTGCTTTCCAGGCTCACATCGACGAACTCAACGCGATCATTCGTGCAAGGGAACAGCAGCAGCAACGACAACAGCAGCAGCAGCAGCAGCAGCGACAGTCTCAGCCTTCCACTGCTGCCCATCCGCCCCCTTCTCGACCGTCACAGCCTCCACCACAAACCCCCCAGCCTCAGCAAACGCCGCAACAGTCGCAATCTCAGTCCTCACAAAAGCCTCCTCAGCAACCGGTTCAACAAAAATCTCAAGGGCAGCCACAACCTCAGACTTCGCCGCGTGTTGAGGTACAAGTTCCGAAACCCTCCCCGTCCGCCGCCTCTGCCCACCCTAGCTCAACCCCGAATCCATCACAGCCACCCCAGACTCCCACTCCTCAGGCACCGAAACCGACACCCCCGGCTTCAATAAAACAAGAACCAGGTGTGGCGACGTCAGGCCAATCCACTTCTCAGCCGGTATCGAGCCCCAATGTTACTCCAGCTCCGGCCGCTACCCCGGATCCGCAAAAGCAGTCAAGCCCCGCTGTACGGCCTATGCCACCTCAACAACAGCAGCCCGGTCCGCGACCGGGACCCCCATACCCACCATATCAACAGGCTTCCTACCAAGGCCATCCACCTGCTATACAATCTCGTCCTCCGCAATATGGGTCGCCGGCACCGTATTATCGCCCAGCGCCACCACCGCCCCCTCCAAGGCTCAACTACAAATCTGTGGTCTTTGAATTTACGTCGCCACTGACTCCATATGGTAGTAGTACTTCCGGACATGCAGGTTCAGGTGACCGCTATCTATTTCCCGAGTACACGATCTTGGAATGGCTCCCTGGAGGTAATACTGTTCTTGCATCATTTTTACTCGTGAAAAAGGTGGATCCAAACACACCCTTTCCCCTAGAATCAGCCTCTGAGACAACCACTTCACGAGCTAAAGGAAAGGCCTCGAAGTCCAAGTCTAAGAAGGCGGACAAGAATAAGGAGCAAGCTAGCGAGGTAGACAAGGAGAAGGATAATGACAAAGACAAATCAAAAGAGAAGGCCGATAATAAACCCGAGCCTTCTGCCACTGATGCCAAACCTGACGGCGATAAAGCCGCAGGCAGTGCCCAACCCGAACAGAAAGCCGAATCATCCGCAACACCCAACAAATCCTCCGCCGACAAAGAAGATTCAAAGGGCAAGAAAGGAGACGCCAAGGACACCTCAAATCTCAAGGAATGGTACCAACCCGTCACATTCCGCATCTTCAGCAACAACCCCAAAGTCCTCGAGCCTCTAAGCCGTGTCGTGAAACCCCCAGAGGAGGTGCGCAAGCACATGAACGAAATCATGGACCGAGCGGAACGTGCCCCTGAAGGATTCCTGGCATATCGTCTACCCCATGAAGAGCAGGACGATAACCAGGGTCGCGAGGCAGAGGATACAAAGAAGAGCGGAACGCCAGTCCCTGGTGGACGTGGCCGGTTACAATCCAGAAGCAAAACAATAGATGAGGAATCCGACATCGAGAACATTGACAAACCCGCTGCGGAAGAGGAAGAGGAAGAGGAATTAAAGGATTACTATGGCCCACCCACTGGACTTCCGCCTTTGGGTGCGTGAGAGATAGATACAAAACGTCCATAGGAGACGCAGAACTAGATTAATGCATTCAGGATATGAATACATGACTTTTCACTCTATTCTCGACATAGCTCCCATTCATTCAACCATCCTCCTCCCTATGTAAGAAGCATGTGGTGTTGGATATCTACATACTTGGGCCTCCGGCCTTTACATTCACGTCACGTGCAGTTGATCAATATCAGGTGCTTTTGTATGAGCGGTGGTGCAGAATTTCAATCCTTCTTTCTTGGGTGTGGTGGTTGAAGCTTGATGTACTTGACCTCGACATCATCCACTCCTGTTTTTCGTTCTTTTTTTTCAGACAGGTGAAGTTTCCCCGATAAACAGCTGTAATATCAATTTTGACACGGTGGTCACGATGCAATATGTTCTGATTTTGGGAGGTTTCATGGAGATAGGACCAGAAGGAAGTTCTCACTCGCAAGAGATCACACGTGTCCAGATAAATCATAACACAGGTAGTAAGTATAGACAAGATTCTGATGGGCCAAATGCTATTAAACACTGCCTCCGGCTCGTCCAGTGCCACTGCCATCACCAATTAAGCCTGCAGTTTCCAATAACCATCTAGCACTGTCGACGTCAGAACCGCCTGGTCCGGCCTTCAGGTTAAGGTTGCGTCTTCGCTCTGCCTCGCGAGCTTCAAATTCCCACTTGGCCTGTTGTAATTCAACAGCGCTTTTGCCGCCATCTGCGGAGGTGGCTGTGGGATCAGGGACTAGACCCCACACTTCTAAGTTGTAAATCTCAATTTGCGTTTTGGCTGTGTTCTCCGGAGTAGATCCTGAGGGTGGGGGGAGAAAGACGCCGTTACGGCCGATTGGCGAAACATGGAACTCGGCGGTTTCAAGACTGACATCGATGGTTAAACTACCGGCCCCAAGAGGAGTGGGAGGCTTTTTATTGCTTCGTGATGAAGGGGGAATTTGGCAACCTATTGAAATGCCCGAATTTGCGGAGAAGTAGGCAACAGGTGCATTCGGCTGTTGTACAGATGGGGAATTGTTTCCTTGTAGAAGCAGGTGTTTGGGTGAGAGTTGGAAAAGACATGGAAGAACTGAATCAGAAAATTTGGAAGTGGTCTGAGTTGACGTTGATGACTTCCATGGCTGTGGTAAGTATGCACCAAGAGTTACCATATCGCCTGTTTCGGTGGCACCTTCGAGTACAAGAAGGGTACCTGAGGACCAGGTAAGCACGTGGTGGGAAAAGGAAGTCAGAGAGGATCCGTGTGCGACTGTTGAGAAGACAGGGTGTAGGCGCGAGTTTCCACGGAGGAAGTTCAAGCTTTCGGAGGATGAGGGAAGAAAGAATGAAAGATGTGATATGGTGCTTGGGTCCAGAATCATTGATTCAAAACTACCCGGGAGCGTAATGGCGGGAGGCGAAGATAGATCTTCCGGAGGTTCTTCGACCGGCTCTGACGCGGCCGAATCAGCCCTATCGCGTTTTTGGGATAAGTTGAGATTTCTGCTGAAAAGAAGATGCTCAAACAATGGTGTCAGAGGATCAAAAAGGTATGGGAATGATGAAGTCACGATCCGAGAGAATTCTTTGTAGCTTATCCCGCCGGATGGCTCCTGTCTGAATGCCGCCATGATACTATCGGCCTCCGCCCGAATTGCTTCCATGCGCTTTCCATTTAAATCGGATGTGTATGTCCTTACAGGCTCAAGGAACTTCAAGGGCGAAATGACAATAAGTAACATCAAGAGGCGACGGAGCGTATCAGCGGATATTCGAGCTTCGTAGACGGCCCTGTCCATGCGGGAGTCGTGCTTGAAGACTTCAATGGCATCCAAAGATTCCAAAGCAGCCAGTGCAAGGTCATCATCTTCCTCGTCCTCATAATCATCATTAAGTGGCTCGTCGACAGCAAACCCTGGAGCATGGGAGCTCGCCGCAGATGAATCTGCATCCTCTTTCACTTCATCGTCATTACTTTGCTGATCAACATCTTTCCTTCCAACATCAGCAAGACTCCCAAAAAGCAGCCGTATCCTATCTCTGCGCGCTCTCCTCAGAACCTTTCCATATCGTTCAGTCAGCAAGACAATCACTTTCACCATAGCGTCAAATGTTAGAACGCTTGGCGCTAACGTATTTTGGAAAGGAAATGCCCCCAAGTACGAGACCATGCGGAAAATCACCGGGCCCGCGTCCAGAGGACATTGAGAATCACTGCTATCTGGAATCCCCAAGAAATCAGAGAGTATCTTCTCATTCCAGTATTTCCAGCCACCTTGGTCAATAGCGCGTGTAAAGAAGTTGTCTTTTAGATGTGTCAATTCCAAAGGAGAGAAGCATTTTGTAGCAAAGCGTTCCGCAAGCATGTAGCTCAGCTCCTCTATTTTCTTGTTAGAGACAGGCTTGTTCTGTAAACATTCGTTGTTATAGCATAGAATAGCCCCATAGGTACAATCTCAAAGAAGAGGATGGACTACTGACCTGGAGAGGACGCCTGGTTCTCAGATTCAGTCGACTGGCCTAATCCCATCTTGGCATACAACAGGGTAAAAATTGACAGCTATGAGAATATGGAAAGTATCCAGGCAAGATTGAGCCGTGAGTGGATAGCAGTGGACAGTTGTAGCTTAATCGGTATGCTCCGTAGTGATGACGAAGTGAAACCCACTTTATGTATATGGCTGACGATCACCATCAACTACTGGAGGTCGACCCGACAATCGAGGGATCTGCGTGGGATAAGGGAAAAGGGACGCGTCAACCCATCAAATCTCCGAGAGACCGAGAAACAGCCAAGCAACTTTGTTGATGGGGAGAGAAGGAAAGTCGGGGGGGATGCTTGCTAACAATGGGAGGGCGAGTCCCGCATGCGGGAACCAGACAGCCTTGGCACCTGAGGCATGACACAAGTGGGTTCATCTGCACTAACTCCTTTCGGGACAGGTCCAGGCACCCACGGCACCCAGGCACCTAGCATCGCGACAGCCACTCCAGCCATCTCTGGGAGGTATCAAGGGTTCTGAAATCATTTATATTCATGTTAAATATCCACAGCTCCTTTCTCATGCCACCACTCACTAGCAACAGATACGGAGGAAGAGAAGTCCATATGTCAAGAATGCAACAGAGTGCCAGACCCTACAGCATAACTATTCCAACACCACCCATCTTATTCTCGTCTGGAAGGTTCTTGTCATTAACACCTCCAGGAACGGGGACCGTCCGATAGTTGTAGAGATAGTAATGAAGCTGGCCGTCACCTGCTCCAAATTTGAGTTGTTCCAGGAACAGAGGGTTGTCGTGCAAGGTCAGCGCGTTGAAAACGTCGAAGCGAGCCTATTGTGAGAATGGGATTAGCGACGTGTCTAGGACCCCGTTGGATGCGGGGAAGTCCATATAATACCTTCTTCGCGAGGATGAGAGCGTCATTCATCAACAGCAGCAGTCTCTCTTTTAGAGCCTTGAGGTCCCCGGTAAAGGCAGTTTCCGTGGCATAATAGTACAGATAAGCTGCGCGCACATTGTCGTGCTTGGGGTGTTGGATCACGGTAGACTCAAGGTTGTAGAAGGACACGCAGTCAGTGATCTTATGGGTTTCGGCGTCCTCAACCACGTAAGACCAAACCACCTGTTCCTTCCCGTCCTCGTCTTTGTGTAGCAGCCAATGCTCAATTTCCTCACGGGTGAAAGCCTGGTTCAACGCAAATCGCTGGGAATACCGCTCCAACAGATCCTTGACAGCATCAATGTCCTTAGCCTCCATAACACGTAGCCCGGGAGTAGAGGTATGGCTGGCAAGGTGGTTTCTGGTGATCTGACGGGCTTTGGTGGAGCCACGAGGAAGATGCGAAAAGCCGATCTCGTAGAGCTTCAGCCAATCCAACGGACGGTGGTAGTACCTGCAAGAGCTCACAGGTGTCGGCAAAACCACACCCGCAGTGTAGACTGCCTGGTAGATGCCACTCAGATAGCAACGACGGGTGATCTCCTTGATAAGAACAGGGGCTAAGCGCTTGGAGCGCAACTTCTTGTGAATGCACAGGAAGTTAATCTCCGTCACCTTGAGCTTTTGATCGCGCACGCGGATCTCCGTGGGGACACCGCAGATGGAAGCAACCAACTTCTTCGACTTGGTAGCACGGACACCGACGTGCCATTCCTTCCTCCAGCCCGGCGACATCAGAGCCCTGAAACCCCATTTCAGTCAGCAATGGGCGATAATAATTTAAGGGAGTATAATGCTGTGAACCAACCAATGCAAAAAGGACTTCGAGTATCTGAACCGGAACATAGCATTGTCATCTTCGACGTAGTGGTATGTCAGCAGGTCCCACAGTTCCTGGAGTTCGTCGTCATTCGTAAGGTCCAGTGTAGTCCACTCGAAACCTTCGATCAGCGCATCGGGGGTCTTGGACACCTTCTCGGGATCGATCATCTTGATAGGTCCGCCAGCATCGTTGGCCGATTCATCGAAACGAGGCACCGGTTGTGTCTGCCAAAACTTGTACGAAGCCATATCTTTCTGGTTCTTTCCACCCACCGCCAGACCGGTCAACAGTTCAGAAATATCCATCTTTCGCAGAGCATCCGCAGCCTTGTCCTTATCCAATCCAGCCAATTCGTTCTTCAGGGCGGGGTTGTTCTCCAGCAGCGCCTCCGCCGCCTTGGAGGTCAGCTTTTGACCTGGCACATACTATGGGCTACCGGTTAGAGGGTCTCGATGCATTGAGGGATGGAAACGTCAGGCTCAGGGTGGGCAAGATACTTACTTCGGTTTTGGGCGCCTCGGGGGCCTTGCCCTTGTTATCCTTGGGGTCAGACATGACAGCTCGCGCGATGGGAATGAGTTGAAGTTCGAGGGTCGGACCAAGGTGGGCGCGGGAAGGTTTTCTAAGCCCCACGTAGCCGTGCCTTGCGCGGGGAGAGAAGCTTACAGTCTTACACGGACTGCCGCGGCAATGACAGCCACCCCCTACATTTACTATAATAGCGCCACTTCGGGACCTTCCAAGTGATTCTAGAACTCGTAGATAAAATATAAGATTAACTTTGTTGAAAGAGATTGACCATCCCGTCTAGTTCTATCCAGGCATCATCAGACATTAAAAAACATGCAACCAAGGCACCAGCCCTTGCTTGCGGGTATCACCAGAAATGTTGTTGAAACCTCATGGTGAGGCAGAGATATTCCATTCACATGCAGTAAACAGTAGAGGTGGAGAGGAGAGCTTGTTCAGCTCTGCAGACTGGGCTTCGTCTCAATCACATCCAAAAATCCACCGACGAGGAGTAGACTACCAGTGACAAAGGTCATGACAGGCGCCTCGTCTTGAGCTACAAGGCCCCTTTCTCTTGTCGCGAGCTCCCGGGCAAAGTCGACCGCTTCTTCGATAGTACCGTAAACCTTGACCTCGGTGCGTGGATCAATTGAACGCCATTTCTCAGCAAGGCTCCTCTGGACCTGTAGTCTCTGCACATCGTCTGCATTCGTGTTCATGCTAACGAGGTCAGGACGGTAGCCTGCATCCTTGTAGGTGACGTTGGTGCAGAAGAGAGCATGGGTGAACGGCTGCTCTGAGCCCAATGCTGCAGCTAGAGTCTCGTAAAGAGCCTCGGCAAGGGCATTGCTATCGCGGGTCTGCTGGTTGAAGATCAGAACGCGTAGCTTTTTGTTCGCGGCTGCAGTTGAAGAAGAGTTGGCGTGGATCTGAGAAGCAAACCACTGGCCAGCTAGTCTGATACTCTCCAGTGTATGACCCCCATCAAGATACCAGGTAACATGCTTCTCTTGCCGCGTCTCACAACGACCTCCAAGTCGGGCGGACTCCAACCCTTTCCGGAACGCCGGTGGCAAAGGCTGTGCAAGGACATCGGAAGGGATGTCCTCAATTCCGACCTTCTTCAGAAATTCGGCGGCCGCTGCTACGGCTACTGCCGCATTTGTGTATTGGAAATCTCCAGCCAAGCCAAGCTTCACATCGCCGTCGCTGGTGAGTTCGGGGTGGCCCCTCACTATTTCCAGTTGAGTGCCCCTCTCTACTGCGCGATCGTACAAAACCTTCTCCGCGGTTGGAGGTTGCGGAGCGCTGAAAGCTTTAGTACCAGGCTTTATAATACCACCTTTATGCCAAGCTATCTCTTCAATGGTATTTCCAAGCATAGCAGTGTGGTCGATGCCCAAGCTGGTGATCGCAGTCGCAGCTGGCTTTTCAATGACGTTTGTGCAATCATATTCTCCGCCAATTCCGCACTCGATGACCGCAGCATCTACCCCCTCGCTGATGTAGGTGTGGAAAGCCATCAAAGTCAGGTACCGGAAATACTGGGGTTTTGTTCGTAGGCTTGTAGGGTCCTCGCCCGCCTTTTGGGCAGCCTCTTCAAGTCGATCCCATACCTCGAAGAAGTATTTGGTGAACTTTTCTTCGGAGAGTGGCGTATTATCAATCTGGATACGCTCGCGGGCGAATCGCAGGTGAGGTGATGTATAAAGCCCAACCTTGTTGAGCTTGTTCAAGGAAGTATTTGACTCAGGAGACTGGGACGAAGTATACTGGGACAAAATGGAAGAGATGAAGGCAGAAGTCGAGCCTTTGCCTTTCGTCCCGGCAACGTGAACAGGATTGATCTGGTTGAGGTCCGAAGGCTATATGTGATACAGAAAGTCGGGTTAGTCATGTCATAAGACCATACTATGCGACAAATGACTCTGCGCAGCGGAAGAGGTGGCAAACCTGGTAGCCAATGCGTCGAAGCCACTCTATAGTCTCCGGCAGGGAGCGTAAGTTCATGTCCTTCCTAGACACCGACTTTCTCAATTCTTCAACCACTGCAAAGTTGGTTTGCAGCGAATTGAGGGCTTCAATCGCAGCCTGCAGTTACGTTAGAAGGTTATGCCATCATTTATGTAACCAAGACTCGGTCGGATGCGCCCATACCTCATAATTCCGAGACATGTTGGTAGTACGAGATGAAAGTCGACGCAGCTGACGAGACGTAAAAGGGGAAGAGAATGATCGAAAGCCCCTCATTAGGGTCGAATAAAAACCCGCTCACGTGCCTTTTTCGAGGTTGAAGGTTTGCAGGCCGATTACCACGCCGGTACCAATAGATAGAGGCCTGAAATCGAGCGATGGAGTTCAGACTGTTCTGCCGGCAGTAATGACGCTAAGCCCGAATACCTATAAGACCGAGGTATCCGACAAATCAAGTTGGCCAATATGGGCATTTGTGGGCCTTCCCGCTATTGTCTACATAATACCATTATTAAAATCATCGTAGCTGTTCATATGAACCGGTTACCGCTTACTGCTTGTGGCTGACTCTCTGCAAAAGAGCCCCGTAATGGCATGTGGAAGCTGGAAGTTGGGTGGAAACCCGACCCAGTCAATTATCGGGGGCTGAGTTCTAGATAAGGAGACACTGTCCCGATGAACTAACTACTTTTTAATAGCAGAGGCCAGAATTCATCTAGGGGCGACTTGCTACCTTGGCGGTCTGCTTGAAACAAGGGTGGGATGAAAACAGCCAATGGAGTATCTATCCATCGGGAAGAAATCACATTAAGAGTTGGTGGGGTTCTATGAAAGAGAAACAAAACGAAGGCCGGTGCAGAACTTGAAACAGTAATGAGATGGGAAGAGAGGAAGATATAAGAAATGAAGGGATCTAAAACCAAGTACACGAGTAAGTAATACTAGATGTACAGGAACACGTAATGGACATGCAACAAGAATGAATTTTAGAAAGGGATGGGTGGAAGATACTGGCAAGACACACTACTCGATCCTCGTTTTGCCCTCCTCAAGGAAGACCAGCCGAGCATTGCTGTAACCTCTCTGGTGCCTTCTTGCAGGAAGTAGCTGGCCAACTATCGGGTCTGAGCGAGCTTTTATGAGTGCGTCTTGATACCCTTCAGAGCCTGCTGTGGGTGTGTTCAACTTGGGCCAGTTTACCTGTTCCGTTGGGTTAGCGTGAATAAGAGCAGGTACTTCGACTGACCAAACTTACATAGAGCATTCCATGAGCAAGGATGAAACGTGCACACCAGGCGCTGACAATGAAGCAGAAAATGACAAATAAACGCAAAGGCCACACAGTGGAGTCTGGAAGACGTCTGGTGAATGTAGCCACCATAATGAGGAAAACGCCGGCAGCGAAGATATACGGAACGGATTGGATGATGAGCGGTCGGCGGTCCAGGAAGAGCTGGATGTTACCCAAAGTGGAATTTGGGGGGAGATAAGTGCCCAAGAACACGTCAAATCCATCCTGTCGGGGACCATCCATGAAGTTGTTCCGCACATATCGTGTAATGGAATTATTCAAATCCTGGAGCATACCAGCTCGAGTGCGCTCACCAGTCCGCGTGAAATCGGTCTTCAGTGCCCCAGTACCGGAATAGGACTTGGAGACAACATCTGCATTATCTGCCCAAATGTTACGGAACAGATTCTCGAACTCGCGATCGTCATTCGCTGCTTCCCCTGGCCGCAAGACCCCTGCGTCAATGAGCTGGCGTGTTATGGCCCAGCGTCCCAGCATACTCTGAACCACGTTTGTTCGATCCAAGCAGTCCATACAATTTGTCCGGACCACGCTGGATTGCGCGGAGCGTATGTCCAACTGACCACCAGGGGCACCCGGGTTCTCTACACCGCGGAAGTAACCGCCTCGTGTTAGACCATCCATCAGCCGTTCCAGTAGCAACTCTGCGCGATGCCATTTAAGACCCTTGGTCTCATTGTGGAAGTCGAAATATACGTAGTGAAGTCGGTCCATCTCCTTCTGTCTGACACCTGGCTCTACAGCGTGCACCTTCTCCGAAGTTGTCTCGTCAGCTTCGGTGGTCTCGGTGGAGGAGGACACTAGAACGCGAACCAACTGCTCGTAGGCACTTTTAACACGCTCTTCCCTGCCCTTCTGGTTCACTAGATTGACCAAGTAATTCTCGCCATAGACACGAATTTGCTCGGCAAAATGTTTGCGAGCAGCGTCAACAGCAGTTTCAACCCCACGGACTTGGAGTTTCGGGGTGTATTTGAGGTTGTTGACTTCGGCCCAATACACGGGCACGCTCCCTCTGGTTTGCACGAACGCCATGACCTGGAGATCTTGGGCTGAGCCGCCGGCTTTCTCCTTTGCCAAAGGCTGACCCCCGGAGAATCCGGAGAGACCCCCCGTCGCATCATTCAAAATGATAATTTGCTCCGTCTCGTTGTAGTTAGACACATGACCTTGTTCATCTATTCCGCGTGAGAAATATCTTGTTCCAGCACGATGACGGGACCTTCTGGTAATGAGAGCGAATGTGAAAGAAGTGGATTTGACCTTTGCTGGCGTGATGCGTAGCATCCCGAACATTACAGGCAGGATGTACGGGTCAACTCCAGGTTGCGGCCCGTAGCGCATACCTGTAGTATCTTGCTCTCCAAGACTGAAGTCTATTAGGTCTGACTGGATAAACCGGTTCCAGAAGAATCGATCATCGGCCCGCTTCCACATGGGAAGATTAGGGTCACTCTGTGACTGCCGTTGGAAGCTGTTGGTAATGTCTAAAGCGTAGGAGAAATACATCGGGCCAGTACGAAGCAGCTCTTTCAACAGTGCCAGATATGTATCCTCATCATAGTCGTGAAGAGAGCGCTCGCGCAGGGGTAGGAACTCGGTCGCCGCAACTTTATAGACCATGTGGCCGCGTAGCCGTCCTACGGGCAAGGCCTTGGTGATAACTATGATGTATTTATCTGCGTGAATTAGCATGAGTGCATCGTCAGATCCTGCACCAGTAGAGACTTACCCAGCTTCAGCTTGATGATACCCAGGATGCCTGCAATGCTGGAGATGCGCTTAGCACCGGAAAGGGTGCCATTATTGACCCGCAAGTCGCCGGTCGGGCGCTCAATAACAAGGGTCGGAGCATTCGGAGATGATGGTGAGGTGAAGGCATAATGAGAGGAAGAGGCGTGCAGATTGATGTCGCGAAATGGCAGAACGGAAGTAGCCATTGTTGGCAGTTACCCACTAATTGGGATGAAGAAGCTCAGAACCGAGAAGGGGGGTTACTAGTGAGTAAGAAGGATAAATCAGGGGAGGGTTAATGAGTGTGTTGAAAGTTCAACGCATATTGCGCAGAGGTCGGGAGTCTGAAAGGAAGGTAGGATCAAGCGGACAGCAGGCAGAGACGTAATGTCAGGAGCCCGGGGTTGATCTCCAGGGAAAGGCTCGGGTAGACAGGCGTACGTACATACCTACAGCGCCTCGTTGTGCCAGCATGTGCTGGTGGTGATAAGCAAGGCTGGCCGGACGGAACAGGCCAGGGGCGCCACACCGCCCCGCAGAGCGGCCAGTCGGCTTGGGCCAGGTGTGGCTGAATCCCTTCGTCATCTACCACCAACAGGCCGCCATCTAACCTCCCAGCATCCCGAATCCGCCTCCAGTACTTTTATTCTCCCTCCATCTCGAGCCATCCACCTCGTTCGACTCCCTCTCGTTACGGTACTGTGTGCGCCACGTTTCCCTTGACATCTCCCGAGGAAGTTTTCCCCCCTAAACCATATTCATTATGGCCTCCAGAGCCGCAGCAGGCGCCCGTCCCGGGGCCAGATTCGCTCAGTTCAAGCTTGTATTGCTGGGTTGGTTTCCCCTGTTTCTAGCCCCACTGTGGTCTCAGTCAAAAAGTACTGACGTTCGCTTTTTTCGCTTTTTCTAGGAGAGTCTGCGGTCGGAAAGGTTCAGATACCATCATCTTTTACTGTGCTAAACAGCGGTCGCTGACTTTCTTGCTCCACGACAGAGTTCGCTAGTTTTGAGATTTGTCAAGGTGGGATAAGTCCCCGATATTTCCGCAAGATTGAAAATTTTGTGGAATAGGTTTCCGGTGGTCTTTCTGTAACTTACACCGGACAGGATCAATTCGATGACTACCGCGAGTCGACCATTGGCGCTGCATTCCTCACACAAACCATCTCTTTGGACGAAAGCACGACGGTCAAGTTTGAGATATGGGACACGGCTGGTCAGGAGAGATACAAGTCTCTGGCCCCCATGTACTACAGGAACGCCAACTGCGCGGTTGTTGTCTACGACATCACTCAAGCTGTATGAACCCCGATCCAACCCGTCTAGTTTCCACGGAGAACTAATCGAGCGAAACATCGAATAGTCGTCGCTGGATAAGGCCAAGTCATGGGTGAAAGAGCTGCAGCGTCAAGCAAATGAGAACATCGTCATTGCCCTTGCGGGAAACAAGCTTGATCTGGTGACGGAGAACCCAGACAAGAGAGCCATTCCCATGGCTGATGCCGAGGCCTATGCACGTGAGGCCGGACTACTCTTCTTCGAAACTTCTGCAAAGACGTCCTCAAACGTGAAGGAATTGTTCACAGCAATCGCAAAGAAGCTTCCCCTGGATCAAGCAGGACCACGAAACTTGCGGACAACTCCCCGTCCGGGTGTTGACCTGCGGCCAGAAGCACCCGGCACCCAAGGTGCTGGCTCTTGCAATTGCTAGATTCCCAACTTACTTGTTTCAACTGTTGCCTATCAATTTTCCCATCTACTTCATTCCCTCTTCCGTTTTTTCCTTCTCTTGCATCGGCTGTCGTTAGATGCGGAAAGTGCGCGTCTGCTGGCTCGAATGTGAACTGGTATGTCGGGCAAACAGTTTGAACCTGTCAGCAACTCTGAACAAGACTGCTCTATGTTTTTAATGGTGCCGTGGTGACTGCAACTCTGGCCGACCGGCGTCGTATAGGTGTCTCTTGCTTCCCTGGGAATTCAGTCGCCCTTATGGGTCTGAATCTGATGGTCCATTTGGCCTTCGTCAGTCTTTTGTCACTGGGCCTTGATACGATCGAGCGAAGTCTTCAGTTACCGCTATTGGACATGGCAAGCTCGGATACTGTAAGATCGCACGGTTGGATTTGACTGTCTAGACATTATGCGACAGGGATGACCTATGATTTCTTTGTTCCGCCTTGTTCTATCTGTCTCTGTTTCCTCGTTCCCGGCGTCTGTATCCTTTCTGATGGGTTGAATTCATGTTACTTTCTTACCTTTCATTGTTGCCCTCTCTGAGTCTCTCAGTATGCTATGCCTATATAATACTTCATCAGTCATCTGATTTGAACTAGCTATCTAATTCCAGTGCCATTTGCATAGTAGGTGTTCACTTTCAGGCGTTGAAATGTATGCGTGATTTGGTTAACTCCCTAGAACCTATTCATATGGCAGACAAACCCTTATAGACCTTATAGTCCGCTGCTAAACGAGGTTGGTAGACAAGATAAGGATGCTGGGTCTATCCGGGCAGCCGGCGCGGGCGGTGCGACGTGACCCGAGCTGAGCCACTGGTTGGCGGTGCAGGATCGGAGCGGATCCTAAAAGCACCTTATCCCAGTTCCGGTCCGCGTTTTCACTCTCGTCAACACCAACCCCTCAACCAAACCCGCTCTCAGCGCTCATCTCCACAGTAGTGCGGCCCACGATGCTGCGCTCTTCTGTTGCACCGGGACGGCAGTTGTTGCTGTCCTCCGCTCGCCAGCGGACCGCCCCCCAATGGCTGTCCAGAGCCGGAGCAAGCAGCCGTCTCTCTGGTCAGGTACGGTGACGGCATATGGGATCGATTCCTACACATGTCAGCTAACTGGCTCTAACTCCATGCAGAGATTCTTCGCCGACTCGAAGCCCCCTACCACCGCTGCTCCCACGCCCGCCACTCCATCCTCCGAGTCGGTTGTGCCCCCAGAGACCGTTCCCAAGCCGTCGCCCAGCGAGCAAGGTACGAATGCTCTTTTCAGTTGGGTTGCGATGTTTTCCAGAGCTGATGTATGACAGGCTCCGAGATCCTCACACCTCCTCCCCCGGCTCCCAAGGGTGGACGCTTCCGACGATTCCTCCTGTACTTGCTGCTTACCTCCGGATTCGCATACGGCGGCGGCGTCTTCCTAGCCCTGAAATTCGACAACTTCCATGACTTCTTTACAGAATACATTCCCTACGGAGAAGAAAGTGTCCTCTACTTCGAAGAGCGTGACTTCTACCGTCGATTCCCGAACACCTTGAGGAACCAGAACCGCCTTATTTCTAGCCCAAGGGATGAAGGGAACAAGATCACTATCCCCAGCAAGAGTGGACTTACCTCGAAAGTCGCTGAGGAGGAAGCTTCAGGAACCGATGTTTCCCAGAAAGGACCCCATATGAGTGCCAGTGCTCAGAAGAGCTCCGAAGCGCAAGTCAAGGCTGCCAGTGCCAAGCCCGAGGATAAGACTACAGCTGTGGTGAAGGCTAAGGAGGAGGCGCCTAAGGCTGCTGAAAAGAAGGAGGAACCCAGACAACCAGCACTCCCTGCTATTACGCCTCTCGAGTTCGCCCAGGTCAACGAGGGAGACGAAGCAATTGTTCAGGAGTTGGTGAAGACATTCAACGACATGATTACTGTCATCAGTGCCGATGAGAACTCCGGCAAGTTCTCGGCACCAGTTGCCAAGGCCAAGGAGGAGCTTCAGAAGGTTGGAGAGAAGATCATAGCTGTCCGCGACGAAGCACGTCGTGCTGCTAAGGAAGAAATCGACCAGGCCCATGCAACTTTCGATGAGTCTGCTCGCGAGCTCATTCGTCGTTTCGACGAAGCGCGTGCGGCCGACGCTGCCCAGTACCGCGAGGAGTTTGAGGCTGAGCGTGAAAAGCTGGCATATGCTTACCAGGAGAAGATCAGAACGGAACTGCAGAGAGCTCAGGATGTGGCTGAGCAGCGCCTCAAGAATGAACTGGTTGAGCAAGCCATTGAGCTTAATCGCAAGTATCTCCATGAAGTCAAGGAACTCGTAGAGCGGGAGCGCGACGGCCGCCTCAGCAAGCTGAACGAACTGACCGCCAACGTTAGCGAACTGGAGAAGCTTACTTCTGGCTGGAGAGACGTCATTGACAGCAACCTCAAGACCCAGCAACTTCAAGTGGCTGTCGACGCTGTGCGCTCGGTTCTCGAGCGCTCTGCGGTTCCTCGTCCATTTGTGCGAGAGCTTGTCGCCGTGAAGGAGTTGGCTGCTGAAGACCCTGTGGTTGACGCGGCTATCGCATCCATCAACCCTACTGCTTATCAGCGCGGTATTCCTTCGACTTCCCAGATCATCGAGCGCTTCCGTCGGGTCGCCGATGAGGTACGGAAGGCTAGCCTTCTGCCCGAGGATGCAGGTATTGCTAGCCACGCAGCCAGCTTCGTTCTGAGCAAGGTCATGTTCAAGAAGGATGCTGTTGCCGGTAGCGATGATGTCGAGAGTGTGCTGAGCCGGACCGAGGGCCTTTTGGAAGAGGGAAATCTTGATGCCGCTGCTCGTGAGATGAACAGCCTGCAGGGATGGGCCAAGATCCTGAGCAAGGACTGGCTAGGAGATGTTCGCAGAGTGCTAGAAGTCAAACAAGCCCTGGAGGTAAGTATCCCACCCTGACGTTCTATGTCCGCTGTGACGAGGTCGAGCTCACACATGCTTTCTACAGGTGATTGAAACCGAGGCCCGTTTACAATGCTTGAGAGTTGAATAGACAATTACCTTCTCAGCATTAATATAGCTTTCTTGTACCTCATGCCGCCTATCTACAGGAATTGTACCTCTAGTTGTCCGCTTGCGTTGTTAGATTCAATGCTAGATTATTTTCCTTTGTACCATGTATCGTGCCAAGGAATGTTAGGCCTTTTAAGATCTCCCCCAGATACCTGGCAACGCTTGATAGCGAGACCATGGTTGACGTTCCGTGATGACGAGCTGTTTGCCATGTTTGCAGCTCCACGTGCGCGCATGATGCGCCTGCTGCCTAGCGATGGAATAGCGATCATCGGAGCATATCTCGACAGCAAAGACGAAGGGGGTGGTCCAGATCCGTCTCCTTCTACGACTTGAATGCCTTTTTAAAGCCATGGCTGGGTTCTAGCTATCTTCTGCAAATCCTCATGTCTGCTTTCACTCGTGGACGATACCCCTTTCCTATCCCGCGGGACGGGCCACCTCGTCACCATAGCTCTGATGTCCCCGAAGGCCGATGAATCCTATTCACCTTCACCTCTTATGCCCAAAACCCATGAAACGCAGTCAGGATTGCCTCTACATTCCAACACTTCTAATGATATCTCCGACCGACGAAAAGGCTTGCACATGAACCAAGGACGACCAAGCGGAGAGCTAGAGGGCAGCACTCTCGGTAACAGCTCTCGGGATGGTGATAAAGGAGGCCGGTCCCAGCGCAGGACGGCCAGCTCGGGCGGATTCCTTGTCGATTCATCCTTTTTACCCAGATCGAAGAGCCTAAGGACTAGTCATTACCGCCCCCGCCGTTCAGAATCCGACCGTAAGGAGAAGCGAGAAGCGCCCGAACCCGACCTGGTGGTTCCGAAGAAGCGATCGCGATTCCCTTGGATTCGGCCGAAAGAGCCTAAGGTATCGCAGGTGGATCAGACAGAAGCTAAGGCACCGGAGGAGATACCTGCTTCATCACTTGTGGAACAGGATGCGGCACCGCATGAGTCACACACCCAGGCGACGGAAAGTCAAACCCCCGTGGGTCTTGATAGAGATTCTCTTCAAATAGTGAATCTTGCCTTGAATCTCAGCGAGTCGAGGAAAAGAAACAGCCTGGGTCGCTCCGCTTCAAACCGTCTTTCGGGAGGTAGATGGAATTTGTCAACTGGTCAAACATCCGCTCCATACACTGATAGACATGCGTCAGTCCCAGTAAACGAACTTGGGCAAGGCGCTCGGAATGGCCGCAATATCACACAATCTCTAGGAGACGATCGTTCCAAGCTAGTCGGCGCCAATCATCTAGATCTACCACCAGTTCATGCTCCGTCTTCTGTGGCGAGTCTACTTCCACATTCTGCAGGATCGGAAATCTTGCCGCAAGGGTTCTCAGAGAGCACCCTTGCTCGAGCTGAAAAGGCTCGTCGCCATTTTGATCTATTCTCGGAGTATCTACGACTACTCCCTTCCCTTCCTCCTCTGACGCGGGTCAATGGTCATCCTGCAGATTCGGCATCCTTCGATGCCAGCAGCCTTCCATCATACCGGGTGTACAATCCCCTTCAATGCATTCGTAACCGCAAAGTGAGGTTTCGAGAGCGGTGTGCGATAGACACGGGGGCAGAGGGCTGGTACGATATTGACAAAGTACATCAATGGGTTGATTCGGTAGAAGCGCAGCACAGTCAACACAGTCACAGTCCTCTCGAATGTCTGCAGCTTCCATCGTTCCATAGCTGTAGGGAGACTAAGCCGCGTGAAGAGGTGGATGAAGCCGACTATCTTGCTGTCTCCCCACCTTCAAGCTTGAGACGTGCCAGCCGCGCTAGTAGTGTCAAGGCACGCAGGCCACGGTCAGACTGGATCATTGGCCCGGCAGAGTTTCTTTCCGACGCTGCATGGGTTGAAGAAGGGAAGAACAAGAGTAAGATTGTTGATAGAGACGGGAATTACCTCTATCCGGACCCCTCCATCCTAATAACTGCCGACGCCAACCAGGAAACCATTGGACTGCAGGAGCAGCTACAAAATAACCGGGTCTCCTTGGATTCGGAACTTCCCACTTCTCGTACCTCTTTATCTGATGCTCGTTCCGGTCTGGCGACAGAGTTCAAAAGGGTCGGACGTGGGCGGCGACGGCACAGATTTCGGGGCTCTGGCCGTAGCGGTCATGGTAGCGAGGTGGCAGGGAAAGCGACGGGTCCCAAGAAGCATAAGCTTGGATTGCTCTCAAGTAGCTCTTCGAGCATATCTAGTGCTGATGGGCGGTTGTACCGGCATTCCCCTATGCACAATACATTGTCCTCCGAGAGGGACGCTTCCCCACTGCCAGACGCTTCACGTCTTCGAGCTTCAGGTGCATTATCTGAAGATGACAGTGCCGTGGACGCCAGACTGACACCAACCCATGACACCTTTCCCCGGTATAAGTCCAGAATATCTCCTGCCTGGGCCCTGTCAGAGGGAAAGCGGAGCTCTGTGTCCTCCATACCGAGCGTTGATGATCGCTATGATCCTCTGACGAACTTGGCGACTGCAGAAAGCAGGTCGCCCGATTTGCATGCGCAGGTCGGTGTCTTTCCGAGTATTGCGGCCAATTTATCCCCACCGTCCAGCCGTTCACCGTCCCCTTCGAAAGGTCGTTTCTCTCGGGCTATCGGATCTCGGCATGAGCGAAGCAAGAGTAATATTCGGACGAAAGATATCGCAGATGATAGCTCTCTGGATTCGGCAGCTTTGCGCAAGGATAGCTTGTCCGCACATCCCGAGGGCATATCTTACGGCGGCAGGCTGGAACCAAGTCCGATTCCGGATAGAGTCTCTTCGTTATATCAAGAAGACCCACCAAGGATACACTCACAGACACGTAAAGACGCATTACAGCCTGAATCCAAACTACGGGGAATCTTCAAGGGACCCGGAAAGATTGCAGAAAAAGTGGGCAACGAAATGTCGAAAGTAGGAGATCTAATCTTGAAGAAGGATAACACGACACACTCGCGGAGATCTTCTATTTCCAGCACGAGTTCTTCCGATTCTAATCCTCTGGATGATTTGGAAGAAGCTCGTGGTGATAAGATATCTGGTGCCAAGTCTCTTTTGCGCCGATTCCCCACGTTCACCGATGATGCCAATCGGGCTTCACGCAAGAATCTGGAGAAGCTGAATGGGAAGCACAGTGTGCCCTCGGTCGGACAAGATCGACTAGAAGAGCATCGGCCATCGGAATACAGCAGTCCCCCCAAGTCTGGTGCCGATGCTGGTACCGTTGAACCCCAGAGAGAGGCTGGGGGGTTTTCCACCTCACTTCATGCGCCAGTCACTCGTCACGAGAGTTCAAGATTTGGTCCCGAACTTCACACTGTCCGGGAACAATTCAAAAAGGGCAACATCAAAGATGCTGGAGTTCCTTTTAGCCTCACGAGGCCTCCTATCACAGGTCTTGCACAAGCGAGAGCGGACACTATGTCGCCTGAGGAAAGACGCCCAAGACTCTCCAACCAGTCAAGAAGCTGGAGTATATCTAATCGCAGCCTTTCCACTTCACTGGTTGTCGGTGTTCCTGGGAAACAAGAGGTCGAACGGACCCGAGCCCTTCTCCTCTCTTCGGGAATCAAGGCTCGCGAGATCACCCGCCGAGCAGACTGTGTGCGGCATCCTCCGCCTGATTTCCTTCGGCGCGCATTTGACACGGAAGCATCCATACCACAGGTGACCCGGCTTTATGAGTATGATGTGGCAGCGCAAGGTCTACTCAGGAGGGTTGAGAAAACACATCATTTGTTCCAGCAATCTATGGACAATTTCTCCGGTTCTGTTTCGTCGCCTTTGAAATCCCAATTGAGCAGACTCGAGGGCTTAGTGAACGAAACCATCTCCCCACGTGTCCAGGCGGCCACACAGGATGCAGAGGACCTAAGCATCCAGCTCAACACGACCAGCACCCTTGCGGTCAAGCAGTTAAGCGACACTCTCGACAAAGGGGTCCGGAGGCGCCATCGCCGGCTGCGCTGGGTACGGCGCACTGGATTTGTGATGCTTGAATGGGCACTGGTCGGTATGCTGTGGTGGGTTTGGCTGATTGTCATGGCTTTCAAGATCTTGCGAGGCGTTTCACGGGGCGTGCTTTCTGGTATCAGATGGGTTTTGTGGTTGTAAATGCAATTGGTTGTGGGCAAAGGCCATTGATTCGTCATTATTATACCCCTTTTTGAATTTGTCACGTTCCTAGCGTTTGTTTTCCCTCTGTTTCACGGTTTATCAACCTCTTTCTTCTAGTTCATATCTTCCTAATGACTCTTACTTTAATCGGATCTCATGTGAAACCAGAGGCGATAGTGGTCTACACCCTCGTTATGTACACGATCGGCTGGATCGAGGGTTCCTTAGGGGGTAGGTTCAAAATCCTTTGCTAGACATGAAAGAACTGAATGTTTGAAATAAAGAACCATAGCTCACAGGAGAATACCGATGTACTGAATCAATGAATGTGGATCAGGTGATGCCATCGAAACATGATCCGTTGTAACCACAGGTCGAAGTTACACCAGTCCAGGATTAACATCATGGTATTACTCTCACGCCTGACCTTTCCATCAAGCGTTACCATCTAAGATGACTATATGTCTGTTTGTAAAGAATGCCATGTTTGCGTGCAATACCCGGTCCAAACAAAGAAGCTGCCATCCACTGAAACATTGCCGGTCAGCTCTTTGTTTGTGCATCGTGCAAGCTGGTTAGCAAGCAACATAAAAACATGCCCAATCCTCTTCAATGGGGTTCTTCTTCTCATAAATCATAATCACTCCTTTTCAGATACTGTTTTCACATCCATCCCTCTTACCCTCATACAGCCATTCCTTGAGCCTTGCCCTTACCCTCTAACGACCATTACAAGCCAACCCCACTGATTGTCCATGCCATCTCAAAGCCAATTTAACACCAATACCGGCCCCGGATTCAATACAAATCCCGCGGTGAGTGCAGGGTTGAAACGTTCAAACGCATTATTCCGCAAGCGTGAAGAGAGGAGTCCACTGATCGACCGTCAACAGACAATGACATTCAACTCACCAATGTCTACAAAATCGACTTCCTGGAACAAACATGATCGCAAGGAGAATCTCCATCCTGATATGAATCGGGATAAGGGCAAGCGCCCCGAGAACTATAACGCTAGCGCCTTTTTCAATCCATCGACGAAGAAACAAGCAGATAGCTCTGCTATTTCATCTCACAAGCGTGGTGGAGTCCAATCCGACCCGAGCAAGGTTCGCTGGCCCTTTTTAGGTTGATTCTGGTCGGCTGGATCCGTCAGAATAAGGTATGGATGGAACTGGCGCACAGTACGGCGCTAGACATGTCCGTTATGCATGCCGTGATGCTTCATGAGATTCTGCGATGATTTATGACATTGATGGTTATGATTTTGATGCACCGTTCTGTTTTTGACTGGAGTTGACCTTTGTTTCTGTGGCTTACTAGTTTCTCGCATGATCTAGTTGGGTTTGGTGTTTGGAATACTGCCTGATTATATTCCTTCGATCCTGCAATGCAATTCATTCGTCCACTTTGTATTACTGCTTTCACATCATGTGATTTAGTCACGTTATCTTTGCTTATGTTGCCTATATCTACGATTTCTATAGCTTTGCCCCTCCACCTTTTTGAAATAATCTTGTTCCGCAAGAGTCATCATACCAGTCGGAATCCATGAGTATCATCATTAAATTCATCTTCCAGTCAACCTTTGATATGTTGTATGTTTTCAGATTCCAATTTTCATATTGTCTGCTCTTACTATAGCCCCCCAAAGCTAAGAAAGTCATACAAGGGCCCGCCACCTGGTGTACATTTGTAGTTCTTGTTAGCTGAGATATATATCGGTCGGCAATCCATGACTTGAACCGCAATGATGTCGCATAGCAGTTGGCTTGTAAGGAGCTCAGAAACCTGAGCCGGAGTTTATCAACAATTTCCAAAAAGACCAAAACTTATTCCTTGGACAGTTAGCCACACATCTTGAAGCCGTTGCTCTGGTGGTGCAAATAGGATAAAGATCACGTGGCATATATTGCCGATCAGGGTCTCCCACCGCCCGAGGTGGGGTTTTCATACTGCCCGTCCATGAGACACGGCGGTCAAGCTTTCTGAACCAATGGTTGGGCGGCTAAATAAGACGCATCTAAGAAGTGCGGCAGCGCGCGTCATGCCGCACCTTCCAAGGAACAGGCTTCAGTGGCAAACCAGGAACAGTCTACTCCGTGCCTACACCGTACACCAATAGCCGGTTCAATTTCTAGCCCGTCAGAGGGAATTGCCTGGATCCTTGTTCACAGCCAAGGGGCACTAGCCTGCCTCCCCTATCCCGTGGCGGGGAGAGTATCTCGGACAAATGACGCATCCTGGGGGGGGCGGAGGAGCAGCCAACCATGCCGAGAAGCATGTGTTTTAGGTAGAAAGTCGCTCAATGACTCAAATGTCAGGTCCACTAGAGTGCCTGGACGCCCTAAGATTCGGACGACGGATCTTCAGGGACTGATCTATTGGAAGTGAGGGAAAAATTGGGGGTCGTCAGGCCGAATAACCAGGCACGGGATCTGCCAGATTCCCACGGAACGCAGACAGGCAGCAACCATGAGACCACGTCAACCCAATTACTTGCGTGAACGGGAGGAGTAACCATACTGTGCGGAGGGCCGAGATGCAGGCTGGGGTACGTTGCCGGCGAGGGGGACGGGCATGGGCAAGCGAGGTAGAGGTGGAGGTAAGATACTGTGTACAATACGGGCAGTGACGGGGAGGGGCAGCGCGATCGGGAGATGCCGTAAGCGCCCCCACGAGAACCACTCTTGCTCTTTCGGCCTCTCTTCCTCTGCTTTTTCCTCCTCGACTCTCCTGCTGCAGCATCGTCCTTCCACGTCCAGCCATTGCGGTAAGTCCCCTGTCCACCCTCGCGCGTTCCTTGCCGGGTTTCCTGCACACCTCCGGGATTCCTCGTATTTTCGATTCATCGAGATCGTCGGGTGTCTGCCTGACGCCGTGCCCTTTGCCCTAACCTCCGCGTCCACCGGTCGAGTCGTTAAAACTCTGCACCGCACCTTTCCCTCCTCCTCCCACTTGGACCCCCCCGGCCCAGAAATTAAATCTCGCATCCCTGTCGTTTCTCGTTGGAGCTGTCATACAAGCTTGCTGATCCGTTGGCTGCTCGCGTCAGATTTCTCCTTCTTGGGAAAAACCTTTTTTTTCCCCTCATTCAACTTCCACGTCGCATTTTCTAGGCCTTTGGAATCCACCAGTTCCAAAGGCTCCCGGTCACCACGGCTCACGTAGCCTCGCATCTCGTTCTTCGTCACATTGTATCTCCGAGACGTCTCCGCGACACTCTTAACAACATTCCCCCTCCTGCTGGTCTCGTTTCCTGTGTCGTCCGGTGCGCCCTTTTTTAACGACCTGACGCCCTCGGAACCTTCCCCATCTTTTCTTGAGCTGCCGCATAGGACTTCTCTGAAGGTTCTTCCTCTCAAGGAGGAAGGGTCTAGGAGGCTTGGTCCAGTCAACTTCGGTTGCGAATCTTTTCGCCCTCCTTAACACGCAGTCGCGTTACTCGATTCTTCTTTTTCTCTACTTCTTCTTCTAAAGTCCTATCCCGTGCTCCGTCGCAGCGCGCATGGTTATGGCACCGACTGCTTGTGTACCTGCTGAAGTATGCACTCCGAAATTCTATTCGGAGAAACACGACTATAATCTCAATTGGGATCATGGTCAATTCAGCAATAATGGAGGGGACGATATTTCGCAATCCAGGTTGGCTGCCAAGGAATTGGTCTTGGACATCTTGAAGAAGCGTGCAGCGGAGGTGAATGTGGACTGCTGCGCGCCTGGGGCAGAGGATCCGTTTTATGTGGCGGATATGGGCGAGATTTACCGCCAGCATCTGCGCTGGAAAATGAACTTGAGCCGAGTTCGACCTTTCTACGGTAAGGATTCGTATTTCACCAGCTGATATCACGGAGCGGTGACTAACATTGAATGAACAGCGGTCAAGTGCAACCCGGATCCGGAGATCCTGCGCCTCATGGCCAAACTCGGAAATGGCTTCGACTGTGCGTCCAAGGCGGAGATCGACCTGGCTCTCGAGACAGGCATCGACCCGAGCCGCATCATCTACGCGCAGCCCTGCAAGACCAAGTCCTATCTGCGCTACGCCGCCCAGGTGGGCGTCAAGCAGATGACCTTTGACAACGCCGACGAGCTGTACAAGATCAAGGCCAACTACCCGGAGGCTGAGCTCTACCTGCGCATCCTCACGGATGATTCGAACAGCATGTGCCAATTCAGTATGAAGTTCGGCGCTTCTATGGACGTGGCTCGTCAACTCCTTGAACTGGCGTACCAGCTCGAGTTGAAGGTCGTCGGCGTGAGTTTCCATGTTGGTTCCGGCGCCGAGGATCCTAAGGCTTTCTTGAAAGCCGTGCAGGACGCACGCCTGGTGTTCGATCAAGCGGCGGAGATTGGCCACGAGCTCCACACTTTGGATGTCGGAGGAGGATTCTCTCAGGATACGTTTGAGAAATTCGCCTGCGTGCTCAGTGAGGCTTTGGATACCTATTTCCCGCCCAACATCCGGGTCATTGCGGAACCGGGCCGCTACTACGTTGCCAGCGCGTTCACTCTGGCAGCTAACGTCATCGCTCGGCGTGACGTGCGGGACCCGGAGGACCCGACCAATGACGCCTACATGCTGTACCTCAACGACGGGGTGTATGGAAACTTCTCCAACATCATCTTCGACCACCAGCATCCCGTGGCCCAGGTCCTTACGTGCGCGTCGGCCGCCAACTCCCCTTATGCTGCGACTTCGGGGGGTATTACGTACTCCATCTGGGGGCCGACCTGCGACGGCATTGATGTGATCTCCAAGCGTATCCAGCTGCCGGCTCTGCTGGCGGTTGGAGACTGGCTCTACTTTGAGGAGATGGGAGCCTATACCAAATGTAGCGCGACCCGCTTCAACGGCTTCTCGGATAACCATGAGGTGATTTACATCTCTAGCGAAGCCGGGGCTTCCGCGCTCCTCGAGTACTAGATTTATTATTTGTTGATTTTGGTTGTTTTTGGTACTTAGATATCGCTTATTGATACTCAGGTCATCTGACCTGGTTTGGTAATAAATGTTTGTGTCTTTGTCTTGATAGAGTAGATGTCGGGGCTGAATGCAGCCCAATTAGTGGTGAATTTAGTGTCATATAGCCTTTGTTTGTTCTACTGTGTAATGTTTTGTCTATCTATGTCTATCTACCAACTCTTATCATTCCAGCATCATCATCAATATGCGTCTAACATGCAGCAAGTCATCAGATGCAGAGCCAGCTCCAAGCATCCTGCCCCAAATCTAGAACCAGAGACCTCTATACCAGCCTCTCCACCACCAATTCGGTTCCCTCACACCCCTCTCCCACCTGAACCAGGCCCCCGGCCTCCAGCCTCTTCTTCCACTTGCCAGACTCATACCGGGCCAGAATGAGGGTGATCCTCGCCGCTACCCCAGGGTCCAAACTCTCCGCCACCGCATCCGACGCAGTGAACGTCCAACGCCCAAAGGCCCAATTCAAGATAAAGTGCTTCGTCGCTCGGCCTTCCCCATCCACACCAGCATCCGTACCCACCACCGACTGCTCCTCCTCCGAGGCAGCAGGCGGCTCGGCAGTCGAACACCGCATGACGCCCTTAATCCGATACACCTCCTCCTTGGACGCCGCGCGCAACAACTTCTCCACCAACGCCTTGGTATCCACCACCGGCCCTTCACTCCCAACAGGCCCCTTCAACGTAACCGACAACACCTCCACCTCGGACTGATGTCCATGCTCATGTCCATGCCCATCCCCGTGTTTATGCTCATGCTCATGCTCCTCCCCAAGCAACTCCACCCCTCCCTCCTTCGCCACCAACGCCCCATCAATCCCCAACAACACCCCCATCTCCACCCTCCCCTTATCCGACTTAACCCACGGCGTCTCCACCTCCAAATCACCCACCCGATCCAAGCAAACATCAAACCTCATCTCCCCAGCCGCCTCCCACTTATTAAACACAATCAAATCCGTATACCTAGCCTGCAACTTCGCCGTGTAACTCGTATCCTCATACCCCTCCCAATTCTCCACATCAATCACGCTGATCACCCCATCAAGGACAAACGTCCCCGGATGCTCCCGCGCAAGCCGATTAACCTCCATCGCCAACGTAGCTGGGAACGCAGACCCCGAGGTCTCGATCACAATTCGGTCTGGGGAAACGGTCTCGAGAAGTTGGAATAGCGCATCGCTGAGTTGTCCGACGAGGTTGCAGCAGATGCATCCGTTGAGGAGTTCCCGGACGCCGCTGATAGAGGACGTCGTGGCGAGTTGGGAGTCGATTGCGACGTCGCCGAATTCGTTTTTCAATAGCGCGAGGCGGTAGGTGGGGGGGAGTTGGGGGATGAGGTTTAGGAGGAGGGTGGTTTTGCCGGAGCCGAGGAAGCCGGTTAGGATTGTTATGGGGGTTGGTGCCATTTTGGTTTCGTTGGTCGTTGGATTTGGGGGGTGGATTTATGGGGATGGAATTATGTGGGGTTGGTGTCGTTGTGGTGGTGGTGGTGTCTATGCAAGGTGTATGTGAGGGAATAGAAATCTAAAATCTATGTTGTACAGGTCAAAAGAAGGACCGGAGGGAGATAGAATGCAGTGGATGGATGCGGTGGTGAGGTGAGGTGGAGTGGTGGAGTAATGTCGGAGTTGGAGGAGCAACTGAAGAATTGTCGGCGGATGGAGGGGGAGCAGAGGGGCCCGCTAGCCCCGATCGGGGTGAACCCTAACAGTCTGGCGTGGGGTTGGAGTCATATTAGACATCATTTCTCATGAGATCATGGGATAGTCTTCGAATTGTATCCCAAGGTATAGGTAGTTCATGCCTAATGTCCATAGTATTCAGGTAGGTACATAAAATAGATAGCATCAGAACACCCACCTACCCGAACACAACCTCCCTACATACCATCCCCCTCTCCCCTCCCACGGAAACCAACCACCCCCCTACCTACCAACCAACCAACCCAACCCATCAAGGAACCAACCGCCCAGTAAGGCTGAACCCCCAAGTACAGACCATTCAACGCTCCCGGCCCAAAATGTCCGCAGGGATGATGGGGATCCACAAGGCTGACAACGATGATATCATCCCACCCGCTTGATGTCATCCATCGGCCCGGGTGAAACTATATCTCCTGACACCTCTACCTTACCTCCCTGCATTCAAACTCCTTCAACAAGCAACCACCAAGCCTACAAAAAGAAAAAAGAAAATGTCATCATGAAAACCGTCGACGATACCGCACGAGAAACCGCACGGGAGATGGGATATCAGGAGCCACGGACCGATCATTCAGAAGACTCGATGTTGAATGCGCAGAGCTCGTTTGGCGAGATGAAAACTGTGTTTCGGGATGTCACCCCGGGGGATTTTCTTAATAGTACGTGGAATCATGTACGGTCGTTGACCGGGGGTGGGGAAGGGGATTATGGGGAGGGGGATGGGGATGGTGGTGGGGGTGAAGGTTGGTGAAATGTTCTCTTGGTTTTGTTTGGATGTTTGGTTTTGTTTGGGTGTGCTGATGAAAGGGTAGATGTTGTTGAGGCGACCGATCCGGAGGAAATTCGTTGCATTGAGAATTTGGAGAGGGAGAAGATTGTTCAGTTTCTACAGGAGAGGCATAGAAGTGATCCTGCACATATTAAGAAGAATGTGTGATTTTCAGATACAACTAATATTTATTGTTGGGACATCTTCGACTTTCTACGCCTAGTAGACAGAAGGGATATATCTCTTTTGGTCTATGGGTTAGTAGCTTTGATATTTATGATGCCGAAAATAACTCTGTAAAGGCTTGCTCGAACAAAAGATGGGTAATTGAATTGTTGTAAATGTCGCACGCTCACAAAACAGCTCGAAAGCCCCTGTCCAGCTTAATGTCCAATCCCAAAAAGTCGGCGACTTGTCCCAGATGATCAACTCCCCAGAAACCCTCGGTTTCACCCTTGGTGTTTGTGCACTCGAACCACGGTATGCCAAATGCGCCAATGTTGAACGCTCGGTTGGTGTTTGCAGTCAAGATTGCCTTGATCTCTGCATGATTCATCTGTCATGCTATTAGCATATACGAAATAAGGGGCATAGACTGCAAATAGCGTACGGCTTCCATGATCGTCTGTGTTTCGCTCTTTCCGAGCACCCTTTCAAGCACTGGACCGAAGCATTCAGGCTGGGCAATGTTAGGATTCCCCTCCACCCAGAACGAGCGATAGAGCGCTTCGAATGCCGATACAAGCTTATCTGGAGACTTCTGAGAAATCGCACAGAGAGCACGTTGGGTGGCCAAAGTCCGTGGGGGAAATCCTTCAGGGGTCGTCTGGACTATCGGAACAGAGAAGTAACGAGCCCACCGAGTGCGTTCCTTGTCGATCCAAGTATTCTTATCTATATGCAATTGAATAGGGTTAGTTATAGAACGTACTCCAGTCTACAAGGTCTCGCCCACTCGTAATATTTATAGGGGCAGTGTTCTGGCACGCATGCATGAGACCACCCAGAAAGATGGGGACATAAGTGATATTGCATTTGGCAAAGACGGGCGAGTTCTTGATCCTGTTAGACTAGGTGATAGACTCTTGAATGGCTGGATGCTGTACTCACTTTCAGTACGCTGAAGGCAATGTAGCCAAATGGACTGACAACGTCCAGATATACGTTAATGCGAGGCACAGCCATGACTTTCGGGACGGGGACGACGAGGAAAGCGAGACAAGCGGTATGACAATCAAAGCTGAAGCCAGCCAACAAACCACACACTACGGACTAGAACAAAAGGAGACTTGAAGGTTGCACGAATGCGTCCCAAACCTGGTAGACTCCTTGACCGGATGAGTCAGCATCGTCAGCCGAGGTGCTCGGATGTTGGCTGTTTATCGCACTTGATTTCTCAACCCCTCGGTCTCAGGACGTCATCGTTGGCTATGCAGCTATGCAACATTCGTGCCTGCCTCAACGGCCCTCTCTCCATTGGGCAGCTACGATGCTGCTGTACTTTAGTGGCTTGCTTCTGGCAGATCGACCAGACCGTACTCCGTAGCATCTCGTTGTATCTGGCCAAACTGCATAGTACTTGCATATTTACACCATAGATGGCTATGTACAACATGCTTAGCGTGGGCTCGTTTGCCAACCGAGACAGACTTTCTAAGGCCGACGGGAATGTTTTTCTAGTACCCTTCTCAACCCTCAAAAGCTCAGAGGAGTCGGTCTATGACTTTGACCTGTCCGATTCAGAGTACCTCCAAGATTCGATAACGAAAAAGCGCCGCCATGCCATCTACTATCATCGGCCTCCTGTGTGGTGTCCCGCACGTCAGACAAGGATTCCGTCGAGTGTCTCTGGGAGCAGCAGTAGTTGTTGCTCGGGAGAAATGTGCAGTGACTGCGATGCTGACGATAGTCAAATGCAGGACGATGCATATTCCTGCATCGTGGACTGCTGTGACACCACAGCTGCATTAGCAAGCACTGTACCTGGCACAGAAACCAACATGTCTCAATTTAATCAGGACACCGTCATAATGGTGAGTTCCCATCATCTGCAGGTGTACGTTGCGTGGATCCGTGCTTATCTTCAAAGCACGACTGGACAACTCAAGACAGGTCCAACGCATGGAAACAGTTAAGCTCGGCCAAGAGATATGCTTTATCGGATCGGCGAGTCTCTTCGGCAAAACCATGTCCGAGTCGGGTGCTATTGCAAAGCTCTCTTCATCAGGATGGGATGGGCTCCGCTGCGCGGTTACAATCTTATAAGGATATACGATTAGGGCTGGATGAAAAGTGGGCCATCCATGAAGGCTCCCTAGTGATCTGCGTTGATCCTGCGTATACCTTGTCCGACCACGACAAACTACGGTCCGACGAATTCGAACTTGTCAGCGGAGATATCTTCGTTGTCTGTAGGATGTATGCAGATCTGTGGGCTCTGTGTGCCAATGCTTCGTCAGCTCAGCCCGAGAGACCTTTCGGTGAGACATTGACGGCAGTTGAGCCTGTGCGACTAGCTTTCCTGCCACTCTGCGCAGTGACATTAGCAGCAAATTTCAGCGCATTCAATCAGAGATGTATCAGTTACGCTTGTTGCGAGACCGATGAACCTAGATATCCGGGGAACGGGCTGCCGGTTATGCCTCCCCCACGCTCTTATAGCCTTTGCGATGGCAAACAGATCTACCGCGGAAACAGACGTCACATTCCATTTCCAGAGGTGGTATATGATGCTTTCAACCGCATCTCTTTGGAAGGTAGCGATGCCGATCATGTGTTGGCAGACTCTCCTTCTCTGGAGAACGTGCTTTCTAGCTTGACCGATCGAGGGAGTCGTCGGCTGCAGCGCTTAGGAAATCGGATGTCACTCCGGAAGCTTTGGAGCGATAATAAAACACCTGTGCTGGGGAACGCGGAGAACAGATTCTCTCTTTTACCGGTATATCGTGATGGGCGTCAAGAATCAGGCGCAACGCAGCGTCATTCAGACACGCAGCGGCGTAATTCTTCAAAAAGCCCGAGGCTGAGGGACCTCATTCGGATTGCCCGATAGGCCAGGGGTTCACTAAACAGTTGCTTCATACTTCATCAGGTTTGTACTGTTAGCGACATTGATATCAGTGATAGCAAGTATGGGCATATTATGATTGGCGCACATTAAATTGCACAAGCTTGTACTGGACACTGCCGAGGTGAAAGGGGTGCAAGGGAGGAATGAAGGGGAGCGCGTGAGAGGGAGACCGGCGAGGGAGACACTAGACAGATGCCTGCAGGCCACATCGGCCCGAATGCAAGCCCCCTTGGATGACACGCGGCTTCCCCGCCCGTTGTCCTTCACCTCTGCTCACTTCCCTGATGTAGTCAAGTACTTAGTAGATAAGTCCACACTTCAACATGGAATCGGATTCACTCTTGACTGTAAACCGTCAGCCTCTCTCGCCATGCCGTCGTTGCGAGCCATCCTCTACACCACCTTTACCCTCACTACTCTCCCTTTCCGCATCCTCGGCATCTTGGTCTACTACATCCCCAAAGTCACCCGTCCCCATCCGGCATGGACCTACCGTCGAGCTGTCGGCTTAAAGATCTTCGCCATCTGGTGGAACTACGCAACAGCAGTGGAATACCGTACCCCGAAAACCCTCACCCCCGGCCGTGAAGGGCAGCGCTTCGTAGTCATCGATCCACCCTCCAACCGCCCAGCCCTCGACCGCGGCATCCTCCGCAGCGTGCCATCCATCCGTCCCAACCCCATCGGCGCGGTCTGGTACCCTGCCCTCCCATCCAAGCCCCCCAACTGCGTAATTCTCCACTTCCATGGAGGTGCCTACGTCCTGGGTGGTGCGCGCCGCAAACAAAATGGTTGGGGCCCTCGAATCCTCAGCCAACATACGAACCTTCCCGTCCTGCAACCACAGTACCGTCTCTCCGTGGAAGAGAACGCCTCCTTCCCTGCAGCCCTTCAAGACGGGATTGCAGCCTATGTATATCTCCTGGATACGTTGGGCGTGACCTCCGAGAATGTCATTCTTTCCGGGGACTCGGCCGGGGGTAATCTGGTCCTTGCGATGCTGAGGTATCTGACCGAGGAAGTAGATGCGGGGTTACCATTGCCTGGGGCGGGGTTGTTGTGGAGCCCGTGGTTGGATTTGACGGATCAGGCGGCGCGGAAGGTCGACGCGCATCCCTGTCGGAGGAATGATTATCTGACTGGGAACTTGGTGGCTTGGGGGGTGAGACGATTCACGCCTGTTGGATGGGAGAGGGGACATCGGTTTTTGAGTCCGTTGGGGAGGGAGTTTCAGGTTAAGACGCCGCTGTTTGTGCAGACGGGCATGGCGGAGGTGATCCATGAGGATCATGTGAGATTTGTGGAGCAGATGAAAGGGCTAGGGAATGAGATTGAGATGTGCGAAGTCAGGGACGCGCCGCATGATATTTTCGCGGCTGGGGTGGTTCTTGGGTTTGTGAACGAAGCGGAAGAGGCGATCGAGCAGACGAGATTATTCTTGAAGAGAGTGGTAGGGAATATTTGACGGTAGGGTTATATATGGAGTTTATTCCGTGGAGTAGGTATATAAGATGTCTTTCGTCTCTTTCGTCTCTTTCATCTCTTTCTCTTTTGTTTTTTTCGCCTGTTATTGATATATACCGAGGGATGATGGGGCCGCTAGCCACGACCATGGCAGGGTGCTCCACCCCGCATGTTTGATACTGACATCGTATTTGTCTAGGCGATAGTAGCTTTGTGCCTAGCTGAATCAGTCTAGGCACTTGGTCTCTGGCGTAAACCGTCGAGCCTGGGGCTGGGAAGTTTCGTCATCCTGAGATGTGGCGAGGTACATATGCCGCTAGGGAACTTGCATTTTAAGCCTTCAGATATCAAATGTAGCTGAGTAATGATATAGAGAAGCCTGCAGCCTATGCACGGACATCAGACATTAGCCCTTTACGCAGAATCCATGCAATAAAGGAGAGCAGTCCACAAAGAGCACACGAAGGTTAACGAAGAATGTGCATGACGAACCATGTTGTGTTTTACCAGGCTTTGATTGCCTTGGGAACTGGTGGTCATCTGCACTCTTTTGTTCTCGCAGCAAAAGCTCAACCTCGAGAAGGGTGCAGGTACTTGCTACTGGCTGTCTCCATGCTTGTCTGGTATTGGCTAGATTAGGAGTATTATGTTCGCAACCACCTATTGATCTGGTTGCACACTTCTTTCCTTTCGTCCATAACAACGCAGTTCGATCTGGTCGAACTGATCATGCTGTGATGGAAGCTGTTTTTGGTCCAGGTGCAGGTTGTGGAGCCCGGCAGACTGCATCAGGTCAAAGAAAACAGACTCGCTCTCATGGCGTCTCTTCAATGCCACCAGAATGATAGCATATGGCGACATTTGCACTAAGCGGCTTAGTACTGAAACCAGGGCCGGTAAGCTGTCTGCATTGTAAGTACAATCTGAGACGAGAACCAGGTCTATCGAGCTTCCACATAGGTCTGCTGGGAGCTCATCGTCCCAGTCAAGTGTGCAAAATTCGAGTTCAGAGGAATTAGCCGGTCTCGCGACCGCTATGTTCTGCGTTACGATCTCCTCCACCTCGGGCAAGTCAGTGAGTACCACAGAACACTGAGGGAGAAGCTCTGCAAGGGCAATTCCAACAATGCCACATCCTGATCCTAGTTCAAGGACATGGAGAGGAGAGCTGCGCTCGCCTCGTAGAAGCTCTTGCAACAATGGTGCAGATACCGCAGGGTCTCCCGTAACTATCTGCTCAAGGTATATGACTGAAGCCACCGCTGCATCCCTGAAATTGTTAGGTTAGATTAGTGATGATAATCCTGTTCGCGAGGAAGATGCCTCACCAGATATGCCGGGCGATACTGTTCCCAGTCTCCTCCCAGATCCTCAGGCCTAGGCGATCCTTGGGTCCAAAGCGTCTCTCAACAAGCTTCTCGGCGACCGAGGATGATGACCCGCCAAATGGTGCGCTCCAGGCAGACATGACTAAAGGAAGACTGGAATTGCCCAGCAAACGGTCTGGTGAGGGTGACCGCCGCTTCTGCGAATCTGTGGCAGCAACGCCTAGGACGATCGTTTGCTGAAAGATATTGGCAGAGAAGGGCCCAAGCAGTATCGGAAGTTCGCGCTTGCCAGCCTTCCAGCTTAGTGGCTCTTGGTATAGGATTTTATCAGAGTCATTGAGGCCCAGCGTTATGAGTAAATCCACATCCTGTGCAAGAAATGCGTCCCCCAGGTCGGTGGTAATGCAGATCAGAGCGGAGACGGATATCGACCCGGGTTTCTGCTTCTGGAACCTGGGGGTCTTGAGAAAACGAATGTAGTAGACCATGATAGATACAGCCAATTACTAGCAACAATGGGATATCTGAAGATTGAAACAATACTCCGGAGTGATTGATTGAATGAAAGCAGTAGATTCGTGATGGGCAGGTGTGGGCTGACTAAGAGCGGGCCGATGACATCGTGCGCGGCCCAAGGTGTTTCTTCCTCAGGCTCGCTCCCCCGGTGGGCTCCCCCCTCGTTATTATCTCCGGTTATCCAATGCAGGTCCCATCGTATCGTCTCACAGCCCTTTCTCGCCAGAAGATATCTCCAGATATCCCCATTCCCATCGCAGCTGCTCTATGGGGCTACCTGACTTGACGTTGAAGTGAACCAACCGCCTTGCTCCTTCGCCCGCGGCGTGGCTTTGGCCAACGTCGCATCCCTACCGCCATCCGACATGATGCGATCAAGAGACCCTCGGGTCCGCCAGACAATCAACCAAATTCATCATAACCTCGAATCCGCGAACGAGACGGCTCAAGAGGGTCTATATGCCTTCTCCCACAACTACCTGGTACCATGCTTTGCAGCGATTGGGAGCTGCGTTTACTCATGCACTGCGCCTTGTCTCCCCACCCGTGAAGACCATCTTCGACGCCGCCGACGGGGCCGTGCAGAGGCTAATTTCGACTTCTACGATGACTGGGATAATGAGGAGTCAAATGATGGCCTGCTAGGATGGGGTACTGACGAACTTGACCGTCTGCTGGCTGGAAGTGGCTTGACTCGCGGGAGTTCAGAACAGCCTCGAAGGCAGCGGAAAATGAGCTATGGGGCTCGGCGCATAAGGCGAAAGAGCAGTGTTATAGTATCTGACGACCGTAATGATCCCACTGTCATCCCAAGCTCCTCATTCTTGGGGTTTTTGGAGCGCTTTCCATGGAGATTTGGCGCACGGGGGCTGAAATACCGCCCGTCGGCGGCCGATCTTCAGGAACATCCCGCAGGATTGCGACGGTTTGAACACGAGGATGAGCCTCTCATAGAAGAACCTGAAGAAAACGAAGGTCCAGCGGCCTCTGTTAGGAATGGGAGATATCGAAGTTCGACACAGTCCTCGCGGGACACAACTAACTCCTTAAGCTCGCGGGGAGATTTGATCCCCAGCGACGAGGAAGAAGATGCAGTGCCGCTAGATGACGAGTTTGCTCTAGCTCTAGCCAGCCGTCGTGGGACTGGACTGGATTCAATTGATCTAATAGGGGATAAACCTGCAAGTATGAGGTCTGTGTCTGGAACATTTAGTCTAAGGACAACTGCCTCTTCAAAGGAAACCAAGATGAAAAATAAAAAGAGGAGCAGCCGGCTGCGATCTCCTCATGGGTCTTATGTAGAGGTCACTCACGAAGTCGGCACCCCTACACTAGCCGATCTAAAAAAGGAAGAGGAGCGAGCTGCGCTCGAAGAAGAATCGGAGATTGCGAGAAGACGGCTTGCTGCACAGCAATTGGCCTCTAATCGTGGCCTAGATCAAGCGAAAGATGAGGTGGGTAGTTCAGTAACTGCTCTATCACCAAAATCGGGACGGGCTAACAAAACAATGCCGTAGGTGTCACAGGCTTTACCGTCGCAGCCTCATACCGTTTCGTCGGACGTTGCTCATCACGAGACCGTTGATACTCCTTTAGACCCAACTGTAGAAGACTCGCCAACTAAAATTCAGGGTGTGCAATCTCAACCCTCATTGAACTCGCGTTCCCCCGGAGACGAATCGCAAACAGAGCCTTTCCCGCCTTTTCCTTCCACCCCCGACTGTCACGAAGATAGTCCTGCGTCGCAGCCTGGTTATTTTCATGACCAACCCAACGGTATGAATTTACTTGGACAGGACAACACAGCAGACGCCCATAGGGATCCGTCTTCTGATTTAATGAATGGCGAAAGGTAGCTTTGCGAAGGGAGGACGCGGGTAGCCGCTGATTTAGGTTTGCAGGTCAAATCTAACAATTTAGTTTGCATTTCCCTGGCGATTTTTCTGACATATAGTGAGACGCTGCCATCTCCTGCTTTTCATGGCACCTTCGGACTGTATATTAGTATGATATGACTCACGAAACCTGAATATACAACCTATCTCGAGGGTAGGACAGTTAATTTGTGCATTTTCCTGTGTGATATACTTTCATGCTGATATTTTTAACTTCTATTCTGGGACAAGCAGAATGCTACAAGATGCAGACGGAATCCATGTAATGCCTTCTCGAATTCGTTAAACACCCCCCATAAGTTCGATTTATAAGCCTATGAAAACCGTATCCCAAAACATTTTTACCGTGCACGATTCCAATACCAATCGTTTCTTTCATGTTGATGCCTTAACTGACCAAAAACGAATACAATCACATTCGATACCCACTCTGCATAGTACTGCTACTGCCAGCTACAGCATTCGGACCTCCCTGCGTCAAAGCATAATCATACCGTGCTGACAACCCACTTTGATGGTCATCCGGCTTTTGCACCTCCCCAACAGGGAGTCCTTCAAGAAGCCACGGCGGGTTTGCGAGCGACAGGATCTCCTGATCAAAGATCGCCCAAGAATAATCTGCACCCGGGCCGGGAATTGCAAAGTCGGATCCAATCTCCTGTGGTGTATGCATGCTTTGCAATCCCGATTCCAGTCGATTTGCCAGTATGTTATGGATACTTGGTATGGATGGATGATCTCTTTTCAAACCGTCGATATGTTTTTCGATCAGGAGGAGGTCTGTACCGGGTGTTTGTCAGAAGGGAAGTCCTGAATAGTTTGAGGGATGGTATACAGGGGAGGAAGATCATACCGTCTTGGTGGGACATACCGTCCTCGATTCCTCGGAGCAACAGCATGGCTGCGAAGGTTACCATCTGTAGAGGTGAGTTGTGTTGCGTGTATGGTTTAAGGGGGTTTAATCCTTACTATTAGATCCCAGTTGGACCATATGCTGGCGTCGTCTAAACGAAGTCGTAGAACTGCGCGGGCTGAGACCAATAGTTCATGCCTTTCAGCGGGCGCAATATCTGTGGATCCGAGATCAAATCCTCGAGCTGGGTGATAGATCGATAAAACGTATAACTTGTGGAGATGGTACTGGAGGAGGATGAGTATTCCCTGACGATCGGATGGAGACGGTTCTGGAAGTAGTTGGCTGCGTTAGGGATGTCTCATGTATAAGCCATCGGCTCTCAAGGGTATCTTACGCGATGCTACGTTGTATCGGACCAACCAGTCGTCTAGCTTTCGGGCCCAGAGTCGAATGACTTGTCCATCTTTATCGGTGAAGGGCATTCTAACTGGAGATAGAACTTCGCGCTCTCTCGCGCTCACGAAGGACCATATGGTGGGGAGTCCCCTTCCGACAAAATGGCTGAGACCATGATGCATCATCTGGATGAGCCTGTGAAACGCATTCTCCTCACGAGCATTAAACTGAGCGAGAGCTGGTATGGGTGGCTGTTCCGGCAGTAGCGGACAACACATGTGCATAGAAGCGTGTTCGATATCGATGACCTGGAGGCCTGAGAACAGGCCGGCCCAGTTCAGAGTTGTGTCGTGTACATCGCGTGGGGTGTGATCGAGCAACAGGCGATAAGCAATGGCTATCCACATGCCAGTCGTTGGAACATAAGCTTCTGAGCTCAAGCTCGCCATGATAAGGCCAAGGATGTTATGGAAAATCATTGAACGGTCCGTATACAAGGACTGACCAGGGCCTCCTGGTGTGTCTTCCAACCCATCCCTTAGACAGAGCAATGGATCTGGATTGACAAGCTCAGTAATTGCGCAGCACTGCGCGACAAAATAGCCTTTCGTAAACTCTGAGAGGTCCCTAGATGGGCCATGAAGAGCAGAGATGAATAGAACTGATGCAAGCAGAAGTGGTGATGGTGATGCAAATGCACTCTGATCCTTCAAAAAGTGTAGAAGCGGTAGGTTGTTGAGAAACCTGGGCCGGTATCAGCTCTGTGCCAGACAAAGAACATGTTCATTATTGAGAAATTTTCGTACGAGTGCCACAAGTGTTTAATGACTGGACGTGACCAAATAGCTTCATCTTGATCGGGCCGCGTTATCTTTCTCAGATGCTTGACAGCTTTCCACAGTGGACGAAGAGACAAGTTCTCTAGATCTTCATCTTGATCTGAACTAGGGCTTACTGCTGTAACGGAGATACTTTCTTTGCTGATACCGAGAGCACTTTCAATTCTGTCCAAGCGGCCAAGAATGGCATCAATATCCTGAACCTTGTTCAGTGCGCCTTGATGCAGCGCCACCACGTCATGGATTGCGGATGCCGCCTGAGAGTCTGTGAGCATAATATAAACTAACATAGTACACACATTATAGATGGAAATCTAACATTCGATCTTGGCCTGAAGACACAGGCAGCCTTGGTGTGTCGACACCGGCGACACGGGGGATCCCCGTCCACCTCACATTTCATCTTAGGACTATCAGCCTGCTCAGTCATATCATACAGGATTAGAAACTGCGTCTGACCTTTAACCTGCGGCAATTGGCTACATAAGGTGATCAGCTCACTATTCAACCCAAGCCTTTGCGTAGTAATACTTCTTACCGCATGCCTTTGTTGGCTTGGGACCCAAAGTGATTGCTTTTGTCCCCGTCATGGTGATGGGTGTTGCGATGACGGCTGTCCGTCAAGGCCCCCAATTCCAATAGGCATATATGTGCCGGAGAGCATTAAAGCCATGCACTATAGTCGACGGCCTGATTTGCCGCGCGCCACGTGAGTCGGGGCTAACCGTTCGACCGACAATTCTGGCCTCCGATAAGAGACGATCGAGCTTATTGGGACTGGAGATAACGGCAGAATCCTGGACCCATCCAGGCTGGTCCGAGACCGGTCCTACTACTACTGCCCGATTTTGCCTTCAAGGAAATGACTATTCATTGCTAACCTAATTCTTTCACTATATTCGAGGTAGACGTGTTACGACCCAGCCCAAACACTCCCACCATGTCGCTACCATCGAGACTGTTTCCTCGTTTTTAGTCCGCTCTGCGTAGGCTGATAAAGATCAGGGCGGGTCTGAAAACGGAAATAAGAAGTGTACCATTGCGGTTGCTGGCAGGCGTCTGCTCGTCGCGGGTTCACATTCCTTTTGATCTTGCGCCTGCTCCTTATATAGGAGGGCCAACCATCTACCGGCCATAGTGTATAGACTGGAGATGGAGCTCGTCTGTTCTTGATGCGCGTGTGCGTCAGAGACGCTGGGCTGTGTGGGCAACCCAGGGCCTCGAAGGCAGAGAGGGCTAGAAAGGGTATTGTACAGGCGAAATTCTTATATACATAGTCTTGTCATGCGTATAGAAGTCGTCATAAAGTACACGACCATATAGAGCACACGCCCACAAAAGGTGACACTGCCGTTTCTATCAAGAGTCAAAAATTAGTAGCACTTGAGTAAAGTAAAGTGGTCAACGCATGCGCAGGCAACAACATAAGGGTTTGGTTTCATTCCTCAAGAGGAGTAGTCACCATTGCGCTTAGGCAGATGCTGCAACATCGTCTCCACGGTAGCATGTTCACTTTGGCCAGAGACGTTCATACGGAGTCTTCGCATCTCCCGGTCTTCTGATTTCAACCCGAGCAATTTTGTCACCGAGTAGAAAGACGGATCGCTGCGAGCCTTGGACTAAGGACTCAGCTGCTGTGTTGATGTCATTCGTTGTTGTATCCAGAATCTTTTCTCTCCAGTGTTGGCCTATTTCATGGGCCACGCTATTTATAAAATAGCTTGTATCCTTTTCATCAACGATCATGGGAACAACGAGATACCGAAAAGAGTCTAGCTTAGTCTCATTGAGCTCGTTTCGACCAAGCTCAGATATAGCGAATCTTCCACTGCTCTAAGAAACCTTCAGGGTATTGACAGGATCGAGGTCCTGATAGTTAGTGCAGGCGAACATCCCTTTATTCGTCAATTGGGCATTTCGCGCCATAAGCACCGCCTTGTCTTCCCTAGTCACATCAATGGAGTCCGCATCGGTCTCGTCAAGCTTCAATCGGATTGCACAGGTATGATTGTGGGACGTGCTTCTTTACTTGGACGGCGAACCCATAGGACCCTTCTCCGAACTCTGGGAAGTTCTCAAGGCTCGTGACAGTCGAAGCAGATCGTCTAATCTACTCCAGCGGAGCAGAGCGCTACCCGTCCTCAGTAATCGTTCAAATTCCTCCAAAACCGGGGTCCGGCTCGGCAAGACATATCCCACGCGACGTACGGACGCCACTTTAGCGAGTCCGCTGCCGGCTATTAGGGTACCAAAGATGGCCCGAGGCAGCGATCCCGAGCGGACCGGAATCAAGCGCAAAAGCTAGAAGACGCAACAAATCGGCCACACTTCGGGTGCTATCGGCAGGGTCGTGGGAGCATCCGATGATGGCAGGGAAAGTGGAGGGAAAGGGGAAGGAAAAAGGGAAGAGGGAGGGTGAGATGGGCCGTGTTTCTCGGAAGGCGGACAGTGAATTAGAATGGCGCCAAGAGAAGTTTTCAAAAGAGGCTAGTGCAGGTCAAGTGCGCATCCCCCCTCTTACGACTATTCAATCCTCCCCGGCAAGATCCTCGAACCGTCCGGCGTTTCTGTGTCGACTCTGTCGCCAACCTGCATTTCGACTCCCAGAACACTCTGCATTCTGCTCAAGGCCGTGAGCTTTTGGTCGGCTTGGCAGAACGGGGTTAGTAGAGGGCCTTAGGGATCCATTACCTACCGAGTTCTCCAAGTCTGGGAAAAGGCCACCCAGGTTCTCCGCTACTCTGACAGTGAGATCACCAAGTCACTGTCGATCACCACACCACTCCTGAATCTCGGAAGCTCGATCGTCAAACCAGACACCCTTGCTGTCGACGTGTTGCCACAGCTTCGTGGCGGAGTAGCGAATCCATTCCCTGCCTGTCCCAGCCAACCGTTCCGTCTTCGCAAATTTCATTTTCGTGGATTGGCCACGCGACCACCACCAAAACAATCGCCCAACAATAGCTCGACTCGACCCACTCCGTGAACACCCAGGAGCAATGTCGTCTGCAGCAATGTCGAAAAAGAACAAAGGGAAGAAGGTCGCAGACCCCAATGAGACATCAAAGCTCTTGGCTGCCAAAATATCACAGTTGGAGCAAGATGCTGCGGGAGAGAAGGACCAGGAAGCCGAAATTGGTGCGTGACTCATATGGGCGGTGGAATAAGCGGGATAATTGTTGTTGCATGGACGAGGGCTAATGACCTTTGGCCTGTAGAGCGCGAAGTCAAGAAGGCTACGAGGGATCTGAACCAACTTTTGAGCAATATTGAATCCCCGATGACACGGCTCGAGACCGTTCATAAGAAGTACACCGAGCTGCTAGCCGATATGAAGAAACTGGATCGCGACTATTCTAAGAGCAAGAAGCGGGCCGATCAATTGCAGAAGGACCAGGACAAGGGAAAATCGGAGCTCAACAAGACCGTCACCATGAAGGACAAACTGGAGAAGCTTTGTAGGGAGCTTACGAAGGAGAACAAGAAGGTTAAGGTGTGTTGGTCCGAGCTCTTCAATGTCGCTATTTCGTTACGCCGGGCAGGACGAGGGCTAAATACAATGATTGATAGGACGAAAACAAGAAGCTCGAGGAGACTGAAAAGAAGGCGCGGCTGATTGTCAACGAACGCCTCGATTCTCTCTTGTACGACATCCAAGACGTCATGGCCGCCAAAGGAAACCCGCGCAGCGAGAAAGCGGATATTGATTTAGATGAAGCGTGAGCCGCTGCTGCCCTCTAAACAGGCTCATCCATTGCTGACTTTGCATCCTAGTTTACGCGCAAAGATCAAAACCATTGGCGAGAAGTTCGAGATGCGTGAGTTACATTACAAGGCACTCCTTCGCAGCAAGGATGCGGAGATACAATGCCTTACCGCCAAATACGAAGAACAACGCCGTGCAGCAGAGAATGAAGCAGCTCGTTGTCGAGCTCTGAGCTCCCAGGTCTCGACTTTTTCGCATACCGAAGCCGAACTACGAAGCCAACTCAACATCTACGTGGAGAAGTTCAAGCAGGTATGGACCGATGTCGATGGCTTGCTCGGCCTCAGCCTCGTTTTGACCGCTGGTAATAATAATATCGCAGGTGGAGGATACGCTGAACAACAGCAACGAGCTTTTCCTTACATTCCGCAAAGAAATGGAAGAGATGTCGAAAAAGACGAAACGACTGGAGAAAGAAAATCTCACCCTTACACGGAAGCACGATCAAACAAACCGCAACATACTTGAAATGGCCGAGGAGCGCACGAGGAATCACGAAGAGTTGGAAAAGTGGCGAAAGAAGAGTCACCATCTTGAAGCACTATGTCGCCGAATGCAGGCCCAGGGTCGTGGTCAAGGCCTTGCTGCGGATTTGGATGGCGACGATGAAGGAACGGAGAGCGAATATGACGAAGATTACGAAGACGAGGAAGATGATGAGGGGATTAGTGAGGATGACTACGAGCTCGAAAGCCCGGATGGCGACATGAACGGAGACCGCAGTGTGCCTCAGCAGCAAGAAAAGCCAGTATTCGGGCCACCCCCGCCCCCCAACCTACTGGAAGCGCGAGCCAACGGAAATAAGGCAATGATTAATGGATGCCATTAATGCAATTTCCATCTATATTATGTTCCCGTTGTTTGTTTCCTTGGTCTGGTAGCCAATAGCGAGTGTGGGGGGGCTTTCCGTTTGCGCTGGCGACGCCGCAGTCGTCTCGGATGCTCTTTACTTCTCCTGTTCAGCTGTGTCGCAGTTGACCTTGATAAGTTGAGAATATGCTTCCCGAAGTATGTCCTCTGGCAACTGTACAGTCTAGCACGGTCTTTCCTCTTCCGTATGCAGATCTTGTAGCGGTCCCAGCTCTTTGCAAGAGGATATATGCCCGCACTCCTCTAGGTTACTATCAGCCCTAAACTGCAACATGCACTATCACAGCTGTGGTGTTTTGCAAGTCGTGGTCCTACGTTTTGTTCGCTTTTCCTTTCGTGTACTTGTACATGCTAGATCACCAACATCTAAACGTACTTATTACGTTATCATGAGAATTACCGCAATACAATTCATGTCATATATGTCAAGGGCTTGTGCGAATTGAGACAAGGTCGACAGCTCGATCAAAGTCTACTCGTCGGACCGTTTATATAAGACCCTCCTGTTTTCAGCATATCCACAGCCTGCTGAACCATCTCCCGGACAATCACACCGGCGGGTTTGATTTCTTTAATGCCGGCAGAGACGTCGCCCATGATGAATGGAACGTCGACATCCCTATCGTTCTTGAAATCATGCTCAATTGGAACGATGCCTTGCGACGTCAACCTGGCAATTTCCTCGGGGCGTTTGTTCCACTCTCTGATATAATCGTTAGGAAGCATGCGTAGCGGCCTTCCAGAGATGACGAGCGTCCGTTCCGTCTCTCCATATTGCGCTCCAACAACGGCTTCCTTGTGCAAACGACTTGCGCCGCTTTCGTCCGAAGCAACGAACCGGGTGCCAACCCAGACGCCTGCAGCGCCCAGCATCAATGACGCGGCCAAGCTACGACCGTCGTTGATACCCCCAGCAGCAACTACCAAGGCGGGCTGGCCCGTAAGCGGGCTCGTGTACTTTTTCGCCACGTCCACAATCGCAGGGACGAGCACCGAGAACGGAATATCACCGGTGTGGCCGCCTCCCTCACCTCCCTGCGCACAGACGATGTCCACACCCAGCTTGAATGCCTTCTCGGCGTGCTTGGGCGCTCCGACCATGTTCATGATGAGGATACCTGCGTCATGGAGTCGCTTGATAACCTGCTCCGGTGGCACACCGACCGCGCAAACAAACAGCTTAACACCGTGGGAAATGACGACGTCAATGAGTTCGTCCAGCTTGCCGTGGGTGTAGTCATGGTTGGTGGCCCGTGCTCTGCCACCGACCTGCGGCAAGGCCAGATCAACGCCAAATGGCAACGACGGGTCTTTCAAAAGTGACTTCAGCTCGGCCAAGATCTCGGAAAGTTGCTCAGGGGTATATCCCAATCCGCCCACAGTTCCTAGACCTCCTGCGTTGGAGACGGCGGCGGCGAGAGGTGCTCCGGATGCACGAGCCATTCCTGCCAGCAGGACTGGATGCTGGATTTTCAGCAACGAGCAGAGGGGTGTCTGGAGTGACATTTTGACGAACTACGGTGCTAGGAGGACTGTAAAGGGGTATCTCGAACTTGGTGGTAGTTTAGCGTGAGAATAGCGTCTAGACTTGAGAGTCTGGAAACGGAGATGGGGTCAGTAAGCTGATGTTGTCTGGTGGTTTGTGTGTTGTTTAATCAATAAGAAAAACATACCTAATGTACCGTAGAGAAGCTTGGCTTTCGATGTGAAGGCTCTGCCGGCACAAGCAGTACAAGTATGCTCGGTGCCATAGCTGGATGAACTCCAAAAAGCATTACTTTGGATGTGCAAAGCATATGATCCGCAGGGGTAGCGAGGTTGCACCTGAGGAGGTGAAATGCGGGGAAGCGGAGCCTCCAAGCCCAAGGCCCGGCCGGACCGAGGCATTGGCCTCTGGTGCCACCAACCTGTTTTCCTCTCTCTAACTTGGCACCTACTTAACTGGTCGTCGCTGCTTTGCCTTGAAACTGTGCGCTTTCCCTGCCATATACATATTTATCAAGTTAGCACGTGGCAAAACCGTTTTATAGCCCTTCAAGAGGTGCTGCTAGGTATGAAGGTTTTGTTTACCTGCTTCTTTCAATATATAGCACAAGCTAGTTCTTTTCGTTTATGGACTCAATACTCCAATTAATGAGAGAAAGTGCTAACAAATAAGCGTACAGATAATTCTAATATTTGAAGAAGTCTATATGAGTATGGACGCCTTCAGCATTGATCAACGATTGAAGCGCAACGAACAAAGAAAGATAAAAAAATAGGGAATCAAGAGAAAGAAAGGTCAAACACACATCTCTATAATTGATACATGATTTTGTTCAAAATTGCAGTATGCCCAGCAGAATTGAGAGCAAGAAGCCCCCGGAGCCCAGGGTCAGGTCTCTATTTGCCATCGCTGATTGCGTTGCTTCTATGATTACATGAGTTCCAGTCACTGTTCCAGAGACAAGAGCGATGTTTTTTCGTGGTCTGTCCCGAAGGTTGTCAGCTACAAAGCACCGTTTCTCGAGCTGACAAGGCAGCCTTACCCATTGGTGCCTGAATTTCCCCCAGTCGGCAAGACTGTCCCTCCTGTTGTCGTTGCAGATGGGGCAGAGGTTGTTTGGAGTTGGTAAGGGTAGTTGACGGCAGGGCCCGGAGGGGGTTGATAGTAGCCCACTGCGCCTTGAGGAGCCGTTGCGAGAGATGCCGGGATACTCCTCTTGAGAAGGTTCGACTGGATGCCGCGCAAGAATGAATCAAGATACGCTGAGGTGAGAACACTCGCTAGAAGGCCAATGACTAGAAAGTTGCGCAGCAGGCGATTGAAAGAATGTAAGACCCTCATCTTGAGGGCAATCACGGACTGACGTTGAGAACGCGTTGCGACCTGCTCTTAGGTAGATGAGTTGTCAGGCTGAGCGAAGGTAACGCGCGGGAATTGGGGAATCAAGCTCATACATATTGCATGCTAATGTGATTCTACGAGGGCAGGGCGTAACGAGCATTCCCATCCGTTCGGCATGCCACAATGCCACATCCCTCGCCAGCCACTGCTCATTTCCCCGGTATCCCGAAGATTTCTGTTGTAATTCGGCAACAACATCTTGATTGGTAGACACTGCTGCTAAGCTTTGGGGCCAAGGATTTCAACCTTCAGAATGAAGGAAGAAATGTTTGGGCGGTTGATTCAATGAAGGGATGGCACAGTGGCAAGAATGGACCAGACCATTTAGTCTCAGTTATCGCATACCATTCTTGACAAATCTTGTCTAAAACCATGGAAAGCATCATACGAGCTCCCCTGTAGCACGCAGGGGTTCTTATCGTGCGCCTGAAAAGATTGTAGAGCCTTCAGTCTCCTTCAGTAGCTTCGAAACACAACATTGTCGTAGGTCTGATATAACCCAACCAGGTTCTAAACAGACCATTCGATTAAGTGAGCTAAACCGGATACCTATCGATGCGCCCCGTTAGATCCTTCAATAAAGGCAAACAAGAGTGGTGTTCCAGGGAGAAGCTAAAGGTCAAGGGTCCTAGCATTAGTTTTAGGAGCCAGAAAGCTTCCTCGAGGCTGAAACAACAATACAGGGGTAAGAAACCAATTTCAAGATGCTCGGTACTTGATTGAGTCCATGTTTTCTGAATGCACAATCGCTATCGATGTAGCTAAAGGTGGATTCAGAGGAGTTGACCCTTGAATTGTTGAACAGTCACATGAGCTAAATGACGTGCAGCTCCATAGAATATCACTGTGTGGTGTCAGCCCTATGAAGCATCTGGTTGCAGAGTATGTTCTTAAGTCGCTAGCTCTTATCGTTGTGACAACTACCATTGCTTTCATTCGTGTACTTCGCAAGTTGCCGGCCTACTTTAATAGTGGAGAACCCCAAAGCGGTACTGTAATTACGGAACGCCAAAAGACGCGTGATTCGCGTAGGCGGAAGCAGCACAGGACAAAGCTCCCAGCACCGGCAGCTGCGTGCAACAACACTCTTCAATTACTTTATAGTTGTGGTATACATACAAACAACTACACTTAACGCTTTCCTCAGTGTAATTATTAGCCAACACAAAATGGCGAGCAGCACTGCAGGGAGCGAGTTCTTGCGCCCCCCAAGGTTTGTCCGCATACTATCACCCTCTCCCCTGGGTTTCTTAGCTATGAAGACTAACAATGCATTCGGTGCCTTTAGCGATGAAGATTTCGATACAGTCTGCCGCGAGCCCTCACATTATAACCCCCTCGACACATTTCGACTACCCAGCGGCCAGGATCGGCATTACCAGCAGCAATATGGCGACATGTACTTCTTGCGACTGGCAAAACTAAAGCCCGCCGTTGAAGAGATTGCAGTGGATACATGGGAAGGATTCAGTGTAAGACGGCTTTCTTCCAGAATTGGCGACGATCCCAAGCGAGAGATACGATAATATAGCGATGGGAAACGGCAAGCCTCTATCGACAGTCCGTGCCTGCTAACGAGTTTCGGCTTGGTGATTAGATCGCTGGAGAGAATGCGCGTCGCGTGGAGAGAGTCCTTGATGTGAGACAGGGAGAGCTTTGCTGGGTTGCAGGCACGATATACATGGATATGCCATTGAAGCCTAATATTTTGGATGATCTTACAAAAGAGGTGATTTAGAACTCCGCCATTCTCTATGCGGCCTCTATTTCTGACCCCGACGGCAGAACTATACATTAGCACCACCTCCTCGACCGACTTACCAAGACCCCGCCAATCCTGATTCGACACAGATAATGTTGGAGGACGAGTCCGGTCGTTTGCGCTTAACAGGAAGCATGCTCCGGAACGCGCAATTATGCACAGGAGCTATCATTGCAGTTTTGGGAACCGAAAATTCAAACGGGGACTTCGAGGTTATCGATATTAAAGTTCCCGATTTGCCGCAACAGCCTCGTCGATGGGAAAGCGAGGGAGGGGACGCACCACAGAAGGGACCAAGCAAGGGTAAGATTGCCTTTGTGAGTGGGCTAGGAATCACGGGAACATCGAGCGATACTCTTGCTTTGGAGCTTCTGACGGACTATCTCCTTGGTTACACCGGAACAGCATCCGCCGAAGGTGTGCCACCGAATGCTTCTGCGATTACAAGGTTAATTATTGCGGGAAACTCTGTGGGGGCCAGGATGACTGTGGACACCGATAGTTCGACGAAGAAAAAGTCTGGTCCAAAGAAGTACGGATATGATGCTTCTGCGTATAATGCATCTCCTATAACACGACTTGATGCTTTTCTGGCAGAAATCCTGCCTAGTGTACCCGTCACCCTTATGCCTGGTGAATCGGACCCCGCGAACTTCTCCCTCCCTCAACAGGGAATTCACCGCGCTATGTTTCCGCAGGCCAGGGCATACTGTGCCCCGCCTTCTTCTGGTGAAGAGAAGCAGGAGCCCGGTTGGTTTGATAGTGTTACGAACCCGTGGGAGGGTGATGTCGAGGGGTGGCGCCTATGGGGCTGTAGCGGTCAGAATGTGGATGATGTCCTGCGGTACCTGAACTTCGCGGACGGGGAAGGAAATGTTGGTGACGGTGCTGGAGATGCCGAGGCAAGGATGAAGATCATGGAGGCCATGCTGCGCTGGAGATGTGGAGTTCCCACCGCACCAGATACGTTATGTGAGTTTCTTTTCTGCCTCAATCTCTCTGATGCAAACGCTGATTCTTCACAAAATAGGGTCATACCCATTCCAAACAGACGATCCATTCGTTATGCAGACCTGCCCCCATATTTTCTTTGCTGGAAATCAGCCACAGTTCAAGACAGCCACGATCGAGAGCGATTTGCCTTTGAAGCTGAACGGAGCTGACACGGAGATGACAGGTACGGATGATGATGACACATCTGGGCCTCGTGTGCGTCTTCTCTCTATACCCAAGTTCAAGGAAACTGGGGAACTAGTTTTGGTCGATACCGAGACACTGGAGGTGGAAGTGGTCAAGTTCAGCACATTTGCCGGACAACAAGAAAAACAATGAACAGCTGATACCAATAAGATAGATTAATGAGATATAAGTCTTATGAGTCCCTGATTCATTGTTTTTATTCCTTCCCATCCATTGGCTCCACAATTCTAGCTAAATAGATAAGATTATAGCTTAAAGCGGGCAGTGCCAAGATCCGCGCAAAAAAGTCACGGCTCTTCGATTCAGTCTTCTACCAACACATATCGCAATCTATAGACCAGCTATCTCAATCAAACCCATCGTTATACTATAAACAAGTCCCCAACAACATCAACTACCAAGCCAGACGTCCCAAAATGCTCCTAAACGCCAAGACAGGTACGCCAAAGTCCCCAATCGCATGCGCCACACAACCCAGACTAACCCGTAATTCCCCTCTATAGCCATTTCCACCTCGACAGTGCTTCTAGTCCCATACTCCAAATGGCACGTCCCCCGATACCACGAATGGATGCAAGATGAGGTTTCTTTCCCCCCCCCCCCCCCTCCCTCTCCCTCCCCTCTCCGTACCACCCACATACTCAACCCCACAACCAGGAAATCCAAGAAGCAACAGCCTCCGAGCCTCTCTCCATAGAGGAAGAATACGCCATGCAACAAAGCTGGCGCCAAGACCCCGACAAACTGACCTTCATCGTCTGTCTCCCTGTTCCCGAATCCAGAGCTGAGTCTTCCATCAAAGACACAGACGACACACCCGATCGAATGGTCGGGGACATCAACCTCTTTCTTCGTGTAGATGATGGCGAAGAAGGCGATGCTGAGCCCCAGATCATCGGGGAAATAGAACTAATGATTGCGGAGAAGGGGAATCAGCGGAAGGGGTTTGGGAAGGCAGCGTTGAATACGTTCTTAAGGTATATTGTTGAGCATGAGGGGGAGATTTTGGGGGAGTTTGTGGGGAGGGATGAGGGGGCGGCGAAGGCTATGGGGAAGGGGAACGGGGAGGGGGTGGTTAGGTTGGAGTGTTTGAGTGTGAAGATTGGGAAGGATAATGAGAGGAGTTTGAGGTTGTTTGAGGGAGCTGCGTTTAGGAAGGTGGCGGATGAGCCGAATTATTTCGGGGAGTTTGAGTTGAGACGTGGAAGGGATGGGTTGCGGAGGGAAGCGGTTCAGGCGGGTTTGGAGAACGCGGGGGTGAGGGGGTATGTTGAGGTGGGTTATGGGAGGAGTGAGTGATTAGGATTTGTTTTTCTGGTAGTGGTTTTATTTTGCTGCTGTTGCTGCTGTTGCTTGGTTTGATAACTGGGTTGGTTTTTGATTTCGAAGAGTTTCATAGGGTCATGCCTATATACAGTCGAGGCCAGGCCATCGGCCTGTGACAGTTCGAATTCAACTATGACATCAGATGGGGGTAGTAAGCTCTGAAGACTGACAACAGATCATCCATTCGAGCCAGTGTGAGCCCTGGCGTATGACAACCGGTATATAAGCCAACACATAGAGCCATAGGCAGTGAAGCCGGGCATTGTCGTTGCAAATTTTGGGTAGAATACTGCTTTGGCAAGCGTAAAGAACCCTCTAATACTCAAGAGTTTACGAAATGAATACTTACTAATAACACTACAACCTACACCTGCAACAGGGACTGCATTCCACAGAACGATGCCCGTCCAAGCACAAGCTAATCGGAGAACGTACCGCATCATCGGGAGAAGTCGAGGTATCTTGTAATTTTCAACGGTTTTCTCCATATAAGTTGTAAGGCGTAGGGTGCCCCGACAAAGCAAACCCCAGCAAAATTTCCATTTATGCAGGTCGTCTGGTCGGTGAGTGTTTCGCACTATATATCACAGTCACCGACTTTCAGACGCGGAGGACAACCACTAATCGGATAATGATCAATCAAACTCCGTGTCGGCCCACAGGAGCAATCCATGCTGCCAAATCCGAATCGACATGTGACATCTCCTGTTCCAATCCTGCCATTTCGTAGAATCACAGAGTATATCGGCAGCCCCAGAATTACAGCGCCTTCTTCTTGTCACCCTTGGAGACATCGACAACCTTCAGAGCTGTATGAGACAAAATGACGTCAGTATTCGATTTGAGGTCTGGAACATTCCATGTCGTGATTCAAGGCCGATAGATGTATCGTGTCCATAGCTTTCTATCCAATCTAGCAGTTGATCAGGTGACGGGAGCAAACGCACCAGGGGGCAGGCTCTGCTTGAGCTTGTCGGCCTTGTCGGAGTCCTTCAGGACAAGAGTGTAGACGAAGCGAGAGCAGCGGACCTTGAACTTGATCTCATGGTCCTTGGGGTTGCGCTTGATGCGAGCAGCTGTAGACGAGCATCACGCGTTAGCCTCCATCCACTCCGCCATGCTTCCTTAGTATATCGGTTCCGTCGAGCTTCCTTGGGAGCTCCGCGGAGCTCCCACCTCCACCATCACTAAGCTAAGCGGCTAAAGATCGGGTAAACGTACAGGACGCATCCTTGCGGCGGCAGACCTCGATAAACTGCTTGATGTCGGAGATTTCCTGGGGCATTGTGACTGGCTATGGGGGTGAGGGGGGTGGGCTTCCGGTTGAAGAACGTCGGGACGGAAGAGGATGACAATCGCGGGTCTCGAAGCTCGACGGTAGGCGGTGGTCGGGGCCACGCCAGCTTCTGTGGGCTGTAGGGTTGCCCCCCGGAAGCCCTTAGTTCCCGTGCCACGCCCGGGCGGGGGAACCGCTGGTGTGGCGGTGCACCGATAAGGCGGCAGCCTACGAGGATCGGCATACTACGGAGTATTTGGCCACCGCAGGTATCTACATATCTACTGGGATATCTGGCAACAACCTTATGTCACTGTTACCAGACATCGTGACGCTTTTTCTGACATCGTGACTTCTACACCCTAGACGGTTGCGTGTATATACAGCAAACAGTTCCTGAAATAGAGCAGAATGCCGACGCCTTTGGATCGCGCACTGAACTCCAAGGTAGTATACCATACCCACATTGGGTGCACAGCGATCATCAGCTAACCAGCCCTAGAACCTATTCCTAGGTATTTCGATCTAATTAGCAAGTTATTGACGGGACTCCGACCTAACTCCACCAGGTTTTACTGGAATGGTCACAGCGGCCGCCGTCTGGGCCATCTGGGGTAGTGACATGTTTCCCGCTGCATCTGACCCGACTGGAGGTATGAATCGACACCCGTGATTGTAGGTATACCAAGCTGACGTTTTAAAGACCCTGAGAATTGGACTGTAGATGAAATGTTGGGATGGCTTCGTGTGGTACGTCTTCTTCCCTCGTAAACAAAACAATCAATGCCTCCGAAATGAGCAATGGATTCTAACTCGCACTCAAAGAGGGGCCTTTTGCCCAATGAACACGCAACGCGCGAGGAGTTGCTCGAGCGCATCAAAGCAAATCTGCGAGTGCCGCGAAGATCCGCAGCCTGACCACGGTAGCGAGAAAGGCAGCAATTCATTTGTTTCGGGATTTGTTCGCTTGGCGTATCAGGGATGAAATTTCCTTTCGTTGACCAGCTTTGGCCCAAATTGCGTAATCGTGTGGTTGGATAATATCGCATAATGTTCATCGTCTCCATCGAACGTCGGTGAGATGCTGGGCTTATTTCCTCGTACATAGTTTTTTGATAACCATTCAAACGACAAGTCGAAAATTTTGGGTTTGAATAAGCCATTCTCGCTTGCGCTTTCCCTTGAGCCCCTCGGTTGGATTCGGCACCAGCACAAAAGTCTCGCTGAACCCACGTTGTGGCAGATCTCTTGATGCGCCAAAGCGCACATAGCCGCTAACAATCACCAAGATGGACATGTCCTTGAGAGTCGTTTCGGTGGGAAGTTTTACGCCGGTTGATGTAGGTGTCGGATACGCCCGGTTGATGATCTGACAATCGAGCGACTGCACTTCGTAATGCGTTGGGGACATCTGATTGACAAAAATCTCTTGCACAGCGGCTCCATCGGCCACGTGGTTTCCGTTGAATAGGATCATCGAAGTAGGCTGGTTGTAGAATGAGCTTATCGTAGCACGGTTGTTTTCGAGCGCAGGGTAGAAGGACTGGACAAATTCGGTTGCGGCTGAAAGGGAACATGGGTCAGAGATTTCGAATGGAGCACTGTATGCAAGTCGTCATACCGTCTGTGGACACCTTTGTCAACGTATCTTCTGATGGAGGGGCCATCGTGTAAGTTGAGGTCGTCAAAGTTGTCGCAGGCGAATTCCAAATACGTTTTATTGATATAGTCTGAGAACGAGCGGTAGATTCAAGAGATGTATGTTGTAGGGTCCTAAATGGCCAAAAATGGGTGGTAATAATAATAAGGGAGACAATAGACCTGATGTTGGGAAGAAGCACGCGGAGAAGAGGAGCAAACATCGGACGGCAGAAAAAAGGCACGGAAGCTTGGACCACCCCGCCCGGAGATGATGATCGAGCTCCGCCGAAAACGCCGCCTTGAATAAACCACCGTTGCTCCTCTCCGCAGTCACACGCCAATGGCTATCTCGAGGGCGGGCATTCGTGCGGCTTCCTGGGCCGGCCAATTCCTGGCCTACAACCGAGCCTCTTGGAGATGTGTTCCCAGCACAACTGCGCGTCCACTGACGACGGTCCGCCCGCGTCGGTTTGCAACGGCGGCCTCCGAAAGCGCTCCTAAGAAACCCTACTATGTCACGACGCCCATTTTCTATGTTAATGCTGGTATGATATCATCTGGTGCTGGTTTATTTTTTTTCTTATCGACTACTGACGGAACTGGCTTATGTAGCACCTCATGTTGGTCACTTATATACTATGGTTCTTGCCGACGTGATCAAAAGATGGCGGACCCTCATCGGAGATGCTGACGCTCAATTGCTCACGGGAACGGATGAGCATGGTATGAAAGTATGAGATCATACGTGGTGTTGAGTATTTCGTTGTACTGATGTGGGATAGATTCAGCAGGCCGCTTTGGCCGCGGAGATGGATACGCAGGCCTTCTGCGACATGAACTACAAGACGTTCGAGGTTAGCATCAAGTACCTTCGCCATTGATGATATTCAATTTCAAAGTTGGTGCTAACCGTTGATGGTAGAATCTAGCAGATACCGCCAATATGGATTACAATTACTTCATTCGGACTACGGAACCTGCGCACAAGGAAGCTGTTCAGTACTTTTGGGTACGTGGTGTTGGAAGCCTTCGCGAGCATAGTGTGAGCCTAATATGCGCATAGGAGATGCTGAATCACCGGGGCTATATCTACACCGCGAAGCACGAGGGCTGGTACTCCGTTAGCGATGAGACATTCTACCCTCAGACACAAGTACAAAAGTCGCTGGACCCAGGGACGGGACAAACAAAAATGGTAGGCACTGCACCAATTTACCTATTGCGCTTTAAAGCTTACCCAAACAGGTCTCCATTGAGACAGGAAAGGAGGTAGAGTGGTCTTCGGAAACCAACTACCACTTCCGTTTGTCCGCTTTCCAGGAGCGTTTACTGGACCTATACAAATCCGGATTCGTTACGCCCACGATGTATACAGCCAATATAGTCAAGTCTGTCTCCTCGGGCCTTCAAGATCTATCGATCTCCAGACCGGCGGAGCGGCTCACCTGGGGCATTCCGGTTCCCGGCGATGACACACAGACCGTCTACGTTTGGCTAGATGCGCTGGTCAACTACTTGACCAAGGCAGGCTATCCGTTCGCACCCGGCCAAGGAAGCCGTCTTGGATGGCCAGCGGATGTGCACGTAGTCGGTAAGGATATTGTTCGGTAAGTATCTGCCCTCATGGTTCCTATGGGCCAGGTTTTGACGAACTGGCAACAGCTTCCACTGTGTATATTGGCCCGCATTCCTCATGGCTCTTGACCTTCCTCTTCCCCGTAATGTTCTCGTCCACGGACACTGGACTATGAACCGTGAGAAGATGTCAAAGTCGACGGGTAACGTGGTGAACCCTTTCTTTGCCATCAACCGCTTCGGAGTTGATTCGATGCGTTTTTTCCTTGTTCACCAAGGCGCTTTGGTCGGAGACGCCGACTACGACAATGCTTACATCATTCGCGACTATCAGAAGTTGCTGCAAAAGGGACTCGGAAATCTTGCGCATCGGGCGATCGGCTGTGCCAAGGGTAATCTACGGTCGTACATCGAAAATGGCACGTGCGACAGGCTTCCACCCGCGACTCCGGCCGACGAGGCGTACGAGTCCATGCTCAAAGACGTGCCCAAGAGGGTTGCGGAACAGATGGAAAGCCTGAATCCTCGTGCCGCTCTGCAAGAAATCACCTCTTTGATCGAACAGGTAAGGATTGATCCGCCCTAAGGTCGGTACAAATTCCAGAATTGTTCTAACGCGCTCTAGACCAACAAATATTTCCATCACGCGGAGCCTTGGAAGAGCCCGAACGACCGCCAGCGACCAATCTACAATGTTGCCGAATCGCTGCGGATGGCCGGCATCCTCCTGCAGCCTGTCATGCCCACCAAAGCCAACGAGCTCCTGGACATGCTCCACGTAGACAAAACGGATCCGGCCAAAAGGAGCTTTGCGGCTGCGACATACGGCTCCGATGCAGACTACGGAGTGAATGCTGAAAAGAGTATCCTGTTTCCCCCTCTTATCGTGGAAAGTTAATATGGCCGCCTTTCGATTTAATAACAGGAAAGGTTCGGATCCAATCACGATCACCAGATTGGACGTTCGGTCAGCCAGGAAATGGGCACGGTCTCCGCCAGGGGAGGGTCTGTGGAAGCGCAGCCGGTGTTTTGCCGCTGCTGGTTGGGCCTGCGACAGGGTGAAAGCCTGGTCATTCACACGTATGCAGGGGGTTTATGTTATGTCATGGTATGGTAGAAATATGGAGCAGGATTCCGCAAGTTTATCAGCGGGAAAAGGATGCCGACTGGGGCTTACATGATAGATATCGGGACGGGAAACTGAGTGTTTCCCGCGGCAAACTTGAGTGGACTATATCGGAAAGCGACCGTTGTATATCAAGAGTATGGGTTTCAGCGCTATATCATGGGGAGTATATGAGGTTTGTACCATATTCTAGGGTTTGTGTTCATAATACTTATTATCATCTTATACCTAATCTCCCCTCCTACATCTCCGATAAGATTCCTCTCTTAATAACCACCTAGATCACCATATAATTCACCTATCAGATTACATTTTATCTCAGACCAGTTCCATCATTCCTATCAATTGAATCCTCCATCCCCCAAATCACCTTCTCACTACCTCCTCTCCTCAAAGAATCCCTCCGTCTTCCCCTCTCATTGGGAGTAAACAAACCAACCATGGGCAGCATCCTCCCCTCACCACCCACCACCACCATCACACCCCAACATACAAAACCCCATGGAACCCAACCCCCCTTGTCGAATCCACGACCCTCTCCCGCGCCGCAGGATGTAGAATCTTCCTGAAACTCGAAAACATCCAACCCAGCGGCTCCTTCAAGTCCCGCGCCATGGGCAACCAAATCCTTTCACACCTCCGCAAGCCCGAGAACTTCCACAAGCCCGTCCACTTCTACGCCTCCTCTGGCGGCAACGCCGGTTTGGCCGCCGTCTGCGCAGCCCGGACCCTAGGCTACCCCTGCACCGTGGTGGTACCCGTCTCCACAAAGCCATTGATGGTGCAGAAGCTCCGGAACGCCGGTGCCGCGGACGTGATCCAGTACGGGGAGACGTTCTCTGAAGCGGGCCAGTACATGAAAGACGTTGTTATGAGCGGCGGTAGCGGTGATGGTGGTGAGGAAAGCGAAGATGTCGTGAAGATTGCTCTCCATCCGTTTGATAATGAGCCGATCTGGGCGGGGAATAGCACTATTGTTGATGAATTGGTGGAGCAGATTCCTCCTGCCGTTGGGGAAGAAGAAGAGGAAACTCATGCTGGTCGTGCGTTGCCTGTTGATGCGATTGTTTGTAGTGTTGGGGGTGGGGGGTTGTTGAATGGATTGGTTATGGGGATTGAGCGGTATCGGGATGCTGCTGATGCTGATGCGAAGCCGGTTCATATTGTTGCGGTGGAGACGAAGGGTACGGACTCGTTGGCTACGGCGTTGGAGAAGAAGGAGCTTGTCTCGTTGCCGAAGATCACGTCGCAGGCTACGTCGTTGGGGGCGATCAGGGTCTCGGAGCGGACGTTTCGGTATGCGGTTGAGCCGCCGCCTGGAGTGAAGGTGCATAGTGCGGTGTTTTCGGATGCGGAGGCCGCGAGGGGTGTGCTGAGGCTTGTGGATGATGAGAGGTTGTTGGTTGAGTTGGCTTGTGGGGTTTGTGTGGAGGCTGCGGTTGGGGGGTCGGGGGCATCGAGGTCCTCTGGGTTGGTGTCTGCAGGGCAGAAGAGGAAGAGGGGTGTTGAGGTTGAGTATGTGGGAAAAGATGAAGGGTATGGTGATGATCGGCTGTCTGCTGGGGAGAATGAGGATGATAGTCCTGCTCCTTCTGTGTCGTCGTCATCGTCGTCATCACCCGGGGGGTTGCAGTCCAAGCTTAAGCAGTTGGTGCCTGGCTTGACTGCGGATAGTCGAGTGGTGATTATTGTTTGTGGTGGCAGCAATGTCACGATTGATATGGCGGCGGAATGGAGGAAGATGCTGGCGGAGGGCTGGGCCACGTTGGAGTGATTGTTTGATATCAATGGTCTTGTTTGGGTTATGGTGCATCTCATGGTTTTGTTTTTGTTTTAGTGATTACTTGGGTCGCCCGGGATTTACTGTACAGCTTAATGACGTTAATGACACAGCGTGCTTTTAGATATGGACCTTATTAGTGATATTGACAAAATATTTCCAGAGAATCAGGAATCACTGCCAACTTATTCAGTAGACATATGTTCGTCCTATACCCCTCGCTATCGATACATGCTATTTAAAAATGATTTCATGCGGAAGCAGGAACTTCTGAGCCGGTGATCGTCCGAATCCGATAGTCCCAGTAGTTTGACCGGATGGGATCATACTTTTCCTTCAGCAGAGTAAGCATGCGGACGGCTTCCTGTGCTGATCCACTTTCTTCGGCAAATACATCAGCAAGCCACTCTATAGCATGGCTGCTCTTGACCTCAACATCCCCGTTCTTTTCAATGACGAATTTGCGTGTAAACTCCTTCCATTCCGAAAGAGGCCGACCCGCGGCGCGCAATACACCCCGCGCATACGACCACGGGCTGCGGTTTTCGGGTGCTCGGACAATTTTGGACTTAGCGTACTGCAGCTCAGCGTCGATGACATCTTCGTCGACAACGGCCAGCCGGCCCTTCTCAGAAGGATCCCCGCTGCTGTTTGCCATCCCGGCATCTGGCTCGTCGTCACGCGGTCCAAACCGGAGCATATATCGGTGGTTCCAAGCGGAGTTGTTGCGGACATCGGACGCAAGCAAGGCGTCCACGTCCTGGATTTCGCGCGGGGCATCCCAGAGCTTGAAGTGACGGACGTACCAATGGCGGTAGGTCCAGACATGGTAGTTTTTAGAGTCTTGGGCGAACATCTCCATAAGAAAGTCCGGTTCCTTGGCCGGCGGGGTTGGAAAGAACTCCCTGCGAGACATAAGGACTTGACGGTGATGCCTGATGGTGGCTGTTAGATACATTGACAGGAGACTGGTGAAGGGAGCAGTCGGCCATACCATATTTGATAATTTTTCAGGTACTTTAGGGATACGCCATTCAGCCATTCCAGCTCATCTTTGAGGTCTTTCTCCAAAGCAACCAGGATCTTAGCTCGGTAAATCCTGTGGCTCGGGTCAGTTTCTGGCTCCATTGGGATATTGACAATTAGTCTGGTTGATCCTACCATACGGTGTAGTGCGCAGGGTTCATCGAAATGATGTCTTCGGTCAACTTCAACACCCTTTCCGACATTTCGTTGGCCGCCATGACCGCTCGTAGATACGATGTGGCCTCAAGGTATTCTGAAGCATAGGCAATGGTGGCCAAGGGCTGTGCTCCAGATTCGGCGCCATCATCGAGAGGAATCGGCTGGATGGAGGCCCACTCGGGGTCTGAAGCGTATTTCCCCTCCATCTTAAAGGTGTGGAATGGATATAGTGAATAATAGCCGGTTAGGCAACTGGGCAGATCTTCGGTCGATCACGCTGTATGCACCCGGAAGGGCTCTCAGCCTTCCAGCTTGACGTAAGAGTGTGTTTGAGGGTGATTACGCCCTTGATCTAGGTTCGCCTGAATATCCTGGGCAATTCAAAGCTCGCCCGTCAACGGAGACCAGTATGTCGATGACGTCCGGTAGAAGTCGCCGGAAAAACTGAAGGCCAGGCTCATGCACCTATACTTCGTCACGCCAGAAACAGTCTTGGTCTGGAATGAGCACTCCGGTTCCTATTGGATCTCGGAGCTACTGTCAGATATGCGGAAGAGCTGCACGATCAAGCCTCAGTTGAGGATGTTGACGGTTTGATATGGGCCAAAGAACGCATCCGTGGTGGGGTATGCCTGCCTGAGGCAGACACCGAACAATATCAAGGCGGCCAGATATTCTTGGGATTGTTCTGGCCCTTCTGCCGATTGTTTCCTTCCTCCTTCTCTATTCCAGCCCCCAACTGAAGGTCGGTAGACCCGAGGTTCCTGTCTTCATCCGATCGACTGGTTGTCACCAGTGAGCTAAAAGCAACCAATCCGGAGCATCTGGGAAACCTCCAGGCCACCAGCATGGATCCACGATTCTCGATGGCAGCGTGCATTTCCCGAAGAGGATAAAAAGTCCCAGGCGGTCATTATTGGCTCGCGATAATGCCTGGCCAAGTTCTCCCCGCATTCTCCCACTTCACATCGCCGTCGCCTCCTCATCCTCCACCATGTTGTTCCGTTCGCTTTCCTTATCCTCAATCTACCATGAGCCCACCGCGGACCGATAATGCGTCGTGTCAAAAAGTCCCGTAATGGCTGCGCCCGTTGCAAGAGCAAACGCGTGAGTTTAGTACCATTCTAGCCGTGACTCATCCTGCCTTTTTGGAACGAACAGTAAATTAATCCGCCGCTTATTAACAGGTAAAATGCGGGGAAGAAAGACCTCACTGTAGTCGATGCACCCGCCTGGGCGTCAATTGCCCCGGATACGTTCAGTCTCTCCGCTGGGTTACCAAGTACCCACCGCTGGTTCATGGGGAGCCTAACCAGGATACCGCTGAGGCTGAAGATATTCCCGATGAATCTCGCTCCACCCCCTATCAACATTCCGATCTAAAGAATCTAGCTACCAGCCCTCTTAATCCTGACTTTGTGGACCCACTGGTAGTACAAACTTTGACTGTGGACGGTGACAGCCTGAACCTCACCGCTTCAGACGATCCGGCCAACCCTAGGAATCTGGACGAACCGAATGGTATATGTGACAGCTTATGGGATCTACAGCAAAATGGTTCACTACCGGAACTCGCAGATCTCCAGTCTCCGGTACCAACATCAGTATCATCATCTGGCCAACCCAACCCGGCTTTGAACTATGAGTCCTCGGGGAGTCATGTGGAGGACCCTTTTGGGCTGTTCTCCTTAGCCGCGCCGGCACTACAGGATGAACCTCACATCTTTTCCGGATTCTCACCATCGGCCATTGTACGCCAGTATCCCCCACCTGGCTCAAGGCCACCGCAGCGGGACTTCGCAGCAATCCCACAGCCCCTTAACAACCCTTCCTGGACTCTCATTGAGTACTACTTCAAGGAGGTAGCTGCCTTGTTTTCAAGCTACGATAGCCAGATGAACCCGTTTCGATCAACGGTTTCCCGGCTATGGGGCTCGTCGTTGGCCATGTGTCGGACCATGCAGAGCATGGCGGCCGCAACGCTCGTACAAGACTTTCCCCAGTTTGGGCCGCTAGGTCGGAAAATGCGCGACGAAGCAGTGGACATCATTACGAAAGAATCTACCCTGGACGATAAGTCCCTTTTAGCTTTGCTCATGCTTGGCCAGACTGCCAGCTGGCACGACCCCAAGGATCTCGGCATTTCCTTCTTCAATCTGCTGCGAAACCACCTTGACACCAAGCAAGCAGGACCGCCAATACCAGGCCGTAGCAACAATCATCAGTTCTTCGAAGAAGCTTTGGTCTACTGGGAAATGCTTCTATCATTCGTGGCCGATGATTCGGCGGTATTATCTGGGTCCGCGGCTGTAGCAGCCGACGAATCACTTGTTCTGCAACGCGTTCCTCATCCATGGACAGGCATAGCGCGCGACACCCAGTATACCGTCCAAGAAGTAGGAAGGCTCATACGTCGTGAGCGGAGGCGAATCCGCTCTCGATCCTTTACTTCAAACGCAGACATCGCGCGAGCCCAGCAAGCCATGGAGAAGGCACGCGAACTGGAGGAGCGACTTCTAGGTCTCGCTCACCCAGCTGAGGCCGAAATTGTCAGCCCAGGCGATGATGAAACACCTGTCTGGCATCTCCTCACAATGGCCGAAGTGTACCGCTGCACGGGTCTTATGCAGTTATACCGGGTCTTTCCCGATCTTCTTCGCCGTCGACTACCCCCACAACGTCCTCCCAACCCTCACGATCCAGCAACGACCATCCGTGACCCCTTCCTCTCTCCTCCGATGGGTGGTACGCCCTGGTTCTGCGAAGCCTCTTATGCGCCTTCAAATTCAGAACCCACTGAGACGGCCGATCCAACGACAGCACACCCAGAATCCTACTATGACAGTTGGCTGACTGAGTTTACGCTCACCACTCTCTCCCGTCTCAAAACTATACCCCTGGAGTCCCGTACCCGGTGTCTTCAGCCCTTCCTTCTTGTTGCCTCGAGCAGCGAGCTCCGCCTCCCTCGTCTTCCTCCACTCGACACCAACCTAGATAGCAATGGACCAAGTATTTCTTCCCATGCCGTTGACGTCTCTCGAACTCGCCGGTTCATACTTGGCCGGCTCACCTCATACCTGCACGTGTTACCCCCTAAGCCCATCGGCGTTTGCCTCCAACTGGTGCGGGAGGTCTGGCGACGCATGGACGCCGGAGAGCCGGAGATCTACTGGATGGACATAATGATAGAAAAGGGGTGGGAAACAACGATGGGATAACGACGTCATCTTTGCCTGCTCAAATCAGGTGTTGTAACGAATATGAACATGACCGTTTCGTTGCCTTTGGAGCTGTATGTATACTACTTTGTTCCGGGTAAAAATTGCGCAGCGATATTAGCATTGGTACTTAATTTAGTATTTGGAAATACTCACATATACAAGATACATAGATTGTACAAACTTTACATTCAGCCATACAGACATTGGTAGAATACTTTTCGAGCATGTCCACATCACTTGCATCACATTACCCACATGACTTAGCTACATCCATAAAGAATGCAAACAAAAACCACTAATGACCGTTTTATCCCTTGTAAAGCATATGGAGAAAAGAATGTGCAAAGCCCCGGAAAGGCGAGGGAGATCTAATAAAATATATAAGGAGTGGGGGCAGTGCAAAGAGGGAATATATTGCGTAATTGAAAGTAAAAGGCGTGTTAAAGTGTAGAAGAATTATTATACACAGAAGGGAAAGTGAAGGGGGCCGTGAGAACAAGTCATAGGATGAAGGGAATTGAAAGCCAATTAAATACGTAATAAGATGCAGTCATGCAATGCCCTAACACCAAGCTCGGACGGAAGGGGAAATGATCATAAGAGGTTCAGGAGAGGTAAATGAGTGGTGGTGGAGAGAAACCCCCATGTGGTAGGGGTGGGAGTTGAGTTCAAACGGCTCGTTTCCAGAACTTCCAGCCTTCCCGTCTTTCTTGCGCGCCGACGCCAACGAGACGCTCGATGCCTTCGGGGCCGTCGGCGTTCTCGAACTTTTGTTGGTCGATCTCCTCGCCGCCCTCTTCGTCAGAGCCATTACGTAGCACCGCTGGCCAGAGAATTCCAACACCGTCTCCACCCAAGGTTGTCTCATATTTCTGGAAGTTCTCCTCGGCGAGCTGGCCTTCGAGTTTGCGGAGTGCCTCCTCGCTGGCATCCGGGCGCAGAAGGGTGATCGCACAACCACCGCCGCCCGCACCAGTAAGCTTTGTCCAACCGATATCCGCAAAGTCGACCAATTCCCGAATTCGCTCCAGTCGCGGATGGGACACCCCCAGGGACACGAGGAACCCGTGGTTTACACGAACCAGCGTTCCGATCTGTTCGAGGGTTTCATTATCGATGCTCTTCCCATCAGTCCCTTGAATCGCCTCCTGCGCGGACAGGGTGACCTTGTCAATCGCATCGAGGATAGTTCCGGTAACGAGAGGGTGCTCCTTTTTGAGCTTCCCTACTTTGGCAACTTCAACCGCAGTCGAGCGGCTCTGTCGTGTGTCGACCAGCAGGAGGGGCAACTCAGGAAAGTTCGGCAGCGGCACGACCTTCGGGGGTTTCGAGTAGTCCTCCCTTCTGAAAATCACAGCCTTGCCGCCCGTAGAGACCGTATTGTCCACACCACTGGGGTTCCCATGTATACACAATTCTCCGACAAAGGCCCATCTGTTGATTCGCTCTATCTGCAGCTCCGCCTCATCGGGCGGTTGGTCGTCATGAGGACCTGCTAGAGTGCGGATCTGTAGAAGCAATGCAGCACTGAAGCAGGTACAGACACTGGCACTGCTTCCAAGACCTGCGGCCATGGGAATGGTAGAGCGCAATGTGTATATGGCTCCAGGATTCTGAGGGGAACCCAGGGAGCAGAATAGGTATAAGAATGCCAACGCTGACCCTTTGTGTTTTTTCCGCAACTCTTCCGGTGCATTGGGCGAAACATCTTCCACACATGGTCGTAGTGAGTTGTATAGTTCTTCATCGAGGGTTGTCACCAAGTCGTAATAGTATTTCTTCTTGGACGACTGCTTGAAGAGGTCCCAAGGCAGATCATCAATGTTCCATGTGTGGTTGAAATCCATGTCCCTGAGATTCAAGGTGATGATGCGCTGTGATTTGGACAAGGTGGTAACGAGGAAGTAGGAGCGGAGAGAGATGGCGGCGGCCATGGCAGCCTTGCCGTGCACGACGGCATGTTCGCCGAAGACGATGACCTTGCCCGGCGCAGACACCATGAAAGGGGGCGCCATGGGCGACGAAGCCTTCCGAGCCATGGCTTTCTTCACGGAGTCGACACCGTTGGTGGGAGACGAGGCAGAGGGGCTGGAGGTATTGGTGATAACAGTCGTCGCCGACGTGTTCGAGGCGGCATCGGAGATATCAGGACTATCATCGCTAACTGTCACTGTTTTGGGACGAGCTAAGGGGACTTGATCGGGAATGAGGTGAGACATGTTGCGGCGCTGGCCTGCTTTCGAGGCTCTAATGCTGCCGTTTTTGCGACGTGCGCGGCCGTTGTGCATCACTGAGACGATGAGCAGGGGTGCGCAGTAACTTAGGGGGTCGATTGGCGGCTGAAAGTCGGGGGTTAGGCGTGCGAGAATTGGACGGTGAGCATGGCGAGAAGAGAAAACAGGGTCGCGGGAGAAAGGATTCAAAGAGAAGAAAAGGCCGCAGAAGGCGCCCAAGCCAGCATAAGTGGACAGGCAATGGGGGGAGCAATAAGATTGAGAACACGAATCGCCGGCGTTGTCGACGGAGCGATCCAAGGATGCCGGAAGGGGAAACCGGGGTCGCAGCCAATCACGGAGCCACAATTGTGCATTAGTCACCGTTGGGTCGCGGGCCATCTGACAATCTTCCTGCTGGGCGTCCTTTGCGCTGCAGCTGCCCATGCATCATGGTCTAGATTCTACACGGTAGCCCTGAGTCTGATTGCCCCCGTTGCTCCCCATTGGCACCAGTTGCAGGCATCAGCTTCCCCTGCCAGCGCCCGGACAAAGCAACCAGCCTTCCCGGCGCCGTGGGTGGAACGGCGCCAATCAGACTGCGATCGGCTGGAGGTGCCTAGACCGATTGATTGAAGCATGGGAGCCCACTCCTTGCTACCTTACCTTACTATGAACGATGAAGGTCAGGTATGTAGGTAGGTAGGTAGGGAGTGGTTCTGGTTGGTTTGGAGGCCTACGCACCCGCTTTGGGTTCGGTTGGAACACGGACTCATTCAGCCGCAGATATACATACCCCACCAAACCCATGGAGAATTGGAGATGGATCTCTGGCCGGGTAATCCCAGCAAGGAAACTGGAGCTGAACGGACACGGCATCCGGAGTATATCTGTTCGAGATCGCAGCTCGTCCGAACCAACTCCCAGGCAAACACGTCAGTGACATTCCACTGCATCAGGTCGGTGTCAAAGCTCATTGGTATGCGCGGTCTCTAGATACCCCTAGACTTGAAAAAAAGCCAACCTACGTGATTTGACTGCCCCCTAAGATGCGCCGAGCTGAGCGAAAATTGTCTGTTCTACGTCCTCTTCGGTCCTTGCTTTACCCGATCATTCTGTAGGTGACGTTTTCTTCTTACAATGGACCTAGCACTACACCCAGGAGCACGCAAGATGGTATAAAGAGTAAGGGCATTTATACTGTTTTTAAATAATGACAAGTGTAGGCCAGGATAGGAAGGGACAGAGGCATGCAATGAATGAATGCCGCTTGGATAGCTCTACACGCCGATAGGCTGTGTGAAATCTGCAACTGCAATCCAATACATGCCATTGTCCATGGCACATGCCTGGCTCGCACACTTTCAAACCAGTTTCAGGTTGACTTCTGTATCTGTACAGTTTCAGCTTCATCTATATGAACCACCAACTTGCTCCGATCGTCAGTAATGGTCACCAAAGAGTTGGCCGAGATGGTGTAGCTCGCAGATCCTCTCATGTTCAATACTGTGTTCAGACCCTCCGGCTCCCACAGATGGCAGTGCTATAGACAGCATTAGTCTGCATAATCACGATTCTTAGGGCTATAGATAAAGAAACTTATATTTCAATCGTGAGCGCCGCAACGCAAAAGTTCCAGAAACGAGTTTTACTACAACTAGCAACAATCGTAAAGACAGTTGATATTATGGGAGGGGTTAAGTTCATCAACATCCCAGGCGCTTACTGCTAACGAACTATAGGTTTCGTCATCAACACTAGTCCTCAGCCGGACATATCAGCGTCTAGATTATGCAGGCGATTAGGCTGACTAGAAAGCGGTACTATAAGATGGGTGTCAGACACCTTTTCTCTCCTCTAAAATGTGATTTCCCTTCAATTCAAGGTCGCCCTCTCATCGCTCACCATCCGCAAAGAATGGGCATAAAAAGCTTTCTAAGCCTGACTCGACTCTTGAACGCGACCAGCCCTATCACAGAAATTAGCCAACCCAAACCTAGGTCAGAATGTCCTCTCGTTGATGAATACACCATTGGTTGTATCTGCGCCCTGCAAGAAGAATACGACGCTGCTTTCCGGATGCTGGACGAGGAATTCGAAAATCCAGGTACCAGCCAGCTGCGTGATCCCAACACCTATGGTTTCGGTCGCATTGGTGAACATCTTGTAGCTGTGGCGTGCTTGTTCCCCTCTGGTCATTACGGGACCTACGTGTATGCCCAGGCTGCTCGAGACATGGATCGCACGTTTCCCAATCTTCGGTTTATCTTGTCCGTCGGTATCGGTGGTGGAGCTCCAACTTCTGCGAGAGACATTCGGCTAGGAGACGTGGTGGTCAGCGTGCCCAACAATGGACACTGTGGCCTGGTGTCTTACGGAATATTTTCTTCGGAGAAAGATCCGTCAACTCAGCTTGAGACGGATGAAGGCCAGTATGCTCACCCGCAAGAGCTCCTCGCAACAATTCCGGAACTACAGCGCCTTCAGGACGACCCGTTGGAGCCAGATACCATAGCAGAGCATATACGACGGATGAACAATATGCCTGGATTCCAGCGACCTAATACAGACCGGTTGTACCGTGTCGATTACGGACACCGTGGTGGAAGAAGCTGCGAATTTTGCAGCGATGACGGGCTGGTGAAACGCAGTAAGCGCTTAGGTTCACGTGAGATTTTTATCCATTACGGAACAATAGCCTCGGGAAATACTGTTGTCAAAGACCCATTCCTGAGGGACAAGTGGGCAAATACCTCTAAGTTGAACGTTCTGTGCTTTGAGATGGAAGCCTCGGGGATGATGCCGACCTTTCCTAGTCTCGCAATCCGTGGTATTTGCGACTACTCAGATGATCATAAGAACGACGACTGGCACAACTATGCTGCATTAACGGCTGCGGCATATACAAGGGCATTGCTTCTCCTTTTGAAGCCCAAGGTGATTGGTGCTGTGCCATCACGGGTGAAACATGAACCTAGACAGTTCCTTGGACTCCTCGATTCTCTCAATTCTTGCTTGAGAATTATGATGCGACACGCTCGAAAACTCAAAGGATCTGTTTTCTTTCATCCATTCGTTTCCTTCCCTATTAGATACCTTTTTCCTTCATGGTTTGCATGATATGTGTGCAGCTGGTGATGCTTAACATTGCAGAGACTTATCCTAGATCTGCACGACTACATGCATGACGTGTGAGGTGAATTAGGTAGGAGTTTTGGGTATCAGCTTACACCATGCTTGAATCATCTGAATAAAGTTCGTCGTTCCTTGCTCTCAACCATGACTTTCCCTTGCTCCTTAAACAGGTACAGGCAACTGGCCAGACAGACTGCGGATTGCCAGCCAGAAACCCGCACATGGCCGCCGGCAACAAGTCCGTCGACCATACTTCGGCTAGATCTGTCACATGGTACAGTGACATCAAGGGCTCTCATTGGCTAGGGCTGTGAGCTTGTATATGGTGCTAAGGTTGTGGATCATAAACACCGATCTCAAGCTGTCCGGGAATTGAAGCCGACGGGACTGTCCTGCCAAGTTCCAGTGAGGCTGGGAAACAGCAACAAGATTCTAACAAATACCGCCGGTCGAAGCCAGTCCCTGGCAGGGCGTTATCAAACCGGCCGATCGAGCACATTGAACCAGTGTTTACTCCGTAGTGCACCGTGCCAAACTGCGCGATTTAATTAAACCTTGCACTGCCGCGCAGGACTTGATTGAGAAATGCAGTTCAGTATCAGAGAGCTTTTCGATAGAAGTTTGCTTGTATAAATTTGCATTCAACACCACACAATCCTGTATAGACATTGTCGAGTAATGGACGATAAAGACCAAAATGACCAGAGTATTGAACGCTGTTACATTATTCGGTGCAGGCACACAAGGTTCGCGCCTTGCCTACATGGTACGTTTAGTCCTTCTGCTATCAAAGGACCGCATTATCCTAAGGAGTAACCTGTATAGTGGTCGCGCCTAGGAAGACCAGTCTACCTTGTCGATAGAACCCCAGCCCAGCTTAATCTGGCACTGGCTACGGTAGAGAGACTGCGAGCCAGCAACCCACCTAGCGAACCAGGACAAGTGATCAGTCTCACTACAGATGAGCTGGACAAAGCACTCCATAACTCCTGGCTGGCCATCGAGGTAGGAATACTCACAAGCTACTGAGTGCCCTAGCTGACTCTTGTTAGTGTGTCCCAGAGGACTTAGATTGCAAGCGGCCCGTGATGGAGGAGCTCGACAGGAGATCTGATCCAGAGACAATTATTGCGTCGAATTCGAGCAGTTACTTCATCTCGGAGATCTGCAAAGGACTGAGTCTGAGGACGAACGACCGATTCGTCAATCTACATTCCTGTTAGTCTCTGATCTGTCCGTACGTATTTCGAGTCATAAAGCTAACAACATACTAGTCTGGCCCCCCGAGACACAAGGTACGTAGGAAAAATCATATCCCCGTCCGCATTATAAACCACTAACGTATATCTCTCAAGCGATTGAAATCATGGGGTCTAGCCAAACCCGAGCCGATATTATCCCTCTTCTCATGAAAGAAACCCAAGACCATGGGTTCCAGCCCTTCCATGTCCGTAAATCTTCTACCGGTTACACCTTCAATCGGTATCTTGCGAACCATGTCGTCTGGGACAGTGCCATTCACACCAATCATGTATAGCATCTGGACTGCCATCAAACAGGAGACCCTTCTACTCTTGGAAGAGGGTATCGCCACGCCTGAGGTGGACAATATCTACAAGGCTGTTCTATAAACACCCCGAGGGCCCTGCGAACAGATGGATATTGCCGGATTGGACGTGATCCTAGATCCTAGCCATCGAGGAGCATTACGCGAAGGATTGGATTGGAATCCCCAACGAGCCCCGCAAAGTCCTGCGAGAGATGATTGAAAGGGGAGACTTGGGTGTCAAGTCCGGGAACGGTTTCTTCCACTACACCTGAACCCCATCACCAACCAGCACTAGCATAGTGTATTTACAAGTATTAATGAATTCGCGCATTTTCCACCACCACAAACCTCTTCTCCTCCTCCTCTACCACCCCCCCCCACAAAAAAAATCGAAGAAAAAAAGAATAATAAACCACTACTCAAAAACATCACTCTCCTCCATCAACCCCCTCGCAACCTCCAAATCATGCCCAAACACCAACCTCGCCCCAAACAACCTCTGCAATCTCCTCACCAGCCCCAAACTCCTATACCAAGCATTATGATCCCTCGCCAACCCACCATGCGGATGTCCCAACTCGTAATTCTCCTTGACATGAAACTGATCCGTCGTCCAAATAAACGTCCCATCGCGTTCCAGATTCACCTGCATCACACACAACCCTGGCGTATGACCCGGACAATGATGTAACGTAATCCCCTGATACAAATCCAACCGTTCCTCAGGAAACGTCACCCACTTCAACCGTTCCAAAAGCATGTAATGTCCCAAGTATACGCCTAGATCCGCCCCCGTTGCTACGGCCCAGCACGCGTGCTTGAATTCCTCTTCGTGGACGTAGATAGGCACGTCGGTGTCGACGAAGTGCTCTAGTCCGCCGGCGTGGTCGAGATGTAAATGTCCCAGGATGATGGCTTTGACGTCTTTGATGGAGTGGCCGGTGGCGCTGATGGCAGCGGGAAGTTTGTGTTTCTCAGTGTAGACGGTTCGGGGGAAGATGTCGGTTATGGGGGCGCCCCATTTCTGTATGGGGTTGGGGTGGGGGTGAGTTGGTTGTCTGGGGGAGGGATTGGTGGGGGGGAGGGGACGTACGACGTCAAGGTCCTCTGCACAGCCGGTTTCGAAGAGAATGAGACCGACTCCGGGGTAGTCGATTAGAGCGGATAGGAGGATCAAGTCTCGACGACGGTTCACGGGGTTGGGGTTGCTGAGGGTGCTGACGTTGGCGCCGCGGAGGATCCTGTGTTTGCTTAGCGGGGGAATTGTTTATGTGGTGATAGGGAGGGGATTTGGCTGACCAGGATTCGTCAATTTGGAGGGTTCCCAGGTCGAGGATGTACATCTTTGTCCCTGGGGGACATTTGAAGGCTGGGATGCCGGCGGAGACGAGCATGGAGGCTGGGTCGGTGGAGGTGGCCATTGTTAGTACGTTGGGAAGCAGGCTCAGAGTACAGATTTGAGGAGTATTGGAGGGAAGAGGGGAGAGGGGGCTTCCTTCTGGTAGCACGCATTCTTTTATATAGGTTACATTGGTAGAAGCTAGGTGTATGATTGGTGCGGACTTGGTCCCAATCCTGGTATTGGTGCAGTAGTCTAGGGCTTTAGATCTTAAGCTGCATGACCCCGCACTTGATCAGAGATCCTGCAGAGACCGAGGTCTATTCTCGGAGAAATGCTTACAAGGGGTCTAGCGGCCACTGGAATTGGCGGTGACTCGTTGGGTGGGTTTGGAGATTATAGATACGTATGTTTGGAGTAATGTCTAGCTTATCTGCGGCTGTTTGATTATCTTCAGGTCTTTATTGACATTCAGTTACAATTGCCAGATGATGATTGTACAGGCGGTCGTATATTTAATGGCTTGGCGTATGTGTTATATGCATCCCCTTCTATTCATGCCGTTATAGATTCATCGTCACCGTCATGCTGTTGCTGTGAACCAGCAGACATGGCGGCAACCCCTGCCAGAAAATCTCCAAGTCGCTAAGATACGAGGCGCTGGCAGCCTCACTTTGTGCAGTGCCTTCGGACGGCGATGGCAGTGTTGTAAAAAGGACTGCCGTGTCGCTACTGTGTTGGTTCATCAGTTCATTCAAGATCAGGTGTTGTGCCCGACTGGGGAGATCATTGAATGACAAGGGAACTGACGCCCGCCGTGGGTATCCAGACGCAGTCTTCGTGACGGATGGTCCCGACGATGAACGTCGTGTGTAAATGGAATCAACTCTGTTCGATATACGTGGAGGAGATGAACTAGGGGCAAACATGATTGATGGGCCCGCGCCCTCTTCGGTGTTGACACGAGCTTCAGGGATTGGCGACGAGCTGAATCGGCTGCTGGACGGCGAGCGAGTAACCTTCGGCCGGGATACGCTTGATTGGCTTCTCGGCGATGTCCCATCCTCTGCAGTCATGATTATAGACGGAATCGATTGGTCGGGAGCAACCTCTTCGTCAACTTTTTGTTTCGCCTTCGATGGGCCTGCCTGCCCCGATCCAGGACTCTGGGTTCCGTAATCGATATCCTGGTTGATATCTTCGTCTGCCTCCTCATCATCGACGTAAGGCGGAAATTCTTCTTCGTCATCATCACTACTATCACTTGTGTTACTGTCGCTGCTATCGTAGTCAACAAAGGCATCGAGCAAACGATGGGTTTGCATGCCTAAGCTGACACTTCCAAGCCCCTTGAAACTGGATATGGATCGCCGTCGCTTAGATGACTCCATGAATTTCTTCAGTCCACCAACCAGCTGATGCGATGGTTTGGGGGCGCTTTCGGGACTCTGCATGGGCCAAGTCGGCATCCGCTCGTTCGGCTTCTTAATAAGGCCTTCTTCGGCTCGGTGATGGGTCTCATGCGCACTTCGAGCTTTCTGGACTTCCTGCCACCACTCTTCGTCGCGCAAGGCTTCGTGGACTCGGGCTTCGTGATCCTCGGTCTCCGGATGGACGTCACCGTTGACAATGATACGGTAGGTTTTAAGGTCGCCGCATGCGAGCCAGAAAACCATAACCTCGGCTTCTATCCTTAGCTTTTCGAGGAGCGCTTCGACTCTGCCTCTCTCGTCCTCAACGTCGGTTTCATACTCCACGAACACTGCCACCCGAAGCTTGTATGTCTTTTTCCATGATGGCACCGTGTTAAGAATACAACCTAGCTGTAAGATGAGAGTATATGTGTCGAAGTTGGTGGTCAAAACATTTTTCTTGCTCTCGCTGTCTGCACCGAGCTCTGCGCTCATCTGAATCGGCCAAAGGTCGATGTATTTCTTCTTATGCTGCCCGTGTGGGCCGGGAAGCTCAAGGTCTTCAAACCCTTTGGCCACGGCAACATTCATCCGAAGTTTGAAGAGCAAGTCCTCTAGAATTGTCACGTAGGTTTTTGAGGCCATGGGATCCTGTGAGCCGTCTTCGGAAATCACAGGTACCAACTCACGCGAAATGCGCTTTGCACTTGATTCCCTCCGAGTTGAGAGCTGCAGCCTCTCACCCAGCGCTTGGCCTTTGCGGAACTGATCAAGGATGACTATGTTTGGTCTCATACCTCCTAAACCAGCACTTAAGGTGACATTGCGAACACCCCACTCAGCAGTAGGGGAAACTGTAATGTTGACAAACGCCTTAACTCTGGAACTCTCAACAAACTTGGTCCATGCTGTCTGCTGGCGCCGGGCTTCTGGCACAGCAGCTGAGAAATCATCTGTTACGAGGACATGGCCCAGCACAAATAACCCTCCTTTCTTCAGAGAGTTACAAAACGAGATCATCCTGGACTGTTCATTAAGGTCATTTACGAACAGCAGGATCTGGGGCCGCCAGAACTTAACATGTTCTTGGCGAAGCCGAAGCAGATACTTGCGCACTTGGTGATAAATCAACCCTTGGCTGACATCGCCCCACGGCTTGGGAGGTGAGGTATAGTGAATCAGCAGGAATAGCATCATCAATATCACAACACAGCCTGTGGCATAGATCCCGTCGACGAAGAACATGCTTGCCCCACAAACCAAGGTGCCTATTGCTGCAGTTTTCCAGTTGAAGTAATGGAAAGACGGACGGAAATTGGGAGCCGATCCGATCTTCAGAAGGAAACAAGCCAGATTGGTTACAAGGAATGTCATCAGATAGGTCATTGTAACGAAGGACGCAATTTGATTGATGTCAAATAGCATTGTGAGCTGTGCAACCACATAAGTGACAATGATCGCGTAAACTGGTTCGTCGGTCTTCTTTGCACCCTTGCCGAAGAAACCCAGGCCAGGAAGCAGAGCATCTCGTGCAACTGCTTGAAGTAGCTTGGCTGAGCCAATAACACCCATCAGAGCTGAGAAGAAACTCGTCGCAAATTCACCCATGAGGATAACTGCGCCGGAAAGATTGGCCTAAGTCTGGTCAAAAAAGTACGGCATGCATGCCAGATAACGGAAACATACAACTTGAACAACATTGGCATTCTTGTAGAACGACTCGCGAGTTATGGACGCAGCCATGGCAAGAATTACGATGGCATAGGTGATGAATGTCAAAGCTAGCCCATACAGCGTTCCCTTGGGGATCGATTTGCTAGGGTTCTTTAGGTCACCAGACATGCTCGCGCCGCTGCTGGTACATGAGCTTGGAGTTCTTGGAAGCTGGAAGACGTACCTACGCGAATATACCACCAGTAGCGGGGAATAGAATTCCAAATAGGTCCTGGAAATTTTCTCGTCCACGTATCTGGCTACCAGCGGCACCCTTGGTAAGCTTTGGTTTGAGATTTTCTAGCAACGTCTGAACCCGAAATCCCGTAAATTCTATTCCAATCTTCGGGATACTGAACGGCTCCATGAATATGGCAGACACTGGTATGCTGAAAGTTGCGATGAGCAGAATGATAAGCAGCCCGCTGCTAGCTCGGGAAAATAGGGAGCTTCCCGCTAAGCATATTCCGGTACACATAACCAGGATGGCAGTTCCCCAGAGGTATTGCCACCAGAAGCCTTCTTCAAGGAAATTGCCCCAAGTACCAGACTCAGTCCCGAAGTTCTGTGTGAAACAGTCAACAAGACCAACGGCGTTCATACCAGTGTTCAACACAGAGCCCAAGTAGAATACGATCCCTATAGAACCACCAAACTCTGGGCCTAGCGATCGAGATATCAGATAGTAAGCGCCACCTCCTCGTACTGTTCCGTTGGTTGCGATAGCGGATAAAGACATGGTGGTCACGAGATTGATCGTGTACGATATGGCTAGCAGACCTTGGCTGTGTTAGCCCCTGTTTGAATCAGACTGATGGCAATAGAAGGGCGACATACCTAACATCCCTAACAGACCGGCTTGTCCCAGAACAAACCCAAAACGAAGGAACATCAGGATACTAAGGACGTTCAAGGTAGTCGGCACAAAGACACCAGAGAACGTCCCAAGCTTATCGGGATTTTCAGAAGTGCGGTCCTTCTGGCCATCTCGCTCCTTTTGGCCCATAGCAGCCTCTCTAAATGGCCCAGAGGGTGGGGGATGGGGACGGATCCTCTCCCTCGGGAGATCATACCTCGCATCACTCCCACGCCCACTCCACCAACGAGAAACATTCTCTAGGACGTTCGGTAGCGACTGATGTCGACTCTCTGGTGAGTGAATGGGTAGATCCAAAGACTCTGGCGGACGAAACGAGAAAGCAGTTCTCCAGTGAAGATACTTGCTACCTTCCTCGGGAGATGCATGGGCAGATTCGCTCGGAGCCAGTCTGGAAACGTCCTCTTGAGCCGATCGCGTGGAGAAATTCGGCCTCCTTCGAGACTGAGACCCTGAGGCACTTTCAGCCCGACCGTCGGTCATCGGTTATAGCGCCTCCACTCCTAATTGTAGGAGCGCTCCTCTTCGCAATAATTCGATTGTGGGCGGACGAATCGGCGGGACAACGATGTTGAGGAGGGGCGCTAGGACCTGGTAATGGCAAATCGCCTGCAAGCATAGTAAGGGCTTTCGTGATGCGAACTAGCAGCGACCTCTCGGGGCCATGCACGTTGAGTGACCGTGTAACAAAATCGATGCTGAAGTTGAGAACCCCCAAGGCCAGATCGTCGGCGATGACCTCATGTGCCGAAACAAACAATGCAAAAGAGGTCACTGGGTCACGGACTCGGACTGCCTCATCTGATCTTCCTTATCTCACCGCGCTCGCTCCATCCCTCGATCATTCTCTTTGTTGACCCTTCCGAGCTTCTGTTTATGATTGTCATGGTCGACAAGGCGCGGGGTGCTTTGGGGTGCGTGGAAACAACAGCGAGCCTAGTCTCTCCGCATACATTGCGGTGAACGACTGCGCCCTTCTCATTATCGACCCTCTCTAACTCTCTCTCCGCTCTTATCAACCCTTGCCAGCCATCCCATGAGCCTGGTTCGCCTCCGAAAACTCAAATAGACGAATTGTTTTCGGGATTAACAAGGTTTTCTACGCCGAGAAAACTCATTCTTGTCTTTTGTCACAATGTCATCTCCCAGGATGTCTGACAACGGCGAGGGTTCCTCGTCTCAGCGTCACCGTTCATCGTCGCCGATCTCCACGTCCGCGATGCGCTCCGGATCCCCTGCACCAGATGCTTCGTCCTTCAGGCAAGCTTCGATAGCGCGTCTAGCATCGCCAATCCCTTCTCCTTCGACCTCGTATTCTTCTAGGCAGTTACCGCTTCCGATTCAGTCAACAGCAGGGACCAACCAAGACCTCCGGAGAGTCGATAATCCATCCTCTCTGCCGGGGCCCGGGCAATCTATGATTGCATCTGCGCTCCAAGACCACCTAGGCCGATCGCCGCCCCCGCGGGTGGGAACCCCTCCGAGGCGGACTGCGTCGCCTGCCCTCCTTAACCAGCCCGTGAGGTCGATTTACGGTTCCTTTGATAACAAGGCTGGAAGGGAAGGCTCGATATATTCGACCGGCCCTTTTGAGGACCCAGAAGTCATCAAGAGGCATCTGGTGCAGCCCCAGATCGAGAATCGGGATATCCATTCTTCTGGGGGTGTCACCAACAATACCGAGGACGAGTTCTCCAGTCTGCAACTCCAGGGCGGTGATATTACGAGGCAAGTATACAGATGGGCAGAGGACGCAGAAGCCGGGAGCTCTCTGCGGAAACCCAACCGGAGCAGGAGCTTCAGTCACGCTCGGCCTGCACCCGAGGATGACACGATGAACATTAACAGCATCCGTGTGCCAGGAGGTTTCAGGAGAGACTACCTGCGGAGGGCGGTAGGCCCTGGAGATTTGGATGGGACAGGGTCGCAGACTGCTGCTGCTCAGCAGTTTCCAACAAGCAGCTTTCTCGAATTTTTGACACTCTACGGTCACTTTGCTGGTGAAGAGCTCGAAGAGGACGATGAGGTCCTGGGCCCCGATGAGTACTTTTCCTCTGATACTTATGACGAGGCCGAAGGCAGAGAACCAGGTGAAGACTCCGCCCTTCTAAGGCCAGACACAGCTGGCAGAAGGAAGCGTAAGCCACGCGGCGGAACGGGGACCAACACGAGGACTGGAGCAGCACTACTTCTACTCAAGTCCTTTGTTGGCACGGGTGTCTTGTTCTTGCCAAGAGCTTTCTTGAATGGCGGAATGCTTTTCAGCAGCCTAGTACTGCTTGCCGTATCACTTCTCAGCTTTTACTGCTTCATCCTTCTGGTTAACACTCGGCTGAAGATTGATGGTTCTTTTGGTGACATTGGTGGCGCACTCTACGGAAAGCATATGAGGCGCATCATCCTCGGTTCCATTGTTCTGAGTCAGTTGGGATTCGTGTCCGCATATATTGTTTTTACCGCCGAGAACCTGCAAGCCTTCGTCTTGGCCGTCAGCAAATGCAAGTCCTTCATTGACATCAAGTTCATGGTGTTGCTGCAGTTGGTCATCTTCCTTCCTCTCTCGTTGGTTCGCGATATTAGCAAACTTGGTTTCACTGCTCTCGTTGCCGACCTGTTTATCTTGTTGGGATTGATTTACCTCTTCTATTACGATTTCCTGACCATCTCGAACCAAGGGGGTATCGCGGATATCATTTCATTCAACCCATCCACTTGGACGCTTTTCATCGGAACGGCCATTTTTACGTATGAAGGCATTGGCTTGATCATCCCAATCCAGGAATCGATGAAGCATCCCCAGAAGTTCCCTGGTGTTCTTGCGATGGTGATGGTCATTATCACGATTGTCTTCCTCGGCGCTGGTGCGTTCAGTTATGCAGCCTATGGATCCGCAACGAAGACAGTGGTCATTCTCAATATGCCTCAGGATGACAAATTCGTAAATGCGGTTCAATTCCTGTATTCGCTGGCAATTCTCCTGAGTACCCCCTTACAGCTCTTCCCAGCCATTCGAATCATGGAGAACGAGCTTTTTACTCGCAGCGGAAAGTATAACCCCAGTATCAAGTGGAAGAAAAACTGTTTCCGATTCTTTCTTGTCATGATCTGTGCGTTCATTGCCTGGGGTGGAGCAGAAGATTTGGACAAGTTTGTTTCGCTTGTGGGAAGTTTTGCCTGTGTCCCCTTGATTTACGTTTACCCGGTAAGTAAACCCTGTTGATAGTCTTCACTTGACTCATCATGCTGACTGCTTGTGCCATAGCCTCTGCTGCACCTCAAAGCTTGCGCTCAGTCGAGACGACAGCAAATCGCCGATATCGCACTCTCCATCTTCGGCGTCCTCAGCTGCCTGTACACGACGGCCCTCACCCTTAACAATTGGGTCAACGGAGAGGATGTCAAGGCTCCTGGATACTGTGACTCATAGTCTGTATAAAACTCATATCAATTGTTATCCTATTCCTTTGGAATCGGCGCTCTGGATATGAACGATTGATGCTATGTTGCGATACCATCGTTGATACGATGACTGACATTTGTTGCTTTGGTTACCTAGTAACCCCCCTTGTTTAAGTAAGCTGCTTTCATTGCTGTTGAGTCCTCATTTGCTTTTGGTATAGACTAGAGATGAAATTGCCAGTACATATCTCTCCTGTAACATCATCTGTCTTCCTTTTCTTAAGCTAGCTATCTGTTAGAAAATATCATCGAAAACATAGCTCTAGCATAATCGTTAGTGTCTAAGTCTTGTTGATTTGCAAAACAAAAGTCTATATACAGATAGAACCGCCATGCCCAGCTGCTAGATACAAAGAAATCTCATAGTCAACAACAGACCCCATCCAACCACTACTACCAATTCCAGCGCCAGTCAGAATACAAACAGCCAGAGCCATAGATAGTCGTGCTCTGCGTCTTACCCAGATCAATCTGCGAAGTACTGTGTTCCCATTGGCCTTGACCACTTATTCATAATATTGTGGTATTGTCTAGGTAGGTAGGTAGTGCTGCTGAAGAAATATAAGGGATTCATAAGCCGCGCAGCAAGCGGAAGCGCGCGATAATGTGAGAGAACACGGTTCAAAAAGAGTAGATGGCGTCGCTTAAGCGCCAGCTTCGGTGGCTTGCTTGCCCTGCTTAGCGGCCTCGGCGAGCTGAGCTTCACGGCCTCCCCAGCTGTTTGGTTCATTGATGTCAGTATGGTTTCTGGAAGAATATATAGGAAACAAGAGTAGAGGCCTTTTCTTCGACGTACCTCCAGTAGTTCATGTAGCGGTATCCTTGAGTAAGCTGGGCGGAGAAGTTGACGGCGTGGCAGGCAAACAGGAGGTAGTTCTGGGGGGAGACGGCGAGAGCGTATCGCATGAAAGTTGCCGAGTAGATGACCAGAGCACCGGTCATCTGGCCAGAGATACTGTAGAAAGGGATAACAGGTCAGTGATCAAGTCATCTTTTTGTACGATGGTGGTAATATTTTGTGCATGCTCTTCTGCGGAGCTTCCGGGACATGACTCCGGTGTTGGAAGGCCTTTATGGGAAAGAGCTTCAGAAAGGAAGGCAACGATAGCGACGTACATTTCAGGGTCCTTCTGGGTGTCCATCACAGCTGCAATGGGGATACCGAAGTTGGAGGCAGGGCCCCAGAAGTCTAGTTGGGATCATTAGTCAGTCAGGAGTAATTATTTTTGGCTGCCATTATCTGTTGTTCAGGATAGTTGTGTGCTTCTGGCCGGTTCCATGTGCTGAAAGGGTTCATTGAGGTTGCTCAACCCCTTCAGAACATGTCTTACGGCAGGCATCTTTGCCGGCCGATCTCGGTCAAGAACACGGTGAGGGAAATCGTGAGATTGAACGTACGGGTGGAGCAGAAGTAATCCAGGGCCTTGTTAGACCGGATCTTCGCATTGATTGCCTTGATTGCAGCGGCCATCTTGACGACGAGAAGGCGAGTACTGAAGCGAGGAGTGGAGAGTTGATCAGAGTTGAGGATGCAGGCCGAGCGGTTTGCTTTCCTCACTCCGTCACCTGCAGTCCGCGCCGGGCGGAGCTACCGGAGACGGTCACGTGCACCATGTCCCTGCTCGGTCATTGGTAGTGCTTATCCTGAACTTACACCTGCAGCTAGATACAGTATCCAGTCTCTAGGGTATAAGTATGGCCTACAATAGAAAAGAAATTCGAAACTTCCGAGCGTCATGGGGTTTCACTAGTACAATTGAGTGCTTGAAATATATCTAGCATTACTTCTGTCGGTCCTAGCCTTTTCGGTCGACCTTTTCTTTTGTCAGGGCATTCCCTGCATCCGCACACGCCGCAACGCCTTGCCTGGTAAAACTCGGGGTGCTATGCCTATTCGCTTGAGGTTCGTCAAGTTGGCGACGAATAGGGAGTAAATGTTGTTGCATGGGTCGTAATTCGAAGTATCTGCCATGCTTGTGTTATGGCTAGACACCAAGCCATCATGTCGTGCATATTTCAAATCACCGTCCACCAAAGCCGGGGGGAGGGAAGCCCCGTCCCTGACCGGGAGGCTGGAATCCCGGAGGAGGTTGGAAAGCGCCCGCTGCAACAGCATCCTAGTCAGCTCAATACATCGTAGCACGTGGTACGTGAGATACTTACGAGGAGCACCCTGGGGCGCGAATCCCGGTGGTGGGGCGAAGCCAGCTGGGATTCTAGGTCAGTAACCAGGTTCAATCATCGAGATTAGACGTGTGAGCTTACGAGGTCCACCTGGGGCACCTCCACGGCCAGCGAATCCCGGAGGCGGGGCTCCAGGGAAACCACCCGGAGGGAAGCCAGGGAAGCCGCCAGGCGGAGGAGGAGGTCCACCAACACCTGCAGCAGGGCCACCCAGGCCAACCGGCAGACCACGTCCAGCGGGTTTGCTAATTCCAGGGCCAGCAGCGAGAGTGACAGCCGCGGCAGCAGCGCCGGGACCGGCAGTACCAAGTCGGGCAGAGGGATCGGCGGGGGGAGGTCCATCAACGGAGCAGGAGACGACATGAGTACCGCGCACGATGGTAAGGCCAAGGGTTCGCTTTTCTTCCGCTTCGACGAGAGGGGCGCTGGTCGAGCCGGCGGCGGGCTTAGATTTGCGCTTGACGCGACGGAATTCTTCTGTGTCGGCGAGGACGAGGTTCATATGCTACATGCGTTTGAGTCAGCGAACAAGCTAACAAAGGAAACGAGTGACCTGTGAAGTCCTGAGGATATGTACCTTATCGAACGCCAGCATCTGTCCCGTCATCTGTCGGCCATCGTTCAAGGTAACTCTCATCCGATAGTTGATCTGCAGAAAACGTTAGGTATGCGGCGCGGGCAGGACGAGTATCATCAGTCACTTACGAGGTTTTGCTGTAAAGAGGGAGGGAAGAGTTAGCCACGCGTATTGAGTGAGGTGTCCAAGCTGATATCAACAGCAATGGGAAGGATCAAATCAACTTACCATCTTGCCTTGCTTATTGGCCGCCATTCTGGGCTATGAATGCGCACGAATGCGACTTGAGAGAACCAAAGAATATAGCGTGAGATGGTAGAAGAGGGGAATCTCCTACGTAATCGTCACTTTTTCCTTCTAGAGCTGTCGCGCCCGGGGTGAAGGTCGGTCGAGGTCTTCCGTAGGACTTTCTCCAAGCGGCACCAGCTCGACTTGCTACGGGTCGGAGGTCCATGAGGCGCGGCTCTGCGGCTTAGCGCCAAACGACGGCGCCAAGCCACTAAGGGCTCTCGCTTCCCACTTCCAACCCACACACTTCCCTTTTACACACTTTTCGATCCTGACTTTCTTCTTTTCAACCAGTCGACCAATTCACGCCAAAAGCAGTCGCCATGGTATGTTGCCCATCGCCATCTCACCTTCCAGCCCTGATATAGCCTCGATTCTCGATTTTCCGAAAATTCCAAACAAAACTTTTTTCTAACATTTTGTCGCCATGCAGTCGGAAGCTAAGGACAAGACCGCCAACCCTATGCGCGAGCTGCGCATCCAGAAGCTCGTGCTCAACATCTCCGTCGGCGAGTCTGGTGACAGACTTACCCGCGCTGCCAAGGTGCTCGAGCAGCTGAGCGGTCAGACTCCGGTCTACAGTAAGAACGCCCGATCCCGATGAATACAAGGACGTCGAAAAACGAAGCAAACGATGAGGACTTTTCAACAAGGCTATGGAATGGGATGGCTGATGGGAGATACAACTTTTAGGCAAGGCCCGTTACACCGTCCGTACCTTCGGTATCCGTCGTAACGAGAAGATCTCCGTCCACGTTACCGTCCGTGGCCCCAAGGCTGAGGAGATCCTCGAGCGTGGTCTCAAGGTCAAGGAGTACGAGCTGCGCAAGCGCAACTTCTCCGAGACCGGTAACTTCGGTTTCGGTATCTCCGAGCACATCGATCTCGGTATCAAGTACGACCCCGGTATCGGTATCTACGGCATGGACTTCTACTGCTGCATGTGAGTGCTTTCCGAGCTCTTCAACGGACTGGATCAGCAGATCCATCGGATTCGACCAGAACAAGGCAAGCATCAGGAACTGACAAGGGATAATAGGACCCGCCCCGGTGAGCGTGTCGCTAAGCGCCGCCGCTGCAAGGCCAGAATCGGCTCCCAGCACCGTATCAACCAGAACGAGACTGTCAAGTGGTTCAAGAACCGCTTCGACGGTATTGTCCGGTAAATGCCTCATTCACGGGGTCTTCAGGAGTGAAAGCTCCGGGGTTGTGTTTATGATGAAGCGATCAAAAATGGTCAGAAAAGAGGCAGGCGTTTTTGAAAATCATTGTCGCTCTGCTCTGCAATATGGCTTTTCTACCACGGCATGATGTTAGGCGTGTTAGAGATATCAAATTCCCAAATTTTTCATACGCATCCACTTTTCACAATGAAGGCTTCACAAAGGGTGATGATTTCCGCATAACCATTGATGAAAAGTATCCCATGATGCATTTGCTCTGCTTGCCGCATGTACCATCTTTATGGTGGTGTCATCGCGTGCATTTGGCCTGAAACTCGTCTCTGCTCCGAGATTGAGTGTTTTCTCGCCCAAGATCTGCCTTCGGCATACTCTCGGGCGTTCCATCTAAGGGATCCAAGAGCACGGGTGTCAGACCCTGCTCTATCTCAGTCTAGATATTGTAGAGATACCTGGTCAGTAGATAAGCCGGCCGATTCGTAGCCAGACCAGCTAATATCCGATCGGGCTACTAGCCCATTATTACCCCGGATCTTCCTAGTCAAATGTCTAACGGGGCAATCGACGCCTGCCAAACGTCTGATTTCGGGCCTAGCGCTACTGCACAAGCCACATTCATCTACGTCGACCTCGTGTGGATAGAAGAGCAGACGCCATCCTTGGAACCCACATGTGAGACTCAGTTCTGCGACCGCTCAACCCCACGCCCATTAATGGAATACTATATAGTGCTTCCATTATACTCAAGCATGTCATCAAGTAATGATTTCACCAGATTTATTGACATTTCATAACTTTCATCATACGTACATGCAATCAAACTTTGTCATCCAGATAACATCAGTATATCTCACGCTTCCTACCCGCTATCCTCATTCGAATTCTCAAATCACGGTTGCAGAGATCCCTCATAATCTTTTGATGCATGTCCCAAACTAGCAACGCATCACAGGCATGATTACTTGAAACTATTTACCACCTCTCGTATATCCATCCCACCACTTCGAGAAGAATCCACCTTGCTGACCCTGCTCATTCCAGCTTTCGCGACGTGTATTGAACGTCTGGTCCGTAGAGTTGCGCTTCTGGCTTGTCAAACTCTCGAACAGGCTCGAGGGGCCATGGCCGCTCGACCGTCTCCTATCTCCAATACTAGGAGGGCTGTTGCCCGCGTTGGCCGAGTTGGAAGACATGTCTGATGAGTTGGAGCCCTTTGATATAGAAAGGCTAGTTAGCACTGATCTAGGTAAATGACCTCAAGCATCATTCTTGGATTGACAATGACAAAACTGTTCAGACATACACGTCTGTCGGTAATGTCAGGTCTAGCAGCAGTGGCCTCGGTGGTACTGGGAATCGAGGGGCGACGGTAGGTCTGGGGAGGACCGCCGCGCACCCAGACATTATGGTGCTCGTAGCGGTCACCGACGGTTCCATGCCAATGACGGGGAGACTGGGGCTGCTGGTCGCTCATCTTTCACTCTTGTCTTATATTCTTGGTTCTCGTTCGAGATCGAAGGAGCAGAATTAACTGCGTTCTTCGTAAGTTGACGTGGGGAGATTATATGAGTGGGACATGGGACGAAACACGGGGAAACTGAAGGCATCCAACGCGGAAAAATAGTAGCGAACTCTCACGAAGGACAATGAATGACATAGAACTTTCATCATGGATCCGAGGGTCCCGAAGCCATTTTGACAACGAAACATAGAAGGAAACGAGCCCAGACCGATAGAGATAGGAGGGGACGGGCCTGAAATCAAGACTTCTACTTACCGGTTAACTTGTTTTTGGTAATCTATCGGTATAGAATGCAATTTCAATGATCAGTGCGATTATCTGGGACGACAGCAGCTCGTTATATGGGAAACCCAAGGAAAGAGAGGGGTAAGTCAACCACCCCCGAACGCTGTGAAACCCTGGCTATGATGACGCGCCAGGGAAGATCCCATAGGTCTGGGGGGGCAAAAGTACGGGCATTAACCAATGATGGCCTGTGATGGCTTGGGAATCCCAGCCATAGGAATGCAAAAGCTTCTTTGGCGACGGCAATGATTCATCGTCTCTGGGTAATCGATCGGCTCGATCCACGGATGGTGTGCCAGAGAGTCATAGGACTGTAGAATTAATCAGCTCATCCGACTGAAGATTATCCAATGGAACCATGTGCATTCTTTGATCGTGTTGCCGATAGACTATCGCCATGACAGCTGACGTCAGGTGTTTTGACAAATGCGGGGATCGCAGAGTGTCTCGACCGTGCAGAGACTGAGAGAGGCAATGTAGACTAACATATCCTTTTCACGTGAAGCAGCGTCAGCCGATGTACTGTGTGTACCATGTGGGATATCGGGTTCTCCGCCATGAGAGGTTAATGGACTGATCAACTGTTATTTGCACCTGTTGGTCATGCTGGGTCAACCTAACATACAGCGAAACAGTGCTGTAAAACGAATTGATTCCGAATCTTGGACCGTCAGGCGGTACTTTGTGAGAGTCAACCTGAATTTCGCAGAGAGAGGGAGCATCAGGAGGGGCGTGAGAGGGGGGGAGTTGAAATGTTCCGATCGCCTGTCTCCAAAATGGACCAATGGTTAGGTGCCTCAGGCAGTACACGGTGTTCAAATCTGGGGCCGACGCGGAATGACCTCGGATTTCCCCGCAGGCCGCTTCGATCTATCCTACCATTTATCATCCTTCGGTGTCCGAATCCCCTTTCTTGTCCGGTGATGTTCCATCACGCCATAGGCTATATTTGCCGACGATTTAACCTTCCTGCCAATCCCCATGGGATTCGCTGAATTTCCTCTTTATTCCCCACCACTTGTTATCGTTTCGGCTCCTATCAGGATCCTTATCTATATATCTTGACGGCCCGAAAAGGCAAGGAGACAGGCACCCTTCGTGCGGGGATCCAGTAGCTCAGGATCAACCTTCCCAAGTCTATATCAAGCCATTGGGCCTCGCGTATTACTCCCTCCGACACCTACCTAGTTCCTGAGAGATTCAAATAGCTCCCAAGACCCCCCATCATTCGTACTAGAATTTTCCGGACCACAACAACAGACATGGAGACTTTTCAGCATCCCTATTTAAAATCACTAGGTCACCGTGGCTACGTTCAGGGCGTCACGCTGCACTCAAAAGCAACTGACAAGCCGCTTTGTCATTACTTTGGGGGCGTACGGTATGCACTACCTCCTCTTGAGAGATGGCGGAAGGCTCTGAAGCTTCCTGAATCCTATTCCTACGGCACGAAAGACCAACCCGCTTCCTGCGATGGAGATACTGGGGTCTGTCCACAACCCAGCTTCATGAATCGTTCCTACACCAAGGGGTACACCGAGGATTGTTTTGAATCCACTGTATGGGTACCTTTGGGTGAACCCCCTAAGGGCGGTAAGTGTCAAGATGATGACGGTCAATTATTGCGCGAAACAGATGAAGCTAACAAAGTGTCCCCCTAGGGTGGCCGGTCCTTTTTTTCATCCGTATGCGCACCCTCTCTGAATATCCTGAGACATATTTCAGAACAACATCCTAATAACTTGCACATCTAGACGGCGGTTGGCTACAATTTGGTCACCCAAACGGATTCTCGGCTGCAGCCCTACTAGGTGATGCTGGTCTCAATGCCATCGTCGTTGTACCTGCCTACCGTTTGAATGTCTTTGGGTTTCTATACTCCTCGGAGATTGAGAAAGACGCCTTCTCGGTTGGGGAAACGGTAGGCAACTATGGGTTCTGGGACCAACGTCAAGCCCTCGAATGGACCAGAGACAACATTGGTCTCTTCGGAGGCGATCCTTCCCAAGTCACCGTCTCCGGATACTCAGCTGGTGAGTTTTTCAATTCCTCTCCCAAAAGCAGAACTCACCATCCTAACCTAACCACACCGTCAGGTGCATACTCCACGTTCTACCAACTAGCCTACGACCTCCAATTCCCAGACGACCAAGCCATCATCAAACGAGCCTGCATCTGGTCCAACGCAGCCGCTGTCCAGCCCAAGAACCCAGCATCAGCACAAGTACAATTCAACCAACTCCTCTCAGCCCTTGATATCCCCGCATCTCTCTCCTGGACCGAGAAGCTCTCCCGACTCCGCGCTATCCCATCAGAGACCCTCATCTCCGCTGCCACGAGCGTCGAAATCCACCAATACCGCCCCACTTCCGACTCGGTATTCATCCAGCCCACTCTCTTCAAATCCTTGGACAACGGCGAATTCGCACGTAAAGTCTCCGCCCGAAACGTCCGTATTATTCTCGGCGAATGCCGCGATGAACGCCACCTCTATGCAGCCTGGTTCCCTCCCCAGAACACACTCCCATCTCTTCGCCAAAGACTCCTAGCCGACTACCCCCGTCCCGTAGTTGACACCATCATCAACCTCCACTACCCGGACGGCAAGTTGCCAGCCTGTTGCAAGAACTGGGATAACGATGCATTCGGCCGGATCTACGCCAATATGCAAGTCCACCATATGCAACGGGGACTGATCCACTCCCTCGCCAGTGGTGGAGCGTCTCATCTACTCTATCGCTACCGCATTGAGTATCGGGTCAAGTGCGCGGACACGACTATCCCACCTAGCTGGGATGTCACCCACGCCACCGATCAGTATATCTGGTTCTGGGGCAATGGGGAAATGCTTGAGCCTGAGGAAAAGACCATCGTCCGACGTGCCCTGATCGACCCCTTCATCAAGTTCGTCCATGGTGAAGCGGACATTCAGTGGGGAACGACTAACCATCGAGAATTGAGGACCCTGAAACCTGATGGGTCGGTCCAGGTTGTGCAGGATATGTTATGGAATGAGGCAATGCGCGTCTGGAAGGCGTTGTGTGAGGTGGGCGAGCCGGATGCCACTAACGCGAAACTCTAGAGAGGTCCACGCAGGCCTTTAATTTAGTGGGATGATTTAGAACACTTGTATGCACTGCATGTATATCGAGATTTCCCATACTGGTATGTCATAGTAAATCTGCCTAAGGTTATGGTGGCTTACCCATACGTTGAAGTAGAAGTAGTATGTAAATCAGTCGGCCATTCATTTTGCGGAAAAAAAGTCCTTCACAACCATGAATAAAAATGAGAAACGTAATGGACATAACCCAAGCCCAGCCCAAAATAATTCATAAGCATAGCAAACGCTCTAATCTAAATATCAAACATGCAGTCCTTGTTCAACATGGACAGCATCACGCCCGTTGTAGACATCAACCTCGGCATTAGCTTTTTCAGTTCGTTGACTCTTCGTAACGGCGTTACTCTAAGCCTTGGTGATCTTGCAGATGAGATCCTGGCCATCGACCGAGTCACCTTCCTTGACCAGCAAGCTGGAGACCTTGCCGCTGTGGGGGGCCGAGATAACCATTTCCTAGAGAACGTTAGCAGCAGATCAAGCAAACTGTGTTAGTTGGTTGGGATATACACATACCATCTTCATGGCGCTCAGGACTGCAAGCGGGTCGCCCTTCTTGACTTCCAAGCCATCGTGGACACGGATCTCAACGACCACACCGCTCATAGGAGCACCGACCTGGCTGCTGTCGCCCAGCTCAGCCTTAGGGCGGGCCGTGTTCTCGACGGACGCCTTCTTGTCGTCGACACTGACCTGACGAACCTCACCGTTGACTTCGTAGAAGACCTCACGCTGACCGGTCTGCTCAGAGAGGGGACCGATGGCCAACAACTTGAGGATCAGCACCTTACCCTTCTCCAATTCAACGTGGAATTCCTCGCCGATCTCGGGCTTGGCCAAGAAGTAACGCGTGGGCAAGACGGACAGATCACCGTACTTCGCGACGAACTTCTTGTAGTCCTCGAAGACCTTGGGGTACATCGCAAAACTGGCCACGTCGTACTCGGTGGCAGCACCAAACTTTTCCCGGATCTGGCTCTTGATATTGACCAGGTCCAATGGCTCCAGGTAGAGACCAGGACGCTTCTCAAGCTTGCGACGATCGCGCAGAGCGCGCGAGCGCAGGGGCTCGGGGAATCCACCGTAGGGCTGGCCCATGAGACCCTCGAGGAATTCCAGCACGGAGGCAGGGAAGTCAAGCTCGCCTGCGCGAGCAACAACATCTTCAGCGCTCAGTTTGTTCGAGACCATGAACTGGGCCAGGTCACCGACCACCTTGGAAGTCGGAGTGACCTTGACGACATCGCCCAACAGGTCATTTGCAGCTTCGTAGGCCTTCTTCGTTTCCGCCCACTGCTGACCCAGACCAAGCTGACTGGCCTGGAAAATAAGGTTGGTCAACTGACCACCGGGGATTTCGTGCTCGTACACTTCGGGGTCGGGACCCGTCAGACCCGCCTCAAATGGCGAGTAGAGCAGACGCAACTGCGCCCAGTAGGTATCAAGAGCGCGCACCTGGGCAGCGTTGAGACCAAGGTCTTGCTCTGTTCCCTCGAGAGATGCGAGGATAGCACCAATGCTGGGCTGGGAGGTCATGCCGGAAAGGCTGTCCGTGGCAGCATCGATAGCATCAGCACCGGCCTGCGCGCAAGCAATCATGGACGCCACACCAGTTCCAGCAGAGTCGTGAGTGTGCACGTGGATGGGAAGATCGGGGTAGCGCTCGCGAATGGAGCCGATCAGCAGGCGAGCAGCCTGGGGCTTCAGCACACCAGCCATATCCTTGATACCCAGGACATGGGGCTTGAACTGGACAACCTTGTCCACGAGGTCCAAGTAGTAAGGGAGGTTGTACTTTTTGTTGGGGTTCAGCATGTCACCACTGTAGCAAATGGTGGCCTCGACAACACCCTCAGCGGCGTGGACGGCCTTGATACCGACCTCAAGCTGGTCAACATCGTTGAGGGCATCAAAGACACGGAAGATGTCAACACCGCACTTCTTGGCCTGTTTACAGAAGTGGTAGATGGCGTTGTCGGGGAGGGAGGAGTAGGCAACTCCGTTGGCACCACGCAGCAACATCTGGAAGGGGATGTTGGGGACGGCCTTGCGCAGCTTGCGCAAGCGGTCCCAGGGGTCTTCGTACAGGAAACGCATGGCAACGTCGAAGGTGGCACCACCCCAGCATTCCAAACTGTAAGAGTTGGCCAGGGCATGACTTGTCTCGTGGGCGATGTTCAGGAGGTCAATGGTACGCACACGAGTTGCCAGCAGCGACTGGTGGGCGTCACGCCAGGTAGTGTCCATGATCAGACAGCCCTTGTTAGCACGCACAGCGCGGGCAAAACCCTCGGGACCCTCCTGGTCCAGGATCTGCTTCCATCCCTTAGTAGCGGGGGCAGAGACATCAATGGGCTTGCCTGCCTCGTCGAGAAGGACGGGCTTGATGATATCGCCCTTGAGCTTGGGCTCGCCCATCTGACCCTTAATACTACTCCCATTGACAGCCACGTCACCCAGGTACGCCAACAGCTTCTGAGCACGGTTCTGACTGCCGACGAGGGCAAACAGCTCGGGGGTGTCGTCAATGAAAGTGGTCCAGCAGGTACCGTCCACAAACGTGGGGTGACTCAGCAGGGAGGTAAGGAAGGGGATGTTGGTCTTCACGCCACGGATACGGAATTCAACCAGGGCACGAACGACTTTACGGCGGGCGATTTCGTAGGTGGAACCGCGGCAGGTACACTTGACCAGCATGGAATCGTAGTGAGGAGTGATGATGGCACCGGCGAAACCGTTTCCGCCATCCAGACGGACACCATTACCACCGGCAGAACGGTAGACCTCGATCTTACCAGTGTCGGGAGAGAACCCCTTGGACGGGTCCTCGGTGGTGATACGGCACTGAATAGCGAACCCGCGAGTGGAGATGCGGTCCTGGGTCAAGCCCAGCTGTTCCAGTGTAGCGCCTGCAGCGATCTGGATCTGAGCGGCAACGATATCGATACCGGTGATCTCCTCCGTGATGGTATGCTCGACCTGGATGCGAGGGTTAATCTCGATGAAGTAGTAGCGGTTCTGCTGGTCGACCAGGAACTCTGCGGTACCGGCATTGCGGTAGTTGACGGACTTGGCCAGCTTGACGGCATCAGCCAGGATGCTGTCACGGACATCAGTAGGCAGGTCCTTGGCCGGCGCAATCTCAACGACCTTCTGGTGGCGACGCTGAACGGAGCAGTCACGCTCGAACAGGTGCACAACGTTGCCGTGGTTGTCACCCAGGAGCTGGACTTCAATGTGCTTGGGGCGGTCGAGGAAACGCTCGACGAAGACGGTGCCATTGCCAAAGGCAGAGCGGGCCTCAGAGGTAGCACGCTCGAAGGAATCACGCAGTTCGGCCTGGTCGCGGACGACACGCATACCACGGCCACCACCTCCAAAGGCGGCCTTGATAATGATGGGGAAGCCGTAGGTGTCGGTGAAGGCCTTGACCTCCTCAAAGTGCTCGACTGGGCCGGGGGTACCGGGCACGACGGGCACCTCACAGCGCATGGCCAGCTGACGGGCGGAGACCTTGTCACCGAGGCTATCGATAGTGTGGGGGGTGGGGCCGACAAAGACCATGCCGGCCGCCTCGACCTTGCGGGCGAAGTCGGCGTTCTCGGACAGGAAACCATAACCGGGGTGGATCAGGTGCACGCCATGCTCAAGAGCAATCTTGACGATCTCATCACTGGCCAGGTAGGCTCCGACCGGGGTATATTGGCCGCGGTGGCCGATCATATATGCCTCGTCAGCCTTCTGACGGTGCATGGAGAGACGGTCCTCGTGCGAGTAGACAGCAACGGTCTGCAGGGACAGCTCGTGGGCCGTCCGGAAAATACGAATGGGAATTTCACCACGGTTGGCGACGAGGATCTTCTGGAATTTCATGATGGCCGAGTTGGCACGCAGACGGGTGTGGACGGAGTCCCGGTGGTGGTCATGGTGGTCATCGATGAACTCGACGTCATCGACCGCCTCCTCGGGCTGACGGGGGGCAGCCATGGCGAATATGTGATAAGGATGGAAAGATAGGAGGTGGGGGAAGAGGAAGGGAGGAGGGGAGATGGAAGGGAGGGGGGATGAAGCTATTCAAGAGGTTCTAGGAAGAGAGAAGGCACAGGGGCTGGGAAAGAAGGGAATTTAATACACGAGTTAGCCGATTGAACCAATAGCGCTCGGAATAAAAGCAAGCCAGAAATGGAGTTGAAGTGATGAATGAGTCACCTGGGGAGAAGGTGCTTCCGGGGAAGAAAAAGGCCCGGTTGCGGAACGGGAGGGTGAGGGAAAGCGCGGGGAAAGAGTGGGAGGATTAGGAAGCTCAATTGGGGATCGGCTACTCACCCGAGGGAAGGAGAAAGAGAGGATGAGGATGGTCTTTGGGATGGGAGGATCACTCGAGGAGAAAGAGAAGGATTTAAAATAAAGCAGGAGGGGAGGAAGTTGGAGAAGGGGAGGAGACGAGGGCATAGAAGTACTTGGATGCGGCCCCGGCTGCACGGCAGCTGCAGCTGCAGCAGAGGAGCGGAGGGGCAGGACAACCCAAGGCGGAGGAGGGGGTCCCGGACAACGATGACGCTGCGGCATGATTGGCAGGTGGTAATGTAATCTGGTTACGCCGCCAGGGCCTGGACGGTAAGCTATCGCCATAATGAAGTGGCGACAGTCCGGAGGAGGGTCTGTAATTCCGTGACGGCACTAGTAAGCGCCCCCCAGACGCTCGACTCTCACCGGCACACCGGGCTGCAGCATGTGGGATGGTGACCCATGGATGTCATGGCTGTCCTGCCATTCCTTTTTTTCACTTCTGCTTCTTTGCTTCTCCTGGGCAGCGGTGCAGCCTCCGTTCGTCCGGGTAATTGGCTGTCAAGCATATTTCAGTTTGGTGGGGATTCACCCTCCAAGGTTGGATCTTCACTACTGACGGTGATTCAATGGCCCGTACCGCGCCAACACCAGCTGCATACAGTGACTTTCTTACGAGTCTCCCATCACCGTCGTTGATTGCTTGTACATGAAGATAACCGAATCTGCATCGGGTGGTTCAGGCGTTGCGTTCTCTTGCTACCTCGGGTGTTCGGGCTAATTCTGGCCAGCGTCTGAATCCCAGCGCGCGGGACGACGACGTCTCGTCAAGGTTACCTAACAGCATCGGTCCTCCAACCCTGATATCATCAGCCGTCAGTAAACGAACCGAACCTAGACCCTCCCCACCACATTTCCGGCGATAGGCGACGGGGATCTTCATCCAGAAAGCTAGCAAGAATCATCCGAGCACACCAGCTCGGTATCCGTACTTTGTGACCCAGCTGCATTGTGCCCTTTTTGCACCGATCCAAAGTGCATCTATCAGCTTGGCAGCTTCAGCGATCGTCGCACATCCCCGCTCCGGCGGACGGTGTCTAGGCCAGGCTACCTACTAAGGACATAGTAGTAGTTATATGATCTACCTCGGTCAAGCAGGAACTATCGTATCCAGCAAGTCGGCTCAGTAGCTCCTAAGTAAGCCTTTCAGCCTTCTTCGGCTTTCATCTGAGGGGCAATTTCCCCATTGAGTAGAGAGCGATACCCATCTGCCCATATAAAGTGAGACCTCGCCGGAGTGGATGGGCGACTCCATCGATAGCCTGGTTTCCACCGGTTCCCATGACCTGGCTGCAGAAAATCCCACCCGCCGGGACAAGCCCTGCCTTCCCTAAATCTCACACCGGGCCTCACATCTCCGGTTCTAGATCTGCTTGGTGCTCCCCCTGGTGCGCCAGTCCCTAATCTGGCCCAATTATTATCGGATAATTGGGATTATGAAACGGCATGTGATAAGGTACGTCTCCGGCTCCTTGTGCCGTATGGACTACTCCTCCAGAGAGCCAATCGTAGTGCCTGTCTGGGTTTCCTCTCAAAGCCATAATCGAGCCTCGTCGGAGGATTGCATATATAACAGCCTTTACATCCACCCTCCTCCGTACTCCGGTCTCCTCTCCGCTGCAGTATCCCCTCCTCCATCCGTCCGTTACCCCGGGATAATTGCTTATCGCTGCAACCTCGTCCACGCAAACCCTCCACCCGAAACGTCACTGACTCCCTGCCTGTCAACTCGGCTGTTCCTCCAATCCTCCGTAGTCGGGGCTAAATCCTTTCCCTGGCACCCAGGCGTCCAGACCCTTCCTTTCAACCGAACGCTTTCATCTCGAGATCCCAGATTCCAGATCGCCACTTAGGCTTAGTGTAGGAGTTAGCAGCTCAGACTACCGAGTACCTTGCTTTGAGTAGTATAAGAAATGTCTTTGGTGATGGGTTGACCCCATCGACGGCGCCATCTGCCGAGATCCATTCGTAGATCATTCGCTTTCCATTCCCGAAACCCCAAGCCTGCACTACAACCCAAATCTCAAATCAGGATCAAATCTCAAGTATAATTGAATTAAGTACGACAAAGCCCGTGACCGCCCAGGATCTCCCGGAGACTGAATGCACAGAATTTTAAGGCCTATGAAATACATCGAGAGGGGTAAAGTTGTAGGTGACATAAGCAGGAAATTGTCGAGAAGAGGAATACAAACGGATCCATGAAATGGATGGGAAGAAGCATCAAGTAAGAGTAACAAAGCCCGACCGGGCGGAAACAGCGGGCCCGTCAGCCGACAGACAGAGCCCATCCAGCCATTATCCCTTCACAATAATAGCTGGTGTCCCACCCTCACCCGGAAGCAGATCAACCATCGCTCATGCTATACATACAGGGTGTTATTCAAAATGACAAGGGTGCGTAACAAACGTTGATCTAGAAAGGGCGGAACCCAGTTGCCTGTGGAGCGATGCCGTTGGCCTGGCCAAACGCCATGGGACTTGGCGCCGGCGCAGCCGGGCCCTGGGTCAACATCAACCGCGTGCCACCCAGAATTGGGGTATTGTCCTCCTCCGTCTTCTGAGTCACTTCCCGTGCCTTCCGTTCCTCGTTGTCCTTCTTGAGCATCTCAATTGTGCGCGTCTGTTCACACAGGAAGTTGATCATAAATGGCATAGTGAAGTCGTGAAGGCCGTGGCGCCACGAGAGCTCCAGGATCACGTCAGGCCGGATGAGATCGTAGCAAGCATACAGCATTCCAACATAGCACTCCCGGCTGCCAATGTCCACGAACTAAGAGCACAGTCAGAAAAGATTTTATGAGACAATTGACCCTAAAAGAAAAGAGATAAAGACAGAAAGAAAAGGCAGGATTGAACTCACATAACGAAGAAGGTCCTCGACAATCTCAGACTTCCCGGAGATGGCCGAAGTCTCGATCGCGTCCTTGTAGAGCTTGTCCTGTTTCGACAAGGCAATCGACTTCTCCCAACGCTTGTTGTTGCGGTAGATGTTAGCTGCGACCTGGCGGAAGAAGATGAGATCATGCTTCTCCAGTCGCTGGGCAAGTGCCACCGCATCGAAGTTGTCGTAGTTATCTACCGAATCGCGGAGAGTCTTGTAGTCCTCCTCCTCAATCAACAGATCGTTGATGGCATCATTCACTGCCTTCTTATTCTGGGTCTGCACATTGAGCAAGAAGGGCTTGATTAGGGGAATGTTGTCCGAAGCCTGGAAAATGCGCACGACACGGTTGACGTCAATTCGGGAAGTGAGCACCTGCAGCAGGTCGGTGAGAAGCAGGGGCTGTTCCTGTAGGTAGAAGTTAAGCGCACGGTAGTAGATCTCCAGGTTGGCCACCTTGACAATGATGTCCTTGAACGAGTGGTGCTCCCAGGCGTCGGCAGCACGCTCCATCATTGCCAATGCAGCATTGTCCCATTCATCGTAATGGCAGTACAAGAAGACCAGTTCTGGCCAGAGATTTGCGTCTTCGCAAGCCCGGATCATCTTAGGGATATTAATGCGAGACCAGAAGAGCTTGAGGTGCTCCATCACCCGGTCGGGGTGGTACTTGGACAGAGCAATGCCCAGCTCAGTGAACATGCCCATATGCGCCCGTTCCAGGCCCAGACCAGCCTCCAAAACCGCGATAAGTTCGTCAAAGTATCCATTGCGCTCATACTGGCGCACGAGGTCTTGCAGCTCTTCCGCATGAACAATCAAGTTGAGACCGCAAATCTGAGCGAGACGGAATTCCTTTTTGCTGACACATGCTTCGTTGACCTGCTTCCAGACCTTAACGCTGTTGGCTTTGCGTGCACACTCCACTGCTGCCTGGTAGTCTTCCAAGTGCACCAAGGTTGTTGCCAACTTAGCCCAATTCGAGATGCTAGTGTAGAAGATCTTAGCAGCCTGGTGGAAGCCTTCCTCGTAGGCCTTATCACCAGATGCCTCGATATCTGCGACGTTGGTGGTTCGCAAGAAGTCCTCGAGCTCCGAAAGTTGGTCGAGGCGGGCGTAGCAGAATGCGAGACCTGTGTCAATGGCAGGCTCGCGCAGAGTCTTACGGGCCATCTTAAGATACTTAACAAGATCATCGTCTTTTCCGGCATGTGTTGCCGTTTCGATAACCTCATTATAGTTCGAGGGATCACCAGCACGAATATAGGACTCGATGGAGTCAGAGACGCGAAGACCATCCAGCTGGGCCTTGGCAACTTTGCTCCACACCTCCGGTAATTCGACGCGCTCTGCAAACTCTTGTGCACGGTCAATGCTGACAATGTTCTCAACCAAGACATTGACAGCAGCAATGAAGTTGTTCACCTTCTTGTAGATCTCGAACGCCTCCTCGTACAAGCCGACCGAGATGCACATTTCGGATATCTCGTCGGGGCTAAACTCGTTGAGCTGATGGATGTAGTCCATCAAACGTCCCTTATCAGCCTTGGCCGCAGTAAGCATCAGCAGATTCTGCAAGCTGCCGTTATCACTGAATGGCGAGGGCTCGAGGATAATTTTCTCGAGCAATTCAATCAGCTCACCAGGCAGATCCGCTTCTAGGAAAGCCTTGACAGCAACTGACACCTTATCGGGCTCGGTCGATTCAGGCACGGCAGTTGCAATGACCTGATCGACAAGTGAACGGCGGTGCTGGTTGTTTTCACTGAGAACGAAGGACCAGATTTCCGAATCGGCGCGCTCCACAAGGTAGCGAGCCTGAGCACGGTACATGGCGTTCTCGTTGGTGATATTGATGAGTTCAAGATCATTCTGTCCCTTGCGGTAGGCGATATATGCCAGGTTCGGATCACGTTTTTCGCAGTACTTTCCAACAGTGAGGGTGTCGTATAGATCGTTCTCCTTGAGGAATTTCTCGGGGTTGTTGTTGCTATCGATGTAGATCTTTGCAAGAGCATTGTAAACTGCCTGCTGCTGGTTGCCCGTGGCAAGAGTAGCCTCGAGGAAGGGCAAGAGTAATTTCAGTCTATTCCTGCTCTCAACCTCCGAGACAAGTTCATCAATGGGAATCACGGATGGATCGACAGTGGAAAGAAGGTTTTTGATGATGCTCTCTTCGCAATCAACGTCTAGCAGACCGCCGACGACCGCGGGAGCGCGCGACGGGTTGATACGCTGTACGTACACCTCGATGGACTTATACTGTTGGTTCTGGTAAAGATAGAGAACCAGATCGTGGACAAAGTTGAAACGATCGCACACGATAATCAACGGGAGCTGCTCCGTCAACTTGGCTTCCTTCAGGAAGTTCTTCACCTTGTCCGGGTTGTAGTAGTTGCTCTCACGGCAGATACGCTCGACCTCATTGGTCTGGTTCATAGCAGCGGCAGCCTCGATGTACTTGAAGTGAACCTCGGGGTCCTCGCTAAGGTTGACAATACTTCCAAGGTAAAAGAAGAGGCCTTCAGCGGTACGATACTTCTCGAGCAGGCTAATAAGGCGAGCAGGTCCCAACAGGTCGGAGAACTTAGTGCAGATCTGAATGACCGCTTGTAAGTTCTGGCGAATATTAACCTGCAACATCGTGTCCATGCAGTCAAGGGTCTGCTCGACTGAGAGACGACCAAAGTAGCTCATCAACCACTCGGGGCTCAGCTTGTCAGTACAGACAATGTTGCGCTTGATGGCGACAGGGTCGTCAGTGTTCTCGAGCGCACGTTGGATGAGACCGGCATTCTCACAAAGCTGAGAGATGCGAGGGCGATCGTAGTGAGTAAAGATCTCATTGCCAAGAATGGCATCGGCGACCTGAGGAGCATTGATGAGGTTCATCTCAAGTAGGCGTGTCTGCAGGTGGCCGTGCTCGGGCTTGTTATCCTTCAAAGCATCTAGCAAGAATGAAGTGGCCTGCTGGATCATGTTCTGGGACAGGAAAACATCCACGACGCGTTCTAGATCGATGAGAGCACCGGATTCCTCATTGGCAAGCTGAGAAGCAAATTCAGCACCCTTTTCGGGGTTCACGCGAACGATATGCTGCAACAGCTGGGTATAGTCCGGCTGGTATCCAACCTGCTTCGAATAGCTGAGGATCTTGTCGAACTGACCCGTCTCGGCGAATCCAGCGATGACCTTATGCGAGACGTTGGCCTGCAGGTAGATGTTGAGGGCAAGGTTCATGTCGTATGGCCGAACAATATCACCTAGTTCCTCTGAGCCTTCCAATTTGTTTTCGCGCATCCACTTCTCAAGAAGGTGCTTCCTGTTCTGCTGCAAAACAGGACGGACGAGCTCAACACTCTCATACTTGTTCAGAGAGCCCTTATCCAAAAGCATGCCGAAATACTGGAGGATTACAGACATCCCCTGTCCGGATTGAGGAGCGCTCTTGAAGCGGTTAATGGTCTCCGGAGTGCGCAAGAAACCACGGGGTGAGTTGGCGGCAATCTTGGCGGCTTCAGAGTAGTTGCCTTGGGCGACAAGGTTGTCGAACTGCTGCTGGTACAGGTGGTCTGCGCCAGGAAGGCCTGCCTTAGAAGCAAGCTTCACTGCGAGGCCAGACATAGCCGGGTTCTCCATCAAGTACTGGATGATAGTACCCTCATCGACACTGACCGACAGAACTTGACCCTTGCGGTTTACGCCGACCAGACCAGCAGAATCGGAGTCAGGGGCAGTTGTAAAGATCGTCTCGCTTGAAATACGGTTCATGAAGATGCAAGTACCGGTCTCGAGGTCGTAGAGGTGGATAAAGCCATATTTGGTAACCAGGTACACAATATCGTACTTCCTGGAGACCTGCATAGCAACTGGGAAGTCATTGACCGCCTCCTGAGGGAAGTATACCTCTACGGCCTTCTTCTGGAACCTCGGGTTTGGCTCCTGATGGTCGATTTCGGCGATCTGCAATTTGGCACCAGTTTGCGTCCGAACAGCGAAGGTAAAAAGCTTGTGTTCGAGGGGAGAACCTTCGACACGGATCGAAGCAAAAGTAGCTGCGTGGCCTTCAATGAACTGCGAGATCCCACGATCCTTGGAAAATAGCTGCATTGAGCCCACAACGCGACCTTGCTGCTGGCTGATTCCGACCACCACCATCCATTTCTCGTCATCGTTAACCCGGTAATTGATGATTTGGCATCCCTGGTGGATAAAAACCCGCGTTAGTATGTGTACGAAAATGCCATCGCCTGGCGAGATCAGATGTACATACATTCAGATTGGGGAGCCTATCGAAAACCTTAATAGGCTGGGACTGGGTAGGGTCGAAGACATCCCAGTGGTAAACAGAGGACTCTGTCACCAAGCCCAGGCACTTCTCACTGAACCACTTCCAGTAGACAACATCCTCATTCATGACCGCTGATTTCAGCTTCTGCTTCGCCGTCAGGTCGAAGATCTGGATTGTGCGGCCTTGAGCCTTCAGAGCGATGATGTTGCGGTTCCAGTGCATGATAGCACTATCCGCATTGATTGGTCGCTTGATGACCTCATTGTTGTTCTTCAGGTTGATTATGATAACTTGAGGTTTATCTTCTTCGGAGAGCTTTTGCCGAACACACACGAAGTGGTCTGATTCTAGAGTCTGTCCAGTAGTGATATCATCATTAGCGCTTTTGTGTCCGACATTGGCCATGAGGTAGGGGGTTCTAAGGGTATTACTCACACATGAGTTGAAACCAATCGATGCCGGCTACAGGAAAGTGAGACGTAAGTAAGATGGCCAGCTACAGTTAGGAGGAACGAGCGGGCGCGTCTCCACGGATTGGGCGTGTAAGGCAATCGCCCGATTGAGCATCAACACATACCGCAATTTCAGCAGCCGTCAGCTAGAGAGGTAGGAGATGATTGTCAGTTCTTATTTCACAGATGCTTCAACGACCGAGGGTTGACAATACTTACATTAAGAAGCTCCGTAAACTTGATCGGTAGAGGAGCCATATTTACCTAAGGCCGCAAGACGACCTCATCCACCCAACAAAACGCCACGCAAAGGAATCCACCGGATAGCAAAGGAAATGAAATCGAGGAAGGAGGATTGAAGGTATGGGTGAGGAAAGAGGAGGTGAGGGGGGCGGAGGAGAGAATAGAGTAAGATAAATGGGATTGGGGAATGGGAAGGCGAGACTGGGGAAGCGGAAAGTGACCTCAGGAGGCCGGCACGTTGCTGAGGTGTCGCTTATGGGGGGTGGCGTCACGTGCAGCCACCAGGGGTACCGGGCGGTGCCTGGTTCCAACGGCCTTGTTGGAAACGACCTGGAAGAGATGAGAGGTTCAGACGTTATAATTAGAATGAGACTCAGGTGGGCTTGAAAAGTAATGCATAGTATGTGTGCTCTGCGCCTGGTGGGTGCTTGCTTTTTTCTCCGAGCTCTACATGTGGAGGCATCGGGTCTTTGTATACAGGTGTCTTCTCTACAACTTATTAGTGGATGTGCTGTCTCTCAAGCTACGACCATGGAAGCAGGTGAATGCTGCTGTTCTTGAGACCCGGGTGTTAAGCAATTCACTTCAGAGTCTAACTCTTCTAAATTGATTATTCTAGATAAGGTGGATGTTAATCCGGGTTGTTGCTCCAGGTTTAGCAAATAGCGTTTCAAAAATATGACTGCTACTTAGCTTCTCAGTCCGATATAGGATCTATACGCACAGCATCAATCAAGCCAAGCACATATGGACAGACAATTCAAGCAGTATGATGGACAGACAATTCCGAGCATAGCAGATATTTCAACAATCCCATTTCACCTGGGAGCCTCCAACATAAAGTCGCCCATATGTCATCATAGAGGCTCGATTTTGGACCTTACAGAATCGCCTGATGTTGGCCATTGAGGTAAAATCGTGCTACTATAGTCATCTGGCCTTGCATTCTTTTTGTCTCCTTTGACTCACTTATGAATCTCGTTGGGGTCATCCCGACAATCCTATCTCGTTGCGGGAAGAAAAGACAAGAATCAAGATTGGTTAATGTGCTGCAACTAATCCGCAACTGGAACGATAAAATAGCCATATTTGATAGAAGAGGCACTAGGCAAATATTTGTGATCACCCTGTTGGTGACTGGTGCGATTGACTAGACATCACTGGTTCTCGGAAGTTGTACTGGACCACGGTGTACTGACCTGCTGCGTATTCCCAACCTCCGGTTTCTCCGACATAAACACTATGACGTCAGATATAGGATAATACTATGTACTATGGTAACACAACCTCGACTAATCAATCTTTCTTCCCCTTCGAGCCTGACTGAAGCGGCAATAATTCCATAATCAGGCTATTCCTTATTTCCCCCTTTTTTTCTAATGAACGCCTTTGCCAGGTAATTCACGTAGCAGATTAATTCCGCTATCAGTCCTAGTAGTGATATATAGAATTTCAAAACCACGGTGACTTCCCAGTTACACTATTTTCATTATACCCACATAAAGGCTTTGTCCTCCCTATCCTTTGTTAGTTTCTGCCCTTTGATTTCTTTCCCATTGCCTCCATGCAACCTTGTCACAATCAAACTCTAGACGCGCTTCCAGAGGTGAATCAGTATAGCGGGGTTGGCCCACCCAGCCTCCCCTCAATCTGGCAAAAGATTGGAGTTCTGAACCACACAACACTGATAAAGTTACTTGGTCCTGTCGCTAATGTGTACTAGCTAAATAGTTCTACCTTTCAGCTCCTCCTTTCTCCCCTCCCGTTTCCGCTTCTGCTCCTAGCGCATCTTCTATCATTCGGAAATCCTTTCACACTCAAGCAAGACTCTGGGAGACTGCAGATTTCATACGTCACTGTGAGCTGACGTTTGCTAAACAATTCAAGAGGGCGCTTTCAGCACTGACCAATTGTGTACACGTGCTATCAATTTAAACCAAACACACCACGGAGCGACGAGAATGCCCAGGTCACCTAGATGATATGAGTCTAAGTTTTCCCAGATAAAAAACGACTCAGACGTACAAGACTTGAACCAGTATCAATCTGATTCAATCCTTCGATGATATCCCGCCGACTGTCGCTTCTACTGGTGGTATTGTAGAGCAACAGTGCCTCCCGATAGCAATCAGGGCTGCTCTTTGCGTACCCCCGGGCGTCGTCCATGATCATTTCATATACAGGAACACTCACTTCCTTGACAGAGCCATCCCCAATCATGCTAAGACTTTTGTATTCGCCATCGACCGTTCTTCCATCCATATTATATCGCGCCCAGATTGCGTCTCCGTACCGCTTGTCCGAGACGGCCGCGCAGTACCGGGAAGCCCACGGCTCCACCCATGCTCGCCTGCTGCTTTTATTCAGGACGTGCGCAACTGGATAATCGAGAAAGAGCGGCTCGGGCGATTTAGGTGGGTTGTCATCGGCGCTGATGGTCGACATCGCAAAGGTTGATGATACGCAAAGGACTATAGATCTAAGTCGCATCAAGAGTGTTAGTGGATCGACCAACCGACCAAAAGTATCCTAATACAGACATGTAGTGTTGGAAGTTGGGTAGAAATATTAATTAACCGGACTTATATAAGAGAGTATTGCGAGAGATGCCTAATTTTGCCTTTGCGCGTCTGCCTAATCGTTCAACTTATTACTGCTAAATCTCTTTCCTACGCTCGATATTACTACATAACAGCCCCGATAATTAACCCACTGGGCTAGTTTACTCTGTCGTGATTGGTTAATGGAAGGGCTATTTTCCGTCTTCGGTTCAAGCAAGGGGTGCCTGTCACAGCCTGTATTAGATGCTGCTATACAAGTGTCATGTAGTAGACGCCAAGCCTAAATGTATATGTCTTAGATTCCAACAACATATAAACCTATCACATACCATAGAAAAAGGATTGTGTACTACTAATCTAAACCACAAACACTTCAGCAGAACACAAGTTCACCACAGCCTCATAGTACTACGGCCACATGCCAAATGCCCGGTAAAGCAAGGGACCCACGTATAGGGTCTCTGGGTGCCTACATTAACACTGCACCTTTCCAGCAAGTAGAGAGCACAGCATCCAGTTCTCCGTAAGTCCAGCCGGCATGGCGACTTTCTGTGAGGCATCGGCTTGCAGATTGCATGCATCCTGCAGCTTGCTTTAGTTTGCGTTTGCGGTTCCGGAAAATATGGAATGATGCATTCCTGCGTGTTGCCGTAGGTAATCTACTGCATTGTCATTGGGTCGACTTGATGGCTTAGACAAACTGCAACTCTTTGTTGCATGAGAACAGCCATGATCAAATGACACTGCATCCAAACGCCCCCACCAAAAAAGTAAAAAAGAGTAGTGAGGTAAATACTAAATAGAATTGAAGGAGGGGCAAAAAAATATAAGATTACTCCCACGCGGATTCGAACCACGAAGCTCATGATTAATAGTCATGCGCTCTACCAACTGAATCATAGGAGGTGTTGATAAGAACAATCAAGGTGGATTTCTTAATATAACCAATGATTACTGTGCGGGTTTATTAACTGCACGTAATATTTGATGAGGGAACAAGCTATTTTGTACAATTGCCATGCTTCTGAGGGACCTAAGACACTCTTTCAGAGACTGACAAGCATTATAACATCACTGCCTTAATGAGCGAGCTCCTTGTGCTCCGGGTCGCATGCAGACGCACATTTTGACCTTTGTTTACGGAACACTTTCAACCCAACCAGGAAGCCTAGATCATATCCCCAAGCCCCAGAATTAAGTCCTAGAATCGAATTTCTCTAGTCTTTCACCAAAGATGTAATATCAGTTGTTCTTTTCCAACCATGTTCACGAGTCAATGCATTGGCCAGGAACAACAGAGAACTGGTCCTTAATTCTGTGGCCACAGGTCTATTTTTACAGCGAATAGAGCACATCACCCGTAACCATGTGGTGCAAGGTTGACACGTATGAGTGTATGTTCTGAGGATCTATGGTTCCTCCCCACAGCTTGCGCTGCACATACGACAACCCCACTGCATCACTGAGTGATGAATTTGAGGAGGATCCTATGGCATACTGCGAGGTCCTCCTTATGCCCCATACATTGGGTTCCCAAACCCCGAGTCCACGATGGAAGTCACTTGAAGTCACTTTTGAATTTGGGATATCGCTACTACAGGCCTAGCTTCTTTCGTGGAAGATGTAGGTATAAAGTCATGAGAAAGACAGGAGCATCATGATGCGAATAGCCTTAACATAAACCCGAGCCACTGAACAGGAAAATACACTGCTTAGTGGTGGAACAAACGAGTGCCTTGCTCGACGAACACAATGCCAAGCTTCTCAGAAGTCTCGAAGACAGCACTGTCATTCTGGCTGCCACTCGGGGCGGCGATATACTTAACACCGGAGCGGGCGGCACGGAAGACGTTGTCAATGAAGGGGAACTGCGTTATTGAAGTCAGTATTTGTCACGCATGCATGGGAAATGCACTTACGAAAGCGTCCGAGGAGACAGCAACTTCACCCAACTTCTGGAGCCACGAGTCGCGCTCTTCCTGGGTAAACGGAGCGGGGACTTCCTCAAAGACACGCTCGTACTCGACCTTTTCGGCCTCGGTACGAGGAGTCTGACCGGAACAGAGCAAGTCAATAGCGTTGCTCTTATCAGGACGCTTGGTGCCATGCTTCCACTTGATGTTGAGCACACGGTCGTGGAAGCGCATCCACCAGTTGTCGGCCTTGTCACCAGCCAGACGGGTACAGTGGATACGGCTCTGTTGGCCAGCACCCAGACCGATGACCTGACCGTTCAAAGCGTAGCACACAGAGTTCGACTGAGTGTACTTCAGGGCAATAGTTGCCACGGTGAGATCCCGCAGAGCAGCCTCGGGCAGACCCTTCAGGTCCTTGGGGGTAATGATCGTGTTGAAAGTCTTCTGGGGGGTGATCACAATGTCGTTGCGGTGCTGAGTGAGCTGAACACCGTACAGAGTACGGGTTTCCTCGGCAGCAGGGACATAGTTCTCATCCATCTGCAGCACAAGGTACTTGCCTCCCTTCTTCTTCGAAAGGATCGCCAGAGCTTCAGGAGTGTAGCCGGCAGCGATGACACCATCGGAGACCTCGCGGGAGACAATCTTAGCAGTGGGTACGTCGACGATGTCGCTCAGAGCGAGAATGTCGCCGAAGCTGGACATACGGTCGGCACCACGGGCACGAGCATAGGCCTGGGCCAGACCGGACGACTCGATACCAGCAATGTCATCGACCATGTAGACCTTACGCTCCTTCTCATTCAAGGGCACGCCCACGGCAGCGCCGGCCGGAGACACGTGCTTGAAACTGGCCGCAGCGGGGAGGCCCAGCGCCTGCTTGAGTTCCTTGACAAGAGCCCAGGCGTTGAGAGCATCAAGCAGGTTGACGTAGCCAGGGGCACCGTTCAGGGCCTTGAATGGAAGCTTGCCTTCGGCCGTGAAGGCAGAAGCCGGCTTCTGGTGGGGGTTGGTACCGTAGCGCAGAGCCATGTACTTCTCGCCGTTTCCCGCATACTGCTTACGGAAGAAGCCCGAGATAGCAGTATCATAGTCTGCGGTGTGTTCGAAAGCCTTGAGAGCGTAGGCTTTCCGGCTGATGTCGGTGATCTCACCGGCTTCCAGCTCCTTGAGGAATTCAGGGTAGTCCTGGGGATCCGAGAGGATGGTAACGCGGGAGTGGTTCTTGGCAGCAGCACGGAGGAGGGTCACTCCACCAATATCGATCTCCTCAACAGCCTCCTCAATGGTGACATTCACCTTGTTGACGGTCTCCTTGAAAGGGTACAGGTTGCAGACCACGAAGTCCACCTTGGCAATGTTCTGGTCGGCAAGGTCCTTCTCGTCAGACTCGATATCACGAGCAAGGATACCACCGTGGACGGCGGGGTGAAGGGTCTTGACACGGCCACCGAGCATCTCCGGGGCATGGGTGATGGCGGAGACATCTCTGATCGACCATCAGTTTGAGGTCTTGGGAGACCAAGGGAAGCATAATCCCAGTCATGACCATAACAATATGGTGACTCACTCAACGGGGAACCCCGCCTCCCGAATCAATCTCGCGGTACCACCAGAGGCAAGCAGCCGAACATTGTGCTTGACAAGGCCTTTAGCCAGGTCAAGCAGTCCAGTCTTGTCGTAGACGGAGAGGATGGCTATAGGTTATATAAGAGATTGGATGTCAGCCCCGGACACTTTGGATTCTCACAAGTAACAGAAATGCCAAATTGTGGGGACAGGTATCGGACCAAGCCCACTACATGACAGGCCTTGGGAAATCCCCGATCAGGGAAATAAATGCAAGAGACAGAAGACAGAAATAATCAATTGACTTACCAGACTTTTGTTGAGACATCCTGAGATACCGACAGTGAAGAAGTCACTAGAGCAGAGAAGCAGAGTCAGAGTGATGACGAGGGAAAAATTGTTCAGGTCGAATAAAACCCCCCCACAACCCCTCGGGACGATCAACTGGAAGCTCCGCACACAGAGCAAGAGCAATAGCAAGAGCAAAACCAAAAGGCATACGTACCTGGAAGTTGAAGGAGCGTTAATGGAGGAAAGATAGTCAGAGGCCTCTAAGGTTGAGGTATCACCGTCTGAACTGCAGACTGCACAATGGAAGAGAGATTCGACTATTGCTACCGATCGATAAAAGGCGCTGCAAACTGAAGTTCCCTCATTTTCTCCTCCATGTCCCACCGCGGGGTCCTTCGCCGCTTTCGGACCTGGCGGGTGACCAGGGTGCTATCGATTACTAACCGCCTGCTGTCGTAGCTCGAACCCGTGGGTGAGAACGATTGGGTCCATGCCGGCCGCGGCTTGACCCCAGCGGGATTAGCGCTATCGCATACAGTAAAACACGGTTATAAGCAATTATATGAGACACGCCACCAAATTGCTTATATCGAGGTCTTCCTTATATTGAATATTCTACCTAAAGTAGCCACGAATATCACTTTGCTGCGTGTTTAACACCTTTCTTCGAAGAATATCACGTTCCTGGCATGCTAGCGAGTGTAGAGATGCTTGATTAGCATCATTTTGTTGTTCTTCGTACAAGCGGAGGTCATATAATGCCTGCAGGGCCCTAGTAGATGATATAAATGGTAGAGGCTCTATCATTTCATCATCCTCTTCAACCTCATCTTCAACTGCAGTGTACTGGCTTAGAACAACATCATCAATATCAGTAGTTGCATCATGAACCTGCTCTTCTAAAGGATTCAAGAACTGGTCAAGCTGCATCATATCTTGAATCCGTGCAGTATTCTGCAACTTCTGTAGACTAGCAGTCAAATCATGTAGGATAGCAGAGTCAGGCATAGGATTATAAGTGTCATCTGAAAGCGCGCGTGTAAAGCAGTGGCGGATTGTATCATCTTTCAAATCAAGATTCCATGCAGATATTGACCAACGGAGCGCTTGCAAAAGGTTCATCGTAGTTATAGGATCGTATCCCCGGTCATATTCAGTCATCATATAAACCAGCCATTGCCGTTTCCAGTAAGCCTTCCAGGTCCGGATGATGCCTTGATCAAGTGGCTGGTATCGTGATGTTGAATTGGGTGGCAGCCATATAATCAGAGTATTTGATAACTGTGATTTAACCTCTTCGTACGCAGCAAGATGAGATGAGAAGTTATCACATAATAAAGCAACCTGCCGGCCAACCATTCTCTGGTCAAACCAAAGAAGCCATTCTTTGAAGATTGCAGTAGTCATCCAACTCTTTCGATTGCTTCGCCATTTGCAACCTAGATTCTCTGGGTTTATACCTGCTGCTTGGAAGACTCGAGGCTTCTTTGCTGTACCAATAAACCATAAAGGAAGGCGCTCAGAGGCATCAGCATTGCAGCAGAAGTGTATACTGATACGTGCCTTATCTTTCTTACGTCCAGGGATTGAACGCGTAGAAAGACCACGATCCGGAGGCATTCTCCAATATAAGCCAGTCTTATCACAGTTGAAGATATCACAAGGCGCGTAAACACGTAGTGCTTTGCGTATCAAGATCATCTGGTCTTCAGCATCATTTCCCAGTGTTATCTCCCTGCCCTCTCCGTACTGCTTGAAATTCTTGATATTCTTCCTATATTGGAAGCCTCGAAGCCAACCGTTGCTGAATGACGGCATCATCTTATCAGGATAGATAATCGGCCAGTATTGCTTTGCTTTCTCGCGTATGACTTCTTGTGAGATAGTAATATAGGATTGCGCGCGTTCAAGCCAGTCAATAACTGCTGCCTCTAGCTCTGGCCACAACTCTGTTCGACGTCGTTTATCATTCAATCGGTGGTCGGGAATAGCATCAAGATAATCACATCGGGGAGACAGGATACGGGATACGGAGGAGGGAGTAATCCGCTGGTTGTACGTGGCTTCGAACCACTTGATAAGGTCGATATTAGTGAGCTGAGGCTTCAACTGGTGTTGAGTGCGTAGAGCAGCTTTTTGGCTGTTAGAAATGCAACATCGCGTTTGTTTGGAGGTCTGCTTTGGCATGATTCCTGAATAATGACGTTCAAATTAGCTATTCCGAGCATCCAATATAGGCAATTTTGTATGGGGGAAGGTCAGGATCTTAGCAATTTGCTAGTAATGGAGGATGAAGCAATTTTGTATGGTGTAGCAATTTGAACACGGTGGCCAGTTGCTTGTAATGGAGGATTCCCTATATCGGGTGTTGCTTATAACCGTGTTTTACTGTACAACTTATGCGTTCCTCGCTTAATCATTAGTGTACAGAAGCCGATATGCATCACGTGTTGTCACATGACAAACGCACAGGCCATGCACAATCCACTACAAAACCTTCGCTTCGCCGCGTCCGTTCCATTTTCTTTTTTTCTTTTCTTCACATGAACAACGCAAATAACAACATTCTTCAAAAAGCGTTCCTGCGAGGATACTCTTTCCCTACGGGGTTTGATTAGCCGATGAAGTACGGAAATCGTCATACAGAATGGAGAGGAACTGCCTAGCAGAGTGTCGATCTTGGGTGCAGTGTCTGACTTGAACTCAAAGAGTTCGGTGGAAGGGACTGCAATGATTGACTCTACAATCTCTACTCCTTTAAAGTTTTAGAACATGGATCGCGTGGTCGAAGCTCGTAGTCAATCTTTCGTCATCTCGTCACCATGATCTTAAGCATGGCGGATCGTCTATCTAGCAACAGACTCGTCGGTCCCGATGCAAAAATGAGAGTACATGAAGGAGAAGAAACTTCCGAATTAGGAAGTGGAGGGGTACTGGGGTATACAAAGTACCCGATGCTATTAAAATGGTGGAATAAGAAGTGAGCAGGCCCGTTGTCGCGTCATTTTTTCAGCGACTCTGGTGCAAGCTGTCGGCCAATGTTTCCAAAGCATACGCATGCGCAGAAAAGGACGCTGGCAACCCAAGTCCGTACTGCAATGCTTTCCTGCGACATCTCAACTGCAAGTCCGTAGTCCCATCCGGTGATGTTTGAGATGGGTGCTGAAGGAGCAGAGGTCTCTGCAGATGGTATCAAGTCGGGCTTGAGTCCCAATATAACTCCCATCCCGGCCAATCCAACCACAGTTGACAAGAAAAATCCGGTTCGAGTACGGTCGATGAGGTACCATAGCACCGGGTTGACGAGTGCGAGAGTCACCGATGCTTGAGTAGTGGATTCCCAGGGAAGCCGGCGCTGTAGAACACAAAGCAGGCTTAGTATGGAATAAAAGAATCTTGACTGCTGATAATTTGCTTACCATGGCAAATGCGATGCCCACAAATGCGCCAACGCTGCGAACCACTGCAACCCACGATACAGTACGATCCGCAGCCTCCTGGTCGCTGGACCTGCTCGTCTTGGGGTTATCAATGATTTCGCCCGAGAACTGGTCGAACCAAGGAAGGACATTTCCCAAAGCGACGCCGGCTACACCCCAAAAGGCGAGGTACTGCCATGATCCGTAATAGTGAGTATTTTCCAATTTCACCGGGGTAATCCAGTGATTCTCATGCAGATGAATTGTGATGACCCCGTAAACGATGCCAAAGCCAAACAAAAAAGCGCTCTTCAATGCCTGCGGAAGGATAACGCCACGAAACAGACCGTGGCTGAGGCGTGAGCGCGTCCTCTGGAGTTTGCCTGGTGCTGGAGCTTCCGGCTGGATTCTCGGGCTTCCTGGCTGGGGTGTGTGGGCTTCTGTCCCCCAGGGGCTAGAGTCGTCCCGAGGGCTTTCGAACGCCGTGGGAGAGTAGATACCATACAGCGTCGAGGAGGTCAAGTTCATAATCGAGGCATTGCGGCTCACACTGGTAGAACCACCATCTCTGGGCGTCAGCAGGTCTGGGTTGGCGGGTTCCGCAGGGGTAGAGGGCTCTTCGGGCGTGAGGTCGAACACACGTCGCGGACGTGGGCGAAGGATCGTAGGCTCGTCAGACATGACAGGCAGACTACTGCAATCGGATATGAGGGGGAGCTATGAGAGGTGCGACGAGAGATGTGAGGCAGGTGGAAAATCTCCTTCTATTCAACACTGTCACCAGATATGATGATCCACCGGCTCCAGCAAGGTTAGCCGTCAGCCCACCCGCGGTTAAATATCGGTAGGTCGACTCCTTTCGAACAATTGTCCTGTCCGTGTGAGAGAAGCGTGCCCGAGGTGGGGAAAGACAAAAGGAGAAAAGAAAGGCCAGAGCGTGCCGGAGCTGCAAGCACACAGACGGCCAAATAATAATAACGGAGAGGCTGGAGGCAGATCTGTTCGTTCCAGCGGCCTAGTGGAGCACTACTGGCAGTAACTGGGGGTGCAAGATTTGTGGCGGATCGGCAATGAAGGCGCCCTGAGGGGAAAGAATGAGGACCACCGAGGGAATTGACAATGGCTGTCAATAAGGGAAAGGATTCAGTAAGAAGGTATGCGCCCCCTATAAGGTATGAATATATAAAAATGAAGAGTCCTATTGAGTCGGAGACCCGAATCAACTGGAAACCGTGAGGAAGCGAGAAAGGCTGGAAGAATGTTGGGGGAAGCCGTACTCGTAACCCGTAACCAGTAATCGGCGATCACATGCAAATGTCTTAGCTCCGTCAACTCCAGCCGCCGCCACAACCTGCCTGCCAAAGCTTCCTAAATCCCAACCGATCATGACAATGAGAGTCAGCTGGCTGCTGCATATGCGCCTTCTTTATTACACAGCATATACAGAGCGCGCAAGGCCATTGATGCCCTCACTTGCACAGGATACAAAGTGGGCAAGGGGACCAGAACTGAGAACACTGACCTGAACTGATGGTCTCCTGGCGCCCTTGCATTTCTGGCACATGATGAACACTGTTTCGGAGAAAATCGAGAGTGATATGCCTGATGACCTATGGCACACAGAAGCCAGCCTACCTCCAGAAATAGCGACCATACCACAACCTCTTACTCATCAACGTGTACACATGTTACTGTGGTTTTAACAGCCATCAAAGACGATTTTGCCGAGTTTCCCCATCCATCCTGCATGCTTATGTCGGCGCCCTTGAAGAACAACTCTGTGCAGTTGGTTGAGACGTGCATCAGTGTAATCTTCCACTACCCACGGTATCCACGCAGGATGTCGTGCTGCGGCTGAACATGGCCACTTCGTCCAGGATCGTCACACCTTCATCAATGGATATATAACGAAGCAAAAGGCGTTCGATTTTCGACGCCTCGTTATAGACACATGCTGCAACTTCGATGCTATGGCTATCCTGCGCCCTTATCGAAGTCAGCCTAGATAATTCAGGATCGGGAGCAAAAGATAGAGTTTCGAAATTGGTACACCCGCTTGTCTTGGAACCCGTGTTGTCGTGTCTGGTTAATGGCCACTCCTGTTGCCTTACATATTAGGCATATGCGACAGCCCTAGTACGTATCAAAGTGGAATAACTAAGCCGATCATCAGAAGGGAGTACTATATTGGGGAGGCCTGGATGATGGACGATGGCGCCTTTGAACGAAGCTTAATACTGGGTACAGTCAGTTGAATGAAATGGGGAGAACATACCAGAAGCACTCCCGATTAAGCGTTAGTGGATTGGCTCGCATTGAGTTCCAAAGACGCTGCGCTCGTCTGGGTAGACAAATTTAGACTCGATTGGAGGGCTTCTTTCACTGGACCGGCCTCTCCTGACCAAGGTTGGCAGCGACTTATTACTGTGCTTAGGAGTGGTCATGACCTATCATCAGTTTAGAAGCTAGCTACTAGTAAGAGCGGGACAGTCTGTTACATGGGTGCTCGAGCAACAGAAATAGTTGTTACGTATGTCAACCTTTCTGTGGAAAGCTGTGGGACTTATAGAGGACAACTTTCTATGTATGTTGTTTTGATGGGTCCATATATGTTGTTCGTCAGGAGCCTCTGATGCGTGACACCGGGCAGCAAACATTTGCCTTTTATCTCGGCTGTATGGAAGGATCGGTGTGACCACCACCCTTTAGTATACCACTCAGTTATCTATCTGATATCATTCCAGTCTCCACCTTAGTACTGGTGCCCACGTTCCTTTAGATAAGTTCAACCTGGTCAATGTATTTGCCTTGGCAGGCACCTCGTGCTTCAAACAGGGAGTATACGCACGCAAAGCAAGGCAGCCAGCTTGACCAAAATCGCTGACGTTCACCGTTAGGCCCTCAGTCCAAACTGAAATTTTCACGTCGCGAGGCTCTTTCGGCCCTACTCGGTGGTTAGACGTATGCCAGCCTGATAGGTCACAGCACAGTGAGGTTGGTATCAAACAAATGGGCCATGCAAAGCGAGTCGGCGCTAACGATATCAACGTTCTAGATCAAGCAGGTACCTTTCCCTATGACCTCCGCTACTCGACCTTGATTCCAAAGTCAACCGAAAAGGCATATGCACTAGGTCCGTGGTGCCTGGGCAGAAGTAAGTGCAAATAAAAACATACCCCCAACTTCAGCCGTGGTATGGCCTTGCCCCTGAGGTGGGCGGGGTCTCATAAGCCATAGACATGGCAAATTTTCGGTAGATGGCTCCCAACTCGCCTGCAATACTTGGGGACGGACTCCTGCTAACTTATATTCTCAACATTACTCATCAGTACTGTGTTCCCGGACACCCTGCCTTACTAAAGTAGGACTGGACTAAACAGTGATCAAATGTTTTGCACGCTAAGACGATCCAAGAACACGATGGAATCCTACGCTTCAGAACTGACAACTCCCCCTTTCGCCAAGCCGAAAAGCAAATTTAATGCTGCCTGTGCAAATTGCCGAAAAAGCAAGGTGCGGGAGACACTGCACCTGTATGTCTACATGTCCTACTTTCCAGCTGCTAATAGCTCGAAAAGCTGAAATGTTCCGGCGAGCCACAAGGCTGCCAGCGCTGCTTGACGAAGAATCTTCAATGCAATTACCTGAGTTTTCGAGAGGGAGTCAGCCACAACAAAAGCCATACCGGACCCTCAGAAACATTCCCAACCGAGGGAAATGCTGTTGTTGAGACAGAGAGCGAGGTCCAGACTCATGATAGCGAAGTCGTGTCTCTCAGCTTTGATACACTTGGCTGTGTTGACGGGTTTCCCATATTTGGGCTCAGCGCAGCTATGCCTTCTCGCGGCGGTTAGCAAATGCCCTTTTCATATATGAGAATGACCGCTCACTTGTGCAACAGACTTGGATGCGGACTTGTCGAGTGGTATAAGTCCATGTTTCGATTTCGAGCAGCAGCCCGCACTCGAACCGCGGACCCAGACGACTGATTTGGACTTAAATCATCTTGTGAACTACCACACCCAGACCCCGATGGAAGTGTCAACTATAGCCGAGCATGTCTGCCTTTGCTTTACAAGAGCTGTTAGGATTCACGAAGCTCTCGAGGTCGATCTCCTGTGGATCAACAAGAAACGGTGCCGCGACGCGCTCGATATGCTGCAGCACCAAAAGCGAAACTTGGTCAACAGTAAGATACTATTCGAGTGTCAGCATTGTGAGATACAGTCTCCTTATGTCATGCTGCTTCTGTCCATTCTCAGTAAGACATCCAGTGCCCTGGAGTTTGTTTTCCGCGATTCTCGCCTGGGACACACGGATTGCATGTTTGAGGTACAGCAGGGAGAGAATGATCATCATACGAGTTGTCATCATAAATCAACGTTTGCGATGCGACAGCTTGACGAAGAGGATGAGCGCCTGGTTCTGAAAAGCTTGTTCAAGTCCCGGGTAGCGATGCTAAAAGCATTAATGACCCGGCTTGAAAGCATGGTCCGCGATCAAGATTGGCCGGCTCACAAGATCAAAGTTGGGGACTTGAAAGACAAGGTAAAGGATATGGAACAATTTTAAAATAAGGCTCTCTGGCAAGACGATTGAACGGCCTTGTATGCATCGCGTGAAAATGTCGTTTTCAACCAGGATAAGAAGGGACCAGACAACAAGAAAGAAAATCATAGACAAGCATCAATAGAGGACAACTAAAAATCTCCATATTCAATTGACATCTACTATGCTTACACAATTAAATCATCTCAGTTGTGCGGCTATCTAGAGTATTGGCGGGGCCCCTTCGGCACAATCAGAAGTTATCGCCTAGAGGCAAGACAAACTTCCAAGCGAATGCAACGTCGATACTCACTAGCTCTTGTCCTCTTAGAAAACCAAGGCTAGGGCCGCCATATCCCTACTGTCCCAGTTTCTCTGGCGCATCAATACCTTTGCACTAGGGTCTGGTACGACATTCTCCGAAAAAAAGCAAATTTTTGGGGCGTGTCTTGCCTTCCGGAAGGCAGAAATCGTATCTGAGAAGAAGGTGACAGAGGACAAGTTTTGCCTGACTGCTCGCAAAGAATCGTCCAGGACAAGCGTGTTTACCGTGGCCAAAAGGTAGGCTGGTCACCTCAGTAGTCGCCAATTGGTATCGCTGGGCATTCTCAGGCTTGCCAGGGTCTTCGCGGGCCCTCGCATATCTAAATGGGTCGAAGGAGTCAGGGTCAGCACCACCGGAGGGGAGGTAGTGAGCATCGTGCAGCATTGCATCCGTTGCAATTGCCACATGGGCTCCAACCGGAAGTCGTTTTCCATCAGAAAGAGTAATCGGTTCGCGGAGGATTCGGTCGAAGGTCACTGTGTATAGGTCGGTCAGATGCCTCCTTCTGCTGAATAGTAGTACTTACTCAAGAACGGTGGATTCAGACGCTGCGACTCTTTCAAGCAACTATCTAACTTGCGCATCTTGTGAAGCATCGTTTTCTGGAAATCTCCCCCCTCTCGGAGTACGGCGAGGATTTCTTCCCTCAATGGCACCAGGTATTGAGGATGTGCACAGAGATCGTAGATGCAGTGAGTGATTAGGAGGCTTGTGGTCATGATTGACGCGTCGCTGACGAAAAGCAGCCTGTGACCCAGCTTATCTGGACGGCCGTCTCTTTCGTCTGCTGCATCCATCATCCACTGGAGAAGGTCGTTAGGTTTTTTATACGCGCCTTCATGCTCGGCGCCGGCAGTTCGGCGCCGCCTCACAATGGCCCCGATGATGCGTTTTGCAGAGGCTAGGTTAGATTGCGTATGCCAATAATGAGGGAGCAAAACAGCGATAAATGGGCGGAGAACCACGGGTACCATGCGCAGTGCCATAGCAGTAGCAAATGCGTTCTTTGGATATTGGGTGCTAGTCGAAAGCCATTCTTCATCACGAGAAAGCTCAGTCCCTCCAAAGACACGAGAAGAAAGGAGACTAATTAGTCGAGCAAGGGTTGTATGTATATCAACCGAGACCCATGTATCTAGACAGTCGGGGAGGTCTCCGCTGTGGAATGCATACTCAAGTTCGTCTTTGACTTCGCCCATAACCGTGGCCAAGGTCGGTGTCAACCTTTGTTGTATAACCTGGATGTGTAGCCGGCTCTCCAGAATGATGCTTAGACCCGTATAGCTGCCGAGACCCTTATTGAAAAGTGCCTTGGGGGGAGCTTGCCTTCTCCTCCGGCAGGCTGCGAAGCTCATCGACGTATTTGTGAGGGAGGACAAGGATATCGGTGTCGTTACAGCGCACTTTGAACATTGAAATTTTGAGCTTCGCACTTGTCAGCATCTCGGCTACCTGTCTTCTCACACTCAGCAACATGCCTGCTGGTATCCCTGGCGGAGCATCTCCTGGCCGCCACGCGTGAAGCGGAACCCAAGGAGCCACCTGGGCTCGAAAAAGGACCTGTATCCCACGGTTGACGGAGCGTTGCCAAGAGCCCAACTCCAAAGTTCTACCATGATACAGATTAATGTGGCCAACAAACCTGTTAGAAGACCCAACAGGATGACCTGGCCCTGACGGGATGGGTCGATCAGGTCGACGGCGCGTGCAGAGATCTCGTGTAGAACCATAATCAATGTCTCGCTGATGTTGGAATTGCAGCATAACTTCGCACCGAACCTCTCGCCTATAGTGAGCTTGAGACCTTGCTTACTTCTCCATCATTAAAGCCTCTGAAGCCGAGGCCGTGTTACTGTTACACAGTCGACTATTTAGGAAAGTCCGACAGGAAGGACCGCCGAGCCCTGAATCCCTGAATCCCTGACTCCAAGACCAACAAAGCCAATCGGAGTAGGGCTACCCAATGCATCCTGGCCTGCGACGCGTGTTGTTTTTGCTGCCTGTTCGGTCCTTGTTGCCTTCTCTTTATTCACGCGTCGCGCGGAGGAATATAAATCAGCCTCCAGAAATCAGCCTCCCCCGGAACTGAGAGAGCCCAGCAATCTCTCAACCGTCAATCAACTAGACTTCGGGCTCCCAGTTCCATCCCGACAGTCTGCTACCATGGGGTCATTAACTAGCCATTCCGATGAATACCCCAGAGGATGGAGATTGGGCCTTCTGACCGTGGGCATCTGCTTAACCATCTTCCTCATTTCCCTTGAGTAGGGCTCTACAGGCCTGTCGATCGATCAATTTGGCTGATTCTCTTCTATCCAGCTTTTCTATCATTGCCACGGCGATCCCCTCCATTACCACCGAATTTCACAGTCTAGAGGATGTGGGCTGGTATGGAAGCGGTATGTTTGCTTCACCCTGCTGCTGATCCACCATTGACCAATTCACGCGGGTTTCAGCTTATCTCCTGACCGCTGCTTCCTCACAACTACTTATGGGAAAGATTTACACCTGTCTCGGTGTCAAATGGGTCTTTCTTACCGCACTACTTGTGTTTGAGGTCGGCAGTGCCATTTGCGGCGCGGCACCCAACTCCCTTGCCCTGATCCTTGGGCGTGCCATTGCTGGCTGCGGCAATGCTGGTCTGCTTTCCGGTGCACTCCTCATCCTGGCGCATAGTGTGCCACTTGAGAGACGTCCCTTGTTTACGTGAGTGGACCTGCATGCACGGAGAAACAATTTCCTTTGACCACCAACCAGTGCTATGACGGGCGGCACGTATGGCATTGCTGCTATTGCTGGACCCCCTCTCGGAGGACTATTCACGGACAAACTTGTAGGTTCTATATCTCTTCTTGGTATTCCGTATGCAGACCTGAGAAATCTGCTGACGGCTCGGCAGTCATGGCGCTGGTGTTTTTACATCAACCTTCCCATTGGCGCAGTTACCTTCTTAGTTGTTGCCTTCTTCTTCGATAGCCCGGCCCAGTCAGATGCTCCGACTGGCCAGACATTCTTTGCTTCCATCAAGCGCTTTGACCCGCTTGGGACCATGGTCTTCATGCCTGCCGTCGTTTGCGTGCTTCTGGCCCTTCAGTGGGGGGGTATCACTTACGAGTGGAATAGCGGTACTATCATCGCCCTGTTTGTCCTCTTTGGCGTCCTGCTTCTTGCATTCCTCGCCATCCAATGGCGAGCCCAAGACAATGCCACTGTCCCGCCCCGCTTGTTCAGATTGCGCACCATCTGGTCATGTGCCATCTACGAATTTACCCTTGGCGCAGGATTCTTTATCTTCGTGTACTATGTACCAATCTGGTTTCAAGCCGTACAGGGTGTTAGTGCCATTGAATCAGGAAAGCGGACCTTACCCATGCTCATTGGCAACATCGTGGGGACGACGTTGGCGGGGGTGGCCGTCGCTGCCATCGGTCAATACGCCCCATTTATGATTCTGGGCACCATCCTCACATCTGTTGGTGGCGGACTATTGACACTGTTTAATCCAGGTATTACCAGCGCAGCCTGGATTGGCTACCAAGTTCTCGTGGGCGTGGGCATCGGGGTTGGATGGCAGCAGCCCATTGTAGCTGTTCAAACAGTAGTCGGGATGGAAGACGTGCCAACTGCCACAGCCATCCTGTCCTTTGCCCAAACAATTGGGGGATCGCTCTTTATCAGTGTGGCACAGTCCGTCTTTTCGAGCCGATTGACACAGGACCTTGCGGCAAAAGCCCCCGGTTTGGACCCGTCGCTGGTGTTGGATGGCGGCGCGTCCAATCTGGCTGGCTACGTCCCCCGCCAGTATCTATCTGCTGTCATCTCTGCATATAGTGATGGGCTGACCCGCACATTTGTTGTGGGTACAGCTCTTGCCGCGTTGTCTTTGATTGGCAGTATGTGTGTGGAATGGAGGAGCGTCAAGGGCAAGAAGGTTGAGACCGGCATTGCTGCTTAAGCGTTAAACGAAAGCCTATCTGCTTATCTGCAGATGTTTCTGTACCTCGAATTCAAACCAAGGTGATGGTGGTGGCAGTGGCCATGGTAGGGTTGAGGGGGTGTCATCATCATGTTCAGGCGGGACACGACGGCTATACCGCGCCAGTGTGCAATCCTAGAGACACAGACCAGGAGAAGCCGAAGCCCAGTCATGTAGAATAATAACAGAAATGCATAGTGAAATTTCACATCTTGCATCCTTGATTCAGAACTACAAGGCAGATATGACGTTCCTTCCCAAATAATGCACCTAATCATCCAATTTGCGGGAGGTTTTGATTGACTAGGACAGCGAGTAGATAAGGACAACTAATACTATATCACGCACTAGGGTTTCGGTTTCTGGTAAATAGAAATCCACTGTCGTGGTGGAGCCTACAGTTTTCAATCTAATATCATCGGACAGCAGGCACCAAACGGACATTCAAACTGGGCGGATCCCAGACGAGGTACGCCTTTTGGACACCGATCCAATCCTTGCTGGTTTCGCACAATTCGAGGTCAAAATTGTAGACAAGGCGAGCGAGAATCAAACGGATCTCGGCGTAAGTAAGGCTAATAATATCCGTGATTGTCAATTTTGATCTAAACCTGGCGGGTATGGACTAGGAGGTTTGATCAAGACTTACTTTCTGCCAATGCAATTCCTTGCACCAACACTGAATGGCTGCAGGGCATCGAGCCGATCATCGGCAAACTTAGGATGGCCGAGAAACCTCTCGGGATGAAACCCGTCTGGATCCGTCCAAAGGCCAGGATCATGGCAGATGGCCCATTGCCAAATAGCTACCACTGTCTATACAAGCTCCTTTAGTGATGGGAATGCGGGGATGCAGGTCCACAGAACTCACATCCTCCGGGACGTGGCGCCCGCAGATCACCGCTCCCCCTTTAGGGGTGCACCTGGGCATGCCGTTTGTAACAGGGGGATAGTAGCGAAAGGTCTCGTTCAGGCACGCAAGCATATAATCAAGGCGCTGGACCGAGGTCAAGGTGATCTCTTGCTCATTCCTGAACTGGGACCGCACCTCTTCTATCACCTTTTGCAGGCATTTGGGATGCGTCAGTAGGGAAAATACCACCCCAGATAGCAGAGTTGCTGTTGATTCTGATCCGGCCCCTATAAGGGCCTCAGCGTTGGCTGCTATTTCATGTGCGGACTAAACATCTTATTATTCCCACGGTATTCACATATATGCATGAAGCATGAACGTACCAAGTCGTTTTTCCTTTGTACCAGACCCTCAATGAAGTCTGGCCGTTGGTCACCGGCGTCTATCCGCCGGCGAACCTGTTGCTCAATATAGTTTAGATATGTTTGCGTTGGAAGTAACCCACTATAAACAAACCACCTCACGAGCACCCCAAGTCCGATGCCTCTCAGTGACGCCAGTATGGCACTCAATTTGTTATGCTTCGCGCTCATTCTGACCCACGGGTGCCAGTCTGCACCACCCAAATTCTTGAAGTCGGATCCAAACGAAAGGTTGCCGATAATGTCAAATGTGACCCAGTTGAACCAACTATTCAGGTCCACAACCGTTGTTCCATCGGCTGCATTCCCTCGGAGTCTTTGCATCAAAAGATCGACGTAACCACCGATGATAGGCATCTGCGCCTGCATAGAACGCTCAGAGAAACCATGAGACAGCAGACGTCGAAGGATGCTGTGTTGTTCTTGGTCAGCTGAGATGATGTTACACGGCGCAGACTGATCTAGACGATAAAGGCTATAATGCTTGGGTAGCTCCCCTCCGGTCCGATGTCCGTAATTGTCTTTCCACGCCTGGGGCTCGATGAAGCTCAACTCGTTCGGGGCAATCCGAACCACTGGGCCGTACTGATCGTGGAACAACTTGACCTTGAATTGCAGATTCCCCGAAACCATATGGCCTGCTTTCATGAGCCCGGTCGCTTGAAATAAGACTGGTCCCGGGAAACACCGTAAAGGGTGTAAAAATATATTGTAGAGGATCATCATGAAGACGTAGACCGCAGCCTGGAAAGTGAAGGGTCAGTACCGAGGTGACCTGATCAAAGGGGTCCCTTCTTTGCTAACCATGGCGGACACGCCCATTACGAAGCTTCCCCAACTTCCGAGACAATGAGAATGTCCAACATGTTCAGCGATTAGTGAAGCCAGTTCCATGTACCCCATGGCGATGAGCAGAGCGGCGGAAGGTGGCCGGCGGAAAAGCACTCGAAACCCAGGGCGTATATCAAAAGTGAATAACTGTTCCGACCGCGTCCAATTTGGGAAACACCGTGATTGATGTCGATCGGTTCTGTTTCGAACCCCTCGGACTTTGCTCAATATGGAACTCCCGATTCCAGGGATCACCACTGTTGTCCATTAGAAACACAACCAGGCTATCTGCAGGCACCCCATTTTCCGCAATATAGGACTCGCGAGGCGAAGTTGGTGCTTATCTTCGTGGATCAACCATATAAAAGGCTTATTTGTTGATCGAGATGCCGCAGTCTAGATTCACAAGCGAGCTCTTCCAGCAAGATCTTCATTTGACTTTTCACGATGAACTTGAGAAATCCCAACCTCGACGGCAATACCCAGTTGATCAGCAATGCGAGGTCATTGATCCAGAAAGTGGTAAGCGACACCGACGCGACGTACGGGTTTGGTACCTTGACCTGCACAGTATACGACACGGCGCGGGTGGCTCTCGTCACCAAGCCCTTGAAGGGAGAAAGGCAATGGCTTTTCCCCGAGAGCTTCCGATACATACTCAGCACCCAGGCGGATGATGGGAGCTGGCCCAGCTGTTCAGGATCCCAGATTGATGGTGTCCTAAGTACGGCAGCTGCCTTGCTTGCATTGCTGCGACACAGGAGACAGCCTCTTCAATTACTGGGTGACACAGATGATTTGGACTCTCGCATCACCCGCGCAATTGCCACGCTGCGTGATCGATTGGCAGCGTGGGACGTGATGACCATTAACTATGTCGGCTTTGAGATGATCGTGCCAGCCATTCTAGATCTTCTCGAGAAAGAGGACGCCTCATTGGCCTTTGAATTTGACGGCAAGGCGACGTTGCTTGACATACACAAAGCCAAAATGTCCCGGTTTGAGCCTAGCCTAGTGTACGACAAGAGGCTGATGACAGTCACCCACTCCCTCGAAGCCTTGATTGGGAAGATCGATTTTGATAGACTGGTCCACCACAAGGTGCTGGGCTCCATGTTTGCATCTCCTTCATCCACTGCAGCGTACCTGATGAACACCTCGACGTGGGACGATGAGGCTGAGGCGTACCTGCGATACGCCATCAAAGGGTCCGTCGGCCAGGGCAGTGGCGGCGTCCCCGGTGTTTTCCCCACGACCAACTTTGAGTATACCTGGGTGAGTAGATTGCTGGTGCATCTGATACTCTCTAGCAAAGAGCTAACAGACGCTTGTAGGTCCTGTCCACCTTGCTCCGAGCCGGCAAGCTGCTCACAGCGGAACCTATGCAATGATTATCCCATTTACCTGGACAAGCTGCAACAACCGGACGCGGACATATGCAGCTGCATCGCTCTTGTATGAGATGATGGTGTTATCCTTCAGGACCTATCATATTGACGATTTCATGGAGTCTGTAGCCAGACCTGCTTTCAAGTATCACATAGAGGGCCTTCGCCATCTAGTTGGAACCGTGACAGCGAAGGCGTCTAGCCAGTCAGATGGCGTGGGATATTGCACCGACGTCAATGGAGATCATATGGAACACTCGAAGTATGGGGACCATATCCATACATTAACTCGTTGCGTTCGCTCCATCCTTGAGAACCCGGTCTTTCAATCTGCCAGCCCTAATGACCGCAAAACGCTCGAACAGGAGCTCAGGGTATATCTTCTCGCGCATGCAAAGCAGGTGGAGGATAACTCACAGTTCGAAATTGAACTCAAGCAGACGAAAACGCTTACTTCTGCCAGCAGCGCCTATTTCCGTTGGGTCTACACCACCTCTGCTGATCATATCGCTGCACCGATGTGTTTCGCCTTCCTGGCCTGCGTGATTGGAGCCACTCTGACACCGAGTACTAATAATGACTGCTTTCCCAGTACAACCTCCAAGTACCTTGCTGCCGCAGCATGCCGTCACCTTGCGGTCATGTGCCGCATGTATAACGACATCGGGTCTTGGGTGCGTGACCTTGATGAGGGTAACTTGAATTCGATTCACTTTCCCGAGTTCAGTGGGACGGACGATGGTACAAAGCAGGCGGTGCTTTTCAATCTGGCTCAGTATGAGCGCAAGTGCTTAAATGATGCCTTGGAACGGTTAATTAAGGAAATGCTCAATGGTCCGGACGCTGAAGCGATTCGATTGAGTGAGAGACGCATGCATCTTGTTCGGATGTTCTGCGATGTGACAGACCTTTACGGGCAGATTTATGTTCTTCAGGATATGTCGAGCTTTATTCGTCGTAGGTCCCTCTGATTTCCAGCAGGCGAAGCGATGATGGAGTCAGTGCGGGTGATGTCCTACATGTACAGATTCACTTTCGAGCTTATCTCAACTCATGCCATTATGGTGATTCAAACGCAAGGAGTCAAGTAGAATCTACGGTGCTGGTCAATCTAGAATTGAGTATTATCTTGCGGATGATTGCGACAAATGACCGTGGCATGGGCGAGAGGAAGTGAGATTATCCTTTCCCATCTTGGTCTTCCGACTAGACATCCCACCGAGATGGAACATTGTCTGAGTAATTGCAGCGATAACATAGCATAAGTTTATTATCGAGCTATCCTGGATGTGTGTGCCGGGAGCAATAAAACAGAGCAAGAGAGCAAGATAGGAACGAAGAAATGAGGGAGGCATCAAAAAGGCAAAGTCAAGATAGATAGGGCAAATTAGTCATATGAAAGGCACACATAAGAAATGGATGCAGCCGAAGGAGTAATCACACCAACATGAAAACAGACATCAATACTATGGCTCTCTAATCTTCCATGGTCTCATCTTTCACCTCTGCTCGGCGGGTTGTCTCGCCTCCAGCTTCAGCTGCTGGCTCAGCGGCATCCCCAGCGACAGACGAGATATCGCTGGCAGCATAGCCGTTTCCGCCTTCCAAGGTGGAGGAGTTGTCATCTCCGTCGACGTCCCCTTCTCCTTCTTCAAGGTCATCATCATCAGCTTCCTCGTCATTCTCATCAGAGGACAGCGGCTCGGCCTCCTCGTCTGGATCACCTCCCTCGCCGATAAAGCTGTCCTCGTAGCCAACTTCGACTGGGTGAGAGGTACGAGCTTTCCGGGTCGGACCAACCTCTTCCTCTCCACTTCCTTCGCCCAAGATTTCCCGGTCAATATCATCGAGTCCTTCCTCGGCTTCGAGGTCTCCGTCTTCATCACCCAGCTGGGCCGAGCCAGGCATCGGCGAAAGTTCCTGGTCTCGGGATGGCACGTCAAGACCATCCTTGGTGACACCATGAGTGGCCGTCTCTGCACCCTCAGCATCGCGTTGCGCACGGTTTCGGTTGGATTTAGCACGAGACGACGTCGACGCGCCTTGTTCCTTGAGCTCCGCCGCTGTACCAGAAGCCGCCCCGGCAAGCTTGCGCTTGGCATTGCGTGCAGCGCGGGCTCTGCTACGGGCCGAAGATGGGGCGCGCCCACCAAGATCTGCGGAGTTTTCCATGGCCAATCTGATCTGCCTTGCCTTCTGGCGCTGTTCCCTTTCCTTCTTACGGTCACGCTTCGGACCATTGGCATCGTCATAATCCCATCGATCCAAGCGCCTGGAAGCCTTGCGGATGACAGAAAGGTAGTAGCTGGCGCATTCACCGAAGTCCTCTTCTTCGTCCGGCTTTGGAATGAGCCCACCTTTCCCCCATGAGTTTTCCTCATCGTCCGTATCGTAGTCATCGGGCAGAGTTGATAGTAGACGACCGTGACGGACAATTGGAATTTCGCTCTCTCGCTTCGCACGTAGAACACGATATGCTTCGCCCTTCCGCTTGGCTAGAAGATATTCAATTCGCTGTCGCCGATTCTGCTCCACGGCCAATTGGTGCTGTGTAAGGGGGCGTGGGCGACGAGCGGAGGATTGCTGTGGTAAGGAGGGTTCTGCGACGAACCGGTTTAAGATTGGATGACCAGAGCCTGGAGGAGCTGGAGAAGCAGCGTCAGGTGTGTTTTCCATCTTGGTTTTTAAGATGAGACGCTGCTGACCAACAGAACGGTTGAGAGAAGATTCTCGCTTAGGTCTCTTATACCGAGACCGGGCAGACTGTCCAGGAGTCTGATAATCATCATCATCATCCTGCGGGTAGCGCTTGGATGAGGGATGTAATGGGGTTGACATAGTAGAGCCGCGACCATCACCCCGGCCTAGACGGAACTTATTAGTTGCCTGAAAAGCCTGGGTTCTTGATATGATGAACTTGCCCGAAATATCTCCTGAACCGTCCTCTTCAAAGCCAAAGTCTGGCAGGCCTACCGCAAAATGTCAGTCAAATGTGGCATGATGCACTGGGGCAAGGACAGATACCTTTCTTGGAGCGTTTAGTCACTCTGGGAAGAGGTTCATCCTCCTCCAAGATGCCTGTGGGTCGGTGTTAATAATTGCGCAAGCAGATCCAGGAAAAGATGTAAGCAACTGACGTTTACGTTCCAGGCGTTTAGCTTCTCCATATTCAATCTCAGACTGAGTATCAACATTCTCTTCATTTGCCTGTTCTTCGGTAAGGCTTTCAAACTGAGGCACCTTGATGGGCAAGCCACCGGTTCCTTCACCATCCAGACCAGGGCCGAACGGATTATTGAGTGCAGCTTCAGGGCTAAAGTCACTCTCTAGATACCACCACATCAACCAGAGGAAGGCCTTTGCACGACTTTGACTGCTCAATGTGCCTCGCATAACAAGGTCGAAGAAGTCGCGAGGAGGGAAGAAGTGCATTTCAGATACCTTAGGGGCATATTGTGCTAGAACGAAGATCAGGTTGACGGGGTTTGTGCGGGGAATTGCATGACGCTTGATTCTCTCCAGAGTATTTGGCTGGTCCACATCCTCTGATGCACCCTTGAGGATCGATTTAAGACGGGGGGCGTCTTGCAGTTGCTTGTAGGCATTCGGGTCTTGGTGGGCCTGTAGCGAAGGAATTGAGTGATAGGTTCGCAGCTGGGCACGCATCTCAGGGAAGACTGAACGATCATTAGTTGGTGAAGCAGTAAAGGTAGGGTAGATAGACAAGCTAGAGATGGAAGGAGGACATACAATTGAGGGTGGTATTCATCCTTCCAAAGTTGACCAGCAAACAAACCATAGCCATGCTGATGGCTGCCTGCTTATCATTCTGAAGTTTATCCTTCAGGATCTTGCTCGTCTTGCTACTCCTCGCCATAGCATCGATGTAGATGTCCGCGAAGTCTAGATTCTTCTCTCCATCCGGCCAACGAGTGAAGACCTTGGTTTGATCCTCGAAGACGAGCTTGAGGAACTGATACTGAATGTCCTTGCGCCATAACGGAATGCCATCTTCTTTCTTGAGATGCCGAATCTTGTTTCCCGAGTAGACCGAGCCAATAGTGCCATTCGCCTGGCGTCTGATACCGACTGTCATGTTGTGAGTTTGCTGCTCATCCTGAGGCTCGGATTGCGCAAACGACTCGTCTGCGGCGGCACTTTCAACTTCGGCCATCTCGGGTGTCGCGCGATTTTTAGGTCCCAACGTCTCTCTGTAATGATGCGGTAGCCTGGAGCCTCCCAGATGGCGACGTGGGTGTTCGTTGTTCGCGTGCCCTGGGAGCGGAAGTCGCGAAAGGAGAAGGAGATGGCTGATGGAATCGATAGCTTAGGGACGGTTCAATGGATGAACAGGCGGAGGCGTGGCCGTTGAGGGGACGGGAAAAGCAAAGGAGGGATGAGAAAAGAGAGCTGGGGAAGATTGATGCGGGTGGAAGATGAAGGGAAATGGAAGAAATTGGGAGGTGGCAGGGAACGTGATCCTGGATGATCCGTGACTTTCTCCTCTCACTCCCTTGGCTTTGATCTCCGATCGTGGGCGGGAGTGACTAAGTTAGCCTTATAACTAACTATAACTAGCACCATTCCGGGCCCCGATGTATCATGTCATGTAATACAGTTCCGGCCCTCTCCGCATAATTTGGGAGGTAAGGACTACTAAATAAAATAAAAATACCTTCATTCAGTATTACAGGCTTCGCCCAGGATGCAACTGGCCAATTTGACCTGTTCGTACCGTGAAGGACCAACAGCTAGATTTCACCATCGCCAGTCACCGAGTCTGCACTGGCCAATCTAGATTCAAAGCATCTAGATAGTTGTGAATGCGACAGGATATACAACAGCATTTTGTGGAGACTGGACGTGGTTCTAGGCATTGGCCAACCAGTTCTACAGGAGTCAGTTCTACAGAACTACGTTCCAGACAAGCAGGTGGTAGCCTCCGGTGCACATCATTAGTTCAGTTACACATAAACGAGCTTCAAACTTTTGAGTCGAACAGAGAATAGCTAGCTCCCTTCTTTGAGACTCGTTGTCTCCATAAGCAGGGCCGTCTTCGGCATTTTTCGTTGAGCCCAAACTGCTACTGACAAGAGACGATGACACCCACAAACAGCGCCAGCAAAGCAGCTTCCCATCCTCCACGGATCCGAGATATGAACCAGAAAAAGAAGATCCCATTCGATGTCAGCCTCCACGGACCCCAGTGCAGAGAATATTTTTGTGGACACAGCAGCTCAAGCCAACGCCATACACAATGCAAAGAAGAATCCCATCTCTATCACCCGCATTCCCATTTTTGTGCACCACCGTTCCTTGATGCCTCTTCCGCACGGTGCCAATGCTTGGCCCAGACAAACCATCCCCAGCCGAAGAATAGTGACACAGCCCGGAGAAGAAAGCATGTTCTCGAGCAAAGCACGAAACAAAAACGGACGGAAGAAGAAAACGGAATAAGAGAAACCCCGCCATGAGAAACCGAAACTGTAAGAGATCTATTCGCGAGACACGGTCGATGCAGCTGCCTGGCACCAAGCAGGGAAAAATCATAAAAAGCACTTTTCTGAACACGGAAAGCCGGCACCCTCGCTCGGCACGCGTCGTTCAAGCGGATCTCCGCATGGCCGCCTGAGAACAAAAAGGGTATCTGATGAAGCGGTCGCAGGAGAAAGACAACGCATTCTATGATATCCATGCAATGCCGACCCGAATGCTCTCGATTATAAACGGGTATAACCAGGAGCAGCGAGATAAGGAGAACGGACCACATCGAAACCCATGTCTAAAACAAGGCAATAAATAGACGACATTGGCAAAATGCTCAGCAGAAAAAACACCTGCACATAGAGAAGAAAGCAAAGGAAAAAGAGATCCTTAGAGCGTATCTAAGTAAACGTCGTGGCGGTCATGACAAAGCCGGTCCTGAGAAACAATAGGAATAAAGGAAAAAGGAAAACTCAGGGCTCGTTCTGATCGTATCCGTCAAAGGAGAGGCAAATGAAGAAAAAGGAGCCAATCAAACCCGACGGCCTCGTCAGAGACCACAACCTCTTAGGTCCTAGCGGGCGATTTACCACCAGGAGGAAGGTCCGGTAGGGCCGGATGGGTTGCCGTAGCTACCACCACCACCGTAGCTGCCGCCGCCGCCGCCGTAGCCACCGCCGCTGCCGCCATAAGAGGGCGGGCCGCCGTAGCTGCCACCACCGCCGCTACCGCCATAGCTGCCACCGGGGGCACCGTAGCTGCTGCCGCCGCCAAAGGAAGGAGCGCCGCCCATGCCGCCGCCCACACGACGCATGTCGCGGGTGGCATTAGCACCACGGCCACGGCCGCCGCGGCCACCACGACCGCCATAGCCGCTACCCTCGCGAGCAATGCTCTCAAGGAAAGAGGGGACCTCCTGGTGAGCCTCCTTCAGAAGGTCAATCAGATCGCGAACGACACCGCGGTTGCCACGGTTGAAGAAAGCAGTGGCAATACCAGTGTTACCGGCACGACCGGTACGACCAATCCGGTGAACATAGTCGTCAATGTCAGTAGGCAGGTCGTAGTTGATAACGTGAGTGACATTGGGAATATCGAGACCACGAGCAGCAACAGCCGTGGCAACAAGGATGGGGCAGCGGCCGGAACGGAACATCTCAAGAGCACGCTCACGCTCACGCTGGGTACGGTCACCGTGAATGGCGGTGGCGGGGAAACGCTGGTTGAGCAGGAAGTCCGAAAGGGAGTCGGCCATACGCTTGGTCTCGACGAAGATGAGAGTCAGACCGGTAGTGCCGTGGGTGTGAAGGATATCCAAAAGGACGGAGCGCTTGTCGTGGTCTTCGACATACTCAACCTTCTGGGTGATGTTCTCGGAAGTAGAACCCACACGGCCGACCGACAGGAAAACGTAATCCTTCAAGAAGTCGCGAGCCAGCATCTGGATGTCCCGGGGGAAAGTGGCGGAAAACATGAGTGTCTGGCGGTCGTTCACGTGGGGCATGTCCTCGCCCTCCACAATGCGGCGAATCTGGGGCTCGAAACCCATGTCCAACATGCGATCAGCCTCGTCAAGAATCAAGTACTTGATGTTGACCAGAGAGATACGACCACGTTCAATAAGATCAACAAGACGACCGGGAGTAGCAACCAACAAGTCGCAGCCGCGCTCAATCTGACGGAGCTGAGAACCGATATCGGCACCACCGTACACAACGCAAGGGCGGACCCAGGAACGATAGGCGAACTTGCGGGCTTCATCAAAGATCTGGGAGACAAGCTCACGGGTCGGGGCCAGGATGAGGGAAGTCGGGTACGCCTTGCGCTGACGACCGTAACCGAATTGGCCGGAGGCCTGGGCAGGAGCAGCGGAAGGACCGTTCTGGTAAGCCTGAGACAAGATAGGGAACAAGAAACCGCCAGTCTTTCCGGAACCGGTTTGGGCGCAAGCCATCAAATCGCGACCGTTCATAACGATGGGGATGGAGTACTTCTGCACGGGTGTGGGGGTCTGGTAGTGGGCAAGACGGATGTTCTCGATAAGGTGATCATCCAAGGGGGGGTTGGTGAAAGCGTTAACCGGCTCGGGCACATCCTGACCAGAGGCTTCCACAGGGATGTCGTCGTAGTTGGCGAAGTTGATACCGGTGTTCTGCTTGGTGGGATCGTTGGGAACACCGAACAGTTCGCGCTCGAGGCGGGCATTGGCGGGACCGGGGATATGCTTGCCGTCACGCCACTGGCCGTCTCCAGAGCCTCGGGCAGAACCACCACCTCCACCTCCGTAGGAGCCTCCGGAACCTCCGTGACCTGGGTTTCCGTAAGCATTTGGGTCAAAGGGTCGACGTTGAGCTTCTTGAGGGCTCCAGGTTGTGTTACCATTGGGACCGCGAGGGCTGAAATCAGGGGCGTTAGCATTAGCCCAGTTACCACCACGGGGACCGCCTCTGAAGAACAAAGACAGTTAGCCACTTCATGTGACATGGGAGAGATATGGCAGGGATAAAGATCACATACCTAGGAGCACCCCAGGAGTTGCCAGGAGCAGCAGGAGCAGCAGGAGCAGGGACAGCAGCAGCAGGACCGGGAACAGGGGCGGCGCCGTCCATGTTTCCACCCATCTGGCGTTGGCGAAGATGAGGAGGGATGTAAGCGGCGCGACCCGTCGAGGGAGCAGGGGCAGGAGCGTGTTGGGACTCGTTGAGGGAGAGGTTTCCCATCTTCAAGCTGTCGGCCATATTTGCGGGTGGTGCAGGATATCGTATCGTGGGCTGTTGAACACTGAAAAATTCTTTTCTTCTGTACACGACAAAAGGAAAGAAGTGGTGAAGTGAAAAGTCCCCGTGTCTCTATCGAGTGGCAATACAGAGGGGATCGAATAGGAGAGAAGAGTGACACAGTGCGAAAAAGAGGAACAGGTAAAGAAAGACCTTGGGGAGAGATACTAAAAGAAGAACAAAACGATCTCCCAGATCTAATCCTCTATTACGGTGTAGAAAGAAAGAAGAAAAAAAGGGGGGGAGGGGAAGAGAATAGGATATAATGTGGAGATATTGGAGAAAAAATTGAAACCAGACTGGATTAGGAGGGGAGGTTTAGAGAGGATGGAAGAGAAGAAGTAGGAAGAGGGAGAAGGTTTGTGGGACGGAGAACGGGGAGGAGAGGCAAAGAAGGAGGATGACTACGAAACTACCTAGAGGAAATAATGCACTGGCAGTGGTTGGCAGGCCTGCGCGCTGGGAAGGTTATGCTTGCTTATTGGCAGCCCGTCGATGGGATTATTGGGGACGGCCGGGTGAGAAAAAAAGGTTCAGCGTGTAAAAAGAAGCGAAGGGAAGCAGCAGGAGGGCAAGCCAGCCAGCGAGGGAGGGAAAAAAGGGTAAAAAAAAAAAAAAAAAAAAAAAAGGCTAAACGAAACAAAGTGGCGGCGTGGTCTGGCTGTGTTGCCGGATGATGATGGGCTGGGCCTTGTCGACTTTGCCCTGTTGTACTTCGTAACTTGCCTACCTTTTCACTGCCCACAGGGTAAAGCTTGTTAACCCATGAAAAGTTTGATTGCATTTTTTCCTCTGAAAATTCCTATTATCAATTGCATACCACCATGCGACTGTACGGAATAGACTTAGCATATTGATTGTGAAAGATGAGAAGTTGCACAGTGCTAGGGTTGATGGCGGAAATCCCACATTCTATACTATGTTTGGTAGTAGTAGCAGCGACTTGTTCACCAGTTGATCCCGTTTGGGCCAATCTGACGAGGTCTAATAAAACTCTGTTCTTTGCCTCAGGCTGCCGACTAGCCGTAAATACTGTCACGGTCACATGATCTTACCCTTCCAAGCAAAGTGCCTCCTCGCCACTTCGGCATCTGCATCTGCATCTACAGAGTACAACTGTCTACTTGATCTCAATCAACATAGTATGTCCAAGAAACAAACCCATCTCCCGAGTTCTGTACCCAGCTGGTCTGCCTCAAGCTAGAAGGTATACAAATCAATGCGTCTATTCCCCTTACATCATGTTCTAGTACCAGCAGATACTGTTCTCCATAGACAGTTTTCCATCGAGATTGACGTGATCACAGCATCATTGTGCATCTGTAAGCCCCGTTTAGAATGTCTATATGTTGATCACAGTCCATAACAGTGTGTACTATGGTATGGTCGTACTGTGTACTGTCACCGTTTTCAGTAGATTTATTGTGTAAACATCCTATGGCCAGTGGAGTGTATATTTTTGAAGTTGCATCGGCCATGTCAAGCTGAAGCTGCATATAAGTAGTAGTACTGTATAAGTCTCAATCAATTCTTGAAGGCGCTCTACAGAGTGGTAGATGCCTCTGGGAGTACAGTGTACTCCGTAGGGGAGGAGACCCGTTCTGCCGTAGTACTCCAGAGGCGCCCGCAGTACTTGGTAGTACAGATAATGGGCAAATCCTTGCCGCTGTCTGCCAGTGGAGCTCACTACAAAAGTACATCGTTATCCCGATTGGAGGCCAAGCCTCTCGGCTTGCCACCGAGAGATGATCTCACTGCTACTGTCTATGGGCACCCGCCACGACTGATCAGATCAGACATGAATCGTGCGTCAATTATATGATACACAGCACAGCAGGATATGTACATACTGTGTACACGTTACTATGTAATTAACACTATGTGAAGCCATGGAGCTTTTACTAAGAAAGTGGGATTGGCAGCCTGGAATTAGAATCTACTATGGATCTGCTCTCGCGAATTCATCAGGTTTTCAAACAACGCTCCTCTCAGCCTTCTCCTGCTGTCTCTTGAGGCTGCTTCGGACCAGCACCACCAAGAGACCAACAACAATGGCAAGCGCTGCAAACTTCGGGAAGATATAGGGAGTGTTGTCAGATGTCATTGGCAGAGGGGTTGGAGAAAGAACATCAGGGATTGCTGAGGGTTGTGACGATTCTTCAGAGCTCGATTCTTTACGAGTAATCAGCACATCACATTCTTATCGAGGAACAGGCCGAGACCACAGGAAACAGGTCTACAGCTCCTCGTGGCTGCTACCTTTCTCTTCGGCCTTCTCTTCCGACTCCAGTTCTCCACTCTTGACGATCTTGACAGTCTCCACAGGTCTGTCAGCACGACCCTTGGGCACATTCTCAATCTGTGCGATAATCTCGTAGCCCTCAAGCACTTCGCCGAAGACAACGTGGCGGCCATCAAGCCATCTGTTACGGGATCAAATGAGCTGGGTGTCAAAACACTAAACTGATTGGGGTAGACTTACGGGGTAGGGACGGTGGTGATGAAGAACTGGGATCCGTTGGTGTCCTTGCCGGCATTAGCCATGCTCAGGAGCCCCTTGCGTGTGTGCCTCAGCTTGAAGTTCTCGTCTGCGAACTTCTCGCCGTAGATCGACTTTCCGCCGGTGCCTTTTTGCGCGAACGGTCAGGATGAACACAAATATTCCGACTGGTGTGAATACTGACCATCGCCACGGGTGAAGTCACCGCCCTGGATCATGAAGTCCTTGATGACACGGTGGAAAGTAGATCCTTCATAGCCAAAGCCCTGCTCCCCAGTAGCGAGAGCACTAGAAGCGATCAATGTCAGCAGGTTACAGAAGATTTAGCAAGCTAGATCCTCGAGATCATACCGGAAGTTCTCAGCAGTCTAAGCAACCGTAACGCATTAATCAGTATATGTACCAAAGATATAAGTACGGCGGCCACCTACCTTGGGAACAGTCTTGCCGTACAACCCAAGCACGACTCTGCCCAGGGGCTTGTCTCCGTGTTCAATATCAAAGTAAACCTGTACAGGGCGTAGTTAGTAGGCAATGCTCGAAAAGTGACACGGATTGATTAAAGCGCCGAAGATCACAGCTATACATGCCTTACTAGTGATCTTGGGGCCCCGGGGCTGAGCTTCTTCGGCGTGGACAAGAGCAAGCCCAACCGCCAGAACGAAGAAGAAAGACAAGAAAAGGTTTCTGAAGTTCATGGTTGCTCAGGGTGACTCCAGCGTAGGAGACTTCTTTTCAATTGCTTGTTTGAGAGCGCAGGAGACTCAAGGAGCAATCGTTTGCGCGGATCGAGGCCAGCTTGCATTACTGCGGAGGTGCCAAGACCACCATAACCGGTTGGAGGTTAGCGCATGCGTAATTTGGTGCTTAGAAATTGAAAATCTCCGCGCAAATTGCCGCAAATGAGACATAAGACTTGTATTATGGGTAATTGTAAATGAAAATTACATTTAATTTCCCGGAGAAACATTGTTACTGGTTAATTTCTTCCGCGCTTCAACTGCGGCGGTTGATAGTAGGGTAGCGCAGTGCATAGGCAATTGAAGAAATACCCATACTTTTCCAACAACCCAACGCACAGGATCGATCAAGATGGTATGTATCAATGTCACCAGTCATGATATGGGTATCAAGGCCACAGGCTCACAAGCAGTCAGGTCTTCATTCTAGGCGTGAACTTCCCCGAGCGAAACCTCGTCAAGGCAAGCAGCTCCGAACGCTTTCCTCAACCCTCGGTCTGACTGAAACCAGAAATCGCTCGAGTCCTTCTTCGGCATCGGTAATCTTACTTCGACCCGCCTACTTGCCCGCTTTCACATTCACCCAACATGCAAGGTTGGAGATTTGGGAAACAAGCAGGTCCTTGATATCACGGCCGCCTTGTCCGACATGAAGATTGAGAACGACCTCCGGAGACAATACCTTGATAATATCAAGCGACTGAAGGAGACGGGTACTTACCGCGGTCGGCGTCATGCGCTCGGTTTGCCCGTTCGGGGACAGCGGACGAGGAGCCAGGTTGGTTTATTCCCTGATATTGTTGCTTTATGCATGCCGCGGCGGAAAGGGTTGATTCCATATACCCACTGGTGGATCTGGTTACAAGAGATGATACAAAACGAGATAATATACTGACATTTATTTCAGATCAAAACCGCTGTTAAGCTCAACCGCATGGAGAGAAGAGTGTAAGATTGAAATGATGGTTCTATTATTGCCCCCAGCGGGTCTTGCGTCCGATTTCGTTTTAGTAGGGGCATGGAATGGCGTTAAATTTTGTTCTTGTACTCTAGTGTCCTGGCTTGATGATCTCTTCCCCCGAGATGTATTTTATGTAGACAATGAAACATCTGATCGAAGAGATATAATAATGCCGTGTTACTTGGGTTTGAAGCAATTAATGATATATTGCAGGTAGAAATGGAAACACCAGCTCATACAAGTGGCTTGTTCAACAAAAGCCAGAACCGAACTTTTCATAACGCCAAAACCGTAAGTACAATTCCTCTTAAGCGGAAGATAACACGCCCTCTCCCCGGTTGATCTGGATCCTCTTGTCCTCGCCCGCACTGACAATGCCAACCGATCGGTCCCAGCACACACTGAAGACCTTGACTCCTTCTCCGCCAACACGCTTGACATCCGCCTTGCCCTGCTCTTCCAAACTTTTCCGGGTAATCGAGTACACACTCTCACCAACCACACCGTCCTTATCCGTCTTGGTAGACCGCATATCCCAGATCCGACACGTGCCGTCATGACTGCCACTGATGAGGCCGTAGCTACTGTTAGGATCGCGGGACAGGGAAACCACGGCATTGGTGTGGCCTCTCAGGGTCATGGCAGAAATAGTCGTTGCTGATGTACGAGGATCGATGAGGGTGATGTGACGAGCGGAAGTTCCTGTCGCGAGGAGGTGATGCTCGGGGAGATGCTCGAGACATAGCAACGAATGAGATGTCGTTCTGGTGTCCACTAAGGCGGCGGTGACCAGGTCCCATGTACGCAGGGAATGATCCCACGAAGTAGAGTAACCAACAGTCGAGTCGTTCGTGTCAAAAATCGCAGATGATACCGGAGCGGTATGGGATGACAGCAGCGCAAGCGGACCGCGTTGCGGGATGCTGACAGACGTGCTCAATTTTCTCCGCTTGGAGCTTCGTGAAGCGGCAGACGGCAGCAGACTTTCAGGAGCAGCTGGGGCATCTGACTTCTTTGTCGACCAGAAACCTATGCTGTGGTCGGACGAGGCGGATAGAATACGGTTCGAGGGTGCATGCACAGCCAATGAATTGATAGCAGATTTGTGCCCGTATAGCTCGATCTGGGGCGAGATCTTTCCAGAAAAGCCATCCTCGCTTTCGGTATATTTCCACAGTCGTACGGTACGATCGATGCCCGCTGATACGATCGCATTCGGTGAGACGAACTTGGCAGCTTTGATGGATGCACTGTGCCCTCCATCGGCTGGAGACGGTGAAGTCGCAACAATCTGAGATGACATATTCCATACACGAAGCAAACCATCATAGCTTCCCGAAAGAATCCTTTCCTGACCTGGAGAAACGACTGCAGAAGCCCAAGAGGCGGCAGGCGAGGTCGCAGAGAGCACATCCACCGAGCCGACCCAGTCATCATGCTCGAATGAGGCAATGTGCAGCGGGGGAATCAACGCCCGTATGTACTCGATCTCCAGAGTGGTTTCCGCAGATATGCCATTGGCCGTCAGATATTCATCGATCGAAGTTCGAAGGAATGCGCCGTTGATCAAAAACTCGAATGGCACCGGCTTGTCGTTGGCCAAGAGATTGTTCACTAAGGTGGAAAGCGCATATCTCCGTAGGCCTACAATATATTACAAGAATTAGTGAGCACGTATGTATATCCAAAGCAGACCAACAGTAATCTGTCGCAAAGCAATCTTACCTGTAGGAACCAAGATGGGGCCGGTGTTCTCAGGCAGCGCAATATCTTCTTGCTTGCTAATGAGCTGCACACGCACCTGCCTCTGCGCGGACTGGGACGAGGCCGCAGCAGAAGTTGAATCATGAACACCGTTCATAATGGCACTGCAAGAAATTATTGGGGATATAAAAAGCGTGATCAAAAGCGCATCAAGTCGCAGTTGAGAAAACTCCACCGAGTGAGGAAAAAAATACGGCGGCCGATGCGGCCACAGGTGCAAAGCGCGGAGATTCCCCGCGGCAACACCACGCGATAAGAAGTCCCATAGACAAAGCCAATCTACGCGTCAGACAGATCGCAGAAAGGGTGGAATTGCTATATTTCAAATACTATATACAGCTTGTTTGATAAATGATCATTGGCCTCGGGATGCTCTTCGGATATCTGCGATAGCCTTTCGCCGATGGTCGGATTCGGCGAAAAGTGCTTCAATCAGATCGACCACTTCTTCTGGCGAAAACTCCAAACGCAGTTCACCTTCCAGCCAAAGGAACTTGATGTCGGCCAGAGAGCTTTCCAGGATATTGATTAAATACTGGAATTTTAGCCAGTTCTGCACATAGACAGCTGTCATGGGCGAGCGTTCAGTGTCTCCCAATGCCTCCGGAATGAACAAATCTTCCAACTGGGACACTTGGTTGCAGAAAGACACGAGTCGCTGGGACTGTGGTTCTGAGATGTCACCCAGATCCTCGATCTCAATGATAATCTTGCTGATAACAGTCGAGACCAACGAGCCAACTGATTGAAGAAGCGCGGAATGTGACAGGATTGGCTGCCATTCCTTGAAAACGTCCCGGATCCTGTCCACAGTCGCGCTGATCGCATTCTCGCATTCGCCAAGGAATGGTTGTTCTGAGCACTGGCTAAAGCCTTGTGCCCCATCGAGAAGGTCCGTGACAATTGTGCGTTGGGTCTGCATCTCCTTGCTGTAGGCCAATTTGCCATATTTTTCAAGTGCGTCAATATCTGCATGAAGCCTCGTGAGCTGATAATCCTCTGCGATATTATGCACTTGGTCAGCGAGATACAAGCTATCATTATAAAGGTACATTTGTCCAGCGTTTAATTTGAGACCGTAGAACGTCGAGGCCGTAGCCTTGAACATTGCCAGTATCAGAGTTGGAAGCGCAAGAAGTCCTGTTCCAGAGGAAACCACACGCGAGTGGGCATGTCTGCAATGTATTAGCATTGTGATGGTGAGGATGTAAAGGGAAGTCTTACGCAGGCTGGGATATGGAATCGAAATCCGTGACTTGTTGCTTAACAATCCCTATGATAGAGTTTGGAATGTCTGTTATAGTATACTTTTCCTTCAAAGTAACCTCTCGTGGAGAGGCATGATGAGTTACTTCCTTGCCACTGGCAGCCCCGGTTATAACCGGTACCCTGGACTGTGATTCTTCGGCATGTTGTTCTTCATCCTCGTCTCCCCAGCCCCAGGCATCTCCAGCATCATCATCATCCGCGGATGTCGTGGTTATACTTTGTTTTGATTTCATGTCATGTTCTTCGGTATCGTCGTCATCCAGACCCCAGGCGCTCATGTCTTCTTCATCGTCGGGAGTAGCAGACTGCTTCCCTTTGGAACCGCTTTCGTTGTCGTCTTCCCAACCAGCATCCCAGTCATCAGGGGTAGCATTCTCCAGCAAGGCTTCGTCGCTCTTGGAGACCTTCTCGACTTCAACCCTTTCTACTTTTTGTGTGATACCTTGGGATGCAGCGAGAATTCTGCGGACCTGGTCCAACGAGTCAACCCGTCGTCTAGCCAGCCAGAGGCGCGGGGCCTGATTAACCCAAGAATTGAGTTCTTCTTGGCCGTGCCAGCCAAAACCCTCTATGGATTGGGTGAATTTGAGGACACGATCCAAGATATGTTCGAACTGGCCCAGGCCTTCGAGTCCGGTTGGGATCGCAGGTGATAACCAGTACTCAATTATCTTGGACGACAACAAGGGAATGGACATATCCGAGAAGGAGTCTGCGATGGAACCTGGCAGACATTGCCTCAAGAACCCCAACACGTTGACTATGCGATCAAGAAGCTCAGGAACCGAAGCCACTGATGGCTGCGGCTCAAGACAGATCGAAGACTCCGAGACCCGGGGATTGTGGCTGCGTCCAGTAACTCCGGGCAGCAAGACCGGATCGATGATCCTAGACATCAATTCCTTTTGAAACTGATCTTTGGTTGAAGAGAACATTCCTAGCCGAGTCAAAGCCACGATAGACTCTTCCAGTGAATCAACTATAAGTCTGTCAGTGAACATTATCGTTAGAACGCTACCACGCCAAGGCATCCTACCGCTGTTCCTAGATATCACCAGCTTTCCCTCTCTTTTGTCAATATGCAATTGTCCGTTCCAACTGTGACGGACAGCTTCCATTACGTCTTTCCGCAGACCAGCAGTATTCTCTAACAATATATGTAAGACGTTCGTGTTTGTAAAGTGACTGCTCTGCTTGACAGCGTGCTCAGTAGCCTCCAATGTCTCAATGGCAGCCATAACGCGGCCCTCTCTAATAGCCGTCCGTCCGTCATCAAGTTGCCCACAGAGCTTTTGTACTTCTGTCAGTGCGCTGGCCACGGCCTGATTGAACGCGATTTCGGTCTCAATTAACCCAACTTTAGCGGAAGCATCTTCCACCCTCAATTGTAAAGGCTGCGTTTTCTCATGTTGCTCGACAATCTCCCGCGCAGTGACCCTTGAGCGTTCGATGTCGGCATGGAGCTGTTTTGCTTGTGATATCCACCCGTCGGCGTCGAAGTTGTTTTCGCGACTAAGAAAGCTGATTTCGGCCTATTGTATATCACAATTCAGTATACTATCTTCTAAGCTGGTATAATGCGGGGTTCTGCAGTTGACAGTGCTTACCTCAACTTGCTCTCTAGCCTTTGATATCAGCTCCAATTCTTTCACTAGTAAAGAGGTTGGAAAGTCGGAAGCAATTAGATGTTCCGACTCTGGATAGGTACCGTCGGTCACGAAATCAAGTACCGACTGGCTTATCTCCTGCTCCGATGCCTTGGCGGACATCTTCCTCAACACGAGATCTTGTCTCTGGATATTTGGCGGATTGATGAGGAAGGCAGATGTGATAGCTGTTGGGCAAGGAAATTCCACGCGCCTGTTGGTCGAATCCCTGTCTGGTATCAATCCAAAAGATGCATCGGGGACTTCAGTACAGCTGCCAGCAATCGAAAAGCAAGGCGAGCTGTCAACACCGCCATGTGACTGCCCCGCTCACCGCCTTGGCTGCGATAGGCAAGACCGCGAACGAATTCGTCTCTCCCCACGGTCACAGTGAGACCAGGTCAGTGTGTTCAATTGACTGCTAATATCTTCGGCCTTTTGTCCTATGAAGGCATTTTGGGACTGCTCCTGGGTTGACTGTCTGTGAAGAAGTGTTGGCATGGTGATCTCTATCAAAACGGGAAACTAAACTCCACTCCGAACCGTTACAGTTGGGCACCTTCGTCCAGCGGCCAACTGTGTGCCCACGAAATTCTTGAACCTGTCATAACCGGCGTCAAGCAGAGTCCATCGTGTTGTCTCATATATTCTTGAGAGGCCTGACTCGGGCAAACGCTTCTCGATCCATGTGAGTCTATGCTACCAGTCCTCAACCACAATGAATAAAAAAAGAACAAGAAAAAAGACTGCCCCTCCGCCGTTGTCTCTACCAAACATCCAACCCCTCAGCCGGCCTTGTACCGGCTGTCACAATTTTAGCCATCATACAGCATGCTTCGTGACCTTCATTATGTCGTATTATTACAATTTTCAACGCCCTTTATATTGCTATTGGTATTCCAATCATGGAATGGGTGCTTTACCCCTCCTAATCTTCAGCATCCCAAACCCCAAGCATTGCTAGTTTCCCTAAAATGAATAATAGTCCACTTGCGTTCCTAAGCATAAATTTCGCTGCTCTATGGAGTGCTGACCATCTTTCAGATTGTTGCTACGGGGAGTGATTACAAGATTTGGTATTCAAGCGCACCTTCAGAGGTCATTCAGCAAAATGCCACCTAGCCAAAACAGCCATTTCAAGCTGCTCCAGAGGTTCAAGCCGGACTATTCGCCTAGCGAGTTCGTTCAGTATGAATCGGAGAGGACAGGCATGAGAGTAGTGGTCATCGACCAAAAGGGTCCTAAAGTCACAGGTTATTTTGTTCTAGCCACGGAGATCCTCGATGACTCTGGTGCACCTCATACATTGGAGCACTTGTGTTTCATGGGCTCGCGGAACTATAGATACAAGGGATTCCTTGACAAGCTTGCAACGCGTGTTTACTCGAATACTAATGCCTGGACGGCCACAGACCACACGGCTTACACGTTGGACACGGCTGGTTGGGAAGGTTTCGCTCAGATCTTACCCGTGTACCTAGAGCATGTCATAGCTCCAACTCTGACGGATGAGGGGTGTTACACCGAAGTGCATCACATCGATGGCACTGGAAACGATGCCGGAGTCGTCTACTCGGAGATGCAGGGTGTACAGAATAACTCTGCAGAGTTGATCGATCTAACTGCTCGTCGGTTGACTTACCCACATGGTGTAGGTTTCCGCTACGAGACAGGCGGTATGATGGAGCAGCTCCGTGTCCTCACAGCGGAGCGGATTCGAGCGTTCCACCGTGAAATGTACCAGCCTAAGAACTTGTGTTTGATCATCACAGGCGAGGTAGACCACGAAAACATGCTGGAAACCTTGGACAAATTTGAAGATACCATTCTAGATGTTATTCCTAGTCCCGACTCGCCTTTCAAGAGGCCGTGGGTAGACTCAAAGCAGGCTCCGCCCTTGGAGAAGTCCATCGTGCAGACTGTGGAATTTCCGGAAGAAGACGAATCTTTTGGGGAGATAGAGATAAGATTCCTTGGCCCGGACTGTTCTGACCCTGTTCAAAGTGAGTTTGCCGCAACATTCTGCTTTTCTGGACTGGAACTTACTTCGTCATAGCCGGTGCCGTCAATGTTGCACTGCTGTATCTGGCTGGTTCATCTGCCTCTCTCCTGGATAATATCCTGGTTGAGAAGGAACAGCTCGCAAGTGCTGTCTATTATGCCACCGAAGACCATCCCAGCATTGAGATCCGCTTCACCCTAACCAGCGTGGAGACGGAGAAAATCGCGCAGGTAGAGAAACGATTCTTCGAAGTGCTCAAAGATGCTATGGAGAAAGAACTCGATATGAGGTATATCAAGGAGTGCATTGATCGGCAAAGGCGGACATGGAAGTTTTCCACGGAAAGCTCCGCTTCATCCTTTGCGGAGTACGTAATCTCTGATTTCCTTTTCGGAAAACGGGACGGGTCGACTATGCTTGATGTTGCGACCTTGAAAGAATACGACGTGTTGGAAAAGTGGAGCGAAGGAGAGTGGCGTAGCTTCATCAAGAGATGGATCTCCGACGCCAAACATGTCACCATTCTGGGAGTCCCCTCTGTGAAGATGTCCGATGCATTGAAGAAAGAGGAAGAAGCAAGAGTCGCGGAGCAGAAGAAGCGCTTGGGTGAGGACGGCCTGAAGAAGCTGGCTGACAAACTGGAAAAAGCGAAAGCCGAGAATGACAAGGAGATCCCTAAGGAGATGTTGGAGAGATTCCAAATTCCCGGGATCGAGTCCATCCATTTTGTGGAGACTACCACAGCAAGATCTGGTGCTGCCCTGGATTCCGGACGCCCAGCCCACAAGACGCAGAAGCTAGTGGATGCTGACGGTTCTGATCTGCCTTTGTTCATCCACTTTGAGCATATCCCTAGTAGCTTCGTTCAGCTCTCCCTCCTCATCTCGGCTCAAGCTGTACCTGTACAGCTCCGTCCACTTTTGTCTGTGTATACAGAGGCATTCTTCAACCTACCTGTCAACCGTGGCGGGGAGACTATTAACTTCGAACAAGTTGTTGTTGAGCTAGAAAGGGACACGGTGGGCTATTCAATGGAAGGGGCTAGAAGCCTAGGCAACTCCGAGATGCTGCGTATCTCGTTCCAAGTGGAGATTGAGAAATACCGCACCGCAATTTCATGGATCCAGGAGCTTTCCTGGAACTCGATCTTCGATGTTGAGCGACTGCGAGCAATCACCAGTCGACTGCTTTCCGATGTGCCCGATTCCAAGCGCAGTGGTGACGACATGCTTGCGGCTGTCCATGTGATGGTTCACTACGCAGCAGAGTCTGTTGTCCGTGCTCGGAGCACTTTGGTGAAGGCCCGCTACCTGAAACGGATCAAGAAGCAATTGGCAGAGGAGCCGAAGTCTGTCGTTGCGCGCATGGAAGAGATTAGAGATGCACTCTTCCGTTTCGAGAACATGCGAGTTCTTGTTATCGCTGACCTAGAGAAACTCCAAAACCCTGTGTCGGCATGGAAACCGTTCACCGAACGCTTGGGTGCAAGTGCCCCTCTGCAACCTATCACGGCCAGGAGACCATTGCTTAGTGAGACTGGTCAGAAGTTGGGCGGCGAGTCGTATGTGGTCCCTATGCCAACCATTGATTCATCGTTTGCGTATGCAACGGCACGGGGTCTTGATTCGTATGATGACCCGAGACTTCCTGCCTTGATGGTTGCAATCGCATACATGAATGCGGTTGAGGGACCCCTCTGGGTTGCAGTCCGTGGCAAGGGACTGGCCTATGGCACCACATTTGCCTACAACATCGACACCGGATTTGTCAATTTCGATGTATACCGCTCTCCCAACGCCCACAAAGCCTTCGATTCGAGCAAGCAGATCGTTGAGGATCATCTTTCTGGGGCCATTCCCTTCGACCCTCTGATGTTGGAGGGCTCGATTAGCAGCATTGTTGTCAACTTTGCTAACGAGCAAGCGACGATCGCTAACGCTGCCTCGGGCAGTTTTATCCGACAGGTTGTGCGACGCCTGCCCAGCGACTATAAGGAGAGAGTGCTCAAGCAAGTACGCGCCACTAGCGTCGAAGACGTCAAGGAGGCTCTGCAGCACATCATTCTGCCGTTGTTCAACCCCACTACAGCGAACATCGTGGTTACGTGCGCCACTGTACTTGAGGAGGTACGTATTTTATAGGTCCGCCAGTAACTTCTACAACATTGACTAATGTTGGCTTAGACGATCAAGGAAGGCCTCGAGGCATCCGGGTTCACTCCGAAGGTGCAGGCACTCAAGGAGTTTGAAGACGACTATGGACTGAAGGGTGGTGATGATGAGGACGAGGAGTCTGACGACGATGAGGATGAGGATGAAACCGGATCCGAAGATGAAGAGGATGAAGACGACGAAGATGATGAAGAGTCTGACGACGAAGATGATGAGTGATGTTTTTGATGACTACGGTTAGACATGACAAGAATCTCTCAAGGCCGATGACTCAATGACCTCTAGATCAAGCCAACTACCATCATCAGTCAGGAGAAGTTGAGGGAGTAAATATGCAGACCCGCTATCTGTACTGTTAGAAATGTCTTTAAGCAGACGCGCAATGACTAATGATATGTTGTTGAGTTCAGTGGCCTTGTTTTAACAACAGCCCTAACAATCAAATTGTATAGCAGTGAATACGAAGTACTCCAAATGACTACATGCCCTCCTTTCCCTTTTATGTCTATATATTCGCGGTGGTTAAAAGCATTGACAAGCTTCATGATGTTATTGCTGGGCGAACCGAAATATATCCGAACGTTTGTAGACTACCAGATTGGGTTACCCGCAGACCCCGATTCATAGCTGGCACATCCCAAAGAACAGATCACAACCGTAGCACCATGCTTTTGGAGCTCTTGTTTTCGACAAACAAACCCGCCAAGATCAAATAGACTCGAAAAACAACCATTAGATCAATGGACAATGGACTTAACCCCATGACAACAGTATGATATCTATGTATGAATGTATATGGTACACGTAGGACAACGTCCTGTTGCTACTAGTAGATAGCGTATCGTATAAAGTCTGACCCGCACCACCACCACCACCCCAGTAACGTTAAAGTCTCCCTAACCAGACTCAAATCCGTTCGAGCAATCTATAGGATACGACGTATCCTAAGCCAGCCAACCCCTCTCACCCCATCAAGGTCGATATGTCATCAATGCTTCCCCACAAGTAAACGAAATTTGCAAAAAAAAAAAAAAAAAAAAACAAAGGGCAATAGTTCATGGTACACAGCACACACATGAAATTAAACGCAGAATCAGCCAACAGCAGCAGCAACAACAACCGGCATCAGAAACACCCAATCTACCAGCTCAGCGACTTGCGACCCTTGGCCCTTCTCCGCATGATAATCTTCCGACCTCCTCGTGACCGCAACCGAGCTAGGAATCCGTGACGGCGCTTCTGCACCCTCCGCGAGGGGTTATAGGTGGCGCGCTTTCCGGCCAACGAGGCACTAGCGGAGAACGAGCGGGTCTGTTGGGTTGTGAAGGGGTTGGTGGTGAGCAGGGGGCGGATGGCGGAGGAGGTGAGGCTCTGAGAGGGGATGTATTGTTGTTGGTTAGAGACGCGGAGGGAGGTGAGGGTGGTGGAGGAGAGGGTTCGGAATGGTGTAGATAGGGAGGTTGCGACGGGTGTGAGCGGAGCCGATGAGAGTCTAGTATTGGAAGCCGGTCTGTCAGCCATTCATTCATCACTCAATATATTTGCTATAGTTGTTTCTTCTTCTAATAGCCCGGTCCGGTGGTCAGATACCCAGGGCCTGTATATAGGCCCCCATTGGGTGATTGATCATCTGATTGGATGCTGAATGGGAACATGGACCGGACGTACCTGGTTGCCGAAGCCGCATAGGACTTGAAAGCGGTCGGGAGAGCTGTGCACCGGAAGCACAGCATTGTGACGAGCAGATTGGACCGGAGGTTGAGACGGAATTGAACCACGCCGACGCGGAAAGCTGGAGATGGAGATGCGAGGAGATGGAAGTGACGGCGGACTGAAAATTGAACTCCGGCGCCGCAGTGCACGGACCACCTCCGACTTTTTCTCTCCGCCGGCGATGCAAGTCCGCATCTACAGTTCTCCATATCTGCTCTTGATTGGCACAATTCAAAGGAAGAAGAGTGCGCTTTCTTCTGCTTCTATGATATAGTTTCATTACTGGCCTTGTTGTCTGACACCTGAACGGGATTCCCGAATCACAAGCATCGAGATCGACACTTCGACCACGACACTTTACATATACTTCTACATCTACAACAACTGAACTTGAGAAACCATATATACCCACAATGGCCGCCCAGGGTCCCTCCCCGCTGCCCCCCACGACAATCCTCTCCTCCAAGCCCATCTCCCAAGCCGCCGCACATGATTTCCTGGCCGCTTACCTCGATCGCGCCGCCACAGACCCCGCACTCCAGCCCAATGCCGGTATCAGCGAACATGGTCCCACCTCGCGCACTACGGCCGCAGCCCCGAATCTTATCTTGCACAATCTGAAGCGCGTCCAGGCTGGACTGGCTGGTGAGGTCCTGGGTCGGGATCTGGCTCTTGCGAAGCTCAGCGCCGGAGAGGAGGCGCAGTCTGGAAATGACGGGTGGGAGGATCCGAAGAAGCTGCAAGAGGTCGTTGCCGAGGATGATGATGAAGGTCAGATGGAACTGGATGCTGCTGAGCCGGAGCAGGATGCCGAGGCCGTTGGAGGTCTTGATAAAGAGGAAAGGAAGCGGAAGAAGAAGGAACGGAGACTGGCAGAGAAAAGGGCAAAGGCCAAATCGGACGCTTGAGTTTGAAGAGAAAGTAAAAGAAAAGTTTGCTTTGGCTGATACGGGTTTGTAATGGGTTGCATCAGCTCTATTATGGGATCTGCTTTTCTGTTGTTGTCTTGGGTTACAAAATAGACAACGTGCATACTGCATTGGCGCATTCAAGGCGAAACTGTCTTATTGGAGGACGATTATGATTTGCTTATTTTACTTGTTAGAAACTCAAAAAATCATCCACGAGTAAAAGGCCTTCGAAGCCCATGCCCGGGCCTTTCCTCAACCGGTCCCCAAACACCGTACCAGAGAACAATAAGGGAACTTTCGAAACCAAATCTTAACAATCACAGCTCGCGGTCAGACGCCTTGATTGGTGTCTCACTATCCTCCTCCTTAAGGCCGGTAACCTTTCCGCCCTTCCAGCCGAGCGCCTTGAGTCTCTCGGACAGGATAGGGTGGGAGTAGTGGTAGCTTGCGTACATCCAGTCGGCGTCCATAGTGCTCAGGTTCTGGATCTGCAGCTTGAGAAGGGACTGCGCCAACTGTTCGGAATAGCCGAGACCGACAGCGAATGCGTCTAAATGAGTTGATTAGTATATCACCATGAACAAGGCCAAAGATGCCAGGGAGACATACCAGCTTCGAACTCGAATTTGCGGCTGAGAATATTCATCAGAAGTTTGACAACGGCATCCATCGGCGCGAGCGCATCTGAGAACAAGAGGAATCCGATCATGATGGGCTGTTGACCATAGAAGCCAAATGACTGATACAGGGACTTGTTGTTCACGAATGCAGAGAAGAGCGCAAAGATGTAGAACATGTGGAACTAGAATGCAGAAGTCAGCAAATTGTTGCGTGGTGGCTGTTATGCTATTGCGTCTGCAAACGTACCTGAGCAATGCCAAATAGCTTTGTGGTGTGGCTGAGACTCCAGTGACCCAGTTCGTGACTCAGGACTGCAACCACTTCCTCAGGCTCGCTCTTTTCAATCAGGGTGTCATAGATGACAATGTGCTTTTTCCAGGGGAGACCATAGAAATAGGCGTTGCTGTGAGCGCTCCGCTTGCTACCATCAATAACATGCAGCTCCTGAAGGGGGAACTTCAGCTTCTTAGCGAGGTTCTCGACACCGGTCTTGATAGCACCGGGCTCAAGAGGCGACAATTTATTGAACAAGGGCAGGATCACGATCGGGTAGATAGTTATAGCGAAGATCTGGAGGAAAACGCCAAAGAGCCATAGGTAGTAGAAGAACGAGTTGCCTGTCTTCTGAACAATCTTGAGCACCGCACTGATAATGGGTGTTCCAAGCACGATACCCAGCATCTGTCCCTTGAGCATGTCTGAAACCCAAAGACCGAAGGTCTGCTTGTTGAACCCAAACTTTTCCTCAAGGACAAAGGTGTTGTAGTACGAAATCGGCAAAGAGAGAACCGTGCTGATTAAATTGAAACCGAAGACGAATAGAAGCGTCTGCGAGATTTCGCCCTGGAACCGAGAAGGAAAGTACTGTGCCAACAGGAGACCGCTAAGCCCCCAAAGTTTGGGGAGAACGTCGCCATAGATGAATGCAAGGTTTTGGATTTGACCGTAAAGACCTGCAACAAGACCGAATTTGGCTTTCGCGCGACCGTAAGACTAAGGGGGCAGAGAGAGCCACTCGTCAGTATGCCCTGATTGGAGGGCCCAGTACAAATGACTTACCTGACTCTGATCGAACACCTTCTGTGATACTTCACCTGCCAACACTTGCGGGGGCTTGGTCCGTTGCAGGACTTTGTACTGGCGAAGAGACAGAAAGCCTTCTAGGAGAAACTGACCCAAGGAGAATCCCACGAGGACATTCTTCCAGGGGATGAATGGGCGGTCGAGAAGACGCGCCAGTTGCTGTAACGGCCACGGTAATCCGAGTTAGCTGGAGCTTTCCTGGAGCTATAGAAGGGAAAAGCGAATGAACTCCGATTAGGTTGGAAGGGCTCGATCGGAAAGCATTACCTCGAGAATATACATTGCGACGCTGGCAGCACAACAGCAGCCTGTATTGGAGCCTGCTGTGATGTGGCCTGTTTGGTTGCAGACAAAGCAATGGGGAGTGAGAGAGGAACCGCGGAAGAAGAGAGGAGACTGGGCCGCGCCTTAGTCAGAGGCCAGGCAGTCAGCACCAACACGGGCACTGGTTATTGTTCCACTCATGGTAGAGTATCCAAATGTATTGGACATCGAGAAATTCTGACTTTTATTTCGTTGAGATCATCATTCCCCTATACAGCATCTACATAGAGCCATGCAAGCCGGACCGAATAATAATAATGAACAGAAAAGATATAAGAAGAATTTTCCACGAAACAGCGTCGTAACACACGTCAAAGAAGTGGTCTGCGCAACTCCACCCATGCCACCTTATCCTCCAACTTGCCTATCCATCCTGCTTCTTGCCTGTCCGCCTCGCGTCTGCGAACCTTCCAACTGGCTATCGCAGCGGACATGCACCACTTCCTGTTCTTCGCACTCATCAACAGGTGGAATAGGCGACGATTAGGCTCCATGTGGTCTCTAATCAGGGAGTAAACGGAGCCCCCCCCTTTCGCGACTGCAAACCATTCTATTTCATTCGTGACTTGATCCTACCAAGTTTTGGTGCCAGAGACCCCTTGACCTCTCCGTCAGCCGTAATTTGGCGGATACAAGCCCGGCAATCCAAGCAAAAATGATAAACCCATCTAGTTCAGAATAGGCTCAAGGGTGTTACCCCTGTGGAAAAGTTAGCTCCTTAATCTCAGAAGCGGGGGTATAAGAAAAGACAAAGGAGTGAGGGGTAAAACTTACGCAACAATGTTGGCCCAACCGATGAGACGCCAGTGCTTCTCGATTCTCCGACTGATGGCGATCTTCTCGCCGATTTCGGTACAAGCTGGGCTGGTCAAGCTGAGCTTGGCGGCATCAGCCTTCACACCCACAACCTTAGCACCAGTAGCCGTGGAACCGATGTTAACCATGAGAACTTCGTTCTTGGTAAGCTTGGCAACCTTGGCCTGCTTGCCATCAGCAGTCTTGACACCGAGCAGACGACGAAGCAAGAAGTAGTTGACTTCAAGTTCGGTGTAGATAGCAGGAAGACGTCCACGGTGACCCAAGACGAAACCGACGAGACGATCGGCACGGCAGAGAGTAGGGTCCACACGAGTACCAACACCGATCAAACCACCGGGGACGGCAAATTTCAGGTCGTTGTGCTCGGCAAAGAGCGACATGACCCGGGAGAAGATGGGACGGCACTGAATCTTGCCGTTCTCGTCCTTGGTGACGAGACCGGGGCGAATCTCGATTTCATCGTCCAACTTTAGCACACCAGTCAGGATGGAACCACCGGCAACACCACCCTTCAGCTCCTCAATTTCGGCACCGGGCTTGTTCACATCGAAGGACCGAATGACCATCATGTGAGGAGAAGCGGTGAAATCACGGACGGGAACCGGAATATGCGATACCAGGTATTCATTGACAGCGTCGATGTTGTACTTGAGCTGGGCGGAGATGGGGATAATGGGAGAGCCATCGGCGACCGTACCACGGATGAACTTCAAAATCGACTGGTAATGTTGCAAAGCACCATCCTCTCTCATCAAATCCACCTTATTTTGCAGGATAATGATGTGGCTGAGCTTCATGATTTCAATGGCTGCCAAGTGCTCGGACGTTTGAGGCTGAGGGCAGTTTTCGTTTCCGGCAATAAGGAGGAGGGCAGCGTCCATGACGGCGGCACCTGACAGCATGGTACTCATGAGAATATCGTGACCGGGGCAGTCAACGAACCTGAGTTAGACCACTGAGTTAGCATAGATGAACTCGTCTAGACACATCCTTCGGGTTGAACATACGAGACATGTCTCAACAGCCTGTACCGACCGGCACAACCATCCCTCTCACAAGGCGGGTCGACCTCCTTCTCACTCTTGAAACTCTTGAAGCATGTCGGCCGAGGGCACTCGGGGTTGTCGCACTTGTAGATCTTGGCGTTGGCATAACCCAGCTTGATCGTGATGTTCCGCTCCAACTCGTTCTTGAACCGGACCGTCTGGACCTCGGAGATAGCTTTAACAACCGTCGACTTTCCGTGAGCGACATGACCGATAGTGCCAATGTTGATTGTGGCCTGGCGCGCGATGATTTCCGGGGTCAGGGGGGTCAGCGTGGACAGGTCCAGCGTCTCCGGGTCCGGCTGCTCGGGCAGCTCTGGCCGCTTGGGCTGGGGAGGAGGGACCTCCTTCTTCATTGCAGACTTCAGAGGCTGGTCGAGGGGTTCTTGCTCTTCGATGTCATCGTGACCGTTCGCTTCGAGAATGGGAGAACCGGGCTGGGACTCGTCGTCAGAGAAGTCGCCGTTGGCAGCCATGATTGCTAGCGAATCGAGAGACAACAGCGGGTCGAGAAAAGGGGGGGTATGGGGGGTGGAGGGGGTGAGGGTCGAGGGTCGTGTTGTCAGATGAAAATTGCTGCTTGAGGACGGAGGCGATATGATACGGTTCGGCCAGTGGGGTTCTGATTTGTGCAGTGGAGAGCGAGTGGGCGGTGGGCGGCGGCAGGATTTATACTGACTCACCTCTGGTCGCAGCCTGAACACAACCGGCATTTGCACCTACAAATTTTGGAGATACAGTGAGATCTATGCTTTGCGTATATCCTGTGCCCAAGCTTGGTCTCTGGCCTCCGAAAACTTCTCCCAGAACCTGCACTCTATGAGTGTAAATTTAGACAGCTGGACAAACTGATCGCAGCAAGATGAAGGGAGAATAAGATGAAACTTGGAAGGGCAGAACAACATTACAATGATCCGTGGAATCCTATGTACAAGACAGGCCACAATTCTGAGCGCACCTCTGTAGAATGAACTATCCCAGTGGCATGAGTTTACAAATCCGTTTGCCTAACATCAAGGGTTGGGTATATAAGACAATCATCAAATAGGCGGTAAACCCTATTCTTCATCGCTCTCTTCGCTGGAGTCCTCGTCCTGGCTCACTTCATCTTCCTCTTCCTCTTCCGAATCCTCCAGCGTAGAGGGATCTTCAGGGGCCAGCATCACAAATGCTTTGAGGCAGGTAATCCGATTTCCTGTTCCATAAGCATTCAGCAGCTTCCCCACTTGGACATCCTTCTTCTCCTTGTTGCCAGAAGACTTCTTCTTTGTATCCCCTCTCGTCAAATCATTGCCACGTAGATGCCACACACGAACCAAGCCCTCACTATTTCCAGTCACCACTAGAAGGTCATCCTTATTGGCGGTCCGTTGATCGTTCAGACCCAAGATTTCGAAGTCTTTCACTCTCCCGGGGAAGCCTGCTGCTCTACCGCCGAGCTGAGCTACAGCTTCAGCATAAGGGATGGGCGAGTCATCCCCTTCTGGAGCGTCCTGGACCTGTTTGGTGGAGTAGAAGATAACCCTGCCGTCTTCCGTGGAGACGGCAAGCAACTCATCGCTATCATCCGACGAGGGGTTGGGGTTGATATACTTCATTTGATGAAGCTTACTTCGGGGATTTGGGAAAACTCTACAGACAGGGGTGGAATCCTAAGCAATTAGTTAGAGATGGCCATGCCTCGACATGTAACAGAAGACTTACGATTCCAAAGACGACAGCACCCCACTCGAACGCAACAGCGAACTCATCTCCCTTCGCGTTCCACACAATCTTCCTTCCCTCGCCAGTGCTCCACTTGCCTTCTTTAACACTTTGTAGAATTTCTCGGTTGAAGTTCAACACACCAGCTTTCTTTCCAGTGACCAGATTCCAGAGTCTCATGCACTTCTCCCCCTTGCCCACACTCAACATAAGCTTCATACTGGGGTGGACGGCAATATCATTGACGCCTGACGGAGAGCCTCCGGGAGGTGCTGTATCACCACTGGGCCTACCCTGAACTTTCGGGTGAGGCGCCTTGATGGTAGAGACGACGGAGAAATCCCGAGTCCTAGTGATAGAGATAGTATTGTCCTCAGAGCCGACTAGAATTTTCGAGCGCGAGGGGAATTCCAGAGCTGAGATAGGAGCGGAATGATGCATCAATGTGCCCACCTCGCGGTTCTTGGGGTTTTCAAGGATCTTGTTACCCGCAAGAGTCGGTACGGTCGGATAGTGCTCGTTTACCGCCACTGGAGCAGCGGACAGGGAGTAAAGGTTGACGCGCTCATCTGTAGCACCACTCCCTAGAATAACCTGGGGGCTTTCCGTCGAATCGGCTTTGGGCAATGGTGATAAGGCGAGACACCGAATGGCAGAAGTATGGGCCTCGAAAAGAAACGTATCGACGAATTGCACTAGATTTGAGTTATCACCAGCCTCCTCAGCATCCTGAGACATGAATGAGGCAGGCGAAACAGCTGCGGTGAAGCCATGCAACACCCTTTCGTAGGATCCAGTGATAATTTGCAGCGTGACTGATGGACTGTCGGCCGATGAGGTAGAAGGGGTTTCCTCGCTGGCTGTAGCCTTTACAGCCTTGGAAGTCTGCTTGGAGCTCTGACGGTCCTTCGCCGTCTCCTCTCTCTTGCGCTTTACCATGACTGTTGACGGTCTGGAAGATGATATTGTAATGCAATGGATTTCTTTTTGCGGATTGACTATCGGGAAGCATCTATCTGAGCGGGCAACTTTTTTTTTCTGCCGGACGTTATCACCGTGTTGGGGCGGTGAGCTAACGCAAACTTGTGCCTGAGGTGTCGGTGAAACTGAATGCGGCAATCACTCAGGAAAAAAGGATCGGGGAGCCATTTCCTGCCTCAGGCGGCCACATTACTGGTGGCCAGCCATTCAGCGGTTCACATCATACCTACATAAGGTACCTACCTACAGGCATGGAATGGTGGACTATCGCCCCTAGTAAGGAATCTAAGGATAGCTAGGGGACTCCTACCCGCCTTGCTACCTCCCATCGCAGTACCAACACCCATACCTGGCGCTCTCTGCTGCTCCCGGCACTCACCCAGATCCTCCAACCAACCAACCAAAGTTCCTCCCATACTACCCGTCCAGAAGTCTCATCACCACTAACACCCCCCAAAAATCCCTTCCAGCGAAATCTTCGCGTTGTGTCCTCTGCATCCCATAACAACACAACCCCCTCCTTTCCATCATTTCTGAGCGATTTTTTCCATCTGGATGACTTCGCTCAATCCATTCCCCTTAATTTTAGCGCGTTAATCGGATGCTGTGTTCCCCGAAATAGACTCCATGCTCCGTGACGAGCTTCTCCGGTCTAAGAAAGATGAGATCGCGTACGTATTTAATTTTCTCTCAGCGATGCAAACCGCTCCCCTGGTCTCTGCGATATTGAATTATCGCTTACTTGGAATTTTAGACATTGTTTGTCGTCGCGGAAGCGCAAACTGAGCGAGCTCTACTTTGCGACCGTAGGCTTCGCGGGCGCGACCGAGAACGCTCCGGCGGGCTCGCCATATCACCAGAAGGAACAGGCGTTTCTTGACGCCAACGACCTCTCGAAGTAAGTTGCTCACGCCAACGCAGTTTTATAAACGTTACTTTCTTTATCTTGATTTATTCCCGCATTCTTTTCGTTACCATTGCGTGGCTATAATAATTCCAGTATCTATATCCACCTTCACCGAGACACATTTATTAATTGTCATCAGAGGCCGATATTTTAATGAAGCTACTCTTCCACCGCTACCAGATTATACATCTATTCTAGCACGCAAATTCAAGCACCAAGTGGAAGAAGAACGCAAAGTTCATGATGCTGCGGTTGCCCAGAATGCTGGTGCGCAGGCTACTGCGGCTAACAATGAGCGGCAGTCGAAGCCCCGGCAGGGTTCAGAACAGAAGCCTTCTGGTTCCAAATCTGAGTACTTAGCACCAAAAGCTTCTAACCAAGTCGCGCCTGCCATCGCCTCTCAGGTGCCCGAGATACCTCATGTGTTAATCCCGGTGGATACACATCCTCAACATGTCGGTACAGAAACGAAGGTGCCTCTTTCCAAACAAGACAGCTACCGACCTCTCAGTATCGGCAATGCCCCGGTGGAAGCTAGTGCATCCGCAGCCCAGGCTCATCCAACTCCTGCCGCCAGTGTTTCGTCACCTAGAACTCCGGACGTATCGCTTTCATCAAAGAAAGATGATGTTCGCTCAATTCTCCCTCACGGCCGGACCGCCCAGGTTCCTGAACAACCACTGTCTCCCGTTTCTTCAGCTGGCCCGTGTTCCAATAATACTCCAGCCCCAGTCACCGTATCCCCTGTTACTAGCCCTGCGGAGGAGATGAATAATGCGACTGATAAGGTCCCAACTCCCAAGGACGAAGAGGCCGTTAAGGCACCACCACCTAGCTTGGTTCCTTCTACGCCTGACGAGCAACTTCGTCTGGAGGAGGCTCAATCACTTCAGCAGAACTCTCTTGCAGCGGTTAAGACAGGCGGTGATGGGATTGATGGAGGCGCTACTACAAGCGAAGTGATTCAAGAAGACGTTGTTCCGGCCCCGGCTGCAGTCAAAGAAACACCAAAAGTAACAGCCGAGCTGGCACCAATTGCTGCGCCGCTGGAGCCGAAAAGACACGATGGTGTGGTTGAGCCAGCGGATGAGTCTCATCCTCCTATCCACCAACCTGCGCTTGTTCCTCAAGCCGAGGCAGGTGCTAAAGTGCCTACCGAAATGGCTCCAGTCTTGAAGAAGCCCACACCTCCAACACATCCATTACCGTCTCCCCCAGAAAGAATGACAACCAGGGTATCTTCTGGAGCCATCAGACATAAGTCCGTTTCGGAGATTCTCGGCGAAGTTCCCAAAACACCCGTTTCTCAATCAGATAAAGGAACCGTCGCAGAGAAACCTGCGGAGATGGCGCGGGATGTGTCCGCTGCGACCCCCGACTCTGCAGCACGGATGCGGTTCAAAGACAGGAAAGCACGAGAGAAAGAGAGGACCAAACTGTCCACAGTTGTCTTTCCTAAGCAGCAGCAGCAGCAACATCAAACACAGGAAAAGAATGATTCTATGGAATTGGTTCGCCAGCACGCTGGTGACCTTGCTAAGCTAAATGAGGAACAAGACTATCTTTTTACCTTGTTCCAGAATAGAGCATATGCACCTCCCCGAGGCACAAGCCTCAGTACACTAATCGCGTCCGCTCACAAGACTCTAACTACATCCAACCACTTCCTTGATTATCAAGAACAAATGGACTGCCGTACCTTACGTCGAATATATTCTCTGCAGAATGCGAACAGGTGGCCTTTGCGCCAGTTGAAGCGTTCAGTTGAACCACCGCGAGCGGGAACACATTGGGATGTGCTTCTAAACCATATGAAATGGATGTGCACCGATTTTAGAGAAGAGAGGAAGTGGAAGATCGCAGCTGCGAAAAGTTGTGCTGACTGGTGTGCGGAGTACGTCAATACTGACCGGGAGCACCGATCGCTACTGCGCATCCAAGTCAAGGGTCCGGCATTGGGGGCCGAGAATAGGGTTGAAATCAAACCCAGCATGGCCTCTCCACCCCAAGAGGCAGGTGATGAGATGTCTCACCCTACACCAGACCTAGTACCATCAACCGAAGAAGATTCTGTCAGTGAAGGGTTCAACGACGAGCCGCGTCATGATCTGCATGACACAGTTGCACCTGCTGCGATTTTCTCCCTTGGCATCGACGAGTTCACATTCTCGTTGGACATGACGCCCGCGGCTCAGAAACTTCTCGATGAGCTGCCAACGTATACACCAGTCACCATTACTTCGGACACTGAGCTACCAGCATTCAAAGAACCTCCTGACTCTGTATGGAAAACCGAAATTCTGCCTGTGTCAAAGTACGCGTCAGGCAAGATCACGTTTCACGATGACGAACCTCCTCCAAAACGTAGCCGCTACGACTATTCGCAGTACCAATCGGATCCCGAGCAAGCCGTGCTGGATCTGCCACCCGAGCAAATCAATGTTGCACTTTTCAGACCCGAGAACAGACACATACGTGATAGAATCCACCCGGGCCATTCATTCCGGCCCCCTACTGAGCATCCTATGCCTTCCGTTGGATTCTTTGAATCCAGACAGTCATCTCAGTGGACGTATGCAGAAGACGATGAGTTGCGGCGTCTAGTGAAGGATTACTCGTATAATTGGTCTCTCATATCCAACTGCCTAACCCCTTCATCCCAATTCACTTCAGGAGCGGAGAGGCGGACGCCTTGGGAATGTTTTGAGCGCTGGGTTGGTTTGGAAGGGCTACCTGCCGACATGTCTAAGACACAATACTTCCGTGCTTATCATCAGCGGCTTGAGACAGCACAGCGTACCGTGCTGGCTCAACAACAAGCTGCTCAGCAGCAGCAACAGCAGCAGCAACAACAACAACAACAATCCACTACCAACAACCCCCAGTCACTGCCCCCTGTGCGAAGGAGGACCACGCAGCCCCTCAGGGTCGACCGGAAAAGATCCTCTAAGCATCTTGCATTGCTTGATGCTATGCGTAAATTAGCCAAGAAACGAGAGACGATGCTGCAAAAGCAACAACACGGTAAGATTTGAAGCAAAGTATTTGCTTTGGATGGTGCTGATTCATTTGATTTTGGTTAGCCTCCCACTTGGCGTCATTGCGAAAAGTCAATGAAGCAAACCAGCCCAAGCCTCCCATCTCATCGCCCGCTGAATTCAGCCGGCTCAAGTACGAGCGTGAGTTGAAGCTTCAGGAGAGGCAGGAACAGTACCGACAGCAAATGATTGCCCAGCAAAGAGTATGACCGTGTTTCTATCATGTTAACCCAATGCTCCACTAACATCTTTGATCAAGGCGAACATAGCGGCTCAACGTGCTGGCCAAGTACCTAACCAACAGCCGATGATGAACGCTCCTGGACGAACCCCTGGTGCCATGGCTCATAACCCTGGAAATTCGGCTATGACCGGCAACGCTACGAATGGAATGCCAAGCGGATTACCAAATGGGTTGCCCAACGGAGTGACACCTGCAGTCGGCGCAAACCAAGCGCGACCTCACATGCAAGGCATGCCCAATGGCACGCCTGTGAATCCACCGACTCCCCAAAACCCAATGACTATGAAGATGATGCCACAGTCCGGAATCCAGCAGAATAGTAATGGTGCTCGTCCTGGAATGCCGATGCAGACACCGCCAGATAATACGCGGGTCATCCGGGAGGCAAATCGCCTTCAAGAGCAGCAGCGGATCCTACAGACCAGACAGCAACAGCCACACCAACAACCCTTGGGTCAATCGCAACACCCACAACAGCAATTTCATAATCAGCCCCAGTTTGTGCCTCAGGGGTCCCATTCTCCAAACCCAAATATGCCTAACGTCAACGGCACTCCAAACAATCCTGCGATGATGGCGGCACTTCAGGCCGGAGGAGGGATGCAAAGTCCGTCTTTTCATAACGCCACCCCTCAGGGAGTATCGACGCCCTCTCCTCGCATGGGTCAACCCAACCTTTTATCTGGTGGTGTCGTTCCAACTATAAGCAACATCCAAAGTCAGATTCAGCGGAATAACCCGAATATGCCTCCGGAACAAGTTAGTAAACTCGCTACGGACAGGTTACACCAATACCAACAGCAGCGCATGTCCCAAGTTGCCATGAGCGCAGCTGCTGGCAACATCGGCAGTGTGCAGGCCAACTACCAGGTCGATGCCAATTTCCAATCCCCTCAGCCCGGCCTCAACGGTGGGTCGGGGATGCAGGTACCTCAAGCACAAGGCTTCTCCCCAATGATGCGTGTTCCCCAACCAGCTCAGCAAAATCGTGTCGGTGTAGGGGGCTCTCCTGCCATGAACGGAGCGATCCCTCAGCCGAGCCGGAGCGTGACCCCGCAAACCCAGCGCAGTGGCAGTGCCCAGGCTGGCGCAGTGGCCGGGACGAGCAAGAGTCCCAACCCTCCGCAAGCTCAGACGGTGACGAACTGACGTGCCCTATCGACTTTCTCTTCTTCGCTTGTAAATATTTTTCCACCCACTTTATTACCTTTTATTCGTCCCCCCTTGCTTTGAGCGCCCATCGTTTTGGTCGGTGTCATGGAACATGCTATCTGACCCTTCACCCTTATCCTCTGTTTCCTCACTTACCCTTTACCTTACCCTTCCATCTTTTCAGCTCCCTTGACCTTTCCGCCTGTCCAACTCGACAGGTCTCTCCCAATCTCTCCAGTTACCGCAGCACCCTTATAGTGGCTTTGCTTTGCATGGTGGATTTGCTTTGCATGGTGTCTTGAATGAACAGTCAGCTTCCAACTTTCATCGTCCGGGGCTTTTCCCCTTCCATTTCCAATTTTGTACTACATGTATTGATAGGACGGATACAAAAAGGCCAGGAAGCATTTGGAACCTCAGTTGGAATGGACGCATTAGAGCAAAAGAGAAACTAATGACTACGACTGTACGAATACTATTGGTTCAATCAATTCTGCACAGGATCTTTCCCACGTTAGCGAGTAACGAGATATTATCATTCATCTAGATAAGTAGCTTCTATCGAGTAGTAGCTGTAGACTAGCTCCGCCCGGATGGATCTAAGCGCGCGCCTAGCCCGCCTCTTTTGCCACCGCCTGCTTTTATCCCCATCTCAGGTCCACCACCAGCTTCAATCATTCACAACCTCAGAACCCGCTCGCCGTACGCTGCGAGTACTCCTCACGCATTAATGGGTTGAGACCGGCTCCAATCTTCACTAAACTCCCTTTTTCGCATTCGTCACCCAGGCCAGGACTCCGTCCCAATGTCGTCCTCACAGCCTCCGCAAAACGGCAATGCAGACTCCCTAGGGAAATCCTCAGCAAAGCCATTTTCCCTCTCACTAGGCGGCGGAAACTCTACCACAACACCAGCAAACGGCCAGCCGAAAAAGACAGCCTTTAATATCCAGGGCTCAACGCGCTCCACTGACTCGTCCAGCCGAACCCTCGCCCGCCGACCTCACCACCTCCACGATGACGAAGACTCGGACGAAGAAGCACCGCCCGCCCACGAAGCTGTCACCGGGTTTGACACCTTAACCGGAACCGCCATTCCCGCAGACAAGCCTGCCGAAAAGCGCGAACTAGTTATCCCCGTCGCGGGGAACAATAACTGGCGAGACCGACCGGGCGTGAACGTCCGGAAACCCAAGGGAAAGAATCTCCTCCCAAAGGAAGTCCAAGCGATTCAGGAGGCACAGAAACGGGGTGAAGTTGCGGGCCAGAATGTTGAGACGGAACGGCCAAGTATGGCCTTTGGTTTGACTTTCGCGCAGCGGGATTCAGAGCAGGTGGCGGGGGATAATGATCGACCCATGGAGGATGCTCCTGAGCCTGCTGCTACCGCTGTGGTTGAGGAACGAAAGCCGCTTACCCAGGATGAAATTGCTTTACAGGCGCTGATCCGGGAGACGAATGGGGAGCCGGAGAGGAGGTCGGATCTTATTATTGAGTCGGCGAATCGGGATGATGGTGATGATCGCGCGGGTGGGCGATATGATGAGACGACTTCATTTCGGGCTGATATTGCTTCGCGTCCGGAGTCTGCGAGCCTCGATCAGTATAATGCAATTCCCGTGGAGGAGTTTGGCGCGGCCCTGCTTCGTGGCATGGGGTGGAAGGAAGGTCAGGCTGTCGGAAGAGGAAAATACGGCGGTGCTTCTGGGAACCAGGATAATAAGCCCCGAGTTCCGGAGCGTCGGCCTGGGTTCTTGGGAATTGGAGCGAAGGATGCGTCCGGAGGGAAGGGTGCAGAGGCTGAGCTCGGTGCATGGGGAAAGTCTGCGATGCGCAAGGGGTCCAGAAAGTCAGGAAAAGAGGGCGAGACCAATACGGAGGGCGTTTATATGCCTATCATGATGCGGAATACGAAAACAGGCGAGTTCATAACAGAGGAGGAGCTCGCGGTTCAACGGAAAGAGGCCAAGAAACGGGGCGATGACGATGAGTGGAAAGAAAGGCGTGACCGCAACTTGGAAAAGAGTGGACGCGATAGAGATCATGATCGTGACTCCCGGCGCCGCGATTACGATGACGATGATCGTGATCGCTATGACAGACGGCGGACAGGGTCCTCGAGGAGAGATCGGAGCTTGTCGTCCAGCGACCGACACTCAAGGAGGCGCAGATACGGGGATGAAGATAGCGACAGTCGAGATGACCGCCACTATCGGGACCGAGACCGTGATCGGGATCGTGACTCTCGCCGGGATCGGGATCGAAATGGGGACCGGGATCGAGATCGCGATAGGGATAGAGATCGGGACCGAGACCGCAGCAGACGGCATCGCGATGACGATCGCTATTCGAGCTCAAGGCAGTCGTCGTCGCATACATCGAGTAGACATCGTGACCGGGATCGAGAGCGCGATAGCGATCGCGACTCGTACCGGAGGAGAGACGATGATCGATGAATGAATAGCTCTTATTCTTGCCCCCCTCCCCCCCCCTCCTATAGAGAGATACAAAATTTCCGCATGTCATTATTCTGATACCATTTTGTGCGTTTATAAAAGACAGGTGGGGATGGTTGCATGGCTGGCAAAAAACATCCTTGATATGGACTTCAAGAGTGACGCTGATGATGTTAATGATCTATGAATGTCTCGTTCCACAAACATGTAGTTTAAGGTCTGAACAGCTTCTATTTGAAGCAGGTATTGTATCATCCAAGAGACAAAACTTTTATACCAAAACAATAAGACAGCAGCAACAATACTCCTCCACTGAAAGCGCCAGCATACCACGGTATTTGCAAACATGCAGATTAACTTGGTCTATTTGTACATAGTCTCATTCACAGGTTCTTTTTTCAATTGTCCGAAATTCAATCCCTTTATACCCCCAGCATGACCACATCTTTTTCATGTTCGGGTACGCTGGCTTCGGGGATGCTGCTATAAAGATCATACGGGGTTGAGACACCCAATCCTCCCAGTCCCACGCCGCCGTCCATCTCTGCGAGAACCCATTCCACGAGGTAGCTTTCATCGGAAAGCTCCTCGATGCGTCGGTAATGGCGGTCGGTGTATGAGGCTAGGGCTGTCAGGATATCCTTCATGCCAGCCGCGGTGCGCCCATCGCTGCGCCGCTTCGCCATGCTTGAAGTTGCAAGCTCGATGAATGTGGAAGCAGGATAGGAGCGGAACAGGGCGTACAAGATGCGCTGAGAAACCCTGGAGGTGCGGGCGTTTGTGTTCCAGTCACGGAGTCTTAGGAGTAGGGTGCAAAGGTTTTCGGGGTCAAGGGATTGGAGAACCTCGTCGATCGAGGGATCGCCGGTTAGGCTGTTAGCACGTTCGCTAGCTTCCGGGCCGGTCGAATGCGGGTCATCAGCGGCATCCATCGCCGTAGTAAACAATGAGAGTAGCCGGCCTGGGTGGTTGAGTTGAAGTGCAAGAGTGATAGCTTCGCGATATGCGCCGGCGCGAATGTAGTTTTGGAGCTGTTGGTCTTGCTCGATACGGGCTGAGTTAGCGTTGACCGTAGCTGTGTAAGTGGCCGACGTAGTGTCGGTCCAGAATGTGACGGTTGAGTCGGCAGAGCCAGAGGCAAGGCCGTAAGGAGAGGAATGCTGGAGTGTTGAAGAAGACAGAACATCGTCACGGCAGCCAGATGGCGTAGGGCTGGCTAAAGCCCAGACACGATCCTCGTGGTTGTCAAGGGTCGTCTCGAGCTCGCCTGTATAAGGAGACCAAACCTTCACCAAACCATCTGCGGCCGCAGACGCAACTAGAGGCCGCAGTTGTGAAGATGCGTTATGTGCCAATGCTTCATCTTCTTCGTCCTCCTTGTTGGACAAGTCCGGAGGTGGAAGCCAGATCACCTTGAGCACGCTATTCGTGTGACCTTCAAATGTGAGAAGGCAGCTGTAGTCCGACAAGCTCCAGATCTTGATTGTCTTGTCGCCTGATCCTGTAGCAATCATGCCTCTGTTCGTGCTCGTTCCAGAGTCGGAGTTGAGGATAGGAGTGCCCCGAGGCGCGAAACGTGCCGACCAGACTCCCCTCTTATGTCCGCGAAGAACACCCACAACGGAACCATCCTCAATAGACCAAATCTTCACAGTACGATCCTGAGAGGCGGATGCGAACAGAGTTGACGACGGGTTGACATCCAGCGCATTGATGTCTTTCTCGTGGGCTTTCCGTGTGAAAATTGCCTTGGGGTTGTGGGGCTTGGAGGAACTGAGAGGAGCTAATTTACCCGTATCCCATCGTTTGATGGTACGGTCCTGAGATCCTGTGAGCAGGAACGCGGGGGGGTGGTTCAAGGGGTCATTGCGTGCCGGGGTGTTGGCTGGAGGTGGAGCTCGGGGGAAGCTGATGGCACCCAGGGACTCTGCATGACCAGTGAGGACTGCAAAGCACGTGTAAGAGGAGTTCTTCGGGTCAAGGCGCCAGAGACGTGCGGTGTTATCCTTCGCGCCCGTCACCAACCAGTGGCCGGACCAGTCCACGTCGATACAGATGATGATGTCGTCGTGGCCTTCCAGGTGCGTGACATCGGCACCGAAATAATCGCCCTCCCCAGTAGTCGGCCTATCCTCGGATGGACCGACTGAAACCACCCGGATACTTTCTGTGTTGGTTGCCAAAGCAAGCATGGACCGATCGGGGCCGACATATGCAAGATCGATGATATCATCATCGTTGCCGGATATACGTCTAATGACCGGCAGAGGGTCGAGCATAGACCCGGCCTTGTAATTGGATAGAGGCTCGAGTGAGTGGAGTCGAATAGTCTGGTCAGCGTGTACAGTCATCGCGAACGACATGCCTGCGGAGTACTGGATCGCTACCACAGCCTCGAATTCGGCCGCAGCTTCTTGCTCATGGGTGACCTCTCCGCCGCGGTTGCAGTCCCACACGCGCAAACGGCCGTTTTCGCCTCCCACCAAGCACAATCCGCTATCTGCAACAAAGGAGGCGGCTTCAACACTCTCGAGGACGGGAATAACCCTCCGTGTCTTGAAAGTCCGCACATCCCACACGATGACGGTTTTATCGCGGCCGGCAGAGAGCAGCGCATTCTCTGTGGGTGAGTACGAAAGGCTCCGTACAACTGAAACGTGAGACTCCAGGGATGCGATAGGCTTTCTCTTGTTCAAATCCCACACGCGCACCATACCCTCCTCATCACCCGAGGCAAGTCGAAAAGCGCCAATTGAGTCGGCCGCTTCATTCATCTCCTCATCCTCATCAGAGTCATAGGACTTGCCCTTAGACTTTTTCTTCTTCTTTGAGGACGATTTGTTATCGTTTTCCTGGAAAGGCACTTGGAAGAAGCACAAGGCCGAGATAACACCGCCATGGCCGTGGAAGGTATGTGTAATGAATCCACCCCGAATATCCCAAACTTTGATCGATCCATCTGCGGCACCGGTTGCCAATAGAGTACCTGTGGGGTCAATCGTGGTCGTTACAACAGGTGCTGTGTGAGGCTTCAAGCTTCTGGCAAGTTTGGCCTCGACGGTTCGGGTAGACTCATCAAAGGGCGTTAGAGCGTAGATGCGCATGGACATGGAGCGTGAGCAGAGAACGACGTGTGAAGCCGACGGGGTAACTAGGCGCGGTTAGAGCATGCTTTTCAGCGAGCGTGAAAGGGAAGCCAAAGGATGGGAGTTGCATACTGGACAAGCTAGTGATTATCTCGCCATCCTAGAACATTTGGATTAGCAATTTGCGACTGGCGGGTGGGTTGAAGGAACATACTCCTTCAAGGCTGGCGAGCTGATCGCCGGTCTCAAGGTCGACCACGAGAGCATCCTCGCCGATGCAGGTCGCCAATAGACGGCCACTGGCATCCAGCGCAGTGCTTCCTCCGGTGTAGATGGGACGAAGAGTTCGAGACGCCTCGAAGGTCGTCTTAACCACGGCTTTAGACATGATGTGCAAAAATTCTCAACAACCAGGTATTTAGAAATCTATCGCGCCATCATCCAAAAGACCAGATCTGCACCTGCAGAAAAATTGACAGTTGCGTAATGCCGTCCGAATCGCCGTCGCACCGAAACTTTTGGGTCTTTTTTCGAGATGTTTGCTTTGTTTGTCTGGACAGCGGGACCCCGCTAGCTCGTGATCTTGCCGCCCCAGGCGCCATATCCGCCCATGTGATATGAATGGCACTTGCCTTTTGGGGCAGGACCATCATCGATCCGTCCTTCCATCGAATGTCTTCTGCTTCTTCTTCTTCTTCTTCTTTTTCTTCTTCTTCTTCTTCTTCTTGTTCTACTACTTCTTCTTGTTCTACTACTTCTTCTGCTTCTGCTGCCGCATTTGGTTCTCCCAAACAAGGAGGAAATGCCCGTCACGGCTACTCCCCGATGAACTCTGGAACTAGGCTCACGCGATGGGGCGTCGAGCATACCTGAATCGGCTGGCTTTGGTAGGCTCACTCTCCGTTCTTTTGTATATGCTTTACGGCGAGTGGAAATACATCTGGCATAATTTCTACTTGGAGTAATTTTCAGCTATTGTAAAGGAATTCTCTTTCCAAGGATGCCTGCACCTTTGTTCACCTGTCAGCCTGTGGTTATTCCTCAGTACTCGCTCATCTCTGTCTTGCATATCACCACCCACTATTAAGGACTAAGTATTAACGATCACCAAGGGCCGGTCTCCTTACGAAGCTCCCGAACGCCCTGCAGGTTCTGCAGTGGACTCAGGAAATGCTACGCAGCAGACAGTATCAGGCGTACATGCGGACGGATATGTCCAGCATTACGATGAAAGGGGCCATCCTGTTAACCCAGAATCCAAGTCGTTTGGCAAGGAACTCCGCAGGGCAAAGAATGATATCCTTTCCACGATGGGAATTGTCGTCAGCGAAGATGGCAACGTGGGTGGTCTTGATGAACAGCAGAAGCTTGATATCATAGCTGCCGAGAACGACTATGGCTTGGTCATGGCCACTCTGGACCAGGTTTCGGTTTTCCTAGGCTCATGGTGGACCTCATCCCTCTTGGGTAGAATACAGGTAAGTCTTCTGTGCAGTAGAATGAAAAACTTAGCTTGGGACAATGCATTGACCAAAACATCCACCAGACATTCAAGAGCTACACTCGCCTTCCCCTGTTAAGTATTGTACGCCTTGAACGCCCAGCTTACGGGGTTTTGGGTTTTTACTTCGCCGGAATTCCGGCATGGGCAGTGTCCACCTGCATTTCTTTCTGTCGCCATCATCCTCTAGAACGTTTGATTGCTTCCTTTGAAAATCAGTTCCCGAACAATGATGTGGGTTCAAAGCTTGTGCGAGCATTACTAAATGTTTTACACTCATCGTAAGTGCCCTGGCTACACCGCTCCACTACTTTCTAACAGCATCCCTACTAGGGCAAGAGGGACATTACTGGTTCTGGCGATACAGACGTACATGTATTCTGTCTTACAATCCCTTCACATCGTCCCCGCCTACTCTATGCCTGGAATTCGCTTCTTTCTGCCATTCGGAGAGCTGGCTTCAATGCAATTGTCAGAGTTGCCCACTAATCTCTCGATTGGATCCCTTGGCGGATTCTTCTTGAGCCTCCTGAAAACGCCGTCTGTACTCGTCTACCTATCTGTATATCTACGCCCAGTATTCGAAATAAGACTCTATCGGTTCATTCGGCGCAGACTGCCGAAACCTATCTATGCGGACGCTCTTTCTGTCAAAGTGGCGTACGACAATGATCTTATCGATTGGATGATGCCTTCTATTGGGCGCCGGGCAGAGGAAGAAAACATCCGCGGCAGTCTTCCCTTCACAGAAGACTTGATGTATGAGGTCAATTTTCTCCGATCCTGGGTACTATCCTGGTTCGGCTTCAAGTCATTGCGAACGGCACGAGCGTCAGAGCAAGCGGCAGATGCTCGCCGTAGGCAAGAATGGTTAGAGTCCCTGCCTCAAAGCATAGAACAATTGCAGCATGAACGTCAGTCCCGAACCCATCGACCACGAAGACGGTCGGCCGACCCTCCGCTTATAGAGGGCCAATTGGATCATGACCCAGCCGGTTCCAGTTCCCCAAATCGACGCTCCATCGGTCAAACTCCAGACCTAGATGTTGATTTCCCGGTCAATCAAGTCCTTGCGAATGAAGAGAATCGTATGTCGCAGTCACCAACTGAAATGAGTAGCGGGGATCTCGCAGAAATGGCTCCTCTGCGACGGGCAACAACCTTGCTGCCACTAGACGACAACTCGTCAACTTTACCGAACGCAGAGTCACAGCACGGTGCTACAAATGAGACTCACCGGAACTCACGGTCTAACACACTTTTCTCCCGTCCATCATCACCGGCAACCTCTTCCCCAACTTCACCCCGAGTCCGGGCTTCGTTGATTCATCAAAATTCAGATGTTATTACCATGCAACTGGAGCTGCTGGGGAACCGTCACACACAGAACCAGGGACAGGCAAATACAAGGCCGGATAACAATACCGGACCACTGCCTTCCAACGGTGAAACGGCGGATGGGCAAACGATCTCCGAATTTCTTGATAATCTTCTGTCCAACCAGGGTCGGCATCTGACTACTGTTGTCAACTCGGATAACATGAATAGTGATGGACTCTCTGAAATAACCACGAGTGCATCACCTAGGCCAGTGGACGACGTTGCTCCTGACTCTCAGAGTCAATTGCAGAGTCTGAGAGCGGAACGGCCATCTGCTGAGGCATCTGCATCGGATCCAGTCAATATATTGCCTGAAAGCATAGAAGAACCGACACAAGGGGATACACTCCATCAGGCTTCTGAAGCAGAACCAGCCCACGAGAATGACTTTGATTCCGAGATATTCCCTCACATCTCCGACCCCAATATTCGCCAAAACATGGCAACTAGTCCCTCAGCGACTGCACATCGAGTTACTATCCTGTCCTCTCACCCTGTTGATTCTCTAGCATCACATCTTGCGTCTATAATCACTAATGTGATGTTCATCCCTCTCGAGTCTCTCTACTTGCGGTCCCTTGCTACGTCATATCTGCAGTCTACTCGTGCTCCTGTCGCTCTTCGGGCTGATGTCCGGGCGATGGGAGATTGGGGATGGAGCCCACGATCTGATATTTTTGCATACCTGGGCAAGATTGCTCTTATCATGGGGATTCAGGTTGCAGTAAACGCCAGTGTATGGGGTGTAATATCTGGCGGCGCTATGAAGATTGGAAAAAGGTTCTGCGGCTGGGGATCACTGTGAGCATGTTTTCTCAATCATCTAGCAGCTGAAACACTCCAGCTCGTTTAATATCAGCTACTGGTTCTCGTTATCCAACAGTATGGCTTTGCGCGACCGGCACCATTTAATTTTCTTCGCATATATTACACAACATAATGAACATCTCAAGCCAAAAGTTATTCTCTTGTGAATTTTACATAATTCCGATGGCCGAAAGGGACAATGGCGTCAATCATGTTGCTCGTGTACTACTATAATGATGGCTTTACTAAATCCTATGACGTTTAGCCTACTAGAACCAATCCGAAAAAGGAAATTGTATCTCTATCATCATCGTAAGTTCTTAATTATACAGTAGGCCCTCCATTATACGGCTTATAATTGGGACCATTAGCAGTGTTCAACAAGATTCCACGTCTGTAAACAGTCCGATATCATTTAGCCGGGTTTTTCCCCTTGCGATTCGTCATGCCCGGGACCTTCCGACGCTCCCACACCATCAAGTAACCCTCCTTCGTGAACAGTGTTTCGCTTTCTGCCCGTTTGACAAACAAGTCTTGAATCTCCAGCCACTCGGGTCCACGCTGCTCGCCTGTATGATCCTTCTGAAGACGGCTATTCTCTGCTGACATGGCCTTGTCATGCAGTTGAACGAGCCAAGAGACTTTCTCACTTGCGGCACCAGCTCCTGATGAGGCTTTGCCGCTCGCTGCGTTGACGCCTTTGTCTGCGGCGGCTTCCTCGTGAGCACCTGGGGCCGCAACGGTGGGGTCGAGGATAATGTTTGCGACCAGATCGTAAAGGATCGGTTCGCCTGGGGGCCAGATATTCGGGTTTGGCTCCACATAGGGTGACATGTCCAGGGAACGAGGGGATGGGAAGGTGACGATTGTGGGGTTTCGTTCGGAGACGAAGCGGTTCTTGCTGAAACGCTTGATGTGGAACAGGAGATAAGGTGGCAGGGGGTGAAGGAGCCGGTGTCGGACTCTGTGGGCCAGCTTTTCGGATGCAGTGATGCCATTGTACTTGTTCAGGAGCGTGGTCAGGGGAACTTGGGGGATAATGGATTCCCGGTTAGCGGATTGGAAGAGAGGAGTGGGTGGTAGATCTAAGGTAAGAATGAGGAAAGGGGTTGTTTGGCTGTTGATGCTGCCCGACTCAGTGAACACTAGGCGCGCGTTTTGGGTATCTGAATGAGCTGTGATAGCCTGGCTTTCGATCCTCAGGTGACCCTGGAATGCGGCATGGATAACACTTGTAGGTGTTTTGGATGGCTTTTTGGAGCCTCCGAGTGAGAGATGAAGGTTGTTCAAGAACCAGGATAGGAAATCCACCGGATCGGACTGCTGTGTGAGGGTGAAACGCTTAGATGAGCGCAGAGCAATCTCCTGCAACAATTCGTGCGGAGATACGTGGGAGCGGAATGCCTTGGGGTTCCATAGTTTCCGGACCAGGGTGCTAAAGCGGAGGGCTAGTTGAGGCGTTCCTGGTTGAGGAAAGTCATGCAGCAGGAAGTAATTGCGGATGGGGAAGACGTGAGCTAAGAGCTGGACCACCACGTTCAGATAATCGTTGGCTTTGATGTTATTCATCCCCACAAAGCCTACAGAGAGTCAGTATCTCGTGCCAACAATATGATTGTGAAGGAAATCTTACCAGGCCTGTAACGACTTCCTGCAAGATCGAATGCGTCGTGGACCTCTTTGTCTAGCTTTGCCACCTCTTCCTTGTTGTAGTACGGGTCAACGACATACTTGATGTCGTCCAGACTCTGATTCCTGACTTCATATCCTTCCGGGAGAACGTAGACCTTCTTCGTACCCATATTGACGAAGACATGGTGTCCAACCTCGAGCGCATGATAATACGCATGCGACTTGGGCCCTCGGCCTTGGAAGTATTTGCCGCACACCAGACAAGCATATACATTAATGTTCGACAGGCTCACCGAGCACTGTTTTTCGAAATCAAAGTCGAGAATTTCGCGGTTGATCGTATCGAGGTACAGGTCGCCGTAGCCCTCCATGGGGGCGCTCTGGCGTTTCGGGGCTGCGATAACCGGTTTGTCGTCATCGCCGGCCTCGTCGGAGGAGTCGGAGCCTTTGTCTTGCGCAGCTTCTTTTAGCTCTTCCCTCTCTTGGTCAGCAGCTGCAAGCACATTCTGCCCACTGCGCTCATCCTGCTCCAGCTCTTGTCCTGTCGCCCCGCGAATCGGCAAAGCTCCACGGCGCGGATCGTCTTCCGGCAGGTTATCATCCTCCACGCGCGCCCTCTTCGAGGCAGGGGAGCCTGCCGTAAGGTCGTCCTCAAGCGACAGCTCAGCTTGTCTCTTCGACATCATGACGGGGTAGAATGGGGAAATTGCGAAGGAAGCTGCTGGCTTTGCGGGATCCAAACTGCGAAGACGCGATGCAAACCGCCAGATGCAAACATGCCAAACATCCGCACAGCGTCATAAGGCGGCTGATTACAGCATCATCGCAACCGTCGCGGTCAAGCTTGGCGGAATATTGCTACGATAGCACGGAAAAGGAGGTATCTCAAGCAATCGTGGTCATTGGTCTCTACCTCAGCTAGATAATAGGCGAGACTACATCTCGGTCAAAGTCATGGAAAATACCCTGCCATGCAAACCGATCTTCTCTGAAACCCAAGTCCCGTGAAACCGCAAACATAAGACAATCATTGGTATGATACAACGCATTAGGCACTCTTGACGATCCTGTTATTATCGAACTCTACTTCTTGCACGCCGTCTTTAGTGACCACCTTGACCAGGACCTAGAAGCTGTCAGCTAACCAAACTCGCACTCCACGACTAGGTGGCTCGGTAACGTACCCCCTTGTAATCAATCGGTAGTCTGCGCTTCAATTCATCTGTGCACATCTCCAGGAGCTTCATTCCTTCTTCGAGTGTGATGTCGGGGTGGTGGTGTTTATCAAGGGTGGATAAGCAGTAGTACCTAGAGCATCTTAGCATACGTTCCGACGACCGGAGACCGCTGATACTCAGCGCCCGGACTTACTGTGCATAGCCGTGGGCAGCATATGGGACAGGAGCCAGGGAGGCCAGATAGTCTATCCAGTATAGATGGGGCTTCTCGGTGATGGGATCGACACCTCCCAGTAGGAGGTTAACGGTATAAGGATTCCGGGACCGCAAACTCCGCGCCATTTCTCCCCGGACAAAGCTGGCAACTGCATTCGGACCCAGTTCGGTATCGTTCCGCATCGTGTATAGCTGGATATTGGCTTGGATGTACTCCGCAAATTGTACTATTCGAGCTTCAAGTTAGCTACCGTGGTCCCAGGCGGTTCCGCGTCTCCAGCCGTTGGGTGGGCTGCACGAACCTGTGTCTCCTGCCTCTCCTGAGAAGGCCATAAGGCTGTGTTTGTTCAACTGTTTTGTCTTATCATCTTCGGCTTTGAGGATGGTGGGGCCCCTCATGGCAGCTTTGGAGGCCGCCAGAATGACGAAGTCCTTGCCAGTGATGCCCAGTAGAACCTCCCTGTGAACGAGAATGAGTGAGCGGGTTTTCCATCAATTTGATATGCGGCATACCTACATATCTGCAGTAGCTGAGGGTACGGTAAACTTAGGAGAGGTATGAAAATGAGGGGGATAATGGAAGACGAGATGGGGAGATGACAGTCAAGAGCCCATCGTAGGCCGCGCGGAGCTTTGACTGCCTGGAGCTGCGGCCTCAGCTGCCTTGCTGCCTGAGGCTGGAGCTCAGCGCTGAGTCAGCATTTAGGCGTAAAGTTGATGCGCTTTCCGCCTGCACGGTCCACCGGCAGAAAAAAGTGAGAAATCGAGTATCTCCGTCGGATCGGCCAATACTACTTGTGACTTCTCCCCCTCCAGCCCCTTGGATTTCCCCGCCTTTCACGCCCGGAGCTTCAGCCAACTACCCTGGGTGATGTCGTCTTTTTTCACCGTACCCGCTTCGCAGCGGAAGCGCAAGAGAGAAGACCGCGCCGGAGCCCCCGCATCTAAGAAACGAGGTGTCGATGCGGACGGAGATGCGAGAGGAAAGAGTGGCAGCAAGAAGAACAGGGAACCGTCAATTTCAGGAAGTGACATTGATGAGGATGAGCTCAGTGCTGTGTCTGGATTATCGGGTGAGGAAAGTGGCTCGGAATCCGACGAAGGAGAGACAGCCGGAGACCGGAGGTTGAAGCTTGCGGAGCGATACCTGGATAATGTCCGGGATGAGGTGGATGATTATGGCTTCGATGCGGCTGAGATTGATCGAGACTTGATCGCAGAAAGGCTAAAAGAGGATGTTGTATGTACTTGTCTTCTCATTCTGCCCCTGCCGGGCTGGTCAGGTCTGTTACCCAGAGCTGACGAGATTTGCAGGATGAATTCAAAGGACGTGTTTATCGCCAGATTGCCTCCGATTTGGCCTTCTCGACAGCTTCTCATACATTCTTCCGGGCAGACACACAATCAACCACGTCAATTGCAGTCCACTCACCCTATGTTTACACCGTGTCGAAGGACAAGACCTTGATCAAGTGGGAACTCGCCACACCCACTTCCGCGGCATCTACGACAAACGGAGAGACCTCCAAGCGCCCCCCACGGCCACAGCGCAAAAAGCCAAAGCAAGTGAGATTTGTTCGGGGTTTGCGAAAGGTTGCGGAAACCGGAGAAGAGCATGGTCATACCCAGAATATCTTGTCCGTCGCAGTGTCGCCGTCCGGAAAGTTTGTGGCTACTGGAGGACAAGATCGGAAACTTATCATTTGGGATGCGGAGAGTCTGACCCCTTTGCAAACCTTCACGCAACATCGCGACGCTGTCTGTGGTCTTGCGTTCGCTCGCCACATATCTACCATGAGCTCCGGAGAGCAGCTCTTTTCCGGCTCCTATGACCGGACCATCAAAACCTGGTCTTTGAGCACGGCCGGCCATGCATACGTTGAGACGCTCTTCGGTCATCAGGACCATGTGACAGCAGTCGGCGCAATGACTATCGACCAGTGTATCAGTGTCGGAGCACGCGATCGCACGGCCAGACTGTGGAAGGTCGTCGAAGAATCCCAGCTGATCTTCCGCGCCGGCTCCAAGGGCGCCTCTTACCAAGAAAACAACATTGACTGCCTGGCACCTTTACCTCCCAACCATTTCGTTACCGGATCAGACTCGGGCTCGCTCTCGCTCTGGTCCGTCCACAAGAAAAAGCCTCTCCATACGATCCCTCTCGCCCACGGCCTCGACCCCTTACCTCCACTAGACGAACTCTCTGCCGAGGTCGACCAGAACACCGCAGCACACAACTCCCGTCACCTCCGGCGCATGCCTCGCTGGATTACCGCATTGGCTACCGTTCCCGGCACTGATATCGTGCTCAGCGGCAGCTGGGATGGTTTCATCCGGGCATGGAAGATCTCGGAAGATAAGAGAACCATTATCCCACTGGGCCCTGTCGGAGCAGGGTCCAGCATCCCGCTACCCCCCGACACACCGTCTGAACAACTCAAGCAATCCCTTGCATTCGACACACCGGATCGCATGGCAGTTGATGATGCGACGAACCAGCAGACCGAAGAAGAAGCAGAACCGCTGATCAAGGGTGTCATCAACGACATTGCCGTTTTCGAACGTCGCGCAGATACCGCCAAACCGGGCCAGGCGCCCGAGCCGAAGTCCAAGTCCAAGTCCAAGTCCAAGTCGAAATCCCAACCCACCGCTCCCGAGCAACGTGGTGTGTGTATCGTAGCCGCCGTTGGCAAAGAACACCGGCTAGCACGCTTCAAATGCTTTTCCAACAACTTCCACGACGGTCCCTCCGCAGACGGCCGGAACGGCGCCGTAGTCTTCGAGGTGCCATTCATCTCCGATAAGCAGCCGAAATAGGCGCTAATTTCGACGACGGCGGCAGCGACGGCGGCGGCGATATGAAATGTAGTGAAATGGATGGCGTCCCGTGTATCCCACATTTTCTTCTTCTATGCATGTACTATCTTATTCCCGGGCCGGTGGTGTCTGCATACTGCTTCATTGCTTTTAAAAGTTCGCATTAGAAGAGGCTTTCCCCCTCATCTCCGTGATTTTTAGCCGGTTTGTACTTATGTATATACTTTTCTACGATATCTTTTTTTTCTCTCCTTCGAATGGATGCCTATCACCCCATCAGCATCGAAAAAAAAAATTACAATAAACCAATAATGTGAAAACAAAAGCCAACCATCCAATCCAACCCAACCCAAAACCAGGCCCTAAAAAGTACCATAAACCCCTCTCTCCCCAAGACCCGCTATACACATAGTACTAGTAGTAGCCTAGAATATAGATAGATCAGGCCCGCTCACCAGGGCCCAGACTTAAGCGCCGTTGGTGACTCTTGTGCATTTCTGCAAGTGCAAGCCGCAAATGCCAAGGGTGGCAGGGTGCAGCGGCGGTTCCATTAAGCCCCGGCACCCGGGCACTAAAGCCGGCGACTAAGCTGAAGGCGGATTGGAATACCCGGACTCCGGAGGTGGGCGGGGAAAATCAACTACTACTAGTATACAGCGAACTATTTATGGGTTGTGCATTATGTTGGTCATCGGATGGACTGAGAGCCAGGACTTTGACGCGCGATGTGATGAGGGCGGTTCTTTCATTGGGAAGGGGGGGGGTTCTCATTATTGATGTTGGGGAAGGATGGATGCGGCGTTACGGTTGTGCATGGGGTGATGGGAATATGGACCGTGGTGACTGGCTGGTTTGATTGGTGGCGAGCGAGGTGGGCTCAGGGCTGAGATGTCTTGATGCATGATAGTGAGGGGTTGGTTGGCTGGTGTTGGTCCCGGTCATGGGGAGATTGTCAATTCTTGCAATCTAGAGTAGAACAGAAGAGGGGCAAAGTATGCCCTAGGATACCTGATGATACATGCGTCCTGAGAAAGAACCGAACTTCGCTAGCAAACAACCCCTACCCAAGGTACAGAAGAAGTGGCAAGGAACAGCGGATAACAAACGGGGGTATTTTTAGATGGCTTGTAGGAAAGGCTAAAGTCTCGCCATTCAATGATACAGAAGAATCCCTAACACCTGTAGAACACAACACCTTGGTCCTTTTCACTAGCGCGATTGATGAGGTGCAGGTGTCTGATATGGCACAGGAAGGAGTTTTTCAAGTCTCATGCATTGGTGGCTAGCACCAAACAAGAGAGTAGTCACAGTCGGGCTGTCATTAACAAGAGATTATCAATCGTCATTAGAGTCGTAGAGAAGATGTTGAGCTGGTTTAGAAAGCCGAAGTTCGGCAGTTTCCCCTATCCCTTGTCCTCCTTGTCGGTCGTACGGGGCCCTCGTCAGAATCATCTTCCACGCTGATTGCATTCCCGCGAGACGACCCGGCGGACACCTGCTGGGGACGCTGTGTGTCCCCAAAGGATGTTGCTCGGGAAACAGATCCGGTCTGTCTTGATGCTGTAGCAGGTGTCCCGTTTTCGCGAGGTGGAGAGCTGGACTGTATACGGTAGGTGGGGATTCGATTGCGTCGAATTCCACTTACGGGCGGCCGAATCGGCTCGTCATCCTCATCCTCCTCGTCATCATCATCATCATCATGCTCCTCATGACTTTCATCAACCTCGCTTCCGTCTGACATCTCGTCAAAGGCGTCGCTTCCGATAGTTGTTGTGCGAGTAATCGAGAACTCATGCGGCCCTACTACCGTAGATCGGTCAGACTCGGAGTAGTTGTCATTCTCGAGGTCATCGTCGATGAATGAATCCATGTCCGCGTCTTCATCCTCATCGATGTCGCTATCCCCATCGAGGGCCGAGGAAACGCCCGAAGGCCAGTTGAAGAGATTTTGCCGCTGAAAGGGCGCGTTTGTGCGCGATGGAGGAAGATCACCAGGACCCAGGCCGTACCATTGACGGTAGAGTTGATCTAGTTCGGCGGGCCGGATATCAAGAGGCAGGTCATCAGGATACTCGTCCCAACCATAGTCGTCAGTGTCCCCAAATCCATCTTCCAGCTCGTCATCCAGATAGTCTGTCATTTCAGAATTTTCTTCTGAGTCGCTCCAACCAGAGCTGTCTGTCACAGAGTCATCGTCTTGCCGATATCCACATTGCACACAACCCGAATCCTCCTCAAGCTCCCACGAACAACGTGGACAACGGACGACATTGTCCTCCAGATCCACAATAGGTTGCGCAGTTGGGATCCTCTTGTTAAAGGTGCCCCGAAACAGACCTCCTTCTTTCGGGTGTGTATTCAGTTTGTCTTTTTCCAGTCGCCCCGCCTCCTCGCGTTGGTGGCGTAGGTGTTCGTCTGTTGTCTCGCCCTTATCGAGCAGCTCCGGGCGGCTTGTGAACATTTGAACAACGGCGCGAACCTTCAGCACACCAGTTAGTGCCCATTAAGCACCCATTCAAAATGACAATACAGCGTAAGACTTACCAGGTAAGCGGGGGCGGGTTGCGCTTTCACCGGCGCCCGACAATCCGGACAGGTCTTGTTGTGCCTCCCACCGACGAACCATGATGTCAAGCACTAGGAAGAAAGGTCAGACATGGCCAAGATAGGTACGGCATAGGCGGGCTTTACTGACACTATAGCAAAAGGTATGTCCGCAGGCAAGGGTGTAGGGTTCATAGAGAGGTCGGATGCAAACACCACATTGTAGGATGGACCGAATATCGTCGACATGACCTTGCAGTGTTTGAAAGAGCTGGGAGAAAGATTATCAGCATACAGAAATCCAGAATTCGAGTGGAGCAGCTCACTCCCGATGCGTTGTCTCCATGGTTCACTTTTGGCGCGTTGCTATCGGTGCCATTCCTAAAGGCAGCGCCAGCGGGAGTGAGTTCGGACATCGCGTAGATTCCCGGATCAAATGTCTATGGTAGTGGCCGTATATACTGAGAAATATGTTTCTGTATACAGCGCGATAGACGGGGTCGCCGATATAGAGGGGACGCGGTTCGCGGTTGGGGAGGAGGAAGGAGGTGGCAGATAAGTATCTATGGATGGACTCTCAGGTACGCGAGAGAATTGCCGACATAACTGGGTCCCGGAGGTGCTCTGGCTGACAGAAGGAACTCCCCGAGAAGCGCTCGAGACCAACAAAAAGAAGGGAGAAAGGCCGGAAACGCCGAGATGAGGGGCCTGTTGGCTGGAAGGAACTAGGAAATATGAGCAGCACCAAGCAGAAGTGCACTGAAGATCAAAGAAGAGTGAATCGGCATCATTGGTCTGGACAGGGCGGCCGAGCAAGACGTGAGCATGATTTTCTGGTCGGTAATCCGCGCGCAAACCGAACAAACACGCGCCATCAAATCGGGTCCGATCATGGAATGGATCCATCCAACACTTCCCTCAACCGCAATTACGCGGGTCACTAGGAGCTTCATCTTCTTCTCAGCCCGAAGCGTTGCGGGCGAAATCATGGCCGATGATTTGTCCTTGGACGGGCTAGGAGCCTACTAGCAGCCTGGCAGCGTACCCTAACAACTAACAAGGACTAAGGTCGAGGGGTCAGCTACTAGTAGTATCTTACCGGCTCCGTCTCGCCGTCGAGACGCCAATCCATCGCTCCCGCTTAGATACCTAGGTAGTACCCCTTCACCTCCGTCGGGAGCGGCTGTCATCAATAACAACAACAATAATATTGTACACCCATCAGTTCGGGCAGCAATCTTCCAAACCACATTCTCAACGAGCTGGCACAGGAGAAGTACCAACCAACATTTTGGCACTTGCCCCTTTCAGACCAGTGCATCTGCCTGCACTTGCTGGTGCTTCACAGGGCCACAGGGCTGCTGAACGCCGGCTGCGTGTGATCATGGAGGGTATGGTGCACCCAAATGCATGTTGGTCGCTTCTGCCGTGGCAATAACTAGGCCTGCATCTTTCCACCTGGCGATAAGACTATGGCAAAAATCAGGGCACGAATGACTACCGGACACACTTAAGAACCAGAAAGCCCCTCAGTCAAGTCCTACCGCTGTCCTGCTTACTATTACTCACTCTTCCCTCGTTGTACAAAGATTCTTGCAGCTATGGATGAAGGTATTGACAAGACAAATGACCGTGCATCGACGTAAGTCCTGTACCTATACAGCACTTAACGAGAGATGATTTTTTCAGGCTCACTTTGTTCAAATTTCACATGCTTCGGGCCATCGCCTGGTGGTCGGCGGTTAGTACTTAGCCTGGTAAATGCATGTCTTCGGCTCACCACCTCCTTTAAATCGTCCCCGTTGGACTGAAGCGCTTAGTAGGCGCTAAATGGTCTAATCATTTCGCATTACCTTGGCCTTATCAAGTTCTTTCCACGAGATCAGGATTTGCTAATTGACTACCGATTACTGTTACGCAGACTCGAGTATAATGGGAAAGAAGAAAGGATAATAATGAAACTTTGTTTCAACCTGACATCCTACTGCACGATATCAAGGAAATTAAACGATCTTCCAATGCTATATCGCTGAATCATTCAAGCCCAGTAAAGCTACGAGCTGAACAATTCCCGTGCAACAAAACATCGGCATGCTTGATCAACAAAAGAAATTCATCAGATCCCAGTGGCCCAGTTGCAACCATTGTCATTTGTCACGCGCAAGTCCAATAGCACCCAGCACCCAGCGCGACACCGAAGCCATAAGCGGGAAACCCCTAAGAAAGACTAAAAAAAATTACCTAAGAATAACATCTCGAGACCAGCCGGACTTGATTTTTGAGAAGATGAAGGGGAAGAAGAGAAATGGCGAGGCATCACCAGCCGTGGCATTGCACCCGAAGACCGGTCTAGTCCACAGCAGCAAAGGCACGCTTCCTGGATTGCTGCAGCTTGAGATCCTCGGAGATCAGGTGGCTGTCATCGAGAAGGCCCTTGATAACTTTATCGTCGTCCACGATTTCCTTGTCCATATGCTCCAAGAATTCGATCTGCTCGCGGATGAATCGTTTCATAGCAAGAGTATCGAAAGGCCGTTTAGATCGCTCTCGGTCCCGCATGAGTTTGTTGGCTGCGCGAAGACGATCTTCAAGGATCTCGAAGCGGTATTCAGCGAATCCATGATAAAGCCCGCCCAGATCTGAGATGGGACGGACAGTGGTTAGAACAGTGTCGTCCTTGGTGGCCGAAGCACGAGGTCGGAACGACGTCACCATGGAGATCCGTTCAGTCGTTCCCAGCGCACGGAGAGCTTGGTGTTCAATGTATCGTCCCTGAAGAATCACCGCGGAGCCCTAGAACAGCCTGTCAGCCTTGTTCGCTATCGGTTAGTGGTGTTGTACTTACCATCTGTGGACCTCTAACCTTCACGACCTCGCCGTTGCCCTTCCTAAGGGCTGTTTCTCCGCCGACCATGTCCTTGCAGTCGGAAAGCATGGTCACACAGACGAAAGGATAACTGTCCGTATGCCAGTCCACAATGGGGTTTTCATCCTCCCAAGGACATCCTGCAACCCCCTCGTCGGATGCTCGGCTGGCCTTCTCCAGAACTTCCTTGAGGGCTTTGTTCTTCTCCTCCTCGCTATTCGTGGAGACATTCACGTGACCGATCTCGAAATCCATGGCAGGGACGAGCTCAACACCTGCAATCTTAGAGATGATAGCCAGTGTCTCGGGGCTTTTCCAGGCGTCATAGACAAAGGGTGCGCACCTTGTTCGGTATGTCAGCGCTGACCTTGGATGGTGGAAGAAGCTTGCTACTTACTCAGCGGCATATCCCCGCAACTGACACTGGGCGATGTTACTCGAATATTTGTGCTTAGAAAACACTTCATCACTCAAAACCTCTTCGCGCATGAGCTGGATGGCCTCAGCCGAGAAGAGCGGGAAGGGCTCGGAGACACCAATCGGCGAAACGCCACGACTGTCAGGATAGCCGAGCTCTTTCATAGTGTGCACCTTTGAAGGGGGAGTATGGGCGAGGTGCTTGGAGGGATCGAAAGAAACATGTTTCGGTGCCAGGGTCGCTTTCTTCATCTGGGCAGCCTCATTTCCATTGAGCTGAACAGGCCCGGTGGAGGTCGAGACTGAGGTGGCCGCGGGCGCCATCGTTCTGAGTAGTGAGAGCTTCAGGAGGCTCTCATCAGCACTGTTCTCCCATATGGCGTACTCAGAGACACTTACCGTTTTGTTTCTCTTGCAAAGATTATGAGTGGTGCTTTGGCAGACAACCTGCAATTGCTCGAAGGAGATATACGAAGAAGATGGATGAAGACAAACTCTCAAGGCGCGTCAAGGTATTTATACACCGGGTATAACGACCTCAGTTGTTGGCCAGCTCCGATGATAAATGCCTGGACTCCGTGCGAAAGTGCAAATAATCGCTCAAATCTCCTCTCATGGAAGGTCCAGATGATGTTTGGCTGCTGACAACGGTACCTAGCTAGGGAATACCGCGGGATCACTCATTGTCCAGTGAATGCAGATGCGGTGGGTTCCTTCCGTTCACACCTGTACTGTTAATGCATACATCAATATGACGGAGGGTACCCGATAATACCTGTATGGAGGGGGTGGGTTTCCTGCTATCCGGCCCCGATATTCGTTCACTTCCGTTGCTGATTTTCCTGAGGATTGGCTGGGCTTCACTATCCATCATGCAAAGGGAGTGACAGCGGCATAGACACTCTCTTGGGCAACTGTGGGTCAGCAGAGAGACCCGCGGTAATAGCCCATGGAAACTGTTCCTATGTTCGGTTTGGCACCGTGAATTGATGCTCCACCAAGGCATCCTTGCTGTGGCGATCAGTCACTGCTTGATTGGCTCTAGGTCTCCGATTGCCTGGAATCCTCGGTGCAAAGGTGACAAGATGGTCCCTACATGCGTCCGTTCCATGGCCAGAATAGCGCCACGGAGTTATAGTATTCCTGTCCACCATTTTGGAAAGTCGGACCAGGCAGCATTCAAGCCGATACTGCTTTGGCTGGTGTCCAAGCATCCGACTACGCCAAACCGAGCCCGATGCATGCTACTATATTTCCTGTTTGGGATAAGAGCCGCCGATGATTTGATAAGGGAATTCCAGGATCGGTCGGGCACCAGTTGACACTCTGCTTGGTCAAGATCTGAGCTTGGGCGAATAGATGGAGGGATGTCAGCAACCTGTGTGCTGGGCTCCGCTAACATGCCGCTAGATGGGACTTTTTGACTTGATTTGGGATTAGGATCGGAGCGGATCCATTTGTCTAGCTCGGCAAGTTATCAGAGAGTTTGGTGCGGCTATCAGATAACGGCGACCCCCTCTCTCTCCGTCTGTTGGCGACTTGCGACCTGCACGGCTCTCGCGGCCTCGCGGGCGCTCTATGGCCCTTGCGCTCCCCGCGCATATCCAGGTGTCACTTGATCTCTCTACCCCCGGTCAAGGGGCAGTTCGGAATAATTAGTGGTCCTCGTATCCCGACAAACATGTGCTTTAGGGGTAGGGGTTCTAAACGCCCTTTGCGTGACAGCGCCGACTGTTGGGATGTCTTCATCACCACTACCACCAATCGCTAACGAGTTCGAGGCCGAGTAAGGGAGGCTATCGTGGTCTACTGAGGAGACGAAAAGAGGATAAATTGTAGGGACATAATTCATATCTATCATTGTTGTGGTAGTGGTACAGATGGCGGGCTTGGGGTGGACTGTTAGTCTTCTGCATAAGTCGACTCCACTCAGCGTATCCGATAGCAACTAGGTAGGTACTAGATACTAGGCAGGTTCATTGCAATCCTACTATGTATTGATGTTGCCAAGTGGGGTTGTTACCTTCTCACGGGGATGGACCACGCCCCAGACACGGCAAGTATGTGTTGCGAAAGTTTGACCCAATTCCATGTGCTCTCTCTCTTCGATCTTAATTAACTTCCTCGAGTCAGCGCCCTGTATCATACTGGCTCGTAACCATGTGACGAACGGAACCGATGTCAGGAAGCTTCAGCAACTGAAGTGGACGCGATTCAGAAAACGCCACTGAAGCTTTAGGGATTGCGTCGAGACCCGGGGGGGTGTCCACGAGGAAAAAGAAAATAAAGTAACTTCCAGAACGAGCTTGAGGGGAGGGGTAATCTGGGGGCATGGAACTGGTGCAAGGAAGATAGCCTGGGAAGTCAGACAGTTCACGTCAAGTTCCTATGGACTATTAGCTCCTGTGAAGCTAATTCTGGAATACCCCGGAAAACGTCCACAACATGGCTCGTTCACATCCTCCAAATTCGAATCTCGAGTCTCCAATCTCCAATCTCCGAGATCGAGTCTAGCCGGCTGTGAGAGCACCTTGGGCAACGCAGCCACCTTTCTCGAAGACCACCGAGTTTATCGGCAGAAATTCCCCCTCACGCGACCTATCTTTATCTTTGGCGAGTTAGGAAGTACATTAGCTGGAAGCATGGGCTCGTCTGGTAGTATCTACTATCTAGATAGAGCGTAACAGTACGTGGGCTTGGTCGGGGCTGGACCTCCACGCCAAGACTGGCGGGTCTGGATTTTCGTCCGGCCGCTTCGATTGGTAGGTACAGCGCGGAATCCTCTCCATCATCAACCATCAACCATCAACCATTAACAATAACAACATCCGCAGTCCCCGAGATATTCATCCGTCTCCCGACTAGGAATTCAGTCCATCCTGCCCGGCGCCACCTCCCTTGATCTCCGTATATCCGGTCTCAAAGGCTTGTAGCTGCTTACTGGTCTGACTTATCACGAACTATGGCCTCCCCATCGGATCAGCAGCCATCCTCTTCGGAACAATCCCAAACCAATGCCTGGGAACGGGTGGAGCGGAGATTCACCAGGTATTTTTTGTCTCTCTACGGTCTCTTTCACACTCACCGTCTTTTTACTCCGGGGGTCACACTTAACGGTGCCTGCCACAGGGTCAGCTGAAAGATGCCGTCGGTTCCTTCATCATCATAATCATTTTCGGGAAGCACCATGTCTCTGCTCACCCATGGTGGCTCTTGGTAATTACAATCCATGACTGACGGTTTTCTCTTGTTTTCAGCAAACCTGCGAGTGAATACTTCGACCCATGTCAAGATTTTGCGGATCGAAGCCTAAAGTGTATGAAGCGCAATGGCTTCGATAAGGAAATGTGCTCGGATTATTTCCAGTAAGTTCTATGGTTTCTTACATCATGTAACCTTGATTCGCGTCGGCCCCAAAGGATGGACACCTTGCAACTATCTCTAATAGACTACATTCACTACCATCCCATCCGATCTTGTGACCGGAGCAGCTCCTTTTCCGAGTTCCCTGGCTATTGTGGATTCTCTGTCCCGCTCACTGACCGAAAATCCTTCAGGGCTTATAGAGATTGTAAAAAGCAGTGGGTGAGTACGAACCATCAGGCTTACCCTTTTGCGGCCCTGTCGACTCGCTGGTTTTTACGACAGCTCCGGGAGTTGAATGCGCGCGCGCATTGAGGGTATTTCCGTATTGGTTTCTGTCCTGTACACTGACACATCACTGCAGTTAACTCAGAAGAAGCTTGGCTTGTCGCCGGCTCAAAAACAGTGATCGAGAGATCCCTCCGGTTTTATATGTGCTACATTAACTCCGGGATCCCAGGCAGCAGCCCCATCAGAGTTGCCATGTTATCAGGCCTATGTTTGCTGATCTTTATTCTTCACTCTTAAGTGTGCCAAAGCTCATGTGTTCAATAATCTGTCTTCCTTCTAGGCCAGGTATCTAGGCTTTCCGGCGCCATGGCGTCAGGATAAGCCCTGGTTATCGGCCATGCCATTCGTGGACGAGGAGGCCACGGTTGTCCTCATTTTTCAATAAAATACTCCTTCCTAGCACTAGCTTTCAGTCACCCAGAAAGCAGCTGCGACTCTCGCCATGGCGCCCTTATCTTTGCTGTGTGTTGGCTAGCCTGCAAGATAAGGAGTGTCTTATTTGGGCATGCTATCCTGGCATCTTGATACATGGCTTTCGCCTCCGGTCTTATTCCCAATAGCTGTATATTATTTGTGTCTATACCGAATATGTCTCCTTTTTGAATTAGTACAATCTATCTTACGGTATTTTCATAACGACTAGATGTCCTCAACGGAGCAGCTGGCATGAAGTGCACAGAATATATATCAAGTTCTCGGAAAATCGTTGTAGTATTCAACTGCGTACCCTAGACATCCCAGGATCTCTGAGATTAAACTGACCATTCATAGTTGCCTGTAGAGCTATTTAATTGCCACCTTCGCCTTTCACTTCCAATCCAACCCACCCCCTCCCTTGGTGCATTGGTTAATGTTAAAGTGGCATGGGGATATGGAGCCCGTCACCGCCTTCCCGCTGAGCTTCCCCGCCCACCAAACTCAGCAGAAAGCCGATAAAGAAAGTATGGAGGGCAATCTTAATTTCTCCCCTCACCCTCGCTGTATAACCTTCCCCGCACACCGTGTGCTGTGCTTGGACGCGCAGCATACGCTCCTTCTTCCCGATCTGGGTATAGACAGAGGCTCTCCTTCGACCCCTTTCACTCGACTCTTCGAGTTTCACTTCTCATCATGTCTACCAATGACGCCGTGTTCCATCGCCGGAATAAGCAGGTTCAAGATGCCATTGACGGGCAAAATCTAAAGCAGGCCCTTCAGCTGATTGACAAACGCATTAAGAAGGGTGAAGATAACAGGTTTCTCAAGGTAGGTTATTTTCTTGGACTGATTTCTTTTCGCTGCACTCTGTTTGCGTGGCGTCTGTACTAAGCAGACCACTGCCGAAATGCCTGTTACAGATCTCTCATAGTACACTTGCTGACTGGTGAAACTTGGCCCAAAAGGCATGGAAAGCAAACATTCTGTTCCGCCACGCCGACGAACCAAACCGCAATCGTGGTATCGCGGAAACCCTGGAGCTATGCAAAGCCGAACCGCCCACAACGGATCTCGACACCCTGGATATCCTCCAGGAGACGCTGGAGAGGATGCCTGGCCATGGAGATACTTTGAGGAGCATCTGGGAGAAAGCCTCGAAGGCCAATCCACGGGAGTTGGATATCCAAATGAGATGGTTTGACTATGCCTTCGACGGTGACGACTGGAAGTCTGCACAGAAGGTCGGTGTCCTATATGTGCCTCGGGGAAAAGGTCTATCAGGCTGACTTACTCCATATGGTCGAGACTTAGGCTGCTATGGCTCTTCAAAGCAACTTCCCTAAGACAAGAAAATATCACTTGTGGGCTATCTTCCTTAGCTATCTCATTTCAATTGATGAGGCTAGCTCGGAGACTGACCGCAAACTGTTTGGAATGTTGGCCTACCGTATGGTATCTAAGGCTGCCGAAAGTGTTCCTTCCGACTCGGTATGTTCCCCTCAAGCTAGCTCCAGTTCTAGTTGGGGCATCCGGTTGAGTGTCGGACGCCCTACTATGACCTTTTGTGACAGCATGGTGATGTGTGGAAACAGAAAGAACTGCTGAGCTCTCCCAGAGCTATACAATCGGCCGAGGAGCTGCTATTACTCATCAAGATTTTCGAGTCTCAAGGACGGCATGCCGAAATTGTGAAGATCCTCAATAGCGAGAATCTCGGTATCAGCTCGCGTCTCATCCAGAATGACTGGTCTTTTGTTGGAGACAAGCTATCAAGCCTGGAAAAGGCTCAAATGTGGACTGAGGGGCTGGCGTACACAAAGGAGTTGCTTGCGATCCCGACCAGTGAAGCTGAACGAAAGGCTCTCCAAGAACGTGACGACTGGGCGGTTTGGCACCTGCTCATTGTCGCAACCAAACAGATCAACAGTTTAGAGTAGGCTCTCAACTCAATTGTGGAACATCACGCACGTTGGCTGATAACTTTCCCAAGTACCACGACCGAGACACAGAAGTTCCTTGACGATTTCATCGCGGCTTCACCGAAATCTCGCAATGCGCAATTGGCTCGACTTGACCTTGTGCACTGGTCCTTCCAGTCAGGTAACCTGAAATCCGACGACTTGATCTCTGCTTGCCAAGAGTACTTCGACCATAACAAGCATAAGCTCTATTGCTTTGGTGATTTACGGAGCTATGTGCCCGCACTGGACAAGCCCTCCGTGTTGAAATTTGTGGAGTATGTCTCTAAAGGCACAGAGGGACAAACCGATGTAAGCTTCGAACACTTGCATATGCTGACTTCAGCTGATCCCCAAATCTAGGGACAATCTCCATTCAACGATGTTGGGAAGATCAATGCGCTCAAGTCCGAGTACTGCTTTTTACTATCGGCGGACGAAGCCAATGCATCTAAATCTAAAGTGGAAGAGTTCGTCTCCCGCTGCTTGCAGGTCTATCGTGAGGTCGAACGACCCGAGAAAAGCTCGGCGCCATCTACGATCGAGAGCCAGCCCAGTGATGACTTATGTCTGCTTGCGGCCATGAGTCTAATCCGCTTCAGTGGTGCGTGGATTTCTGGCAGCAGCGAACAAGTCCCGGATACTGTTCTTATCCGTGCTGCAGCAATCTTGGAACGCCTTCTAGTTGACTCACCTCACAACTACCAGGCGTTGCTGCTCCTTGTCCGCATCTATCTGCGTCTCGGTGCAGGGTCTCTTGCTCTTAAGACTTTTAGCAAACTTTCCGTTAAGCAGATACAGTTCGAGACGGTTGCCCATAACCTTTTCACACGTCTTGCAACTATCCACCCACACTCTGCACCGCCGATTGAGGGAGCAGAGTACAAGGATTTTAACCCCCAGTCTGCTTTCGTCCAAGCCCTCAATTTCTTCAGGACGGCGGATGTCACCACTGTTCGGAACCGCTCCAAGGGTCTGGACTATGGAAGCTATGTGAACATACAGGGCACCATTGATCTCCAAAAACGTCTTAAGCAGAGTATCTGCCGCAGAATGTGGGCATTGGACGTGAGACGCATACAGCGCCTGGCTGGTGGAGAGCCTATGGGCCGCTACGAAGACATGGGTAAGTTGGGGACCCCACCCGCCCGATGAACCATTTTCTAACCTAACCAACAGCGAGAGATACGTCACCTCTGGTCGATCAGCGCATTTTCGATGCCTTCATGAACTGCGAAGCACCTGGCCAGCCCACGTTTGAGGAACGGATGCGCGTGGGACCTCTGCCTCGTGTGAGTTACCCTTTCTTCCCATGACTTGCGGATGCGGCTGACTAGTATAGGACCAATGGGTGAAATCTTCGAGGATGACAGATCATCTCTTTGACCTTCTGAAATCAATGGCGGCTCAGAAGTCGGTGTCTGTGGAACCTGAGTTGCCCAGTCTTGGAGATGTTGTGGGACCCAACGCGAAAGCCGAAATGACACCGTCGGAGATCGAAAGTGCGAAGGTGAATTTAAGCATTCTAACCCTGGCTCTGTTCCTGAATGGGTCAAAGTCAATCACCTCTGATCAGGTTGATGCCTGTCTCACCCTAGTAGAAGATTGGTTGGACTCGAAGACCAAGGACATGACTGTGAGCGACACCAATGTTTCGCCGGCCATGTCCAACACGGCTATCTACTTGAAAGCAGAAATGCCTACTGCTCCATCCTGGAGGTACTTTCACAGCTTATTTATCGTACTCGACTCCCTTAAGGCCGTGTCCCTTCTCTGTACTGTTGCGCTGAGGAAGGGATCCAAGGGCAAACTACCGAAAGCTCAGGTTGAGAAGCTGGCTGACATGACGCGTCAAGCCCATCAGGGCGTACGAACTAACATTCGCGCTCTCAAATCTCATATCTCTGCCCCTGGGGTCCTGGGTTCCCTGACCGACTTGGTTGTGGCTGGCTCTGGCAACGAAGACGGCCCCCAGCTTCGGGCTGAACTGGACAAGACGCTGGACATGTCCGCTCTGGAGGTGTTCTGCGGTGAGTTGATGGAGAGCTGGGAGGAAGGTCTTGGTGGTATGTTCGCTGTGTCTCTGTAAAAGCCAACCAAGGCCATACGCAATGAAGTCATACATGTGAATTATACAAATGCCGAAATCCACGGCATCTCTATCTTCCGCTACTGATAGCATGGGAACTTGATCCCAGATGGACTTGTCGCTATGTGACTTTGCGTCGTCGATCGACAGGGGGTATTATCACCTCCATTGGGTTGATATTACGGGAAGCTCCCGACCTCTGTCGCACCGTTGAACCCCGGAAGGCACCATAGTCAACGATAGAAATGTAGGACAAATGTGACCTTGATATTAGAGTGCTCACGCGGCCGAAAGTTGGGAATGTCGATCTCCTTCTGCAAGGGCGCTTTTGCGGACTCTTTCCTCTCCCTTGATTCCCGGCCTGGACCCGGTCCTGATTCCAATACTCGCATGAGCGACATGGCTGATGAGTCTGGCGACTGAATATTGGCGGAGGTGTCCTGGGACAGGCCTGGTGAGAAAAGAGAGGGTCACACTGCAGCTGCAGCCGGAGCAAGAATCTCCCTGGAACACTACGTGGACAATTCTCTTGCCGTTCCATGCTTGTGCCACGCACACATTCTCCGGCAGGCGGCGACGCCTTGCGTCTAGGGGGGCCCAAAGGCTGCCTAGGTAAAAAACACCGGGTGCCAGATGCGCACACTGCCATGCCTGATCGAGTGCTTGATACTCATGGCCTGGTCCTGTCAATAAGCATGGCGAGGAGCCTGCAGTTACACCTAAGAATGTGTCACTCTGGCTGCCTTGGGGCCCACTGCTAGACTTACTTTAAAACTCCGGCCCTCAGCCTGAGTGCCCTAAGTGCATCGTTGGTCCCTCCGTTTCTCTCGCGTGATAGGGGATGCCATGGCCAGCCCTTCTCCACTTTCCTACGATTATCGACACTCGCCCCAGTTTTGGGATGTAGTCACTCAGACCGTATGTCTTACTGTGAGCACCGGCTTTGTCGCCATGCGTCTGTATTCAAAGTTCCATATCACAAAGGCGCCTGGATGGGATGACTGTACGTGACATTCCGGGACCTTCTTTTGTCCGCAACGACGACGGGCTGGATAAGACGCTGAGCTTGATGTTTGCCAGGGACTTGTTGTCTGGCTTGGGTATGGAGTCCGAGCCGTTACTCCCGCTCGCCATTTCATACGCTTACAAGAACCTCACTAGTTCGGGCTGATAGGATATGTCGTTCTGGCTTTCGAAGCAGACAGACACGGAAGTGGTGTCCATCAGTGGGAGGTGGACGCCTCGGATCTGCGCGAATTCTCCAAGGTACGAGAATGCCAACTTTGTGATCTGCAACCTCAACTGCTGCTGACAATTGTATAGTTGGCCAATGCATCCCAAATTCTCTATGGACCTTTGATCTTCTTGACTAAATTGTCCATCTTTCTTTTATATGTGCGGGTATTCGCGCCATCGGCAAAGTGCAACCCATTCTGGTTTATACAGGTCCTCATCGGGCTGAACTTCTTGTTCTACCTGGCAGATACCATCGTGAAGATTTGCGAATGTACCCCGCGTGCGAGAATATGGGACAAAAACGTCCCGGGCCATTGCATCAATGTCAATATACCGATCCTTGTGACGTCGATTGTGAACGTCGTCTCAGACCTTATGATGCTCCTGATGCCCATCAGGTGTGTATGGCGTCTGCAGATCCCTGTGCGGCAGAAGATAGGGATTTCAGCGATATTTGCAGCAGGCATCTTGTGAGCTACCTGGTGCAGATACCTCATAGCTCAAGTGATAGCGCTAATTGTGAGGGGGGTAGCGGCTGCATCGCTAGTATCATGCGTCTTGTAGTCAGCATCGGGAACAGTGACACGCCTGATAAGACATACGACTGGTTCCCCGAGTTTTTGTGGACGTAATGGCTCCCCGCTTTATATGTGAACTGGCTTTAGCGTTCATATAGCTAATATCGTGTAGGACTGCGGAAATCACGTCGGGAATCGTCGCCAGTAGCTTACCGGCTCTACCAAGCTTTTACAGGCACACTTCTCAAAAGGCAAAGGCTCTGCTGATGAGTATAAGCACAGGAAGCTTAGCGACTTTTATGAAGAAATCAGCTAGCGCGAGCAATGCATCTAGAGCTAGACAGTCCATTTCGCGCCATCCTTGGCACTCTGCTCTGGATCGCAGCGGGAGCAATTTGGTGTCTGGGTCGGACTGGGAGATGGGCGAGGTCGGGCCGTTTCATGGGACGTGCTATACAACTACAGAAGCTACGGCGGAGAGAGATGGGGAGAGAGGGTTCCACTTGAACGTCGATGGTCTCCGGGTCGGGGAGGAATGCGGACCGAGGGCTGGGATTCTGAAGATCGTGGAGGTAGATGTTGAGTCCGGTCCGGGGTGAGGACCTAACGCGATGACGGGTGCATGATATGTAGCTTCTACGAGATGATAATGATACTGATGATGAAATGAGCCAACGAGCAGTATGGTCTAGTTCAACTCCGCAACTATCTTAGTTAGGGTCGAGACTCCATAGCACCCAGATATCAGACACCTCAGGCACCAGGGCTGCGGCGGATGACAAAGCGGGCGGGCAACCCTAAGCCCTAGGCTCTCGCTACGCACGCCCGCAATGGCCAACCAAAACCCGGCAAACACTATCGCGATTCCATCCGCACCGACGCCCATCGACTCGACAACTCCCAGCAGCAACCTCCGTCGTCGCCAACCGCAGTCGTCCCAACCGTCGAGATGGCGCAAGAACGTTCCGGAATCGTGGTCGGTCTGAACAAGGGCCACGTACGTTGTCCCCTGTCCTGAGCTTGGTTTTTCCTTTCGCGTGGAGATTTGGTCCGGTCGAGTCGACGAATTTCGCGATGTTTGAATGGATGGCGGAAATATAAAATCATGGAAAAGTGAAAGTTTGGGGGATGAACATATGCCGGGAGAAGTTTCTGCGCAGGAGAGGTTCTACAATCGCCCGGCATTTTTCTCGACCTTGAAATTTGAGCTTGAATTGAAATCGTCCGACTCGGCTGGATCAAATCGGGACATGCAATTTTTATCTTGTCATCTTTCGATGATGGCATCGCGAACAAAGGAGACCAAGGACGACCGGACTAACATGGCTTGAATCTTGCAGAAAACCACCCCTCTCAACACCCCCAAGACCCGGATCAGCCGTACCAAGGGCCAGTCTTCCCGCCGCACGGCTTTCGTTCGTGAGATCGCCCGCGAGGTTGTCGGTCTTGCCCCCTATGAGCGTCGTATCATCGAACTCCTGAGAAACGCTCAGGACAAGCGCGCTCGTAAGCTCGCCAAGAAGAGGGTACGTTTGTCATTCATGGAGGAAGGGAATGGAAGGGAGGTTCGATTGCTCTCTCGATTGCTCGTTCGTCTTGCTTGGTTCGGTCCGTGCAACACTTGTCTTCCGCAATCTATCGCAACATATTATCCGACATCTCCACGAAGCCACCCGACCTTGAATATCCACCCACCATCAAACCCGATCTACAATGCGGAGAAACAACAAACCCAACATGCAGTCAACTACCAAGCGCTCCCCCGCACCATTCAAATCAGACAAGACAAGCCAAGACAAACCAATCAACCAGCCAGCCAACCAACAAGCCAACGAGCCATCAATCGAGCAACTCGAACCACCATCCCCACCACCCCTCCTAACCCCCTCAAACCCAACCTCACAACCCCGCTAACACTTTTCCTCTCTACAGCTCGGAACTTTCGGCCGTGGTAAGGCCAAGGTCGAGGACATGCAGCGTGTCATCGCCGAGGCCCGCCGCACTGGCGCTCACTAAACTTTCAATTTCTACCCATCCATCTCCTGTTTCCAGTTTTCTCTCTCTCCTATTAGCCAAGAATGAGATAACGAAAACATCATCCCACCCAACATCAAAAATGAAATGAAAGTGAAAGTGAGAACAAACCAATACCTCCTCTTCCTCTTCTCGAGTAGTTGAGCACGTACGTGCACGTACGTCTCTGGTGGGATCGTGCATAACTCCATATCCTATCCTAAGGGTCATTGGTGTGACGGATGGAATGGAGTGCATTGGATTGGATGCATGGATGCTTGCTTGACTGGCTTGGTTGGTTGGGCGGTTTTGACTATGCGGTGTTTAAAAAAAAATAGAAATCTGTATGGAATATAATACGAGGCTGCTTCTGGGAACTTTTTTTTTCGTTTTGGTTTGGGGGTTGGGGTTGGGTTTGGAGGGGGTGAGATCTATCGTAGTAGGTATGTTCTCGCTGCGGGGGCTCGACGTCATGCATAGTAGGTATTTGTATTCTCCCTGCAGTAGATTGGGTTCATATCATTCATACGTCCTAGCTATCTAAAATTTATTTCTTGCCGGGCAGTTTCAACCATTTAGGCATTCCGCCCGGTTTCCGCTTCTCTCCGCGTGACCCGTCCCCAGTGCCTGTCGGCTTTGGTTTGATCACATCCTCGGAAGTATCTATCACGTCCCGGGGCTGTTCTACTTTGAGTTCCTGCGCGCGCGTCTGCAGGGCGGGTTTCAAGAGCTCACGGCTCTGTCGGGCGGTCGGAGATGCAGTCGGATCCCAGGCGAAGTTGACCAACACCCGGCCGATCATGGATAGATCCTTGATCAAGAGATGTTGGTCGGAATCGGGGACGATGTTTTGGATATTCCGCCCATGTCCGCTGGATCCTGCAGCCCCGGAGAGTGAGGATGTGATGTTGAATTTCTCGTTGGCGATTGGCGCCGCAAGACAGTTCCGGACAAAGTCGTAGAGTGTTTTACCCGTGTCCTCTTGTCCGAACTTTGCCACCACTTGGCTCTGGTCCGGTAGACGGACCTTCACATCTACTTCCTTAACCGCGGCGAGCCGTTCCTCCTCTGCGGCTGCTTTGGCGGCGAGTTCGGCGTCCGTGGGAAGTCGCTGGGGGCGGGAGGTTGCGTTCAGCCGTCGCTGATGTGCTTGTGCGTGTTCGATGGATGGGACATAGTCGGTCTCGTTGTATGTGGTTTGTGCGGACTGGGGTGTAGCGTTGGACGGAGGAGAGAACACTGTTACAGGTCGAGAGAAACCAGCTGGTACCTCGGTAGGTTCGGCGGCAGGTGCAGTAGATGTAGGGGCTGCTGGAATGGCTTGTTCCGAAATCGAAGGGGACTCGTCCGAAGAGACTGGCTGTTGCTGTGGCTCCTCTGCTTTATTGGATGGGTCGGCTTGGGGTGGTTGCTCTGTAGGTGCAGGCGATGCTTCGGTCTTGGGAGTCTCGTCGTCGAAAGGTCTGAAGTAGTCTTGAATCTTGGCCATCGCCTCCTCCAATGGTTCCTCCGTGCGCCGGAAACTCAGTCTCAGCAGTACATTTCCGCTGTTGAATCCCAGCTGCGCCAACGATTTCTGTAGATCGGAGAATGAGGAGAGCTCTCGCTCCATAATCTGGACCACAGGTGTCTCGTAGTACAGTCTTCCGGCTCCCTCATTACCACTAGGCACACCTCGTCCTGTCAAATTCCGAGCCGAGGCACCTCCCGCGACTCCAGCTTCGAATTTGCGCAAAAGCAGCCATATCGTCGTCGTACTGGGGAACTTATCCAAAAGACGTCTGTTGGGGGGTGCCCCTCGTGCTTCCGATTCGGGCAGTTGTAAAGCGACGGTGACGACGGAGGGCGACCGGGAGAGTTGAACCAACTCCAGCTTTGCGCCGGGCGTAAGTCCCGAGAGGCGAAACACCAGTGAGAGATCGAGTTCTTTACCTTTGTATCTTGATAACAGTCGTTAGTCTGGGAAGCTTTGACGCGCTAGCATAGTTGGGCCTTACTTTAGTCCATGTTGGCTGGCCTCCACACCTAGCTTTTTGCAAGCTTCCTGTAGAATATCAGTCAAGTGCTTGCCCGGGGTCGTCTTGACTGTTGCCCTCCGGGCTGTTGAGTCTAGGACCACGACATGAGAGCTCATGGTTTGAGAGACTGGCGGGTTGCGGGGCGGGGAACTGAAGTTGAAGATGGGACAAAAGCGGCGACGGTTGCGTCCCTTCTTTCAATAGTAGGGCTTAGCTATGTAGTGGGTGTGTCCAACTGTCTGGATCCAACCGAAAAAGACTAGATAAACTGAGGGGGGTAAGAGATGGAGGAGGATGCTTGGTCAGGTCGGATGGATTAGTGATTGTAGGCAGCGGGCGCAAGCGTCATCGGCAGAAGCTCGGCGGCTCCACGCGTTGCTGGCAGAGCTTCAATCACTCCTCCATCCATCACTCCTCCGCCCATCTTCCATCTCCCATCGCCTCACACCCCCCTCTTCCTACTCACATCTCCCGTTGCGCCTCTGAACACGAACCGGGGAGTCATACTCTATCATATTCTAAGCTTCTAGTTTTGCAATTCTTCGTCAACCATGGTATGTGTGCTGCGTGACCCTCACCTCTCCCTCGAACCAACCTAGCTGACAGACCTCCCCCACAGAGTTCCCCCTTCGATATCAGTACGTATCAGCTGCGAATAGCTTCTCATCTCGCTTATTAACGCTCGGGTGTACAGATGGTGGTGCCTGCGTCGCCATGGTGGGCAAGGACTGCGTCGCAATCGCCTGTGATCTCCGGCTGGGTATGCAGGCCCTGACCGTCTCCAACAACTTCCCCAAGATTTTCAACTACGGCCCCTCCACCTTTCTCGGCTTGACCGGGCTGGCCACCGACGTGTCGACCGTGTCCGATCTTTTCCGGTACAAGGTGAACATGTACCGCCTTCGCGAGGAACGGAACATTGCCCCCCAGACCCTCGCCAACCTGGTCAGTTCGTCGTTATACGAGAGACGGTTCGGTCCCTTCTTCGTCAGTCCTGTCATTGCCGGTATCAACAGCACGACGGGGAAGCCTTTCATCTGCGGATTCGACAGCATCGGGTGTATCGATTTTGCGAAGGACTTCATTGTTAGCGGAACTGCCAGTGAACAGTTGTTTGGTACCTGCGAGGGTCTGTGGGAGCCGGACTTGGTAAGTCTCTCCATGATGGGGAAATGGAATCAGATGGCGTAGTTGTGTTTGTGCTAATACCGTGATGTAGTCTCCGGAGGATCTGTTCGAGACCATCTCGCAAGCCCTGCTCAGCGCCGTCGACCGAGACGCCCTCTCCGGTTGGGGTGCGCAGGTGTATATCATAGAGAAAGATAAGGTTACCAAGCGTCTACTGAAGGGAAGGCAAGATTAGATGGCATTCTCTGGAGTATTTCTGTTTTCTAATGTCACGCCGTTCGTCCGTTCTAATTTTACGTTTCTCAACCTTGGAATTTGCTGTCGAAAGCAGTCTCTGGCGCCGGGATCTCGACTCGCAGATGTGTGCTGTCGATAGTGATGGGGCAAGATGAAAATGAGTATGGTCTATGATCGAACCCTGAATACGATGCTTGGGGTCTAGACCTGCTGCCTGATGTATAAGCCTACTTGGAGTACGGGTTATCGTGCTCGCGTACCTCTCTTTACCTTCCACGTCTAGCCTGGTTGGGATGATCAACGGGCTTAATAATACGAGGTGGCTTTCACAGCAGGAAGGGTGTCGTCTTCGTGCGTCGTTCTTCCCAGCTCGTCAAGGCATCTACATACCGGCGGCAGATGAGTCGCGCACCCTCGCATGCTGCAAAGCACACCCATGACCGGGTGCCTTGATTCAGTGCTTCGAGGTCCACCGATTCCACGCCCCGGCAAGGGCCGCATGACGGGGGTGGCTGCTGTACGCTTTAAGATTCTATGCCGTGGGTTGCCGGGCCCGTGGATTCGTAACCATTCCTGTCCAGTGGGGACCTCATACGTAGTATGCCTGGATGGCACAGTTGCAGGTGGCATATGCCACCCCGGTCGAGACCTCGCCATCCGTGCATACGTGGTCGGGACTACCCCTGGAAAGCCCAGGGGTGGGGAGGGGCATTCTAGCTGGTAAATGTGATTGCAGGAGGAAGAGATGATGCAGAAGTCGTAGGAGATGATCGGGTACGCTGGAAGGGAGTTTGGGTCGGGAGGCCTCCGGGCGACGGGCAGAGCCAGTGAGAAGGGCGGGTGGACGGTCGTCCTTCAGGATACCCATGGATCCTCCCAAATAGGCGGCTGGTGACTCGTCCCTGGAGAGTATGGTACATTGTATGGGGAGTACACAGTCGATACTTGAAGAAAGTCCCGTGTACAACGCGCGAATGCTGAAACTGGGCATTCAGTCCCCGGGGGGCCATAGTGCAGTAGTGCAGGTTCTAGTAGGCAGGCATGCAGACCAGGCCACGGGGTCCCAAGCGATTCTCACCTCCCCGGCCGATCGCAACCTTGAATCCTTCCATCCATCCCCTTCGCTTCCTCCCCTTTGTGATTCCTTCCCTGCTTGTTTCGCCGGAGGAGAGCGAGCGCGAGCCTGCTTGGGGGGCCTAGCAAACCTGCGCTGGATTGCCAGACTTGCCAGCATCTTGCTCCGTTTCAGCCTCCCCGCGTCTAGACCTGGCGATCGGCCCAAACTGGCCCCATCGATTTCTCAGGCTCGCTTCTTCCCCTCTTCATCGTCCCATTCCTGTCCGCTCCATCCCATCCGGCCTTTCTTCTGACTCGCTTCTCTTTGCTCTCTGCTCCTATCCCGCCTCCATCTTACCCCCGATCCTCCATCGCCCCTATCCGCATCTCCCACTGGCCCATGCTGTCGGCCCTGCTGCCACCCTTTCCCTTTCCTCCCACCCTGTCAACACCCGCCCGTCTCGCCGGTGGTCTGTGCCATTAATCTCTGCCCCAGAAATTGTCAACCAGTCGTCGAGGGCGAGCACAACAACTACTGCGATAGAATCCAGAACGGCCGACTGATCCCCAGGGGTCTTCAGGAACGGGACACGAAGAACCGAAACTATACCTTAATCCGAAGCATCCAGCGAATCACCTACAGAGTCTTCCAAGCGGAGCGAAAAAAAGCGAAAAAAAGGGAGAAATCCCCGAGGATCAGGACGCCGGTCTCCTCTCCACCATAATCATCCTCTAGAGTCACCCAATCCGTTACCTTGAACTTGTCTGCGGCCATTATTTCGAAGAGACGGTGCCTGCTCTTTGCAGAGCATCCCCCGCGGTGCAGCTCAGCGTGGGCTTCATCTTTTCAACCGACCCCAAAGTGATGTATGTATTGAAGAGCCAGAGCCATCTAGGACGGGCATTGTGCTTGGTAGCCTCCTTCTATCCCTACTGCTCATGGTAGTGCTTGGGTCGATCATAGCTAACGGGCGCCCCGATGACTGGTGATGCAGACCGAAAGCCATGCGCTGTGTCCTTTCCAAAAATCCGGGTCTTGATTCATTGATCTTTTACCAATCCCCCTCGGTAACCTGGCGACCGCCTATATCATCATCCAGTACTATATCTCCACCTTAGATTTGATCTTCAACAACAAATCAAGGATACAGAAGGGCATCGATCGTCCGGCACATCATGCCCGACCCAGCGGATTCAGAATGGTCTAAATCCTTCGCATCCGGCCCAACCATGTCGTTACTTGCGTGCAAATCCCAGTGCCTCCCCGGTGACGCGGCTGCCTCAACCCTGCTTGATGACGATGCGCAGGCCGACTCGTCCGGTCGCAGATATATCGGCGCGCCTCAGAATGTTGCAATTGACCGGCTGGTGAAATTAAAGCAGGAGCTTCGAACCTTGGGATCAGAAAAGTTCTGGCACCACCTGATGGAACAGATAAGCTCGATCTGCGACGCTCAGTATGTGTTTGTTGCTCGCAAAGCCCGGGACGACGAGTCTGTCAATGAAATCGGAGGCCACAAGCCCTATCTATTCGGCACGGCATTCTATTACAATGACGGATACCAAACCGCGGGCATGCACCGACACCGATATTTTGCCGGCGGTAATCCTCTGTCCCATATGGATCATGAGAAGCCGTGTCTAATCCCGGAGAATCTTGGCTCCTTCATATCGTTCGATCACGATCAGCTACCGTTCGCCGCCGAGGGCTATTTGGCTGTCCCACTTTTTTCAGAAACTAAATGTCTCGCGTATCTTGGTCTGATGTGGTCGGAGTCTGGTTTGAAGAAGCGGAACTTGGCGTGGTCATTTCTCGAAATGATCCTGTATTCATTGGAAGATCTGGTAGTTCAGCGTATCTGGGACGATCTAGACAGTGCAAAAACACAGCCGTCAAGCAACAAGGCTCGAAATATCTCCACGAGCCACACGATCGTTGACGATGCACACATCAGCATTCCTCATGGACTAGCCGACTTTGCCTCACACCCTTTGAAGCCATATGCTCGGAGCTTGTCCCACGAGCTCCGGACGCCAATGCAGGGTGTCGTCGGGATGCTGGACGTTATGCATGCTACAGTCCGCGAAGCTATTCAGGACAAACCATCTCCGAAGGCGGGATACGTCTTCCGGACCCTCAAGGAGAGTATAGAGATGGTTCAAGGTTCGTATCGCCTTCACCCTTGAAGTGGCCTTTTGGATGCTAATCTGCATATTCCGTTCTTACAGATAGTGCAAGACGGGCAGTCGAAGCAGCCGACAATGTCGTCCATGCCTACGACCTGAACATGCAGGTTCCCAAGACGCCACAGCTCGAGCGAGACGATTGCTTTGGTGGACCAGTCCAGTCCCCAATAACTGCATGCGACAGTCGACCGAGCGTCTTTGTCGAAGGGAGCAGCATCGCGGTCAACCCGTACAAACGGCGACGGAGCAACCCGCCCGAATGGAATATTGGTACAACGCCGAAGCAGAAGATCTCACGCGTCGTCTCGCCCAAGGGCCTGTCCCCACGTAGCGAGGAAGTCAAGAATGCTGTTCATGAGAGTGAAAAACTGATGAAAGCCACTCCGGTTCATCAAATAGAAGCAGTAATGGCTAACATGGTGAATCCCCGTCCATCCCTGGCGGTGCGGCGCTCGGCACCGCATCTTCTATTGGAAGGCATCAACGTCAATGCCGTGCCTGCGCTGAGGTTCACCAAGCTGCGCGATCTGCTCCGTCTCGTGATCAATGAGTCCTTGCACGTTGGCGGACGACCCGACTTTGCTGTGAGCAATGCGACCGAGACGGGGGAGAAAATTGAGATCCGGTCACGGTCATCCAACGGCGAGGTGTTCTCGAAGACCATCAATTGGTCGGTGGATCCTGCGCTACCGGACACACTATTTGTGGATGACAGAGACCTGGCCAAGTTGATCTCGTGCGTTTTCCTCAATGCGGTCAAGTTCACCAATAGCGGTGTGATTACCGTGTGTGCCACCGTTGGCCGCAAGTCCAACGATGTCCTGATCGCCGTCAGGGACACTGGGCCCGGCATCCCCGAGGCCTTCTTGCCCAAACTTTTCAAGCCGTTTGCCCGGGAAGACACCTCCACCACCCGGAGCAAAGATGGGCTCGGACTGGGCCTCCTCGTAGCAAAGGGCCTGGCTAGGAAGATGGGCGGCGACCTCACCTGCGTCCGCTCCTGCACCACCGGGCCCGATCATGGCTCCGAATTCGAGATCAGAATCCCGGCCAACCAGCCCGAGCCTACGGGACCACTGGCTCCCCCCAACAAACTGCTGACCCCACCCCAGCTCTGTGATCCTTCGCGTATGAGCAGTGCGAGCAACTCCACGGTAGAATCCTCGTTACTGTCGCCCGCCCTCCGGACGCCCAGCCACCCGATTCAACAGCCGTCGCCCAGCCTGACCGATGAATCGACCTTGACCCCTGCGCGCTCAGTACCCAATTGCAAGTCAATGCCACGCCATATAAATGGCGACACACATGACAGCAAACTTGGGGAGAAGCATCCGCTGACCTTCCTGGTGGCCGAGGACAACAAGATCAATCGGCGGGTGTTGGTGCACATGCTGAAGCGACTGGGCTATAAGGACGTCTACGAAGCCTGTAATGGAAAGGAGGCGGTCCGGATCATGCAGGACGTGTTGGTCTCCCAGCGCTCTGCAGCGGAGGACTCCCCTAGGTGCGAGAGCACTGCCGATGGCTTCCCGATTCCCAATCTACCGAATCACCGCAAGAAGATGAAGCCCGTGGATGTTGTATTGATGGACCTCTGGATGCCCGAAATGGACGGATATGAGGCCACATACAAAATCCTCCAGCTGGTAGACGAATACCCCGGCCACCCGCCTGCCATGGTGATGCCTACAGCCCGTCCGCTGGTGGCTCCGACGGTTCTTGCGGTCAGCGCCGACGTTACCGACGAAGCTCTCAGCCGGGCTTCGAAAGTCGGCATGAAAGGCTACATGACCAAGCCATACAAGCTCTCGGATCTCGAGCGATTGATCCTTGGCTTCTGCAGTGACACCACGACCACCAGACAATCCGACGACTCGACGACGAATACATGACATAGAATCTCCGGTCTTTTACGTTCTTGATTCCCACCCCCCGCTTTATACCTCTTTTGTCTTTCTTTTTCTGTCAGCCATTGAATCTGATTTGGTACCACGGCATGGGCGCTGTTCTGCGTGAGCAGTTGCATTACTGTTAGAATAATTTTTAGTGCTGATGTATTTACGAGCGATCCCCACATCCTTAATGATCGATTATGACTGGGGGCAAAGATGGAAACGCACACGTTTCATCCAACTTGAGAGAGAATGCAGTGATTTTGGATGTTCTTGTTTCTCTTCATGACCCTATCCCCTACTGATACTGATTTCTATCTTCCTTCGGATACCTTCTACAACACATAAGCCTTCTCAAGCAGCAGCCCCCCTCCTCCTGATCATCTTTTACTCCTGCTCATCGAGCTCCGTTCATGCAACCGGCGCAGGTCGTGTTACTGGCGCAGCTGGCACAGCTATCGTAGCTAGCATAACCGGTGGAGCTGGAACATCTGGAACATCTGGGTCCTCCCAACCCTCTGGTACACCATCCCTTTCCATCCACACAGCAAAACATCCGAAACAACTGATCCCCAATCCAACCCACCAGATCATCCTCAACCCCTTGACATACACCCCGACGATATCTTCCCACACCCCCTGGTTCAGGGACTCTTTAATACCATGCATCTGACTCGCAAACGCATAGGCTCCTCCCTTGGCCAAATGGGCCCTCATCTCCGGATCCCGCACCTCCCCCAAATGGTTACCCACGACCGCATCGAACACCAGAGACGCAATTGTCATCCTCCAGATCCGCCCAAACGAGTAGATGAAATCATTGATCGATTGTGCAGTTGGGTATTCCGCGATTGGCGAGGTCGTCGCAACTGTTATATATGAGAAGCATAGGCGTATCCCATGCCGGAGCCGGCAATGAGCTGAAAGAAGACCCATTTAACAGTGCTAGAGGTCTCATTCAGGAGAGTGAAAAGGCCGAAGGCAAGTGCAGACAGCGCGAACGAAAAGGCCCGGATGGGTCGGTGTGCGCCGAGTAAATCGAGATATGCGAAGAACAACCAACACAATATGGCCGGCATCACGATGAAAACGGTCGCGAGGATTAAGGGCAGGAGGCAGACACCGGAACGGATGGCAGTGGTGCCCTGGACGGCTTGGAAGTAGATTGGGAGGAAGGCCAACAAGGCTTGATCGACGATGGAGGACAGGAAGGTGACCAGGTAGACGATGCCCGTGGAGGAGTTGGCGAAGAGACGCAGAGGGATGCTCGGATTAGAGACGAGTCTTTGCTGGAGGAGGAAGACGAGCCAGCCGACGGGGCCCAGCACCAGCGGCACAATGGTCTTCCACGAAGACCACGGCTGGTCGTCGACACCACCTCGGGTAACCCCTAGGAGCAGACAGATGGTGCTCGCGATGAGGAGGAGGGTGCCAAGGTAGTCGGGATATGTGAGGGATGTCTCGTTGGGGTTGGGGTTAGGGTTGGGGTTGGGGTTGGGGGTGGTATGGAAAAAGGGCAAGATCATCAGGGCAAAGAGGGCAAGGCCGCTGAGGGGGATGTGGAAATAAAAGATCCAGCGCCAGCTGCTCCCGGCCAGAGCGCCCCCGACGATGGGGCTTATGATGATTCCGATTGTGCTCAAGGAGGATGCAGGATGGTCGTGTCTCTTGCGCTCTTGACGAATATCGCGGTTTCCGTAGGTCATGACCCACGACTCACTGATAGCTCCGATGGTCAAACCTTGAAGAGTGCGTCCGAAGATCAGCTGGGCTGCGTTGCTGGCGGCGCCTGCCATGCCACTGCCCACGATGAACAGCGTTATCAGGCCAACCAGCAGGTGTCGCTTTGGGAAGACTTGGAGGAGCTGTGAGTAAAAGGGACGGAGCACGGCGGCAGCAACATGGAACGCGTCGGCTATCCACACATATTGAGTCGAGCCCCCGATCTTAGTGATAATGGTGGGAAGGGCGACATTGATCATACCTGTATCCATGGCCGAGAGGAAGCTCAAGACATAGAGAAGCAGACGTCCCTCCATCTTGGTCAACCTGGAGCGATCAGGAAAGATGGGAATGTGGGTTCCTTCTATCCTCTGGATAAGAAGAATGAGGGCATATATAGTCCCAATTACTAGGCTGATGCCTAGGACGAGGTCTGCATGGAACAGTGGTAAAAGAAGCAGGTCTCACAGCCACAGCCCAATCCTTTGAGTATGCGATGATTCCCGTCAACCTCCTCCAGCGTGTTGTATGTACCCGCACGAAACTCAATAAGAATTATTGGCCGCGACCAGGCTCTACTGATAGAATCCTCAGATGGATCGGGCCATTCCTCAGAATACGATCAATTCGGCCAATGCCTGCAGGAGAAGAGGAAGGTTCCGAAGCAAACGGTGTTCAGCTTGTCCGGGTCTCAGCATTTGGCTGTGATAGGACATGACTTGAGGATTGCCGTTTGAATCAAAGTCTATTTATCCAATGGACATTCGAGTAATCAGTGCCCAAAACTCTAACATCATCAGCCAGGTAGATAGCTCCCATATTAAGGTTGGCTCCATCTCACATACCCATCTGTCAGAGCAATGCCTATCATCTCTCTGTTTGAAACAAGCATCTTCCCGCTCCAATTCGTAATTGATAGCCTGGCCATGCTAACAGGCAGAGTGGTATCCTGTTACACCAAAGCAGCAGCAGCTCAACTCAAACGCCACAACGATACCACCTCTGTGACGTGGTTGATTCTTCATGGCTGAGATGCGCCACCGGACAAGTCGCCTGTCAATTTAAGCTTAAGCCCATTATCGTATGATGCCTCTGCCGTCACAAACTTTATTGCAGAGCATTCAGGGACTATGGCTGCAAATTAGCCCATGCAGCAGTATGGAGAGGGCTAGTAGACGTCAGCGTGTTACCAAGCTTTATGCCTGTGGTCATTTCTAGGGTTGAGGTTGGTTTTGTGAGTACCATCAAAGTTCCAAGGAGAGGAAAATCCACGTCAGTGGAGGAATACATCCCTGCTCTAGATGGTCACTGCGCGAATTAATTCCCTCTTTGTGAGTGGTCGACATTGTTGGAGCTGGACGCTGTTTGCAGTCGATGTCTGCCTGTCGGCAGGGTTACGAACAAAGAAATCATTTAGTGGCATGGATTGATACCACTGAAGAGCAAAGAATGTGCATGATGACTGCAGTTCCTCATCCTTCGCTCAGCATAACCCAGTTATCACAATGCATACAGATATGTTGGATCAGGCTGCGGTCTTTCCCCCAAGATATAAGTTCCTGGATCTGACTCTGGCTGTAGTCTCACTTCGAACCAGATCCATCTTGCATCCACTGACCAACTCACTCCCAGACTCACCATGGCCATCACCGATGCTATCAAAGTCCTCGAGGAGACCTTCCTCTCTCAGGTCCTCCTCCCAGGAACAGTGGAATACACCGAGCTCAACAGCTCGTACCTCTCTGCCCTCGAGAACGACATCACCCCGGCCTGTATCTTCCGCCCCACGAGCAACCAAGATATCTCAACCTTCCTGAAGCTGACCAACAATACTCACTTTGCCATCCGCGGCGGCGGACAACAGCCTCTACCCGGCTGCGCCAACATCCCCGACGGCATCACCCTCGACCTGGGTCTTCTAACGGGCATCGAGCTGAACGAAGACACCAGCACCGTCTCCATCGCCGCCGGTGAGCGCTGGGGTAACGTATACAATGTCCTCGCTCCCAAAAACCTCGCCGTCGCCGGTGGTCGTTCTGCAAATGGAGGCATCGGGGGCTTGGCCTTACAAGGTACATCCAACTTCCCCCCCCAAAAAATAATCAAAGCCCTCAATCCTCCAACCCACTCCCTAACACATCCCAGCGGCCTCTCCTTCTTCTCCTCCCGCGAAGGCTTCATCTGTGACAACGTCCTCAGTACGAAATCATCCTCGCCAGCGGCGTCCTCATCACCGCCAACGCCACCTCCCACCCATCCCAAATTGAATATATGGTTGACGAGCTCACCAAACCGGATGCCTCGCATGATACTCATTTGATGCTGAGTATCGGGTACGCGGCGCCGTTCGGGGGAACTATGTGTCAGAATCAGGTATATTTCACCAAGGCTGGGGACGGGGAAACAGATGTCCCGAGAGTGTTGGAGAGATTTGTAGATATAACCCCCCGACTGGAGGAGTTGAGTTCGGTCAAGTTGATGGATATTAAAGAGGCAGCGGGGGGGCAGGCTGCTGTTGCTATGGAAGACATGCGGTGTACCTACAGAGTACCTTTCCCCTATTTCCTGGATATATCTATGACTTATTGATGGATTCTATTCTGTTAGCTCTGCATATATGAACATAACCCTCAAAGCCTCCTCCCCGGCCCTCGAAACCGCAGCAGATATCTACACCTCACCTCTGGACCCTATTAAATCCAAAGAAGGTATCATATGCTCGCTAACACTCCAGCCTCACCCGGTCTCCCTGTTAGAGAAGTCCGTCGAGCTGGGAGGTAACTCTCTCGGCTTGAGTCCCGAGGACGGCCCCTTGATCTCGGTGCTGTTGCTCGCGTATTGGAAGGACAGGGAGGATGATGAGCATATCATGGGTCTGATGAAGGATACTCTGGGGAGGATTGAAGCTGACGCGAAGGAGAAGGGCCAGGCGGTTGGGTTTACGTTCATGAACTATGCTTCTGGGTTTCAGGATCCGGTTGCGTCGTATGGGGTGGAGAATGTGAGCAGGTTGCAGGGGGTTAGTCGGAAGTATGATCCTGAGGGGGTTTTTCAGAGGTTGGTTCCTGGGGGTTTTAAGTTGTTTGGTTAGGATGGATGGGATGGGATGTGGTGGTTTGAGGTGATATCATTGGATTGCTTGGTGGCATAGATAGTATACTCGTGTAGATATGACATGCTAGCAGGGCATGTCAGAACCATCGGCCCTTGTATATCAACATCCTAGACTTACCAGCTCAATCAACTAGTCCCATATAGAAGCTCATTTACATTACATCCCCTCCCTATCCCCCCACCCACCCCTCAAGTAACAAGATATATCGCTAAACAACCAATCATAGCAAGGTAGTTTATCTGTTCTGTAATGAGAAAAAAAAAAAAGTACAACAAACCAGGCCAGGTACCTGCCCGCACCCACCACATCCATTCTTTTCTCACTCGCCATAGCCATAGCCATCACCTCAATCCAATCCCAGGCGAAAACCCCCTTTACGTCAACTTCTGCTTGATAAAGAACGACCGCAGATGCGAGAGCTGCCAAGCACAAGTCACCGACAACACGGCCAACTGAATCAAAGTCCACCGCACAACACGTCCATTCGTGGCTTCAGACTGGTCCCGGAATTCGGCTTCGCGTTCCTATTTGATCCATCATTAGTTCATCTCATTTTCTTCACCACCCCCCTCACTCTTCATACCACACAACATAAAGATATGTATGTATGTATAGGGGAAAACTCACCCGCTGAAACACCTGTTCCCTACGAATATCCTGCAACCTTCCATTCAAATCCTTAACCTTCTGTACAATATCCTGCATCTTGTCCTTATCTTCGGTCTCGATCTTGCTCGTCTCACCGATAGCCATGTCCAGGGTGACTTGGACAGCGCCGGCCGGGGCACCGCCCAGCCAGCCGCTGCCGACGGCGGCGTTGGTCTCGGGAGTAACGCAGATCTTGTGCAGACCGGCGTCAGCGGCGGAGAAGGTGAAGCGGCCGGTGTCGCTGTCGCGCTTGGAGACGACGCGGTGGTCGTTGTCGAAGACCTCTTCCACGGTCACGAGCATCTTCAGGTTGGGGTCCACATTGTAGGTGTTGGTTTGTTGGTTGATCACGGCGGTGGAGTAGGTGCCTTTACATTGATAGGGTTTGTTAGGTACACGGAAAAATTGAGGAGGTAGAGCGGAGAAGCATACCAACGACCAGGGTATCCTTAGGGAGCTCCTCGAAGAAGCACTTGGTCTGGCGCCCGTCCATGTAGAAGTAGAGGGCGTTGGCGGGCACCGTCAGACACAGGATGGCACACACGGCCAGGGCGGAGGAGAGCCATGAGGCGGAGGATCGGGACGGCGCCATGGTGTGGTCCTGGGGTTGGAATTGAGGTGGAGAGAGAGGAATGGAAAGAAGGAGATGGGGGTGAATTGGTGATGTTAACAGTTGGCGATGAATTGCTCCAATCTGGCCGATCCCGTCTTGGCGCGAATTCTCACGTCGCCGTCGCTCGCCGCCTTCTCTCTCTCTCTCAACTCCCCCTCGTTCATTGCTGCATCGCTGCATCGTCGTGGTTCATTGAAATACTCATCACATCTACTTTAATTTCTTCTAGAAAAGACATCCCTCGAGTATCTCCCGAGCAGGCCCCTCCGCCATCATGGCCGCCGCCGACGTTCGCGACATGCTGGATCTGCCCGCGGAGGGCCAGCCCCGACCTCATAAGAAACAAAAGGTCGTCGAGAAGCGTCCAGGTAAGCTACTTCCGGTCTCACTTCTCTTGTTAGAACCCATCTGACCCGTCTCCTCGCCAGAGGGTATCACCCGTGAGCTCTTCGCCCTGCTCGGCGAGCGAGCCCCTCCGATCGCCATCAACGAGAACCGATACAAGGGCCGCCCGAAATGGATGAGCAAACTGCGCGTCCGCCCATGGTACGCCCCTGATGCCTGCTGTCGTCGCATTCTACTGACCCCATCAGGCGCATGACCCCTTTCTTGAACGGCGCCCGATCCGACGGCCTCGTTCTCCGCCACTGGCAGCGAACCCATGAACCCGCCAAGGTCCCCGCAATGGAGGATTCGGAGATGGAAACGGACGAGAAGAAAGATGAGGCGACCGATGCATCATCCGCCGACACGCCGCAGCAGGACTCGATGTTCTCCAAATACAACGTCAAGGCCCGCGTGCCCAACCGCTATACCGACGAGGAATACAACCGCCATCTCAAGAGCGACGATTGGACCCGCCAGGAGACCGACTACCTGATGGACCTGGTGGAAGAGTACGACCTTCGCTGGGTCGTCATCGCTGACCGCTACGACTACCAACCGCACCCAGTCGACTCCGAGTCCAATGCCAACGCCCTAGTCCCCGCCAAGCGGTACCGAACAATGGAGCAAATGAAAGCCCGATACTACTTCATAGCCGCCAGCATGCTCGCTCTCGAGCACCCCCCGTCCGAGATGTCGGAAGCTGAATTTGAACTCCACGAGAAGATGCTCAAGTTCGACGCAGACCGTGAACGGTCCCGAAAGGAGCTCGCCGCTCTACAGCTGAACCGGACCGCCGACGAAGTGCGTGAGGAAAGCATCCTCCTCGAGGAACTCAAACGCATCACCGCCAACGAACAAGACTTTATCACCGAGCGCCGCGAACTCTACTCCCGCCTTGAGGTCCCTATCAGCGTCGGCAACACCACCATGTACCAGTCCAGCCAAGGCCTCTCCCAACTCCTCCAGACCCTCCTCCAAGCCGACAAGAGCAAGAAGCGCCGCTCCATCCTGGGCCCCGAAGCCGGCGCCGCTCCCAGCCCAGCCAGCCAAACCCCCGCCCCCAATGCCCCCAGCAGCACGCGCGACAGCCGCGCCGACACTCCAAACGCCGCCCCCGCAGCCCCAACCAACAAGAAAGCCGCCGCGGCCGCGGCCGCAGCCGCAGCCAACAAAGAAGCCCAACAAGCCGTGCGAACCCTCACCCCAGCTGAAGAAGCCAAATACGGCGTGCAACACCACGACCGCCTCGCGCCAGGTGTACAGTTCCGCAGTGACCGCGCCCAGAAACTCACTCAGGCCAAATCAAATGTCCAGACACAGAAACTTGCCGCGGCGCTCGCGGAACTGGAAGTTCCGCTGCGCCTGGTCATGCCGACGGAACGAGTCTGCAAGGAGTTCGAGAAGTTGATCCACTCGGTGAATCTGCTGCTTGAGGCACGCAAGGTCGCTGAGAAGGTGGAGAGCGAGATCCGGGTTCTGGAGGCTGCAAAGGAGGAACGCGAACGGAAGGTCAAGGAGGCTCAGGAGAAGGATAAGCCTGAGGTTAAGTCGGAGCAGGAGGATCAGCCGCTTCCGGCGGCGGAGGCTACTGATGCTGGTGCTGGTGCTGAGAATCCCGATGCGGCGGAGGAGGATGAATCGGGGGAGAAGCGTAGAAGCGGAGCGGCTGGTGGGGGTCTGGAGGGGACGTCGCATAAACGCTCGGCGAGTGTGCTGAGCAATACCAGTGATAAAAGTACCAAGCGACAGCGGAAGTGAGTGCAGGCATCTTATGGGCGTTGGAGTGGGCGTTCTTGTGATTCAATATACCTTTGTACGACTACATGAACTTCGGTCTGGATAAACATTAATTCTGCTGATGCAATACATCGATATTGGTCCGTTCCAATCTTCCCGAGCACCTTGGTGGTGGATTTTGCTTTCTTGGAGGCAACCAGCGGTTGCAGATGTAGTTGAAAATAGTGATTGGTTGGTAACAGCTCATGTTGCATCCAATCCTACGCTGTTAATCATGCTGTGGAGGACCTTGTGCGCTCTGGCGGCATCAATATATAGATGCCCGAATCCTACCCGAGCATTTCCTGGCAGTCTTGGTAAGTGCTCTTCCAATCGTCTGTGATAGCGTCCGATCCAGTCTTGTCTGAAGAGCGGTGCCGATCCCTTTCTGCCATTCCAGCACCTGTGTCGATCATCTGTTCCTTGTCAACATGCCCGTCCTGGCATTCTCCGGAATCGGCGCTTCCATGCGACTGCGCCATGGGAACGATAGGGACATTATCGTCAGCACTCCTGGCCTTCTTTTTACGGTCTAGGACCTTGAATTTTAGCATTCGACCCTCCTTTCTTCGTGCCACGGGATATCGCCCGGCCGGCGTTGTCATCCTCGTAATCGCTTTTGCCTCAAGCCCGCGCGTAATCGCCGACACGCTGCGGCCCTTCGTCAAGAGACTCCCTGTACGCCGCAACGTCGCCCATCTTCCTACAGGTCGTCCTTCCGTACTCTTGGTGGAGACTGACGAGCTCTTCTGCGGGCTTGATTGGCCACTCACCGGCTGGTTTGGGTCAACCCAGGAGCAAAAGTCCCAAGGGTTTTTGGCATCTGCGACCTCATCACCCTGGTCCTTCTTTCGCTTGAGCTTCTCTAATAGCGAGAACTTTATAGAATCACTCCCGGCTTCGCTAAGAGCACTAGACAAGCTGCGAAGACGCATGCGGCTCATGATGCTCGATATGTCAAAACTGGGATCCCCCGTCCTGGGAGACGTTTTCCTGGTCTGCCCAGTAGATCCACTTTCAACACGCCTTAACAAATCACCTTGGGAACCGGCATTTATGGCTGCCATTTCCGACATACCGGTCTCACCAGGTTTGGGACTTCCTGAAGGTTGATCGATTCCATCATTTGCGGGAACCATGGTGTACCCGTATCCAAGGCGCCGTCCGCCCGACATCCATCCAACACTCACCTTGCGAGGGGATGCAGGATCGGTATCTGAGCCATGAAGGCCATGTCCAAGAGAGGCCATTGACCGGTCTTGCTCAAATCGCTCGGTGAACTTGCTTTTCTGCGACTCAACTTTCTTAGTATCGTAGCTGTCTACAGCAGAGGTATGATGAGGGTCCACGAGGAATGAACCAGGGGAGCAGTTGAAACCTGCAATAGGCTCTGCAATCAATTCCTTGGTAGTAGGCTGATAATTTCGTTTATTTGCAGAGTCGATTGGGATGCCGGTAGACGACAGGCTGGTCTTGGGAGAATAGCACGAGGAAGACTGGTCTACCGGGGCCCTTCTAAATCTTGGACCTGTCGTATGGCTGAATAGTGTGTTTCCTGGTGCATCCCCAGAAGAGTCATAAGAGGGCTGGGGCGCATTCCACGTCCCTGCATTGCTAGCCCACCTGTTCTCATCAAATGAGTGTTTGGGGGATAGAATACGAGGCGATGTCGAACAAGATGCCAACATCGTCGGGATGTTCATGTCACCAAGGTGAATGGAACAGTTATCTGACATGGTTCCTGTTGGGGGCTGCCGCCGTCTTTTCCTGACTGAGATCTGTGATGGCCCAGCCAGTGAGTCTGCCGATGTGGTATAAGGAAACGGCACTGGAGAAATCGGACTCGAATAACCTGAGCCATGTCTAGGTATACCGGGGTCAGGTGTAGCCATTCGAAGTGGCGGACGATATCCTTGCTGCGGATACACCGGTCCATTTCTCTTACTCTGAACGGGACTGCCGCCTACGCCTCTCTGAGGTCTTGCAACTCTGGCTCGACGACTCCCGTCGTCCGCACGAAAAGCAGAAGAGCCTGATGACTGGGTAGCCCAAGATGTCTGGTTCCTCGAATGAAAAGTCGGTTGTGGTTCTTCCATTACGGCACGGTCTACTCGTGCGTTTGCCATTGCTTCACTCTCCAGGCCATGACCTTGCTCATATGATTCTTCCCGCTCGATCTCCTGCCTCAAAGGGGAGACAGTTTCCTGGACGATACGTGTATTGGTTGGATGATCTCTGGTGTGGCTAATCTGCTTCGGTGTGCTGATGAACTGCGCATCGCTGTCATATCCTCTTTCGCTCATCAGACTGCTCCCAATGTCGTCTGGAGTACTCACTCCCTTACTGGTGTTGGCCAGTTTGGACGAGAACGGAAACCCAGGGGACCCCGACTTTCTCTGCGTTCTCGGCTTCACACGCAGGTCTTTGGCTTCTCGGGAGAAACGCCTGCGCAGTCTGTCAGACAAGCCACTGGAGCCTCTGTGGTGATTAGAGTGCGCATCTTCCCTCGTCGAGGAAATGCCTGTGACTGTCAGCAGTGCCACAACAGACGGTCCCTTGCGGCTCACCCTCAGGGTCTCCATCTGGTGACGGCCTAGCCGGATTCAACTGGTAGGAGCGTCCTGTGTCCGAGTCGGAGGGTTTCCAGTATCTTCGAAAACGGGGACAAATGAGGAAGAACGCCATTGCTGATTGGATGTATCAAAGTGAATTGTATGGCCCTCGTCAACAAGGCGATGGTTTCGATATGGATCCATGATGAGTGGTCCGGGGACAGTTCCCGCAATTGCTTTCTTGAAGACTATACAACGTACATAAAAGGAAGGTGGGAGTCAGACAAAAACAGCAGGTGCGTCCATTGTTGATGCCTTACAGTTGTTGCAAAGGCTCTCAGCATCTTTTCTTCTATCGGTCAGTCTGTAATGGAAGGAACTAGGAATGCGGACGGGCATGCCCTGACGACAGCATCGACAATGCGAGCTTCCCCAGATATGCGCGAAAGATACTCCGCATCCCGAATCATCCCCGAATGTCATCTTCGGAAGCCGAAGGCTCAGCTTGAAGCGAGGACCGGCGATACCGCCAATGCATTATATATTCATATTAAATCCACCGGTTATCACAGACTACTCCGACTAGGAGACCTAGATCGGACGCCGAACTTGGACTCAATTGCACCGATTCTGGCGTTTTTCATCTGCGTGATTCTACGGGCGTCGACCAGGATTAGCAGCGTTGAGAAAAAGCAAACTTGCACCTGGTCGATAACAAGCTCTAGTGGCAAACGGGGCGGATCTCACCTCAGATTTGGCCAATTGCCCACGCTGATAGGCTCTTGGGCTGCCTCGTGCATCAGCCATCAGCCAGTTACTCCAATGGGGTCCATCGCCGATCAGTTGCAGGTCCGAATCGGCTCCATTGTCCCACGATCACTGAAGCGGGCAGCCCAGAGCCTCGACTGGGCCAGAGAAGGGGCGGAATACTTGTGTAGTAATGGGCGTGGCTAACAGCTCGTATCAGGCTGGCACCCACCGGCCAGAACTTTATTAGAGGCCGATCCCGGAAGGGAGGCACACAGTCACTAAAGGTGGTCCGAGGGACACTCCGGACTTTTCCACGGCGCTGACTGGCCGGGTCACGGCCGGCGGGCGGTCTCGTCTCCGCGCTAAACATCCTGGTGCTCTTGCAATCACGCCATTTGACGCTATGCACTGGAGGGGTTAGTCGTGGCCCCTCAACTCAATTTTTTCCAGGATGACACATAGTACATCCTAAGACATGGGAGGCAATTCGTGCTTTCAGGGAGGTAGTTCACTTGCATCTCGCTGCAGCTGAGGGGAATTTGGTAATGGAATCGAGGAAAAGCTGGCAAGGGCGAACCTTACTTGCCTCGTGCGGGAGTTTGTTTGGAGGACCATATCTTACCTTACCAAACGGAAAGATGTAAGTCTGCCTGACATTGTGTCTGGAACAGGTTAGGTCGACAGGTACGGTCCTGTACGTGGCCTGTAAGAGGTCAGCCCGACCCCTCCATTCCCTCCGATGTACCCACACCGGAGGGGGTCGACCAGCGCCCTCCTCCCCTCCGCCCTCTGCTTATAATACCTCCCCTCCATCCCCCTCCTCTCCTCTCTTCTTTCTTTCCCTCTCCATCCCTCCTCTGTTTCCCCCCCCTTCTTCATCTTCCCAGCAAGAGACTATTGCATAGTCCTTGTCTGTTTTTCACCCATTCTCCCATTTTCAACCCTTGATCCTTGTTCTTATCTCTTCACACACACAAATCCATCAAGATGGTTCAGTCCTCCGTCTTGGGTTTCCCCCGTATGGGAAAGCTTCGTGACCTCAAGAAGGCTACTGAGGCTTACTGGGGTGACAAGATATCTCGTGATGAGCTCTTGGCTGAGGGAAAGAGACTCCGTCTGGAGCACTGGAAGATCCAGAAGGATGCTGGCGTTGATGTGATCCCCAGCAACGACTTTGCCTTCTACGACCAGGTCCTCGACCACATCCAGATGTTCGGTGTATGTTCTCACTTTCTCCTTCATGATCTTGATCATAGCTGACAGTTCTTTCATAGGTCGTTCCCGAGCGTTACTCCAAGTACAACCTCCACCCCGTTGACGAGTACTTCGCCATGGGCCGTGGTCTCCAGAAGCCCGCCAAGGATGGCCAGGCCGCCATTGACGTCCCCAGTCTGGAGATGGTCAAGTGGTTTGACTCCAACTACCACTACGTCAAGCCCACCCTCCAGGACAACCAGACCTTCAAGCTCGCTGCTGAGCCCAAGCCTGTTGTCCAGTACCTCGAGGCCAAGGAGGCTGGCGTCATCACTCGCCCCGTTATCCTGGGACCTGTGTCCTTCCTGACCCTCGCCAAGGCTGACCGTGGTCAGTCCGTGGACCCCATCACCAAGATCGATGAGCTCCTCCCCGTCTACGTTGAGCTCCTCACCAAGCTCAAGGAGGCCGGTGTTGAGGATGTTCAGATCGATGAGCCCGTCCTCGTCTTTGACCTTCCTGCCAAGTCCAAGGCTGCCTTCAAGCCCGCCTACGAGAAGCTCGGTGCCCTCGGTGCCCAGGCCCCCCGCCTTCTCCTCGCCACCTACTTCGGTGACATTGTCCACAACATTGATGTTCTCCCTGCCCTCCAGAGCCTTTACGGTATCCACATTGACCTTGTCCGCAACCCCGAGCAGCTTGACGCTGTTGTTGCTGCCCTTGGTCGTAAGCAGGTTCTGTCTGCTGGTGTTGTTGACGGTCGTAACATCTGGAAGACCAACTTCAAGGCCGCCATCGAGAAGGTTGAGCTGGCCATCCAGAAGCTCGGCAAGGAGCGTGTCATTGTTGCCACCTCCAGCTCTCTTCTCCACGTCCCCCACACTCTCGAGAGCGAGAAGAACCTCGACGCTGAGGTTCGTGACTGGTTCAGCTTTGCTGTGCAGAAGCTGTCCGAGGTTGTTGTGATCGCCAAGGCTGTCACTGAGGGCCCTGCTGCCGTCCGCGAGCAGCTCGAGGCCAACGCCAAGTCTGTCCAGGCTCGTGCCTCCTCCGCTCGCACCAACGACCCCAAGGTCAAGGAGCGCCAGGCCGCCGTCACCGAGGAGCAGCACAACCGCAAGTCTCCTTTCGCCACCCGTATTGCTGAGCAGAGCAAGTCCATCAACCTCCCTCTCTTCCCCACTACCACCATTGGATCCTTCCCCCAGACCAAGGAGATCCGTATCCAGCGCAACAAGTTCACCAAGGGTGAGATCACCGCTGCCGAGTACGAGAAGTTCATCGAGAAGGAGATCGAGGAGGTCGTCAAGATCCAGGAGGAGCTTGACCTCGACGTTCTTGTCCACGGTGAGCCCGAGCGTAACGACATGGTTCAGTACTTCGGTGAGCGCCTCACCGGTTACGTCTTCACCACCCACGCCTGGGTTCAGTCTTACGGATCCCGCTGCGTGCGTCCTCCCATCATTGTCGGTGACATCTCTCGTCCCGCTCCCATGACCGTGAAGGAGTCCAAGTACGCCGTGTCGATCTCCAAGAAGCCCATGAAGGGTATGCTTACCGGCCCCATCACCTGTCTGCGCTGGTCTTTCCCCCGTGACGATGTCCACCAGTCCGTCCAGGCTCAGCAGCTGGCTCTCGCTCTCCGCGACGAGGTTGTTGACCTCGAGACTGCTGGCGTCAAGGTCATCCAGGTCGACGAGCCCGCCCTCCGTGAGGGTCTCCCTCTCCGTGCTGGCAAGGAGCGTGAGGAGTACCTCAAGTGGGCCGTGCTTGCTTTCCGCCTGGCCACCTCGGGTGTCACCGACGGTACTCAGATCCACTCTCACTTCTGCTACTCTGAGTTCCAGGACTTCTTCCACGCCATCGCTGCGCTGGATGCCGATGTTCTGAGCATTGAGAACAGCAAGTCGGATGCCAAGCTGCTCCGTGTGTTCGTCGAGGAGGCCTACCCCCGCCACATCGGTCCTGGTGTCTACGACATCCACTCTCCCCGTGTTCCCAGCGAGCAGGAGATCAAGGACCGTGTTGAGGAGATGCTGCCCTACCTCAAGCCCGAGCAGCTCTGGATCAACCCCGACTGTGGTCTGAAGACCCGCCAGTGGCCCGAGACCAAGGCTGCTCTGACCAACATGGTCAACGCTGCCAAGTTCTTCCGTCAGAAGCACGGCAACTAAGTTTAATATCTACTTTTTTAATAACCCATGATTGGGGGCGACATTCTCAACCTGTCGTCTCGGGGATTCGGATTGTATCCGGTCCCGTTTTTTGATGAGTTTACGATGATGATACCAAAAGTTCAACATATGGGTTCGGTTTCATTAGAGGGTTACGGAGTTCAACATATCAACGCTTTCAACATCGGCGTTTGACATCACGCCAGTATCGCATGCGGACGTTGACGTCCACGCCGATCAATAATTTCAACAATGTTGTGTATCAACATGGTGGTTACAATACCGCCTAACAACATGGTAGCTACTATACTACCTTAATCAATCACACATTCTGTGCGCTTTTTGCATTCGTAGCACATCTATGTAGATGTAGAGCATCATACGTGATATGATGTCTTACAGCAATTATCCAGTAGACCTCATATGCCAGTCTCAGTCATGCACACCGTCCATACCAGGCCTTGATTCCATCCGTCTCAGACCACATCCTGGACCCCATACCCATACCCCCATATAAACCCCATATCCTCCACCTGACTGTCCACTGATCACAACATAGACATACACCCTCTTTCCCTCACCACTCTCCCAAACCCACCCAATCGCACCCACATTCCATTTCCCTCTCCCTCTCCCCCAACCCGACCCCAATATCATACCCATACAGATACAAATACACAAACCCCCAGTTCCAACCCAAAAAAGTAAGATCTACAACCAAGAACAAAACGGCACCACCGCCCCCCTCCCCATAACCCTCTCCTCCCCAAACCGTTCAACATACCACCTCCTCCCCCACCTCGCATGAGGCAACATATTCGTGACCGCATTCACCACAAACACCACCGCCGGGACAGGAAACCCCACGCCCAAGTACCTCGTTACCCTCGCAGCAGGGATAAGCCACGGCGCGAGATGCAGTTCCGGTTTACCCATCCCCATCCCCATCCCCATAGACCCGGGTGTAATGATAGGTGTATAAGAAGAAGTAACAAGCGTCCCCAGCACGGCAAACCCAATCCACTCAATCCACTCGAATACATAATGCGGGTAGAGAATTGTTCTGAAGAGGCCGGTCGGTGGCGGGATGGTGTAGATTTTATGGTAGATGTTTTCGTTTCCTTCTTTTTTCTCCTTGGGGGTTTGCTTGGTGGTGGTAGTAGAGTCAGATTTCTTCTCCACTCTGCGGAGGGCTTCTTCACGTCTTAGTCGAAACAAAGTCCGTTCTGAATGGATGTTACATCCCATGCCTAGGATGAAAAGGCCCGTTCCTATCGTTCCTAGTACTGTCGTTTTCAACTCCCGAACCCTAGCAGGCGGAATAGCCCCATCTGAAATGGGAGAAGTATCAAGCTGATATCCAAGTAACCACCCAGCCAAACCCCCGGAATTAAACCAATTGAACAACGCGGCCGAAAGCACAATCCCCAAATGAATGGGGGACATGCTCGGGGCGGCGAAGAACGGGGAGATGATTGCGCGGTTGATGTAATGGAGTGTGAACAGAGCAGCGAGGAGTTTATTTAGGAGGGGGAGAGCATGGAGGGAATGTTTTTGGGGAAGGGAGTAGAGCAGGTAGATGAGGTTTAGGGGGGAGATGATTTCCATGAGAAACCAGGCCCAGCGGCCGGGGAGGTTAAATCGGGAGGATTTGAGGGAGGTTTTGCCGGCTGGGTGGAAGGAGGTGAGCCATTGGATTAGGGAGATCTGGGGGTTTTATTGGTTAGATTATTATTGGGTTATGCTATTGGGGTTGGGCTTACGGCTGGGAAGTATTGGAAGATGGTGAGGATGAGGGCGTAGGTTTGGGGAGTGGGATGGATGAGGTCGTCTAGGGGAGGGAGGTGCTGGATGCACGAGGAGAGGGTGGAACCCATGTTGGGTTGGGAGTTGTGGATAATTAGGGTATTGGTGGAGGGCTCTTATTCACTCCCCCTAGTAAACATGCAGGAAAGTACTCTGTAGAAGCAATGGATACACGGTGAGAGTGAGTGGTGAATGGATGTCAACTTAAGAATAACTAGCAGTGTCAGGATGAGTCAGCATGCTCTCATCCTCTACAGTTATACAGTGAACGACCTTGTGCTATCATAGCATTATAAGCTCTAACCCAATCTCCGCAGACTACCACGATCCACACAGCCAAAACCATAAGATATACTCTTCTCAGTCTCTCCCCCCTGGTCATTCGATCAGCCACTCGTATCCATCTGGTTCGATACCAGCCCTCGCCTCCGCTCCGCCAGCCTCTCATTCTTGAACGCCTCAATCTTCGCCTTCATCTCCGTATCTATGCAGGTTAGCCACTATCTCGTCACCCTAAAGGCGGACACCTACCAGGTATTACATCCTCCATTTTCAGCGGTGCTCGGTTGAACGGATCGTGCGGATCGCTCAGCAAATGAGACCGGATTGTAGCGCGGTCAATCGAGACCCGCGAGCCTGGCAGAATGACCGGGTCCTCCATCAACGTGTACATCAACGGATCTAGATAAGTAAGCACCATCCAGGAGTAGCAAGCAGCGACACGACCTACCTAAAAACTCGTCCGGAACCTCGCCAAGATCCTCTTCGGCCTGGTCATCGGCCTCCTTGGCTTCCTTCACCTTTTGTTGTAATTGTTCCCACCGTTGGAACTCTTCCGGGGACTTGAGCGAGAATTTCTGCAAAATCTCGGCTGCCTTCACAAAGTTCGCCGGTTTGTACGACCGGCCATCGCGAGCCACCGCAATGATGAAGTTCTCCTTAAGCATCAGGTTCAGGTAAACGTCGACGATCTCGCTCAAGAGCGCCCGCGGGTTGAAGCCGTATTCCTGCAGATTGTCTACCCGGAGACTGGCGCTCTTGGGCCCCACCATCGTCTCCAGGTTGTAGTCCAGCATGTCTGCCAACCGCTGGACGATTTCAGGCATCGTGAACGAGTCCGCCAGAGCGTCTGTGAACAGCTTGAGCATCGCCACCGTCTCATTCGTCAATTGCATGTATGATTTGGCGTTGCGCTGCGCCGACGCCAGATGTTCTTCTTTCTGTTGCCGCACCGTCGGGTCCATCCCTGCTGCGTTGCGCAGCTCCGTCTGCGTCTTGTAGATGGTGATGAACGCCCCAAAGGACTCATCGAGCACAAACGTGACGTCGTTAAGCAGCAGATTGACGAAGCGCACGAAAAAGTCCAGGTTCTGCTTGGACTGGTTGTATAGCTTGTTGCGGTAGAGTGTGTTCGGCCAGATGCACTTGATGATCTGGAAGATTTCATATCGGATGTTGAATTTGTCGAAGAACTGTGTATGCGTGCCCGTATGCTCGGCCTCGATGTAGAACTTCATCAGGGAGTGCAGCAGGTGCTCGTTGGCAAACGGCATCGAGTTGAGCAGATCGACCAAGACCCCGCGAGCGCCCCCAGGGCGTGGCCAGGTACCGCGGAACAAAATCGACACCAGACCGGCTTTAAGGTAGGGGTTCTTGATGTAATCCGAACTCTCCAGGAAGGTAATGCAAAGCATCACCAGCTCGTCGCCCTGCGTGGCGGTGATGATCTGGGGCATGCACCACATGATAAACTTAAAGTTGCTGACAATGTCATCCAGGAAATACTCAGGCAGGCACTGGAAGACCTCGGGCTGCTGCGCCGGGAGAGGGAGACGAATTGGCTCCTTGGGGAAGTTCGTGCCCGAGACTACTCGCAGCAGCCACACAATCACGTACCGCATGAACAGCATCGACCGGGCCTGCCACTGGTCGTCAAACAAGACACCCTGGAGACTGTACTTCAAAGCCAGGCCGAGATCCAGCCTATCCTTGTACTTCTTCAGAGCCTGCTCGAAGACGCGGAGCTGCATCGGGTTGTTGATCCACCGATGCCGTTCCAGTTCAAACTTGTTGATCGTGGATTCCATGTGTCGGAGGTCTTTCTCGAGTTGCTCCAGCTTGGACGTCAAGGACTCGCTGCCGTAGTGATGCGCAGCAACGGTCAAAAAGAAAATCTCGGTGATAAAGTTAGAGGCACCGTCTGCCTTTTTAGAGTAAAACGCATCCGAAGCGTGCTTGTCAGCATTAATCTTGGTCTCATCCTGCATGTCAATACGAGGGTTGCGGTGAAGATAGTTGGCATCCACGCGGTCGATCTGGAACAAAGCTCGTTAGTCTGAAGACATCCCCACGACGCAGCGCACTTACCTTGGTGAAGCTGGCATCCATGAAGGGCTCGCAGAGCTGGTCCAGGCATGTAGTCAGGTTGAACATGAGCCCGTCCGATGACACCGTGTTGGGGTCCACCTGCATCGCCCGTCGCTTGTGGTTGATGTTCAAGGCGGCCGCGAACCAGTCCAAGACCCGCTCCCTGGCATCTTTCGATGCGCGAATCAAGTGGTTGATGATATCGAGTAGGTCCGAGCTGATCATGTGCTGCGTCATGCGGATCGACCGCTGTGCGTTCAGAATGTACGACTGATCCCTCGTCTTGGGGCTGGAAAAGTATGTCATGGTCACGCTGCTCTGCAGCGGCGACAAGCGAAACCATGGCCCAAGGAGCGTGCTCTTCTCAAACGAAGCCGGATCCCTAGACTCGTTGAAGATTGAGGACTCGGTAATCGCAGCCGCAATGACCGCGTGGCGGACAAGATTCCGGAGAGCCTGCAAATTAGACACGCGTTCCTAGCGGAAGGGTGACCTTCACATACTGTCATATATGGCTTATAGTCATCATTGATGGACATGGCCGCAAGTTCCAGGCTCATCTCCTCGACAGCCGTGATGAATGCCGGCTTGAGGCTCTCATCCTCCTCGAACCGCTTGACGGCCTCGCTGATGAACTCAAAGTCGACGCCCTTGTCATCCTCGGGGTCCAAGAGGAGATATGGCTTGAGCGGGGATTTCTCCGATGGCTCGAGCCTGTACACGAGTCAGCCGTATCCTGGAGCCAAGAGGGCCACATCACCACACGCACCCGAACATCTCCGGCATTGTGATCGCAAATATACAATAGCTCAAGCACAGGCGACGGGCCTCGCCGATGGCGTTGAACTTGGGGTCATCCTCGCGACTCCGGCGGAAACCCTTGTGCAGCCTCGAGATCCGTCTCCAGCATGGTAACAGATAATCCAAGGGCTTCTGCTGGGGGGCGTTGGAGGCCGCTTCCAGAAGGGCCTGATCCAGCACTGTGATATCCACGCGAATCTCCCGACCCTGATCCTCGAGCTCGCTCCGCAAGCCCGGCAAATATGTCAATCTCTGCCCGTGAATATCCTTCTGACGAGCCTCATTCAAGGACAGCTTGAAGACGGCGCTTAGCGTACGATCCTGGAAGGCCTCAATGGTTTCCTCCGCTCTTGACGGAGGTGGTGTGCCGGTCACTGGGGTCACGGTTTGTGAGCGGTCTGGCATCGAACTGGCAGAGGCTGCTGGCGTGATTTTTATCCGCTTCCAATCGGACTGTGGCAGCAGTTGTGGTGAGGGGGCCGACGAGCCGGGCGCACTGGCTGGATTCGACGATGGCAGCGTCTGAGGAAAGCGAGAGGACGGCGTCGACGGCGCGGGGGAAGCAGGCCGGCTGGTTGCTGATTCTGCGGCGCCTTCATTCTGCGCCGGCGGTGTTGGGTTGCCCAATTTTGCCAGGCGCTTGCTGCGGATCTGGAGGGGGTCAGGCAGGGAGCGGGCGGGGAAGCGAAGATGATCGAGCCGGACCAGGAGGATGCACTCACCTTGTCCGCTTCAGACTGGCTCTCTGACATCTTGGATGATGCTGATGGGGCAGCCCGAAGCAGAAGGGCGTCCGTGTATCAGCGGGGCTGGAGACGGCAGGTCGTGGGCTGGAACCGAAAACTCAGATACGAGAGGGAAAAGAGAGATAACCGAGAGAGGAGACTGCCAGCCGAGGCGCGGAGAGAATCAGAGAGAGGTAGCCTGGATGACCCGAGGCGAGGCAGAAGAAGGGGAAAGTCACTGGGCGTCGTTCTTCTGGCCTGCTCGCTGAGGTTCGCCCGCATTAACTAAGCTGGTCGGGGTTTGTTCGCCGCATCCACCCTCGCGCCTATCAGTCTCGTGCGGTGCCTATCGTACTGCCAATCGTGCCTATCGTGCCTATCGATTTCGGAACCTCGCAAATGTACATTATTCCCCCCCCCCTCCTCTCAAGGCTACTAAACAAAGCTGTTACTTCCAAAGCTTGGGTCATCACTCCGTCAACGCCATCAAATCCTGCACACGTATGGACATCTAGTGGGAACAAAGTGCTCGGGTCGTCAAGGACACAAAAGAAAGAAGAAAAAAAAAGAAATTAAGGTATAATGGCCGCAGAGATGGCACCCACGTGCCAGGTAAGTCATGCTTCTTAGTATTTCCCCTTCAGGGAATCCAGACGCCGGCAGTTCTTCAGCTCCATCGCCCTCGCTTCCTTAATCTTCTCTACGTCCGGGAAGAACCAGCCCTGGGCGTCTTGCAGCATGCGATCGCGGAGGTGGACCTCGCTCTCACATTCATACCGAAGTTTCGAAACGTAGTCCACCTCCACCCGTTGGTCCAGTTGCCGGAATTTTCGCGCACTGTAGTCCTCCACATCACTAGGATTGACATAGTAATCGATATTCAGCTTAGGAGTCGTCCGATGCACCGTGTGGGGAGGCACAGCGGCGTCAAATCTATACGAAGGGCCAGCAGGAGTCGATGAACCAGAGAATAGCGAAGAGATCCAAGGGAGCACGAAGAGGAGGATAAGAGGAAGAAGCTGCTGGAAAGTCGACCACGTAGATGGCGCAGGTTCGGCCCGGGCGTTGGCTTCGCGTGGCCTTCTCCGTGGCCGAGCGCCTCCAAACTGATGGACTCGGAATCCGGGGCCGCCACCCATGTTGAAAACGAATTGGGGTCCACCTAGACACCGGGTTAGCCAGATTCTCGAAATTCCTCGCGACGCGCCGGGCAGGCTAGAACATACCGAAGGGGCTGAATCCACCACCCATGTTGCCAAAGCCACCGCTGAAGAACCGCTGGAATAGCTCCTCCGGCGAAATCTCCTCCTCGTACATCGAACCACCAGCACCAGACCGCGGGAATCCACCGCCGCCGAATCCGCCAAAGGGTGAAGCGCCTGAGGGACCAGCGCTCGGGGTAAATCTGCTGTCCGGATCGCCTCCAAACTTGTCATACTTGCTTTTCTTCTCTGGGTCCGATAACACCTGGAAGGCACGCGCAACCACTAGTCCGCGGTCATTAGCAAGAGAACAACACACCTGATCCATAGCGACTCCGACTACTCACATTTGAACGCCTCGTCCGCTCCCTCATATCCGTTCTTATCAGGGTGTGTCATCAAACTCAATTTGCGATAGGCCTTCTTGATTTCGCCATCCGAAGCCGTCTTCTCTAGAGACAGAATCTCGTAGTACGCCGTTGTAGAGCATTTCCGTATCCTCAGCACCGCCGCCTTCTGTTCGGGTGTGTATTTCCGGTCCTGATTGCCCTGATTGTGCTCGCGGGATTTCGCAGAGCCCCCAGTGTCAGCCCCAGACGCGGTGGCGGACGACATGGTAGGAGCGCTGTGGCCTTCTCTCAAAAAATGTCCTCCGCTAGTCGACTGTACAATATGTCACTCCGCCGGAGATGTGATTGCGGAGATGGAGGCTGAGGCTGTCGGAAGAGGGAGGGTGGATCAGCGAGAACGGACAGATTCCAGATAATAGAGGGGGCCGTTTTTGGCGATCGATCCAAGCGGTATCAGCGACGAAGAGACCAGGGGGCAAAGGATTGGCTGGTTCTGACTGGTGCGAGCCACCCTCGATCTGGGGAACAATAAACTGTATTGGGATTGATAAAACGTGGTGAGTTTCTGGAGGTTCAGTTGTTGACGCTAAGCCTCGGGCGAAAGACTGAGAGTGACCGTTAAGGTTAGTCAGGAAAGCAATGGCTGTCACAAGCCGCGCCATCGCCTTCACTGCACCATCCTACTACACAGTAGATATACTGTAAGTTCCACCCGTCTCTCTAACCTTTCCTTTTGTCAATGGCGCATTTTTAGGATCAGTTCACTGACACTCTTATCTTCCTTCCCCTCCAGACTCAACCCACCGCAATCATGGCTGGTTCGAATTCTCCGATAGATGAGACGGAAAAGTCTCTAGTGCAGAAAGCTAGAGCTTGGGGAGGTAAGTCATTGTCCATGCGCATACACCTTATTCTGAAACATTGTGTTTGGAGTATATCGCTAACCCCTCCTTGTTGATCGATTACAGAGAACTCGTTCCCGCCCACCCTGCTCGCAACTCTCATCACAGCGCAGCACATGCGCCCGTTCCAGCCACTTCCGATGCTGTTCCCTCCGGTCCTTCTGTTCACAAGCTATGCCAACATCCAGGGGTTCAAGACTGATACGGCTGGCATTAGCGCGGCGTGGTCCGGGCTGTATCTGTTGCTGGCAGCTCGCCGCAAGCAGCCGTTTATGAAGAAATGGGGCGCTCGGGGCATTGTCCGCGGCATGACCATGGGTCTGGGCTTGTTCAACATGGTCTGTGGTGGTCTGGCCTACACCCTGGGGAAGCGAGAAGATGAGGAGGAATAAATGTGATACTGCATATCCGGACGGTTATACGGGGTTAACCTCATGTACGATATCAACCGAATGGGAAAAGGCGTCGCTTTGGGCATGGTGTTTGGTTCCTTTCAACGGCGACATACGTCGGTCATATCTTGACGGATGTCCTTCTACAAAATATACATGAGATTTTGAGCGACCGACTCTAGTCTTCTCCGTCCGACCCAGCCATCGCATGGTTGAGTGTATGATTCCATGGTTTATTGCCATCAATTACTCCGTGTATGGCCGTTCAGATAGGATGACCTCTCGGACGCTGGGAGATACCAGCCATTCGAGATCCTGTGGATTCTTCACGGCAGCTTCCCGGGCCCTTGTCGAGCTCACCGACGGCGCTCCAGGCTTTTTTCCTTCAACGAGCTTGATGCGTTCAGCCCATTCCCGTTTGCCACCCACGTTGTCTTTACCTCCCTGTGCCAGGTCGGCCATAAATCCCTCCTGCTCGTCTCGGCTGCCCCAGTCACTGTCCGGACGCATGGTCACTCTCAACCGATGTTGGGAAAGGAAAGGCCCCAAAGGCTGGAGGGTATGCTCCGGCGGGTAGTACTTCGGGTTGAAGATGCGGATCAGCGTATCATAGCCTGTCAAATGGACCTGCTCCAGTGGCTGGGGATATACACCCGAGCGCTCAATTTCCGCAGCCTTATCCACGAAGTACGGTTTCTTGGTGACTCCAATGTCGATCACGGGAAGGTTCCGGGGCACCGGGACGGACTCATTGGTCCGGAGGGACGAAAGAAGATCTCGAGCGAACAACTCCATCATTACGAGACGGTCCTCGAATGAGGCCGGTTTGGATGGCTTGTCGGCATTCTGCGTGGCAAGAAGCAACAGGAGGCGTGCGGGTTTGTGAGGGTCTTCTAGAATAGCGGACGTCGCGATCCTGCTGTGGGCAAGAGTCGGGGGGTTGAAGGACGAGTCGAGCACGTACAGGACATCAGTGGTAGGGGTGGGATCGTGGCGCTCGGAGGGGACGGAAGCCAGCACCTCAAGGCTCCGGGTTGATGCGATGAAGTGTCTCAGTCCGGCAGCGTACTTTTCGCGCAGAGTGTGAAAGGCGGGGCTCGTCATTCTGGGAGTGGATGTGTCAATATGGCGTAGTCCGACAGCTCATAAAAGTGTAATCAAAGTGGTGTGCGAGGCTAGATACGAGCCAGGATGCCCAAGCCCAGTCACGTCAGAGGCAGAGCTCCGAGGTGGGGTTGTGGACGGGAAGCATCCATGGGCGTCGCTGGAGGGAGGAGGACCCTTTGGCGCGGGTGGCTGCAGGACCCGGACTTTCGAGGCCTGTCGCATCCGTATGGTCGGTATAGTGTAGACACTGGGCAGGTATACTGGGTACTGGGCAGATAGGGTCTGTTGTCGACGCTTCGAGACTCTAGCCCACACGGCAGGGCCGAGATTAATGCTTTATCTGGTTGCAGTGGTGTATGGCGGTCTGTGAGCTGTCTTCGATAGGATCGCAACATTTAGATTAAATGGGATGATCACAATCAGGGACTCGGGTCCATTTCTCGGTACTATCTGTTGGGACCCGGAATTTTCTGGACAGCGAGATTGGGTCATGGGCCATTAGGGCCATTGATGTTCTCGCTAAGTGCCGCTTATTCCGTTGTGCTGTTCCGGTGGAGTTTCAGGGTCACTCGGTGTCCATGGGGAGTATTTCTAGCCAGTTGATTCTCTTGTATTAACAGGCAGGTATATACGCAGCAAGTCCGTACGGAGAGTACGGAGTAAGCATGCAAGTCAGGTGCAATTGGACAGCAACTGGACACGAGTGTTGCCCCCGAGCTCTAGATAGGGCTCAGAGACTGACCCATAGGTAGCCGATAAGAGCCGAAGGCGATCATCTCCTAGTGCGCCGTGAGCGAGTCACTGTTCAGGCAACCAAATATCTTAACCAGTTAACCCCCATATGAATGAAACGCTGGCGGCAATCGTCCCCGGGCTCCAGTCAGGGTCGAACACCTCAGAGGTTCATCCCCCATCATTGCCATTTGCCAGGTCAATATCCCGTCCCGGACAATATCATTTATTGCCGCTGGCTTTGAGCCTGGATCCCCAAGCAATCAACCGGTGTGATATTCTTTGTTCTGAAGGAAAATCGCCGTTGTCTAGGCCCCCATGCCCGGCTCCACTTGGTGCACCAACCATCAAGGCCTCGTAGGCTCAGGATCATCGCGCGTAGATTCCTTGATCAACACTGTCAACGCTTCTGGCGCGCCCACTGACAGAACAATAGTGTCGGGAATCGGGTTTGACGATGTGTTGAGCCTCCTGTGACTTCTTCCCCATCGTTCGCTTCGAGGCGTCTCAGAGTTGAGCGATCTTGGTTACAAAGCGTCTCACGCTATAACCATCATGAGTCTTAGCTGAGAGTCAAAGCGACTAGTCCGAACCATTTGGCCCCGGGGCATGTTGACCCAGAAGTAAGAAGCTTCGAGTGGCAAGCAGCTCCTAACTGAGCGATCGGGTTGGGGGAATCCGAGTCGGGGTGTTAACCGCCTTGGCCAGGATGAGGATAGAGCTTCGATCCTTCTCGACAACCCCTTTTCCATGAGCTGGGGACCATCGTACGTAGCTCCGACGGCGGGAATGGATATTGGATGATGTTGTCATCTCCGCACGGTTAAATCCACAGCGGATTGTTGATTAAGCGTGTCCACCGGTAAATTACGGTAACGGCAATTCAGCTCCGTCCCATAAATGAGGTTGAGTCAAGCGCTGCGATGAAAATCTGAACGTATGATTGTTCCATGGATGCTCCGTTTGAGGGCCTACGGGGTTGCCCGATCGGGGCAATGTTGACACCCACGCGATCTACTTGGCCACGATTCTTAGCATTCCTGCCCAGCAGGACGTTAGGAACTAGGTAGGTACGTAGGCATGAAGCGCATGAGCCCTGCGCCGTCCCTGAAAATGGCGGTAACGGTGCGACTCATCTCCTGTAAAAATCCTGCTGCATGGGCGCCCTGGCAGACAACAGACAACGAGGACCGAAAGAGGGAACACGGGGAGGAAAAGCGTAGACAGCAAGCCGTGCGGTTGGCCCGTCGGTCAGGCACAATGAGATTAAGCTGGCAACGCGGGCCAATCACGGGTAGCCATGACGGGATGAAACGGGGCCTCATCTCTGGCGCAGCTAATCCGCGTGTGGTTCCTGCGCCGGGACCCACCCGGACGGAGGAAATTAAAATTAAGAACAATATCAGGAGGAGGACAGCAGCAGCTGATTCGATGCGGGTTATCACCACGACACCACCTCGTTCTGCCCGTTCTGCCTAGATGAGACAGCCTAGCGCTAGCCGGCCGATTAGCGTCGTATGAGACGGTCCCATGCGTGCCATTCCATACGACGTTGGCGCCTTGGTAGTTGGTACGGTGCCTGGTAACCTCGCGTACGATAATTAACGATTTTATTCAATCATCTCCTTTTGTCCCCCGAGCGTTTTCTTTTAACTCCTTCGATTTCTTCCCGGCCTGTCCTCCGTCAGACTGCTACATTCTCTTCTGTTCAACTGTCTTCTGTGTCAGAGACGTTGCGACCTTCCTTCTTGCAATCAGTCACTCTTTACTCTGTTTTGCTTGCTTTGCGAATAGATTTCGCATCACTCTCATTGAGCAACCCCCCCGCAGTCTCTCAACAACAATACCAACAAGAAGGAATCGACTCCACCACCACCACAATCTCTCACAATGCAGCTTACTACCAAGGTTTCCGTTGCCCTTCTGGGTGCTTTCGCCGCTGTCGGTGAGGCCAACAACCACGGCTTCCAGGCTCGCCAGGTGAACTTCCACCCCGGTGGCTACAGCAACCAGACTGTGTCGACCTCCATCGTGCCCGTCTATCCGACTCCCCCTCAGTCCAGCGCGGCTGTTGTTCCCAGCTCTCCCGCCGGCGGTGCCCCCAGCTCGGCCCTTATCCACCCTGCTGGTTCCAGCTCGGCTCCCGGTGCCGGTGCCGGTGCCGGTGCCGGAGCCGTTGGCGCTTCGTCCAGCGTTGCTCCCGTGCCTGTTCCTCTCAGCACCGGTGTCTACAGCAGCGCCCCCGTTTCCGCCTCTGCTGTTGCTCCTACCGACGCTGTTTCGACTGATTACGAGACTGTCACCTCGACCAAGGATGTCACTCTCACCTACACCCTGGGCACTGGTGCCTCCCAGACTGTTGTCACCACCACTATCCACCGCACTGTGACTGACGTCGAGACCGTCTATGTGGTATGTGCATCTGAACCATTTTGCTCATGAGATAGACTAACCCATGTTAGACCCCCTCTGCTACTGCTTCCTCCACCGCCAAGGACACCACTCTCACTTCTGACACCACGGTCACCTCGACCTCCACCTCCTACGAGACCTACACCCTGTACGCCGTCTCGTCTTCTTCTGCTGCTGCCGCTGCTGCTACCAGCTCCGGCTCCGCGGTCACTGCTGCCGCCAGCACTGGCGAGACCTGTGCTCCGGTCACTGTTACTGTCCACGACACCGTCACTGTGGTATGTACCCGCTGCATGTCTTGGCTGCATGACTCCCTTACTGACGCATCCCAGACCGCCACTCCTGCTGCCCTGTACACCCCCGACAGCATCGCCAAGATCGGTGAGACCAGCTCGTCCCCCAGCCAGGCCGAGACCACCTCCGAGGCGGAGACTTCCACCGTGGCCGAGACTACTACCTCGGCGGTCGAGACCACCACCCACAGCAAGCCCACCGTGGTGCCCACCCCCAGCGCCCCCTACGGCCACGGCAACGGCACCTTCCCTTACCCCAGCGGAGCTGCCCGGCCCACTGGCTTCCAGACCAGCAGCAAGGTTGCTTTCCCCTCTCACTTCCGCCGCGTCTACTAGACGGTGAATATGGGTCTCGTTTGACGTCACGCCTGTAATGAGATTCCCATGTGGCAGAAAGACGGGGCCTGTACCTACGAGAGGATTATTGTTTTGCTTCTGGTACAAACTTGACATTTCATTTGGACAACCACTTTTCACACTCCTAGACTTTATTCTATTCTCACTGCTCCGGCATGGAGCTTTCCTTCCATTCTCTGGGATCTCGATCCTCCGCTTAACGAACAAAGCTTTTTCTTCTTTACGAATCTTTCTCGAGAGCACCTCATCGGACATGATCTGGTGTCTGCCGGCGTGGGCTTGCCCACGCAGGGATGGCGACGGCGTCTAACGGGTTACATCGGCTCTACTGTACATTTGTTTTGTGATTTGAAGTAGATATATTTTCTTCGCGTGGGAAGATGATGACTTGATTACGAGAGCGTTTGTCGTTAGTCAAGCGAATGACATTTTGCTACTATCTACCTAGTTGATATATCCAATCTATCGAACAGGGATCATTCAATCCGCCCCTCAGCCAAAACCACCTTTTGGCGCATCCGCTGCCACTCAAGCCAAGTAACTCCCTGCACCAAACAATCCGCCAAATCATCCAGTTTCCCAATCTCCACTTTCCCATCTCCCTTTTTACTTCTCTTCCCTTGATACTTTTCCAAAAACGCATCCACCCATTTCCTCACTTCTCCATCCTCCCCAACCACCACCCTCCCACTTTCCTCTCCCAACCATCCCCCAACCAACCCAATCTTCATCTTCTTGACATCCCGCACGCTCTTCCTCTTCTTCTTACCATCCCCATCCCCATCACCAGCATTACTCTGATCACCCTCCTCACCCCAAAACCGACTCACCCTTCCAGGCTCCATACCCCAAACCTCCACTTCACCACCAACCAACCCCCCCTCTCCCCCTCCGAAAAACACCCAGAACCAGAACCAACAGCAACCCTCAAAGTCCTCAAAACAGCATACAACATCCCCTCAAACACACCCACTCGAATCGTCCACTCCTGCACCGCCGACCCACCTCCACTTCTGAACCGTTGTCGTTCAATCAGAATGTGTGTAGGTTTATAGAGATCCAAAAGTGTCGTGATGAGGGAGTATGCATGGTGAGCGTAGACAGCGGGGGAGAAATCTTCTTTTGTGGCTGCTGGGGAAGTGATACTATCCCCAGTATCTGTGGTGGTGGTGTGTTCCTCCTCAGACGCAATCAACCGAATCCCCGTCTTAGCCAACGACTCAGACATAGACATAGACACAGGAAGATTAAATTCCTCCCTAATACGCGGAATAGACAATCGTCTCCACGCCTCCAGAACGATTTGATTTCCAGTTCCACCTCCACCCTCATAATTCTTCCCAAGATTATCTCCTCCAGACAAAGAAGCGGGATCAGGCGGCACGGATAAACACGCAAACGCCAAATTCCGAATCCCCATATCAATACTCAGAATCCTAAGTTCCCTTGCCTTTGGATTCTTGCGAGTAGAGCCAGATCCAGACCCAGACCCATGATGCAGGTACTCACAACGGGGAAGTTCGCCCTCTAATCTTTGAATGAGCAGTGCTTTGGGGCCGGAACTCTTAATCCCGGTTTTTTGGGCGAGGTGTTGGAGGGTCGTTGCTTTGAGGATTTGGAGCCAGGGGTAGGATGCTTTTATACTAGTATTGTTTGTGGTTGGTTTGGTGGGGGTGATGGCTTTGAGGGTTGGGGTTGTGAGGCGCATTTTTGGTTTGTTTCAGATGTAAGGATGTGATGAGAGTGTTTGATTTGTGGTGGTGATGTTGGTGGTGGTTATTGTGGATGGTGTTGGGTCCATGGGTTGGTTCCGTGGTATAGAAATAGAGGTGTGAATGAATGGATGTGGTTATTATCTATGAAATACAGGGTATTTACTGCTGGAGGATATATCTATGCGATGATGCTGAAATTAGAGTTGCATTGTGATGGATGGGGAATGGATGGATTACGTAAGGATTCATTGGGGGATATGCAGGATACACTGGAGTCTGGAGGTAGTGGTTCAGTTCGGGTTTGAGTAATGATTGATTCTGAATTATGTAGTATTGTTGAATTCAAACGGATCGGATAGAATTAGTAGGAAGAGGTTTCCCTATCAATCGCTGAGATTCTAGCAGTACTACATAGTATCTTCGGTGGTTCTTATATGAACATGTAGGTCTACTGTGCAGAGAGGGATATTTCTGAGGCTGGGGAGTAGTTTCGCGCGGATTGAGACGGTGTATATGCAAGGAGATGATATATGGAGGTGAAGTAGGGTTAAGATCCTAACATTATGTCATTATTGCGCTCTCTGGAAATCAAATCCTGCATCATCTCTTCCATCCCCCCAGATGTGTCCCAGGAGAAATTCAACCAATCCATGTCCAATTCCGGCTGAGAGCCCGCAAAGAATGACAGAAGCTCTGACGTTGCAGCTGGCTGTCCCGGTGGCACGTAGTACGGATCGAGTGACTGTTGGGCGTTGGAAATATCAGACGTAAATGGTCCAATTTCCAAGTTAGAAAACCCGGTCGACCCTTGATCACTGCGGCTGCCTATTGAACATGATAATTGCCTCAGTCTCTGCGAGAACCACCGCACCGTTGCCCTCGTGATGCAATCCAGCACGTCCCGGCTTCTTTTGGCTTCAAGCCAGTATTCCCCTGTAGCGCTGAGGACGTCAGAAGCAGACTTTAGCGCATGCAGAACGGTATCAAGGTCGGCCTCCTCGCCTACCCCGTCGGGGGCCCACACACAATAGAAGATTGTCACGACGCAGAGAAACAACGACTGCACGTTGACCCAGTTATAGTGCAACATGCTGGTGACATACAGCTTATTATAGAGCTGGCTGCATTTCAGGGCGCAGTGGAAGCACTGCCGAATCAGGGTTTTGGAAGGGCGCTGGAAAAGAGGGCTAGGGCGTACAACCAACATGACAAGCTCATAGTACTTTATGTCGAGCAAGTCATTCAGATAGCATGCTGGGCTTTCTGGAGGATGGCGCGGGATTGCCGATTTCCACTGACCCAAACGGTGGAGCATGTCTTCTTGCCATCGCTTGACATCCGTAATGGCGGGCTGCGTATAAGGAGGATAGTTCCGGTCAACACAATACAGGACACATTTGATCTCGGCTTTAAACCTGGCAAGCTTGAAGAGGTGAATTGCACTAGTCATGTTGGTTATGGCTGCTGGGAGTTGAGCCGGTATCGGTTGGTTGGGCTTCAAGTCCTCATCGTTGATATCTCGCGGTAACTGTGAAAATTAGTGCCTACCTTTGAAGCTGTGAGTGGCCGGGAAATACTCTTAAATCGCATTGCTCGTCCATTATGCCTATTGCTCTTCCTAGCAATGTGCTCAAGCAACGATCAATCGTATAGACGCACCAGAAGACCCGGGTACGCATTTCCTGATCGAACCAGGTGAGTGTAGGGCCTTGGATATTGCGATGCAATCCCAGCTCCATCACATGGGCCAGGCAGTTGTAATGAAGGCTCCAAAGGCTGATCCCTGATGACGGGTTGTTGATCGTATACATCTGTAAAAGTAGCATGCATTGTACACTACGCTGGGAGGCTTTGTGAAAAATAGTATCCAGATGGACCATCGCAGAGGCGCAATACCCTTCGGCTGGAAGTAGCACTTTCGCCTGGCGTGATCGAATAGTGGCCCCAATAGCCAGGACCATGTAAATCTGAAATTGATCCGCCGGCGCGACATCATTACCATTGTAAACATGTTGCAGAACTTCCAGGTGAGTTGGTCTGTGAAGAAACGGAAATTGCAGATGGACTGCCTCAAAATATGCCTGTGTCAACCATTGCGCCTGTTTTATATCAGACGGCAATTCTCTCGGCCGGACATCGAGAAGCTCCGCAGGGACAAAGTTGCTATCTTTTGAACGAGGAAGCGATTCTCGTGCCAGCTCAGCCCTCCGTCCCAGGCCCGTCAGCACAAACCTGGTAAAAAACAACCCACTAGAAGGGCCCAAGTAACGAAGATCCGCCCCTGCATTGACAGATACCACGCCCAGTTGATTGCTAATATCACGGGCGTGATGCCACCCATCCCTAGCCTGTTCGGTCTGAGTAGCCTCCGGAGCGGTCGCCTCGGTTGACGCCCCAGGACGACTCAAGTGAGCACTATCAGGACTATTGAGGTCAATGTGTGGCAGGTGCTCCTGGATAAGCGACTCTAGCCACTCGATTCGCACCTCTAGTTCATCCACGTAACTAATCCAACATTTAATATCAATACGGGCATACAAGTTCACCAGGCTCACCTTCGGGAAATATCACGGAAAGATGTCCCTTCAATGCAATCCACACGGGCTCGTTGGCAACCCCCGCAGACAGGGGCCACTCCGTCACACTAGGACTTGTTATTGCGTGAGTTGGTGGAAAAGTCACCTTCATCCATGATGCTATGCAACTCACCCGAATCTTCCGTTTCTGGCAACGAGCGCAGGCGGTTGTGATGCGGCCTCGGGCAGCAGCCCGACGCCGTCGGCCGGGTACTGCGGGCCGTTCTGATCTGTCCCGCTCCATGGTATGATCTTGTAGAGTGTAGTCAGGAGATCGATGACATGACGATGGTCGCGTTCTGAGAATATGCCGACGGGGTTTATTCCGCTCGCCGCTACTTCTAACCAATCACACACGAGAAGGCGGCCCAGCGGACGGATCTCCGGCCGTCATATGGTTCGGTCATCCATATACATGTAGTTGGATCCCTGATCTGGCGGTAATGTTTAGGCTAGATCTTATGATGGGGTTTTAGAAACATTAATTCGAGAACTGCGTTAGTCTTCTAACCTCGTATGGCAGATAGATAAATCACGCATGTCCCAAACTCGCAATCAACGGAGATGTACCCGCAACGGAGAATTCCCGCAGGAACTATAGAATAATACTATACTATACCACGATCTTATATAAAGTCCATACTCTACAACAATTCTACACCACTTTCTACACAGTCTCTCACACACACACACACACACACACACACACACACAGCAACCAGAATAATACTACCACCATGACCTACACCTACAACGTCTTCCGCGGCTCCCCAACCGGCAAAATCACCCCCGACACCATCACCATCACCAGTCCTCCCCCCCTCGACCACAACGAAGTCTTCATCTAGACCCTCGTGTCCGGCGTCTGCGGCACAGACGAACACTACCGAACCCACCCCCAAGTCCTCGGCCACGAAGGCATCGGTATAATCCGCGCCCTGGGACCGGGTGTCCAGACCGTGAAGATTGGCGACAGGGTAGGATTCGGCTTCATACACAGTATCTGCACACGATGCGAGAACTGCTCCAAAGGCAATCCCCTCCTCCCTTTCCCCCTTCCTCCCCATTCATTCACATTCACACCCAATATTATACTGACAAAAAACCAAGACCAAGACCAATTCTGCCCCCACAAAAAACAATACGGCCTCAACGACACCAACAACGGAAGTTCCAGCACCCACACAATCTGGGACTCGAACTGCGTATTCCCCATCCCCGAAAACATCTCCTCCATACACGCCGCCCCATTAATGTGCGCCGGCGCTACGGTCTGGACCGTCCTCACGCGCTTCAACATGCAACCCGGAGATCGGGTCGGAATCATGGGGGTGGGTGGACTCGGCCATCTCGCTATCAAGCTCGCCTCTGCGATGGGATATCGGGTGGTTGTGCTTTCGGGGTCGGAGGCGAAGAGACACGAGGCGATGGAGTATGGGGCGGGGGAGTTTCATGTTTTTCGGTCTGGGGAGAGGGAGGGGATGGGGTTGGAGAGGCCGGTTAGGCATTTGTTGCTTTGTGGGAGTGGTGATGTGGATTATTCTGAGTGAGTTGTGAATCTTTTATCTGGATTATGGAGGAGGGGGGGTGCTGATGGGTGTATAGGTTGCTGCCGCTTATGGATAGTCCGAGTGCGATTTATCCGTTGACGGCGACGGTTGAGCCATCGAGGATTCCAACGTTGGAGTTGTGTTTCAAGGGGTGTAGGATTCAGGGATCGTTGGTGGCGTCGCGGCAGAGTACTCGGGCGTTGTTGGAGTTTGCGGCCGACAAGAGGATTGTTCCGACGGTGATGACGTTTCCGTTGACGGAGGAGGGGATTGAAGAGGCGATGGGAAAGTTGAGGGAGGGAAAGGTGAGATATAGGGGGGTGCTGGTGAGGGAGATGTAATCTTATACTAGGGGTTTTTGTCCTGTTCTCACCATTGTTTGGAATACTAGGCTTTCCGATGTCTAAGCATTCATTCAGGAAGTCAGAACATACCTCCATTATAGGGTAGATGTCTGATGGTATCCGTACATGCTGATCTGTGTTGAATCCTACCCTCTGCAGTGGGCAAATTGTCTATAATTTCGATATAAAGACTATTTATCAAGTTGCCATGGAAAGTCTCTACAGCACGTAAAGGCTAAATACCTCATTAACACTTATCTAAGGATATATCAAGTTATCAGACAGTGTCACAACTCTCCATCTATCTTTTCTGCCGAACAAACACCACCATTAATCAATATATATGCCCTCCAGGGACGCCAACCAAAGCCAATGCAACACGCTGAACTGCAATCAGAAGACAATCACAAACTCCACCGAACCCACAAGCATTTTCGAATCCACAATCAAAATGTCGACGACCGTGCCACGTCAGTCGCCCTCGCGCTCATCGCCACGTCAGTCAGTGTCACGCTCTCGCGCACGTACAGAATCGGCGCCCAAACTTTCCAGTGTAGCACGCCCATGTGCGCTAGTCGCATCGAGATCCTCTCAACGTCATAGTGCTGCTGCCCCATCGACGCCTGCGGTTGGTTGCGTTGCGACTCGCAGATCGCCAGGGGTGACATGTTCAGGTACTTTTTCGCCGTCGCAAACGTCGCCCCAAGCAGCTTCTCGCGCAGAGAGCTCTGGAAGTACTGGAACAAGTACGACTCGTTCGAGAGGTGCCACTCCAGCGCCGTTTCAATCGGCGCAATGACATCATCTGACACCGATCCATCCTGGAAGCACGCTGCGCATGCGAACCGTGCAATCTCCAGCGCAATGCACCGCACGTTCTTTAGCCAGAGAGGGGACCCGCGGGGGCACTCTTCGTTCTCTTCCATCAGTGATCCAATGCGAGTGCGGAACGTCGCGTACGTTTGCACCGGCGCCGATAGATATCGTTTCTGCGCGTTGATGTATGATTCGAAGATGAACCAGCAGATATCGAGGCTGATCAGGTTCTGGAGACACGACCGCAGCTGCCACAGCCGGTCCGAATCGAAGACGAACGTTTCAGGGAAGCCCTCTGGATTGTGAAACTGCAGTAAGAAGTCGGATATCCCGCCGAACAGCAATGAGATCGGCCAGAACCCATCCACATGCGCAGGCTTCGGCATCCGGCGCAGTTCTCGGTCGCGGAGATCCAGATACCAAAGTCGCGAGGTCTCGACGCGGAAGTTGTCCCTCTCAATCTTGCCCCGGAAATACTCCTGCAGGAACGGAACCGTGTCTTCGATGAGCAGCACCCGGAATGCGCGGATCTGGTGATTGGCAACATCCTAGACTTGATCAGTGACCTCCCTGTAACAAGCGCATGCCAATTCTTACCAATTTCATCGCTTCCAGAATCGAGAACAGCGTTTGGAGTCCACCGACAATCTCGAGCGAGTTTTGCGTCTCCGACCCGGACCGAATCTGCTCGACCATCCGATCCGCCCATTCATCGCGCATGGGCGCGCAATGCGTTTTGAGCAGTGCCGCCAGCCAGCGTGCCACTCCGACCATATCCAGAACCCCCTTCTGTATTTGCTGCATCAGGAGCGTCACTTCGAGGTTCTGCACCACCCCCGGATGGTCGCGCTCGGGAACGAGCGTTTTCAGGACGTCTTGCAAGGTCTCGAACATGGCAGGGAGTCGGGGCTCGAAGGTTTGCGGCGGGCCATTCGGTGAGTTGTCGGCTGGATTCTCATGTGCGGCGCCAAATGCGTAGATGGCGATCTCAACGGCCATCGCCTCCCAGTAGTCTGCGGCCTCTTTTCGTTTGCGCCGGCCCTTTTCACCATCCAAGTCGGGTTTGAAGTGCAGATCTCGGTCAAAGTTGGCGTCCATCCGGAGGTTGATGTTGCTCATGATGCAGGGAAGGTCCAACTCGCTCAACGTGCTCTTGGTCACGGGCGGGTACCGTTTGGCGGCCAGTAACAGGCGGTGCTGATTCGCGCTGAGACCCAGGGCCGTGGGGATGCTCATTGCTTGCGGCGAGGGCACCAGAGCTCGGGCTGCTGCCTGCATGGACGGAGATAGAGTCAGGGCGACACCTTCATGGTAGCTGAATTTGCCGGGTTGGCGACGCTGGTGCATGTTCGCTGAATCGGAATTGCTACTCGCATCTCGGTGATCCAAGGAGTCGTTCTTGGGCGAATCCTTCGCATGACCACTTCCTCCATATGCTTCCAGGGGGCATTCTGAGTTCTCTTCTTGCTTGCCCGGCGTATTCCGCCGGGCCTCCTTCGTTTTTTGAAGGTCCATCTCCATCCGATCGAGGGTGAGAAGTAGAGCAGCAGCAGCAGAAGAAATGTCTGGGGTAGGCTCGGAAGAATGAACGAGGAACCTGGGGACAGCGATTAGATCGTGGGGGTCACGGGCATTTCCTGGGCGACGGACGCAAGGCACCGCAGCCCTATACAGACGGCGGGTTGGATGGGATGGATCCCTTCGCAGCGGTCCTGCGATCAGTCCTTGCCTGGGGTCGACAGGAACCCAGCGAGGGAGGGAGAACTAGTACGCACCCGAGGTTGGTCAACGAGGGCGATCGTCAATGCCGATCATAAAACGGGCAATCGTAGACGGCGGTCTTGTCAAAATAGTGTTTCGATAGTAGTAAGACCCTGGGTGAGCCTTTTGGGTCAGGGCCACTTCCCTGTTTTGCCCTCGGTTTTAATTGGGATTATCTTCACCCTGCCAAGTGGGAAACCACCAAGGGACAGTAGCAGTAGATAGTAGCAGGCAGCAAGAGGGATGAAAGGGAGCAGGTCCAATGGCTACGCGACAGCAGAAAGGCAAGGAAATAGCAAACAAAGGTAGTCGTCGTTGACCGAGTGGTTTCAATGCCGGCAGACGTCAAGGAAATCGGGACGGACCACTTGACAAAGAGACCGGGATGTCAGTGTGTTGATATAACCAATGATGGTGGTGGGCCCAAAGCCATGCGGATGAGTAGTAGTAGATAGTATGTATAACGGCGTTCGGAGACTGAGAAAGGACGGCCCTGCACGCAATAATAAAATTTAAGAAGAGAATTACACGCCCGCAGCAGACCGGACAGGACACGAGCCAACCGATGAGGACTAGAAGGAAAGAGAAAGCGAGCTGTGCGGCAACATGGCAGTAGAAGACGGCCAGCATCGACTGGACTAGTCAGAGGCACCACTGCCTTTTGCAGGTCCGCTGGGAAAAGTGAGGCTGATCTAATCTAGACGCTTGCAGCTGCTACGAACTTTCCGGGGGGGGCTTGTTTCGCAGTTTCGCACCTGGGAACGGGCTCCGACAAAAGGGAATTTTGGAAACGTTAAAGCAAGCTGGTGGCCACCGGTCCAGTGATCCCTTAGTCACATAGTGGATGACGTGGGATGCTTGGGGGGGATGCTTGGGGGGAAAGTGTCGGTTGCGCTCTGGCAACTTGCAAGCGAGTGGGTAAGAACTAAGAACAGGATTGATCACGATCCTGATCCATTCCTTAACGGCCGCCGCGCGAGGGCGCGAGGGAAAGTCAAATTGATCCCTGACTGCTGCTGCTGCCCCCCTCCCTCCCCTCTCTCCCTCTCCCTCCGCCCCAGCAGCATTCCTCAACAACGGGGCCCGGTATCGTGTGCGATCTCAAGGCCCGGGCGTGTGCCGGTGCCACTGCTGGTACCCGGGCATTGTGCCAGAGCCAATGTGATAGGGAGGGACGCCCTCCCAACAGCCCGGCCACTGACGCCACCAATTCAATGTTGTTATCAGGTTATATTCGGCCAGGATGAAATTGTGGGAGATCATCGAAAAAGAAAAGAAATAATTTAGGTGGGGATGCAGAAGGGGCCGGACACAAGCAACGACCCAACAGCCCAGCAGCACGGAGTATACATGCGCCCTCCGTCTCCATAGAGAGACTGATAGAGGGCATTCGGTGTATTCCCACTGAATAATGTGCAGATGGACAATGCAGCCTGCCGTCCCCGGTGTTCAGATCAGTTTGGGCGACGGATCCATCTTGATCCGGCTTTGTCAAGGGTATATTTGCTTTTTGTCTGTTTTTTTTTTTTGTTCACTTTGCTTTTTTTTTGTTTTTTAAATTCCCTGGAAGAAAAAAAAATAAACAGGGCAAAGCAGGGGGCATCAATAGCATCCGGGCATTCCAACCCTTAATGCATCCAGAAGTACCCCCGAAGATGTCCTTGCAACCGCCCTTGAAGACTGACTGCCTTTGTCATGGTCGAACATACTGAAGAAGCTCGGGATATAACCCTGTCCAAACATCCATGTCCACTCCCATCAGATCATTCTCATCCTTTTGAGTTTCGTTTCTTGGTCTTTCCGCCAACGGCTTGATGCGACACCGATGGGGGTCACCACCATCATCATCATACCATCCAGGTTGACCTCGTGTTGTGGATGGGAAAATCTAGTGGCCTGTACCCTGTCAGGTACAGATTAATTGTCCCTGTGGCCTGCGCCTCCAGGCCCCAGGCCCCTACAGAGTGCTTCCCCGTCTGGGACCGAAAAAAGATCCCGTTGATTTGTTTGCGATCGAAACATTGAATAATGCTCCATCAAAACCTTAAAGCCCGTCGTAGGACTCATCATCTACTCCGTTCTATCGCATATGGGATTGACAATGATAGTCGTCGACTGAATTCCGTTTTGGTCCACCGACATTTCCAGGCCGCGATCGAGTCCTGCTCGGTGACCGCCGACGGGACGATTGCGCTACAGTGACCCCTATTATTCATTATTATTCCTTCACCTCCGCCGTCCTCCGTTGTAGTGGCAACGGGGAGGAGGCAGAGGGGAAGGGGGCACAAGAAGCCCGTGACCATGTTTCCTCCATTGTTTCCTTTTTCTCCCTCAGGGTGGGACATGGGGATGTTTCCCGATCCACCCGCCCTAGCAGAGCAGATTGATAGATAAAAACCCACCAGGAGTCTCGGTCGGAGTGGATCACACGCGTGGTGGCATCGGTAGGCCAACCCGAGTCAGCGACAGCCCTGGACCCCCGGTCTTAACAGCAATATCAGAATCCGGCCGGGTTCCCCCCTGCGAGTGGGCTCACGCGCGGGATGAGGAATGGACTATTGACTCCGACCGCTCCGTAAGTCGGTGGGATAGAACTATCGATCGGCATCGTAAGATTATTATTTAAGCTCGGAGTCTCCTGGAGAGTTGAATCTTAAAGTGCTAGGGGTGGATCCCATGGAGGGTGCCTGCCGACGAAAACGGAGGGCGAAGTAGAAGAAGCAGACAATGTGGCTGGATCATTATTATCATCCAAGGCCGCGCGCGAATAAAGGGGCTTGACGGCTGGAAGCTCTGGCGTGCGCTTGGCGCCTCACTTTGGTAGCGCACCGATCACAACGATTAGATACTCCACGCGAACTCGCCTCATTATTCCGGACCTGGTCGGAGAAACAGCAATTGGGAAGCCAAGGCCGTTTGCAAGCACGCTGGTATAAAGAGCGGTGTTGGTTCTGACCCAGTTCCTCTTGCCATGCTGCAGGCGACACAAGAAATGTATGCCAGCCCTGCACCGCCATTGGCTCCAGTTCTAGTATTCTACACCTGTCGAGGCGGGGCGGGAGGGCGAAGCCTCAGCCCTGGCCAGGACAAAGTCCGTCAGGGCGACATGAATGAGTGGTGGTGATGGTGGTAGTGGTGAATGGTGATGTTATGATTCTGGCTCCCCTCACGACACCGACTTTTCAGTGGGGTTGTTCGGCCCGTAGTCTGACTGTCTGAGATCTGCTGCATCGTCTGTGATGATGATCCGGAAGTGATGCTCCCAGCCCGGCGACGACACGGGACAGACTGACAGGCAGCCGTGAATTGATGCTAAAGACGAAGAAGTGAGACGACGAGACGATGGATCCCGTGACAGCAGAATTGGCCCTAGCCCTGTGCCCCGTGCCCTATGCAGCGCCGAGGGGTCTGCAGCATCTCAGCGAGTCAGCTTCGATACATCCTGTCACTTGGCTATTCTCGCCATGGCTATCCCCACTGCGCCAGTTATAGATCTCAGGCCAGGCTGACAGGAACTATCTTCCATCGGAGTTACGGGAAACGATATCCGGCAATATACTATATGGATCCATAGTAACACTTCAAGGATGCCATTCCTTCAGTCGCTCAGTAATCCGTACATGCAATGACAATAGATTCGTTACTTGTTTGACTCGACACTTGCTTAGCTTATCCAACCAGATGATTGATTTTTCACATACATCAGTATGATCTCGACCTTTTCTCGGATTACTGCCGCAGTCTCTTTATTTCCGCTCCGTTGAACAGCTCCTGATAAACTATATAAAACACCCGCTCCAGTCTTTCTGCATGATAAAATAAGAGTATATCCAAGAACTACAACTGACGACTGATCCTGACAACATAGCCCACCAAAATTCCCCTCCAGGCGATGATAGAGAGCAGCCTTCCAGTATTCATTGACTGCATCTTTCCATTCCACCAACCTCCAATCCCCAATCTTCAGGCAATACCACTTCAAAAACTCCACAAGTCATCTGCCCCCAAGATCCCCAAACAACCCCTCCCCTTCAAACCCCAAACCTACTGCTCCCTCTAGTCTCTACTGCCCCCCCTAAACCCCATTCCAAACCCCACCTTCTGCACCAGATGTTGTGCAACCCAAGCCTCCACAACAGACTCCCCCCCCTCCCCTACCTGCACTCTTCAGCAGCAAGCAAGCAAGAAACGCATCACGTACGACACCACCACCAACGACCGTCCCACCATCTCGTCCTCACCCGCCCCCCGCCCCCGACCCCTGCTGTCTTGGTATTCCAACCGTACCAACGACAACGACGGTCACACCAAACCCGCCGTCTCCATCCCCGGATGACAGTCGTAATGTGAATCCCCACCCACTTTGCCCGTCACATTCCCAATCCCATTTCATCAAACGTACGGAGTAGCTTTTTCCCCGCATACCACCGGGAAACGGACCACGAGTGATACCCCCGCCCCTTGGAGATTCACATAGATAGTTTGGGATTTGCTTGGGGTTGAGTAGTACCCTATTTCGCGTATCATGTATAGTATGTATGTACATTTTATGATTTATTATCAGGTATACCTCGCAGATTCACCCTACTCTCTTGATCCTGGGATGAAGAAAGAAAAAGGAGAGAGTATACAGTATACTTTGCTCGATTCCATCATCAGTCAAACACTATGACTCACCCACAAATAAGCTCTAGCAAGAAGTATTCTACCGTATACGGCGAGGTGCAGGATATAAATTGTTTGCTCAGACGCCGACGCCGACGCCGCGGTGAGAGATGTTTGCCTGCCAATGTGGGTATGTACATACCTCACTATGTATATGCATGACATGGATGGTTTAGAGGGAGGGGTCGGGGATGGCACTTCTCCTTTGTTTGCGCGTAGGGAGCGAGCAAGCAAGTAGGTAAGTAAGCGAAAGTGAATTGAGGAGGTGGGGCTAGGTATTGATTGTAGTATCGGTGTGTGTTATGTATGTCATAGACAAAGCAGGTACCTTTTCCGTGGCGGTGTCCTGCGTTAAATGATTTAGATGGTTATGGAAGAAAACGAATGATCTTCAATTCGCTATTGTCATCATCCATTAGAATTGACACGCTATGCAAGGTTCCTAAGATGATTAGAGCCGTACGCCGTCCGTTCGCAAAGCGCAAAACGTAAACACATTCGAGTCCTTTTATCCCCGACTCCCTGCGGCCCGAGTGCTAAATGGAGGCGGCCTGAAGAAATCGTGAAACGGAAATGAAAAACAAGGCCCAACATCAACAACATAGATCGGATGCGGTTATACACGCACCAAGGACATCAATCAAGTCACGGCTGGGATAGGCTGTTCGAGGCACGACGCGATCCAGATCTATCGAAAACAGCCGTGACCGAGCTCTTCATTGTATCTCCAAATATGATAGGGAGGACTGCGTGGCCCCAGGCCCACGAAAGTCTACACTATCCAGGTTCGAGAGTACGCACCTCTCGCAGCAGACAGTAATAGCACAATGATATGGTTACAAAACGAGACCAACCATGCAACACATACCAGAAGAGAGGCGCCTCTTTTGTGAGGCGAAAATAAAGTTGGTGGGCGCTACCACCTCACCGTCGACTGAAGAACGGTGCCTGATTGGGCATCGAGAGCAGTGACTCAGCTCTCTGAAATACATCTCCTTCGAAGAATTTATCACTGTACGCACTCGCGGGGGTAGATGGCACAGTCGCCTGCGCAGCCGGGCCAAGGGCAGCACTCAGCGGTGTGGCGGGGAGATGAATGGATTGTGGTGATACGCTCGAGTTGATATGAAAGTTGCTCGAGTTGGACACGGATGGCTGGTGCTGCAAATGCTGGGATTGCAACGGAGGCCCGTATATGTTTGCTGGTGCATTGCCTGGGGCCATATCTGCTAGATAAGACCAGGGTGAAGCATCAATCAACCGACCAGCTTCCCTGCTGGCTCTCTGCACTGGACGGAGAAGCACAACAAGGTCACCAGGAAGAAGCTGCATGCCTCGAACTTCTCTCATGTCGGTAACTAGGTCGACAAAGGACTGCATGAACGTCTTGCAGAGTTGCCAGAACTCGCGCTGGTTCCGCATGCCGCCGCCGGGCTCCTTGACTTTCATGCTGGACAGACGAAGTCCCAGTGCCTCAGACACTTCCAAGCATACCCGACACCGGCGAATCAGGTTATTCCATAGCATCACGATGCCTTCAGATTCGTGTCCTTGCTCCGCTGCCTCATGGCATCGCACCAGCTGACGGCGCGCCAAAGGCAGCGCATGCAGGGCGGCGGTGTACGCAGAGGTAAGCTGGTAGAAGATCTTCTCGAAGATGCGCTCCTCCTCAATTTCATCCAGACCCGTCAAGGGATTGATCCGAGGTACAACGGCGCTGGGCATCGGGGGAAATGACTCGCCTGAACGAGGAGTTGCGAGTGAAGAGGGCACGGAGGTATTAATATGATTAGACCTACTGCTCGACCGACTCCTTGCTCCATAGCTAAAAGGCGTTGGAGCAAAACCAGGCGAGCTGACAGCAGACTGGTAGTTCTGGGCCGCCTGGAAGGGTCCGGTCGTAGTGATCAGAGGGTGCTGAATTGTGGTGTCGCTTCGGAACCGACGCGTCGACAAAGATTGCTCTCTCCCCCTTGTCGGAGTGACGGTAGGCCCAATGAATCGGTCCGGACCCGTCGACTCTTTGATTTCCGGTATAGATGGTTTCGCCACAGAAGGCCGCTTGCGAGTTTGGAGTGGAACGCGCAAGCTTGCACAGGCGTTGCGCAGTTCAACTACGCTGCCAAAGATCATAAGCATCAAGGAACGTAGATAGCGTGGATCCCCATTGGTGACTATCTTGTCGATGCTGTTACGCAGTTGGATTCCAACATGGGTGTACGCGATTATGCATGTCTCGCATTCCCTTTTAACAGCCTCTTTCGCCATTCGCGCTGCGTCCGCGTCGTCGGAACGATAGTGTTCCGCATTTTCAATAGCCTCATTCAGCCGCTCCACGTGTGTAGAGGCATTGTAAAAGACGATTTCGAGGCTATTTCGCCGAGCGTCATCGCGTTTGATCACATTGATCAGTGAATAAACGTTTGATTGCACCTGGAACAGGGCAAAGAGGATTCCCTTCGCGCACTCGATGATAGGCTCTACTGTTTCTTTTTCGCCCTTGTGTTCCGGCAGACTCGACATTCGATTGACAAAGCCATCCTTTAAGCGCCTGCGTTCCCTCGGGCTACTGGGACTGGAGGAGTTGCTGTTACACACGGCCGCAATGGGCCGCGTCCGAAGGATCGAGCCGTAACTGAGACCCCGTAAATGACTGTTTCGATACGGCCGTGTCTCATCCAGCGTTCCTAAATCGGTATTCTTCCGAATGACTCCCATCCGTTTGTTGCGCGCCGCGAGAGAGGCCTGGATGATCCCTTCACTATTGCTCCGGTTGCGTTCATTGACTCCAGCAATAGGCCTGGCACCGGGGCGTGGGAGGAAACCGCTGTGGAAGACCGAGTGTTGGCCCGAAGCGATGCGATAGTGAGATTTGAGAGGGATTGGCGGGGGTCGAGACAGCGACGGCGACTTGGGATCGGACGAGATGTCACCAGTACTTGGTATTACGGGAAACCGACTGCTCACTCCGCGTTTGACGGGCTTAGGCGTGTCCAACATGCCCTCGCTGGAAAGCCAGTGTAAGTTGGTGGCATCTGGATGAGGGTCAAGTCCGTACCTGAGCTCGTTCCTCTCAATTTCCAGAGCCGTAACGGGCTGTTTGGTCTTCAAGAACCTCTTGAGTTCGGCAGTGACTGCGACTTCTTTTTCATTGTCAGTCATTGTCGAGGGGGCAAATTCTGTCTCGGAAGTCTCGAGAAGCCGTCGCAGGGGGCCCCGCAAGGGGTTGCCGGCGACTTTGAGAATTTGAAGTTTATTCATATCGGAGATCCCCAGAGGCAAATCATCAAGGCGGTTTTGCATTACCGATAAGACCCGGAGAGAGGACAGTTTCTTGATTTCTTCTGGGAGATGGCTGATCTTATTGCGACTGATGTCTAAAATCTCAAGAAGCGGCAATTTGTATACCTACATGTAGAGTCAGAGCTTCACGAACCACCACATAGGATTGTACAGGTCACTCACCCCTTTGGGGAATTCTCGAAAACTATTTGCCCGAATATTGAGATATCGAAGATGGGAGCATTCTGCAAATCGATAGGGGATATGGAAAAGATGATTATTCGATAGAGAGAGACTGTCAACTGTTAGTTTCCTTTCGTACAATAGCCATAGCGCTCATATTTGAAGCCATTATGTACTACACACCGTTCAACTTCATCCTTAATGGTGTCCACTACCGTCTCCGGGATGCGGACAATGTTGGAATGACCCAGATCGATTGTCAACTTCGGCTTCACCACATCGCTAACTGCCTCACTGCCGGCCAAGGAGCGTTTGGTCTCTTGGATACCATTCTCCACCGCACGCTGAGCCAGTTCAATCGTTTCATCTGGCGACAAAAGGCGGGGCCCCGTCTGATGCTTGCCCAGACTACTGCTGCGCCCATCCCCGGTAGACCCATTCACCAGTGTAATTTCATCCTCGCCTTTTGCCGCTCCATCATTGTTGGAAGAAGACGAGGAAGAGGAAAGCATATTGTGTTCCGGAGTTCGCCTGCTAGCATCGTCCTCGTCCACGTCACTGCGGTACGAACGAGGCATCCTGATGGCGTCCTCCGGGCGGATCATTGTGGAAAGCATGGCTGAGGATGTTGGAAAGGAGCTAGCCTACCGGTCCTGTCTGACGCCGCTTGACTTCGGTTAACTCCTAACGTACTTGAAATTCGAACAGTTGATCAGATAATCAGAGAGTCTCCGAGACGTTCACTGAGACCGGAACAAAGCATGATCAACAGGCGCTGCAATAGCGGCGAAACCGTCAAGTCCGAAGGAGGTGAAGTGCCATGCAAAAGCGAAAATAAGTGTAGGGTTGACGCCAGGTTCGACGGCGGCGCGAGGCTGGCCAGAGCGCTTCCGTTGGGCTTCGAACGAGGACCCGCTCGGGTTCGAAGGAGGGAACGAAGGTAGGGAGGGATCGTAGACTGGAATTCGGAGCGATCGCGGGTTGAGCTGTCGATTTGACAGGTTGTATCAGAGGGCTCAATCACACGGTCGGTCGTCCTTGGTGCCAAAAGATAGGGAGGATGAATAGTGAAACGCGAAAAGGTGCAGCTGTCAGATGAGAGCCACCGCCCGACCGATCATCCAAGCATGCAGGGGAAATGACCTCCAGACCGTGAAGGTGCACGCTGCCAAGGAGGTAGATGTCGATGTCAATTGTCAGGATGCTCAGCAGTCTCTTGCAGGCCGAGCAAGTCGACTGACAAGCAGGTCAGGATGGATGAAGAACCGCCGTCGATAACTTTCTGGGGGTGCCGGGCGCGATAAGTCCGCCCCAATGATTGGTCCAGGGGACATCCGGCAAACACACCTGAAACACCACTATTGTTTGAGGTTCGCAGGCTCACGAACTGCCCGCTGACCTTGTCTGTTCCAGAGGTGGGATATAGATATCTACAGCTGCACTTGGCCGGGTCAGCATAGCGGGCGCTATCAGAATAACAAAACTATACATATGACCCGAGGATCTTATTCACAACAACAGGGTAAATAAGAAAGAAAGAAAAACAGAGCAACCCAAGAAAAAGAATATGAAAATAATCCAGTAGTGTACATAAACCATTAGAGAGTCTGGCAAAGCCCCTCTCCTCTGGGGTTGACTATACTAAACTCCCAGAAAGGACCACCGCGCCGGGTTCATGGTGCTTGCCCAAGCTTCTCCTGGGCGTCATCTTCCAAGGCTGGCTCCGATTCCTCAGCAGAAGCAGCAACCTGAACTTCTGGGTTTCCGAGGAATGCAGCCAGTCTCTGGTCCGAAAGCTGGGCTTCTAACTTGGCCCACTCCTTCCAGCGCTCAAACTCCTTGTTCTCGAGATCCATACCGACTTCTAGGCGTGTCGGTCCGAACACCGCACCGGTAGCTTCGGCCTCTTCGGCAGCAACACGTCGTTCAATGTCTTGCTGTAGACGGAGTCGGTAGAACTCGCGGCGTGCAATATCATAGGCGGCGCTCTTGGTCATATCGGGGATATTATTAAGGAGCCAGAGCTGGCGCTGAACAACACTATTGGGAGCAAGCCGAGGGCGTTAGCATCATCGGACAAGGCGCGAGACCCTCTCGCTCAGAACAAGGACATCAGACGTACCTTTCACCATCCAGGTTCTTTCCCGGCTGCTGGAGCCGGCTCCAGTTGTATCTTTCGAAATCCTTGCCGGACTTTTCGAGGACGATCCGGGGTCTTGCAAGTTCCCAGGGATGGTCGCGGAAGAATTCCTTGCGCAGCTGGTCTTCCTCGTATTTAATCTCGACCGGCATAAACATGCGGCTTGCCTTCTTCGGCTTGATGCGTTTCTCCTGGACTTCGAAGACGGCCTGCGGCTTCGATGCCCCGGGAATAGTTTTCAGACGCTGGCGAACCAGTTGGTGTTGTTGGGGCCGATTCCGTACGAGGACCTGAGCCGGGGGGATGTCGTGCAATACATCAATCCATGAGGAAGAATCTGTTGTTTTTGAAGCCTTGGTGTTTCCGAGGGCCGCCCGTGCATCAGCGAGTTGGCTAACCCGGAGGGCCGCGAGATTATATCTGCCCATCGTGAAGGCCGTGCAGGATCTGCGGGGGAGAGGCGGACAGTCGGAGAGCCACCCTAACGAAGGAAGCAAGTGCCGGCAGGATCAATTGGCCTGGACACGCAGGTGGTTCGACTCGTTCGAGGCAGGCTTTGGGGCGTACGGATGGTGGTTCGGGAACCCGATGGATGGATGATATGAGAGCCAGGTGCAAAAAAGAGGGATTGGCAATGCGCGCCTCCGATTGGCCCGCCGGCGGCTCCGCCCCGGTGCAAAGCCAGAGACAAGCCCGAAGAAAGCCATAATAATAATTTGACGCGGAGCTCACCTCGCTGTCTAATACTTTACCCTGCAACCCTCTACCCTCTGGGACCCTTGCCTTCTTCCCCCCAACCCGCGGCTAGCCACGCTTGAAGAGCAGCCGGCTCCCTCCTCGTCAAGCTGCTCGAGTTTTCCTCGGGACATGCAGGGCTGATCCAATGCCACGATGTCTGCCATCTCATGCCTCCTCCCAATAGGTACCAGAGCTCGCCCGACCTGCGACTACCCCCCTCGCAGCGGTTGGATACGAGCCTCCCCGCCCGCTACACTTCGATGTCAACTCCCGACTCGTTCTCCTACAATGCCTCTATCAGACGACTCGGCTCCAGGCGTGCTCGCCCTTCCGCGGCGTCGCTAGCAGATCTTTTCGTCAGCTCCTTGGTCGTGGCAGGTTACTGTCATGAGCATGCCCCTCGCGCCAGGGGGCTGTCCACGGTTCCCATGAATACTACAGGGGGGAACATGGTTAGATGGCAGGACCGGCGTTTGGCACACCGTAGGCAATTGTCGTCGAAGCATCGCCTTGATTGTCTAGGCTCATCGGCGGGGGGTCTGCATCATTCAAGTGCACAACGAATGATCAATTCCGGGGTTGCATTGAGAGTAGAGGATGATGATGGCGATGAAAACCGTTTTGCGAGCAGCCCGTCCGAGGGTCCTTCATTCAACAATCGCTATCAAGGCACGAGTACGAGTTCAACATTACATCAACATGCAGGATTGCAAGAATCATCACTGGAAACATTAGAAGATGAGATACCAACGGCAGATACGAGCCCAACTAGCGGAGATGGCTCTACCGCGAGCCGCATCACCCCCGAAGGTGAAGGAATCAACCGCCTGTCGGATTCTTCGAACAAGCCGGAGAAATATCGCCACTGCAGGAGAACGAGTCCAACCAAGAAGACATACATATCGACCTCACACGTATACCGAGCTGCCTTCGGTGATTCACTAAACTGGAAACAGGCAGTTGATCTTGTCGCAAATGAGCCACCGAAGGGGTTGCCCTCTATTGAAGTGCCCCAGAAGAAGGTGGACAACTCGCGCGATGCCTTGGAGTACCATTCCGTGGAGGTTTTTCTAGACGCTATGTGGGACGAAAAGATATCGAACCATTATGTGTTTCGACTCTACAGAGATCTGCCTTCCCCCGGAGTTGCCTGCTTGTCCAAGCGCTCCCGTGGGGCTCTCCTACGTCGATTTGCTGATCCTCCCCATCGCCGCTGGGTCGATGCTCGCCGCTACCTTGCGTTGGTGGAAGACATGGTTACTGCAAAGCTGCCCATGTCCCTCTCACTGTGGAGTTCCGCTATACATCTTGCGGGACGGGCAGCAGGCAAGGTACGCAAACGAGATTTGGTGAAGGCAATTGGTATCTGGCAGCAAATGGAACATATAGGAGGCATCAAATCTGATGGTGTTGTATTCACCATCCTCTTCGATATCGCCATCAAAGCGAGCCAGTTCACTGTTGCGGAGCGACTATTAGAAGAAATGAAGAAGCGTAATATCAAGTTCCGGCGCTTCGGGAAGGTCTCCCAACTCTATTATTGTGGCATGCAAGGGGATATTGCTGGTATTCAACAGGCGTTTGACGGTTTCGTGTCGAGTGGTGAGATCGTTGACACGGTCGTGATGAATTGCCTAATGGCGTCTTTCATTCGCGCGGGAGATGTGGAAACGGCACAGCAGCTCTATGCACGAATGCTGGAGACTCAGGCAACCTCACACCAAGAAGGCGACCTAAGTCTCGGGTCCAAACATCCAGGAAGCTCCAATCTTACATCGGAGATGAACCTATACCGAAGCCGAGTTAGGAAGTTGGGTCGGGTTCTGCAAGAATCCGCGCCACTCCAAGGTATCCTGCCCGAACACCATCGGGCTCTTCAGAATTCAGTCCGGGCGATCCCTGACACACGGACGTTCCATATATTTCTCTCACTGCACGCCCACCATACGGCTGATATACATGCATTCATGTCTATTCTTGCAGACATGGAGAAAGTATTCGTGGTTCCCCCACGTGGCATGATCTACCTTTTACTGTTTGATGGATTCGCCCGCAACGGGCGCCACCGAAAGGGCTGGACGGCCGAACGGTTGCAAGTGACATGGAAAGCCTATCTACGTGCCCTCTATGAGTCAAGGAGGAGACTCACTGAAATGTTCCGCATTCAACCGGAGAAGCCCGTCGCAGAGAATACGTTACGCCATGGCCCTGTCGTTCTTGAAGTAGGCTGGCCATCTATCTCGCGAAAGCCCAGTGGCCTGTACACACCATTACCATTGGCTGACACCGCTGTCAAGGAGTCTGATGAAGTTCGAAAACAGGAACAACAGGTGATGGATCAATCGGATGAGGACGTCGACATTGACGAGTTGTTCAAACAGCAAGCTCAGAATCCACAGCCTGAGCCGCAAGCGTTGGAAGAAAATGAGCGTCGGATTGAGAATGGCGTATTTCTCGGCCGCCGGATGGTCATCATCATTCTCCGGGCGTTTGGTGCTTGCTGTGGACCCGAGGAGCTCATGAAAGCCTGGCTGCAGATCGAAAGGATCTGGCAGCCCGAGAAGCGCAAGGCGCAGGACGTCCTGGCTGTCAGGGAGGAACTAGAGAGGCAGATGAATAGAGTTCAGAGGCGTTATAACTAACGGGGACTGGGAAAGGGCCGGGGATGCATGTACATTATAGACCTGTTATATATACCCTCAGGTGAAGCCTGATTGCGGTGTTTTCGACGGCAACCGCTGAGGTTGCCACTTGTTATCCTGTACAGTGAACAAGCTCGTGTGTTAGTACTATTAGTGTCTTTTCTATCTTTTTTTTTCCTTTCTTCAGATCGTTCAGCAGGCAAAATCCACAGAATTCAACTCTTAAATCTTATCGTTTAGTATAGAACTTGGCATCCCCATCCGCCATCCCGATTGGGACAGTCTGTGTCACGTGGCTCTGGTGGTCGTTCCTTCCGCCTTCTCCAGGCGGTGGATCGGGTCCCGACTTTGGCAGTGTTCGTTTGTCTTGCAATCCAGCTCTCCGATTCCATCGCCGGTGCCTCCTACCTACAATGCTGCAGAAATGGGCAGCAGGAGTGTCAAGCGCCAGAAAGTGGATATAGATTTCTACCTCCGCCGAGTCTTCCAGAAGAAGTCGTTTCGGTATGTTCCAACCCGTCCAACAACTTCTGATCTAGAACCCGAACTAAGACAGACTACATATATAGTCCCCTTCAGCGTGAAGTGATCTCCGCCGCTATTGACGGCCACGATGTGTTTTTGCAGGCAAACACTTCCTTTGGGAAAAGCTTGTGCTTCCAACTACCTGCAGTAATTAGCCATGGCGGTTGGTCTCCCATCATTCGTCTGGCCCTCTCGCTCCCCGAATTGCATCTAACGTCCTCTTTAGTAACCATTGTGATTTGCCCTTTGCTTGCCTTGATGGTCAGTATCTAGGTTCCTTCGCGAGCGGTTTTTAATGCGTCACGCAGACAGATCAGGTAAAAGCACTTCAGGCTTTAGGAGTTACAGTAGCAACGATCAACTCGACGACTCCTATTGCCGAAAGACGTGTGGTCTTGGATGATCTACTGTCCGGCCATCCAAGAACCCGGCTCCTCTACGTAACGCCGGAACTCTGTCAGACAGAGATGTTCCGACGCAATCTCCAAACGATTCACCGCCAAGGAGAGCTGATTCGTGTTGCTATCGATGAAGCCCATTGCATTAGCGAATGGGGTCATGACTTTCGGCCCGCATACAAAGAGTTGGGTTGGTTCAAGCGAACTCTGACAGATCCACCGGTCCCAATCAGTGCCCTTACAGCGACTGCAACGCCTCGTGTCCGGGAAGACATCATCAAGCTTCTTGGATTGGACGCTTCCCAGTTGAAGATTTTCAATACCCCTTCTGCACGCCCAAACATTCACTACGAGATTAGGTACCTCGATGATTTTGCTAGTGACCCCACAGAGCCGGAAGGTTTCCAAATCAACAACCTCGTCTCATGGCTGCAGTCTGTGCAGGCTCGAAGAGAGGCCATAACAGGTGCTGCTCCTGCCGCTCTTCCCCCAATATCTGGGATTATCTACGTGCCTCTCAGAACCGTCTCCGATAAACTTGCCCCTGCCCTCGCAGCAAGTTGGCCAGGCCGCATCCACGCGGTGGCTTACCACGCTGGCTTATCCTCTGAAGATCGAACCCGTATACAGTCCGAATGGACATCGTCCAAGATCTTCCCTCAGCGCTCAAACAAAGACGAGTCACCGAAGGTGCCAGCATTTTACGTAATCGTCGCTACTACTGCGTTCGGCATGGGCATTGACAGCCCTCATGTCCGATTCGTTATTCACTGGAGCCCACCGCGGAGCTTTGAAGGGTTTGTCCAAGAATCTGGCCGTGCAGGCCGTGATGGTCGTGCTGCAGCATCAATCGTCTACTACAATACTCAAGAACGCGACAGGATTCTTGACCGTCTGCAGCGAGACATTGAGAACGCTCGCAACCGCACTGGTGGACAAATGAACTACCAGAACAACAAGACACAAACCACCGTTCAGAACCAGCTTTCTAGACTCGCTAGCTTCGAGAAAGTGATCAGCTACTGCGAAAATACTACACGATGCAGACACAACCTGATAAAAGATTTCTTTGGGGACGTCGAGCTTGAAAAGATGGGCTCCCAAGTCCCTACATCGTCGGGGGCGCATTCCAGTGGGCCCAATGCCTCACCATGTGACTTTGCGTGCGATTTTTGCAAAGAAGGTCCGCATGCTCTTGCTAAGCGGAAGGCGAGAATGGCACCCGAAAGTCGCCTGGAGGACTTTGTGGATATGAACACCCCGTGGTACATGCAGAGGATGTTCCCAGGCGTCTTTCCGTGAAGCTGGGGCATGGAATTGGTCTAAAATCTTGTATAAGGATTTTAATTACTATTCTGGGAAATCTTAAACCACACAGGATATCGATGCTATATCTTGCAGATCCACCACTCCAGTATACCGATACGTTTTGTGATCGTTCTTTCTCGGGTCAGTGTACGTAAAAAGGATCAGTATGATGATTCAATGGCTGGAATGAGATTCTTACGCTAGCCTCCTGAGAGCAGACGTCGTCCTACCAGAACCAACACATTGATAAAGCCAGATATTTCGCTGGGCAAAACAGCACCAGATTCTTTTTTAGCATCAAGGATTAAGCGCAGACTTCCCGATTTTGGCAACGCAGACCAAACCTCTGTTGAATGAGAACGACAGATCCACCAGGACGCGAGGGACTAAAAATACAGATGGCCAAGATGCGACTCTGTGGTCGATTGGTTCGCTGGCAGGCAAAGTAATCCATTGCACCCGCATTGAATTACCTGTTTTGTATTCGTATATAAGGATAGCTATCCTTTAGCTCTAGGCTATGTTGTGATAGCTCCTTGATCACATCGTCATAGTCATCACAGTCCTGGAGGGGGAGGGACCTAAATCGAGCAGTACAGTCAGTGCCGGCGCTTGGATATACGATATACATCTGCAATATGGGACTTACAGCGCTGTAGCTACCGCCGGGCGGCGGAGGGGGCGGCGGAGAGCCGGATCCCGGAGGCGGAGGAGGGGGAGCCTCACTGGCTGGCGGGGGCGGTGGAGGAGCAGGGCTCTGGGACTGTTGCTGTTGCTGCTGTTGCTGAGCTGCAGCCTGCTGGTAATACTGATAATAGGCGACGTAGTTCTGGTATCCGCCGTAGGCAGCATACGGATCGGATCCGTAGTACTGGGCATACTGAGCGCTGTAGTCCGGAGTGCCGGTCCCCGAACCATTCGCTCCCGCGGCTTGTGTCGACGGGCTTGCCGTCGCAGAGGGCGAGTTCTGATGCTGGTGATTACTACCATATCCACCGCCGCCGCCACCACCACCGCCACCACCGTAGCCTCCGCCGTAGTGATACCGGTCTCCGCGCTGGCCACTGTGGCCACCGTAGCCACCGTAGCTGTGCTGAGGCGGGTTCTCCTTGAAACGCTGGTACTGTTCCCGGACATTGGCTAGCAGATCCTCACACAGAGACTTTGCGCCCTGGACATCGTTGGGATCGGGGCCACTGGGGAGTGTTAGATGTTTAGTTCGGAGTATTGGGTATGTTAGGAGTGATGTTACTCACGCAACGTGCAGAAACATCGGCTCATCGCTTTCCCGGCCAGTGCTGGGCTCCATGAAGCCCGAGCCACGACCCTTGATCTGGACCTTGCATCGGGTCTTCTGCTGGATGTGCTTGACGTATGCACCGCCCTGCCCGACAACCTGGGCGCGGAGGTTGAACCCAGGGATCGGTTCGAGATCGACAGGGATCCGCTCCTCGGGCCATTTGCGCTAGATTCAATTAGTTCCCGGTCAAGTAGGATAGACTGATATGACCTGGTAGTACATACACGGCCGTATTCATCCCGCTCCACTTGTTCGGGCTCCCGCCGACGGAATCGGCGCTCATCGACGAGGTTGGGGAGCTCCTTCTTCATGAGATCGTCAATCAAGGCCACGGCCTTTTCGAGGCCTTCTTTGTTCGTGCTTGTTACGTGGAGATATAGTGGGGGGTTCTGCAGAAATACCGGTCAGGTCTCATGTTAGATGACGATGTCCCAGCCACTTGAAGTGCAAGATAAACGTACCGCAGCAGTGGCCATGGTCTTATCCGGATAGTAGTTTCCTCTGGTCGTGACATCTTAAAAGAAAAATCATGAGCTTCCTTCTTGAGTCAAACGTTGATAAAAGTATAATATGGAATGAAGGCGTACCGGCGCCAGTTTCGTCTTTGATCTAGATGTCACGCAGCGGAGGTCAGCAGATGCAAATGAGGGCAAGTGGGATGCTATGCATGATGTTGACTTGGGTAAGCTTTAGCCATAACCACAAAATAAAAACGAGGACAAAAGAAAAGAAAACCAAGCAAAGGCGCATGGCGACGACGGAAGCCAGCTTGCGACATGTGTGCCTGGAGGATCAGCGGATGCAATAGGAGTAATTACCATCTTCTGAGTAGAGCCTTTAGTCAGCGTGTAACGGTTGCGCAAGTCATTAATCTCAATATCCTTGATATAGTCTCCATCAGCAACGTAGATATCCGTGTTCAACTTTCCCGAAGCGTCTGCGCCGGCCGGCGAGCCGGATGTTGGCATGGGGCTGGAGTTCTACGTAGTAACAAAAGTCAGTCTTGCTTGTGTTGATCAGGTACCAAGGACTATCTGTCTCATGCTTACCGAGCGAATTGGGGGAACGTCAACATGCTGGATCCCCTTCTTGGCCTGCAACTGGGCGTTAATCTTAGCGGCGGCGGCAGCTGTGGATGACTCCGGGTTAGTTCTGCTAGTCCCACCTCCAATTCTTGCCACTATACAGAGAGTCGAACATACCAGCTGCGGCGGCGGGATCGGCTTTCTTCGCAGGGTCTGCGCTAGGGCTCCGAGGCTCACGACTGAGAGGACTGCGGGCTCGAGTCGATTCGGACTGTCGCGATGACGGGGATCGAGAACGGCGGTCGAAGCGCGATGGGCGTCGCACTTCCGGCTCGGTCTGGTCGAAGCGGGAGCGTTTCGAGCGGCGGTCGTCCATAGTATCGGGTTTGCAGAGGGCGAGATGAAAGGGGAGAGGGATCGGAAAGCCCAAGTGAAGTGGGAAGGCAAGGCAGCAAGGAAGGCCCGAAAAGGCCAAGATAAACTTGCACAGGACTTTCGCAGGCGGTGGAGTTTAACGATCAGCCCGGTGGACGCTAGTGTAACAACCGCAGAACAACAGCAGCAGTTGCAGCACGGGGTGGACGCCGGCCTGGGACTCCGGAGAAGTTAGCGGCCAATGACAGCGCCCATGTAGGTAACAGACGAAAAGGGAATCCATACAGACAAACTTTCTCCTACAATTCCCAGAACAAGTGCCAGTCGGACGTCCAGGCTTAGACTGGTTGATGTCGAGAATCTCGCCCTTGAAGCTGGGAAGAGCGTGTTATGTCACCGATAACACCAGACGAACAATAATCGATGGACTTGAAGACGATGAAGGAAGAAAGAGCCCCGATCATGTGAGAGAGGCTAACCCCAAACCAGCCAGGCGGTATGGTCACGGACTGGTAAAGACGGGACTGAGTCAGCGGCGTCCCCGAGGTCGGAAGGCCCGCCGGTATAAAATGCGATCGATGACTGCGGACTTCATTCTCCGACCCAGTTGAAAAGGACTGCTGCCCATTTCGCTCCGCCTGCCTTTCCTCCAAGGCCAATCCGCGGCGATCATGGCTTTCCGGCGTCCTCTGATGCTGTCATCGACAGCATCGGCGCCTTTCCTCTCCGTTGCGAGCAGAACCTCGCGACTGGCCGCCTCTCTCCCCCGATTCACCACCATCTCCTCCCGGGCCTCGTCCAGCTCGACTTCAGCTCTGGCCTACAAGGCCCTGCATCGCCGGTCTCCTCTCCCCCTGCCCGTATCTGATGCCTCTCCCCAATGGGATGCCCCCACGGCCGTTTCGTCCATCCTCTACGAAACTCCCACCACGCCCACCAACCCTCCCAAGCGCCATATCCTGAACTGTCTGGTGCAGAACGAGCCCGGTGTGCTATCCCGCGTGTCGGGTATTCTCGCCGCCCGTGGCTTCAACATCGACAGTCTCGTCGTCTGTAACACCGAGGTGGAGGATCTGTCTCGTATGACCATCGTCTTGCAGGGTCAGGACGGTGTCGTTGAGCAGGCCCGTCGTCAGCTGGACGATCTGGTCCCCGTCTGGGCTGTCCTCGATTACACCGACTCGGCTCTGGTCCAGCGCGAGCTGCTCCTCGCCAAGGTCAGCATCCTGGGTCCCGAGTTCTTCGAGGAATTGCTCCAGCACCACCGCGAGATCACCACCCCCGGAGAGCCCGCCGAAGGTCAGAAGGACAAGGCCGAGGGCCAGATCGCGAAGACCGAATTCCACCCTCGCAACTTGCCCCACAGTCAGGCCCTGAGACACAAGCACGAGCATCTCGATGCTATCACTCGTCTGACTCACCAGTTTGGCGGCAAGGTTCTGGACATCAGCACCAACAACTGCATTGTTGAAGTGTAGGTTTTGTCCCATCAAAATAACTTCAGGCAGCAGTGCTAATCAAAATTCAAACAGCTCCGCCAAGCCCTCCCGTATCGACTCCTTCATGAAGCTCATCGGCCCCTTCGGTGTCCTGGAGTCGACCCGTACCGGTCTCATGGCCCTTCCCCGTTCTCCTCTCTTCGAGCCCAGCGAGGAGATCGAGAAGGACGCCGCTGACGTCGTCGACGCCAGCACCCTCCCCCCCGGTTAATTGCCATGTCTTATATCCCGCAATGAAAAAGCCGAATGTATTTTCCTCCTCATCCTCCTGGGCTTAATCATCTGTAAATCGGACACTGCCCTGTCGAGTTAGGCTTTTCTTGACTTATTATGTTGAATACGTCTTTCTGCATCCTTCCTTCTTCTTTTTGGATATTGCGCTATGGCACATAATGATAGTTGGATTGATGGGTGTAGAGCCGTAGATTTGGGGCTATACTATTATTAGCCGTATCTTTATCGTTGATAGTGGTGCCGTCAGGCCAGTCTCTTCCCATGGAAGGTTAGACAATTTCCATCAATTCCCATTTTGTTGGCATTAAAGAACACAACGGCAATAGACCAGCAAGTATTCTAGTACAATTTCCAATTATCAAGACCAGCTCAATTTTCCACTCAACCTTGGACGCCCGTTCTATACCATAACGCCGTTTCGAGTCCAACCCGACTAGAACGAGACGATATGAGCCCGCTACAAAGCATGAAATTAAGAAAGCATTTGAGTGAAAGGGAGGGGGGCGGTGTAGCTAAAGTTTGACTCGTGCGGTGATCCCCTTGCCATGATAGAACACTATATCCCTATAGTGTTGGATCTGAACGCCAACTTGCGCCACGGCGTCCAGTCCGAGAGTGCCTCCTAGGGCTTTCTTCAAGGCGTCATAACCAATGCCGCCGAGGTTCAGGTCGACAGGCAGTCGTGGAGTGACTGAGATCCCCGGAGGCACCGCGAATGGGACCCGATAGTCGATGGTGCCGACCTCTTCGTCCCCTTCATAGTACGCTTTCGCATATACCGAGGTGATATGGATGGTTGTATTGGGGAATGGTGAGGATAAAGTAAATTCGGCCGTCGATGACCAGAGGTGCATCTAGCAGCGCTCACGCAAGTTAGTTATCCTCTTGAACGGAGCGCTCTTCTTGAATAAATGACTTGATGTTCATGGCATATATATATTATATGTGATATTCATGAGAGTGAAGAGAGACGATATCCATGAAAGTAGATAATACCGTAGCTCCTTGAATAAATCCCGTCGAACCATCGTCGGGGTCGCCTCCGGTACCGGGGGCTCGGGGAACGGGCACCCGAGGTATCTGGACCTCGAGCCCGAGCTTAGACAGTGCCTTCCCGAGCTTGGGCAGTCCCGGGATGGTCCCTTCGTGGGTTTGGATCGTGACAGTAGTATTATATCCTGTCATGATGGTTAGACAGAAAGTGGTTAAAGAGGACCTGTAGACTTACCTGAAATATAGTTGGAGAGCAACTCGCGACCAGCAGTGACACCAGTCGAACCATCCAAAGCAAGCGGGCTCCATAGAAGGTCCACCGCAATGCCGTCATTGACGCCGGGAACGATGGTCACGTCTTTCGCAGTTATATGCGCCACTTTCGAGCCATTGAAGAGCAGCAGGAAATCGATCAAAGGTACCGAAGCCGAATATGGCGAGGGATTGGTGGCGTTGACCCGGGCCTTCACAAGAAGAGATGAAGCAGTAGTAGCCCCCAGTTCCACCGATTCAATATGTGGAGTCAACTGGTCCAATGAGCCACCATAAGGAGCTATAAATGATCAGTGGATAGCCGGGAGAATCTGCTCCTCAGAACTTACGCTTCACTACCACTTCCCCCTGTGCTGGTATCTCACGGACTGTAAAAGTGCCGAGTCCCGTGGTGACCTCCGCATCAACACTAGCGGCAACGTCAAGCTTGATTCTTTTTCCTTGAAAAATCAAGTCTTGAAGAACATCAGTCAAGACATCCTCATCCGTCACCTCAAGTGGCGCTTTCTTGATACCAAAGTCGATATACAACGCTGGCGAGCCATCGACATCGTCTAGCATGGTTGAGTTGGCCGGCTGCCATTGGTGCAAATCCAGGATCCCAAGCTTACTGCCACTGTAATACACATCAGCAGTAGCGCGGACTCTGGGAACATCCAACTGAAGACCCAGTTCTTTTGGCAGCCCAATCAACACCTTGACCAGTGCAGACACCGTCGGCTGTGACTCGGGAGAATCGGGATCCGCAAAGGGATCAGGCAGGGTAAAGTGCACGTCCGACATTGTGAAGTTCCGAACAAGGTTATCAAGGGCATGCCCAGTGAAACTCAATGGCACTGTCACGCTTTTGAGGATGTCCACGACCCAGTCAGGGGTAGCTAGGGAGGGTGCGTCCGCCCCACGAACATAGACGGTGGTGCCGAGTCCCTGCATGTAACTCTTGACTAGGAAATCGAGAGGGGAACTCTTTTCCCCGGGGCAAGTTCGAGTCAAGTCATCAGAGAGGCCTCTGACAATTCCAGCGACGTCAACTAATGTCGGCTCACCAGGGATAACTGGGAACTCTTGGGTCGTGGCAGCTGCTACCAAAATCTGCGGGTCCCCCGGAGAGCAATTGGGGACCAAGATCTCGAACCCGAGGGGAGGGATGCTCAGGCCAACCGGCGAATCAAACTGAACCGCGACCGAGGCATCAACCGCCATGGCGCCCTGCTTTCCAGCTTCTTCTGGGTCATGGACATTGAAGTTGGTGATGTTGACAGTGGGTAAGGCAGGAAAGTCGCCTTCTAAAATCGTGTAAGCAGACTATGTGGAACATATGGATGATGGAACTGACCTGTGAAAGTCAAAGAGTCAGAGAGAAACTGCTGGCCCAGGGTCAGCAAGCCCGACTTGAGGTCGACTGTTGTTCTTCCCGTAACTGTCAGATGCTTCAGTCTTCCATCTAACCAGTCCAATGCCACGGCGCGGATGCCTTGAAAATCCCCAGGAGCCAGCTCTGCCAGGAAATCGACATGGTTCACATGGCCGTTCTGAATGTTTACTTTGATGGCGGGCAATGATGCTGTGCCAACGAGGACATTCCCGTACTCTGGAAGCATTACTTCGACTTCTGATTGACCAGTTTCAACTTCCCTTCCGATCCAGGTGACGAAACGACCAATGTCTCGTACAGGTCTGTGCTCTATACGACGTGCATCGAGTACCAGATCCCCCTGAATCCGGGCTTGAAGGCCATCCGCATTTGCCGATTCAATGGAGACACTGGTGGGCGTGAACACCATCGCTTCCTTAGCATACTCCTTCACGGCAGCTGGGGCAATGAAAGCGAAGACGAGGATCACGACCACGGCAGCCACTGAAAGAAGAGCGCAGAACACCGGCCACCGTATGCTTCCTCGTCGTTTCTTCAGTGTTCCATCGGGTGAGAGGGCTCGACGTTGTTCGGAAGAAGGTCGTCTGGGAGCGGTCCCGCCGTATTCCAGTAGATCATCATCCCGACGGACGAGGAGAGGGGTTGACTCGGAAGATAGCTCATACGGATGAGGTTCTGTATCCGGGCGATAGGCAGCCTTGCCAATGGATGTTGATGACCGACGTGTCGAGGGAGCTTGTGGCTCTTCGTCCAGCAGAGGCCTGCTTGTCTCCTCAGCCATGGTGGCTGGCGCTAGGGAGCGGGGACAACGATAAGGGCTGAGGACGACAGGATGATGAGCTCGAGAGAGCAAGATAGATCGCTGTTAGAGGGGCAGAGTGTATCGGTGTGGCTGCTTGGCCAGGATGGGGGGTGGGGGGGGAGATAAATAAGCAGAGCAGAGGCAAGTCGAGGCAATCATGGGTTGAGCTGGTGTCACGGCGAGACCTCGAGACGTGGAGAGCATGGCGGCCAGTCCAGCCTGCTGATCGCCAACGTAAGGCTGGCCCGGGCGGTGTGGGGATCAACTGCCCTGGTGGTCGTCGCCTTCCCCGCCGTTTGCGATGGATGGAATGTTATGCTGGCGTCACTTATCCAGTATTTCCCTGTCAAGTGACTTTTACTGCTGAGCTCAATATGCTCGGCTTTTGGCTGCTGTATGCCTGGAGAATGATGGATTTCCAGGACTTTCGCAGTCGGCCCAATATGCTCCCCGACGGCTAGTGTGACATGCGTGTCTATAAATATATTGTCAACATTAGCCTATTAGTGGTTAAATCTCCCCTCATTGATTAGACAATAGACATAGTACTTATATCACCCCGGCACTAGACAGATTGAAATCAAAATGCATACAAGTGATCTAAGGGATTTGCGTACTTTGTAAGAGTCAAGAATGGCAGACCGTACCGGGAGGATAACCTCTGGTCTTGGCCATCCAGATTTTCCCACCCAACCATTCTTCAGCCCATTTAAGCTTATTGCTAGTTCATCCGTGAGCAAGCTCTGCTCTTAGTCGACTGGAAACCATTTCATCTTTCCCCGTCAACCCGAGAGGGAGGTCATCTCGACTCTCCGCCCTGATTGCCCGCATTTTCACATGCCACCCGCGCACGGACGGAGTCGAGCTCCAGCCGACGGTGGTTCGATCTCCTCCTCCAACCCCGGCGATCACCACGATTTAGTTTAATAACCCATTGCGCCCTCTCTCCATCCTCTTTGGCTGCATAACCTTTTTTGCACGAGACCACTCAGGGACTGTTCATTCCAACGCTCCGCTCCCATGGATGTGAGAAGTTGCATTCCCTACCCCAGATCCACCCACCCACTCACTAACCCTCATCCACAACAGTCTTCACAGTCTCAAAGCGGATTCCAATCTCGCCGGTCATATCCGGCCTTACACCATGTGTCTCTATCGCCTCTGAATCCTCGTTTCCCCATCGACGATGACACCGATGCCCGGGACTACTTCTCTCCCCGTCACGAAACCCCGGGCAGCCCTGGCGCAACCAGGACCTCTTATCTCTCTAGCTTCTCCGTCCCCGGAACCCCAGGCGTGCTATCCCACTCGCACTCCCGTAGCGGGTCCCGCGTTCGACTCAATTCCCGAAGCAAGAGCTCCACTCGCATCCATTCCAGCGACACCAACCTACAATCCCAGGGCGTGGCTAGCCCTCTCCACCACCACAATGAACCCCAACGAAGCAGAACCCCCCGCCATCACCCAACCGACTCTACCAATCATCGCCATCACCCAGACACAGAATGGATGCTCCGAGCTGGCATTGCCCTCGCATCTTCGACCCGCGAAGAAAAAGGCCAAAGCTGGCTCGTGAAACGGCAAAGCTCAACTAGCCTCGTCTCCGATGGTCATCAACTCGACCTAGACAGCCAACAACAGCACTGGTCATCCAGGAGCACCCGCCATCCTCGATCCGGACTATCCACCCCAGCCGCCTACTCTCGTCGAGCATCCCGATCTCGTCCAACCAGTCGCAGATCCAGCAGACCCGATCTCGCCATGACCAGCCTTGACATAACACGGGCAACCACGAGACGAGACGTCCCCACCACCACTACCAGCGGCATCCACACCCCCCTCGAGATAGACTACGCCCGTCATCTACTCCCTGATTTCGTGGACGAGCGCATCCGCGCCGAGATGGCCAACATCCAGCACGACGAAGACGAAGATACCTTCAGCAACTCATCAAGCACCGACTCCATGCTCGCCTCCGAAGACGAAATCGACGAACAAGAGCTTCAACGTCTCACCCGAGAACAAGGCTTCGGCCTAGGCAGCTGGATCGACCGAATGGTCGAATGGACCCTCTTCGGCGTCGACGACTGGCCACTCTCCGCACCACCACCCCAACCCCTTCTCGAACACCACGACCACATCCAAATCCTCACAGATGAACAAGACCACGAACATGAACACCCCACCGAAGAAGCCGACACCATCTCCATCCCCGACTCAGACATCGCTTCCATCCACGAAAAACCAGGAGAACGTGGCGGCTGGGAAGACGCCGGATGGCTATTCCGTATCGTGAGACGAGCACTATCATGAACCTGAACACGAACACGAACAAGTACCCTCATCTCCCCATTCCTCACTCCATAATAATATAACCCAGAACAAGATAACAAACAAGCCATAATACACTCCTCCTCCTCCTCCTCCTCCACCCTCAACAAAACCCAATATATACCTCCATACTCCATACCCCGTAAAAGTAATACAAACACAAACACAAAGCACAAATACAAAGGCAAAGATCCCGCTTACTCACTCAATCACTCATGCACCCTCTTACATAACTAGTACTTTTAATCCTGCTCACTGCTTACCGTGCACCACATCCCAGCACGGACACGTAACCGCATACGTACGCCCAGGACCATCCGTGACCAACCAATCCCTAGCACTACCTTTCTGCAGTCTGCGGATCGATTGTATGATGACTTGATGTGGAGTACCGGGGTTACTTTGTTTAGGTTGGTGCATGGAGTGTATGTGGCTTTCTGTTACTGGTAGTATTTTCTGTTCTGTGTGGAGAACTGGTGAGATGGGTGTGCTGCGTTGGGTTGAGTTGAAGGTGGTTGCTTTTGGATGGTGATGGTGATGGTGATGGTTATTGTGGAAGGCTACTATATCATGCAACGTAAAGGGGAGGCACTGTTGGGCAGGATATATTTCTGCAGTGTGAGGTAGGCACTCAGTTTGTGGAACATTGGGAGTTGGGTGATCGGAACGTAAGGATGAAGCGATGCGCTTGTTATAATGGTATTGACTATCCCGGACAATAATACTCCTTTTTATCTTATGCTTTACTGACATGTAATGTAACCTGACCCACCAAATATGGCAATATATGAGGCCTCCCAAAACCGAAGAATGATCCTGACACCAGTAGTATTAAGGGGAAAAATAGTAAAGGGTATACAAGATACGGTGAAGACAAGGAAATGCAGCTGGGCTGAGAGATTGGTGGTTCCACGGCGCTTTGAGTATGTGTCGTCGAGAGAAAATGGGAAACATGAAGTGAAAGGAAAGATGAAAAGAACGTCGATGAATGAAAGGAGAAACCATGCGGGATTGAAACAATGCAGGAGCATGGTGCAATTCGAAACAGTAGAAAGAAGGACCCTGGGCCTTGATCTGGCAATCTAGAAATAATGGTGTTGGCTTCCAGAAATATGACACAAAAGCGGAAAAGAAAAAAAAAATAATTTGCTTGCACACTGTAAACGCCAAGCTGACCCTCAACTCTAGTTCATGCAGTAGGTAATCGTGATCGTATCATACGTGGACGTGCACGGTCGAGGATTCTTCGGAAAGTAGCTCCGGGGGACGGATAAGAGTGTCTCGAATCTGAGGTAGTATGGTTGGAATCGGGGATAAAGGCGGGTGACGGGTGGCCGCTGGATGACGACTTCACCATGGCCCAACTTTGACGGGGGTACCGAGCCCGTATGTGCCCGACAGGAGCTGCTCCCGAATGGAGCCAAGGTCGTTACCTCCTGGGCTTCCATAGCCTTGGGCATCCGGTCTGTGCATCCACCCCAAACTGGAACCAAGCTCGTTGACGGCTGCCTGCAGTTTACCGCCCGAGTTGTGATTGTGCTTTGCCAACTTCTGATCCCAACCACCGTATTGTAACTGAATTCCGCCGCCGCGCTTCGCTGCCTCCCGGATCACCAGAATCCAGGCCTTGCAGATCTCGTCGTATGCGGAATCCCGTTCGAAATTATTTTGTGGTGTACTCCACCGGGGCAGTGCGTGAATTATGTCGGTCGCACCGTCCAGGTAACTCAAGGAAACAGATGACTGCGTCTCGTGGGGTGGTAGGAAATGTGGTGTGAAGTCACTCAAGGCATCTAGAAGATTCCCCAGCGGTTGTCGGACTCGGTTGTATGCGTAATCAGATGAAGAGTTGCCACCGAGAGGGAACGACGACTGAAGGGCAGATTCGTAGTTTCGAAGGACTTGGAGAGCAGAGGCCACACTCGGCCGAGGTGCGGTTTGGACCACCTCTTCCACCAAACTTGGATGACGCTCACACATGGTCCGAAGGATGCCCCGGAGAGCATCTGTGTCCAAGGTCTCTAGGAGCCGGGGTAGGGCGAGAGGCCGCCCGCTGACATTTGGGCGAGCCCGTTTGGTATTCCGACTAACTGGAAGAGTTCTGGGGGTTAAGGCGGGAGAGTTGGTAGGTGACGCTGACATTCGGCCATCATGATCGTTCTCATCATCGGCTTTCCGTTTGCGGTTGTTGGGAGTGTGAATCGGAGTAGACACTGAGATCAGTCAGCCATCAAAGACCCCGGATGACACACAAACCATGGAAGATGCACTCACTTGGACGAGAAGGGGAGGGACGGGAGTACTCGTAGAAGTGATGAGGAGGCACAGGTGGTGTAGCCACCAAGCTGTTCATGATGGCCACAAACAGCTGGATGGCGAAGGGGGGGAGGTAGGAAGTTGAGGGTGACCGGGGAAAACAAAGATGAGGGACCGAGGGTCAGCGAGGAGCACGAGGAGGTGTCTAAGGGGGGGGGATAAGGAAAGAGATGAAGCAAGGGAAAGACGGAGTGCAGGATGGAGTGATGAAGGGGAGACTTTCTGAGGTGGTGGGGAAAGAGAAAGAGAGCGAGAAGCGGTGGACGGGCGGGTTGCGGGAGGCAACGCGGGCCTCAGATGCATTTACCGCTCCATTTCCTTTTCCTTTTCCTTTTCCCAATCTTTTCCCACTCGGCCATTACATCTTACATTATTACATACAACCTTCCTCCTGATTTGTGGCAAAAAAAACCCTATTATCCAGCCTCTACCCCGGTGGCATCAACCGGCCCTGCACCACTTAGTACTGTGCCCCAAGGCCCGCATGACCACCCATTCATCAAGCGTCAACTTTAAACCCCATCCGATAAACGGAGCAAGTAGCCTTGACGATGACTGAGACAATCAGTCAACTGCCTTGTTCCGCGGCCTGGTCTGGCTGTCTGGAGATCTGAGACCATGATCAGTCTCGTCTCCCCTGATACTAATACTATCGCAACCTTCATCCTGTCATACAAGCCAGCAATACTAACCCCAAAGCATGTCTTTGCATCTAATGTCCACTGACTGATGTTGTGACGCCATCGTAATCATGCCTGCAGTCCCATTTTTTGGCACTCAGATTCACATCCATTTGCGCACATTATTACCCCAGACCAGGAGTTACTCCACAGGCTGTAACCTTGCCAGACCTGCAGAAAACGACATCTGAAGTCTTGTCCTAGTGCAACATAAAGCTGACAATGTCCAGCGACCCTGGTTTCCGGGTGGTCGGGATTATTATTGAAACTTAATTTCATTGCCTGTCCAATGCTCTATATGCGTTTGCATCGTTGCATTTGGCCTATAGACCCAACTACAATCAACACCAACAAGTCTCAAAGTGGTTGAATAGACCAAAATCACGGGAAACCACACACCGGATTCATTGCAGAAATCCGCTTTCCCATGGTCATTACTATCGCCAACATCCGACGAAGACGCTCCCAGCCGAAACATTGTCACATTGGCAAATGATATGATCGTCCAGCCATGCTCCATTGAACTATATCCAAGCCACTCGGGCGACGGATAGGCATTAGCACCAGCATTGACCGTTTGGCTTGCAAGGTTCGCTCGTGATCTCGACTAATGGCCTGGGAGCTACCATCTAACGAATCTGAAACCGCATGAGATCGTAGGGGGTCGGTCCTAGAGCAGTTCTATGGCCCCGTCACTAGCTGCAAAGGAATGACGCAGCGTCGCTCGAGCTGTCGTGTGAGCATAGAATACGGACGACCTCCGACATTCTCCGGCTGAATATCCTCCACCCTATCTTTCACCACTCGACCCGTCACTACTCCTCTCCCAGCACGTACCCAGTGCCAATATTAACCCTTTATCATGACCAAATAAACAAAGAAAAAGAACAACATAAAACGTCCCAAAGAGCAGCATAAAGACCCTACCTAGTACAGCATATATAATTCAACGTAACCCAGCCACCAATGCAGCCCTCCAACGCAACGAATAGATGGGCACATGTATACTCCAACCAGCTTTCTCCCTGGAGCCTCCAACGCAGTGACCTATAACAGCAACATCCGAAACTGCCTAGAAAATACAACCAACCAAGAGAAAGAACGGCCAAACACGGAAAACAATTTCAACCATCCATGTCGTGAATACGATGGGCATACAGTTGTGAAAGGTAAGATTACCGTTGGCTTTAAAACCGAGTTGTCTAAGCACCGACTCCTCGCGTATGCATTGACCGGATCGCCGTTTGCAGAAGCACTGGGATAGGTGTATGAAAGGGAGAGACGTATTCTAAACAGAAGGTGACACTTCGTGTGACGGTGTATTGATTTTGATATCATATTAAGTAGTATGGGTGGTGGTGGTGATGATGGTGGTGATGTCTCAGGTGAGAAGTGAGAGAATTGTAGTTAAAAGCCAATGAGGAATGATGAGACAACCAAACCGAATACGAAACGAAAATAAGTCAAAAGGGCTTGGTGCTGGTGCTTCTGAACTATGTATGTGTCTAGGAATAAGGTGTAGGTGATGGTCACAGATAAGAAAAATAGAAAGGGACACCCCCATTTACAAGTCAAAAGAAGAAGAGATAGAAAGAACAAGCCAAATCCTTTTGGGGAGCCTGACGCCAGAAAAATGCGACCACCCTGACATACCGTGCAATCATCCTACACAACGGATATGACGAAAATACAGACCCAAGGAGATACAAGAAACGATGATGGCAGCACCTTACAGGTACAAGGACTGGGCGGCGACAATGTCCCTGCGCACCTTCGTCAAAGCTGTCTCGAATTTACCCTCCAGTTCTTCGCTGCCCATGACCTTGGCTGCCTGCGCCATCTGTCGGAGACACTCTTCCAGTCGGCGGAAGACGCGAATCAGACTGCCTTCGTAGACATCGGTCATTTTGCTGCACGAGGAAAAGCCCGGTTAGCAATCTAATTCCAGAGTTTGAACGACGGTGAATGGTGGACTCTCAAACTTACCAGATGTCAGCAAACGACTTGCCGTTCGCCCATTCGAAGATGACCTCCATCAGCTCCCAGTGGAAACCTTGCACGTATTCATCCTCGTTGACCGCCAACTTGGACTCCTGCGAGACCTTGGCGACGATCCGAGCCTGCGCTTGGATCTCTCTGAGGGGCTTCGCTAGGTCTTCCCGTGTCAGAGCAGGGGTCTCCTTGGTCTTCTCCTCAAAGACGAAGACGCTCAGGGCCGCAGCCACTTGTTCTGGCGTAAGGTTATTGAAGAAACCGTTGAAGAGGAGCTCGCTGAGCATCAACTCGTCGCCGGTACTAATTTCACAGGCCACACGCGCCTTTAACTGTACCACTTCGGCCTCGTTGATAAATCCGAATCGACGAAGAACTCGCTTACGGCATTTCAGTTCATCGAGCTGCATAATAGCCATGGCCTCCGAGATCTTCTTCTTTGTCTCCTTGATCTTATTTCCGAGTTCCACCTTTTCGGAATATTGATCATATAATTCCGGCAACCGGGGCGAATTGTGAAGGGGATTGGAGAGGAGACGGGACTCAAGAACTTCGATTTTCTGCAACGTGGATTAGTCGACAACATCTCTGTGTCAGAACGGACCGGATCCTTACCCTGAGTGTCTTCTTAAATTCCTCATCCTTGATGCCCATGTTCTCAATAGGGTCCAAGGGAGCAAGGCCATCCGGGAAACGTTTCTTTACCTCGGCTAGGGTGTTCTTCATATTATTCCGCGAGTCTTTCGAGTTCAGGTCTTTGGGAAGGCGGATGCAGACGTGTGCAATGCTTTGAATACAGCTGAGGACAAGCGGTACAACGTCCATGTGGGACTTCTCATCCTCTTTTGGCGGCCTGACACCAGAGGGGAAATCCTCGAACGATTTTGTGCCCACGGAATCTCCGTCAGCAATATTGAGCAGGACGTCAACCACGTGTTTCTGGTGATCAGTGAACTCTTCGTTCGGATTCTTCGGTGGCTTGCGATGCTTCCAATTGACAACGATGCCCCAGCCGAAGTCCACACCCTTGTGCTTGATGTGAACCAAGCGCCCCGGCGTAATGTATGACAGGCAATGTTCGGGATGGCTCATCACCGCTTGCACATCATCGCCGAATCTCTGAAGCTGCTTGCGCAGATCGTAGTATTCACGGATGGTTCCTTCGTCAGGAATGTTCGAATTGGCGCGCTTCTCTTCGAAGCCCTCAAGCTCTGTATCCCAGTTAGTAGACAGCGTTACCTGAATTAGCAAACAAGTACGTACGCTTTTCGAGCTCAGCAACACCAGCTGTGTTCTGGAATTGGTAAAAACATTTCTCGAGCATGAATTCTGGCGAGATGCCCTCCACACGCATGAGATTGAGGATCATGTTGTAACCCAAATGGAAGGCCGAGTTCAGTCGATCCTGTTCACCGCGGACGATTTCTTTAGCGACAGCGGGGTCCATCTCCTCTCCAACCATCATGATAACAATACCGCGATCATCAAGACCTCTTCGACCGGCACGACCAGACATCTGAATGAACTCTGATGGTGTGACCCAACGCTGGCTGAAGCCATCGAACTTCCGGACGCTTGTGAAAACGACGGTCCTCGCGGGCATGTTAAGACCAATGGAGAATGTTTCAGTGGCGAAGAGCACCTTGATCAACCCTTCCTGGAAGAGAATCTCGATAGTTTCCTTGAGAATAGGGAGAAGCCCGGAGTGATGGACACCGATACCTCTGCGAAGCAGAGGGAGGATATTTTGGATCTGAGGCAAGTCCCTGTCCTCTTCAGACAACATCTCAATTGCACTGTCAAAGACCTTTTGAACCATCTCCTTCTCGGAATCGTCATTGAAGGCCAGGTTTTTCATCTGCAGAGCACAGTTTTCACACTCGCGCTTGCTGAAACTGAAAACAATGACTGGGTTCAAGTTCTTGAGCATGACCATCTTCACAATCTTGAAAATGTCGCTCTTGTCTTGATTGCCGCCCTTGTTCAATCTCTTATCCTTGCCCTTTCCTTTCCGCTTAGCCATCGGATCCGATGGATCGTCACCCTTCTTGTCTGCAATGCTGCTCATGGCCTTCTGGAAATTCTCTTCGCGGAAGACACCCTTCTCATCCACGACAAGATGCATACCCTCCGATCCGGCGGGGAAGAAGTAGTGTTGTAGCGGTGTCGGTCGGAAATCGGTATAGACGACATGGCAGGGTTGATTGTGCATCTTTGTTACCCACTCGGCGAATTGCATAGCATTGGGGATGGTGGCGGACAAAAAAACGTATCGAACCTTGTCTGGCAATAAGATAATGGTTTCCTCCCAAACCACACCTCGGACTATAGTATATGTCAGTAATCGGTAGATAATTTTCAGATCGGTAAGACACACTCGCATCACGCATATAGTGGATTTCATCGAAGATGACCCACGCGACTTCACGCATAATTTCAGAACCCCGGTACAGCATAGATCGCAAAATCTCAGTTGTCATGACCAAACAGGTGGCTGTTGGGTTGATGGTGACATCTCCTGTCATCAAGCCCGCATCACCAAATTCCTCAGCAAATTCTCGGTACTTCTGGTTACTCAGGGCCTTGATCGGACTCGTGTAGATAACTCTCTGGTTGTTCTTCAAGCACTGCGCGATAGCATACTCGGCGACCACCGTCTTTCCGGCACTAGTATGGGCTGAAACCAAAACACTCTCTTCTCTCTGAATCGAGGCGATCGCAACCTGTTGGAAGGGATCCAAAGTGAACGGCCACACTCTTGCGGGGGTCTCCGGCGGCTTATGTTCGGATATGGGCACGTAAGGGTACTTGGGTGGGATGGCGACCTGATGCCGCACTTGATGGGACAACCTGACAGATGTAGAGTCGTTGACGCCCTGAAGGCCTGCTGATCCAGCGACTTCGCGCTCCTGCTCCGTCTCAAACGAATCCGCTACCACGGGTTCCGGTTCCTTCTCGAGGCGCGGGCGTTTCGCATCCGGTTGTTCATTGCTGTCCGTGACGGGGCTTCCTTCTTCCTCCTTGACTTCATCTTCTTCGACAGGTGCGTCGGCGGGCGCATCGACAAGTGCAACATCCTCCGCGGTCTCTGTAGCGGCGCCGGCTTCCTTCACGTCACCATTAACCTGTCGCTTCTTGCTCTTGTCTTTCTTTGATCGCTTGGGAGCTCCCTCAGCAGGCCTGGCCGCCTGGGGCTGATCCTCAAAGACGTCGAAAAGCTCATCCATTGTCGACAGTCAGCCACAAAGGAAGCTGGAACGGACACTGGCCTCGACGGTTGTGACGTTCTGCTCCGTCTCACAGATGGGCGATCGCACCGAGAAATTTCAATGAACCCGTTGAGGAAAGCGGCGTGTGATTGGCCCAGACCATATAAGGCGGTGAGTTCATACCGGCGAAACTTGCCGTTCGGAACTCTAAATCACGTGAGCGGACCTCCGGGGAGCCGCCGGGAGTATCGTTCCACTCGTCCTGCTCGCACCTCCGCCTGTTGATATCAGTAGGATTGTCTCGACCGTCGTGCTTTGTTGCCTCTCTCAAAGTGCGTGAACCGTTCCTAACCCCACATCCCCTCTCAATTGTCTCTGACATTGTCCAAGATGTACGCTGCTACCGCCCTCCGCGCCAGAATGGCCACCTCCTTCGTTGCCCGTCGTGGCTTTTCCACCACCCGCGCCCAGCTTGGCAGCCCTTACCACTACGCCGAGGGTCCTCGCTCCAACATCCCCTTCAACCCTCTGACCAAGTACTTCTTCTGGAGATACTGGGCTTTCATGGGTTCGTAGCCCACTGCTGTGTAATCAGATTGGTTCTTGGATGGCTGACTCGCTTACTCTAGTTACCGGTTTCGGTGCTCCCTTCGCCATTGCTGGTACGTTACCGTTCATCCTGCGGAAGCCCACGTTCGCCTATCTAACATATCTATTCCTACAGTCTGGCAGACCTACAAGACCCGCTAAACGCTCTTCCGTGTTGTATCTCCACACGCAATGGCTTGGTTGGGCATTGGGAAATGGTCGAGAACGTATCCTACGTCGGAAGTGCTCGGAAATTGTGTATAAAGCTAGAGAATTTATTGTGCTCTGATTCAGGAGATTCCGGGGCTGGTTTCACCCACATAAAACTTGTAGTTGGGGTAGAAGCGCGGTGTGGTGGTGGTTGTCTGATGCCTTATTAGAATATGAATGAAGTCATTGGTCGATTTTTTGTCAGTAGGAAAATTAAAATCTTTGGCTCGGCATCTGATATGGTATTGTTCGCAATTCCGTTGGCGACGCGCGAAGGAAATAAGCACTACTCGTGCATTTTAATTATCAAGTCTATGAGAGTAAATTAACTCTAGATATTATTTTTGCATTTCCTTTTTCTTACCCTCTCCAGTGAAGCTTCCGTCGATTGATGGCGGCGGGGTAGAACACTACTCTTCAAAAGATGCGCAACCTCAAAACCGTGCGACTCACCGAGGTGCAGCTCCAGAACGAGCTCCCTTTGACATCATCAGCTTGGGATACAGCTTCGGATGCTGTCGTTTGTACATTTGGACCTACCGCGTCTAACCCAGTCATTGAGCTTCGCAGGAAACGTCATGACGCCTATTTTTCAGAGCCCGTAGGAGCGGATGCATTCGAGTGCATTGCATCCTGGGATGCGCCATGCCCACTACCCGACCTGGAATGCGACCGGGTTCTCTCTTTGCACTACTTTGCAGACAACCTCACTGCCTGTCTGGTGTTGGAAGGAGGTGACATTATCATTGTCCGTGAAGAGCCCCTTCCGGGCGAGGACAAGATTGAGATTGTGGGTAGTGTTGATGTTGGCATCACAGCTGCTGCATGGTCTCCGGATGAGGAGCTGCTGGCCTTGACTACCAGAGCCAATACTTTCCTTTATATGACGAGGGAATTTGAGAATGTGGCTGAAATCACTTTCGCGCAAGAGGACCTCCAAGCCTCTCAGCATGTCTCCGTGGGCTGGGGAAAGCGCGAAACCCAGTTCCAGGGTAAACGCGCCAAAGCTCTTCGGGATCCCACTGTCCCAGAGAAGGTGGACGAGGGAAAGCTAAGTAGCAGTGATGACGGAAAGACGACCATCACTTGGCGTGGTGATGGTGCATACGTCGCTGTGAATAGCATCGAGGCTGGCGTCAGACGTGCGATCAGGGTTTACTCAAGAGAGGGAACCCTCGACAGCATCAGCGAGCCTGTGGATGGACTAGAAGGTGCTCTGAGCTGGAGACCTTCTGGCAATCTTATCGCGAGCATTCAGCGACGTGATGACAGGGTTGACGTCGTCTTCTTCGAAAGAAACGGCTTGCGCCATGGAGAGTTCACCTTACGCCTCACCGAAGAAGAACGTTCGACTTGGGCTACGAACATTCATCTAAGCTGGAATGTTGACTCAACGGTACTTGCGGTCCAATTCCACGACAGAATCCAGTTCTGGACAACCGGCAACTATCATTACTACCTCAAGCAAGAAATCCCCATGGTAGTGAACGCCGAGTATCCGTACCCCTTTGTCTTCAAATGGCACCAGGAGAAGGCCCTGCGGTTTATTGCTGGGGCTTTAGGTAAGTGTTGGATTACAATCGACTTCGGGGCCATTCGCTAATGTGTTTCCAGCGTCAATGTTGGATGTGGACTTTGTTTTCGACGTGTCTCAGGGCTCCACCACCAGTTCAGACGATGTCGGTGCTGTTGCTGTCACTGACGGGAGTATGTTCGGTCTTTGATATTTGAGTGAATATTATTCTAACTGGGTGTAGAAACTCTGAAGTTGACCCCCTTGAGGCTGGCGGGAGTCCCTCCCCCAATGGCTCACAATGAGTTGACGCTAGACTCGAACATTATTGATGTGGCGTTCAGCAAGTCAGGAACACGGATGGCTGTTCTTATGAAAGATTGCTTTTCTATCTTCCTTTGGTCTCTCAAAACGAGACCAGTCGTTTCGCCAATCCTCGAGTCGAGCTATCCGCTGTCAGAAACGCCAGACAGCCGACCCCGACAAATCGCCTTCGCAAACGAACATGAAGTTTACATCCTAAAGGACAATGGTCCGAACAATACCCATATTGAACGTACTGCTCTAGAGACTCGTTCGACCCAGATTGTGTATCAGGCAGCGGACTCGGAGCAAATTCTGTCCATTTTCACGTCTCTGGGACACGATGCTCTGTGGTTTTCCCATGTCAAAGCACCTAACCAGCCGATCACTTACTCCTATATCTCGATGCCTTCCTCCGATGAGTTCCAGGTTTTACCCTGGCTCGAAAGCCCGACTGTCGACACCTACTGGGCCAAGGCGGTGCAGGTTTCTGAGGACGAGGTAAATTCCTTCCCAAACGTATGTATACGTCAATGGCTAACTTCTGCAAGAATGTCTTGGTCACCATGGCACGATCAGGAGCTCTGTATGCCAACAAGCGGCTCCTCGCGAAGAATTGCACTTCCTTCCTCGTTACGCAGGCCCACATCCTGTTCACAACATCCCTACACCTTATCAAGTTTGTTCACTTGACTGCAGCGGAAGGTTAGCATTCTTGATAACGCACCCGAGTAAGACTATATCGGCTGACTTTGCATCACAGAGATGGATATACCTCCGGACACTCCTGAGACCGACGAACGCTGCAGAAGCATTGAACGTGGCGGACGTCTAGTGACAGTGATGCCCACAACATTTGCCGTCATCTTGCAGATGCCTCGTGGCAACCTGGAGACCATCTACCCCAGAGCTCTGGTCTTGGCCGGCATTAGAACATTCATTGATCGGAAGAACTACCGGGCTGCATTCTTGACCTGCCGTAGTCAGATGGTGGATATGAATATCATTCACGACTATGCCCCAGAGCAGTTCATGGAGAACATTCAGTTGTTCGTGGATCAGGTGAAAAGGATTGATTTCATTGATGAGTTTATCTCTCGCCTAAGGTAGGCTATTCACCTAGTCCTCAAAAACCTTGACTAATGACTTCAGTGAGGAGGACGTCTCGGAGACTCTCTACAAAGACACCTTGAAGGCGCCCAAGGCAGATATCACGCAACCTGGACTTGTTGCACCAGCACTCAGCAAGGGCAGCAAGGTCAACCGAATTTGCGACGCCTTTTTGTCTACCTTGGAGAAGCGTCTGGATACCAACCTGCACAACTTGATTACCGCGCATGTTTGCAAGTCACCGCCAGATCTTGAGTCCGGTCTGCAACTGGTTGCACGCCTGAGAGGTTCGTACGCCACTCCTGTAATGTCTAATCATAAACTTATCTCCTGCAGAACAAGCACCGGAACAGGCAGACGACGCAATCGAACATATGTGCTTCTTGACAGATGCGAACCAATTGTACGACAACGCACTGGGTCTCTATGACCTTGAGCTCACCTTGCTCGTCGCTCAGCAAGCCCAAAGGGTAAGACCCTCCATAATTAGCCCTCCGAAACCAGACTAACAATACCAGGATCCCCGTGAATATCTGCCCTTCTTGCGCAAGCTGCAGCAGCTTCCGGAACTTCGCCGCTACTTCGAGATCGACAACTACCTGGGACGGACATCCAAGGCTCTCAAGCATCTGCATGCTCTCAGCGCCCATGACGAAATCCGGGCATACACAATCAAGCATGTTCTGTACAAGGATGCCATCGACCTCTACAAGTACCAGGCCGAGCAGCTCCGCGATACCACCCACCTTTACGCCGACTATCTATTCGATCGGTCCCAATACAAGGAAGCCGGTATCGGTAAGTACCCTAGCAAACACCCAAACCACATCCACTACATTAAACTAACCACCCCCTCCCTCCCCAGCCTACGAATCCCTGGAGCTCTACACCGACGCCTACAAATGCTACCACCTAGCCCACCTATGGCGCGAATCCCTCTACTGCGCAATGATGGTCCCTCTCTCCCCCACCGAGCTAGCCAACCACGCAACCACCCTAGCCAGCACCCTCACCGAAGAATCAAAGGACTACATCTCAGCAGCCCAAATCCACGCTGACCATCTCCGCGACATCCCCACCGCCGCCCGGCTCCTCTGCCGCGGCTCGCGGTTCTCAGAAGCGACTCGCCTCCTCGCCCTTAACAACCAGCAAACCCTTATCCCCGAGATCGTCGACTCCGGCCTCGCCGACTCAATGGGCTCAATGACCGATCTCCTCGCCGACTTCCGCTCCCAACTCAACGCCCAAGTGCCCCGGATCCGCGAACTGCGCGTCCGACGCGCCACCGACCCCCTCGCCTACTTCGGAGGCGACCCTACCATGGGCGACGGCACCGGCGTCGACATCCCTGACAACGTCTCACTCGCGCCCACCGATGCATCCACGCTCGCGGGCCGGAGTATGTTCACCCGGTATACCGGGAACACAGGGAAAACCGGGAAGACGAGCTCATCGCGGCATACGTCTAAGACGCGGAGAAAGGAGGAGCGGAAGCGCGCGCGTGGTAAGAAGGGCACTGTCTATGAGGAAGAGTACTTGGTGAACAGTGTGCGACGACTGCTTGAGCGGGCGAATTCGACGGTCGGAGAGGTCGAGGTCCTTGTTGATGCGTTGCTGCGGAGGAACATGCGGGAGCGGGCCGCTGCGATTGAGAAGGCCATGCAGGAGGTGTTGAAATTGTGTGCGGAGAGTCGGGAGGAGGTGTTTGGGGCTTTGGTTCCCGAGGCGGCGAAGGAAGGGGAGGAGGGCGATAGAGAGAATGTTGATGTTGGAGCTGCGGCTGGGGAGGAGTTCCCTGGGGCTGGGGCTCGCGGGGGACAAAGTGTGTTTTGGGATAGTGTGACGGCTACGGCGAATGTTGGGAAGGGTCGTGAGGTCCCGGCCGTTAAAGAGATGAAGGTGTCGGCGCTGTTGAAATGAGGTGACGGAGCAGGGGGGTTGCATTTAATTTTGTTTTATTTTATTTTGCGATAAGTTCATCAAAAGTCATAGATTTGAAATTAAGGGAATCAGGCATCTGATTTTGTTCAATTAAATTCTTATGTGTGGCGTATGGAGTAAGTATTAATAGCCCGAAGGGAAGTAGTATATACGAAATTGAATCTCCTAGAGCTGGCAATGCTAGAAGGGCCAATAACCTGGGAAGTATGCAACAGATGCAAAGCGTGGGTATCTTATCTCAAGACGATCCGTGGTTCACGGACCCTTGACTCGTTAGTTGCGGGTGTTTCCCAGATGAGATGCAGTCTCTATCTAGCAAGAGAGGATATCGCCCTTCTCGCTGACAAGGTGCTCGTCCACCGAGATGGGACCCTCGCCAACACCAGTCAGGATCACGCGGCTCACTCCATCCTTCAGCGACTCCACAGTCCGGGGATCCACCTGGTCCAGGGCCACACCCGGGGCGGTGAGGTTCCTCAGAGGCTCATAGAAAGGACCCTCCCAGCCCTCACCCTTCTCGCCAAGGATAGCCTTGATGGTACCGGCAACAAGCTCAGTATCCTTCTCAAGGTAGTAGATGACAGCGTTCGGGCCAGCATCGAAGGTGTAAGCGCAGACAGTCCGGCCAACTGCGCGGTTGATATCATGCACAAGCCTGACGGCAGCGCGGGAGACGTCGTTCATGTAGAAGATCGGAGGCCAGGAGTCCAAGCAAGTAGCGTGGAAACCATTGGAGTCGCGCATCGTGATCTCTGCAAAGGCGGGGAAATCGCGGTTCTGGATAGCGGTCTCAATGGCAGCCATACGCTCCGGGACAACGGTGTTCGCGCGGGTAGCGAAGAGGTTGGACGTTGCGACGGTCGTCTGCATACCCTCCGTGCTGGGGACGTCCTTCTTCTCAGCGCTGACAACGAGGATGACAGCGCGCATCTCAGGCCAGTGGGCCTGGGGCGCAACCTCCTCTGCCAAGCTGTCGCTACCATCCTCCAGGCTTCCAGCACGCCAAGCAACATAGCCGCCCATCAGGGAACGGCAGGCGGAGCCAGATCCCTGGCGAGCGATGCGGCTAAGATCGCGGGGAGACTGGGGCAGCTTGTAGAGGTCTGCCACGGCACGAACAAGGGCCGCAAAACCGGCAGCCGAGCTGGCGAGACCAGCGGCGGTGGGGAAGTTGTTCTCGGAGACGATGCGCAGAGGGAAGGTGGACAATTTGGGCAGCGAAGAGTCAGCCTCCTCAAGCTCCCGACGAAGAGAGCGCAGACTGGCCAGGCAGGCAAGTGTGCGCTTGGAGGACTGGATGTCTTGGGGGTTGCCGTTCAGGGTCAGCTCGTCCTTGGCGGGGTAGAAGGGTGCGCAGGAGGCGGTCGTGAGGGTACGGAGGGAACGCTGCGAAAGCGTGACGGAGAGAGAGGAGTTCGTAGGCAGGTTGAGGACGGTATCGCGTTTACCCCAGTACCTATTGCATCAAAAGTTAGAATCCACAATGCGTGCTTGCTATGGGGTAATACGGGGTAAGGGTGATAGAGCTTACTTGATGACGGCGATGTTGACGGGGGCCGTAGTAGTGGCCCGGAAGACCTGGTTATCAGCGGGGGCAGCCATTGTGCGCCTCAGGGAATAAAATCTGGGGAGAAAAAAGGAGGTGGAGAGAAGATTGAAGACCTCAGGGGATGCGGAGGACGAGCGATGGAGGGGCGGTGGATTTCCCTGTTGGGAAAGTTCGGCGGTGCTTTTGTTGTTCATCCCCCAAGGCGGTGAGCGCCCAGAATTTGTCCGCCTTTCGCCGGGCCCAATCGATTTGCAATCAAACTTCATTATCAACCCATTCCACTCGCTCCCAAGTGTCGTCGCCAACCTCCCATATCTCTTTGTCAGACAGCCCGATAATCACCTGCACAATGGGAGCCGGTGCGAGCACACCATCTGTGGACCCGCCTGCGGCTGGAGCATGCCCTGTTGACCACAAAACCCGCGAGGCCTGGCTGCAACAACACAAAGCATCCGGCGGTGGTGCTCCTCCTCACCCTCTACCGTCAGAAGATGGGCAATCGACGGGGAAATCCCAACGACCCCTCTCCACCGACCGTGAAGTGAGCAGTATACCGCGAGCCATTGACCCTACATCCCAGCCATCGAATGCCGAGTCTCCGAATGCGCCCGCATCACCATATGCCTCGCCTGCCGCATCGCATGGATCTCCCTCGAATGCCGAAGCCGAAACAGGCCATGACTCAAACACCGGGAACTGGATCTATCCGTCAGAACGACAATTCTTCGAAGCGCTCGTGCGCAAGGGCAACACTCCTAACTCCACGCACTCCGCCTCCGAACTCGCAACCACTGTCGCATCGATTATTCCTATCCACAACGCCGTCAATGAGCGCGCCTGGCAGCAGATCTTGGAGTGGGAAAACCGGGCTCCCATGTCTGACCCTGGTAGTAAAAAGTGTGGCGGCCCAAAGCTGTACGCCTTCCGGGGTCTCGGCGTCGACCCGCAGTTCCTCAGCCCCCGCGCCCGTGTAAACAACTTGATGGGCTACCAGCTCCCCTTCGATCGACACGACTGGGTTGTAGAGAGATGCGGTGGTGAGAGGGTTGAATACGTCATCGACTTCTACCAAGGGAAAACTTCGGGTGGAAACAATGCGGCCGGCCTGGCTGCCAACGCTGGTCCGGGCAAGCTCAGTTTCTACCTAGACGTACGACCCAAGTTGAACTCAGTGGAGGGCTGTCGGATGAGATTCAGCCGTTTCATGGGGCTATAAGGCCCCGTTGAGTCATTCTTGCGATGCATATAGAGGCGAATAAGGAGTTTGGGCACGGTCTTGGGTAATCATCGCAGTGTACAATTGATGTATAAAAGAAGCTATGTATGATATAAGGCATATAAAGATAGAACGACAAATGTAAATAACACATCCTCGCTCCGGATGCGCCTGCGAACCCATAGAGATCGGCATGACAGAAGACAACAAGCCGCCTGCAGTAGTGAAGAAGCACAACCATATGCATAAACGTACATCGAGAGGATATCATCAAAGAGAGGACAGTCGTGACATAATGTGCGACATCGAGTGTCGTGGTTGCGCGATGAAAAAGAACAGGAGATCGACACTCGGTTCTATCCCAGAGTCGCCGCAAGAACAATGATCAGCAGGATAACAGCAAGGATGACAAGCAGGCAGCACGCCTTGTTCCGCGCATTCTTCTGGTATCTGCTGGCGCTTCGGAGTTCGACATTGGCTCCACGGGTATCATCGCCGACCCTTTCAACATTCTCGCTGATAATGTCGAGCTGTCCACCTTGCTCATGAACAATGTGAGCTACATCCCGAAACAGTTCGTTGAGTTCGCCGACGCTCTGCTCGATGTTGCGGATCTCAGCCTCGCGCTCGATAATGAGGGACTCCTGAAAGTCCACTTCATCCTGGTTTGCCAGCCGGGGTTGCTCCTCGAGCAGTTGTTGCTCTTGCTGCAACTCATGATGACCCCCCTCGGCCGTAGTCTCACCGTCTTCCACGGCAGTCCGAGCAGCCACAGCGGATGCGCGCTGCTTCTCCAGGGCCCGACGCTGGACAGTTTGGAACTCTTCTAGTGTAGCCTTAAATTCAGAAGACAACTTCTGCTGCGTCCATTTTTGGGAGGGCTGATAAAGGTATGTCAGCATTGCTTCACAGGTCGCAGCGCAACGGCAGATGTATGGGAGCGTAACTTACATTGACATCCTCCCATGTTTGGACCTTCTTGATTCCCTCTCCGACATCCTTAAATCCCAGGCGAGTCTGCTCCAACAGATTATGGACTCGTTCGCGCACGCGCTCCGTATCCCGCCTTGTGCCTAGCAGGGCGATCTGGTCGGAGAGCCGGGTGATATTGGAGGTCAGGGTAAACAGGCGGTTGGAGAGACTCTCAGTCAAGCGATGGAATTCGGGATCATCTCGATATTGAGGATCGTCAGAGCGACGGAAAGTTGTAGGCTGTGCCTCTAGAGAGTTCAAGCGATCAAACGACATGGCGGAATGAGATGCGACAGTGGATGGATGGAGGTGGGATCACTCGGGTGATGCAACCGGGTCCCTACGTATCGCTACTTATCGCCGTGACGGGCCGATGCGGTTGCCTGGCTGGATGCCATGATTCGCAGGCCGCCATCACCTGATGCATGATGGCTGGTGGGTCCGTCACCTGACTCGGCATTTGTGGCTGGTGTGTTTTGATGCTCGGTCCAAAAAGCTTCACTTTATTGTCGCATCCGCCGCCGCCAGTCCTTGACCAAGCTCCACTTGCGCCCTCGGAGCTTTTTTCCACAGGGCGACTGGACTCCCCAATCTTTCCGTCGACTGATCATGCAGTGAAATTGCTTCGTTTCTTCTCTCCCTAGAGACCTCACAGTCCCTCATCCAACTTGCATCATGGCTGCAGCAGCGCCTCGCCCATATCGGCGCATCTTAACATCTGCGCTGCACAGACGTTTTGTTCATGCTTCTGCACTGGCGCTTCTGGTTTGCTATATAGTAGCCTTCTCTATTGGAGACAAATCGTCGTGTAAGTACAGCACCGGTCGCGTTTGACAAGCTGTGCTGTGACCGCTAACCAGCTGCGATACACCATTAGTCTTATGGGCTTGGTTTCCAATTGGAGGATGTGGAATTCGCACAGTCCTCCTCTTTCTTTGCAGTCTCGTCGTCTTCGTTCTCCGTGTTGGTCAAATGCACATCGGCTCCAGGACGACTACCTCCCCACTTAGCACCTTCAGATACCTCGTTCCCCTCGATGTCTTTCAAACCTTTGGCTGGTACCTTTTCTCCGCATGGTGGTTCAACGAAATCTACAGGTGGTCTTCTCCTAGTAGCGCACACTTGGAATGGGTGAACAGAGCAAAGTATGTGCCTCCCGAAGGTGGGCTTCGGCAGATTCTTTATTTTGTCTAACTCGAAGCCTAGACCCCACGAAAGAGCGAGCTTGAACGAAAGAGCGATCTACCTATACACCTATCACTTCCTCCTGGCGATCTCGCAGTCGGTGGTCCACCTGTACTACGACTATGATCGTGTCCCTCTTCCCGTTGCTAGCCGAGTTGCCGGTTCTGCCGATGAGGATAGCCGGCCAGTACAATCGATCTCCAGGCGCCTTCAAGCGACATTGCCCCAGATCATCAAGGATGGCCTGAGACGGAGCGTTATGGTCGCCTTGATCTGCCCGATAGCATACATTCTCTTCCTACGCCGCCCGGCGTGGAGCACCACCCTGTATTTCGCAAAGCTATTCTGGGATTTCCCAAGATCCGCCGCCGCTGCTCCGGGCATCATCCCCACAATGCATCCCGGAATATACTTTCGAACGGTGATCTCCGGAGCACTCCTGGTCCTCTGCTGGCAGACCGCCAACCTATTCTTCTCCGTGTTCCTCAGCAAAGAGCCCCTCAAACGAGGCCAGCCATTGACGGCCGAAGCCAAAGACCCCAACGGCAGCTTGTTGAACGGCTTGAAGGCGAAGAAGGAGACAGTTCGGGCATTTGCTTTCTGGGAGTTATACTTCATCAGCCAGCAATTCCCTGACCGTCGGAAAGCCATCTTCAACGATATCGACCGCGAGGAAGGACCAGCCTGGTCGCAGATCCTGCAAGCCGCCACGGACGTGATCAAGGGCATCTCCATCCGAATCGACAAGGCAAAGAACCCATCGTCAGGCTCTAAGCCCGCACCAGTCCAACAGTCCTCGCCCGTCCTTCACACCCTGCCCCGGTTAACAGAACCCCCCAAGGAGGACGACATCTTCGCCCCATCTCCCAAGGCGTCATCCCGCCCTCAAAAGTTCGGCGAAGCCTTCAGCTCCACAGCCAAATCTTACGGCAACTCGCCTGACTGGACTCCAACCGCACGTGCCAGAGCCCGCGATGTGCTCGACCGTGCCTCGTCCGCCATGCTAAGCCCCGAGCGCAAGCAGAAATTGCTCGGTTCCTCCCAGGACCTGAAGCTACTCACGGCCCCATCCACCAGCAAGCCCGAGAACCTCCACCCCTTCCTTGCCCAGCTTCTGCGCTCGCCCCTCGGCCGACTCTTCCGCCAAACCTACGCTCGTCGCCTCTCGGGCATCGTCCTCGGCACTCCGCACGCAAACCACTGCTCCATCGTCGACGCCATCGAATCCCTCACCTGCCTCCTCATGAAGAGTCTCCACGAAGACCAATATGGCAAAGTCCAAGCCGACGTAGCCGGCGTCGTCCGCCTCCTAACCGAAACAATCATGACCCTCGAACCTTTCGTCCACGGCGGCCTCGACGCCCACTGGACTGACGTCAACTTCCCCCCCTCGACCAACCCCGAAGCCCAAGCCGCAGCCCGGCGTGTCCCAGACGTCGACCTCGTCCTCGACACCCTGAAGCGTTCCCTCAAAGACCTCCTCTCTTCCTTCAACCCCTACTTCAGGAACATCGGTCTCGTAGCCAAGGACCTCCGATTGGCAAAGGAAGCAGCCGGCATAACAGATGAGGATCTGTGAAGTGCGTGCTTGTACGTATGTATATCCTGAACCTTGGGAGTTGGCGTGTATCGCTGCGATGCCGCGGTGGTTTGTTTGTTCATTACCATCATTCATCCAATTCAGACTTGCTTGTCTTCATCTGTCACGTGTTGTAATGGGGGTACTTACTACTTTTCTTCTCCCTTTTTTGTTTCCATTTCTCATTTTTTATTTCTTGTGTTGCCGGATTTTTTCATAATGCCCTTGGAAAAGTTACGACCTAGACTAGTCGGTTTTTGGCTATGCATTGCTCTGGCGTTACTGGGCAGTGTGACTGTATGTATGTACTAGTGAATTGAAGGGTTCCAGATTTCATCGTTTGATCTCTATATCCATTCGCATATGGAATTTCTTCTAGGTATATACATGTACCCAGCATCAGCTAGGTCAAGTGATATTCTAACATGGACATATTCCAAGAGAGGAGCACTCGTATGGATGTTCGAGGCTCAACAGGGAAGAGAAGATGCAAATCAAAGAAAACAACCAAGCAGACCATTAATGCAAACCCAAACACACGATCAACCACCCCACCAAAGACCATCCGTCCAGGACTCCGAGTTTTGTATCGCCAAATAAACAGATATAAAAAGGATAACAATATAGAATGAAAAGATGCTTCCGTCATGTCACATCAATACCACTGTGCCCCCGGTCCTTTTGAATTCCCCTTTCCCGGTAATTTTGGTACCCAATTCCCCGATATGCTAAACGTGTCGATGATTTAGAATCAAGAAATGACGAATGAAAAGCCCCGTTAACGCCAAGTCCGAACACGGGCGCAGTGATGATATAAAGGTAGGGATAAAGGTGTATATATAAGAAGAGTATATGAAGCATGCTCTGGCTGAGCATCCGAGGCTCCAGGCACCAACATTGGCCTCGTTCAATTAGCCGGCGTGGATGCCATGTATTCTCAGATGAACACATTCTTTGTCAGCAACCACTCAGAACCTCATTGATCTTGTTTGATGTGAGTGTTCCAGTCGAAGTCGAGATAGACCCTCCATTGCCGCCGGCATTTTTCGGCTCTGGGGCCGGTTCTTCCTTCATGCAAGCATTCTCCAAAATATTAGTCCACTTTCCGCTTGTACCGGCGTGACTATGCTTCAGATGCTGCCGGAAATGATCGGCACGGTAGAACTTCTTGGCATTGTTGCACTCCCCGAACTTATGCACTGCAGTAAGATGTTCGAATCTGCGATCCCAGTCTGGTTGTGGGAAATTGGGAAACTCGTCACCACAGTAGCCACAAATGTCGTGAGAAGGTCCGGAATTCGTTTGCGCCGAGGAAGACGAAGGATGGAAAGCTGCTTGGAAACCCGGTAATGCTGCACAAGACCAAGAGTGACGCCGCAAGTGGAGAGAGTTCTGATGGCGTTCGGCCTCATTTTTGTTCTTGAAGCGGTTGTTGCAGTATAAACACGAGTATTGTTTCTCCATCTCATGAGCGCTAAATGAATGCGTTAGATAAAGTCACGTAGAATATATAACTCATAGGTCAGATAAGACTTACCGAAGCTCCTCTGGGCTGTCAAACTTTTTCGGCTTCTTAGGACAGCAGTCACAGATATACAAACCACCAATCTTAGGCCCTGCTGGCTTCGGGATGGCGAGAGTTGTTTGCATAGACACTTTCCGGGCAGTATCTGCACTGGACGGTTCTAGTGTACCCGTACTCGGGATATTTCTCGAGACTGATTGCCCAGTAAGATTCACGGGAGAGCTAGGGTTGAGGATCGACTTGTCATGGAAGGTGTCAAGGTCGGAATTGGGCGAGAGTCCCCCCGGGGAGCGATCATAGCTCGTCATGCTGCTTCCTCCCAAGGAGAAGCCCGCTGATGAGTAAGATCCAGAGGTCCGAAGGCTCAAGGATGAGGCAGCAGAGTGACTTCCATGGCTGGGGGCATAGCCTACATTGACCGACAGAGAATTGGTGAACGGATGGCCGCTTGTCCGCCGCTGGGTAAGATCACCGTTACTCGTGGCAACGTGAAGTGCGTGTCTGTCCCCGTTGATCGGCTCACGGGGAGGAGAAGATGCTCTCCGTTTCATTCCGGGTTTCGAGACTTCCAGATAAGGTGGCGTTGCTTCGCGGACATGGAAAATTCGAGGTGGCAGCGATTCATCGGTCGAAAAATCCCCTTCGATATCAGAAAACACCCCATGATCGTAGCTGCCCCGATTTGATCGACTGGGCAGGCTGATGGTTTCGTCGAACAGGGGAGTCGTTCCACCTCCGCGGCGACGTGACATGTCACGCAAATAAGCTGGTTGATCATAATCGACGGCAGATGACGGGGCGCTGCTCTCAACGCTTGGGCTTCGACCTCCGACATAGTCCCTCCAACCTATCTTTGTCCCAGGCGATATCCCACCCGATTGATAGCTGCCGGGCCACCTAACGTCGAGACTGGAGCCTTCGGAGCCGCCGGGAGACGGTAGGCCTCCAAAATTCCTTGAAGGGATGGTGAGTGTCGACAATAAGCCTTTGTTCTCGCTACCAGCGCTGATAGATTGCCGTGGGGAGAGCGGTTTCCCGATTTTCGACAGGAGGTGTTGGTCGTACGCATCTGAAGAATCTTTCACGCTTCGTCGAGAGAAGTCTCGCTCTCCCTTCAATATCGGACTCGGACTTTTGATAGATATGGCATTTCGGAACCCCTCATCCATCGGGGGCGGGGGCTCGATTCGGATATGAGCCTCGGGGCTCCTGGACAATGGCAAACCAGCCTGTCGGCCATCTAACTCGTCGATAGCCATTCGATCACTTTGTGGTACCGCTTCTGGGCGACGGTGGCCGCCAAACAAGCTTGAATTAGGATTGATCGGGGCGAGCTTGTGGGCTCCTCTCACATTCGCATGCAGCCAGCCCGCATCATAGCCGTCCTCTAGGTCACTAATTCGCGGCGGTGGTGGCAATGGCGGAGGAGCAAGGTTAGTCATTGAATTTGTCGGGATAGGCATGGGTCCATGTGAGGGGAACGATTGCCCGGGCATAGTACACGGGGACCTTGCAGCGAAATTCGGGCGGTCAAAACTGCTGCTATTGAAGTCATACACGTTAATCGCAGGAGGCGCAAGTCGCGGAATGTCCATCGTACACAGAAGGCGAGAAAAAGCTGCTCATGGACAACAGGAAAGACGGGTCGGGAGACAAGTAAGTATGCACTGGCATGTGCGAATTCGATGCCGTGTAAGTCGTTCGGATGCGTATCCTGCGAATCCGTTGCTTAGGAGATATGACGACGAATAGAAATTCTCGATAGAAGATCCTGCTTCTGAGTCCGGCCTCAAGTGCCGCGGAAGATTCGACAAACGAGTGGACAAAGTTAAATAGATGTTCTGCAGCCGCAGAAAGTGGTGGCGACTCGGGAAGAACAAGCTTAAGTATTCAATGGTTAGGTGAACTGGCCGCATACATATATAGCAAGGGCATCCTACCTCGTTGAGACCTATTCTCTTTTCTTCTTGATGAATTGGTTGAAGTTATCAGCGATCAGCTATTTTAGTAATTCTTGGTAACCGTCGCGCACAAGCTTGCGAAACCGTCTGTGTGCCATGAAATTGCCAAGTAGCGGCAACTTAACAACGAACAACGGCGCAAAGACCACAGGACATACTGGAGAGTTGGATTGAGTGATTGGCGTTGGGAGGTGGATGCAAGGTTATATATATATGGTTTGAAGAAGAGATGCAGCAGGAACCGAGTCGGTTATGCAATGTCCGCACCGGAAGGTATAAGTTGATTGATACCGCAGGTATCACCTACTCGTTGATCGAGACTGTTGGCGCAAAGGGGATAGAGCCCGGAGAAGAAGAAAAAAACCAGAAGAAGAAGGAAGGATGCGAGAATGGGATGTTGGCAGGCGACCGGATGTCACATGCACCGATGCTCAGCGACAAGAGAGGCGGCGGGTAGAGGCGCAATGCTAACGGCGGAAGGAACGGTTGAGAGAGGCCGATGGCGGGCGGTGGTGGCAGAGGCAAAACGAGGACCTTCAGACCGGTGAGGTAGTAGTGGTACAGCTGTCGTTGGCGAAGAGACAAGGGCGAGGATAGATGGTGAATATGGGGAGCGACACAAGCAGGGTGAGCAAGTAGATAAATGCGATTGATGCAGATGAAGTGGTGCAGACCCCGGCCTTACTGGTCCCTACAAGGCTCGGGGAAAAGAAAGGACTGTCTGTAATTCCAGGTGGGTTTCCCTGTTTTCGGTCTGTCTCACACTCAAAGGGTCGATTTGACTCGTGCGGTTGGCGCCCGGGAGAACTGGCAGGATTCGAGACGAGGGAGAGTGAGGATGATAGTAGAGTCAGTCGGTAGTAATACGGCCTGGCAGAGAGTTGAAGGAGGAGAACGAGGGAGAAGGGCAAGAAAACCAGGCAAGATTAAGGTCGCCGGCGATGATGATACAACATTGGTATTTGAACATCCGTTTCAACCTGCAGTTTGGTCCGAGTGGGCACCTTGGGCGTTGGGCTGGCCAACGGGAGCAGCGTGCCTTTCCTTCAATGTCACGGCGGTAATGCACGCAGCGCCAGAGGCAAATGAAATTTGCAAGGCCCGAAAATGGGGGACGATGGGGGATGAATGCACCGCCAGGATAAAACAGTGATCGCATTAACTTGGTCTCTTAAGGCCACCGTCTCTCCCCATCCATCCCCTTTTCCACCTCGTTTTCACCCCCCTCCTTTGCCCTTGCCTGGTTGGAACATTGACGGCGAAAACAGCTTGCCGCTCGTCAGATTACCTGCCGGTGGTTTATTGCAGAACAGTGTAAATTACCAGATACATAACATACATACATGACAAGGGCCGGCCTGCACAAAGTCAAAGCAGCCTGAAGGAATCATAACATCCAAGAATCTAATCAGACAACAACCACACCCCCCAGCCGTTCAAGGCAACTAGTACCACGAATAATCAGTGTCAATCCATTTGAGACAGTCTGCCAGGCCCTCGACCTAATCTCTGGGCTCGAGAACCACGCCGTTGCCACAGCCCGCGCGGGATGGCAGGGCTAGAAGGGTAGCCGACCAGTTGAATGGATCGGTCAGGATATTAATTAGTCGGAGGGGCTTTAAAGTAAGTAATCGTAATCGCATGGATCATCCAATATCAACTCTAATGCCTCCATCATATCTTAGACCCCGAGGAATGTTCCCCTCCCTAATCGTGCTTTTCCGCCTTCTATATAACCTACCTTCCTCTTTGGGGGCTGGTAACGAGTCTAATCCGCCTTATGTCTTCAGACCATGCTTTATGCGTGTCCGTATCGACTCTCCACCTTGCATACTGCCATGCAGGCGGGATACCCTACGGCAAGTGCTTCAGGAGGGAAATAATTCGCCCGCTTAAAAGGGGGAGAGAGTGGTGTGTGGACTGTGGACTATGTGGACTGTGGACACTGGACACTGGATTTAGGATTCCTGATACCCCGTATCGCCGATGTGTCCATCTTTACCCGGCTTAATTAAAGGGTGAAGCTGATCAATGCTCCAAGTGATGACAGTTGACGACAGAAGTCAAGAGAGAGGGGGGAGGTTGGATATCACGGACCAAGTATCTCCACGTGTCTGGAACTCTGGATGCTTCTCCTCCACCCGCAAGGCGTCAAGTAGACAAGCGAAATAATACGTAACTGACTCGGTGCGCCCAAGCAGGCATCAGAGTATCCATCTGGAGGGCTGGAAACAGCATGGAGCATGAATGAGGAAGCTTTGGGTGCAACCGACGGAACCGAGTCAGGGAAAAAGCAGTGAAAGCGGCCAGGACTTAATCCCAATGCAGAGCGGTGAGCGGTAAGCTAACCGGATTGGCGCTGACAGTGCAAGGACAACTGGGGACGGTTAGATTGGAATGAGGCAGTGCTGGTAGTCCGTCTCTTAGTGCCCCCCCGATGATTCTTCGGCACTCTGCTCGATTGTCCCACTGGATACCGTCCATTACCACCAACAATATCCCATAGGCCGTCCCTTTCTCCAGTCGTATCCATTATTACTACACTTATGGGTATGGCTTGTCGCGTTGTCTGGGAGTGGTGGACGCAAAAAGGAAAAACAAGGTTTTTGCCGTCATCGGAGCAGGCGTGCGAAGTATATACTCTATTAAGTAGGAAGCACGAAGTACAAGAGTACAGTTTTCATGGCTGGGTAGAGGCCTGTTCTCCACGCTGATGACTCCTACCTAGGCGAATGTTCCCCAGGTGATAGTAAGCAATTCCAGCCCTGACAAGTAGGATTTATCCGCCGCAATAATAAGATGGTCACGCCGAGCATAAATTATTATTGTCAGGTATCTACTCCGAGACTTCTTCTGGGTGAATGCTTACTACTTAGCGCTTGCTGTGTTGAACTGCGGGTCATAGATACAGTGTGGTACACTTAAGAGCTGGCCTTTATTCCGAAGGAATGAACGTTTTGGGTTGGCGAATACGGAGTAGTAAGTACCGATTCCTCCGTGTCAACCACTGGGGCTTCTTAGTTCCATCTCATATAGATTATCCCTATTGACTACTACTGTAGCCTGTACCTACCTACGGGGGGGGGGAAGGTACGGAGTACCTTCAGCCTGGGAGTTATGCAGAGGTTGACTTGAACTTTCCCATTATTTCCTCCGTCGCCTTACCCGCGCGCGTCCATTTTTCCACAATACATGGGACAGCTTTGAGTTATACGAAAATTACCAACAACCCTCCCACAGCATCATCATCGGCATCATCCGCACCCTCCTGCCTGCTCGTCCTCATCATCATCATCACCCCATTCAGGATTCCAGAAAAGAAAACCCGAACGCCCATCCAGGGATTCCATGGCCAGACGGACTACGGACCTGGCTGGATACCTAAGCCCGACCTCCGGAGTAGGGTACCGAGTGCATACTAGCCGGTACTTTTCCAACCGACTCCAACTTCCATGGCCCCCCCCCCACCGTGAGTTGTGCGGAAGAGCGACAACGATTATTAGTGGCCCTGTTGGGCTCGACCCACTACCAATGAGGGACTAGTGGGACCCACCTGGTCCTTTAGATACATGCACTGCCACATTGCTGTCATTTGGCATTTCCCGTCGCACCTTGCGATCCGAGGGACTGACTCTCCCTGGAAACATTCGGGTTATGCTCTCTGGGCATAAGGGAGGTCAAATAGGGAGAGAACCTAGGGTAAGTAGGGGAAAGGGAGGGGGGGAAGGATTCTGGAAAGACTGAAAATAAGCGAAAAAGGGTCGGAGATCCGAGGTTCCAGAGTCGAATTGAGTTGTGTACTATAGGTAGAGTCCATAGAACGGATGCGCTTTACGGTGAAGAAGAGCGACAAGTTCGACTTGGAATAAACATGCCAATAAAATAAAATGAATCAAAATCGAAAAACGGGACAAAAGAGAGACACTACTGCCTCGTAGAAAATTCTGAACAAAACTGTGCGGAGTAATAGCCATCCTTCTCATTGATCTTGTTTTGCTCCCGGTGGATCAGTTGATTGCCCTCTCTTTATTATTTTCCCTGGCTCTATCCAGTCTCCATGCTCTGGGTGTCTGGCGTAAATACACAATGTCTGAGAGCTCGTGTCCGTTGCCCATGTAATCCAGAATCCATAATCCGGCTTTATCGGATCGGATGTAACAAGCGAACAAATGAGTCTTCCCTCCAGACAGATTATTGGCGAGTGAAAAATAAAATAACAAGGTACCAAAAAGGGATCAGGAGAAAAAGGGAGGGGCAAAATGGATCTACACAAGGCAACTTGCAACTTTTGCAACTTCTCCTGATAATACTTGTAGTTTGAAGTTTCACCGAGGTATCGTCAGATGTCTCCCCCCCCCTGTTTTGCCACAATTCGCCTGAATTCCTCGCAATAATCATGACATGACAGGAACCGCCAGCATTATTTAGTGCGCACCGTCTGCGGGAATAATAATAACAATAACAATCCGACCACCACCACCACTCGATATAGGAGGCCAAGAAACGGGGCTGGGCTCAGTAAAACTTATCCATCTCTATTCCCTATACCCGTTGCGAATCTTACGCGCCCACCGACAACCATCGCACAGACTGAACACGCACACATGCATCCACCGTGACCAGGTGGTGGTGGCAATTCGGGGAAATTGACCGTCGGTGGCCTGTCTTTTGACTCTTCGTACCTACCAGGAGGTCATCGAAATCGTGATCAAGGTTTTTGGACCAGGTCTCGAATGCCCGAGATTATTGGCCGCTGGGTGCAGGGCAGCAACTACTACTAGTCTACTACATAGCACGACTAACACGATGGACAGCTAATTTGGCACAAGGCCAATGAGACCCCGGTCGGCCGTCCCATCCGCACTAGACCAGTGTGCAGCAGGGGAGATAAAATCAGATAACCGCAGCTCTTCTGGTGCTAGTCAGATGGCCGCCCGATGTAACCGGGGCACAAAGACCCCATCATGTTGTAGGTTGTGACTGGTCACTGGTAGGGCGACAGAGACCTAGAGCGGCCGAGAGAGACAGTGACATAGTACGGCAACCCACGAAAGCAAGGAAAGAACAAAAGAAGCAGTAATTGTCCGAGGAAGGTCGGGTTAGGCTTCGTATCTTCGCACAAAAGTGCCGTCAGCCTTAAGCCTTAAGGGGCTGCAGACTAAATCTCGTGCACAGGCCGTGTCTCGAATTAGTGGTCGATAGTTGATAGGTATCATGATAGCCGGTTCTGCAGAGCAACGACCACCCATAGCCATACCGACCGCTTCGCACTTATTTGGCATCCTCCGTTGCGACTAGAATAGATGCAATTGTAAGGCTGCATGGCCTAGATGAAAGCCAAGTCAACAGACACCCCGCAGACCGGTCTTTGGTTTCGCTCAAAACATGGGATGGGCGGTTACACCGCGATGATAAGAATGAAATAGCCCTTGGGCTGGCTGGAGCTCTGCAGAAGGTCTTGGGCGTTCCAAAGCGGTTCATGCTTGCTTCTTTTGTCCATTTATATGATCTCCTTGATTGGTCACTGCAGGCGGAATCAAGCATTGTCTACTAACAATTACCTTTGAATGCGCAGAGACCAAGAAATCCGGTTGCTTCTTGGCATGTCAGCGTTGACGCTTGCCTGGGTCCTACCTGTCTATGCAGTACCCTCTCGGCGACAAGAGCCCAGTGGGAGCCAATAAATAACGCCAATGGGCCAACTATGGTTGGATAGGAAGGATACACATCAATACGTACTGGTAGTACTCCGTACTCTTTTTAGACTCGGACACCACGTCTCGCTGGACAGTTACCATCAGGCGCTAAACATTCCACCTACCAAACTATAACCACGCATGGACCACTGCAAGGTCACACTCTGGACCAATTGACACCAGTAGCATCCAACACGGACGGGATGCAAAGCGATCGCGATTCGAGACCAGCTCTGGAAGCCTTGGCGGGTAACAAGGGCCAAGCAGTTAGCAAGCGAAGAACGAGATTGTCGGACGCATCCGGCGACTTGTAAGCTGCTTGGGTAGGCACTATAACGATTTCTTGCATCTGAGCCTGACCAAAAGCTGCACAGGATTACTTGGACCTCCGTGGCTCTAAATGTGACAAATCAAACGACTATTCGCTTGGTCGAGATCGGCCGCATAGGTGCAGTAGTACGAAGTGCCTTTTCCTGGTTTCCTATCAACAATCATCGCTTCAAATGACTAGACTGATACGCCGGTGGCTTCAGGCCAACATTGCTCCGGACATTTCATGCCGTCTTCGCCATCGCCTTGGTACCACCAGGACCTCCGTGAGAATCACGCTGGCAACAAGGAGGTTCGGAGGATCCTGGAGCCGGGTGCGTTGGCCAGGGTAAGCCAATTAATTGCATGTCAGTGGTCACACACCTTGTAGAGTGACGGGAAGAATGAGGGGTTGTGAGGTGATTCAAACGATCCGAGGGGGGCTGTGTACTCTAGTCCAGGGGCGATAGCCTAAATCCTACCGGTGATAGGACGAGTAGGTAACTCGCGTTGGGCCGAGTCCGTGCTTGCGTGCTAAAGGCTAGAAGCAGCAAGGAGTAAGTCACTAACTAGGTCCTGGCCTGCGGGAAGCCCCCAGCCCAAGGCATTGCAAAGCACCTTAGTAAGCAACATGCAACGCACTTTGACCGCATTTAAAGAGCTTTATTAAATACATTTAAAGGACTCTATTAAACACTTTTAAAGAATTCTATTGAGCGCTTTTAAAAGGCTTAATCAAGTATTTAAAAACGCAGTATTTAATTCAGATCTACAGCCTGAATATATATAAAGACTTGGTTTAGATCCACAATCTGAATATAGACTGGAAGGCTTTTTCTCTTCCAGATGTCAAACCCTAGGATCGCTTCCCTGTTCCTGTTAGCTTAGCTTCACTGGTATACGTACCTTCGAACTGAATCGAGGCAGTGTCAGACTGATGACTATCTAAGGGCAACTGGTCTTGAACAAGAGAAGAGAAGTAAGGCCAGATAGTGCCGCGCAGCTATCCGTAAGTAAGTGCGGACGAGTGTTGTCGCTAAGCTTCCAAACGTATGGTTACTTAAAGACGATTGTATTGAGCACGAAGAACAGAACTAGCTAAGTACATGAAAGAGTGTCCTTATATCCTATCCTCCGTATACCATACCGTATACCATCCAGGGTCGATCAATGGTCGATCCAATCGTGGTCCATGATCTCAGTATACCCTGCGTATACCTTCAATGGTAGATTCGATGGTAGACGATCACGTGACGCAAGGTCGCTCCGGGTGTTACTCAAACCGGGATTCTACTCGATAAGAGTTGCTGGTTGTCCGAGACCTGCCTTGCCGACACTTTCTGCCTGACGAGTCCGCTTCGCTAGTAACCTGACTAGCAGGGGTCTGTAACACCAGACTCTTTTCAAGATCCTTGTTAAACTGAAGCAGTAAATACTAATAATATAGTTTAAGTCATATTATGAGTAAATCAAACAACTAATTAGAAAGCTGAAATCAAGCAAATTATTGGATTAATCAGAAGTCTTGAAGCTGGAAACTTCTCTAGCAGGACTGAACCTAGTATTGCTCAGCGCTAGCGCGCTTTGCAAACTAAGGACTAAGAAGTCGGCCGTTATGCGGGGTCTCCGGTGTCATGCCTCAGGTGTCTACAGAGGCCTGCCACTATGTACCCTTACCCTTGCCCTACACCCTAACCGTCCCCTCCCGTACCCGCCATCGCAGCTGCACTATCCGTCAATCACATCGGGCCGCTATGTCTTGGCATTATCTCGACGGAATGTTCAGTCGGATCTTGGCTATCACCACCACTTTGCCTCTTATCGTCGTCATATTCCCTTCATCCTCGGCCGGATCAGAAGGCATTATCATTCATCGTATTTTTTTTTCAGACCACGACCCTGATAGACTGTTGTCATGGCGATGAATCAGATTCCTGGGCAGAACATCTATGTCGGAGGGTTGGTCGCCTTGTCCCTCCCTGCACCATACTAAGCCTTCCTTTGGCCTGTCATATGATGGGCCAGGGTCCAAGAGGGGGGATAATGTTTTCTCCCAGAATGCTTGCTAATGTCGAGTCGCATTTAGCATCTTGTCACTCAAGAACAAAGCAGCCTTGGAGCGAGCAAACATTACACATGTTGTCTCCGTGTTACGTTTACGACCAGATGATGTGCTATTCGATTCTTTCCAACACCACACCATAGAGGTCGACGATGTCGACGATGAGAACTTGTTAGAACATTTCCCCGCTGCTATCAAGTTTATCCAGTCCGGCCTGGATGCAGGTGGAGGGGTACTCGTGCATTGGTCCGTTTGAGTTCCTATCTCCCTGCCCGTTTGCTCCGTTCGGAGTATCCTTTCCCATCCCGTTTTCAAATATTACCTTGGCACCCTATCCTCTATCCAGATCTGCATTGTGCTAGGTATTCCATTGTTCCTGCCTTGACAATGCTGGTTTGCACATGCGAATGAGCTTGTTGTTCTAGACAAACAGTGCTTTTATTGTCACGTGCCATGCTCACCTGACCTTGTGTTACACTGATGTTTGACACTGTTAACATGACATGATGCTGACGGTCATTAGTGCGATGGGAAAGTCCCGATCAGCGACTGTTTGTATCGCGTACCTGCTGCACCGTCAGCCTAGCGCACTGACGCCGGAGTCCGCGCTTGCTATTATCCGACAAAACCGACCACTGTGTGAGCCTAATCCGGGGTTTATGGAACAGCTATCGGTCTATCATCAGATGGGATGTCCAGATGACGTCGTCAGCCACCCCAGCTACAGTCGATGGCTCTATCTCCGCGAGGTGGAGGAGAGCGTCGCATGTGGTCGAGCGCCTGAACTCAAGTCCGTGCTGTTCGAAGATGAGCAGCCGCGCCAAGCACAAGAAAATAATGATCGTATGACGGAGATCAAATGTCGGAAATGCCGGTTAGTCTTGATCGTTATCCAGAAAGCTTATATATGAGTTCCTCCTGACCAAGTCACCAGGTGTAAGCTGGCGACGACACAATTTATCATCCCACATACCTCCCAAAAGAACTCCAGAACGTCCGCTGATTGCGCTCATGTCTTCTTACACCCGCTGACGTGGATGCGCCCGTCGCTATTCCCTAATACTGACTCGGACACCCTCGACTCACCTTATGGATCGGATGCCCCGTTGTCTGGCCGGTTGACCTGCCCCAACTCTTCTTGCGGGTCCAATATCGGCAAGTTCGCGTGGCAGGGCATGCAATGTAGTTGTGGCCAGTGGGTTGTCCCCGCAATCGGCCTTGCGAAAGCCCGAGTGGACGTGTTCGAGCGGGCCAACATTGGTCGTGGGCCTGGGAACCTGCCTGCTGCGATGGGTATTCGCCTGCCGCCTGGAATGCGGCCTAATCCTGTAGATGAGAATGGCCGCGGAAATCTGTGACCGCTGATGGTGCTATCTAACGTGCTCCGTCAGGGGTAGCCGACGGACAGCAAGGCTCCGTCGGGAGTCCGCGCACGTTCCTTGATAGCCTTCCTAGCCACGCTTTTCATCTATGAACCAGCGGGTTTCACAACCACCTACGTCACTGGAACCAAGAACGCTGCTAATTATCTCACGTGGCTAGCAAGCCACAGGTGAGTGGGAACAGATGCTTCTGGATACGGGGACAAACCCCTCAGCGTGGCGTCCAGTGCCTTAGCTATGGTATGTAGTGGACGCACGGAGGACTGCGGATCAGCTGGATCCGTACACTACTGGGAGCAGGAATAGGAGGGTATACGCAGTCACGCACGAGATAGACTCAGATCTAGACTAGATTTGGGTATGGTTTGCGCTCGCCTGGTTTCAGACCCTGACGCCGATCATCCCGCGGCAAGTCGAACAGCAAGGTCGCCATAGACATATTGGACGGTGCAGCCAATGAGAGAATTCCCTCCCACTAGTTTCAGCTACCTAGACCGTAGCTCAGCGCCTACGATCTTATCACATCCACCCCTGGCCAGTGGGCGATGCGGCGGTGCTGATCGAGGGTGTTGACTGTTGAGCGCTAGGACCTGTCAGGATTCAGGGCATAACCCCACAAACCCCACGAGGCTGTTTTAACGCAGCCCCACGGGCCCCAGCAGCACACCCAATCAGGCGGTGACGTAAGTCCCGGGATCTGCGGCCAGAGGAAGATCGGGGAGAACAAAGTTCCCGGGCCTTGCACAGTTCCTGGGTCTGATGACTAAGGCACACGGCGACAACTGTAACTGCCAAGCGGTGCTGGGCAAGGCCGGCTGGGTCACTGCGACTGGGGCTAGCAAGGTCTAGGCTGCTTCACTAGCGCCGGCACGGGGGCTGTGCAAACTGCTCTTACGCAACTGGGGCACGCTAGCCATGGATGAGCTGATCCCGGGCGGTACGTACCGTATTGTCCATGTATGGGGGTCCCCCTGCCGGTTTTGTCCTGGGGTTTGTGTATTTTTCATCTTCAATAACGTACCAGTGGCAACTGCATCATACACAGTAGTACTACTGCTCGTAGTAGTTCCCTACTACACAGTACCCACACAGTGAGAGAACAATTGATAGGGCAGGGCGTCTTCATTATTATTCCACACCGGCGGATAATCATTCTCACAGCCAGCCACATCCACACCTGATGACTGGAAGTAGATATCCCGATATCTCCCACCTTGCATGACTCCTAACACAACCTTATACTAGGTACTCCATAGTGTACCCCTGCTACTTCAGATATCCCTCCCATTGATTCAAAGAAAAGCACCACCATGCTTACTTACAGTTTACCTACACAGTCGATACTATCCAGGCAACACCAAATCCAAATCATTCTAGTCTCCGCATTACATGACGTCAACGGGATCATCACACACACACACACACACACACACACACACACACACACACCTTACACAGTATAATCCATACTCATTCATGACTCATGCAACCCTGGCACAAGTACGTAGATAGATACCAATCTCCCAGAGATAATAATCCTAATCCAGCTAGGTAGTACTTCCCCCTCGTATACAATAACTGTTATCTAGTATACGAATACGTACAGTAGTCAGTCCATGGGATAGATCCGCCCTACAGGGCAAGTCCTACCCATGGCGCAATTTCGCCCTATGAGTATAGCTAGAGGGCAGTTGGAACGGAGGAAAACATGGGTAGTTCTACCAGGTTAGGATTTAGTATTGACTAGGTGAGTGTTAAGTTTGAGAGGGGATTATTATTAATCGAGGGTAATCCACCAATCTGGAATCAGGATGTAGGTAGGTGGCTCAGGGAGAGAGGGGGAAGCTAGTTGCACTGCCTCGTTGAGGGATCCACTGCTCTGCATGAGGGAATCTGGTGCGAGATCATGGTACTATGTACCTACCTAGCTTACCTAGGTAGTAGTACTTGTGTGTTTAGGAGGTAGGGGCTAGGTGTTAGGTACATGGGTAGTATTTACCTGTTTGTGAACCTAGTGTGTAGTGTTGGTGTATCTGTTTAATTATCTGATAAGTTGCTTTGGTTGTTGGTGATTTGCTTAGTGAGGTATATGTGGTGGTGGTTGTACACAGTACCGTGTACTGTTGGGTATGACGGGAGGTATATAGGTGAGTTTATATCTAGTGGATGCATCAGTGCTTGATTGTCGCTTATGTGTGATGGATGGATCATGGGTGCATGTGACGGGGTCTAGGCATAGTCCTAGCTTTTTCTTGGGGCGCTTATTTTTGTGACTGTATGTACTAAGTAAGTTACTTAATACGAACGAAGGATTGCGCATTGGATTTTCGGATTGATCGCGATGGGTCATCCGGTCTTGTCTCCTGAAAATGGGTCATTGAATTAGGCTGTAAACCTGTAGCCTTGTAAGTAGCGTGTAAGGCTGTAGCACGCCCTGCCTTCTCCGTTAGGCAGGTAATTCGGTGGGCTTATTCTGCCTTCTAGAAGCCATCGCAATTCCAGAACGTCTAAGGCTGAGCCGTGTTCCGTAACGCTTCCGTCTCATGCCGGGGCCATGAGGCAGCCAATTTGCTTCCGAGTGAACCATATAGCGGACAGCTATCCCTGGCGGGTCTTTGGTGGATATAGAAATTCAGGGGCGGATGAATCAGGAGGAAGCGACAGTTGACTTATGCTAAATGTAGTAGCAGTGGCGTAGTGACTAGGTAGGAAGAGCGGGATGCACCCTGAGTAGCAGCCATTTTGACACACCCTGTATTTGATCACTTGGTTACCGCGAGCCCATGATTAGAATCATCTTGCCAAAGCAATGTAACGGTGTCTTGTATCGGCAGGAATGTTCGCTGACCTGTGTCTGGTACACGCATGATTTGAGCAGCCGCACATCTGACACAGAATTTCCATTCCAGACCCATGACTATCAGGCGATCATCTGAAACCCAAGCCGCGTCATGGAACTTCAGGCCCGATACAGCCACAGGCATCTCGGATAGCCCGGACGCTGACTGTAGGCAACCCGAACACGGCGTCAGCATTGCAACGACCAAGCCACAAGACGAGCATCATCATTAAACTGCAATGATTCAAAGTCCGCCCGTTGGAACCGACGGGAACAGAGACGGATCCTGTAGGCGCTGACGATTCCTCTTCGCGATCTCAGCATTGCGCATCCGGTCTATGCGCATTTGATAAAAGTTCCTATACGAGGTCAGCCATCTCCACCCACTAACAAAACAACTCCGAAACACGAGAGGGAAGAAATACTTATGCAAAGCAAAAACCCGAGGTCCGTCATCCGAGGAAGACGAATCACCCGATTTCTTGATATCCTCAATCTAGATGCCACCGTATCAGCCACATACATCTGTAGGCAAAGGCCAAAGGATATGCACAGGAGAAGGGGAAGTAGGAATACAAACCTTATCATCGCGTTCTTTCTCAATCGCCTTATCCTCGCCATCTACCTTCTTCGTATTCGACTGGTCATCCTTGTCTTTCTTATCTTTCTCCTTCTCCTTCTCTTTCTCTGTTTCGGCATCCTTTTTCCGCTTCTGCTTCTCCTCATACTCCTTTTTCACCTTCTCAATCTCCCTCGCCATAGCCTCCTCTCTTGCCTTGGCTGCCGCGGCTTCTGTATCGACGATGGGCGAGCAGAAGTGATGGTCCGTGAGGTGAGAAGGGCAGACGTAGAAGAAGTCCTGGATATATCCCCTTAGCCATAATACAAGAAAATCAAACAACCCGAAGCACGCATATACGGAATGCGGGGAAAGAGAAAAAGAAGCGTACCCGATTATCAGGCGTGATCAGAACACTACTAGATGGTTTGTAGCAAATGTGACATGCTTTCGCGGCGGTATCTGCCACGCGGCGCAGATGCCAGACATTCTGTAGGGACATTGACATGCTGGGTATAGGTTGAGGTGTGGAGGGTGGGGTTGTTTTGATTTTGTGGAATTGGGAATTGAGCCGGGGAAGAAGAAGTGGGAGGAATTGATAAGATAGGGAAGATGTTACGTACACCCATATTTTGTTCCGGGTCACCGAGGGTCTCTTACATAAGCGCCGCAAACGGAATAGCGCCTTCGAAAATGGTATAGCCCCGTCATCTGACAAAGTAGCAGTCATTTTTTGTATGGTATGTAATATGCGCGGTCCCCCACGACTTCACAACATAGAAGCCTGTATTAAAACACCTACTTTTACACTACTAAAATCGCGCTTTTTAAACGCTAAAATGGATGATATTATGGACATCATGTTGGCTCTACGAGCCAATACAGTCTACATATATTGAATTCAGCCAGGCAAGGTGGCCAGTCAGGCGTTTAACCGGGTGGCCGGGCTGGCTGCCTCACCGGAGGCTGAATCGTTCAAAAACAGTGTAAGGTCTAAACAGGTGCTAGTTTCCCTTTTGGGTGTAGCGGTAAAAGTTGGTCATCTGATCAGGCTAAGCCTCTTTTGGCGGTGGACCCTCGGTGACCCGGAACAAAATATGGGTGTACGTAACAACTTCTTAAGATAGATAGGCGGGGAAGCGGATCAAGCTGCTTTCTTTGATGATGTCATGTGACAGCGTAGAACAGAGCGTGGAATTTGGTGATAGTACAACTTCTCGAACATCATTAGCTAGGTAATGTTTAGCCCAGAGCCTTTTGTGTAGGAGTCTGGATGGCTTATAATACGGGAATCGACATGATATAGATCTAAATCAGGTGGTCGTTGCGCATAGTATACGGAGTAACTCAGGTGAGTTAATGAACGAATATATCAGACGTATTTGTATTTCTACACACGCCAGATTGGCAGCAATCATATCCTGACAACTGAACTTAACACTGTAACAGATCTTGCCTATGACCCCTATCCAGATAAGTTTGTCGTGCGGAAAACCAGCTCAGATGTCGGAATCCTTGAGCAACAGCCCGATCATTGAAGTCAAGGCCTTCTTTGTCTGCTCAGACCACACCAGTTCATTGACATTCAAGGAATCCAGATCCCCCTGCCTTTTGGGCTCCTCAGACTAAACTGCTCTTTTGAATCCCAGCCCGAAGTACTCCTGCACCAGTGGATACTTGGTCTTTCGTGACTATATATGCCGCAACAAGCGCTCCATGTTCATGTACTCTAAGGGACCACCTATATCCGTCTCTACTAGGATGATGCAGTAGAGGAGTAAGCCAGCCAAGCCTGATCCAAACGCTGTTGCAACATTACCCCCCGACAGCAGTGAAACCCCATCGCTACTCTTGACCGGAACGTCTGTCCCTGGGAATGGTAAGGCCTCCGCAAATGCAATGGCGGAGGAGTCGTCAGAGCTGCAGATTGAAATGCAACGCCCATAGTCCACTCTCTCATGGCCCTGTGAGCACATAATGATAATATCCGCGTAGTTGGCCCTACTGAGCGCGAAACGGATACTCTCAGTCATTTTCGTGGGTATCCAATCCGCAGAGATTATGTCCACTCCACAATCCACTGCCCAATTGATTGCCTATCAGATGTCAGAATTGTTTATCAACGTGTAGACTAGAAGTAAGGTTCTCACTTTTGCTAGCAAGTCTGCATCCCATTTAATACGGGCGACATATAATTGAGATTTAGGGCAGGTCTGGCAGATACATGTCGCCATAATGGTCCCAGGTTTGTCTCGAAAAAAATCTTCCACTGGGTCTGGGGGACAGAATGATTTGCTCCAAGCAATTCTTCCATTCAGGATGTCTAGGGATTCGTCGGCACCGTTGCTGATGATGGCAATCTTAACAGAACGGGAGCAATTCCCCGGGATTGTTTGAACGAAAGCCGTGAAATCGTCTAGGCAATTCATCCATGCACTTATTGATGTATTTCCTCTGTGGATTGTAAGCACTGAAACGACACACTATAGCAGTCAGTGCTCAACTTACGGTTCAATCTTGTAATTTTCCGTGTCATTTAAAACATGTTGACTTTCGATAGCTGGACTAAGCTGCTCGCGACAACGGAGTGATTCTACTTGTTCGAAATCACCAATATCCTGTAACACGAGTGCTAGATTGTTACATAATGTCAGTCTAGAAGGATGCTCCCATCCTAGGCCTTTTTCTGTCCTCTTTATGGCTTCTCGATATAGAGCTTCCGCCTCTCTGAGCCTGCCCAAATCTCGCATCACTGATGCTAAACCATCAAGGCTTGTTAGTGTGTCAGGATGGTGAAATGCTAGTGCCTTTTCCCTTCCATCTAGTGCTTGTCGGTATGAAGACTCTGCTTCCTCGAGCCTGCCAAGATCTTGTAGCATTGAAGCCAGGTCGTTCAGGGTTGCGAGTGTAGACATATGGTTCTGCCCCAACTCCTTTACCTTGCATTCTAGTGTTAGTCGACCCAATTCTTCTGGTTCCTCAAGCTTGCCCAGCTCTCTCAGCGCAGATTCTAAGCCATCAAAGCTTTCTAGTGTATTGAGGTGGCCAGCCGGCAGTATCTTTTGCCTTCCCTCTATGACTTGTCGATATAGCAATTCTGCTTCTCCTGCCTTTCCGAGAACCTGTAACAATCCAGCCAGGTCGCTAAGCGCCGTAAGTGTTGACGGATGATCTTGCCCCAGCTCTTTCAGCTTCCGCCTTAGCGCCTGTCGATGCAATGCTTCTGCCTCTTCAAATTTGCCCAGATCTATCAATGCCGACGCCAAGTTGTAGACGCTTGCCAGTGAATCTAACCCGGAATAATCATGTCGTAAACTTGACTCCAAAGGAGAGAAAACATGTACAATCTCCGGTGGGGCGTACTTGCGGATATATATTGTGTGGGAGCCTGACGGGCGATTGAATTCATTATTGCTCGTAGTAAAATGTTCTTTCATGGCACATCGATAGAATGACCAAGAGGCCTGGTTTGTTCTTGGGGCGACATCAGGAATTAGAAGTATGGCAATCCTTTGAGTTCTTTCTTTCTCGCGTGCGCAATTGAGTATAGCATGAAAATTCAGGCGGTTCTTGTTGCCCTGACGTGGGCGTGGCGCAGGTCTCAAGCGAAGGCTCATCCGCAACCCCTTCTTCGTCACAGAAGATAATTCTCCAACCTCCTCATCAACAGGTATGATATCGTGGGAGCGCGCAAATTCCGCTGGAGACTGGGCGAAAATGCTGCTCACCTTCCACGAGGTACTGTCACGATCTGGGATAGTCCAAGCGAACAACGAGTGATCGTCGATTTCCTTCATGATTTCCTCTTGTAATCTGACGAAAGCCCTCGGACCTTCTCCATATAGGAGGGGCATGTTGACATCGAAGATACCTAGCAAGAAATATGCTATATCCTCTACCCGTTTGCACTGTCGCATCGATGCCCAGCACATCCTCTGGGCTACACTATACGAATATGGACTTCTGTGTTGTGCCAAGCATTGTCCGGGGATGCCTGTGATGTTCTCGAGCAACTGCTCCAAAGTTCTCCATGCCTTTTGCTGGATACCTCGATGCTGTAATGACCCCGCGGAATACTTGGTCCTAATCATTATCCAATTTGTGTTGTAAAAGTGGACTTCCTTTGGGGCTATTAACTCTTGAAGAGTCCAGCCCCGACTGAACCAGCGACTCTTCCATCGCCAGCACTACTTACTAACCAGCTGCAGCCTCTTCTTCTCATAGCCACGTGCCTCAGTGGAGTACGACTCTGAGTCTGAAGAAGAACGATGCTTGATGGGTATGATGACCTCTCTAAGAGGGTGAGAGACGAGGGGGAAAGAGACGCAGCTGACCATGCACGGTAGCTTCACCAAGCCTCACCATTCAGCTAGGATCCTATCGCCATCCTATCAGATCATATGTAGAAAACCCAACAATTGCTCTAGCAATTGTGACCCAGGAACGTGGTCTAAGAGACGCGATAGCATGATACCCCGAACACACTGTAGGCAATTCCCAGCTAGGGAGTGCGGGGGAAAGAAAGTTTCGTGGAGCTGGCCCAGGATCGGTAGGAAGGATCAAGAGTGACATCTTCCTACATCTGGCAATTCACCACTGTAGGCAAGCTAGCTGATCACTTGATCCCTTTCCCGACGATTAATCACTCAGCCAAAAGGGAGTGATCTAACATTTCCTTTGTAGTGTTTTCTTCTCAAGGACTCATGATTTATGCTCTCTGAAACTAGTATTTATCTCTACAGATACTAATAGTAGTAGTATGATACAAACAGCGAGGTAATCGAGTTAGAAAACCTCATTAAACAAAAGCTACCCAGAACAACCACCCTACAAATCCATCCAAACAACTATCTATCTATATCCCCTTACTCCGTAACACTATCCTTCAATCCTCTCAACGCACTCGGCTCCTTCGACCCATGCAACATCGCCGCCGCATTCTCCGACCTCCTTCTCGCATCCGTCCACACCATAAACTCACTATAACTCTTCGGCATAACCTGCACATCCTTCTCCACCAAGAACGTATAATTGAACATTCCTGTCGGTTTCTTACTCCCATGCTCCACGTCCCGGACCTTCGTGTCCACCCGCACCCGCACCTTCGTGTACTTGCTCTCCACGCCCTCGCGCTCCAACGGCTCCGTGTACGCCACTGTCGCACGGAGATACAGTACGCTGCCTACGGGGACTGAGTTCTCGAAGGTGCTCGGGTCCAGGGAGATGAAGTTGGGGCGGGAGTGGGAGAAGGAGGCGGCGCAGCAGAAGGCCAACTCGAAGGTTTGTTTCAGGAGGAAACCGCCGAAGATCATGAAGTTGTGGCGGTTGCGGTCTTGGGGTTGCATGATCATAGCGGATTTGAGGACTGTGTCGCTCATGAAGACGTTGTTGGAGGGCCGTTGGGCGGGGGATTCGGGGTCTGGAGTTGTTTGTTAGTATGGGGAAGGGTGATCGGGGGCAAAGGGGAGCTGCTTACTGAGGTAGGACATTTCCTTGGTCCACATGTTATGGATCAGGTTACTTTCTTCGGCGTCGGGGGCTTGCTCGAGGAGAGATTTGGATCGGAGGGACTTCTTGGCTTGGTAGTTCTCTTCGCCCTGTTTGAAGAGGAGACGTTCCTCTGGGGTCTCGACGACAAGGGGGGCAATTTTGGCGGGCCTAAAGATGTGAGCATCGATATTGTATACATAAGGACACCGCGATAGGACATACTTCTTGGTAGTGGGGTCCAACGACACCATCGTAAACGCACAAGTGATAAGAACGTCCTCTGGCTTTACCTTCTCCTCTGGAGCAGGGGCCTTAGCCACCTGGAGGGAAACCTCCATACTGGAACGGCCCGTCGCATACGTGACCTGGCCGCTGAGTTCGAGATCGCAGATCTCCATCAGCGGATGCTCGATGGTGATCCGATCCACGGCAGCAGTCACCGTGGTGACAGAGTCGCCAGTGTGTCTGTAGGCAATGACACCCGCCAGAGCATCGAGGTCCATCAGTAGCGAACCAAGTCTGTCATCGTTAGTAAATCACCACCAAAGGTCTGTAAGAGCACACGCACCTGATATGCCCCGAGGCATTAAGATAAGTATCAAGAAGCCATTTATCTTGAGCCAGCGGCAAGACCTAAAACAAATCAATCAGCGACGACAGCAACTTCACCACACAGAGCTGCACCTACAGCGCTGTAGTAACTATCCGACATCTTCTTCGGCGTGAGGTCGGGTTTCGCCGACGGCGCGGGAGCGCCTTGGCCGGACTGCGCTGCCTCACGACTTCTAGCGAGCGCATCGATCCAAGGCGTCTTCACCCGCATGGGCATCCAAGTAGGTCGGAATGCCGCATGAGGCTGACTGGGGTGGAAGTCTCGGGCTGAGAGCAATGACCGCTGCACTGGGGAGCGGATACTGGTGGTGTTGGCAAGGTATTTTGAACGCGTCACGGCGGACCGTCTTGTGCTTAGTCCGAACATGTTGATGCGACTTCTTTCTCTGCGTGGTTGAGTGTTTAGTTTGATCGGTTGCAGAGGTAAAAGGGGGATCGAGATGCTTTAGAGACGAGAAAGACTCGGCTTCGGCAGTTGATTCATCTCCCGACGGCTTTTCCGGCTCCGGCTTTGTATGCCGGAGCAAGTCGGTAACGCGATAAAGTATATTTTTCTAGCCGATATACGGGTTGGGGTGGCTTTTATGTGACTCAATGGGTTATATCTACATACTTGACATTTTATCGGTGGTACAGGATCTATTATGGCCATCATCGATGGGGAGGTGCAGGGGGGATTTTCGGTTCATTAGAGACGATCCCGACTACTGTATCATGACGTCATCATCGGAGCTGGTCTTCGATATCAGCTCTCGCGATAGAGTAAGTATGGCATGGAGGGGAATTGGACTGGATAGCTGTGGTTACGAAGCTGTGTACCCATATCGCCCCTGCTAAGAGATCAATTGATAACTCTGATAAGATAGATGATTTTCATGCTAGCTTAAGTCATCCACTTTGTCGCATCAGGCACCGGCTCGTCTCTCGTCCGAGATCTGCGTCAAGGTGAAGTCATCCAGGCTATAAATTGCCCTTGTTACATAGTCCTACTCTGCTCGAAGAAGCCTCTTGTACATCTCTACAATCAACTTACATCAACATAGACTCGATTAGACAATCATCATTAGAATTGCGTTATACATTCACATATTCGCAAATAGTCACCTCTCTAGACAATGAGTGACCCAACCAACCCCAACATCGCCAACCGAACAACGCCCCAATGGGCACTCTACCAGCGTGAGAACTTCTGGAAAATAAACGACGGCCAAACTGCCCCTTTCAACACAGGTACGCACCGTCCCCTTTCCCCTTCCGCGTGGCTCACTAACAAGCCCCATCATCCAGATCCACGAAAGCTAGAAGAGGAGGCACATAAAAAGCTAAGCCAAGGAGGCTGGTACGCATCTCGCCCTCTCATCAAACTTCACCCACTAATCTCTCCACCTCAGGTACTACGCATCCTCCAACGCAGGCCTCTCCAACACACACCTCGCCAACCGCCAGGCCTTCTTCCGCCATCGAATCATCCCCAACCAACTAGTAGACACCAACCTACGCGACACCACCACCGAAATCTTCGGCCACCGAGTATCAGCTCCAATTGGCTTTGCCCCCATCGGGATCAACAAGATCTATCACCCATCCGCAGAACTCGCGGTAGCCAAAGTCGCCGGCGAACTCAACCTCCCCTACTGTCTCTCCACGGCGGGAAGCTCCCCGATCGAGAAAGTCGGCGAAGCAAATGGCAAAGGGCCTCGTTTTTATCAACTGTACATACCCCATGATGACGAACTAACCCTATCCCTACTGAACCGGGCGTGGAATTCCGGCTTCGATGCTCTTATCCTCACGACCGATACGTGGCAACTGGGCTGGCGACACGACGACGTGGCTAATTCGAACTATGCCTTTTACCGAGGCATCGGTGCGGATTTGGGCTTGACGGATCCTGTGTTCCAGAAACGGTGTCGCGAGGCAGGCATCGACCCGGAGAAGGATGTGGTGGCTGCCTCGACGAAGTGGATTGATTCTGTCTGGCATGGGCGTGCATGGTCATGGGAGAAAATCCCCTGGTTGATTGAGCAGTGGAAAAGGATTTCTGGTGGTCGACCGTTCATTATTAAGGGGATTCAGTCTGTCGCGGATGCGAAGAAATGCGTTGAGTATGGGGTGGATGGTATTGTGGTGAGCAATCATGCCGGTAGACAGGTGGATGGGGCGATTGCAAGTCTGGACGCTTTGGAAAATATCGCCAATGCTGTTGGGGATCAACTCTACATTATGTTTGACTCGGGGGTGCGTGGGGGCAGTGATGTTGCCAAGGCGTTGGCATTGGGAGCCCGCTTCGTTTTCGTTGGTCGGCTCTGGGTCTGGGGACTCAGTATCATGGGCGAGGAGGGTGTTCGCCATGTGATGAAGTCATTACTGGCTGATTTTGATATCTTGATGGCTGTTGCGGGATTTAATAGTGTTGAGGAGTTTGATAAATCCATTCTAGGTAAGGTAACCAGGGTTCGCTTGGCGTGGATGGAAGCTAATTGGAAGCAGAATCATACCCAAAGTCGTACACGCTGATCCCGGATAAGGTTCTTTAGGTGTTTCAAAAGCGAGTGACGGGTCTTATACAACTCATGAGACACTATCAGTCCCACGCAAGAATCGGTGTCTGGGAAAGGATAATGATTAATAAGAAGAGAAAGTTTGAAAAAGGCAATGTCAGTGACTAGCACGCTGTTGATCTAGTCTCGGATGTATATGGAGATACAGAACAACAACGAATGTAGATAATGTATCTATTTCTTCTAAATTCAACCATTCGCTGGATGTGAAGATGCTCTGTCAAGAAACTATAGCCAAAGCAGGTATAGAGCAATCACCAGTGCAGAGAAGTAGTACTGAGGGGGGGCTATGGCCATTCCACCCGACTTAGTATCGGATGACGTACTGGAACTAGCTGAGCCCGTAGTGGTCGAACTGCCCGTGGCAGTGGAACCGGAAGCACTGGATGTGGAGGAGCTGGTAGAGTTCGAAGAAGAGCTGGTGTTCGAGGAACGCTCCGCAAAGCCGACCCGTTCCTCGTCGAAGTCAAACACAGCGTACACATTCTTCAGGAAGACGTCACCCAGGAGCCAGATGTCATCACCGAACAGGTCATAGCTCACAATCTTTGAAACACATCCAGAGCCAGATGTTGATCCCACATAGTCCTTCGGGGAAATGGTGTAGTTTACCCCGGAAAATGCCACCTGTAGCTTAGCAGTCGTGTTGCAAGGAATGATGAAATAGTTTCCAGAGGTATTGGAGCCAGGAATAAGAGAGTGCAGTGTTTGCGCATCGCCCGAAGGAAGCATGGCGTAAGACGTTCCGGTATCGATGATTGCCGACTTGTTGGAGAAATCACATGAAGTGCCGTCAACGTAGGCATCATCCACTGGAATGCGCCAGTAGCTTCCAGATCCGACTGTATCGGTGTAGGTGATATCCCCAGCGTACTTGTCCTTGTCAGCAGTGCCAAAGCTGACTGTGCCATCCTTTGCGGGGCTACGCGAAAGGGCAAAGCCGACGATATTCGATTTGAAAAGGTTACTGGTGGAAACAGCATCCATAAATGTCGGGTTGTCGTAGGAACTTTCGTTGGTTCGACCGAGGCCGAGAATGCCATCCATTGGATACGATTCAAAGTCATCCGATGCGTTGGACGCCAACCCGAAAGTCATGCGTACAGTCGTGTTCGCGATGGTGAGATTGTCCGTCCCCAGCAAGCCACTCACAGATCCGGTTCCATAGCCAACACTCCACTCGTCAGATGTCATCTCAAGGGTCGAGGAAGAGTTCGCTCCGAACGCGTTGTGCATCGTGCAGGCCGTGGATGTGCAGTTGGAGCTGAAAACCCACGTATCCGACCCTCCAGTGTCCAGCAACATGTACAGAGCTTGGTTTTCAGAGCCGATGTTAACAACCGAAAAGTAGGATAAATCGTTGCCATCTTGGTCAAGAGCAGCGGTGTTGGGCCAAGAGGGGGTGTCCGCCACCACAATGTTGAAATCATTGCCACGGCGGACGGGGATCCTTTTTATATTCAGTGTCAGGGACTCATCATTAGAAGATGACACCGAGTCATCTGTCAACGCGTCGCCTGGTTTGGGAAGGGGCAGAAAACGGCGAGACAGTGTATCACGGGCCGAATCGCTGGTTGATGCATCGACCTTGATGGTGTATGGAATGAAAGCCGTGGCGCTAGCGCAAAGACATGCTGCTGTAACAAGACGCTGTGAGAGATGCATAACCAGAATAACTCAAGCACAAATGCGAGGAACAAGATAATCGCTTTGGAAGTTTGATGTTGAAGATGGAATGCGGGACCCTCCTATTTCAGCGATCCCATTCGATACAATGGATGTACACGATGACAATAGGATTGGAGGTCTAGGCCAATTGAATATAATTCTCTTTGAAAGGAGTTAATGACAGTAGCAAGAGTGCGACAATGCTCTAGGTTGATCAACGATGGACTGCTGGTGGAAGTGGACGATTGAAGAGATAGGAGACGACCAGGTGATTGTGTGCTAAATTTAAAGGAAGGCTCAGTCAACACAAAGAAAGAAAACAGGAAGTGACCGGAAAAAATAATACATATAACCAATGATAAATGACGATAAGCAACGAAGGGAGACAAAGAAGTAGAAGAAGGTGCAGGAACTACGAGGGGCAAGGAGGCAGCAGCGAAGTGCTGTCCATGCAGTTAATTATAATAACAATAACAACCAGATGCACAGGTCAAGTCCAGGAGGAGGGGATTGGCTCAGGAACGGTTGATTATGCTTACATCGTGGGGAGCCCAAGCCTAAACGGCCCACTCGGCAGGTTTTCTCAGTGCGAGCCACCGCGAACACCGCCGCGAGTGGCTGCCGGGTGCCTGGCCAGGCCCCGATCTGCAGGCCTTTTCGGGCATCGGTGGAGCCACAAGCCCCGAACATGTTTTTTTCCCCTGAGCACAACGCAATTGACGGCAGTTTCCTTGGGCAGGAAGGAGTCCGTGAAACCTCCCGTTCCATTCTTAGTAACATGTATGCTACTATAAGTTTTTAGCAGTAAGTGATGGATTAGATCGTACATAGCATGTCTACTTACTGCTGCCGACTTGGGCACTCCGTCAATGGTCGTCGGCTAATTCGGAAAAGGGCTCTCCTTAATATGTGGAATGACAACGAAGAGGCCCGTTCATTTCGCATCTGACCTAAGAGGGGCTACCTACGTAGTAGTACCTACCTACATCTGCTGTCCGGAACATGCGTCATTCACCGCGATGACGACTCCCGCGCCACAGAGGACTTCTTGATGGAGTCTTCGGCAATGTCGCGACCTGCGGACCCCAAAAACATGCATTCATGTACATGCGAAAGATAATACTTTACCAATCATCACAGTTTTTGATTGGGAGGCCGGCACGCTCGGAATTGTCTCTGATAGGAGAGAAAACTGATTCGAGGGCTCACACAAGAAGTCGGTGGATATTGATGGGATTTCCATTGCGAACGACTTACCCCAGACCATCCAGACCCTTGATATGGTATATTCGCTGCATCTTTTTGGTTACTATGAGGCTATTTCCGACCTGTAGTTATCTTCGTAGGGCGTCCCATCGCAGCCGAAATGGACCAATAGCCACTGGACAGACTGGTGGTCAGTTGGCTGGAAAGAAAAACCAAAGATGACAGGTCATCCCAACAAATTGATTGGTAAAGTCATTCCACGCTCCAGCCTCTCAACTGGGAGAACGTTGACGGGCCATAAAGCTTAGACAGATAGTGCTTCCAGGCATCCATCGACTTCTACCAATGAGCGCTCGAGGAAATTCATCCCATTCAAGGGTGTTCGTTGACCAACAGATCTGGCACATGGCCCCAATTGGACGATATGTACGGAGTTGGATGCCTATCGTTGTTGCCGGGGTTCTGCAATGCCGGGTTCCAGGTTGACAGCCACACTATCCATGGTTGCAAATGTTGGAAGATGATCAGCAATATATAGATATACCATAGACCACGATATCTCTACTATTGTGTGTAGTAAGTACGGTGCATGTCAAAACGAAGCAGAGGGAAAGACATAAGATCGAGACAAAGAAGGGAGTTCACCAATTTCCTGCGGGACTAAAGGTGAAACATCCCAGCATAGCCGAGGCAACCACAGTGGCAAGACTGGACCAATCTAGGCTCTGGCAAAATAACAGATGCAATGAACCCCCATTCAAACGCACAATTATAGGACGATAATTGTGCCGGAGTTAATCCCCTGAATCAAGGGTCCGGAGTAAATTGGACCTTGCATCATGCACACTTCAGTGAACACTATTATGCTAGAGAGCAACGGAAGTTATGCCGGCTACGGATATAGACCCGGCGCACTTGATGAACCTCGGATTGAAACGGCCTCGACATGCATACGAGAACGGATAAACTGGGGGTTTATATCTTCCTTTAATAATATGCGGTATTTCCTACACCCCATCATATTGTATCCTCAGCCACCAATTCACATGAGTGTCCCCCAACAAACTGATATCGGGACATATCGGGGGCAACCCCCATCAGCCCACAACTGAGGCCAATTGACTTTACCCATATCCGGACATCCGGAGGCTTTTTTACCTAGGTTAGATCGGGATGATGATAATTTAACTCTGCTCCGATCTGATAAGCCCTATTCCCCGGGGGCGCACAAGAGACGCCATACCATGCATGGGCTGTATCGTACCTAGGTTTAGGTTAAAGCCAGTCAACCGAAAGGCCTGACTGATCATCCTTCGCCCACTAGCCTGCACCTTCCGTCATCCAGGGCATGTGTCGTGTGTCATTACCGTACCATACTACGTAGGATGGACTCATGAGTACTACGGGCATACTGTGGTGCTATGCATGGAATAAACCAGAGTGAAATTGGTAGCATCATCCAATGGAGGATCAAACTATGTTGCATTGCCGAGAAGGCTTGGTTGAAAGAAGGTAGAAAAGTCCATGGAGAGTGACCATCACACATCGCTAGAAACGAGACAGAAGACAAAATTAAACATCAGGGAAACATCAGTGTTTCGCCGCGTGCTGCTGCTTGGGACCTAAAAGATCTTCCAAGAAACCGCTCCAAAGTTCCCGGACTACACCCGGTTCGGAAGAGCCGTTCTGTTGCCTATTCAGCTCCTGACCGAATCTGGATTTCCCAACAGTCTCGGTTAGAGAAAAAGGGTCGATATCCACCGAGTGGTTGTCGACAACCTCGGTCATGGGGCTTGCCGAAACATCTGCTGCACCCCCGGATACAGTGTAAACCTGGGGTCTCATGGGGGCACTCTGGGTCTGGGTAGCGTCATAATGGGTATAGATTTCGGAAAGAATCGGGATTTGCGGATCGGCACGCGCAGCAGCTCCATCAATCTCCGCCATGGAGGGCATGTAGGCGAAGTCAACGGTAGATGAGTCATTGACAGCCTTGCTAGAACGGGAAGTGTTGAATTGACGATCGTGGCTCTTCCTGTATTGGGCAAGAACGTTAGTTCCGGACTGGCTTTACCGAGGTAACGGATGTGAAGATCAACGTACCCTGCACTGGAACTACCATTAATCCTCCTCATAGCAATGCTGAAGGCGCGGGATTGAAGGAAATCATGGTTGGAAAGGCGTTCGACAAGCTGAGTGAAGTAGATAGTCAGCCTCATGGTCGCAGTGTGTAGATTGAACTAGCATACCTCAGCCTGGGTGCCGCTAGATCTCAAGGACCGCTTCGAGCATTCATTCTTGAGATCGGTCAAAGTACGGCTGGCATACAGAGAGGCCCTGTCCGAGACATTGGCGGGCTGTGCAGAATGGGCGCCAGTGATGTGCAAGCCCCGACGGATGGTCGGGGTGGTAGAGTGCTGCTGCGAGAGCACGCGCAGGGCACGCAGAGAACTTGAGCGAGTAGCTGCCATTGTGATCTGATGGTGATAGAAGTAGAACAGATGGGCTCGTTGATGAGGCCTGGTTCGGTGGGGGAAAATAGTTATAACCGCCTGGGGTAAATAGTTGAGCTCAAGAATGTAGAGCAACAATTCGAGGAAGTACTGTAGATGGAAATGGCTATGTACAAGGGAGCCAAGGGAGTTTAGGCAGCAGAGATATGAGATGGAATGTGAGAGAGAGCAAGACGAAGAAAGGAAGCTGGAGGGGGGAAGCTGGCGGTACTTGAAGGAAAGCCGATGGGTGTGCAGTTGCAGGAACCGGTTGGGGGGGGGGAGTGAGCAAGCTACCTTGCCTTATCCACACCTCCCCTACGTGGAGTCACTGCGTAAACTGGGGCCGGCGGTCTGGCCAAGTCTGCCGGCTGCTAATAGTAGTATGGGACCACTTAGCCCCGACCGAATAGATCGATCGATATCATCCTCTGGGCGGACCAAACAGGTAACCCAACCCTCTGGAATGTTACCTTAGTCGGTTCTTGTCCAGACAATGATCGACTAATTATTTGTTTTCTGATATTTCAAATGTTTAATGTTTTGTATGAGTTGTCCACACTCCGCCCCCCTATTTTTTACACAGCATCGTTACAAATCCGATTTGACGGCGGTAAACATAAAACCAGGCGTGTATGATAGATCGTGAGGGGTAAAGTGTCAACCATGGTAACAGGTACGAATGACCGGTCCCCCGGCTTTTCAGATCATGATATCCACCACATCTGCACCTTCCTGCCTTCCGTTTCAATACGGATGAGACTCTCCAACTGCACCAGCCTGCATAATCCCCGGCGCTTTCCTGCAGAGGGCTGGTCGGCGCAGCCAATCAACACGGCAACGCGGACATTTCTATGACTACTTGGCACACCGGCGACACTGATCAGTTGATGATCAAGGGCATTGGAAACATGCATTGGCCTGTCTGTCCCAAATGCCAGATAGATTAGCTTCCCCCTCTCGCATGTCCTCCCCTCCTTCTGCAACAACGGCACAATATTCCTTAATGGTGCCGTAAATATATCATCGATCACTATTATCTAGCGCGATGCCGCCGGAGGAGGGGACAGATGATCCCTTCTTTTCTTGAAGGACTCTACATGTTGTCGTGGTGCTTCCCTTCTTCTACCCCCGCTAGTTTTCCGCTCATCACTAGCAATCGGGACCGGTGAAACCCTCCGATTGCTTCGTATTACATCAACCACTTTGAGTTTCCAGTACCGGACACGCTTGCCCATTTTCCCTCTTCCCTATTCCCTCTTCTGACGTGGATCGTCAAAAAGACGGTCCCCAAAACCTGAGCGAGACAGGCACAAGACAGGACAACCACCACTGTAGAGCTTGTCTGAGCATGTCTGAGCCTGTCTGAGCCTGCCTCCGTGTACATAGTACGTTGCTTCCCAATGCAGCAGGTCGTCCTACTCCGACAAGCGTTCTTTCTCCGTACTCCGTCGCACCTGCTGGAACTCGGCGGCCGTGACGCAATGATGAAGGAAGGACCAACGACATTCGAGAAGCTTACTAGCGCCAACGGGATTTAACCAGCCAATACCGTACTTTACTATACCTATTACCGAGAGGGATGCGTGTACAGACCCAACAACCGGTGCTCATCCTCCTGCCGCCTGGCTGATCCTCAATCGGATGATTCGTAGCGGGGCGATGATTGGCAGGTTCGATGGGACGATGGATACCGATAGCATGATGCCAGCGCCCATGGCCTGAAATCACTGGCCACCGGGGCTGACCCTCAATTGTTGAGACATGAGAGGCGGTGAGTGGGGACGGGATGGGACACGTGAGGGCGATCTGGCTTGCCCGGCAGCCTTCCCCGTGGGTCCTTCCCCCGACTAAATTTAAGGTACTCTGATTTACGCTGTAGTCCCCATACTCTACGGGGTGCCTCTCACCAACTCCAGCCCTTCCGCAACAAGGTACTCTGATATACGCCGTAGTCCACATCCCCTACGGGGTTCTCGTCATCTATCTTCCCTCCGCCCCTGATCCTGCTCGGATTCAACAAAAGTGGCGTCAGCCAGGATGACTTGTTGGTGCTTGCATCGACAACGGTGATTTGCTTTTTCTTTTGGAAAGATGCCTGGGTGACGCCCGTGGCCTCCGCAGGATTCCGGTTTCCCTGACCCCCTGGTCCATTTTGTGTCTTCAATTTCCTCTGGGTGTCGCTCTCCATGCATCGACCTCTCAAGTATGTGACCTTCCATTTTTGGTTTTCGGAGAGCGCAACCCAGATGTTGACTAGATAGGTCCACGTTGATAACTGCTTATCGGACCCCTTTATTTGCTAATCGCATCGACCGGGGCTAAACCTGCTAGTAGTACGTAGTTATCAGTAAGTAGCTACTACTCCTAGGTAGATAAGTACTTGCGTGCTACTAGCTACCTAGTCGATATGACCCCTCAACCGTCAACCGTGACTTGGCTCGCGCTTACCAGGTTTAATCCATGCATGGTCATACTAGAAGTCCATGTCCCGTCCCGCATTAGCCTGCTTTCATATGCATCTGGCAATCTGCATTCGATGACCCCTCCAAGCATGTGAATCACTTCCATGATCTTTATCGGAACTCTTAATGCGGCATTTACACTGCGGGTCCCATTTCCTGATTATACCCCTTGTCCAAACATACTTGTTTCCAGTTACGGAGCACTTAGCCGCCATCTTCGAGCAACGGTACTATATACATCCCCTGCATATGCATAGCATAGCTTGAACGCGACTGGCAAATGATAGTAGTCCTTTCCCCTCCTTCTTCTCGGTTGAGGAAGCTCCAACGTCTGGATCCACGCAAGCGTCACCCGGGTACTTCCACGTATCCGCATGTCAATATCTATCTCTTGCGTTGACTATATATGGATCGGCATCGCTAAATGTGGCAGCTTGGTTGTTCTGCATGTCTTTTTCTAGCATGCCCCTCGTAGATGAGGATTCGTAGGTTTCCAGTGCAGGATAGCGATGAGGCATGAAGTATGCCACTCGTCTGTCGAATATCGAATAATCAACACTCCTCCTGGTCATGATCAATCGCCTGTCCCGCAGTGATGCTACTGCTACCTGTACTATGCATGTCTCTATGCTCTGGTGATTCCGCTATAGTGCTTGCAGCGCTAGAAAACCCACGAGGATGAATTGCATCATGTCCAGCCATCAGCGACGGAGCAGTATTCCATTCTCCAAATCCCCGTCTTCAAAATCGCTCTCCTGATTAGATACCTTATATATCATACACATACTGCGTAGAACCGTATGCTTTCAAATCGACACCAAAACATCACCGGTCAGTCAGCCGTAAGGGTACCTTCAATTACCACATGGCGCAAATAACCTCCATAGTACAAACCATGCACCTGTCAGCAGCAAGTATTACATGGACCACACCATATCTCTCGTCCCACCTATAAGCACTCACTGACAACCCGGTACGACTCTCAATAACAATACCCAAAAGCTTAGAGGATAAAGACCCTACAGACCGCCTTCCTCACCGCCCTAATAGCAGAACCTAGAGAACCTCGCATCAAAAACACCGGAGTTAAGCGGATTTAAGAGAATACAGGCCCGAAAAACTTTCGGCGAATTCTGTTCAATTTAGGCGGTGGCAGAAAAGAGGACCTGGCATCGTCACCGCCTCCTGTGATCAATGACATAATCAACACTTCTTCCCTCCACCGCCACAATCCAACTGCGCCTCTTGTGGCTATCAGGCGCGACTGATCTCAGGCACCGCACCGCACCGCACCCAAGTTATTAATACTCTTATTGAAACAATTTCTGCCCTGTATTGTCCTAGAAGGTATACCCAGCTGTTGGCTTTCTGATGCACGCGGTTACAGGTGTAAAACATCTCCTGAGGACATCTGGAACTAGTAATATTTTGGGTCGTTTGGTGGCGCGGCTTTCTCCTTCCTTGAAGCGAAATAGACTAGGTATGTTGCGATTTTCCGGCCTGTGGGGGCTCTGTGGGCTGTTTTCTTTGACTTTTTCTGGGGAGGGGCTTGCTGGGATGCATGTGTGGAGACTTACGTGAGATTTAGTATTTGAGAGTACAAGTTTTGTGCATCAACGCGCTTCTTTTTCTCCTTGTTTAAGCTTAAACAGACAAAGTTTTTCCACGCATTTACGGAGGTACTCAAATTCTGTCAGGATGAGTGACTCTAGTAGACCTATCAGATATGTTGATGTAGGTTGGCTATTATCGTGTGGAAAATCTGGGCGTCTTAGCAGCTAATGAATTATAGATTGGTATCAACTTGAGTGATCCAGTTTTCTCAGGGAGCTACCATGGCAAGCAGGTTCATGATAGTGACTTGGATGACATCGTGCAGCGTGCAAAGGATATCGGTTGCCAGAAATTCATGGTGACTGGCTCTGACCTGGAGGAGTCTCGGCGTGCCCTCCAACTTGCACATCACTACCGTAAGTTTGGTTTATTCACTGCCCCCTTGCGACACTGTGAATACTAACCTTTCCTGTAGCGGGCTTCTGCTATGCAACCATTGGTGTTCATCCTTGCCAGGCGAAGCTTTTCGATGAATTCCCTGGCGGCCCTTCCAAAATGCTAGATGAACTTAAAACTCTTGCGTTGCAGTCAAAGGAGAACGGACAAGCTGTTGCGTTCGGTGAAATCGGCCTTGACTATGATCGATTATTCCTGAGCGCGAAAGAACCTCAGCTGAAATATTTCGAAGCTCAGCTGGATCTTGCGGTCGAGATTCAACTTCCTCTTTTCCTTCATTCTCGAGCTGCTAGCGATGACTTCGAGAAGCTACTGGCGCCGCGACTGGCGAAGCTTCCCAAGAGAGGGCTCGTGCACAGCTTTACGGGAACGCTAGAAGAGATGAACCGGATGGTAGCCCTTGGTCTTGACATCGGAGTGAATGGTTGCAGCCTTAAAACTGAAGAGAACCTCGATGTAGTGAAGGCCATTCCGTTGGATCGACTTCAGATCGAAACAGACGGTCCCTGGGTATTACTTCCACACCCCCTAACCGATTCCTTTATTGACAACGACCTTCTAGTGTGAGATTCGTCCTTCCCATGCCTCGTCGAAATACCTCAAGGGGGCCCCAGAACTTCCAAAAGCAGTCAAGAAGGAGAGGTGGCAGAAGGGGTTGATGGTCAAAGGTCGCAATGAGCCTGCCGCGATCGCCCACGTCGCCTACGTGATTTCTCAAATTAAAGGGATTTCTGTCGAGGAAGTTTGCGAAGCGTAAGTATTTCCTCATATTGTCGTATCGCTGGGCTCGGGTGCTAAAAAATATACGATATTAGTGCGTGGAATAACTCGATCAGAATGTTTGGGCTTGGGGAGGACGCCTAGTACTAGTGACCCTGCATCCGGAAACTATAGATGCCGTTGCAAGGCTGACACTGACCGCTTATAGCCCATTCAATGACGGCCTGCCATATCGTCAGATAAAAAGCTGCTAGAAAAAAGAAAAAGAAAAGAAAAAAAGAAAAGAAAAGAAAGATTCTTGCTTTGTTATTGTCATGACCATGAATAGATAGAGAATGATGCGATGGAGTCCAGTCACTTTTATGTTGTTTTTGTGCAAGGCCGCTCGCTATGCAATTCTAAGACGCTGAGTCAGTCGACCCCAACCACGGTTCCTCACCACGGCTAGACTCCTGTGGGAGTTGCTGAACGCAAACTCTATACTGCAACAACTCCCCTACATTGTTTATCATGTCGTGAAGAATGACAAGCCAAACTACCGTCAGTCTCTGAGATACGTGCTTTTAGGGACGGACCAGCGTGGGTAGCCATCTGGCTTTGCGCTGCCGATAGCCGCTCACGGACGGTCCTTCTTGCTTCACTGAGGTGCACGTAGTGGCACGCCGCACGTGTCTGTTCCTGCTTAAGCACCGGGCTCGTGTGCGCTCTGGCGGCAGAAGCTAGTAGTTCTAGTTCTGTTGACCTTCCTTTGCAGCAGCTCACCGTCCATACCTCACTTCTCTCTCCTCACTCACCTCCCTGACTGTGCATTACTCGGTGACGAAAGCCTCGCTGGCTACCTCAGCATTGCATCAAGATTGCTTTTCTGAAATCGCCACTATGTCTCTTTGTCGGACCTCCTCCGCCTGAGGCCTGCGAGGCTTCCTGAGTCTCCGACATCCTCCCCCATACCAGTCACCCTTTCCAAAAGCAGTTTCCAGCTATTGAGCTGGAGATTGACTGTTCGTTGCCTCTAGGTGTTTGTAGATCACCCCTCTACTCCTGTTCTCCCTTTGGACATAAGCAGTCATCGTGGTCTGCTGCCCGTACACCGAAGTTTTGAGTCATACAGTCGCTCGCTTCCGAGTCAGAAATCAAAATGGCCAACCCGTTGACCGAAAAGGATTCCAACAGCTCTCTGAAGAGCGTCCATGGTAAGTGATCTTCTTGCTACGGTATGGAAATAAACTGGGTTGCTTTGTTTTGGTTTGCTAGTTCAGTTACAGGGGCACTAACACGATTGAAGTAGCCCGTCATAAAGCATCCTCTATTGAGTCGGAGCCCGCACAGTCGGAGCTACCAGATAATTTCGGAGAGGTTGTGAAGGGGGTATACCGATCTGCCTTTCCGCATCCTTGGAATCTTCATGCACTGAAGAAGCTGGGTCTGAAGAACATAATGTACGTATCCCTACCCAGCTACACAGTTATCACAATTGACTCACTAGCTTTTAGTACCCTGGTTGATGAAGCCTACACCTCCAGCCATGTGGTCTTCTTGAAAGAGAATGGGATTGCACACCATCGCATCTTAGTACAAGCGAACAAAGACCCTGATGTCAAGATACCAGATACTGTTATGTGTCGAATCCTAGAGCTTTTGCTCGATAAGAGCAACCATCCCATCCTCATCCATTGCAATAAGGGGAAGGTGAGATTATATTGATGCTTATATATCGAATTATGCCTGACGATGATTCTAGCATCGTACTGGATGTGTGGTTGGTTGTTTCCGCAAGCTTCAGGGCTGGGAATCGCGCGATATCATCGACGAATACTTCCACCATTCTTATCCAAAGTCTAGGCTGCTTGATGAGAAATTCATCAATGAGTTCGACGCCTCTCAACTTTCTCAATCTGCTCAGGCTTCCGGTGTCAAGGCGTGGAAGCCGTCAGGGCACTTCAAGTTGCCATCAGAAGAAAACGATAAGGCTTCTCCGACACGCCTCCTCCCTCCCGTTCTCTGAGGTCTATGTGTCTTTAAGACTCTAATGATAACCTTGGACAAATGTCCGCCGAAATACCATCCACTGGTCAACATGACCTCCGTTCTGGCGATCCGATGCTCCTAACGGCAAATCTATCCGCCATGAGTTCTTCGTGCAGGACACTCGGATCAGTCAACCAAGGATCTCACCCGATCTTCTTCCCATAAGAAAATCACCTCTTACTTCCTTTCTCCCTCGATGTGGAGCTGAAACGTCCTGACCGACAGGATCGTGCTTACGCAGCTTAACGCCCCGTCGATGGATATTGGCTTTTTTTATGTCCATGGTCTCAGACACTGGCGTGGTCTTTAAAGATAGACTAATGCGCGGTACTCGCCATCACTCCGTCTACTAGTGTAATATTTAATGTGGGGATGAGCGGGATAGAGTGTTAACAGTACACAGAAAACATTAGCGAGGGAACACTCAACAAGCCACATCTAAATGGTTACAATGTATTTTAGATAAACGTCTTTCTATATTAAGAGAAGACATTGCTGGCAGAATTCTTCTTCTTTTTCTTCCTTCGTGGCTGCAGGTCATACTGTATCTTCATCCTTGGAATCTGTATACATTTTTCAACTATCATATAGCACATATGTCTACTTCAACGCTGGTATAAACTTCAGATATAATCGCACAACATATCGTCGTCATCATTCTCAGACTCGCCGTCAAATGCTAGATCATCCGAGAACGGCGTTTGACTCGATATATCTTCCTCTAATTGTTCCGGTAGAAGATCAACATCACCATTATTATCATCATCACCCAGGGAGAATTGTAACGACCCGCTCGATGATGAAAAGGCAGTAGATAGCATCTCACAGCTCGTCTCATCAGGCTCACTAAACCCAAGGAGATCTTCATCCACGTTAGGGGAAAATTCCTTGTCTCGGATGTTATCGTTGTACATAGGTGCTACTGGCCCACCGATATATATGTCATCCTTCCAACGCTGCGGGTGATTTCTGGTTCGCGACTTAGGTAATGGTCGTGGTGTCAGGAGACGCAGGTTCTGTGATGCTTGTGGTTTGTAGAGCTGCTTCTGGGCGATGCGCCACAAGGCGGCTTTTATAGTATTGCGTGTATTGGTTGGGCTTGCTGGAAAGGACTGGATGGCGCTTGATGCGTTTAAATAATTTAGCTTGGGGATCAGGGGCTGGTAGCTAGGGAGTTTGAGCATAGAGGATATGGATTTCGCAATTGGTGGGATAAGTTGCGATCGTTGGCTCATTTCCTGCTTAGTGGTTTAGTCAGTCATTGATATATATAGATTGGGGGGTGAGAGGACGTACTCTGTAATAACCTGGGCTAAAAACCGAGGGGGCGAGTTGGGGAAGGCTCTGGAGGCCTTTCTCGCTTTGGTAACTTCCCTCACTGCATCCGAGTAGAAGTGATTCTAGGCCTGTGGTGATTAGGTTATATAGTTCTTTATGCCGTGTATCTGGGGAGACCCTTCCAAAGGTAGTGTGGTGAGAGGTGAGGAGAGATGAGCTCTGCTCGCTTCCATGTAACTCTTCTAGCTCTTCGATGAAAGTCGGGGTCTCCGTGTCCTCAGAATCCTCCGGCTTCTTCTGCTCAAGTCCAAATAGAAGCATGTCTTGTTTGTGCTCGTCGTAAGGTAGAATGGATATATATCCAGTTCGATACTGGTCTTCTGGAATTTCTGGCTTTGCCATGGAAGTAGGTATATATACTTGTGCATGTTCCTCGTTATGGGCGAAAGATAGGGATACTTTGATTGACGACAAGAGAACACTTGGTATGCTGCTGGGGGGATGAATAATATCATTGTAACCGAGCACAGCTGCCTTTCGCACATTCCTCGTTCTCAAAGGTTGTCTTAGGTTTCTGCGGATTCCGAAGGAGAGCTGTAACGACGGGGGGTTGTCTTGATTATAGTTTTTGGATTCGCAGCCTTTGAATAGCGCGACGAGACCAAGATCTGACCAGAACTTAGGAAAACAACCCAATTAGCTTAGCTATCAATGTGAGGTCACTTTCTTGTCGACTCAAGGATACCTTGGACCTGCAAAGCATCTCTTCTATTCGTGACACAAAAGCTGAGATCGAAGGGACAATTGAGGTACTGTCGGGGATGGAAACAATGAAATTAAGCTCCGGTGTTTGGGATATCCATAAATCATTCGATCTGAGCTGCCTCTCGATGTGAGATGGATTCGCCGGACTGGAGCCATCAGAAGGTAATATTTGAGCTGAAGCATGCAGAGTCAAGCTGATGGTTGACATTGGAGAAGTGAACCTGTCCTTTCCAAGATTGGCCTCGAAAGCCATGTTGCGATTTTTATGAACGAGGATGTCAGAATTGACCAATATTTCACTAAAAGCAAGCTCCTGTATCCAGGAGCTTGTGGTAGATGGTGGGATCTATGACAGTGGAGACATGTCATGGGATAAATATAACCCGTCTCCACCCACTCTGAGAGTATAGACCATGACTACACCAGTAAAGCATGTCTATGGCTCAACGAAAGATATAGATTAACCAATTTTCAGATGTATGCGTGTATTTAATCGACTTGATGTCGGTCAAGATCAAGTGGTACTTCAATTCCCTTCTCCCCTCACACCATGATTAATATTAGCGTATTGTATATGGTTGGTGGGAAGAAAGGGCAAAAAGAAAACGGGCCCACACCCGTGATTCGAACGCGGAGCCTCTGCTATTGAAGTTCTGAACGTTGCTAGAGTCGGGATTAGAAGCTTGGAGCTTATCGCCAATATAGTACTTGTGAGAGAGGATAGAGTGATGACATTGTAACTAATCTCCAGTTGAGTGTAAAGAGAAACTTTTTAAAGATAGAGGTAATCATCATATTGTCTATCTACTCCATCTAAGCCCCGCAAACTCTTACAATACAATCCGGCCACTATTTGAAGGTTATTGACCGATCTATTGAGGTTTATTTTTAGCCGGCTTATCGATAAGAGCAACATCCATCACGTGCATGGGGATTGATTACCTGGCCCCTAAGCATCCTCCGCATCGGGGTACCTTAGTTTCAAGAGCTTCACAATTAGCGATGCCCAGTGATGAAAGACATCTTTCTCTCTTGGCTGACAAGAATGGCCCTGGTGGGCCAGAATCGCAGTCTCTCCTTTCCGAGTCACCCTCGCAAGACCACGAGCTTGTAACCCATGCAGCCCCGGCTAGCTCGACTCCCCGCGGACAGCCGCACCAGTCTTCTATATCTCAGCCAGCACCAGACGGACAACGCCGAACTCCACGTACGCTGAACCGTGTTCGATTCGATCTCGATGACGATACCGAAGACGAGCGCCACTCCAATGGCCACTCCCGCGACTCAGAAGACTCATGGCTGGAGGAAGAGGACTATGGCCGCGTGGACCGCAATCGGTCAGCAAGGCAAATGATCCCTCTCCTGACAGACATAGAGGCCCCGAGCGTGACCCTGGCTACTTCTGATGAATTCTTTCCCGAAGAACACTTAGAAAATGCGAGACCAAGGAGCGGGATGCGCATGGCGTTCATGAACATGGCCAATAGCATCATTGGAGCTGGTATAATAGGGCAGCCTTACGCACTTCGGCAGGCTGGCATGATGATGGGAATAGTGCTCCTGGTTGTTCTCACTATTGCGGTGGATTGGACTATTCGTCTCATAGTAGTCAACTCGAAATTGAGCGGCGCGGATTCTTTCCAGGCGACAATGCAGCATTGTTTTGGCAAGAGTGGACTCATCGCCATTTCGGTTGCTCAGTGGGCGTTTGCGTTTGGTGGAATGATCGCATTCTGTATCATTGTTGGAGATACCATACCGCATGTGTTGAGCGCATTATTCCCTTCTCTTCGAGAGATGTCGTTCCTGTGGCTCTTGACTGATAGAAGAGCCATCATCGTTCTTCTTGTTCTCGGGATTTCGTATCCACTGTCTCTGTATCGGGACATTGCCAAGGTACAGTGTCAATTACCTACGCAGCTAAGTCATGCAAGGCTGACGATCCGGTGTAGTTGGCGAAGGCGTCTACGCTGGCGTTGATCAGTATGATAGTTATCGTGGTAGCTGTGATTACTCAGGGGTTTCGTGTACCCCCAGATTCACGCGGGGAAGTGAAGAGCCTACTCTTGTTTAATAATGGGTTCTTTCAGGCTGTGGGAGTCATATCGTTCGGTATGTGTTGGCTATTGATTGACTCTGTAATCATGAAAGCTTACTAACTGTATGCAGCATTCGTATGCCGTATGTAGCACTGTGCTTTGCATGATCTGAAACTAACAGTTTTAAAGACCACAATAGCCTCCTGATATACGGTTCACTGAAGAAACCGACCATGGACCGATTTGCAAGGGTGACCCATTACTCGACCGCTGTCTCGCTTCTGATGTGTCTAACCATGGGCATTTCTGGATTCCTTTTCTTTGGATCGCAGACACAAGGTAACGTTCTTAACAATTTCCCATCAGATAATATACTGGTTAATATAGCTCGACTGTAAGATCACGGCCCATTGTCCCGAATTGACTCACCAAGCTGACTGAAATAAGATGCTTTGGCTTGAACATGCTTACCACCTTACCGCTCGAGGCTTTTGTATGTCGGTCAGTTATGACAACTTATTACTTCCCCGACGAGCCGTTCAACATGAATCGACACCTAATCTTCACGACCGCACTGGTTGTGACGGCTCTGGCAATGGCCTTGATAACCTGCGATCTCGGTGCAGTGTTCGAACTGATAGGCGCGACTAGTGCTGCAGCGCTGGCCTATATCTTCCCTCCTCTTTGCTATATAAAGCTGAGTAATGCGTCGCACAAAGCGAAGATTCCCGCATACGCGTGCATTGTTTTTGGCGTAACCGTAATGGGAGTCAGTCTGTTGCAAGCAGTGATGAAGATGATAAGCAGTAGGTCCATGATCTATATACTTCAGCGTCCCAGGAATGGTTTTGCTAACGAGTTCTGCCTGCGGCCATAGGTGAAGGTGGCGCGAGCACTTGCAGTGCCTAGTGAGAGAACTCTATATCTAGTGTGCAACTACTTGTATGCTTACTTCCTATACGATAGACTTCTTTTCTTCCTGGCTACCTCGATACAGATGTACATACAATCGTGCTGCCGGCACATTTTTCTCAACTATCCTTTTTATTCTCTATCCTTTTCTCGTATCTCCCCCTTTTTTTTTCGGATGGTTTCCAATGTTACTAGGACAGCTGGTGTTCAAATCCACCTACAAAAGCGCAGAACCCCTGGCCAAAGCCCAATAGTTCCGAACCCGAGAGTGTGTTGGCTGGCGCCTTCATTTTAACTCACTGAGAAAAGGTACTGGGGCGTTGCTTTTTGTTCCACCATTTTAGGTGTGATGGCTTAAATTTATCCAATCAGTCTAGGCTTTCTCCCTGTAGTGCAAATCGGCGTTTGCATTCTGCAACAACCCATTTCCCGCCATTCAAAGTTTCACCCAGCGTTTGCCTGATTCTCAGGCTTTCTCCCATTTCAGAATTCTGTTGATTCCACTGCCCATCCACAACACTTGAATCCTTCACCCAGTTGTGCCTTACTCTCACACCCTTGCTCTTTCCACAACATTGGCTTCCCAACTACCTTGTTTGAGCCTGAAAAACAATCCTCATCAGCTTGGCAGTGACAGGTAATGTGTTCTCACCAGCCTTCTTCTCATCACTTTCTCTGCCTTTCCCACTGCCTTGCCTGGCCCTGGAGTGCCTTTCCATTGATCTAGTCAGTGGCAGGTGAATGTATGACTGTTATCAAAGTACCTTTGCCTGCATTCACTCTGTTATCTTCCCTACGCGTTGTTGTGCCTTGTCTAACATGCCTGACTTCCACTAGATTCCATCTCGGCCCATCACAGATCGTATTGAATCTTTGCTGTTCTTCGGTTGTTAGAAGCACATCCCTAAAAATATGGCCTCCAATTCTTCAGACCGCCTCGGAAGGCTTCAGATGGTTCGTTCCACGCAGAGCCGGTTCTCCTGCTCTCGCGTTTTGAAGCTGGATCGACGGCTAACCCAGCCTATAGGAAGACTTAGGGACCGCAAGACGAGAGCATATTTCAACGGCGGACGACCAACATCATAGACGGATTAGGCTACAAGACATCGAAGCAGGAAGGTTGGCGTACGTCGAAAATTCTGACGCCCAGAAATTGGCCATAAAAAACGAGGCACAACTCGCGGGTTGGGCAAGTAAGTCATCGAAGGAAATTTAACCTTGAAGTTTGTGTATCTTACTGAACCATATCTTCAAGATGTCTACAAGACAATAGGCGATACCGAGGACCTCGAACATCTTGACCCTCTCCTTGACGGACAAACCCACCGCCTTGCCTTGAACGCGACAATCCGTGAAGGCGGAGGGCAAACACATGCGAGGACTGGAAGTGAGAGGCATCCTGGAGCTGCTTCATCGATCAGAGCACCGCGCTCGCGCGCTCGCGGCGGTGGTGTTATAGGAACTCGGGGGCGTGGAACAAGGCAAGGCTCCTTGACGTGAGTATTGGTACCTTTCCATCATGGATATTGGACTAAAGAATACACGTATTTCCAGGTCGTCAACTCCAAATTTTGGGTACCGCGTTGTCCTACCCCCAACGAAACCTCACCTAGACCCAGCTCTTGATACATCCAATGACTTTTACAAAGGGACGCGCCAGGGAAATGCGTCTAGGAAAGAGGACGCATACAAAGTGCAGAATAGACAGCCCTGTAAGATCTCGGTCTTTGTGATGACGGAAATTAAACCTCCTAATGTGATCATCTAGCTACTCGAAAGCCAACACCTACTATCAGTGCCAGAAGGCCTATGTATGTTATAAGCTACCTCCCTCGATGACACAGTGTCTAACCTTTACCCCGCAGGGCTGATTATGGACGCCTCATCAGCCCGCCTGAGAATTTTCTGGCCGCTGCTCGCAATGTAGTTGTTAACACAAACACTGCAGGAGTCACTCCCACTGGCGCTGCCAAGGTTTCTGGCGATAGTAGGCCCGAGGAAAGTACAAGATCATTGGATACAGCAGGTGCCAGCGGTCACTATAGCCCCTTGAAGGTACAGGAGCATGCGGAATTTCGAATCCCTGTACGCCCTCAGGCTGCCACCCGTTCGGGAGACCCGCCAGTGCCGTTTACTACTCGGAGCACTTCTTCGCAGCGCCAGAATATAACTAGAGCAGGCGAGCCGTTCCCACTTTCACTGTCCTCAACCGTACGAGATACAGCTTCTCAGGAAGAAGGGTCTGCATCGATGAGCCTAGAATCCGAACGGTCTACTTCTGAGTTGGTGGAAACCCAATCTCATGTGAAAGAGCAAGTTACGTCTGGTATGCCTACGCCGATTACGGTTGAGAAATCCTCGTTAGGGAAATATCATGCAATTGGAGATGATGACAGCAGGTCATTGGCAACCACGAATGCCACGGATGCACTTTTGCTTGATCTTAGTTCTACACCACCGAAGCAAAGTCTCCTTGGCCGAAGCCCTCTTGCCACGGCAATGATGAGTCCTACTTTGGAAGACCTTCAAGGTCTTGAATTTGTTGAAGACCTAGATCTCTTGCAGGATCCAGTGCTTTATGATTCCGCGCCCATGATTCAACCCATCGGATCGAAGTCTGCAGTTAATTTGAAGCGCCAAATTGACATCCTTTGCGAACTGCTTGAATCAACCTCGCTATCCGATGCGAGCCGTGAGAACTTGAAGCAATGCAAGGATGAGCTCGAAGGAAAGATGAACAAGCATAGCCCCACGGACGAAACAAAAGGGAAAGGGGTCCTTTTCCCAGACGAACACATCTCTCAAGATGTCGGGGCGGTAGCCGAACCAGGCGGACAATCGCAATCAAGTCTCGATTTGTTGGATATGCAGGATACACCCATGGAGAGTGTAAGGCTAGATATTACTCAGAGCCCAAGCCCGCAAAGCCGACTGAATGTGACAGCGCCGCCATTCTTTCCTCACATGCCATATCGCTCCCCAGCAAATAGCATCTCGAGTGAGTCAACTTGCATTCCGCAAACCCCCTGCCCCCACCGCCGGATTTCCCTCACCGAGGGCCACATCATCGGTGACCACCTGCTCCCCGGAAGGCGTCGGAATTCCATGGTTACTGGACCTGACCCGCTGGTGGCGAAGCAGCTACCACCTGGTGGTATGGATCATATTTCAATCTCTTTACTCCTTACCAACCCTAATGCTAACAATGACCCTAGGGCCCTCGGAGCCTCGCGTCAAGTTCACGATCCCGCAGCCGTATTCGCTCACATTGCCGCAAAAATCTTCAGTCATGGAAGCGTTTCGCCCGGATGATGTTGGTGAAAATACCCAGCCATTCGCCAATCCCTCGCCTGAGCTACAGCGTTCAATGCATGCCCCGAAGCCCGAGCCCGAGCCCAAGCCCAGGACCTCGGCCTTGAGCGGCCTGGAAACTTCTCGGTACGCACCCTCCCAAAGCAGCAGGCCTCTGCGCTGAGTTGTCCGGGGGAAAAGTTTTCCTACCAGTTTCAGTTGAGCTACAGTGTACTTAGTATTCAATCTAGGTAGTCAGAAATGTCAAGTAGTCGTACAGTCTGGTCTTGAAGCGACCTTCTTTAACAGTTCCTACTTGATCTGGTATATAGAAAGGTAGACAAGTAACATATTCGGCATCAAAGAGGATTTGAGATTCGCACTTTTCGTATTCTAACTAATTGTCTATGACCATGTAAAACCGCGCATGTACATACATTTATAATTTCGCCTTGACCTTCAGCATCGCTTCCGCTACCTTCCGCCGTTGGACCTTGCCCGTTGCTGTCTTGGGGATCTGCGGAACTAGCCACACCTATATCGCGATTGAGTGAATGTCCCGTTTGCAGCCACAGTGATAGTAGGAAATAACTCACCTTCTTAGGCGTCTTGAACTTGGCCAACTTGGACTCCACCCACGACTTCAACTCCTCTTCCGTGGCACTCACTTGGTTTTTAAGGACGACTGCAGCACCAATGTCTTCACCATAGTGCCCTTCATCCGGGATAGCGAAGCACACCGCCTCCGCAACCTTCGGGTGGTGTAGGAGCGTATTGTCCAGCTCAATCGGGCTGATCTTTTCACCGCCCTTGTTAATAAGCTCCTTGATGCGGCCGGTGATGATCACGTAGCCATCCGCATCCTTCTTGCCCTGATCACCGGTGCGGAAGAATCCGTCCTGAGTGAAAGAGGAGTTGTTTGCGGATGGGTTGTTCAGGTAGCCCTTGGTTACGTTTTCGCCCCGGACGCAGATCTCTGCTTCATGGCCCTGGGGGACTTCGTTGCCGTTGTGGTCTAAGATGCGCACTTCAACACCCTGTCCGACACCCACGCTGCCTGGTTGGCGCTTTGCAGGGGGAAGAGGGTTGCTGGTCATTTGGTGAGCGGCTTCTGTCATCGCGTAGGCTTCTAGGACTGGTGCGTTGAGCGCTTTTTCTAGATCCTGGAAGGTCTTTGGTGACAGGGGTGAGGAGCAGGAGCGGATGAAGCGGATTTGAGGCACTGGGTTGGGTAGTGGGGTCTTGAGTAGAATTTGGTGGATGGTTGGTACGGCTGTGTACCAGTTCGCCTTGTAGGTGATGAAATCCGACCAGAATTCCGATGCCGAGAATCTGACAGGAACGATTACAGAGCCTCCGGAGTATAGAGGGGCAAGGAATGCAGCCAGTAGACCGTGGACATGGAACAGTGGCATCACAAGGTACGTCCGGTCTGCTGGAGTAAGGTTATACGTTGCTTGGATGTTCCCTGTCGCGAGCTCGTTAATGGCTGTCTACATGGGGCATGTGTGGCGTTGTATCACTAGTACTTACTCATCGTGGTTGTCAGGTTCTTGTGAGTGAGGGGAACCTAGATGGGTATGTTAGCGATGTGAGGTATCCAAAGGGGTGGTGGAGCATACAGCTTTGGGCCTGCCAGTGGTTCCACTGGTATGTAGGACGAGTGCGGCATCTTCAGGCTGGGCTTCCTGGATGTCTACGCCTCCATTGCCTGTCAGTTTTCCATGTTCCTTGACGTCCAAGATGATTTCGGAGCCGTTCCAATAGCACTCCGCAATGGCCGCCTGGTACTTCCTGCCCGCACGAACGGCGGGTCCATCCTTTATGTATGATCCCCTCGGAATCAGAACCAGTGTGGAGCTCAGATCATCAATGTAGAATTCAAATTCCTCCTGCTTATAGGCCGGGTTCAAAGGCGCGGCGATGGCTCGCTGCCACGAGGCGGCTAGAAATGCGACTATGAACTCATAGGAGTTGACCAGGGCCAGTGATACGGCGGCGCCATGGGCGACTCCCAGTCGAGCTAACTTGGCTTGGAAATCGGCAATATGGCGGTGCAACTGCTGATAGGAGATCGATAGCGGAGTGGGTTTATTGGGGACTAGGACTGCGATGTCAGCACTATCGGAGGAGAATGACCGGGCCAAGGTTGCCATGGTCGTTAGTATGCTGCACGGCGGTACCGCTTGGGCCTTGGCTGTCAGGGATGGTGATGGAAATTGTATGAATAATATCGATGACGACTGGACGCTCGTGTTTCTTGTGTGAGGAAGACTTCCTAATCCCGTGAGAATTGTTTACCACGGCAATGCTGAAAGGGAAAGCATTCGACGGTACACCTCCTTTCTCAATAATGATTAATTCTCCGGCCTCGGGATCTCCTCTTTGGGCGACACTTCCTTGTCATGTCCCGTTTGGGACAGCTTATGCAAATTAGTCAGCATATGCAAATGCAAACGCTGCAAACTGTGTAAACCGGTCAAACCCCGCATAGATGGCCCGGTGATTGCACGACTTGAAGCCGATCTCACTTGGACCGTTTGGGCCTACATGGATCTTCTTCAGGCTCGTTGAACAGTTCCCCTCTCATAAACTGTTTGGCAATGAATTCCGACTCCACCCCCTCGAAATCTGGGGCTACTCTCTCGCTCTACGCCAATTTGTTGGATCCCTCCGCCGATAACTCTCCCGGAACGATTGCTCGCGCCCCAGTCGTCTTCAAGCAGAGCACTGAAGGTGACTCTCAGTCGGATGAATCCGCTGCCAAAAAGCAGCAGCTCAATTCTGGTAGACTCATACCCTCTTTCGTTGACTGAATCTTTCTTGTCTGCGCTCCTTGACCGATCTGATTGCTCACTTGTCCACTCTATTGTTCCTGTTGGTGGTATCTAGCTTCTCTCAGATTTCAACCTACCAGAAGACCCCAACTAGCGACTCAAAAACCGAAAGCAAAACCAACAATACCAAAGGCTGTCGCAGCACCTGCGGCCCCGGCAGCTGCCCCAGTCAAGACTACTCTTGCGGATTGGGCAGCCACAGAGGATGACGATGTCAATGGATTCTACGCCGGCCCGAAGAGGCAGCGAGGTGGTCGCAAGAAGCGCAAGAAGAATCGCGATGCGCAGGAGTTCATGCAGAACTGGGACGATATCTATGACCCGTCGCGACCGAACAACTACGAAGAGTACAAGCACAGCGACGAACAAATAGCCGAAGTCCGGGAATGGAAGGACCGTCTCTACGCACATCGCATGGCCAGGTCACCAAGCAGAGATTCGTATAGCGATGATGATTACGTACGGCCCATGAACCGTAAGTTACTTGGACCCGAGCCGGGGAAAATGTTTTGCTTAACTGAGTTCCAGGACAATTTGCTCCTCCGAGTAGTTTCGCGCCGCCCCCCAATCTCAACGACATGCCACCCCGACCACCCATGGGATCACATACCCCGGAACAAACAAGCGAAACCCAAGGAGACATGTCTATGTCGGATATCCCTCCACCGCCACCTCCGCCTCATGAACCACCAGCCCAGGTTCCGGATGACCCTACAGGAGAAGATGCCTACTTACGACGCCTCCAAATGTCGATGGGCAATCAGCCTACGGGAATCCCTGCTGCTCCACCGCCAACCAGGCCTCTGGAAGCCCTACATCCAGAATCTGCGACCGTATCCCGTGCACCGGTTCGTTACACGCTGCCTCCCCCGCCCGAGGATATACCTGCGTCGGAGGCGGAGCTTGAAGAAGTCTTCGCGAAGGAGCAGCCCGTGGAAGATGAGCCGGAAGATGATGGCCAGCGCTCCCTTCGACCCGGGCAGAAGGGGTTCGCTGAACGGCTCATGACAAAGTACGGCTGGACCAAGGGTTCTGGCCTGGGCGCAACGGGGTCAGGCATCGTCAAGCCATTGCAAGTAAAGGTCGAGAAACAGAAGAAGCGACCGGACGCCGAAGGTGGTGGGTTTGCTACACCCGCTGGTCGGGGCAAGATCATTGGCGGCGCAAGGAAGAATGAAGAGGAGGGGAAGTTCGGCCCAATGAGCGAAGTGATCATCCTCAAAGGTATGCTTGACGGGATGGATGTGGATGCCGAATTGGCCGGAGGTAGTGAGGGTGGTGGTCTGATGCAGGAGATTGGAGAAGAATGCTCCGAGAAGGTAGGTGGATATTATCTGCCTTCTGCATGCCCCAATCTAATATGGTACAGTACGGTCGTGTCGAACGTGTCTTCATTCCTAGAGATTCGGCGCCTCCAGTGCCGGTGTTTGTCAAATTTACCAACCAGCTCTCGGCGCTACGGGTAAGTCGTGGGTCCTATTCTGGTACTGTGTTGATACTAAGAACATTAAGGCTGTCAACGCCCTCGAGGGTCGGATATTCAATGGAAACGCGATCACTGCCCGGTTCTATGACGTGTCTGACTTCGAACAGGGGATATACGATAATTGATAGCAAGAAGCAGCCTTGTACACATGATACCTATAAGCGATGGGGTTGGGAATGTCGACGACGATACAATGAAATGGAAATCACAACACTGAGCACTCTCAGAATGTGATCATATCGAACACTTCCAACATTTCCAACTCGTTGACCAGATCATCCTCACATGCGTCGCTTGTGGGAGAAGGATCGAACTTGGTCAAATAACCATCCCTAGTGCCTTGTGCCATCGCAGAGAATGCCTGCGTTTCGCTTTCGACTTCTCCCAGGTCGGTCAAAGCGTCATCAGATCCGCACTGGGGACATACTTCCAGGATTGGGATGCTTAGCACCTCCGTCTTGCCGCAGCGTTCACCGGGCTTGACTGTCTGAATGCACCATATGCGGAGGGTATAGAGTTGCTTGATGTGGAAGCAACGGACATGGTACCAGGCGATCTCATGGCACATCTTTAGTTCTGTGATAGTGCGGAACTGCTGGGAACCAAACCAGGGATGGGATTTTTGGAATACAAGGGAATACGAGGGATGCAAGGATATCTGAGGCCAAGCGATCTTTTATATCTTAGGCATGGATATAGCAACGGGAAGTGGCTTCACAGACGTGCATTTAGGCGGAGTAAATAAAGACATAGTAGTGACAACCATTGTCTGGCTTTTCAGGATTGCCCGATTTGGGCAGGGTGATTGCCAGAAATTGTGGATTTCTTTATTGCCTGTTCCTATGCACCCAGTCTAAGTTCCATCACAAGGGTCATTTAGACTTTAGCAGGGCCTCAATCCCGTTTGGTGCCTGGATTACCTCCTACCAAAGAGCCCAAGCAAGTTCGTGCATGGAACCCTCCGGTTGTTCCGTTACCCAAGGCTCGGGAGGAAACGACTGAACTCTGAGGGAGGGGGAGTGCCAATCGACTGATCGATTGGGGCCGATGCGGATCTATCAGGGTCATGTGATAGTGATGACCTGCAGCGCCGCCGGGGAGTGATTGGCTGTGGGGCATCAAACCCAGCGATGAGCTGCTGCACGCCCAAGACAGTGTTACTTCCTCTCTGCAACTTCACTGCTCGTCTTTCTCTGCTCACGGGTCTGACTCTCTCATAGCTACGTCCTTCTTCTTCTCCCTCGTCCTTCTTTCTTCTCCTCTTCTCACCCGCGACCCCTCATCGTCTTTCCAGCCTTGCTCAACTCCCATTCCACATACGTAATTCGCAAATCGCACCCATCATGTCCTTGTGCCAGAACCGTCTTACGGAGGAGAGGTATGTGTCTGATAACGCCGCATATGCCCCATCTGTGGCCTTTCCGACCTATTTTCTTCCAGTCACTAACTGCGAATGCGAACTACTACAGAAAACAGTGGAGGCGCGACCATCCTTTCGGCTTTTACGCGAAACCACACCGAACCCCTCAGGGCACGCTCGACTTGAAGAGATGGGAGTGCGGTATCCCCGGAAAGGCGCAGACACTTTGGGAGGGTGGACTTTTCAAGCTGGATGTTACGTTTCCTGACGGTGAGTAAGGCGCGAGTGTCGACTAGCACTCTATGCGACAGGCCGGCTAACCTCTGTTCGGTCGCAGAGTATCCCACGAAGCCGCCAAAATGTAAGCCTTCCCCTTTTCTGATCTCATACTGGAAGCCGGTCAACTGCTCTTTCTTGTTTCTTTTTTTCACATCTTTCTCAGTCATGTCGCGCAACAAGCTAACCAGAACAACCTTTGACAGGCAAGTTCGTCCCTCCACTTTTCCACCCGAACGTCTACCCCTCCGGCACCGTCTGTCTTTCCATCTTGAACGAAGAGGAAGCCTGGAAACCTGCTATCACCATTAAGCAAATTCTCTTGGGTATCCAGGACTTGCTGGATGACCCCAACCCGGAGTCACCTGCGCAGGCGGAAGCATACAACTTGTTTAAGAAGGACCGCCCTGCTTATGAAAAGCGGGTGAGACAAGTCGTGCGGGAGAATCCCGCTCTTTAAGTTACTTTAAACGACGGCACGAGACATCATTATTAACCCAACGAAGCCACGCCTACGCTCGTCACGTTTTCTATACTCCTTGAATACAACCCAGCTTTGTGATTATCACGGCGCATACGGCGGCCCGATTGTTATGTGTGGTGTACTCCCACGTGGGGTAGAATGGTGAGGAAGCCTTTAGAGAAAGAGAGAAGGGCGCACATAAACCAGAATGAAGTTCGTCGCGCTCTTCCGGTCAACCGATTTGGGAAGGTCGCGTCGGACTGTATCTTGACTTTTTCATCTCGCAGCTTGATCTAGTTGGTCGAACACTTTGTCTCTGGAGGCTCTTGCCAGGTTTTTCTTCTTAGCGAGCAGCGTGGCGTACTGAGATTGACAAAACTGGGGCGGTTATGGACGGCGTTTGACAATATTATTTGTGATTTACCCGATCGTCTGTCATTCTTTTGGTTCTCATATTTCTATCTACATCTACTGCGGATACGCGCCTGTTTTTCCTGTGTTTCAAATGGTCATAGAGAGCCGCGTGCCCCTCCAGTGGGGGGGTCTTAATTGACTCCAAATCTCCAACTCTAACGCAAATCCGGAGAATCTGACATGGTTAGTGCGAAAACGATCCCAGAAGAAAAGAAACCTGGAGAAGTAAATATGTGGGGGAGTAATGCGCGCAAGCGAAGACGACAAGAGTGACCTTTGCCAGGCACGGCCAATAAGGGCGTCGTCAAAACGTCCGATTCAGTGCGTAGCGGCTATCTTATCGGAAGTGAGTCACTGCAATTTGTGGCCGAAATCGCCCCTCGGGTTCCGCCCCGCCGCCGCGAACGGTGTCGCTTTTCATCCATATTTAAGATTTCCCGCTTCCTCTTCCTCTTCCCGCCCGGTCTTTCCAACGCTTAGTCAATTTCCCTTCGTATTGCTTGGGTTTCTGCTGTCTGCCTTTCTTGAGTCGTTTCTCAATTGATTGTAGCCAGCATGTGTGGTATCTTCGCGTGTCACCAGTATGTTCCTGCTCAAATCTTTTTGTGTCACTCTGATTTCTTTCGCGGTCCACACCCCGCCACCATCGTCTCTTTGAGTCAACCTCTGACCTGGTATCGATAGTCATCCCGATGTGCAAAAGTTCAAGCCTACGGCCCTGCGCATGGCCAAGGCGTAAGTGTCCCGGTCTCTTTGATTGTCTGCGGATTTGGTACTGATTGCTGTTGACAGTTTGCGCCACCGTGGACCCGATTGGAGTGAGTCATAGTGCTATTGAAATTTGCTGGTAGTAGGGTTTATCTGACACAAGCATAGGTGGAAGCTTCATCTCGGAGAAGACTAGTGAGTCGAGCAGCGGTTTGCGGATTTGAATGTCGAGGCTAACTTACCTGCAGTCCTCGCGCACGAGCGTTTGAGTATCGTCGGTGTCGGTATGTGACCATTTTCGTCAGGGCTCCTTTCGATATCCTTGCTAAGACGTTCCGTTTAAGACTCCGGTGCCCAGCCCCTCGTTAACCACGATGGTTCCCTCGCCCTCGCCGTCAACGGCGAGATCTACAACCACCGCATCCTGAGAAAGGGCCTGAAGGCCGATTATGAGTTCAAGACGCATTCGGACTGCGAGGTCGTCATTCCGTTGGTATGTGCGAAGGGTTTCCTAGATGTGGCTTTTGAGTAGAGACGCTGATGGGTTCAGTACATGGAACACGGTCTCGATGCCCCCAAGTATCTCGACGGCATGTTCTCCTGGGTTCTCTATGACAAGAACCAGGACAGGGTTGTCGCTGCACGGGACCCCATCGGTGTCACCAGCTTCTACATTGGCTGGTCCTCTGAGACCCCCGGAGCGGTTTACTTCGCTTCTGAACTGAAGTCTCTGCACCCGGTTTGCGACAAGGTCGAGGCTTTCCCCCCTGGTCACATCTATGATTCCAAGACCGGCGAATTCACTCGCTACTTCCAGCCTAAGTGGTGGGATGCGACTAACGTCCCCTCCACCCCTGTCGACTATAAGGTTATCCGTGCTTCTTTTGAGAAGGCTGTTCGCAAGCGTCTGATGGCTGAGGTCCCCTATGGTGTCCTGCTTTCGGGTGGTCTTGATTCCAGCTTGGTCGCCTCTATCGCTCAGCGGGAAACTCTGCGCATGCAGGAGGCTTCCTTGGCTGCTCAAGCGCAGGGTGCTGATCTGAACGAATTGGTCGGCATTGACGACTCCAACGAGCTGTCCACTGTCACTACCTTCCAGCAGCTGCACTCCTTCTCCATTGGTCTGCCGGGTGCTCCCGACACGGAGGCTGCCCTCAAGGTGGCCAAGTTCCTCGGAACTAAGCACCACGCCTTCACCTTCACCGTTGAGGACGGTCTCAACGCTCTCTCTGATGTCATTTACCACCTGGAGACTTACGATGTGACCACCATCCGTGCTTCCACCCCCATGTACCTGCTCAGTCGCAAGATCAAGGCTATGGGTGTCAAGATGGTCTTGAGTGGTGAGGGTAGTGATGAGATCTTCGGTGGATACCTTTACTTCCACGCTGCTCCTAACCGCGAGGAGTTCCACAAGGAGACCGTCAGACGTGTCAAGAACCTGCACTTGGCGGATTGCCTGAGAGCTAACAAGTCCACTTCCGCCTGGGGATTGGAGGCCCGTGTCCCCTTCCTGGACAAGGAGTTCCTCGAGACTTCCATGGCTGTTGATCCTGCCGACAAGATGATCACCAAGGAGCGCATCGAGAAGTACATCCTGCGCAAGGCGTTTGACACCACCGACGAGCCCGACGTCAAGCCTTACTTGCCCGACAACATCCTCTGGCGCCAGAAGGAGCAGTTCAGTGACGGTGTCGGCTACAGCTGGATTGACGGCCTCAAGGACCAGGCTGAACTGCAGGTTACCGACGAGATGATGAAGAACCCCAAGCCCGAGTGGGGTAGCGATATCCCCGATACCAAGGAAGCGTACGTCTAGGACATCTGTATTGTTGAAGACAGAAACTGACACACATTAGCTACTGGTACCGCATGATGTTCGACGAACACTTCCCACCCACTTGCGCCGGTACCGTTGAGCGTTGGGTACCGACCTGGTCGAAGCAGTCCGACCCGAGCGGCAGGTAAGCATCTAACGCATTTAACCTCCAAGCACCCAAAGACAGGCGCTGATACACTGGACAATTTTAGAGCTATTGCGACTCACAACGCCAAGTACGAAAACGCTGTGTAAATGTCTGGGTTATGAATTTTGCGTGTCTTAACATCTTGCGGAGAGTTTGGGTATAGAAACATGTATAGATGATTTACCAGGGATACTCATTGGGACGCAAAAAAAGCGAATTTCAGTCAGAAGCGTCGGGATCACCGCGTACTGGCTTTACCTTCTTCATCTCCCACGCCTTCATCCACTACCTTGTTTTGGCAAGATTTGTAAGAATGGCAGAAGTTTCTGGCGTTATGACGACTCCGACCATGATGATGTGTTGTCATGGTCTTTAAAACCCCCATGTGGTTGGGCTGGTACTACCATGGTAGGTCCATGCATGCTGTGCCAATGGGCGAGACCTGTCATGGATGCTTTCGTGAGGGGCGGTCAAGTCCAAGCAGACGTCCGGAGCAGTCCGCATAATTGCGACCGTCGGGGCAGGAATTCGTTACCACATCCAGGACCAACGGAAGCCGAGGAGGGACCGGTAGTAGACCAGTAAACTCCGCCCGGCGAACTCTCGAGAAACCTTGGAACGGACCGGTTCGTAAGACAGCAAGACAAGACCGTAAGAACTTAAGGCGCGGAAACACGGCCCCAGGCATCGACGTCACGGGACTTAGCGGCTTCTACCGGCAACCGAGCACCGACCAATCAGGGTGGGGGGTTTCTCCCGTGGCTTCCCCATTGTTTGGCGACTCAACTTCGACCTCTTCCTGCCCGGCTTCCCCATCGTTTCCCTTTCCTTTCCCTCCCCTCATCATCCTCACCTTTCCAATCTACCTTCATCTACCTCCGACGTTTTCGTCATCTCCATCCACACATAATTCACAATGTCTGCCCCTGCTGCTTTCTCTGACATCGCCAAGGCGGCCAACGATGTATGCTGCCCTCAACAGTTTCTCTGAAAATTGTTACCTTGGAAGACAGCTTGCCGGGAAGGGATTTTCGTGCTAATACCCAGCGCAATAGCTCCTGAACAAGGATTTCTACCATAACAGCGCCGGTGAGTCTCCTCCCAATTCTTGCGCTCTCTAGTTGGGCTGGTTACTTTTTTCGCGCGCGACTCAGCTGACTCATGTTGCTTTAGCCAACCTTGAGGTTAAGTCCAAGGCTCCCAATGGCGTCACCTTCAACGTGAAGGGCAAGTCCGCCCACGAGGGTCCCATTGCTGGCTCCGTAAGTGCTCCCGACTGAGACCTCCTTTGTAGCACCCTTTGATGCTAATGTTCGTCCATCTATAGCTCGAGGCCAAGTACGTCGACAAGCCCACTGGTAAAGGCCCCCGGAAACGCAAAAAACGATGCGAACCTCCCTTGCGCACATCACCCGCCCCTCAATCCCCAAGAGTGCTTGAGAACGGGTCCATGTTTATGTTTTCGTGTGGCCATGTCTCACCCCAGCACTTGTCCTTCCTCTTCATGTCCAGGATTGTGGATCATGCAGTTATGCTAATGTTACGTCCCTGCCCAGGCCTTACCCTCACTCAGGCTTGGACCACCGCCAACGCCCTCGACACCAAGCTCGAGCTTGACAACAACATCGCCAAGGGCCTTAAGGCTGAGATCCTGACCCAGTACCTCCCCGCCAAGCAGTCCAAGGGTGCCAAGCTCAACCTGTACTTCAAGCAGCCCAACCTGCACGCTCGTGCTTTCTTCGACCTGCTCAACGGCCCCTCCGCCAACTTCGACGCTGTCCTCGGTCACGAGGGTTTCCTCGTCGGTGCTGAGGGTGGCTACGACGTCCAGAAGGCCGCCATCACCAAGTACTCCGCTGCCGTCGGATACAGCGTTCCCCAGTACTCTGCTGCCATCACCGCTGGCAGCAACCTGACCGTCTTCTCGGCCAGCTACTACCACCGCGTCAACGCCCAGGTTGAGGCTGGTGCTAAGGCCACTTGGGACTCCAAGGCCGGCAACTCCGTTGGCCTTGAGGTTGCCAGCAAGTACAGACTTGACCCCTCTTCCTTCGCCAAGGTATGTAACACAGCCAACCAAGAGCTGAAAGTTCAATCGTTAACCTGCTTCTCCTTATAGGCCAAGATCAACGACCGTGGTGTTGCCGCTCTGGCCTACAACGTTCTCCTCCGCCCTGGTGTCACCCTCGGCCTTGGTGCTTCTTTCGATACCCAGAACCTGAACCAGGCTGCCCACAAGGTTGGCGCCAGCTTCACCTTCGAGGCTTAGACGAGTTCTCCTTCTCAGCACCCGCCCATGCCTAGTCCTTTGTTCTCCTGTGCAGCTGCGTAGATTAATATGTGGAAGCCATGAAGGTAGACCTATATTGGTTCCGGGTTGTCTCTAGACGGACTTGGTATACACGGGATAGGAGTTGGGAGTGGGCGCGGGTCTGTTATATGGATGTCTAGTTAATAATCATGTATCACACCCTCCAACGATAGTGTATATCAATCAAGCCAACATTTTCTTTGTTCAGGGGAAGCAAGTCTATCATATATAACACAAGTGGACTCGGAGCCGAGTCGCGGGTATAGAACCAACTGTAACCGGATGCACATCGGATCCCTCCTTTCCAAATAAACCCACGCAAGATGAAATGTCTATGTACCCGGACAGCCAGCTCCCAAGACATAGATGCATTTCAAACACAAACATAGATGACCCGGGATTAGCCATCCCTCCGCCGCGCCAACGGGGTCGTTTTTGAGCCACCAACCCGATCGTTGTGAAACAATCCCGACATAGCACCCGCTCCCATCAGGATGCCACAGATCACGACGAACCGCACGGCCAAAGCTCCGGGGCTCCCAATAAATTTGTCATTAATTGAGGCGCCAGTCTCCCTCGACCTCCGCTCCTGCCTCCTCTCATCCTCCCTCGCCTGCGTCTTATAATGCCCCCTCGCATTGAAATGATACACAGTATTCCGATCAATAAACGATGCCGGATCCTCCTCCTCGCCCACTTTCGTTTTCTTCTCCCCACCGCCACCTCCCCCCGCCGCCGTCGCCCCTGGCCCCGGCCTCCTACTACTCCCATACCCGCCATGCGCATAGAAACTTGGCGGTGGACCCCGAAATGCACCCCGCCGTTTACTCAATCCGCTGGCCGGTCTGGATCCCGCGTACGACGCCCCCTTCGTGTGCAGATTCGCGCTGTAGCTACTATAACTGCCCATTGGGTGTTGCCCTGGGTTCGCGGTGCTGTGAGTTGAGCTGTGCGTGTGGATGTTGTGGTCGCGGTCATAGATGGAACGTTTCGAGGCGTTGCTGAGTGTGTTGTAGGCGCTGGAGATTCGGGCAAAGCGGGAGGAGGCACTAGGGTCGTCGCGGTTTCGGTCTGGGTGGTGCTTTAGTGAGAGGGTGTAGAATTGTCTGGTGGGGTTGGTTAGTTCTTAGTTGGTAGTTTAGAGTGTGAAGGTCGGCGAAGGGGAGAGGAATACTTTTTGATCTCGGATTGGGAGGCGGTGGGTGGGATGTCAAGGATTTCGTATAAATTTGGTTCTCGGGCTGAGGCATGGTGGAATTGGGTGGTTGAGAAGGGGGTCCGTTGGGTGAAGGCGTAGGGGGTGGTGTTGATGTAGTAGTTGGAGCTGTGCGTATTGATCCTGTATCGGAGGCGGGCGGCGGTGGGCCGTAGACGTGGGAGGGACATTTCTTTGGGTGTAGAGGGTTACATTTATGTTTCGGTTTGGGGAGAGGAGAGAATGGAGGAGGAAGAGTTTTGTATTTGTTGGAGGAGTGGTCGAAGAGAGGATGCGATGGGGAGGAAATCCGCCGCTCTTCGGAAGACGGGCTGCGTCATCGGTCGGTTATCTGATCTGATATGGTTGATCGGGGTTCACTAGTACTACATACCATTCAATGCTGGCTGGGCGGGTGGTTTGCCATTGCGTCGGGAAATGAAGGTCTAGGCCTTTCATAGTGAATTGTCTTGTAGATTGGGCTTTTTGAGGTTTTTATAGTGGTATCTTGGTGGGTGTATGTATGGACTTTGGTTGCATGGATAGCTTCTCTGGGTGCTATCGTTGTGTGACAGTAAGATTTGATGACTTGTCTAGCTCCCGGCAGCATGTAGTAGTCTTTCTTGCCTATATCCCATAATTTACTATAGACGCATTGGCATTGCTCTAGGTACGTTTGCGTCTCCCACGGCCTTCGCAGCGGATCCCGACTTCCACCCAACCTCAGGCTTGGCACTGTCTTTTCCCCGACGGCTGCCGCTGCCCTCTTTTTTCCTTCCCCTCCATTAGCCCACCACCAACCCACCCGGTTTACCAGCTTTTCAACATGGCTGCCCAGGCTAGCGAAAAGCTGCAGAAGCTCGACCGTAAGTCATCGGCCCGTCGCTGATCTGTACCACTTTCCGTCCGCATGCAACTGATAAGATTTCCCCGCCCACTTTAGTCAACGGTCAGAGTGGCGACGCGAAGGCGGACGACCCTGCCGCTGGTCAAGCAGAAGCCGGAGAGGCGGAGGACGACTCCGATGACGATGAAGTAGAGGATGGAAACGCTGCCCCCGAGGGTGCAGCCAGCGGAGGTGCGCTCTCAACGGATACCCTCGGCCATTTCCAGAATTCCCCGCACTGACCAAATTCGCGGATTTACAGCCGCCAAGAAAAAGAAGAAGCGCAAGTCCAAGAAGAAGAAGAAGGGAGGCGCCAAGGTCCAGAGCTCTCCTCCGCGCGTTCCCCTGTCGACCCTGTTTGCCGGCAAGGAGTACCCCGAGGGTGAGATCGTCGAGTACCAGAATGAGAACTCGTACCGCACCACCAACGAGGAGAAGCGCTACCTCGACCGCATGAAGAACGACTTCCTGCAGGAATACCGTCAGGCTGCCGAGGTGCACCGTCAGGTCCGTCAGTATGCGCAGAAGACCATCAAGCCTGGTCAGACTCTCACGGAGATCGCGGAGGGCATTGAGGAGTCAGTCCGTGCCTTGACCGGTCACCAGGGCTTGGAGGAGGGTGACAACCTCAAGGGTGGCATGGGTTTCCCCTGTGGTCTGAGTATCAACCACTGCGCCGCCCACTACACCCCGAACGCTGGCAACAAGATGGTGTTGCAGCAGGGAGATGTGATGAAGGTTGATTTCGGTGCGCAGATCAATGGCCGCATCGTCGACAGTGCTTTCACTGTGGCCTTCGACCCGGTGTATGACCCTCTCCTGGAGGCTGTCAAGGATGCTACCAACACTGGTATCCGCGTATGTTTACAACATCTTTTCTGCATTGTATCTTCGTGTCTACGGCCGTTTACTAACAGCTTCACTATAGGAAGCGGGTATTGACGTCCGGATGAGCGACATTGGTGCCGCTATCCAGGAAGCCATGGAGAGTTATGAAGTGGAACTCAACGGGACCATGTATCCCGTCAAGTGTATCCGCAACCTGAACGGTCATAACATTGAACAACACATTATTCACGGCGGCAAGAGTGTTCCTATTGTCAAGGGCGGTGACCAGACCAAAATGGAGGAGGGTGAAACCTTTGCCATTGAGACCTTTGGCAGTACCGGAAAGGGCTACGTGAGAGAGGATGTAAGTTCATTGACATCAGCCAATAAGCAGTCTTGGATCGCTAACATGTTGTGAAGATGGAAACCTCCCACTACGCTTTGATCCCTGATCACAGTCAGGTGCCTCTGCGTCTCACTTCGGCGAAGAACCTGTTGAACGTTATCAACAAGAACTTCGGCACTCTCCCCTTCTGTCGCCGTTACCTTGACCGGTTGGGCCAGGACAAGTACCTCCTGGGGGTGAGTTGCGATTAATCTTTCTGGCGATGATCTATGCTAACACAGTCTTGTAGCTGAACAACCTGGTCTCGTCGGGCATTGTCCAGGACTACCCTCCTCTTTGCGATATCAAGGGCTCTTACACCGCCCAGTATGAACACGTATGTTTCCCCAGCAATGGCGATTGCATTGAATCCGCAACTAACCAGTCGATAGACGATTGTTCTTCGTCCCAACGTAAAGGAAGTGATCAGTCGCGGCGACGACTACTGAGACGGAGCTATTTTTGGCCGGGGGATTGGGGAATGTACAACTCGACGCATTCTTATTTGAAACGAACCAATTATATGAAATCCACGTTAACTAGTCCTCATGTTCCTGGGTGGAATGACTGGAATCAGTAGATCGGACCATCCGTCTTGCCGGGTAGCCCCACGTGGAAAGCATCCGCTCCGAGACTCCCAGCTTGTTAATCCCGGCCCTCTCTTTCCTCCATCTCCACCCCCCCCATCAGCCCATTTCTATTCTCCTCCCCTTCCCACTCTTTAGTCGGGCTCATCCATGGCGTAGATTGCCCCGTGATCATTATCGAATCCCACCCTTCCCTTCCCCTTCGTTATGTCTTCGTCCGTTGTCGAAGCCACCGCGGATGCTTCACCGCATCTCCGCGTGTCCGCAGCAAAGAGCCAGGCACCGCCGACCACTACGGACAAAACACAGCCTTCGGCCAGAATCCCCCCTCCAGAGCAATCCGCAGTCGAAGACCAATTCTTTTGGACCTACACGGAAGAACCGCATCGCTCCAGGCGACAGGCCATCATCAAAGCCCATCCGGAGGTGCGCACATACTTCCCGTCGAGTCGTGGCCTTTTCTACCAAACAATCGCTGACAGCCTCTGCGTTCTCTTCAGGTTACCAAGCTCTGCGGACCAGAGCCCTTGACTAAATATGTCGTTCTGGGCGTTGTCTCCCTTCAGGTCTGCTGTGCGTACCTGCTCCGCGACACCTCCATGTTCTCCTGGAAATTTCTCGCAACGGCATACGTGATCGGAGCCACTGCAAACCAGAACCTCTTCCTCGCCATCCACGAGATCTCGCATAACCTCGCTTTCCGGTCCGCAATGGCCAACCGCCTGCTAGCCATTTTTGCCAATATTCCGATCGGGTTGCCCTACAGTGCTGCATTCCGGGTATGTGGGGGATTGGACCCTAGAAGGGGGAAACAGGCACCCCAAACAAGATACCGGATTGGCTAACTTGAAATGTTCCACAGCCCTATCACCTCACTCACCACAAATCTCTGGGCGTGGCAGGCCTGGACACCGATCTTCCCACCGCGGTCGAAGCCTTCCTTCTTGATTCGCTCCTGGGCAAGGCTTTCTTCTGCACCTTCCAGATCTTCTTCTACGCCGTCCGACCCATGTTCATCTACAGCCCTCCCTTCACTTACATCCACCTTTTGAACCTCACCTTCCAGCTCTCTTTCGATTACGCCCTGACCAAGTTCTGTGGCGGCTCCCTCCAGCCCGTCCTCTATCTGCTTCTCAGCTCCTTCCTCGCCGGCTCCCTCCACCCCTGCGCCGGTCACTTCATCGCAGAACACTACTTCTTCTCCAAAATCGGTCACGGTACCGAATCCATCCAAGAGCAGAAGAACCACAAGACCTCCGAGAAGCCCCATCCTCTCGACTCTCTTCCCCCGCCGGAAACATACTCCTACTACGGTCCCCTCAATTTTTTCACCTACAACGTGGGCCTGCATAATGAACATCACGATTTTCCCGCCATCCCCTGGACAAGGCTGCACGAGGTCCACCGCATCGCCAGAGAATTCTACGAGCCGCTCCCCTGCCACCACAGCTGGGTGTGGGTTATTTGGACATTCATCCTGGACAAGAACGTCGGGATGTGGTGCCGGGTCAAGCGAGCGCAGGGCGGCCGTCTCGTCGGAGGTGGCAGTGGTCGTGCGGGTGAGAGTATTTCGGCTTCGTCGGCTGGTCCGGAGGAATCGGGAGATGGATGGAAGGAAAGCGAGATCCAGAACTGATTAATATATCGATCTGCCTTTCCTATCTCATCCCCCATGTCCAAAATCTACTCTCGCTACCCCCTAGATGTACCTACCGTATATACGGTGTTGATTGATTGACTGATGACCCTGTGAAATATACTAGAGATGATATCCCCCCTGTCTTCATTCTGGGTTTATTGTTCCCACGGATTGACTGGCCGGTGCCGGTACCGAGCCAAGTCAAATTTGATATGTTGGGAAGAACTTATTTGCTGCCGAACTTGTGAAATATGCTCTTATTAGATCACCATATTTGTTTATTTGATTAGAAAAAGAAACCAAATCAGCATTGTGGTTTTATTTTGCTTATGACCTGTAGTAGGAACTAAAATACTTTAAAGTATAAGATCTGATAGACTAGAGGAGCAGAGGAGAAAGAATATGCGGTATAGACATTTCAATGGCATCATCATGATTAGCTTTACTGCCTGACTATGGACGCGTTGCATTCGTCTAAACAGATATGTTGTCGCTGGGAACAATTGATATAGGAAAGGGGGAGAAGAAGGAAAGAAAACGCTAGGTCGAGTCAGGGGCAGGACAAAGTCCGACCAATTGGAAATTGCGCGCGGGCAGCGAGAGGGCCCACGCATGGACACATTTCCATGGAACGGGGCCCTGCCTCCATCTACATCATCTCATTAAATTCGCCGGGAACAATTTCAGAACACTGGGGCGTGATGGGTGAGAGGGTGTATAGAAAAAAAAAAAAAAGAAATGAAGTAGCAGCCGAACGGAGGCACCAGATAAGCCGGCTGCGAACGGCGCGGTGAAATAATAAGGTCGTCGAAATCAGACGGACACCATTATTGCCGAGGTCGACAAAGCTGTGCAAGGAAATTGGACACTCCAGAAGAGAATACAGTTGGTTCGGTAGAGGCATGGTGGGACAATGCTAAGAAAGAGATGAAAAGCGAGCGCGGAGCACAAAGCAGACGAAGTCAGAAGATGGCTAGAAGAAGAAGTATGCGATCAGGAAGCTTAGCAGGCACAGGCCAGCCACGATCTGCACCGGCACGCCAGCCTCGGTAGATTGCGGCGTTTGCTGCACCAATGGCGCCGGCACTTTTTCGGAATCGCCTCCGATCTTCCGCTGCCTCAGGCCCTGGTCGGCCAACTTCTCCTTCAACGCCAGAATCTGCGCATTAGCCTCGGACAATTGGGCCTTCAGGTCATCGCTCAAACTTGTTGTTTTGCCTGCTGTGGGCAACTTCGAAGACGTGGCTTGGTCCTCATTCGCTCGTGGTGTGGACACTTCCCGCTTGGGCTTATCGCTGAAATCTGGCGGTGGGATTGGTGACGTGTCGTTAGCGCTCTTGGAAACTGCTGCAGCTGGAGTCTCAAAGTTTGCGCTGGGAGAGGTGTAGGCTGGCGGCTCTTCTTCCGGCATATTCTAGAGGGAGAAATTAGTTACTCGGGGCCTGGGGACTCGAAAAGGGGTCGGTGAGGGGTTTCTTACGCCGTTCGTTTCGGCGGCCTGTTCCGTAGCTGGGGTATCATCTGCAGGCAGCCAGTTCACACGGATCTTGCGTTCTTGAAGCGAAGCCTTAGAGGCTTTCTCGAACTATGGGGCTATGTTAGATCACTGCCGGTGGAGATCCAGGTATGGGGACGGCATACAATAGAGGTAACATTGGCGAACTCCATGTCACGGGTGACCGCGACAGTCTGAACAAGGAACTTGTCCTTGCATTTGGCATCAGACGCAGGCTCTTCCTTCATAGCCTGTAGTAGAACTATCCAAATCGTCAGCCATTGCGCCAAGGCGACGGTCGTACGGGGCCCCGGGAAACCAACCTTGGACATCCACATTCTTTCCAGGGTCTATCCGGCCCGAGTTCGGACGGACACAGTAGCTATTCCTTGGTTAGCCGGGGTCACACCGACATTGGTATGTCAACTAGCGAAGAGGAGTGGCCACGTACTGCTTAGGGGCGGTCGTTTTGACCTAGAGGAAAAGCGAATATTAGTCTAAGACAAGGACAATCCGATAGAGTAGGAAGATCGTGTTTGTACATACCTTGAATACCACCGGCTCTGCGTTCTCATTCTTCAGATGTAAGATCTGGCACACCTCATGGTCGAAGGGACCTGGGGATTTAGTCAGCTTGGATAGTCCCACGGAGAAGAGTATACACAGTTGTCGGGGCAAGGCTTACGTTTGAATCCCAACTCCGGGGGCTCGAGAATAATCGACATATCGAATAGACAGTGAGGAGTATGTCACAGAAAAAAAGAGGGATGCGCGGGCAACTAGTGTACAGAAGACAGGCACAGCAAGGCGGGAAGATCGTCCTTAGAAGAGAGTGCGCTGAGGGGGGGGAAAGAGGATCAGTCGCAAGTGATCGGAGCAGCTAGGCCCAAGAGACAAATAGGTACCTGACGAAGACTCAGTGCTAAGGAGGGAAACTTGGTCAGACTCAGTCAACGACGAGGAGGATGCCAACCAGCAGGTTGAATGATTCACTGTTCAGGCGCAACTCTCCGTTCGGGGGGAGCGAAACGGAATCCAGTTGGTCTCGCCGTCGCGACTGCTGGTTGGGCCGGGGGGTGCTGACTCAGCCCCGGCCACGGGTGTCGGTCAGGTGATGTCATCACGGGGTCTGCGATCGTTGTTTAAGCCCCGTTTCAGCCGGGCCGGGCTGCGTTGGCCGGGCCCAGTACCTGCATTCTCACGCTGGCTGCTTTCACGACTCTTCCCTCGGTCTCGGTGCGCAAATGGCTGCTCAGCTGCTCAACCAGGCTCGCCCTCACCGCGGTTGCGGTCGGGTCATCTTGAATTGGCCAGACCTATCCACTCCGTGCTCCGTACCTTATTTCCTCCTGTCGGTTCTGGGTCCTGCCTCGGGATCCACTGGATGACATCGTCTAAAAATAATCGTCTAAATAATATCTAGTTTGAGCTAAGTGTCCACTATCTCTCAAGATGTGCGCATGTCTTGCATACCCTTAGCCTTCTTTTCTCTTAGTTTCAAACGGAGAATTTCCAGCTGTCTCAATATTATAGGCCGATTACTTCCTTCTCAAACATTTTGCCAGCTGGTCGATCTCGAATCACGATGCCATTGGGTGGTTCGATATGCCCAGTTACCAGGACGAGGCTGTCTCTTATTGTCCAGCTAGCCAGGCACACCTGTCACACCGATTCTCTGAAGAATACAATGCCATAGGTCCGAATCCACAGTCCAAGTGGGCTCTGCCAACAATGGCGATAGATCGCGGGGCGTCCTATGTGGTTACTACCTAGAATTCACTCCAATGGTGACGAACAGTTGTTGTCCGCCAGACAGAATACGAACAACAAGCCATGGGTACCCAATCTCTTAACTCAGTGCAAGACGGGTGTTAGGCGCACTTCTCATGTCTCATGCTCAAGAGCCAATCAGACATTCTATCATCTCTATGTCCTGCTTGAGTGTCCTTAGGAGCCTCTGGGCTGAGGCAGTTTCCAGGGTACTCTATCTGGTCAGCCCTGCCAAAAAAGGTATTGTACCGAGTAACTGTACGGCAAGCCACTGAGACTTCTTCACCAGAAACTTGCAATGAAATAATTAAAACGATAGACAAGTAGGCTTTTCACAGCTCCTGCAAGCTTGATAATCTCGGAGGTGATTTCGGCAATTATATTGTCGTAATCCTATGTAGACACTGAGAATTATAGATAGACTTTGCACTGTGTCTAAATCAACACACATGAAATCATGCCATGGACATGGTTTTTCCTACCACGGCAAGCTTGGTCTGGCCTCCAAAACGGAATTTGGGCAATTCGTTCGAAATTTAGAATGAACCAAAAAGATATAAGAAGATAAAAGCCCATTCGAAAATGCCCATATCTACCAGTTGGAGTCTACTTTCACTGGCATCTGGGAAAGGCTGGAAAAGTCCAGAACGAGAGCGTACCTGGATGCCTTGGGCGACCTCTTTAGTCGGCGGGCCATCCCGCAACCAGCAGCAATCTACCTATCGCTCAGTTCCAGCTATCGATACGTCACCCGCAAGCTCAACTCTTTGAACACTCCCCGCTCTGTGTCGGTTTTGCAGCGGCAACTTCTCCATTTACTCCTTCAATCAGCTCCGCTTGATATCCCATACCACAATCGTATTGCCCTCGGCTGATTACCGAGCTGAAGCGATATCTCTTACCCCGCCCTACCCCTACGCTCACCTCCCCAACCTTTCCAGTGCAGTGCCACCATGGCCTCTTCCGACCTGGACCAGCTCATTGAAATGGGCTTCGACAAGGAAAGAGCTGAACTTGCAGTGGCCAAGGGCAACGGCCGTATGTCTTCTCCATCCCCCGCCTAGTTGGTGTCGAGCGCTGACATTTCATATAACCCTTCTGCAGTGCAAGGTGCTCTAGAATGGCTCGAAGAAAACCAAGACAAGTCCCTAGAGGATATCAAAGAAGCTGAAAGTGAAGAAGGCCCTGCGCTGAAGCCGGGAGAGGAAGCCCGCAGCTTGATCTGCAACGAGTGCGGCAAGCGATTCCGGAGCCATGCGCAAGCCGAGTTTCACGCTTCCAAATCCCAACACGTCGACTTTTCGGAATCCACGGAAGAGATTGCGGCATTGACAGAGGAGGAGAAGAAGGCTAGACTTGAAGAGCTCAGGCAGAAACTAGCGGAGAAGCGGGCCGGGCAGTCAGAGCAGGATAAGCTTGACAAGAAGAGAAATGAGGTACGAACGCTTCCATCTACGGTCAAAAGCAATGGCTAATTCAGTCTATAGGAAATTCGCAGAAAGAGCACCAAAGAATCGCAGGATATTAAAGAAGAACTCCAGAGGAAGCAGATGCTGAAAGAAGCGGAGCAGAAGAAGAAGGAGAAGCAAGCAGATATCGAAGCCAAGAAGCGCGTCAAGGCTAAGATCGAGGCCGATAGGGAAGAGCGACGCCTGAGGGCTGAGCGGGAGAGAGCAGAGCGTGCTGGCGTGGCACCCTCTGCTCCGCCAGCAGCAGCTCCGGCAGCCACCACGTCTGGTCCCGTTGCTTCGAAGCCCGCCTCGGCCTACACGGAGACTCGTTTGAGGTTCCAGACATCGAAGGGAAATATCATGAAGACGCTCCCAGTGACTACGACACTGTTCGAGGTCGCTGAAGCTTTGCAAAAGGAGGATGGTATTCAGGTGCACAGCTTTGCGCAGAACTTCCCTCGCAAGGTCTTCGACTCGGAATATTACGGAGAGTCACTGAAGGATCTTGGCCTTATTCCTAGTGCAAGCCTGGTTGTCCAGTGATTCTAGCTACATGTGTGACTTTATGTCGGGGTAGAAATAGCAACTGAATGACGGTATTCATTACATGAACCAGTCAATGATGATGCGGATGATGAATTTCTGAGAGGGTGCCAAAAAGGCAGATTTATGAATGCCTGTTGTGGGCCACCATGGATAATTCAAATTTAGTACAGCAGGAAAGTTGCAGAGTAACCAATGATCTAACCAGATCATGAAAAGATCGTAGAAAGCTCACTCCACCATATAGAAGTACCCACTGAATTAGGTACTCAATTAGGGATGATTATTGAACAGGCAGCTATACCATCACGTGATGACGTGATAAGGCGTGTCGGCATCTATCACGCGTCAACACGCCGGGCTGCAGCTGTCTCTTTGTCAGTCACTCACACACTGCCCATTGTGGATTCCAATGACAGCTTGGGCTGATACATTTTTATTTTTACCGTAATATGCCCGCGTCAGTGAACACCCTGTCTCCATATCACCCATCTTTTTGGACTCAGAAGTTAACCGCGTCTAGTGTTGGCGACCAGCACCGAGGCAACCCAGCGTCCATCATGATGCCTAATGCATCCGGAGCTACCTCTGCGAACCCATTTGAAGAACCCCAGCGACGTATCAGCGAGTACACTGCCCAGGAAATTGCAACCCTTCAATCACGCCTCGACAAGAAGCTAGGACCCGAATACATCTCTTCCAGGCCTGGAGCTGCGGGACAGAGAGTACATTACCTGTCGGCAGACAAATGCATCAACCTAGCAAACGAAGTCTTTGGGTTTAATGGCTGGTCGAGCTCTATCCAGACTATTCAGATTGATTTTGTATGTCCAGTTGTCTAGTAGCAAGACAGCTCACCGTCTGGCGGGGCTAACGGGTAGTACTATTAGGTCGAGGAAAACCCGCAAACGGGCAAAATCAGCTTGGGCCTCTCAGTTATAATGAGGGTAACCTTGAAAGATGGAACATATCATGAGGTGTGCAACACTCTCCTACAGCAAGCCTGCCTAGCTTCCGACGCTGATAATCGAATGATAGGATATCGGTTACGGTCATATCGAAAACTGCAAAGGGAAGGCTGCGGCTTTCGAGAAAGCCAAGAAAGAGGGGACAACTGATGCTCTTAAGCGGGCTCTGAGGAACTTTGGTAATGTCCTGGGCAACTGTGTCTACGACAAGGACTATGTCTCGAAGGTTACCAAGGTCAAGGCTATGCCGGTACGTGGCTCGACGCGGACAATCTGCTCTCAACGATTAACTTGACTGCTAGGCAAAATGGGACGTCGACGAGCTTCACCGTCACCCCGATTTCGTTCCGAAGAAAGAGCCTGTTCCTGTGAAACCAAAACCCAGCTCAGAGGATGATGATCTACCGCCTCGCCCGATCGATCTTGGCAAGAGCAGCAACCTGGACGATTCGATGGCATTTGATGGTGATGGGGAGTTTGGAAGTGAGCAACAATTACAAGTCACATCCACTGACGGCTATTAACCACTCACTAGGTGACCTATTTGATGAAGCCGACTTTGGCGTCGGTGGAGCAGGCAACCCGGACGAGGTGGTCCTGGGACCAGAGACATTAAGAATGCAGCAGCAGCCACCAACGCCTCTCAACGGCCCAAATGCACAACGACGGCCATTCGACAATAACGCGCGTGTACCAGCAAGGCTCAACCCAGCCATGGTAACGCCATCCAAGCCGGAACGACCCTTCAACCCAGCCCCAGCTGCCAGACAAATCCCCGCCCCTCAGCCTTTGAACAACCGACCCAACCCATCCGCAGCCCAAGGCCAATACGCACAGCAGCGACAGTCCGTTCCCCCTCAGGGTCTACAACCAAACCTTGCGAACAACCGAATGAACCCACCAGCACAAGCAGCAGCCCCATCAGCTACAGGTGGTACTGGACCCGTAAGGCAGGATGCTGGGGCACCATCCACCACAAATGACCCCACCAACCAAGAAGCACTTCCCCCGGGCACACCCTCTGCATCATTCTTCTCAGCTCGCGCAGTCGATCTGATCCGCGACAACCCTAACGCCATCCCATCCGGAGCCCCGGCCTTCGACCCACACGCGGAGAGCCCCTCCATCCGCAAAACAGCCGGCATCGACCATAACAAGACCGTCGCGATCGCTCGATCCATGCTTACCGGCGCCGCGGCCTCCCCTGCAGCCAATAACACCCGGGACTTCGTCAACCCATCTCAAGACCCGAATCGTAAGATCGGTGCTCCGGGGATGAACAGCCCTATGAACAGAGGTCCGACAACTTCATCATACCGTCCCTTGACACGACCCAACCTTCCCTCTGGCGCTGCAGCCGTCAACCGCGGCGCTACGCCCGGTCTCGCACCGCAGAACATGAACGGGAAACGTCCTCCTTTGTCAGATATGACGAACGCAACGAACCCAAGTGGCAGCGGGCCTGCTCCGATGGGTGGTGTGAATGACCCAAAACGACCCAAGTTTAACCAGGGCCCTGCTGTACCACCACAGCAGCATCAGCAACAGCAGTAACGGATTGGTGTTGCTTGCAATTACTATTCTCATGACGGATCTCGGTATTCTTATGTGGTATATTCATGGTAATGGCGTTCAAGGACCGGAAATGGAACTGATACTGGGAAATCGGCGGATACCGGATGTGGATGTTGATGTTGATATTGTCTGTTTGGATGTTGAACTAACTAGGTTCCGCTTTGTCTTAGGTAAATGATATTCCTATTGTGATTAACCTGCACAGCCGAAGCTTTCCATCTACAATGTCAGTTTATCCAAAGCTATAATCTTACAGGCATAATGCCTAGCTAGCCTCAGCTCAAACCAAGAGAAGAGAAGAGAGGAGAACAAAGACTATGTCACCATCCAACCCAACCCCCTTCATCTACAAAACCTTGGATCAAGAGAAGAAAGAAGCCATAAAGATATCGCTCCACTCTCCATCTCAAGAATCCTCGATCGTCAATATCGCATCCCGCATCTTCTGCACCTCTGGCAAGCCCCATCCCTGCATCCACTCACAATTCACCACTTCCTCAATCGTCGCCCGTTCGCTTGGCTCAAGAACCAACATTGACTTTATCATGTTACGGAACGCGTTCTCCTCCGCTGAAAAGGTATCGTACTTTTTCCACTCCCGCGGCTCCTGAATATGATCCGTGAATCGCTGGTTCCAATCTCTACTACTATTCAAATACCATTGACGAAGAGATTCCTTCACATTCTTCCTCCCATCCTCATCAGACCGGTTCCCCCTTTCCTCCCACTTCTTCCACCACCGCTCCGGAAGCCGGCCCAGCATCTCGACATGTTCAATGGTAACCTCATCCAGCGTGGCGGGAAATGCTTCAAAGGGGGGCCTGTCCCCGAAAATATCCCAGATCGTGCACGCAAGCGTCCACATATCCCCCGAAAAGGATAATGGCTTGTCAGCTCCCCCCGGCTCTGCAAAGCGAGATTCTGGCGGCGCAATCAAGAGCGGCGTATGAGCTGTAAACTGCTGTGTAACTTGGGGATCGAAAGCTTCTCCAAAATCTGCGATCATGATTTCGGAGTCCGCAAGGGATACTTCGTCGCTACCGATCCCGAGCCAAACAGGAACAATGACTTCTGGAGGAACTCCTGGGTCAAGGGGAGCGCCATCTTCAAGGATAACGGGCATCTTTGCGGGTTCGCGTGTTCTAGCATGTAGCTACTCAGGAGTCATGTCTTGCATATCATGTGGTAAGCGAAGAAGGATGTTTGCAAGGTGAAGATCTGCAGGGATGGTTAGATCAATTTATATCCCTAGTCAAATGGTGAAGAGGAGTTGCAGCATGTCAAACTTACTTACCACCGTGAACGAGACCATGAGAATGAATGAACTGTACACCGAGAATGAGCTGCGCGGTAATAGCTCTCGCAGCAGACAAATGCAAGAGTCGATGATACGATGCCTCCTTAGCGTCATGAAGAGTCACTCTAGCTACATCGGTAACTAAACACGTATGTGTACCATTGGGACCTGAGAAACTGAATGAGTTGAGGAGGGTCGGGATAGTAGTTTTTCCAAAGAGCGTGGACTGGGGTTTTGCGCTCTCAAGCTGGGATAGAATCCGCCCTTCGTGTTGCGCTGTTCGGAGTGCTGATTCGGCGGTGGAGATCTTGAGAGCTACCAATCGTCCTTGGGTACTGTCTTCTGCTAGCCAGGTGGTGGCGGAGCGGCCGAACCCGAGTTTGTCGACGATGGTGTAGCGGTTGGCGTGGAGCTGGTCGCCGAGGTTGATGGGGTGGTAGCCTCCTGGGACGTAGTAGTCGAGGCGCTCGACTTCTTCGATGAGTTGGTATTTGGTCTTACTGGGGATGAGGTGGGTTATGGTCCTGTGGGGGTGTTGGTGGGCGGTGGAGGAAGAGTCTGGGGTTGTACAGCTTGAGGGGGATGTGGTTGGTGTAGGCGGGCATAATGAGGAAGGGGTGTTGGATTATGGTGATGGTGGTGGTGATATGGAAGGGGAAAGAGAAGGGAAAGGGGAGGGAAAGGGGTGTGAGATGGGATGTTGGTAGGAGAGCAGCCAATCAGATGGTTTTGATGGTTTGAGAAATCGATCGAGGATATGTATAGGTGTCTCTGAGACTGAATGCCAGCTTAGCAAGCGATCTAATTAGGATCGATCTATGAACACGGACAAGAGAGCTCACGGAAAAGCAATCATCCTTCTTCAAATCACACCAAATAACAGGCTATAAGCAACCACTATACCCCATCAGCTAAACCAAACAACCTCCCATCGGACAAGCTGTACAGCAAGAAAACCTACAAGTTCCCCCTCAACGCCTGATCCCTCTCAAACGCCTCGAAAAGGCTCTTGAAATTCCCGGCACCAAACCCATCAAAATTCTCCCTCTGGATGATCTCCAGAAACACACTCGGCCGGTCCACCACATGCTTTGTAAATATCTGCAGCAGATAGCCGCCCTCATCGAAATCAATGAGGATGTTGTATTTCTGGAGTGCGTTGATGTCCTCGGCGATGGTCATGTTTGCGGCCGCGAGGCGAGATCGCATATTCGTGTAGTAGGTTTCTGGGACAGACAGGAAATTCACACCCCTCTTGGTGAGGTTCTCGACTGCTGTGATGATGTTGGGAGTAAGGAAGGCAATATGCTGGCAGCCTGGGCCGTTGTAGTATTCTACGAATCTGGGGAAGTATTAGTGTCAGTCTTGCTGGCTGCTATGCGAGTGGGTGGTTACAGACTCCTCTATCTGGGACATTTTCTTGCCGATGGCGGGCTCATTCATGGGCATCTTAATGACCTCATTGGGTGACGCGACAACAACGGATCGCATGGCGGAGTAATCAGAGCACATGTCTTTGTCGTCGACGGTCCAGTAGCGGTGGAAGTTGAACGCGTCTTCATAGCTATTGGTATTATGTTAGGGTGCGTATCAGAGATGGGGAAACAGGTAGAGACTTACTACTTAACGATACTGTCTAGACCATCCCAACCCTGGTTTCCCACACAGTGGTCGATCTCGATCACATCGATTTTGGGCAGCAGGTCGTTCAGTCTATCCAGTCCGGATACGGCTTGGTACCCGGGAAGGAAGATTCCATGGTATGCGGACCGGTTGATCAGCGTATGTGCTGTATCACCGAAGGTCTGGATCGTGGCGGAGAGAACCTCGCCGGTGTCGTCTTTGAGGAGCTCCGGCTTCTGGATAGAGGTGCCACCGTTTTGTACGGCGTGCTCCCAGACACCAGTGACGTCGTCGACGGCGAAGGCAATGTCTTTGACGCCATCACCGTGTTTAGTGAGGTGTGCTTGCATCTCGTTCAAGTGCTGGCGGTCTGCATCCGAGGCCCGCGTGTTCCACGTGTTGTTGGGCGAGGTGACGGGGGCTGTAAAGACGAACCGCGCCTTGCCGTTCATGACAACATACGAGCAGCTCAGATACGAGCCGGTCTCTGGGCCGCGATAGGCGACGATGCTGAAGCCGAAGTGGGCGACGAAGTAGGTCGCTGCCTGACGAGCATTTCCAACATACCAGCTTATGTGGTCGAAACCGGTGTAGTTCGGATTGATGCTGCGGAGGACGGCGTTGTTGCCTGGTTGAGGCAGGGTCTCGTTGGAAGGCATAATGAAGCGTATGGCTGATACTTTTTCAAAACGCTGCGCTGTTGCTACATGTCTTATATGTTTGCCGCAATCGTTCGACTCCGGTGGAATGTAACCCTCGATCTCCACAGTCGACGATCTGGAGGGTAACACAGGGTAGGGTTTGCTTTTTGTGTGCGATGAAGCGTGGCGGCCGGGGCTCAGCCTTAACTATCGCCTCGTATTGGCCGCTTCGCTCAGACTCTCGACGCAAGCCACTGCTTCGGGGCGAGATCCCTTGTTTTGGTACTTTTGCATGAACTATTACCTGGTTCATCCTCGCCCTCATTCGAAACCTTCCTGCGGGGAACAAATCAGAATAGGTGTGACATGCAAAATTCGTCACGCCCATCAGCTGGTCTTGGCCAAATGACGATATGATGAATAGGCTGTTGATCATTCAGATTAGGTTCCGATCAGGTTTCAGGGCAGTAAGCACTGGCTGCCTCCAACCCGGATGCGATAGGTCTCCTCGTGTGCACCTCGGAGCTCCATCTTGGTCGAAACCATTCAAAACGAGAACAGAAATGCACCATGATGAGATCATGCATATCGTACTGCCATGCACAATTCAGTACAAGACCATTGTCTGGATATCCGGACACGTTGCATATGCGGCATCATTTTCTATTCGCAAAATATTCTGCACATGGGATTCCTGCAGAACCTGACATGACCAGTCATTCCATAGGGATGGGGTCGGTCTGAGTAAAACTGGGGCACACACAGGATTGCTATCGATTGCGCCGCCACAGGCAAAACATTGGATGGGAAACCCACTTACTTCAATAGTATCGATAAGCACTGACACTATCAGGTTCTTTATGCAATAAAGCTAGTCATTCATATGTACCGTGCAAGGATATGACAGGAATAGGTAGGCAGACATCAAAGAAATAAAATTTTACAATCCCACCCGCACGGCCGACTTGAACTACATCCCAACGTGTCAGTAGTAATGCTAAAGAGGCGAGCAGCAAAGGAGCGAGAGCAAGGAACGTACCGGAATAATCTGCACCTTCTCCAAGTCCCAAACCCCACTATTGGCATAGATATCATTCTTGATGATCTCCTCCGCCTCCTCCTTGGTCTCTACCACGATCATGAGAGAGGTTCCTTGAAAGGTCATCGATTCGCCCTCCTTGGGGTGCTTGTCGAGCATTGCGCCTGGGATTGGGGTGAGACTTGAAGGTGCAAGGATCAGGAGAATGAAACAAACCTCCCAGAACCACGGAGCCGGCTTCTACGAGGGGCTTGACATCTTCCAGATGCTGGCTGTTGACCCAGTGGTGTCAGTGTTGGTGAGATGCCCGGTGAGGGGTAGAGGTCTTACGAGCGGACTTCCAGTCGCTTGGCCAGCACGCCCGGCTTGTCCGGGATAATGCAGAGGAATTCGTTCTTAGCAGGCATGTTGTCCTGTTCTCTTTCGGTCTTTCTTTCCTTCTTTCTGGCAGAGACGAAGTGCGGGTGTAGTAGTGACTGGGAAGAGGTCGGACAGGCAAGAAGAATCGATGGCGGGAAGTGGAAGCGGGGAAAGGTGGGGAGCAGGAGCAGCACTTAGCCGGTGGGGATTCTTCCCTGCAATCCTTCAGCGGAGGACGGACCACCCTCTCATAATAATACTGACTACTTGGTCTAGACATTGGTTTGACAATCATAACAAGCCCGCCAGATTGTAGCCTATATATGTATGTACATGGACGCCAAGCACCATGGCCCGGTTCATCTGCTGCCCTTGCCCACGTCCCCGAGCCCCCAAGTCAGCAGCCCATCCCAGATAAGACCGCCTTATGGCTTCAGGTGATCCGGTAAGCAAGAGCATCAGAACACCATGCCTGTGAAAGGAACTCATGGCCTGAGCCTGGCAGAACAACGTGGGCTCCAACCAGAGCCCATTCTCGCTCGCTCTCTATGAGCTTCCAATACCGCTGAACACTGTCCCCGTAGCGCCAACAAAAGCAGACATAACCCTAACACGAAATACAAAGAAGACTAATTACCGGCGTCGTGAGATATCCGTCCCCGCGTCCGAAGAATACAATCGAGAAGAAATGAAGAAAGAAAATCAATAAAAGCGTTAAGAGGAAAGCCTCCATGCAAAGAACCGCTGCAAGGGCTCGGATGTACACGGGAAACGGGGTATTCAGGTTTCAAGGACGAGGAATGAAAGTGGTCGCACCACCCAGTCTGCATGGAAATGAGGATCAACTCAAGAATGCAGCTAGTATGCTTTGCGGTCCCCGAGGTTGCCAGGCTTTTCCTCCGTGTCAATGTGCCAGACAACGTAGTTCGGCAGACCGTACACCTGGTAGCCAGCGCGCTTAGCCATGCGGGCGAACCCCTCGGTTTCAGCCTGGTTCTCGAAAGCGTACGACGGGAAGTTGATGCCGGAACGGTGAACATCGGCCTTCACGAGGATGTTCACGCCGCCAACGCCGTCCAGCTCGACTTCCTCATCCTTGTTCTTTCTCCAGTCACCCATGCTGACCATGTAGGTCCGGCCAGTGTCATATTCCTTGTAGCCTTCTGCCAAAACAGTATCTGGGTCGAGCGTCTCGCGGAGTCGGCGTCCCTTATCGGATTCAATCCAGGAGTTGTAGTCAACTGCAAGGGTCAGTAAGCGAGCATCATGGGAGGATTCTTTTACATACATCGGCCCTCAACATCAACGCCATCCCGGTAGCGATGGAACCAAATGTCTGTGATAGAGTTAGCACACAAGAGCGTAATTCTCATGATGGCGACGACGCAACGTACTAGGAACAAGAATATCCCTGTCATGAGCGATGAAGTCTTCAATGATGCTAGCAGGGCTGTCAAAGATGTCAACGTCCCTCCAGTAGACCCAAGAATGGTCGGGCTTGAGGGCCGAGTAGAGCAAGTAGTTGCGAGCTCTACCGATAGCCTTGCGGCGCGGGCCTTGGGCAGCAAAGGAATGTCTGTCCTCCACGTTCATCTCGGTATCAGCCCCGAAGTCCTTTTGCACGATGGTCGCACTACGGAAAGCAATCTTCTCATCCACCTGGTCCTGGATTCGGGCCAGCTCAGCAGTGAGGACAGCCAAGGTGTCGTCGCTGCAATCGCCAACGAGGAAAGCCAAGTCGATGAGGTCGTGCGGGTACGTCAACTTGTAGAGGAGGTTGAAGTAGTTGATCAAATGGTCGGACGCATCTCTCAGAGGAGTCAAAACGAGCACACGCTCAGAGTTCGAAACAGCCTGGGTGGTGGACTTGATGGGGTTCAGATCGACGGTCTTGATGCTGGACGAGTTGACTTCATAGGGATCATGATGGTTGAAGACGACAGGAGTCTGAGTGTGAGCGCTCCACTCGACCATTTCGTTGATGCTCATCTCCATCGGCGATTTCGAAGGGCCATAGCAGTAAAAGCTACGTGCAGTCGTTAGTGCCTTCTGGTCGCGTGCCTAGCCATGGCCAGGGACCGGGTGTCGCGGGCAACACGGTCAATGTCGAGTCAGGTACTCACCTCTGCATCTCCGACGCTGACTTGCTGATGCCACGCCATAGTAGGACTACCAGGCCAGTGATGGCCAATGATACAAGAAACCGGGTCCGTGTGACCAGGAACAGGACAGCCCGCCATGGGGGCAGCCTTGCTTTGGCCGACTTCCACGTTACACCACCCTTAGGAAGCAACATCTTCGCGACGGGTAAAGGGGGAAAGTTATGAGCTGATTATAGAAAGAAACAAATATGCCTCGCTGAGGGGGGGATTCAGAAGCCGTCGACGCCTACAACAGGCGACGATTTCCGAGGCTGGTATGTAGGTCGCTGGGACACCAGAGTGCAGGGAGATCGATCAATCTGGCTTCGAGCGGACAACACGATGCAGGACGGGCGGCGGAAGAGACGGACCGTCCGGGGAAGGGAAAAGGAGCGGGCGTAGACGCGATATTGGCGGGGACGATCCCACGAAATCGAAGCTGAAATCTGACGGATCGAAAGCGTCGACAGGGAGGCCAGAATCGATGATGCGCTATGGAGAAGGGGATGCCAGCGATCACCCGGGGCAGACAGGAAAAAGGGTAGGGAAAAGGCTGGCTGCGGGAGACGGTGGTGCGGCACCGGAGGCCCCAGCAAAGATGGCAAAGGTTTCAAACGAATGTGAGAAGCGGGAGACGAGCGATCGGGACACCAGGTGATCCGACCGGTTCTCAGTCAGCGACACAGGGCTGCCCAAGGGAGATTGAAGATTATTGGAACCGTCGTCGATAGAAGAGAAGTTCCAGGTTGACAGGGAAGAATCGACCCGCCGATGTTCCAGCCAGAGTCCAGTTGGCCGCTTCGGGATTGGCCCGCTGCATTTAATAGCCGCGGTGACTAAGGGTCTCTGACTCAGCTGCATATCTCGCTGCTGCACACCGAGTTATGCCTACTCCATACTCGACATATCGACTATCTACGGAGTACCCCGGACTTGTCTCAGAAGATTGTCATCGTCATTTCGCTCTATGCTGATAGTTACAACCAACGCCCATGGGACGCGCCCAAAAAAAACACCAGGCATGACAAAAGAAAAAAAAAGAAATAAAAGAAAAATAGATACCGAAATCAGTCGTGTATATGTATAGTAGGGGGAAAAAGAAAAACAACAGCCCCAAAAAAGTCGCCCACCCTGCTCCAGATCCAGGCCAGTGAGTAAGATAATTATAGCCAGCCCCAATATGAACATGGAAGAAAGATTGTACAGACTCCAAACGCAAACCTCCCTCCAGATTGCTAACCAACTTTTTTTTGCGGTTGATGTACATTGCGTCTCCTCCACACGGTGGAGGAAAGGCGCAAGAAAGATCAATTCCAGCGCGGACTCGATCAGGTGGTAAACAGACCACGATGCAGGAAATTTCGCATGTCCCAAATGTATGTCGATGATAAACGCTCTCGCTATGCCAGAAAACGCAGTTGAAAGAGAAAAAGGAAATTCGGCCGCACAACAGCCGCTCTAATATTCGACTCAAGGAGATTCATGACAAGGGACCAAAAGTCCGTCTTCAGTGATCATGAAATGACACAGCAATCAATTTAGGGTGATGGGTTGAGGGATTGGCGCCGTGAGACAGGTACCGAATAAGACGCGTGTGTAAACGCCGGCGAAGAGGGCCCCGTGATCGGAGGGGTTTGGGTGAGGTACGCATGTCCGAAAGAGTGCGATAGTCCCGTGGGGACAGGCTCAAAACGAGAGGAATCAGGGCTGCTGGAGGCAATTTCATCGCAGAATACCCGCAAGCCAGGGAGCATGTTGCGTGGCCTGGCGTCGGTAAGATGAGTCAGGGGCTGAGAAGTCGGGTGCTCGCTTTGGGGCGACCGGAACATGCGTTCGTATGACTTCAACTGAAGCTCGAGTGCCTGGTTGCGCTCCTCCACCATCTGGAGGTCTTGTTTCAAAGACTTTATCTGCTGTTGGGCAGTCTGGTTCTGCTGCTGGAGGCTCGACACCAGCTGCTGCAGCTGCATGCAGCGGACCTGAGGCTGCAGCTTCTCCGATAGCTGGCGTGGCATCTCGTTCTCTTGGTGAATCAAGTGCACAATAATCAAGAACATAAAGTCGATGAGAAAGATGGCGGCTTGTACAATGTGCTCCTTCGACTCTGGGAGGCTTTTAGAGGGGTTCCACCCTGCTCTTTCGAGAAAGAAATCATGGAGGCGGCTGTCCAGCTCACGGTGCAGCTGGCTAAGGTTCTTCCGTCGGTTACCCTCGGCAATCCTGTGCTTTTCTCTCTGGTCGTCTGAATCCGCAGATATCATGCTTCCCTTGCGCTTCCGTCCACACAGTTGCTGCAACGGCGGTTTGCGGTTGATGTGCTTGGGGGCGACGAGGTTCAGGAGCTCAGCTGGGGTCAGCTCTTGCGGCCACTCAAAGACCTTCTGGGACTGCACGGGCTCTGGCCAAGAACTATCGGCGGAGGTGGCAGGAGATGGAGGAGCCGCAGTGAGCTCGGCTCCTGGCCATTGGGACTGGGAGCTGGGGGGACTGGTAGCAAAGATGTTGGAGGTGAAAGGGTTAAAGGGGCCCCGGGGCAGAGGCTCCACGCGTGGTAGCGGGGGCAGGCGGCGGTCGTCGGTCATGTCTGCGGTACTAGACGCACTGGAGATCGAACGCACGCCACTGTGAGAAGAGCCATGTCACGTCAGTTCCTGCATCTATCGGTAAGGGTAACAACCCACTTACGGGAGTGAACAACGTCGAGAACAGTCGTCAGCCATGGAGCCCATGTCTTCAAACATCATAGTGCTGGATGTTCTTGCTGCGGGTAAGATGAAAGATGGGGCGCTGCAGCTGGGGAGCTGTATGTCTGAGGTTTGTCGGTATGTACTGAGGGGAAATGTCTCTGATATGTACGTCTGCACCGGTGCAGGCCGTCTGGGCGTGATGTAAACAAACACGGACGGAAAGGCTATAGGACAGGCGTCAAGGGGGAGGAGCAATAATAAGGCCAGAGGGGCGATAGATGATGACGCTGATACAATCAAGGGGGGTGGGTTGCTATGGATGGAAGTAAGACCAAAAGAACAATCAGGTCAATCCACGAGGGCCAGAAGAGGTGATGAAGAATTCAATGCTTTCCCAGGGATACGGGAGGACCCGGCTGCATGTTTTATATGTTGGAAGCCGCAGGTGAACGAGGGGAGGGGGCGATGGAAGAGGCAATCCGCAAAGGAGGAAGTGGGGAATAGACAGAGAGCCCGAAAGAGCAGAAGGAGGTCATTGTGGTGGCGCTCAGACGTGCAGTCCATTGAGCTGGCAATGAACTGCATCGGAAAGAGGAATGCGAAGGGCAAGTTGCGAATAGTACGGAATATCCAGCGTGGGTGAAGAGAGAGATCCAGGATGTATCACCAGTGCTTTCTGGGGGGGGGAACCTTGAGAAGCTAAACGGATTAGCTCGATCTGCGACTGCCTCAACAAGGAAATGGAGCATCGACGATGACATACAGATGGTCTGCTGGTGGAGGAGGTGGTGGAGTCCTCCGGAAGTGGTTGAGTTTAGTTTTATTTTATCTTATTTTCTATTATTTTTATTTTAATTCTTTCTTTTTCCGTTTTTTTCCTTTTTTCCATTTATTTATTTTTTTTCGTTCTATTTTTTCTTTTTTTGGGGCTTCCTATTCTATTCTTTGCATTTCCTACTACAATGATACTATGTATGTATTGTTTGCGCCTTCCCTGCTTCCCCTACAGATTATCTGCAGCATCCATCTCCATTCTGGACCGTCTCCTTCTGCGCCTCTCCCTCTTCTATTGTCACTTCTACTGCTTCACCTTTGGTCCCCTCCCCTCCCCTCCCCCTCCATGAGTGCCACGCGGGGAAGCATGAAGAAGCTTCCGGCAGACTTCGATGGCCAAATCTAGTACTTTTTTCAGGCCTCCCTGGAGGGGCATCTCTAGTATCAGAAATGGGCACAGACGCGAGGCAGCACCGGATCGACGAATCAACGTGCCATGATCCCGATGACCAAGAGAGTCGGATGGGGATCGCAGACCCTTGATTTGTCACCGCTGCAGCGGTTTTCGATCTACACGGGGCAAAAGGTATCGACTCCCCTTGCATCGCGGCCATCAATAGTCTGTTCGGGCCAATGGCCATGATCCATCCACCTGTGCCCACTCGGATCCCGGACCCAGGCGGCGATGCATCCGCGGAACCCATAGCGTCGAGGCACAAAACGTTCCCATCGTCTGGACAAGCGCGGGTTGGTGGCTGTTACAGGTGTGGGAACTGGGTCTGCGGCGCTTATCCGTCTGGCTAGTTCGACCACAGGCCCTTGTCCGAACCGGGTAATGCGCTGAAGCCATGGCGAAGCATACTAAACGTCAAATTATAGAACCCAGATCGGATCAGCCATCCGGACCACCCAGTTGGAAGGCATCAAAAGTCGGCTCGATCGCCCTGATCTTCACAGATTCGATTCTGTATATACCACTACTATGTATAGCACATGCTCTGCACGGGAGTTGGGGGCGAGAGTGAGGCCCACGGGAGCAGTCTGGGTCCGATCCTCTGCACTCCTCCTCTCGACCCGCAGTCCAGTTGAGGATACTTGGTCAGAGAGGACAAAAGTACCAATAAAGGGTCATGAGAGTCCAGAGTAAGAATGTACTATACATAAACATCCGATGCACAGCCAGACGCAGGATCCCCGAAAGCAGATCATAACCTCGGCGGGAGAGGGTCAGAACCTAATAGCACGAAGCAAGGACTTCGTAGATGGAAGCCCAAAGTACTCAGTACCTGATAGAGGCCTGCGAGGAGACAATGCCTTCAACATCGTCAGAGAAAGCCAAAGGGCGGCGCCATCTGTCATGAGTCATGGCCCTGGCCTATTTTTGTTCGTTACGAATGAGGCGCCTCTTCTTGGTGCATGCGACAGAGCCATTGTCTCCATCGACGCCCTTGTCAGCCTAGGCAGTGGTATCAGAAAGTGGCCATGTCTATAATAGCACAAGTTATAACCGAACGGGCCCGAACGAAGGGGTCAAAACTCGGACAGAGTTGGGATCGTCGGCCAGCCGAGGAAGGGCCCATACGCCTGGGTCACCGGGAGATCCCAGCGACCAGGGTTTGACGGCTGTCAGGTCCAGTTCTGGACTGCTTCTTTTCTTGGGCACTGGTAATAGTCCATTGCTATATTTTGCTCTGAACTGGGCAGGGGATTTGGAATCCTGTCGGACGTCTCCAACGGATAGGCGATAGAGGGAGTGTTTCTAAATACTCCACCAGACTATGGCGTGAAGAAGTTTCAGGGAAGGGACTAGGAAGGCCCAGTTCCAGGGTTACGCCGATGAGCACCACTCGTTAGCACGGTGGTACGACGGGTGGAAATGCAATCAGTGGACGGAAGATCATCCAGGAAAGAACACTACTTCTCTCCCTTGACAGGGATTGAGCAAAGCCCGAGGACGACAGTGGAGAAAGGAGAGCCAGCGATGGGATCAGAGCCAAAGCCATAATGGGGGGAGGCCGACCAAACAGGACAAACTCCATCTAGGCGTTGCAGATGGATGGGACTCAAGGTGGCCGCCGGATCAGATCTGTCAGATTCGAGTGCCCCGGATCTGAGGAAGCGCATGAATGAAGGAACAATGAATCTTCTAGCTCCAGCCACGCCCAGGCCGCCCCACGTTGAGAGGAGACGAAGGAGGAGTATGGGCGATCATCATCCTGCCCATCCATGATCCATGACCCATCGCTACCAGCCTCCCATATGGTAGAGGCTTGGAGGAAGTTCCGGGGCGGCTTGAAGCCTTGGACGCCGTCCTGGAGGGTGTTGGGAACTAACGTGCTTAGGGCGGACTCAGTTATTCCCGGATAGGCAAGTCCTTTGCCCTAGTAGCCGAGGATGGCAATGGAACGGTCTCCTTAGCCGCGCTTTCTTCAGCGACCCAGAGTGCAGTCGCTCGCCTGGTTACCCAATATCTATCAAGTATCAACGAGTATCTCCGATCAATTTGCCCCCAGGACCACTCATAGCACCATAGTGGAGGCTCCAAAGTACCAAGCTCCATAGTGGTGAGTTGGCAGTACATACATCCACCGAGAAAGCGCCATGAAACACTGGACACCAGTTGAAAGAGCAACAACCCCTGTTCGATCCGAGATCGCTCGCACGCAGTGGCCGCCAGGCACGAACTCACTCGTAAACTCTCGTTGCGTGTGCGCCCATAGATGGCATACATGCTTGCGCTACTACATGGTCCTGGGGCTCACGGGCCCATGGGACGAAACCTTAGAAAATTGCCCGAGGGACTCTCAGTTGACGAGTTTCGCTTATTTTCCGAATTATCGGGGTCTCGACGCATCGATGGGGGTCAATCTATTGACTGAACCAGGGAACCCCCAGCAGCGAAGGTCATGACCATCCGTGGAGAGGAGAGCGGCTGAAGCGAACCTTAATGTGTTCATGGGATCCATAGCACGATTTACGACGTACGGGGAACCGGTTCATTGCGAATTGGGTTCGTGAGAGGAGTTAGGTTTGAAGACCTGAGAGCCATCTTAACGTGGTGAATGAAAGGCCATTCTGACTGGCAGGAAAAGGACGAGCCGAGGAGCGATTTAGGTTTGGTCTAGATTTGGAATTGGTTACACAACATTGAATAGCGGGTCCAACAGTCGAAAGGCAGGCAGTCTGACACGGACTGACACTGACACGGCCTGACACTTGACAGAATCCTTTGAGGATCCCTTTCCCCTCCCCCAGAGTCACCCGTGAAGAATCAATCACAATCTGAATCACCACCACCCAGATGGTTGCTCAGCCCACAATGTCCTCCCCCGCCCGCAGCTCCTCGCCGTCCAGTCTGACCTAGGCAACAAAAAAAAAAAAGAAAAGAAAAGAGCCAAACCAACCCCAAACAAACCAACACAAAAGCAGTCGGACTAGGCCACCAATTGTGTTGACAAGTGACGCATCACAAAAGCAACGACGGTCCCCGCCTAGACCCCTTCGCGCCGCCTCTTCCTCCCCCCCCCCCATCCAATGCGTTGTCCAAACCCGGTAGCCAGTGATCCGGCTCGCTAGTTACCCGGCTAGTCTACCTGTCGACTTGCTTACAGCTACTTCCCTGCCTCTACCGGCTTCCCCAACGCACATACAGACCACAGTGCAACAACGGACCCGTTCAGCCCCGGTCGGGTACAGTAGTACGTACGCGCCTCATCGGACATACATACACAGCTATCCCATGGGAGAGCTACGGAGGATACACTCATGCAGTCATGTACATTAGCTCGGCCCGTCATGGCACGGATCTCAGCAGAGACCGGGATGGCCCTGCGTGCGGCGATGCAAGATCACCTCATGTATCAGATTCCTGTCTCCATGATGTGGTCCGTCGCCACTCGGTTCTGGCCGGGCCAGCCTAGTTCGCCGCTGGCACGACGTCCTCTGCCTTCCTCTTTGCGTCGTTCCCTAGTGCGGAATATTGAAAACAAACCAAGGCACGACCATTGCCGCCAGCAAGGCTCAAGCAACTCGTGCCAGTGTTTCAGAGTCCCCCAAGGGAGCGTCCTTCTCCCGGGATTCCATCATTCCATCCGGCGTACGCCGTCCCCATCGTCCTGCAATGAAAGACCCATCTTCATCTATTTCTGCATCCGTCCGATTCCAGGTATCTATGGCCACCACCTTGCCTTCGCTTCGGCCTTCGCCTCAAACTTGGGGCGGAAGGGACTCAGACAAATAGGCACCTGACTAGGCTATCTCCAGACGATGCTGTGCTCGTCGCCACAAGAGCCCGATCCAGGCCTTCAGCCGTAGCACCTAGACACTGGACGTCGCATACAGCCGGAGGAGGAGCGTCGTAGATCTCCGAAGGCAATTCCTCAGGCTATACTATTCTTGTCCGGCCTAGCCCTAAGCCGGCGAACCTGAGGCATCCCGCAGATGCAAGGCATCGACTATCCGTTTATCTATCATATTAGCCCTGTCATCCTCTCTCCATCCTCCTCTCAATGCTCCTTCTCGACACGAATAGGTCAATTTTGGAGTCATTCCGGGTAAGTGGTCACCCTTTAATTTGGGGTCTAGATACGTACTCCGTACTCTATTGATCCTCGCCCACATCCCCGCACGGACATGGCTCTTTTCCCTCCGGAAAGATAGTCCATCACCTGAAACAAAGGTACCTTCCACTGTACGACGACAACCATCCCCATGATCGTATTTAGAGTTCATCACTCGTTCGTCGCCTTGGCCTCCCCCCCAGAACATGTCCGTTCGCAGGCCAAGATACCAAGAAGGCACAACAACCATCCGAATGTGGTATCCCGATATCAGCCTCCAAGAGTGACAATTATTTAGATAGTTAGTTAGTTCGTCTCAGTTTAGATCCATCATCCATCGTGGGTGATAGTGCTGGTGGCCCACGCACCCACCCATCCACCCACCCACTAAACTAGGGAAAATCATCCGGCCACTGTACGTTCTGGAACCTAGGTCGATTGATACTTTCTACGAGGTTATATTCGGCGTTGAGATAGGAAATAGTAGATAGATAGCATGGGTAAGGAAGCATGAAGTATGGAGTATGAAGTATAGATTATGATTATGCGGTGTGGCTGGAGGGGATATAGTGTTTTCTATGTATCGATCCAGCAATCTATTTGACTCTGGTTATTGGGAATTTCAAAGTGAAAGTCAATGGCAATAGATACCTTGCTTGGTTGATGAATGATGAATGATGAACAAGAAACAAACAAACAAACAAGAACAAACGCTCCCTCGAGGGCTCTTCATATTGTGTATGTATATGTATAAACAATGCTTTCTTCACGTGATACTACTAGCAAGAAACTTGAATACTATCCTAAATAAGGCAACCAGCACCAAGATACCTTCAACACTTATCTAGATTGATACATACATATCTCCATCACTTTCTATCTAAACAAACAACAACAACAACAACATCATCATCATCATCATCAACACCAGTACACACAACCCTCTCTCGCTCTACCTACCAGTACCTACCTGAAGAATCCCCCAAATCCAAATCCACAACCTATTTACTCCCCCCAAAATGACACATCACCTACCTCCCTACCTCCCTAGTACCTACACTAACCCACCCAAATTCCAATCTAATCCAATGTACCTAAGTACCTCCGGAGTACCTTCCCTACTTTTCCTCAAAAGGCCACCTACCTACCTACCTACCTACCTACCTCGCCCATGCCCATCCCTCCACCCATCCATTCCAAATTAAACCACCTGCACTCAACACCAAAGCATATATCCATCCAACTACATTCAGTACCAAAGATTCATTTAACTATCCAATCCCTTCGCAATGCGCAACAAAATCTCGGGGGGGAGGGGGCAGAAAGTCAATGATCCACGCAGCCCACAGCCCACCCAGCCCAGGATGGGATGGGATGCAGCTACCCACCCATCCAACACCCGAATGGGAAGACCGTCACGATGCCTCAGATCGACGAGGCTGGATTTGGATATAACTGGGACTTGACTCCGAATGGACCTACCCAAAGCAGTAAGTAGGCCATCTAGGCCCTACGTAGGTACGTAGGAGAAAGCACGCGAGGCCTCTATGATGTCGCCTGGCTGGGGCCGCTTCGGAGCTGTCGTAGCCTCCCCCAGCAGGGAGTGCATGAATGGATGCACCTGGTCATCTGGGCGGGCTTTAACTTTCCGTCGCCACGGTCTGCTGCTACCCACCGCACGAGACGGTGCCCGCTGCTACGATTATATTATACATAGTAGGTACTGGGGTACGTAGTAGTATACTCGTGTGTACGGAGAGTGTAGATACACCACGTACCATGGCCATCCCAGATCAGAAAAGACGTAAATTATGGACGACGAAGTCAAAGGGTAAAAGAGAACAACAACATAAGTACTGTCATGTAGCAAGCGCATGTCAACTGCAAAGGAACGTCTATCAAATAACTCAACCATGCGACAGCTCACCGGCCGCGAGGGAAAGGGGCTTGACCGCCGCCCAGCCACCGCCAATCGCCAGGTGGCCGGTCCGTCCCCCGTAGTACTAGTACTAGTACTAGTACCAGTACCCAGTACATTTACCCGCCACCCACCGTCGACCAGAGGCTCAAAAGGAAAAGAAAAAGCAACAACATTTCATCTCCCGAGGAACAAGCCTCGCCCATGCGCAGGTGGCTCAAACAACCGATATTCAATTATTATCATAAGAACAGCAGAGAGTACTGGAATTGGGATTAAGGAACCAATTGCTTATTAGGCAACTTTACACGACCATGTTAAAGGGTTCAAAAAAGCGTACACGCAAATGCTTGGTATCAAAGGTCCTTTACAGAGCGAACACGGCACCGATGATGGCAGCCAGGCCAAGAGCGGGCAGGTTGGCCACGTTCATGACCGAGGCGCTGTCGCTGGAGGTGGCCGAGGAGGTGCCGCTGGAGGTGGTCGAGGTGGTGGTGCCGGAGGAGCCATCGCTGGTGGTGGGGTCGGTGGTGCTGGCCTTGCAAGTGTAGGTACCGCGGATGACGTTGTTCTCACGCAGGGTCTTGAAGGCGCTGCAGCTGAAGTTACCGGTGCTCTGCATGTTGAATCCACCCTTGACCTCGGTCAGAGCAGACAGGGAAACACTGCACATATGCGTTAGCATGGAAATTCTACCCGGACAGCCACACGGAAACTTACGAGTCGAAGTCACCGCTGAAGTCAATGGCACCAGTGACCTCCTTAAGGTCGGGGAAGTCGATGCCCTTGAGCTTGTCGTTACGAGCAATCTGGAAACCACCGTTGACGGTCTTCAGCACGGGCATGCTGATGTTGGCGAGCTTGGTGTTGTCATCGAAGACCAAGTCAGCAGTGCTGGTGAGGTTGGGAGCGCTGAAGTTGTTGAAGGTGTTGCCCCAGAAGCCGAGCTGACCGCTAAGGGTCTCGAGAGAGGGGAGAGAGACACCGCTGACGTTGCGGATGGTCATGTTGGTACCAGTGCCCAGGTTGGGGAGGATAATCTCCAGGGAGTCCAAGTTACCAGCGAAGTTGATCAGACCAGTGGCGTTGGTGAGCTCGTTAACGTTGACGGTCTTCAGGTTGGTGTTCTCGGTGATATCGAAGGCACCAACGGTCTTGAGGGAGATACCGTCCAAGCTGGTGAGACCAGTGTTGGTGATCTCGACGCTGCCGGCCTGGGAAACACCCTTAGTGAAGTCAAGGGCCTGGAGCTCGGGGAGAGCGGTCCAGGAGATGGAGCCAACGCTGGTGAGATTGGTGAAGCTGAGGGTGGTGAGGGTGGTAAGACCGTCCAGCTTGAAGGCTTCGCCAATGGAGGACAGGGAGGAAGAGCTGAGGGAAGTGATGTTGCTGCCGTCGGTGCAGCTTAGGCCACCAGTGATGGAGTAAACACCGCTGAGGGTGAGATCACCGGAGGCGTGCTCGCTGATCTCGACGTTACCCTTAAGGGTCGGGCAGGTGGCATAGGAGTCGAGGTCACTCTGGCTGCTGATGGTGATGGTGCTGTCCGTGGAGCCACAGCCTACATTATCGATCAGTTCCTGACATTCGTTCATCACTCAATCCATCGCTGGCAGTACTCACTGGCAGCCAGGGCGGCCTGGGCCGCAGCAACAACGGGGAGGGCGTATTTGACGAAGGCCATTGTTTAGGATAACTTGAGACTGTATAGTCGAGAGATGTCAGTCACCAATGCTCGCCTTTAATTGCATCCAAGTCCCAACGAAACCGCAGTACAACGAAGCCAAGATCGATCATGCAACCGACAGGCCCAGGAGTGGTGAAAGAAAGTCGACCTACCAATGACGGGTATGGATTAAGTATGCAGGCTGGGGCGAGGCAAGGCCCTTTGTTGACACGGATAACAGCGTAAAAGCTGGAAGGGGGGTTGTGAGACAATAAATAAGCGAGCGAGTGAAAGAAGGGGAGCTTCAACGAAAGAGAAGCTGTTTAGCGAAGACCCTCAGCGAGAGAAAGTGCGCGGGATAGGCAGGCACGATTTGCACGGGGGAAGAAGGGAAGGAAGGACAGAGGAAAGAGGAAAGAAACGAGAGGAAGGGAAGGACTGGATGGCTGGAAAAGAAAACTTCAAGAAAGTGGGAAGACTTTCAGGGAGGACAACCAAGGCAAGAAAGGAGTCGCGGCCCCGAGGCTGGTGGACCTGAGACCGGGGGTTCTCCTTGCGACGTTACCGGACGCCGTATGGACGCTGCCCGTACCGTAAATTACCGCCGCCTGGGTTTAATTAACTTCGGGACTCATTGGCCACGGTAACGGGGAGCGGAAAAAGAATCGAGCAACGCCCACCCAGTGGAATCCTGATCTTGGACCCGGAAACGAGTCCGTTCCTCCTAGTCTGCTCCATCCTGTAACACCTCGCCAATGGCCAAGCCCCCATGCGCCTGCTGATTCGCTCGCCCCTCCCTTTCCCCCCTCCCCCCTTCTTCCCCGTCGCCGCTGGTTGTTCGATCCTCGAGCCGACGCAGCTTGGATCGGACTCAAACCAGGCAACTTCTACTGTATTATTGATTGTATTCAAGGTATGGCCCCGTTTCCATTGTGATGGCGAAAGGAGGGGGGGGCATCTCATCTCATCCCAGTGTCCAGCAGACGTCATACCATGATACCAGATCTGACCTGTGAGCAAGTCTAGTACTTACTTACGTACACTGGCATCGCCCCAGCATCTGCATCTCAATACTGAAACAGTCCGAATTGTGCAAGTCCGCAACCTTCGAACCCCAACTGCAACTGACAGATGACTTCTCTGATGGAATGCGACTCGATACATCACGGACACTCGTTGTGGCAGGTAACAATACTGACAAATATAGCATCCTGCCGCTAGGAGGGGCCAGACCCCAATCGCACATTGTTAGGGAGGTCCTGACTAATATTAGCAGCCTATACCAGCAGACAATATACATGTATCTCATTAACTGCCACCGGATCTATCTATGCCTCTGGACCGTTATCCCTTCACTCCTTCCCTTCGCCAGAGTCATCCCTTTTCCTCTTAGCAGCACTACAGCAGCCATATCATCTGCCCTTCCATGTCCATGTCCAGCATGGAGGGTGACACCACAGTGCTTTTGAGAATGCTAATATTGATACTATCTAGTTAGCAACAACACCTATGGAGTCAGGTTGCTGCGTAGTGGTCGATCTGAATTTATTGGAATCTGAATGAGACCCGCTTTCTTCCCACTGAGGACTCGACTTGGTACCTGGAGAAGCCTTTGCCTGCCTTACGTTGGTATGCAGCGCCCTGTTCGCAGGTTGGAATTCGGTCGCCTACCCAGATGCCTTAAGACATCGCCGCCTGACACGTAGGCACATGGAAACTGGAAGACGATGCTAGAGGGAAAAGAGTTCCACGGCCATTTTTTGGCACGACTGTGATCCGTTTGCACCCATTCTTGCGATGTCGATGTTGTTTCTTGACTTCCAAGATGAATGTGCTAGGCCTCATGCCTGAAAACTCAATTCTCGTCTTGGCTTCAGGTACCGGTGGATACCGAATCATAACAAACAACCCTCACAGGAAGCTAAGAATAAAGTGGCGACTTGGTGGTTCTGGTAGAGCACATCACGTGCTGCATACAGTTGTACGTAACACGGCTGTAACTCCCATACCTATTCTAGTGGCCCCCACTTGGCCTGGACACAAAGTACTCCGAGAGCTGGTTCGGTAATTCCTAGTCAGCGTATCTTACTTACCATACACGATCGAAATTGGCCGGCTGGATAAGACGATAGACACCAACGCCAAAGCGGCTGCCATAGGCGCATTACTCTCTGCTAATCGAGTCATAGTGGCGATTACTCGAAACATCCAGGATATGACACGATGGCAGGTCTTGGGCTGTGGCTTGACGGCAAACAATCCATCGCATCGGGCACTCAGGACCGGACGGTTGCAGAGGCCAAGTTTCTATGCGCTGTAAGGGAGGCCGTCATTATTATTCTGGCCCGTCACAAAAAGGAATAAGCGTGAGTGGCCTGCGAGGAGATCCCGCGCGCAATATCAATCCGGACCATGCGATCGCCGTGCTCGCTGCCACTATTGCTTGTTCTTGCTCGATCCGTTTAGAGTTCTTCAGCTATCAGACCCAGTGCAACTCCACAGCTATCCGTCGCAATATTTGGACCTTCCCTGGGAGATAATCTCCTCCTTTAAGTGGCGCGACACGCCCTTGCGATGGATGGTTATTTATGGTCATCATATCCGGAGTTAACGATGGTGGCATCTCAGATGCTAGATACCGATACCTTCTGAGCCTCGGCCTGATGATGAGCAGCGCACGTCTTTCATTGCCGATGTTTCAAACCGCGACGCTTGGTAACAAAGCGCCTGTACTTTACTATGTACGGAGTACTTAGGAGATAATCTTACCAGCGAGCACGTTCTCCCCAACGCCACTAGACGCGGGTGGCTGGAACAGGCTAGCCCACTCCTGCCTGATAAGAATGGATATGGCCTTCCAGTCTGACGCATCCAACCCTGATGACAACGATATGATGTCGAGGGGCTGGTAGAAGAACAACCAGTTACAGTTCTTCGCTTGATGGGGATCTGGCAGTACTCTGTAGATCGTCTAGCACTGATGAACCGAGATCCGGAAATGGGGGACCATTCTATGGTTCGACTGTCGAGGGGTAAGCCACAATGATACCGTAGGATCCTTTGTTCCCCGTCATATTAACCATAATCTATCTCCATACCCCTGTCATGTCTGGACTTGGCTGTTAGCATAAGGGATCTGTCTTGACAACTCACCCAGCCATCGCCATAGTAACATGCCCAACACAGACCCCCTTTAATTGGCCACCCATGGACCTTGAACACCGTTCACGGTCTTGATAAGCGGGGCAAGCAACGTATGCCCTCTGCCTTTGAAAGCGAAGCTTTTCTCGGGGTCAGATGCTCAGCAGAGCTTGATGCTTGTTTGTATACCAGGACGGGATAAACTACCAATTCCGGGAATTTCCTGGTGATGCCCGATGGACTTTCGTCCTCGCCATCGACCGATGGCTGTCGTCGCCCCCTATCTATGTATCGCTTATTCACTTTGAGGACTAGACTAGCTACTACGGATAAACCTATCAAGCCATGGAACCGACTGTACTATACCTTGGTAAGTCTTCGCTAGTCGCGGCCACGCACCTTACTATCAACCATCAGAGGTTGGACAGCGTACTCCGTAGTGGCTGGGCCATCAACAAGGTGGATGCTCAACGGCTTTTGCCTTGACCGGTTTTGCAGATGACGCAAGCTCCCACTGCCGTACGACTGTTGTACGGTCGTGCTTGTCTAACTCTAGTTTCTGCCACCTCCGCCACTCAGGTTGTGATTCCTCGGTGACATTCCGCATCTTATCATGACCAACGCCGTGCGTTTCTCGCTGCGAACGTCGGATTGGAGCCTACGAGGACAACAGATGACCTGTGAAACACGACCAATCGGACTGTTTCCTTTCCGATAATAGAATCGCAACGTTTGGTTTTGATGAAAGCTTTCTGTATAATTTTTTTCGCGATGGTTGATGCCTACGCATCGTGCGATCCATAATTCATTTTACTCCGAGACTTTTTCCCTGTCGGGTAAATCTTCCATCCTTGTGATCTTTCCAGAAAATCATCCGAGGACTGCAAATGGGGCTACATAATTCAAGGTGGATAGGAGAGAGAGTCACGGGGATGTAAAGACAGTCGTGGTATATTTTTAGCTAGGGGATTGACAACGCAGCACAGTCGCTGCCATCCAGTCGGAGTGAACGACGGCTTAGTCCGCCAAAATCAAGATCTATGGACCATTTGGATTCATCATGGGCTTGGCCTGCATTTCCCAGACCAGGATTCTCAATTTGCATATTCCTTGAGTCCCAATAGCCCGTGTTCTGCACGCTGATGTTGCTCAACATACGGCGGGTTTAAAGTATGTCATATGACATTAGCAAACACCAACTGAAACATGGGTGTTTTGCATCTCCCAAATGCGGGGGATGAGAGCTCACCATGCAGTGGAAATCACAACAAGAGCGGTATGGAAACTGACTGGCTGCAAACCAGCCAGGAGATGGGTACTGGTCTGGACACGAGCTGAGCTGCTCGTGACTTCCCGAGCTTATGTACTCCGTCCTCATGTTCCTCCAACGACAGCTCCATGACCAGCCATGATCACTAACAATCACATCAATAAACCCAATACAACAATCATAACCTGAATTGCAGGTTCTCCCCCTACAAAGGCAGCTCTATGATGACTCTACGACGTTCCGCTCGTCTGAGCGCAGTGTCCAACACCCCCATCCCGGTCCTGCAACCAGCTATCCCAATCAAGCGAGCCAACAGGCCCGCCAGCACCAACGGGGTCTCAAAAGCACGAAAGCCTACAGCAAGGGGCAAAAAGGCGCTGAACCTAAAATCGAATCCTAAATTAGAACCACCTCCCCTCGCAGACACAACCAAGGCACCATCATCAGCAGCAGCAACAACAAAAACGCCTAGCACTAACATCTGGGACCCCTCACCCACTGATAACAGCATTAGCAGACCACATTCCACCCCTCCCCCGCTTGACCGACCGGTCGAACCGCACAGGACCAACGCAACGCTCCTCACTCCCCATGGCTCATCACTGGTTGCATACCCGCCCGGCACGGAGGATGCATCACCAAGCAAGACAGGCCGACCTCGTCCAATCGCCACGACAGGCACACTACTCGAGAAAGCCATTGCGCATCTGATCGCCACCGACCCGCGACTTGACCCCGTCATCAAGGAACATCCTTGTCCACTATTTACCCCCGAGGGCCTAGCCGAGCAGATCGATCCGTTTCAAAGCCTAGTCAGCAGCATCATCGGACAACAGGTGTCCGGCGCAGCGGCCAAATCAATTAAGGATAAATTTGTGGCGCTATTCCATACCGATAGCGATGGAGCTAGAGAAAAGTTCCCCACGCCGGAAGAGATCATCAAAATGGATATCACTACACTCCGAACAGCTGGTCTATCTCAGCGAAAAGCAGAATACATACACGGACTATCTGAGAAGTTCGCAAGTGGTGAATTGAGTGCCCGGATGTTATTGAATGCTAGCGACGAGGAACTCGTCGAGAAATTAACCGCTGTACGAGGCTTAGGCAAATGGTCCGTTGAGATGTTTGCTTGCTTTGCCTTGAAGCGTATAGATGTGTTCTCGACGGGTGATTTGGGTGTACAGTACGTCGAAGTGATATCGCTAGGATGGGATGAATAGCTGCTAATCTGTAGTAGGAGAGGTTGTGCCGTGTTCATTGGCAAGGATGTAAGCAAATTGAAGGGAAAGGGCGGTGGTAAGTTCAAGTATATGGCTGAGAAAGATATGCTAGAGCTGGCTGCGAAGTTTGCCCCGTATAGGTATGTTTTTTCCTTGGATGCGTATGCGATTTGTATTCTGATGTTTGTAGGAGCTTGTTCATGTGGTATATGTGGCGAGTGACGGATGTCAATATTACGGTGATGACTGCTTAGAGGGGATATAGAGCTGCTATCTGCACGGGATGTATTAGGTGGATTTGATGGGTGTATGTCATTGGAGTTTTGGGTAGTATATACTATGTAGGCCCTGTGTGAGACAGGGACATGCCTACCTAGACCTATTTATCGGGGTGTATATGTGAGGCGTTCAGCTGTTTAACCCTCATATCCGTACCACGGCCATAATATCCCATATGTTACTCGTGGAATAAGCTCGAGGAATAATACCAAGACACCACACAACTACGACACCCAAAACAGCCTAAAGAACGACAACGACAACGACGAATGAATTTGTACAGTATCCGTACACATGATTTCGCACCAAAATCAAAAGCTTCCTTCCTTCCTTCAATTAACGACCAGCCAAATGCTTCTCTCTCGCAGCATGACCGCCGAGCCGGACAGTGAACAGCACATCTGAAACCTATCCCCACCCGTCTATAAACCCCAGCGGCATTTTTATTGTATACCGGAACAACGGAACCGAATCTAGTCAATGATGAGGGAGGCGAGGGGCGAGGCCCATTTACCGTCTGACGACGAGGGCGTCGAGGTCCTCGCGCTCCTTGTTCTCCTTCTCGATCTCGCGGATGATGGGGCTCAGGTATTCGACATCCTATTTATCATGGTTAGTATCATGGGATTGTAATACATGTCAAGGTATAAAGCTCATGAGGGGACCCAGTTGGGTTATAAATCCCGCTCACGGGATTGGCCGATGCGTATTGCGGAGAACTAAACGGGTAGATTGTCAAGGGAGGGCATGAAATCGAATCGACTCACCTCGGCGGGCTTGGTCTGCTCAGCAGCGGGGAGGAGAGTGTGGGAGATGGAGCACTGTGACGCGGGTTTGATTAGGTTTGGTTTCTTGGTTCGTTCTGGTGGGTGGTTGTTGAGTTGGGACGAACCTGGAATGCTCTGCGGATACGGAAGACACGGTCGTAGGCCTCCTTGGGAGGAAGACGCTTGAGAGCCTTCTGGACGACGTCGTTCTCCTCGGGGATCAGGTCATCGGCCCTGGTTAGTGGGTTAGCTGGGATTGCTTCCAAGGTAGGTAGGTAGGTTGGATGTATGGGACTTATCCCCGGACCAGCGGCGAGGGGAATGTGATATGGACATGGGTGATATTCCCGCAATTGAGGACGTCCATGATCCAATATCCATGATCGCTGAAATTGGCCGGGAAGCCAGGAAGGGAATGTATACCTCAAGCCGAGTCTCCTGTAGCCGGAGGCGTCGGTGTACCACTGGGCAATGGGCATCATCCAGCGCTTGAGCCATGGGCGCTTGACGATGTAGTTGGCGAGGGAGGGAGCGGACATGATGATTGATCCCGGCGGTGGGTGTGTTGGGGTCCAATTGACGGGGTGGTGTGGAGGGGGAGGATCGCGAAATGTCAGTTCGAGCTGAGCAGGAGATGGCCCGACGTTGGAGATTGTGCAAAACGGAGGTTCGGCGGGTGACTTTCCCAAAAACATCCGATGTGGGGGCCTGAGGCAACGGTTCATTCCGAGAGAATGGGCATTCCACGTGACGAGTATCTTCAGCGCCATCTCTGCCTCAGGCCGCAACGCTTGGAGGCGGACAAGCGCGAGTGGATTCACTAAGACTCAGACTCCACTCCACCTGACTGATTACTGAATACGAACTAAGACGACCTCCAGTGTGCAATTCATCCCGTCCTCATTGCTCCGTCTGGTTCCGTCCTGATCGTCCACACCGGCGCTCCCTTCTGCTCGGACTTCACGCCGGGGGTTTCGCTATAACTATACGTCTTCGGTTCGTCACTGGCTGGGCCTGCCGGTTATTACCAAGCCGTTGAACATTTTTCCCAGATCGTTTCCTTTCGCTCCGATAGGGGAGCTGCGTTGCTCCTACAAACCCCGCCCCCGTCTGTGCTTCAGATAGGGCTACCTTATTACGCAAATTAGTCCGGCAGAGGTCCTTTCAATTCACTGCGTCAGGGTGGTTTTCCCTTTCGACAAGTGCCGCGCACGACGTCACGCCTCCCCCTCACCACGATTTGATAACGGTTCTTTGGGTTCCGGAGCGAGCACCGATATGCTCGGATCCGGGAACCCTCGGTGATATAGTAGACGGATAGCTTACTGCTCGGGCGCTGGCTGAAAAGATGTTTACTGAAGGGCATGGCCCTTCGGGGACTGCCGACGGCTCCCAAGAGCAGCAGAGCACCACTTCGGACAGCCCGCCGTCGTCTACCCTCCATGTTTCGGCCGAGTCTTCGTTCAACCCGACGTTTCGCGACCGCCTTGAGATGCTTTCTACGCGTGTGCCAGACTTCTACATCACTCCGTTCTGCGGGGCCAGTGCGGGTGTTGCATCGGGGATCGTGACCTGTCCGCTCGATGTGATTAAGACAAAGTTGCAGGCTCAGGGTGGGTTCGCACGGCGACGGGGCAAGGCGGTTGAGGCCAAAACACTATACCGAGGCATGTTAGGGACCGGAAGGGTGATCTGGCGCGAGGATGGCATTCGAGGCCTTTATCAAGGGCTGGGCCCCATGCTCCTGGGATATCTCCCGACGTGGGCGGTCTATTTAGCTGTCTACGATCGGTCTCGGGAGTACTTTTACGAAACGACTGGTGAGGATTGATGATCCGGGACGTATGACGGTGGCACTGACATTTGAACAGACAGCTGGTGGCTATCGAGAGGCTACGCTTCGATAACGGCGGGTGCTTGCTCAACACTAGCGACCAATCCGATATGGGTCATTAAAACCCGACTCATGTCTCAAAGCCTTCGGGCAAGCAGCGAGGGCTACAGGGCTCCCTGGCAATACAACAGCACGTGGGATGCTGCTCGCAAAATGTACAAAAGCGAGGGGATCCGCTCGTTCTATTCTGGCCTGACTCCAGCGCTGCTGGGGCTGGCGCATGTCGCCATCCAATTCCCGCTCTACGAATACTTGAAGATGGCATTTACTGGTTATGGAATTGGCGAACATCCCGATACTGGCAGCTCGCACTGGATGGGCATTACGTCTGCGACCTTCCTGAGCAAAGTCTGTGCCAGCACTGTGACATACCCGCATGAAGTGCTTCGGACCCGACTCCAGACGCAGCAGAGGACATCACCGGTAAACTCGCCAGAAGAGATTTCATTCCGCGGTGGAATTGACCATCCTCAGGACCGTGGCAGGCGTCCGGGTGCAGCATCGTCGGACGGGATGCCCAACCGACCCCGGTATGCGGGCATTGTTCGCACGTGTCAGACCATTCTGAGAGAAGAAGGCTGGCGTGCGTTCTACTCGGGGATTGGCACGAACTTGTTCCGGGCTGTCCCGGCTGCGATGACTACGATGCTTACATATGAGTATCTGAAGAAAACGATAGGACACATACAACATGAGGGGGAGATGAAGCTGCAGATGCTGGAGGCTAAAGCGGAGGATGGGGTTTAATACTAGACATTGTCCATATCCAGGTGTTGAGCAGCGGCGTCGTGTGTATGCTGGGCTGTCTCGCACCTCGTGCCAGCGATTTCTTTGTTCTCTGCTAGTCGTACATCGCGAGATACACTATCATAGAGAACATTCATTATCTGGGCTGCCGCCTATGCAGCTGCTTTCATTGTTCAGAGATACCCTCGGCACGGTGCTCCCGCTGCGGAGTTAGGATAGTCCAGAGATTTTCTGACATGTGAAGCTGCAGCTTGTCCTTTGATTACTCGGTGGTTTAGTTCTGAGCGTTCTTGTTTTCCATTTCAATAGAGTCGCAATTGAATTGTAGATACACCAACTCGTTCCCCTGGGTCATCCAGATCACTGTAAGGCAGACTGTCCATTTGATTAGAGATCTTACGTGGTGACTGGTGACTTGTGCATGCAGATGCATCACATCTTCCCCTCTTTTCCCGCCGTTATCCCATGACATCACCGGGAAAATCACGTGAGGCACACACACTAAAACCGCCGGCAAAATTCTCTGCGAGTTATTTTCACCCAACAACCCTGCCGGGAATGGCTATATGAAGCCATATTAACCGGCAGTTGGCTGTCATGCTCAGCTCAATGATGTGCTTATGCTTATGCTTGAGCTTACGCTTACGATGTACCTACTCGACTGGTACACCATTCTCATTAAGCCAGTAAAATGGTTTACTGGGTATTAATGTTTCTGTTTATCGGCGGGAAAATCGACTATCATTTAATTCCATTTATATGATGAATAATTTTTAATGGTAGATCCTGTTTTCAAACATGGACATGATCATTGATACACTGAAAATTCTGATAATGGATTGATTGATATGGTGCTTGTTGTCTGGGTTGCTTTGCTAGTTTAGTGTGGTTCAATGGAAATATTCATTTCAAAGTTTGAAAATCTCTTGGACGTCCTTCGATTAATGTAGTTGTACAATTGCACCATCAATTAGACCCCTTTTCTTCCCGACTTTCCTCCAGTGCTTGCTGCACCCATGAAGACTGCGACTCTGTCCTCTTCGCCCGGGGCGTGGTGGTGGTACTCGATGCGGATTGTGCCTCGCGACGAGCGGTGTGAATTGAACTGATGCAGTAGGATCCTAGAAGCAGCGCCATGGTGAAGGCGGCTATGGGGGCATTCAAGGACTGTTGTTCATTGGGTTCATGTTAATAAATATGGATAATGAAACGCTACAATTGATCGCTTTGGACATCCTGTTCGGGAAAATATATACTGTCATGACCCGACTACACCTATCTCGATAGTAAGAAAGAAAATAATGACTCACCCCCGATGATCGGCCTAGAGTCTTTCCGGCCATAGTTGATTATTATCTCTGAATCTGGCGGGAGACCCGTGCCTTTGTTGTTGGCTAGAAGAGCACCTCGACCAAGGCAGTCCGTACATACACAGTACTAACTTGATATCCTCTAGAGTAAGCCCGGGCCGGGATAATCCGAGGGATTATCAGATGGAGGGCGAGCCGATAAGCCCATCCTTACGATACCGCCCGCCGCGGTTGTTCGTACGGCTTGGTAATCGCGCCTGCAGGAGTTCCCGTTGGCCGAACTGCCGGGCGGACCCAGAAGTCCCTCGACCCTGGCGATGAATGCCACGCCCAGATAACAGCAAAGCTCAGGGAGATTAGTACTTATTGCTCCAACGTGTCCTGACTCCCGGTCAATCAGATCCGTCTCTCCCCAAGATTCCCGACAAATCACCACCGCCCTACGCACTTACCCACCGGTTCGCCAACGTCATTGCCTATCTCCGACCGACTCCGAGGCCGGTTCCGCGGAGGCGACGGGGTTTCTGGAAATCGCCTAGCGCCGGTGAATAAGACGGCCTAGTCGAGCCCCCCCAAGAAACCATAATTAATCAATCGCAACTATCAATCTTTCATCACATCACTTCGCTTCTTCCCCCCACGCCTTCACCCTATCTTCATCCCCAATATACCCTTTTAATCACCACTCAACTCCCCTCAATCACACACAACCATGTTCCGTCGTCTCGTCACCGTTGTTCCTCGCTCCGGCGTTCTCGCGCCTCGCACCATCACCCCGGCCGTCTCCGGCATCCAGCAGACTGTGAGAGCCACTGTTGCTCCCCAGCAGCGCAGAGGATACCATGAGAAAGATATGTCCATCTACCTGTGAAATTCTGATATAAATGAGGAAAATACTGACTATCCATGAACTGTTGGACCACTACTCCAACCCACGTAGGTAGACCCATACATTTATCCCTCGACAGCATCTCCAACATCAGAATCCATCCCATATTCACGCAGCGCATCATCGCCATCAAGCAGAACCAAAAAATACTGATCCAAAATCAACAGGTAACGTTGGCTCGATGGCCAAGTCCGTGGACGTTGGCACCGGTCTCGTCGGTGCTCCGGCCTGCGGCGACGTCATGAAGCTCCAGATCCGCGTCGACAAGGACACCCACAAGATCAGCGACGTCAAGTTCAAGACTTTCGGCTGCGGTAGTGCTATTGCTAGCTCAAGTTATTTGACCGAGTTGGTTCGCGGTATGACCCTCGATGAGGCGGCCAAGATCCGCAACACGGATATCGCCAAGGAACTGTGCTTGCCTCCTGTTAAGCGTACGTTTCTACCTACCGCCCTCCCAAAAAAAGAAAAGAATAGAAGATAGGAATTATCTGGAAATGCATATGTACTAACGACTGAATGGAACAGTGCACTGCTCCATGCTTGCCGAAGACGCCATCAAGTCCGCCATCTCGGATTACTACACCAAGAACCCTCGCGCCCAGAAGACCGATCTGTCGGGCACGGGCGCCTCGATCCCTCAGGTGCAAGTGGAGGTGGAGCAGACTAGCAGTGCCACTGCCTAGATCTCCCACGCTCTACAAGTTCCCCTAGATTGAAAACCGTGAAAAATTCAAAACGATGAAAAAAAAAGGTGCAAAAGTCGGGGGCTTCGGATACGGATACAGATACCATGATTCCCGCTGATTGATTGATTAATTGATTGATTCCTGGAGAGAGAGAGATGATAGCAGAATGATACACTGCAGTGGGGTCGAGTGAGTGTGAGCGTGATAAAATGTTCGGATGGATCGAACGAACACGTTGTGATTCCCACAAATAGCTTGGACAGGACTCGGAATTTTCTTTTACATGTTTCTTTTGTCTCTCAATAATGATGTATAGCATTTCACTTACTGGTTTCGTTTTCTTCTTTTTTTTTCTCAGCAACGCAAGACAAGGCAATGCAGGACGGAATCGTTGCTTGTTCGAATTATACATATACAACTTGAATCCAAGATGACTCGAATAAGACAACTCCCCCCTCTTTACCAAACACCCATATTACATACTACCTGATAGTAATCAATTCGTATACTACAGTGAATAAAACAATTATCTGATTCGCCACCCACTGACATCATGCCATGCCATCCATATCAAGCCATCCATACCATGACGCAAGAACCCGATCTGATAATCCTTCTATATACATACTAATACTTTAGTACCTACATAGTACATAGTAAATTACTAAGGTACCTACCTATAGGGCTGAAACAATAAGCTTAAAAAAATCCTAGCGTGATCTGATAAGGCTGTAGAGGTGAGATCATACGATCATACGATGTGCTAAGGACTATTCTGGATATGGAAGGGCGGGTGTGTGGGAATTTCTCGCAGGGTACCTAGTACCTACTTACCTCCCCCCCGCTTTCCTGGTTCTGATGTGCAGGTAGGTGTTAGTGTAAAGTAGGGTTGATATTGATAATGCAGTTTTATTTAAGTTAATTGGTTGGGTAGTTGGTTGGTCCGTAGGTAGTCAAATATGGGGATATAAGCAATAGCTAGTCAAGGAAAATTCTATATAGATAGATAGATATAAAAATAGATGGGTAAGTATACAGCTTCTTTTGCAATATATAGCAAAAAACAAAGCAGGTCTAACAACAATATGAATAAAAGAAAAACGCCAGTGCACAACACCACATGCATGCCATGCCATGCCATGCCGTCTAGTCAATATCAAAATTACTTACATACTGCACGGATAAAAGATAGAAGGAAAGATGAAAGGGGGTGAAGGAGAATATACAAATAAGGATCAAACGAACCCAAACCGACTCTTTAGGGCCAACAAAGTCTCATAGACCGATAACTTCAACTCCACGCGTAGATATCCCGTCCAGGCGCAGAGGAAGCGCCAGAAGTTGCGCGGGCGGAGGAGGCCGCCGGATTCGTGGACCGAGTCTATTTGCTCTTCGAAGACAGTGCGGGTGGCGTAGCGGGCGAGGATTAGAAAGGTGCGCACGGGGCCTTGGCGGGTGTGCAGGTTCTCGTCGAGGCTGCGGGCTGGGGGCTGTTAGATGGAGATAGTGAAGTGGTGGAGGGTGGTGGATGACTTACTCAGGTCGTTGGTCTTGAGGATCAGCAGGATGATCCGGGGTACTTGGCCCAGTAGTTCAACGAGTTGTTGTAGTAGACCATCTGCTAGAGAGCCCGACATGCTGTCTCGCTCGGCCGATGTCCGGGCCGATGTAATGTCCTTGTTCTTGAGCACCATGTAGTCGCGGCCGGTGATGGCGCTGGCGAAGAGAGGGAACTGCTCGTCCGTGATACCGGCAACCTTGCGGGCGTACTCGCGCATGCGAGGTAGGTCGGATTCGATCACGGCCAGCCAGAGCTTAGCGTAGTTGCGGCGAAGGTCCTGGGGAATATCGCGGTATAGGCCGTGGTCGTAGAGGACGATGTCGAAGTTGTGCCGACGGCGGTTAGGGTTCAGACGGATGGCGATGTTGCCGCCGTGGGGATCGCAGTGCAGGGGCGCGTTGTCACCGAAGATCATCTCGTTGAAGATGTGTGCCAGAGCCGCGGAGACTTCGTCGCGGTCAATGTGGTTCGAGTCGAGGAATTCCAGATCGTCGGGTCGTCGTCCGGAGATGAACTCCATGACCAGGATACGTTTCTGAGACCACATAACTGGCTGGCGTTAGCATGTACACTCGCGTATTAAGACTATTCAGACCGCATACCTTCAGGGATAACCAACGGAGCATCCGAGTGCTTCTTGAAGTACTCGCTCGCCCGCGTGGCATTCTCGGCCTCCATCCGGAAATCCAGCTCCTGGGGCAGAGACAGGTCCATTTCCCGCGAGAGCCATTCCAGATCATATTCCGGGAAGAATCGTTTCAGCATCGAGAAAGTAAACCGAGTCAACGCCAGGTCCAAGGGTACCCATTCCGCCAGCGCCGGATGCTGCACTTTGACCGCGACCTTCTGACCCGTCTCCTTCAGCGTACCGATATGCACCTGCGCCAGAGAAGCAGCACCAATGGGTTCCGGATCGAAAGACGAAAACAGCTCGTCGATGGGACGTCCCGTATCGGCCACGAACATTTTCTCAATAGATTCAATCGACGATACGGGGCATTTGTCCTGGAGTGGGATGAACGTTGTAGTCCATTCAATCGGAAGCAGATAACCCATGCTACTCAAGTGTTGTCCCAGTTTGATAAAGATTGATCCATTCTTCTCGAGAACCCGTAGAGTCCGTTCCGCGCAACGTTTGTGGCAGGCTCGAATCGCATCGCTCCGTTCCTCCGGCGTGGAGGTTTCTTGCTTGAGAGTCACCCGGTAACTAGTAGATCGTATGAGTACGTTGCACCGAGAGGACCAGGCCATGTCTGCTTGCCACTTACTCATTGATGCAAACCGCCAATGTGCCCACCACTCTTCCTGTCCTCGCCGCCGCACGGTAGAGATGCTGGACTTGATCCGAGAACACCACCGCTCCAACGACAATTGTACCCCCAATCACAGCATACTTAATGACCTTGCGGCGCGATTGACCCGAGCCGGACTGTTTCCTGTCATGTTGTTCTGCTTTTGGCGACTCGAATAACGGAGACGTGCGGGTGGCATAGGTGGCCCGGGGTACGGAAGGGGCGAGACGGCCGGTGAAGCGCTGCGAGCATAGAGCGGGAGACGATGCAGTCGAGCTGGAGATCAACCGACGGGGGAGAAACACCGTCGGAGCAGCATTGGCAGAAGGGATAGCGAGGGAAGGCTTCGAAGAGGATCGTATGACCGCCGCGGGATCAAAATTGGAAGCCCGCAGCGGAATGCGGAGCGCCGCCCTCATCCCGATCACCAACAACGCCGTCTGGAGAGCGACCACAAGTCGAGAGCAGCAGTGAACCGGACGGCGTGATCATTCGTGCCAGCACGAAGCCCTCGGGACGAATGTAGGGGGAGAGGAACTGGAGGGGGAGGTTGCGGCGGCGAACTTGCAGAAGTGGCCGCGGCGCATTTTCGTCGCACTTCCTGACCGGAGCCGATCATCCCCGTTGCCGCCACCTCGATTTTAAGACTCTGTCAGGTACAACTAGATAGCATCCTTTCGACATGCACATGGACAACACAACCCAAGATCCCCGAATGTATGTTCTCAACGAATATCTACACAGGCCATCCCCCCTTCCTATACCCGAAACCAGCCTGAGATCCTATTCCAACCCACTGGGCCATCCCAGCGCGGACCCACAAATGAATGTATACATATGTAAAGCAAAAGATCCCCAATACTCCATCCTATGCAATGCAACTACACCGTGCCAATTACTGCTAGCCTTCCCTACCAAGGATATTAAGAGGCCCAATCTGCATCAGTATGCGTCGGCCGCCGGCGTTGCGGGAGGATGGACCGTCGACGAGATAGTGAGCTCGATGGTCGGGACTCTTCCTCGGCCAACAGTTCCACTTGTGATAGCCTGTTGACGACTCCTCGGGACAGCCGGTTTCTTGATGGACCGGCGCTGCCATTGAGTCCGGCCGAGAGACCAGGCCCCGTCCCATCTCGGCTTCCGGGTCGCATTGCCAGCGCAGAACTGCTGAGAGAGGGCCGCGGGTGCCGTTGGCTTTCCCGCCCGTCGAAATACGCTTTCGGTTGACTGAACCGATTGATTTGTGGGGTCGCTGGGGCGGACTGGTTCGCAAGGTAGCCGGGGGGTGTGGTGGAAGTGCTCTTGCGCCTCATGCCGGGTTTGCGTTTCTCGAGGCTGAACGCTTCGCTCTTCTCATTGGACTGGATGAGCTTGCCAGCCATGTCTCGGACCAGAATGGCTGGATCGTGCTCCAATTCTCGGATTGCCTCCAAAAGACCATATTTCGCAAGTAGCCCGCCTTGCTCTTCGCTGGAATCGCAGATGCTCGATATAATGCGGAGAAGGTTCAGCCGGACGGCCGCCTTGTTATGGTGTAGCTTCTGTCCTATCCTCATGAACAGATCGGGTCGCGCGAACGTCGACGCAATCGGCGGACTCAGTCTCAGAAGTTTCTGCAGCGGCTCAAGGATGTTCTCAAAGGCATTGGCCTTGGAGACAGTCAGGCATCGGACAATAGAATCCGTAAATGACGTCTTGTCATAGCGGTTGTCCAATAGGTGCTCCTCAACCTTGGCCGTTTCTTCCTGGAGCCTGCTCAAAGTTAGCCCGAACCCACGTCACACGAGAAATATACATACCAAGTGAAGATCGCGTCCAAAGCAGTCACCTGCCAATACGGATCAGAGAGCAGAGAGATGTAAAAAGCGAGACCCTTGTTGCGCCATAACTCACGGCGTCCGACTTTCCCGGAGTGTGCCATGTCACAGAGAATCGGCAACGCAAACTCCTTGAGCGGCCGCTCGGTTTTCACGATCTTCTGAAGAAGCGGTACGATACCATTCAGGGCAGCGTCCTCTTGGCGGGACTTGTTCAGACGACACATATTGTAGATGGTGTTCAGAATCTGATTGGAGACTTCGCGGAAGTGCGGCCGTTTGATGGTCGACCTCAGCAAGTCCGTCAGCACATCGATGGCGTTGGAATTCTGCAGGGAGTCGAGTGTCGTGGACAGCATCGACAAGTTTTTGATGAACTTCAACATGGTAATCTGGTGCGCGGGCGTCATCCTCTTCAGCTCTTTCAAAACCCCTGGAGGAATGTTAGCAGCATGTTAGCGGGGATGCACCTGGTTTCTTACTATGCAGCACTGTCCGCTCGGCTACCATCACCTTGACATGATTCTCGGCCTGCGAGAAGATGAAGAAAATGTTTGCAATCCGACCCTCAACAATCTCAGCCAACTCTCCCTCTTCGTCCAACACTCGGCTCAAAACGAGGGACAGGGGATCCAAGACAGAGTTGCGAGACAAAATCCTGCAAAAGTCATTTTTGGGCGTCGATCCCTGTAAGTCAAAAACGCTCCAGATACCGTTCACTCCAATGAGAACAAGATCGCGCTCATCTTCGTAGTCATCTTCCAAGAACTCGACCAAAACGTTGAGACCTCCTGCACTGACAAACATCTGCAGTGTAAGGGTGGACGTTTGATACATCTGCTGCACGAAGGCTGCAGCCTCCAGTCGAATTTCTCGCGGATACTTCTTAGAGGCGAACTCGTTAATAATGGGTATCCCTCCAACGAAGCAGAGGTTTTCTTGGATCTCATAGTCATTGAAGATGATGGCGTTGACAATCCGTAATAAGCACAAGACAATGTCGCGGCGACGGCACATATCCAGAATTTCTAAAATAGGCAGCATTCCGTGAGCGCTCATGATAATATTCTTCGTCTCCGGAAGATCACAGAAGACGGTCAGTAGCTGATCCGAGATTTCTCCAAGCACATCTTCGTCTTGAGAAGTCTTCAGCGAGCTGACAAGACCCTCGACTTGGCCCCGGAGCCGAGCATATTTGTCACGCGCGATGTTGGCTTCCAGGTCCATCTCATCGAGTCCTTCCTCGAGTTGGGCGAACGGGTCATCTTCGTCGTCTTGATCCCCGAGCCATGAATTATTCGATAACTTCGAGTTTAGCATCAGCGTACTCCGATCAGAACTTTCATCGCTTTCGGGCTTGTCTAGGGCAACCTCATCAGCTCCGAGAATATCAGAGAAATCCTCATCGCGTTCGTTTTCGGCGAATTTCTGAATTTCGATTGCCGACCGGTGACGCTTGACAGATATCCGCTTTCTGAGCTGGGGCTGATGATCTTCCTCATGCTCCGGTAATGCTTGATACCGGACTACCTCCTTCGAAGGCGAGGGAAATGACACATCACTGTCCTCCTCGTCGATTTCCTGAGACTTGTTAGAGGGCTGTGTGTGATATAAGTGAGGTTCAAGCTTACTTGGAAAGCACTTAGTTTATCATCCAAAACATCTTCGTTTGCAGAGATAAGATCGGAATAATCTTCAACTGAGTTTTCCTTGAAATAAGACGTCGGGCGCTGCGGTCTTAATGGTGGCACAGGGGTCTGGAGAATAGGTACATTAGGGTGCATCGCAGATATTGTGGCCTTTGTCTGGGGGGGCATGTTTTCCCCAGTCGGTTTGGCCGAATAAGGACGAATCGTCCGGAGAGGATCTGATTCACCAGGCTGCTGAGTGAAAGGATCGTCAAAGTCGTCAAAGCCGTCATCTGACCTCAAGACTGTACCATCCAGTGACGCAAAGGCCTTCAGTTTTTCAGAGGAAAGCATCCCTCCGAAGTTGTCCTGTGGCCGGAGGTGAGGTAGCTGTAACGCGCTGGGGGAAATAGCAGTAGCAAAGTCATCATCCCAATTGTCTTCTTCCGTGGAGTCCGGCGAGCGGAATCGATCTGTCACATGCTTGGAGACCGGGCTTGGAAGTATATCCTTCGTTGGCGTGTACCGAGATGGCGCCATATCCGGGCGCAAAGGAGCAGCGCCCTGAGTATCATACCTGTACGGTTTTCGTAGGGTTCCAGTGTCAGGAGAACGGAGAGCTTCGTTCCATTCCTGGACACTCTTGACCGCTTCCTCATACTCGGTGGATTTCTTGGGAACCACAGAATCGGACCTGCGAGCATTGACTATCCAGGGGTGTTTGAGGAGCTTCCTCGCGGAGACACGAAGGTTAGGGTCCTTTTGGAAGCATTGCATCAAGAAGTCTTTGACAGCCTGCGGACTAGTCAGATGCGAAAAACATGAATAAGAGATGAAACTGACCGGAGAAGCACCCTGGGGAAGAGCAGGGTGGTCGTCATTGACAATACGGAATAGAGCCGGCATGGGCTGAAGATTGTAATAAGGTGGCTTTCCCTCCAGAAGCTCGATCACGGTACAACCCAGACTCCAGATATCCGAAGCGGTCGTGGCACCGGAAAGTTCAATCACTTCTGGAGCCATCCAGTAGGGCGTCCCGACAACACTGGATTCGCTAAGCCCAGTGGTTCTGCTGGCTACACCGAAATCTGCAAGCTTAACAAGACCTTCCTTGGTGGTGAGGATATTGGCTCCTTTGATATCTCGATGTATGACACCTTGCTCATGCAGATACAAGAGACCATGGAGGACCTGGGACATGTAGAGACCGACCAAATTTTCTGGAAAGCGACCAAAGTTCTTTGCGATAGAGTGTAAAGATCCATTCTCACAATATCTATCTCGTTAGTTGAATCCAAATATTGCTGGTACTGGGCACGGGACTCACTCGAGTATGATATTTAGAGTTTCCACAGACTTCACAAACCCCTGGTACTTCACAATATTGGGGTGCTGCAACCACAGGTCAGCTCGGGAGGCTCACGAACAGTATAAGTCGCATCTTACATCCAGGTTCTTCAATAGATCGATTTCCAACTGTCGCAATGGTGTTAGCGATAGCACCCCAACGAACGACTCGGGGGGTTACCATTATCACTCGTAGTTCGCTCTTTGGCAAATCTGCCAATTTGATTTGCTTCACAGCGACTGTTTCACCAGTATTCCAATTAAGTGCCCTATAGACCGACCCAAATGCGCCTTTACCGAGGCAGTCGCCCAATTGCTTCATTATGCCAACGTTAGCGATTATGCCCCCGGGGCCATAGGGGTAATATCCGTACATAATCCTTAAGCTCCGCGACATCCTTCGCGGAGGATTTGACTACCCTATCATCCTTTGGCTTATCTTGTTTCGACGGGCTGGAACCGAGTCTCGTAAGTCGTGTTTTGGCTGGAGTGCCGGGCGTCTTGGAAGGCGGCGGCAGCCCCTCACTGGCTTCGCTGGATCGGGAGACCATGGTCGCGCAGGTGGATCGAGATCCCTTTCGTATCGAGCCCGCTAATCTCAAGCACGTTGTCTCCGACAGCTGTAGACTCAGATGGCGAGGGGACGGGTGGAAAAGGCAGGCGCCAGGGGACCGATCGGATCGTTCATGTCAGCACGATCTAGTATCGAGCGATCAAGCTTGTCAGTAAATTCCAGGCACGTACGAGATAGAGTAGAGAAAGAGCCGAGTTGAATACCGCCGGCGTATGGCATGATCACGGTTGGTAGAAACATACAGAGAGGATCCTTGTTCTCGCACCCAGAGAGCCGCGTCCGCTGCACGCGTCTCTACACATCGAATTTCCCCTCCAAAGCAAAATCGATCTTCAGCTGGTTAGTGAGTCTCGCGGATTTCAAGTCGGGCCTTGGGAAAGGGCCGAAGAGGATTCACTTACTTGCGGTGCCTGCCGGAGCAAATGCAGAATAGGCGGATGTTTTGAACTTTCCTTTTCGCTTTTCTCCACAGGCCACCAGCTGGCTTGGGCCATGACGCAGCGCCCGGCCGCTGCTCCATCTCCGATCAGCCTTATCAGACCCGAGCTGGATTACATTAAGTAGATAGCCAGCAATGATTTTAGCATAGATATAAGGATGCGATGCAATCTACATTTGTAAACTAGAGTCATTACGCCGATGGTCTACAAACAGTCCTCGGAACAACATATCGATTCCATTACTCATGCATGCTATATACAGGTACGCCAAATGCTGCTGATGGAAAGGGTATCTCTGTCAGTAGAGGTCATTTACTTGTCGCCGTAATTTATGTTTGCTTTTGTGCCTCACGAAGAAGACGAAGAACGTCTGACGCCAGATAAAGGCTGCCCGCGATGACCAGCGAACCGCCACGGGCTTCCTCGCAGGCCCAGTTGATAGCGGCAGGAATATCATCCCCAAAGGTCTGGACTTGCCCGATTCCTGCGATCGACTGGATACACGACACTATCTCCTCTGGATCATTTGCCTTAACCCACGGCATGCCATCAACGGGGCCGAATGCAGTGATCGCAACTCGATCGCCGGCCTTGATTATGGAATGGAACAAGGAAACAATATCCTTGCCACGGGATGCCGCGATGACCCAGGTGACGTTCCCCCCTTGTGGACGCAGTTTGCGGTCCACATATTCTCCAAGAACTTCAGCCGACTGTGTATTATGCGCACCATCCAGCAGAACAGGCTCCTCACGAGCCGCCAAGGGTTTCAAAGCGATCTTCTGCAGGCGCCCCGGCCACTCCACCTTTGACAGTTGTGGAACGAGCGCATCGACGTCGATCTCAGGACGGGACCGGAGCAGGGCAAGTTTGAGAGCCGAAACAGCACAGGACATGTTTGCGCGCTGGTGGGGCTGTAGATCGAGAGTAGCGAAGAGCTGGCTAAGCGATGGCGAATGGTTATCCGGCACATTAGGACGTGTGTAAACCGCATCGATCTTGAGTTCCTTGATGCGATCTTCGAGAGTCCGAATCACTTCCGTCGAGTTGGTGCCGTCAATGACACATGGAACTCCTGGCTTCAAGATCCCCGCCTTTTCCTTTGTAATTTGTTCGATGGTATCACCAAGAAGGGACTGGTGGTCCAGACCGATCTTCGCGATGACCGAAACCAGAACGTCGGTCAAGATGTTGGTAGCATCCAGGCGACCGCCCATCCCGACCTCCACCACCCCGATGTCGACCCGCTCATGGTTAAAGATCTCAAAGGCAGTCGCAGTCAGTAGCTCGAACTCGCTTGCACCGATGCCTAGTGTTTGATCTCGAAGCTTGACTCTCGCTTCAATCTGCCGGAAGAGCGACTCTTGGACGACTTTTTCGCCGATGGTGATGCAGTCCCATCGGTCGATCAGATGAGGGGAGGTAAAGCGCCCACAGCGAACTCCGCCCGCCGACAACAGGTGCGATAGATAGGCGCTGATCGAGCCTTTGCCATTGGTGCCAGCAATATGGATGGCCTTCCAAGTCAGCGGGGTCTGCTGGAGCAGGCGGACTATCCGACTAAGACCGAGTTCAATCATGCCTCCAACTGTGCGATGATTGATGAATGGATGGGGAAAATCCTCATGATCAGGAGGTGATGAAGGACGAGGATGTCATGGAGGAAGAGTGTTATCTCTCGAGGCTCCAGAAAATGGCGCCGATCCGGAGAGTTGCCCGCGGGATTCGAGAAGATAATCGGAGAGCTGTCAGGTGCTCCGATAAGGATTGATGCCTGAGGCTGCTAGACGCGAGGGTAGTACGGTCGAGTACGGTAAGCATGTTGCCACCGGTGGCAGCGATGAGGTGGTATCGAATCGGTCCATGGGAAAGTCAATTGCATTCGATTCGATGAATGGCTTTGTAGGGTGAAACCTCATGCGATGGTGGATAACCAGCACTTGACCACTGTCAGTCAGTTAGTTACTCTGTAGTCTATTAGTGGTCGTACTCGAATGTACGCAGGTGACCCCGGCGCCACCTCATCCAGCCACCCACCAGCGAAAATGCCCCAATGTTGCGAAGGAAAAGCCGCGGCGCTACGCCGGGAAGCCTCAGGCGCGAAATCTCTTCGCCTCCGCTTTTTACCCTTACGAGGAAAAACCAAGTCTCGCCCTTCTCCATCAACAACTCGCCTTGGTCGCTGTCCCCGCAATCTGGCCCTCCCCCATTTAAAGCCTCGCGTCATTCCCGGTTGCTCTGGATGTGGCTATCTTTCTAAACCCCTTTCGCCTGGACAGTCCCTCTGTTGTCTTTTTTGCATTATCTAGCCATGGGTATTCCGTGAGTCCGCCATCTCTGCTCTGCTCGCACTGCACTCGTCGCCGTCGGCACTCTACACGCTGCTCCATTGGCCTAGCGCGTACGGAACGGCTGTCATGACTGACTGACATATGCAGATTGTTCTGCGAGGCTTCCTCGACCGATGCTTCCAAGAACAATCCCGCCAAAGACTCATGTGCCGTTGCACGCTCCGCAATCCGTCGCCAGCCTACGGTTCGCCGTGCTTCGCGTTATGGTTCCGCCTTGCGCAGCGCAACTCTCCGATCGCCTTTCCCCCGTCCGCTAGTGGATGAGATTGAGCGCGAGGCCAGTGGTCTCCAGCGTCATGTACGCTCTCCGCTTTCGAACTCAAGTACCGCCGATGACCCATTCGATCTAACTAGCGGCATCCTGGATCCCGGTCGACGCGAATCGGGCCAGCGACTGCTGAACGATGCGCTCCGCCATGGCCGCCCAGGTCAGCGCCTAAGGATTCCGCGCAGTTCGGCCTTGCCCGATCTATACCGCCCGTCGCCAGGGGATGACGCGAACAACCGGTCGGACCTGGTTCATCCCCCATTCACACCGCGGTTTGCTCCTGCGATCGCGTACCATAGGACTGCGTCTCCGCAAATGCGCGCAGATGGCGCCCGTCTGTCACCGTTTATTCGACCAGATGGATTTGGAGGGGATATCTCTGTCGCAGCGGCCTTTCCTTCGCTACGACGAGTCGGTGAACGATCGATCACCGAGGCGAGCCGTCCCAATCGCGAGTCTGCTGTGGATGGTCTTGGTGATCGACAGAGAAGCCTGAGCCCGGATGATGACCATGCTAACGATGCATGGGAGACGCTTCTTACCACTATCACGCCGGATACAAACCTTCCCAGCGCAGATTCCTCCTTCACGTCCGCGTCTGCCTCTGGAACGAATGCCTCGACGATTGGGACGGCTAGAAGCTCTGCAACCTCGTTGCAGAGCATGACCAACCCCTTGGACTCGGGCGCGGGGACCGTGCAGATGGTGCTCGATCCATACGCGGAGTTTCTCCATCCCTGCGACTATCCAAGCTCCAGCGATTCGGATAGTGATTCCGAATCGGGGATCTCCCAGCAGTCGTTGTTCCGACGGTACCGTCGCATTCGCCAGATGGAATCTTTGAGACGGGCACAGCACCTGCAGTCGACGATGAGCAACCACCCTCCGATACCTACCATATCCTTTGCATTTTCTGACTCCTCTTCCACCGACCCAGATTTGCAGCAGATGCAAGCCATTCTTGATCGACTTGCGCGACGCGAGGATATCCCAGATGAGTGGTGGGCGGCAGCTGGACTGTCCCGCACCCTTGGCCGCCGGCTCGGCATACCCGATGACTCTAATGACACGGATAGCGTGGATGGGCGGCTACGGCCGCGGTGACTTGGTTATTTTCTGTCAATGTGTTAGATACCGAGCTTAGTTCATTGGCCATTGTGCTTTAGCGGGGATCTTGTTTGGCGTTGGGTGTCCTCAGCCAGGTTCAGCTGAATTAGGGCCGGAAACCGTTTCGGATGGGATGTTGGCTTGGGATTAGTGAACCACTGTACTTGTATTGATTGGCTTGAATGTATTTTGAAATAGGGGTGCAGTGTAGTAGTGTGTTGACTGTTGAGTTGTGTAACTCCGTAACGGGGCAGAGTTGCAGCCGGGACATGTGACCAAGTACTGGCCAGTTCCTCGGACCATCCCGCCCGGGAAACCAGTTCTGACCAAGCCGGTCATTTACGGCGCTACGTAGGAAAGAATCCCCAGGTGGAGTTTATGCTATGTAGTACCGCGGCTGTCAATTATCAAAACAGCAGCAAACACGGTGCCTGGCGGTCCCCTGTGACGTATGCTGGGCCGGCCGGAGTCCATGCGAGAGTCCCCACTCTGACGACAGCCCCGCCGACTTATTTATCCATCGGCCGCCGAGCTTCACGGCCAGATCTCTACGGTTGTTCATCATTGACACACCGCTGCAACAGCCCCATCTCTAAACGGCGGTTTTCTACCATCCCCTCTATCCAGAACCTTAGAAACCTCCCCCTCTTTGAATGAAAGCACGGACCCAAGCCACACATCTCACTCCTCGATCCATATAACAACCATCTACCTACATCCTCGCCCATACCCCAACCCAACCCAACCCAACCCCAACCCCATATCCCCATCCTCATCCCCATACCCCTCATACCAACCATGGACGACCAAGTCAACCGCCTAGTCGACAAAATCTGGAGTACGTCCATCCCCCATCCCCGATCCCCCATCCCCCTCCCCCCCAATAACACATCGAACCTCATCTAATCCACACCCACCCAGACAAACACCTCGCCACCCCCCAACCACCCGCCTCCTTATCGCCATCAGCGGCATCCCCGGCTCCGGCAAAACCGAACTCGCCCTGACCATGTCCAACCTCATCAACCAGCGTCACCTCCGCCACCACCCCCAACTACCCCAAATCGCCACCCACATCCCCATGGACGGCTACCACCTGACCCGCTCCCAGCTCTCCGCCATGCCAGACCCAAGCTACGCACTCGCTCGACGCGGGGCAGCCTTCACCTTCGACGGGGAGAAATTCCTGCGCCTTGTGCAAGCGCTCCGCGAAGAAATCACGCCGGAGACGCAGAGTCTGTTTGCGCCGAGCTTCGATCACGCGGTGAAGGATCCCGTGGACGACGATATCTCGATTCCGGCGTCGTGTCGGGTGGTGTTTTTTGAGGGGAATTATCTGAGTTTGGATAGGGAGCCGTGGAGAAGTGCGGCGGGGTTGATGGATGAGTTGTGGTTTGTGGAGGTGGAGTTTGGGGTTGCGAGGGAGAGGTTGGTTAGGAGGCATGTTAGGGCGGGGATTGCGAGGGATGAGGAGGAGGCGGGGAGGAGGGTGGATGGGAATGATTTGGTGAATGGGAGGGAGATTGTCCAGGGGAGGTTGGAGGTGCAGGAGGTGGTGGTTAGTAGTTATGATTCTGCGTGGGAGGCGTGAGGGATTAGGTTGATGGTATAGATTATGATGTGATGTGATGTATCCTGGTTTGGCTTGTTCGTTGGGAAATGAATGGGTCATGGAGGGGTTTAGCAATTGGTGAATTAGCATGGGTTAACTTGATATGCGTTAGATTAGATATAACTAGATGATACTATCTAACATGTGCTAGAGAGTATAGATTCTTATTCTTGGTTTCATTTTTCGTGACTTTATTTAGACAAATAGCTCTGAATCTTAGTACATGTCATGACTATCATTGTTTAGCTTCACTTCATCCGGTTTTAATGGCTGCTTAAGCAGCAAAAGCCTGCAAGGCAAAGCAACAATCTCAACGGGAGATATACTACGGCAACCTTGCCCTACCGAATTTCCGACTCGCAGCCAGCGCAGCCGATAATCCAAATTGAGACGAAACCCCATCGATGCGGTGTGTCGAGTTGAGGTTCTTCACCACGACGAATTGATAGCAAGTGGCGCTGCCCTGGCGAGAAGCAATAACCGACCATGCCAGGAAGAGTTCCCAGATCTGTTATATATTAGAGGACGTCATCTGTACGAAGAAGGGTGGTACGTACTCTGAACCACCGCTGGCCATATGTCGCCTTGATCGTCTCCGCATTTCCAATCCAGTTCCGATACCATCTCCAAAGGGTACCGGAGTAATGAACGCCGACGGTATCGATACTATATTTCCGAATTGTCAGTATCTTGCAATCATGACGATAGTGTGTAAACTCACCTTTTGACCTCAAACCCAGCCCGTTCCAGCGCCAACACATAATACCACAACGGGGTGGATGCATCGGCGCCCCGGAAAATATACTTATTCAAATACAATCCCCAAATGAAATCCTCATATTGCCATGCCTGTCGAAGCCCCGACAGCTGAACATACATAGCCCCGTCATCCTTGAGCAGATCGTAACATTGACGGAAGAAGGTCGATAGCTTGCGCACGCCCACATGCTCGCCCATTTCAATCTGCGTGATTTTATCATACTGCATGTGGGGAATATCCCGATAATCCATACACAAGATGCGACTCTGCGATTCGGGAACCCCAGCGGCGCGGAGAGCGTCATTTCCCCAGGCTGTTTGATGTTGGGCGATGGTGAGTCCGGTGACGTTGGCTTTGTAATTGAGACTGGCGAACTTGGCGAGGGTTCCCCATCCGCAACCGATATCCAGCAAAGTTTCGCCTTCTTTCAGGTTGAGCTTCTCGCAGACAATCGCCATCTTATTATCTTGCATTTCCTCGAGGGTTTCTTCCCGGTCAGGGTCGGAGATGATACCGGAGGTATAGACCATGCGGGGACCGAGGAACCAGGCGTAGTGGTCATTGCCAAGGTCGTAGTTCGGACGGATCTGTTCTTCGTCTTGGGATTTGGTGTGGAAGAGGACATCGCGAGCGAAAGTAAGAAGGATGTATTTGAAGAGGTCCCAGGTGAAGCGGAAGTTGGCCCAGTCGTGGCGATGTTCCATGATGTCGAGACAATCGCCGTTGAAATCAACCTGGCCGTCGAGATACATCTCGCAGAAGGTTTGGAGGGGGACCTTGTTCCGACCGTGCCATTTGGTTCGGTCTGCGTTGTTTTTGAACGTGATGTATTCTTCGATTGCTCGACCGGGAAATTGGGTTTTGGTGTTGGTGGGGGGACTGTAGCTAGATGTCCATGTCCAGAAAGCTATGAGAATTGGGAAAAGAGTGATGAGACTGAGGAATATGCCGGTCTTGACGCCGCCGCCCAATGTCCATGTGAGGAGGGCGGGGATTCCTATCAAGGCACTGATCAGGTAGAGATTGGAGAAGGATTCATTTCCGGGGCCGTCTGCTGGGAGAGGAGGGTTGTGGATGGCTGGCGACTATATTTAATTGGTATGCATTCAAGGATTCAAGGGACGAGAGGATGAGACTGACATTGGTTTGAGCTCCGCCAAAAGCCGAGGGCTGAGCTGCAGGAGTGGAAATGAATTTGATGTCGCTGGGGAGGTTAACATTTTTGGGATTTCCGGGAGACATTTTCTTGGTTGTCTCATGGGTGAAGGAATTGAGAAAGGAAATGCGAGATATGGAGGAATAAAGTTGTTGTTTGACGCGGCATTCTTTCGCAACCCGCGGAGGCCGACGGTTGTCCGGGGTGCAGCCGACGTGGTCTGGGCCTAGCCTCCTACGTATGCTCCGCCTGCTCTACATCTTAGCTTCTTTGGACAGTCGGCCCAGCTATTCCTCCTGTATTGGTGATATGAAAGTTCAAGGCAAAGAATACATGCAGATCTGTTCTTGTCTGGCAAGTATTTCTATGATAATAGTCAAGGATCTCCACCATATTGATCATTCTTCTTGGAACTCAAGACAAAGTATACACCCACACACTCACCGTGTCGAAACAAAGACGGTTATTGCTGGCAGGATCCTCCCGGGGGAGAAAAGTGATTTGAAACGTCGCCAAGTTCAAAACAAGGAGATGACTGATGGCAATGGCGGTTTCTGGTTACATTTGAGAGCAGGATCATGCAGGACGCCAGAATATACAAGCCATGACTACTACAGCAAGTTAGCACCAAACATACTAACTAGTAGTAGGATATCTACGGTTAATGCGCAGTGATGAGCAGCAAAAGGCGAGTCACAACCCTGCTAACAAGTACTTATAGACCAGAAAAGAAAAGAACAGATTCCTTAAGTATCAGATAGCAACCAGCATACATATTAGAAGATTTCTTCATGAAGAGATTCTCCCAAGTCCTACTTACTGGGTGTAGCGGTCAGGTATTGCTGTAAATTTCAAGCTATACACGCTAAGCCTCTTATAGGATAGTACAGGTATATATAACGAAGCCACAGGTACAATGAACATGTATCTTCTGGTCAGTATAGCACTGGAGCTGTCTGTGACTTGATTGCCTCGACCAAGACGAAGGCATGACTTGTCTACCAGTTCCAGCGTAGTGATCCGTAGGCAGCGAGCTCACCGCTGCATCGGTACCTAGAGTGGGGCCGGTGCTTTGAAATCGTGATGGACATCCGGCTGTCGACAAGGGAAACCTCCTGCAAACGGATATACGGCGTCCGACGCTCGGAGCTGATTTATAAGGCTGGCACGTGACCGCGCTCGTCGCGTTGGCGAAACAGCTCGAATGCAAGGGCAGTCCATTTAGCCCAAACACGAAAATTCGCGTGGATATCCACCGGCACGCGTTGGCCCCGGCGACATCAAATATCTACCCTCCTGCCCCTCCGTCTTCTTTTCCTCCATCTCTCCTCCTCAGCTCCTGTCTGCAGGACTTCTTTTGTGACGACTTTCCCTTTCCATCCAATCTCAAAATCTGCCAACCTTCTTTACTACCCTAATATTATATCCATATACCCTTTGTTCTAGTTTGTTTCTCGTTCCTCAACCTCACTGCCAAAATGTTTGTCTACAAGAGAGGTGAGTAGTTGCAATAATCCGGTGGATTAGGTGTCGTTCATGATGAGATGACGAGCAATGGACCTTGCCACATGCTGCAGCCAGTGCTAACGTGTGAATCAGATGGACGCAAAGAACGCGTGCAGTTCGACAAGATCACGGCTCGTGTGTCAAGGCTCTGTTACGGTCTTGACCCTGAGCATGTCGACGCCGCTGCTATCACCCAAAAGGTCATCTCTGGTGTCTACCAGGGTGTCACCACCGTTGAGCTGGACAACCTGGTATGTTTTTGCCACCAATTGAGAAGCAGTGCTAATTTGAACAGGCTGCCGAGACTGCTGCATACATGACCGTCACACACCCGGATTATGCCATCCTCGCCGCTCGTATCGCCGTTTCCAACCTCCACAAGCAGACCAAGAAGCAATTCTCGCTGGCAATCTCAGATCTCTACCACTATGTCAACCCGAAGAACAACAATCCTGCACCAATGATTTCCAAACAAACATATGAAATAGTCATGAAACATGCCGACGAGCTGAACTCGGCGATTGTCTACGACCGTGATTTCAACTACAACTTCTTCGGCTTCAAGACCCTGGAGCGGTCATACCTGTTGCGCATCAACGGCAAGGTGGCGGAGCGTCCCCAGCACCTGCTGATGCGTGTTGCCGTTGGTATCCACGGCACCGACATTGAGAAGGCCATCGAGACCTACCACTTGATGTCCCAGAAGTACTTCACTCACGCCTCCCCGACCCTGTTCAATGCGGGTACACCCCAGCCTCAGCTCGCCTCCTGCTTCCTTGTCGACATGAAAGAGGACAGCATCGACGGTATTTACGACACTCTGAAGACGTGCGCCATGATCTCTAAGACAGCCGGTGGCATTGGCCTGAACGTTCACCGCATCCGCTCCACCGGATCTTACATTGGCGGTACCAACGGTACCTCCAACGGTCTTGTCCCGATGCTCCGGGTCTTCAACAACACTGCCCGTTACGTTGACCAGGGTGGCAACAAGCGTCCCGGTGCTTTTGCCATCTACCTTGAGCCCTGGCACTCGGATGTTTTCGAGTTCCTGGATCTCCGTAAGAACCACGGTAAGGAGGAGGTTCGCGCCCGTGATCTGTTCTACGCTCTGTGGACCCCGGATCTGTTCATGAAGCGGGTTGAGGCCAACGGTGACTGGACTCTGTTCTGCCCTAACGAGGCCCCTGGCTTGGCCGATGTCTACGGAGACGAATTCGACGCTCTCTACGAGAAGTAAGTTTGCTGGCTCTGCGTCTCGATCATGCTAACCGCGTCCAGGTACGAGAAGGAAGGCCGTGGTCGTCGCACCATCAAGGCCCAGAAGCTGTGGTACGCTATCCTGGAGGCCCAGACCGAGACTGGAAACCCCTTTATGCTGTACAAGGATGCCTGCAACAAGAAGAGCAACCAGAAGAACCTGGGAACCATCCGCAGCTCCAACCTTTGCACTGAGATTGTGGAGTACACTGCTCCGGATGAGGTTGCAGTTTGCAACCTGGCGTCTCTGGCCCTGCCTACCTTTGTCGATGCTGTCCGCGGCGAGTACGACTTTGGCAAGCTCCATGAGGTTGTGCAGGTCTTGGTCCGCAACCTGAACAAGATCATCGACATTAACTACTACCCCGTCCCGGAGGCCAAGAAGAGCAACTTCCGCCACCGTCCCATCGCCCTCGGTGTCAACGGTCTGGCCGATGCCTTCCTCGCTCTGCGCCTGCCCTTTGACTCTGCCGAGGCTCGTCAGCTGAACATCCAGATCTTCGAGACCATCTACCACGCTGGTTTGACCGCCTCGTCCGACCTTGCTAAGGAGTTCGGACCCTACGAGACGTACGAGGGCTCTCCTGTCTCTCAGGGTATCCTCCAGTACGACATGTGGGAGCGTACTCCTACCGACCTGTGGGACTGGGACGCCCTCAAGGCTAAGATTGCGCAGACCGGTGTCCGCAACAGTTTGTTGGTGGCCCCCATGCCCACTGCCAGCACCAGTCAGATCTTGGGCTTCAACGAGTGCTTTGAGCCCTACACTTCGAACATCTACTCCCGTCGTGTGTTGGCGGGTGAGTTCCAGGTGGTCAACCCCTGGCTGCTGAAGGACCTGGTCGACCTCGGCCTGTGGTCCGACAACATGAAGAACCGCATCATCGCGGAGGGTGGTTCCGTGCAGAACATCCCCAACGTGCCGGCGGACATCAAGGCGCTGTACAAGACGGTGTGGGAGATCTCGCAGCGGACGATCCTGCAGATGGCCGCTGACCGTGGTGCGTTCATCGACCAGTCGCAGTCCCTCAACATCCACCTGAAGGAGCCCACTATGGGCAAGATCACCAGCATGCACTTTGCCGGGTGGAAGATGGGTCTGAAGACGGGTATGTACTACCTGCGGACGATGGCTGCTTCTGCCCCGATCCAGTTCACGGTCGACCAGGAGCAGCTGAAGGTGGAAGACACCAACGTGGCCCGTGCGAACGCCTCTTTCAAGAAGCGGGCGGTCGGTGCGGCCTCGACCACGTACTCTGCCGTTCCCCGCGGGGAGGCCCAGGTCAACGGACACAGCGAGAACAGCATTAACGGGGGTGAGAGCAGCCCCTTGGCACTTGCAGAGTCGGAGGGACCCGAGGAGGACAGCCAAGAGGCCGCCGATCGGGAAAACGACATTTACTCGCAGCAGGTGCTCCAGTGCAGCATTGAAAACAAGGAGGCGTGTGTGATGTGCCAGGGTTAAAGCATGGATGGAAAGGCGTTGGGTGTAATATATCACGATGGTATGGTTATGGGATATGATGTAGTTATTTTATACATATGAATTGTTCATTTATGGTACTTGACATTACAATTAATGATCCGAGTTAATGATCCCCCTTGGACTCGGGCACGTAGTTCTTGGACTGATCCATGAGATCATTGGCCTTGTCTTTTGCCTGATCGGTGTACTCGGAGCCTACCATTGCCATGATTAGCACCCACCTACCGTACAATACTCTTGAACCGAGCAAGCGAAAACGAGAGAATATAAACCTACCCTGTCCCATCATCTTATTATAATAATCCTTCGCCTGATCGGTATAATTGGTCGAACCGGAACTAGTGTCTACCCCGTCCGTTTTAGCATCCATCCCACAATCGTACAAGGTATTCAGAACATACTTGACTGCTCCCCCATCATACTATCATAGTATTCCTTGCCCTTGGCCTTGGCGGATTCGATATTTTGGCGAATGGCGTCCATTTTCCTGCCTTCGTTAGAGTAGAGTTTGATTATGTCTTGGGTTGGGGACATACGGGGGTAAATTAGATGTGTGACGAGTAAAATGACAATATAGTAATTAAGTGGATTGATGCAGTTAGTTCATGTAGGAAGGATACATGGGTAGTATGTAGTCTTATACGAATGGAAGGTATAGAGATGAGGATAGAGATAGATGAAATGAAATGAGATGAATCATCGACTTCTATCCATGACGTTGGATCTGGACCGTGACTGTCATCGTCATGGTCGATGGGAAATACATCCACTGTGGCGAGATGTAGATGAACTATTAGCTGTCTGCATAGTAGATAGATAGTGATAAGGGAGAGGTATTCTACGTAACGATGCGTTTAATTTGTGGGGATTGAGGGTTCCGTGGATGGTTGTGGTGGGTGACATCTTCGACTTGACTTACCTACCTTTACATTCTACCGATCTATTTATTTTAATTAGCTAGTATAGGGAATGGATATAATGAAGGTAGATTATTCATTAGTAGCTTATTTATCCACCTAACTCTAGTATATACTTCAATAGTTACTCACTTACCTACTCCGAAATCCTTGGCATGAACAACAACTACCCTCCGAGTTTCCCAACCACCCGTTAGTCATTACTGGCTCGGTTGAGTAACTATCTAGCTGGTTATTTAACTCTGCTTTTGTCTGACTAGCCAGATTCGTATTCAGGGATGGGAGGGTTGAATGAATTGAAACGGGAGGAGATGGTGTGGTGTGGTGGGAGTTAAATGAGGGGGTTCGGAGGGTTTTCAATCGGGCGGTTTTGGTTATTTTTTTACGGAGTATTGGTGCTGGTACTTGGAGGTAGTGGTTGTACTTGATACGAGGGTTGGATTATGGGGCTGTTTATTTACATTCATCCCTTTACTATACTAGTATGTATATAGTATACTGTTTGAGGGATGGGGTAGTTAGTTGTAGCTATAGCTATAGATAGGTAATCACCAACATAATCCAACGGGTACCTGCGCCATCACATCCTTCATTTCCCATGGATATAAGCAGTTAGTTGAGAGATAGGATGGGGCTGGATTTTGGGGCTAGTTTGTTTGGACCTTCGGGGTCTGCACTGTGTATGGTTTGGTTGTAGGGCGAAGGATTGTCTCTTTTCTGTGAGGATATGTGTTGGTTGGTTTCAGGGTTACTTACGAGGGTACTTACTACTGAGCTGAGGCAGTATCCCTCGATGGGTGTAGGATGAGGGAGGTATCGATGAGTACGATTGTTTGTTTGTGTGTGTGCATACCCCGGATGTAGCCGATCGGAGGAATGCACAATGGAATGCCCCGATCTGAAGGAGATATACTCCGGTGGTACAAGTCGAATCTATGTCTGTGTACACCGTAGACACTAGACAGCTGACAGGGACTCTCCCTGTCAATGTGCTCCGTATCGATGATACATCCATGGACCGAGCGCCACGCGAATGACTGGCTTGGCGACTCGCCCGACAGTCTGACTGCAGTGTCTAGAATCTAGATATCTCATTGATCGTTTCATCCCACCGATGCCCGAGACTAGCACCTCAGCAGAGACATGGACTCGGCTGGACTCTTCAGCCCACCAGTAGGGCAACTGGCCTGAACCCTCCTGCCGCTGACGAGATCTGACTGGCCCGCGGGGCTGGTGCGACACGTCAACTCGTCAAGACTTCTTGTTTCTTTGACCGGATTTGCCACTGATCCGACGGTTGTAGTTTAGTCTGATACCATCGCTGTACTTAGATACTTGTAGTAGGCATGGTATGGTAGCATTGACTGTGGCTTGTCCGTGCCAGGGACACCATACAGGCAACCACGCCACGCTGATCCCCCTGAGCCCCGAGCGGAAACCCAACCCGCAGCCAGACTAGCAGCGCACACACACACACCAAGTTGCCAAGTTTAAACCAAAAAGTCAGTTCCCTTCAGCAAGTTCGTGGCTGAGCCAGACAAAGTCAATCCATGAACAGCACACGCTAAGAACCATCCTCACCAATCATCATCCCCCCCTGGCAGTCAGGAACGGCCTGGTGAGACACCGGCGTCAACGCGGACCGCCAATCAGCCGAATTGCTGGGTCAGCCCGAGCATTCCGATCAAGGCCCTGCCAAGCGGTGCCTGGTTGAGTTTTTGCTTCTGCGGAGCAGGTGTACGATGAGATGGCTGCGTCAGGTACGAGGTGAGAGTCCCAATCAAACCGGATAGCATGCCAGCAAGGCCAGCTGGTCCGGGCCGCGCCCGACTGAGTGCCAACCACGGCGATGCCCTGGAAGAACCGGTGAGGTCGGGCAGAGACCGTTTAACGGGCATTGGCGGAGATCGAGGGTTCACGAGTGGTGGAGTGGGTCGGTGGATCTAGAAGTGTGGAGAGGAGTGGATCGGAATCATTCATTCTTTGGATTTGTTATTGTTGGTGTTTTCCGGGATGGATGGATGGCTGATGGAGGGGGGAGTGGATCCTTTCACTTTTACTACTTTCAACTTTCCACTTTCAACAACACCATACCAATGATACCATACCACCACCGGCCGGGCCCAATACAAATACTGGCCCTTCCCTCCCCTCTTGTCGCTCGCTTCTTTTCCCCTTCCACCACACAGTCCGTCTCTCCTTGACATCGGTCATTCCTTCTTTAACCCCCACTCCTTGGGTTCCTTGCGCCATACTGCTGTGCAGTCTCGTTCCTTACACTCTGTCGACCAGAGCAAGTTTGAACAATCCTTGATCAACTCGATCATCCTCGATTCACCCTTGAAATCAACCAAACTTTCTCTACCACCAAAATCATCCCCAATATACAACAGACAAAATGGCCCCTCTTTCCAAAACTCTTGCCCTGGCCGGTGCTCTCTTTGCCGCCCTTGGCTCTGCTGCCCCTGTTGAAAAGCGCGAGACCGACGTCGTCTACGAGACCGTCACTTCGGTTGTCTGGACCACTGTCGACGTGACCACCACCATCTACGGCAACGCTCCCGCCTCGGCCACTCCTACGGCCGATTCTCAGGTCCAGGCTCCAGGCAACAGCCAGCCTGAACAATCTGTCAGCTACCAACCCCTCTCCTCCTCCACCTCCACTTCCACCACCGTTTGGTGGACTCCCTCGCCCGAAACCTGGGCCACCTCCGCTTCCACCTCCACCTCCACCTCTGAGCCCGCCTGGACTCCGGCTCCTGCCCCGTCCTCTACCTCCACCTCCGAGGCTCAGTGGACTCCCTCTACCACCACTGCTGCAGCTGCAACCACCACCTCTGCGGCCGCGGCCACCTCCGCTGCTAGCAGCAGCAGCGGCTACAGTGGCAGTTGCTCCGGCGGAGCCCCCTGCACGGGTGATTTGACCTACTACGTGGCGGGTCTGGGCTCCTGCGGCTCGTACAGCAACGGCTCGAGCGACAAGGTGGTTGCACTGCCGGTAGGCATCATGAAGGACAGCGACTGCGGCAAGACGGTGCACATCACGTACAACGGAGTGACCGAGACGGGTACGGTGTTGGACAAGTGCATGGGCTGTGACGATGTGTCGATTGATCTGTCGGAGAAGCTGTTTGGATACTTTGGCACTGAAGCCGAGGGACGGTTGAAGGGAGCGGAGTGGTATATTGAGTAGATGATGCTACTGATGTGACGTGACTGATTTGCTTATTACCTTCTTGTCATTCGTTGACCCAGTTATGATTGTTCTTGTTTATACCTTAGCTTTAGATTGGTCCTGGGGACTGATCCATTCCATTCACATGACATTCTTACATACCATTGTAACGTATACCTTAAGCTATACCTACTGATCGACCGGGTATTTGGCTTGGACTTTTCTCAACCATTGGCCCAGCGCACCTAGTCCCTCTTCATCGTGCCAATTCCAGTCTCCATCATTCTCATACTCACCCTCACTACCACCATCACCATCACCATCATCACCCCCATTATAACCAACATCATCATCCCCACCATCACCATTATCACCCCCCTTATTACCAACATTCTCATTCTCATCATCCTCATCCCTACCACCATCCAAAGACAAAGAAAACACCTTCGATCCACACCCCCCCCTCAACCGACAAATCTCCCTCTCAGCACACCTCCCCACACAAACCGTAACAAACCAACCCCGCGTCCGTCTCGCCCAATACTCCATAAAGACCATCCGATTCCACTCCATAATATCAGTCAACTTGGCCCAAAAGGTAGCTCCTATACCCCTTGTCTCTGCACTTTGGGATATATATCGTCCGTAGGCTTCTTGAGCGGAGTAGTATTTTCTCCATTTGGGTTCAGCATATTCACCACTTTCATCTATACCTTCCTCGGGGGTATCAATCAAGGAAGAAGAATACGACGAGGATGAGGATGAGATATCCGCAACCCAAACCTCCAAATCCAGCACTCCCCAATCATCGCCATCCACCATCAACATCCTAAATGCAGGGGGCCCAGTCATAGGCGTAATCCCGGGTGCTTCTAACTCCATCACCTCGCCCACTTCCTTCTTCATCCCCCCAGTCCCAGTTCTATTCCCATAAACCACCCCAAACGTATCCAAATGTCCATGTCCGCAAAACACCCCCACAATAGTATCCTGAAACCGTCGGAAGATGATCGCCAGGTAATATGCATACTCGGGGAGAGTATCTTTCCTTGTTGAAGGGATGTGCGTGAGTAGGTATACCTTTTGAGCGAGACGTTCCGCGGAGGTGAGCTCAGTAATGAGCCAAGAAAATTGGTTCATAGGGTCTGGGGACATGGGTGTTGTGTAGGTTAGGATGTTGAAGCGGTAGTAGAGGTTGCTGTTGTAGGAGATTATTTTTAGGGGGGTGGTGGTGGTGGGGAGGGTGAGGGTTGTGGCGTATGCGCCGTGATGGAATTGGGTGGTGGTGGTGTTAGGGAGGAGAGTTCTCCAGTGAGTTGCTAGAGCGTCGTAGGCCCATTGAGGGTTGAGATGGGCGGGGATGGTATCGGTGACGGGAAAGATGCTGACGGGGTTGGTGTCGTGGTTGCCGATGGCTGGGTAGATGGGACAGTTGAAGGTGGTGCGGAGGGTTGAGTAGGTGGTGTTGAAACTGTGGAGGACGGAGGGTTGGGTTTCGCTCCAGACGTCGTGGGGGACGACGTCGCCGGTGTACAGCACGAATTGGGGTTGTAGGGCTTGGACGGCGGAGAGCATGCTTTCGAGGAGTCGGAGCGGAGGGTCGCAGCGCGGGTGGCCCCAGGTTGGGCAGGGCTTGGTGGTGTTGCCGGGGGCATCGTGTGGGGTGTAGGGTCGGCAGCAGATGGGTTTGCGGCAGGTGGTGCTGGATCCGGGGGTGTAGAGGAGGTCAACGTGGGTGTCGGTGAGGTGGGCGATGCGGAGGGTATTGGTGGTGGTTGTGGTTGTGGTGGTGGAAGTAGTAGGGGGAGAAGGAACAGGAGGTAGGGTTAGGTTGAATGGTCGGGGAGGAGGCGGAGGACAGAGATCCAACACGCCGGCGCAAAAGGTCTGCGCTGTGAATGATGGGATCTGCATTTGAGTGAGCACATAGTGTGCGCTGGGGATTTGCGAGGCCGCTAGACCGGTGCAAAAGTCGGCGTCGAAAAGCTGTATGGTGTTAGCAATAGGCTAGATGGTATGGTAGGTATAGATGTTGAACTGGGATGTACCTTGCTTCGAATGCATACTTCGGTGACAACGGCTTCGAGGGTTGAAGGCCCTTGACGAGCGATCTTCTGGAGGGATCGGAGGAGAGACTGTTGCAGTCAGCGGGGATGTCATTCTGACGGGTTCACTACCTCGCAGGCCACGCAGCTGGTCGCAGCCCGAATGTCGTCCCAGACCAAGTCGGTCCAGGTCGCCCAGCTGCCTATCACCAGGACCGAAAGTAGTAGAGCGGGCTTCATCAGGAGGGTGTTGAGCACTCACCTGGTGTCGCTCGGGGCTTTATGACTTCTTGATTGCCGGGGTGGTTGAATTGGCACATTTGGGAATTTCATGTGATGCCTGCTGTCTGTACCTTGAAGTATTTCTTGGACAGAATACTTTCTGCTTGGCAATGTGCTGAGGAAGAGCCGATGCACATTCCTGGTCTGGCCGGGTTAGGGTTGGTCGGGCGGCAGCAATTAATAACCATCCCATGCATCTGCTGCCATGTCCCCTGCAGTTCTCCGCTCTCCCCCGTGGAAGGCCTTTATCGCTTCAAAGTTGGCCCATCCATGGTTCTTCTGGACGCCTGGTTGAGTATATACAAGGTTTCCACCCGAGAACAACAGACCCAGCTGGGCTGTGGCAGGGGGCCTGATGGCAGCAGACTGGCAGCAGACTGGCGAGAGGAATGAACACTCCGACCGTGAAGATGGCTTCATTCTTGGCGGACACGCGAGGGATCAGCCGATCAACCCGATCATATTTGGATCATCGTCAATAATCACAACAAACATGCTCTGGACAAAGGCTATTCTTGCTATTATCTAAGCCTTGACAAGACCCACGCTGCCAACAATTAAACAAAACTAGTCGCAGCACTAATTCCGGTTGGTCTCCGCTTCCCCTCAATTTCTTCATCCACTTTCTCTCTTACTCTTATTCCTACTTTTACTTCTCTGCTCTGCTCTGTCTGCTCCGCTGCATCTATCTCTCCTCCCTTGACTCCCTCTCCACTCTTATATATCATGCTTTGATCTCGACCATGGCCCCTCCCCTCCCCCCTCGTCCCCCTCCGCTGCCTCCGCTGCCTCGTCGCTAACCGCCATGGAAGACCAACGGCCCGAAGTCCTCGTCGTCTCCATCGTCTTCTTCGTCATCGCCACCGTTTTCGTCGCCCTACGTTTTGTCTCGCGTATTTTTATCGTCCAAAAGGTGGCCCTGCATGACTATCTTATGCTTCTGGCCTGGGTGGGTTCTCTTCTTCTCCTTCCATCATCACAACTAAGAGGTTTAGGTCCTCGACTTCGGCTTCTCCTTCTCCCTCTTCTATGCCACCCGTCAAGGCCTCGGCCTCCACGATGTCGATATCCGTCCCGACCAGCGTCCTGGCCTCAATCGCGCCGACTATGCCTTCACCGTCCTCTACGTGAGTCGCCTGCGCCCGCCCGTCGCTCCCTCTGACCTCCCAGAACCCGGCCCTCATGGCCGTCAAAACCTCCATCCTCATCTTCTACCTCACCCTCACCCAGGGTGAAAAGGTTTTTCGCTGGGCCAACTACGTTACCCTCTTCGTCGTCAATGCCGCCGGTTTCGCCCTGACCCTCGTCAATGTGTTCCAATGTCGCCCTGTCGGCGCTGCCGTTGCTTATCCCTTGCCTGCGGGCGCCCAGTGCATCGACATTCTCACCCTCTACCTTTCCTCCTCACCGGTCAACATTGTCACCGATCTGGCCATACTCTTCCTCCCGAATCCAATCCTCACTCAGATGCGTCTCCCGCGGAAGCAAAAAATCATCCTTGTCATCACCTTCAGTTTCGGCTTCTTCGTCGCCGTCGTCGACGTCATCCGCATTGCCTATATTCAGGATGCGGCCACGGCGCGGCAGATTGCGTCGCGACAGGTCCACCTCCAGGATACCCCGGGGGATGATTTAAGCTGTATGTTCTCCCTCCTCTGTGTAACTCCGCTGATGGCCCAGGGTACGGTGCGCTCTCGTTCATGTGGTCCGTCATCGAAGTCAACGTCTCCATTATTTGTGCCTGCGTTCCTAGTCTCAAGCCGCTCGTCGCACGACTCATTCCGAAATTGATCCGCGACACCAACGAGAGCTCGCAAGTCACCGACCTCCCCATGCCGTCCCCCGATCCCCCGGAGCTCCCCACCGTCTCCGGGCCCACCGGCCGGAAGGTGTCACAATCGGACAGCCACAGCAGCCAGGCGGCCTCGGCTCGCGTCGACCTGGCCGACTTTCTGAGCACCGCGCCAGATGGGCCACCGGACGTCGAAAACCGGACGAACACCGTCACAACCAATACCTCGTATCCTCCGAGCATCACATTTTTTGATTTTGTCAACATGAAGAAGCCGGCCAACATGCTCAAGCTCAGCAACAAGGAGTCTATTACCCCGATTGCGCTGACGACCATCCTGTTCTTCCTCTGGGGGTTTGCCTACGGTCTGCTAGATATTCTGAATGAGCAGTTTCAGGACATTTTGCGTCTGGACGTGTGGAGGTCGTTTGGGCTGCATGCGGTTTACTTTGGGGGTTACCTCGTGGCGCCGTCGTTGGTGGGGCGGGTCGTGCTGAAGCGGTGGGGATTCAAGTCGACCTTTATCACGGGCCTCTGCATCTACGCCTGCGGCACGTTGATCTTCTGGCCGTCGGCCGTGCTATCCTCGTACGCCGCCTTTGCGGTGTCTAATTTTATCGTAGGCTGCGGATTGGCGGTGCTGGAGACGGCGGCCAACCCATTTATAGCGCTCTGTGGACCACTCGAGAACTCGGAGATCCGGTTGAACATCTCGCAGGGCGTGCAGGCAATTGGCAGCGCGGTCTCGCCGCTACTGGCTAAAAAGGTGCTGTTCAAGAGCGTGACGGACGTGAGCGCCCTGGTCGATGTGCAGTGGACGTATCTCGGCATCGCGCTGTTCGACGTGCTGCTCGCCCTGGCGTTCTACTACCTGCCCATTCCGGAGGCCTCGGATGAGGATCTGGAGGAGCTGGCCAACCGCCGGCGCGCCGACAATCGGGCCACAGTGATGGGAATCCCGGTGGTCTGGGTGACGCTGGCGTTGGGCGTGTGGTCGCAGTTCTTCTACGTGGCTGGACAGGAAGTGCTGTCGATGAGCTTTAGCGACTATGTCGGCACGGTGCACCCCAATTCCGCCCTGAGCCCGTTTGAACAGCTGACGGTCGCCCACACGGTGTTTGCCATCGGCCGCTTCCTCGCGGCCTTTTTGCAGTGGTTCCTGAAACCGCGGTGGATCCTGATGCTGTCGTACATTGGCATGATCGTGTTTTCGGTGTTATGCATGAAGATGACGGGACGGACGGCCGAGGCAATGGCGCAGATGGTGTATCTGTTTGAGAGTGGGGCGTTTAGCATCATCTTTGCCATCTCGCTACGAGGCACTGGACGACACACGAAGACGGCGACAGTGCTGTTGACGGTGGCGATCAGCGGAGGGGCGTTCTTCCCGTTTGCGCAGTACGCGGCAGAGATGGCTGGAGGCGTGCGGTACTCGTACTGCGTGCTGGTAGCGCTGTTCAGCGCGGGGGCACTCTTCCCGGTGTACCTGAACGTGGTGCCGGCAGCGAAGAAGCAGGTAGACCCGGTGCCCAACGAGCACCTGCGACACCACCGACGGCGCAGCCGGGTCAAGGCGACGGTGGTGGCGCGCGAGAAGGAAAACCCGTCGGTCGGGGGCGTCTTATCGCGCCGGCGCAGCGTGGTGTCGGATCCGCTGCCGACGGTGCAGCTGGCGGATCACACCAAGCGGAATGGAGGATTGATGCACGAGTTGGCGCCATGGCCAGAGGGGACGGATTAGTTTTGTATATATTGGGATTTGCTATGATACCCATTGTTTGTTAGCGAGTTGGTCATGTACATATCCCAACATTATTCCAAGTGGTTTTATACTCCGAATTCCGAACTCCGTACTCCGACCGGATTCCGCGCCTCAATTCTTCTTCTTTCCCATCCATCCATCTGCAAGATGGCCACCCAGCGTCGAAACGGACAGCTGTCCTCATGCGAGCCATGTCGCAAGGGCAAGTTGCGCTGCGACCACCAGGTACCTGTCTGTGGACGGTGTGCTCGACGAGACCAGGCGTCGCGATGCATCTACCATCCTGCGCCGATGACCCGACCGGGCCGTTCCACTGTTAGGAAGCGGACCAGCCGGGTTCAGACATCGCAGAGTCAGCCACTTCAGGATCTAGTCGATTGGAGCCCTCGCCCGGGGGGATGGCTAGGCCTCACCAGCCCACAGGGTATCTTTGCCGATTTGGAGCCCCCGGAAGACCCGGTTACGCCTCAACCGGGACCAGTTGATCCCCAGCAAGTGACCGTAGGTGTTTCGGTGCTGCAGCGTCTGGATGATCTGTCTTTGTATAAGGATATCTGTGACGCGCGGTATGCATCGCTGTTTAAGCCGTGGGCGTTTGGCGCCCCGTTTGTCCAGGAACTGGTTGATCATATTCGTCGGCTTCATCATGGTGAAGAAGGGTTGGAGGAGGTGGCAAAGACGATGTTTAGGAATAGCCATGCTTCTATTGTGGTGCGCTCGGGGATGACCTTTGCTGGGTATATAGGGTTGTTGGCGGGCCGATGGGAGGGCATTGGATTGCTCTTTGCCATTACCGGGGCGTCTATTCACCATATTCGCGGCGAGCATCCGGTCTTTGTCGATGCAGATAAACGCTCGTTGCAGATGCGTATGGCGGCTACGGCTGCAACGTGTATCCAGCTGTGTGAGAATGCGGGGTTGATTAGTGAGCCTTTGACTTGGTTGCTGTTTCAGCAGACGATTCTTGTTAGTATTTTGTGGGGGAATACCGGTAAGACTCTACCGTGGGTTCAGTGCCATGACTGATTGTAGTAGACTATCGTGCGTGGAAACTGCTAGGCGATGCATCGACAATGGCATTCGCTCTGGGTCTGCACGAGCCCGATCCTGCAGATCCAACGGTTCCATTCTTTCTGGCTGAATTGCGTAAACGAACCATGGCTGCGGGGTATATCGTGGATAAAGAACTGGCCACGGTTCTGGGACGTCCTCCGCGTATTTCCCATCGGTACTGTGATCTGCTGCTGCCTTTGGATCTCAGCTATGCGGAGATGATTGCCGATGTGTCGACTCGAGAAGTTGCCTTGAGTGAACTTGATGCAAATGGATGGAACCGACAGGGACTGTTATCGAAAGGGGCCCATCCCCGGGTTGGAATATTGATCGCAAAGCTCCGAGAGAAGGTCCTGGAAGTGATTTCGTGTCGTGAACTCGACAATCTCCCAGAACGAATCGAGTATTCCTCTCCCACGACATGACATATATTCCTGGCAACTAACCCAAGCAGGGAATTATGCATCTCAACCCGTCAAACTCGCTCTACCCTCCCTACCTTTCTCCACTGGACTCCCAACAACACCAACCCATCCATCCAATCCATCCACCTCGACTTTCTCTACACCGAGTTTCTCCTGTACCGCATCTCCGTGAAACGCACGGGGGTTGGCTCGATCCCACTCATCCGCATTGCGCATGAGATCCTCTCACTTATCCTGGACCGTATTGCTGATATTGCCAACCCGGATAGAACGTTTTCTGCTATCGTGCCGGTGGATTCATCAGTAAGCTAACCCCAATCATCTTTACTCTGACGGTAAGATAGATGCTGATATGCATGGATATAGTTATGTTACTATGCCCTTCCCTGCGCAGGGGTATTAGCCACTGAACTACTTCATCAGCACTCCTCCCACTCCCAACCTCAACCCCCAGAACCATCGCCAGGGCCAGAGGTGGGGTCCGGGGGGGAAGAAAACGAGTTCCCCCGCGCCGAAATCATCCAAAAACTCAGCATCTTTGTCTTTTTCCTAGAGACGTACGTCCCCCCCGGCCAAGCCAACTATGTCATGTCGATGCAGGCGCGGAGAGTGGTGAGGGGGGTGTTGAATCGGGTGTTGGTGCCGCCTAGTGCTGTCTCGATGAACGGTACATCTGAGTTGATGGGTGGAGGACAGTTCAGTGGGGGAGGGGAGGGGATGGAGAATATAGACTGGTTGGATGTGGATGTGGATGTGGATGTGGGTTTGGTTAACTGGGGACAGGAGATGTGGTGGGGGTTGACTTGATACATACATACTCTATCTATCTTTCGTTTAATAGGGATTGCTTGGGTAGAGATAGAGATTCCTGGCTGTAAATGAATATTACAAGTTATAAAATCAGCAGTGAAAGTGAGGGAGGACCCAGCACAATATAATTCAATAAGGTTATTGAACAAAGAACCCGACCCCAAGTAACCAAGGTAGTACCCTCAATACCCTCATACCATACTATCTACCAAGCTCGATATACAAAATCAATCATATAACTCGACTACGCCAACCAGAGACATAATTTTAAGGATAGAAGCAAATAGCAGTCCGGATTTCTCACATACAAGAACAGATAGTGAGTGAGCACAAAGTGCATTGTATTATTTCCAAGATGGTAACTCTTTCCTGTAATTCATAACTGGTGATATCGACAACAATTAGGGTTACATACCCTGTCCGAAGATACTCTGCCTATTTACCTGCCTCCTCTTCCTCCTACTACTAGTAGTACTACTCCCCCTCAGATTCAACCCTACCCATCACCACTACCACATCCCTCGCAATCTCCCTCGTCCTCCGATTCAACGCCGTCACCCCAGCAATCCACCCCCACCTCTCCTTCCAAAACATCCACCTCTCGCGACTCCACCCAGGCCTCCCCACCCACTTCGACCCCTTCCACTCCCCAAACATCATCTCCTCCTCCCCCACCCTACTCACCTCATACATCTCCTTCCCACAGACCCGAAACCACACCGCCGCCGCCGGCACCCACCCATCCAACGTCCGAATATCAATCCTCTCCATCACATCATCCTTCTCGCGATTATACTCCGTCTCATTCCCCACATTCAGCACAAACGACAAATGCTCCTCCAGATCCGCATGGTGAAAGATCTCCCACGGCGCCTTTTCGAGCGTCTTCCGCACCGTGAGGCCCCCGTACTCGAGAAAGGAGCCTTTGCTCCGGAGGTGCAAGTTCGCGGTCAATCGGTTGACGTTTAGCCAGGCTTGGCGTTGGATGTCTCGATGAGAGGGGAGGTTTAGCCATGGGGTGTCGGTGAGTTCGGGGATGGGGTCGGTGTAGGGGAGGTTGAAGGGGTGGTCGATGTCTGATTTTCAATTAGTTTTGAGTTTCGTTTCATAGTCATCGTCTAATTGAAGGAAAGAAAGGGAGAAGGATTGGGGGGATACAGTCAAACACAAACTCCATCAAATACTCATCAAGTCCAGGAAGTTTACGAAACCCTCCATTACAATCAGGGAGGGATTGAATAGCGAGAAGAAATTCCAAAAGATGGTCATTCTGGTTCGTGAACAGACCGACAGCTTTGAAGAACATGATCCAGAAGTCAGAGAGGTTGGGCTCTGGGGTAGGGTTGATGCCTTCGTCGATGATGATCGGGGTCATGGCGATGCGGGCGGCCGTGGAGACAGACACGGAGGGGTCGGTGAAGAGGAGTTCCAGGGCTGTGAGCATTTCAGGGGGAGTGGGGTATTCTTCCTCGCGCTGGGCGCGGCAAAAGGCTTCGAGAGAGGTCATTTTGCGGTGTTGTGCTGGGGGGTGTTTGAGGATGTTTGTTCGGGGCGGTGGTGAGTGTAGATGGAAGAGGAATGAGGCGATGAGGGAGATTATGTATCTTGGATGTGACAGCTGACGGCATGGTGACTAGTCGTGATTGGGTTAGCTCGGTGGCACAAGCATGCAGTCACATATCAAGGTGGGGAGTTCATTGGTCCGGATGCTTGGTACCTGGCTTTGTTTGCTATCGGCTCCATTCTATGTATAGCATCAGGTGCTACCCTGGAGAACAGCAAGTGACATTGCGGTTTCATGTTGCTGCTCAGCTGAGAGATACTTACTTTTTTATCCTGGATAGATACATTTGGCCCCTCTGTCCTACTAAATACCATTGCCCTTCCAGCCTCGCCATTAGTAGACATAAAAGGGATGCAGAAGCCCTCCTAAACTGTCTCTCGCTATCATCCACATCCACATCCACATTCACTTTCATTTCATCTGATACTCTGCAATTAAAATGCCCTCCCCAATCTACACCCTCCTCCTCCCCTTCCTCCTCCTCATGACCATCCTCACCACCATCCACAGCCACGCCATCACCCATCCCCAAGATGCACACAATACCCTCCACGAAAAACACCCCCATACCCATGCCCATACCCAATCCCCCCGAAACACCTTAAAAGAAATGATCTCCGAAGCCCTATCCCACCACAAACAACCCCCCATCCTCAACAACAACAACAACAACCACCACAAACGCACCCGCAAAACCCATACCCGAACCCTAAAAACCGCCGGCATGCCCAAAAATCCTACCTATGTCCCCAAACCACCAAATACAAAGCAACAACGTACACGTCAGGCCAACTGACCACAGCTTTTATAAAAGCGGCTAATTTGGCGAATGGGGATAAGAAAATTGGGAAAAGTATTCCTATACCTCCTCCTCACACCCCCCCCCCCCCAATACTAATACCAATACTAATACTAATACCAATGAAATAGATTGGTATAGATGCATACCCCCACAAATACAACAACCACGAACATCTCCCATTCGAATGCGGGTCGAAAATCATGGAGTTTCCTCTTGATCGGGATGATCCGGGACAGGTGTATGCGGGGGCAGAAGTGACGACATTTCCGGATAGATTGATTTTTGAATATCGGGGGGGGGGGGGGGGGGGAAGTACGGAGGCCGTGGTGAGGTTTTGTGGGGTTATTAGACATAAACCGGCTGAGGAGGGGGAGGAGAATGGGCAGGGACAGGGGCAGGGGGGGGGGGGGTGGTGAGGAAGGGGGGTTTTTGGGGTGTGAGGTTGTGTGAAGTTTTTGTTGTTGTTGTTGTTGTTGTTGTTGTTGTTGTTGGTTATTTGTGTGGGGGGAAATGAGGGGGAGGAAGGGGAGGCTGATATTGGGTTGGGTTATGGATTTTGTATTCTTTCGATGGTTGGATAGGGATAGAAGTTGGGGTTGACATACAAGTAAAGTGTCAAGTGATTGGGAATTGGTTGGAAGAAGGAAGGAAGGGATGTAGTAAGTAGTAACCGAACAGAAAGATAAATCAAACAAAACACGCAACCCAAACATCCATAGCCCTAACCCCCCCCATCCCCATCCCCCCTCCACCCCCCCCAAACTAACCTCACACGCATCCCTCGCCGCCCAAACCACCGCCCGTTCCCTCTCCCCCTTCACCACCATCTTCACCTCCCTCTCAAACCCCCCCGAAAGACACGCTCCGACTTCCCACCTCCCATCCAACAGTCCCTCATTACACGGCACCACTGCCTCCCTCTCCAACCTCCACCCCGCCTCGACCGCCAACTCGGTCAATCGCTTTGGACTCAGCACGGTGCGTACATTCGACGCACTGCTATCGCTATCTTTTCGACATTCGAGAGATGCTTGGGCTAGGGCTGCTAGAACGTGCGGTTGGGCGGAGGGGTGCGTGGCGAGCAGGGACCATTCGGCTAGGAGGAGTCGGGAGGTGTGGGGTTTTAGGGCCCGGAAGGTGTTGAGGATTAGGGTTGGGGAGGAGAAGTACCAGAGGCTGTGGGCGAGGATTGTTGCGTTGAATGTGGGGGAGGTTGAGGGGTGGGGGGTAAGGGCAGGGAGGAGAGGTAGGGGAGTGGGGATTGGTGGATCCAGGTTATGTTGGGGCCGAGGGGGCCGGAGGTTATGTGGGATTGGGCTTCGGAGAGGGTGTATGGGGAGCCTAGATTCCGTAGGAGGGGGGGGTTAGTGGGGTGTTAGGTAGGGTAGGGTAGGGTAGGGTAGGAGGGGATTGGGGTCTACCGTAGTCTAGGTCTGCTGGATCAACGGCGACTACTTTCCCGTGCTCGCCTACGGCAGAGGCAAGTACGGTGGTGCAGTCGCCTTGGCCGCAGCCGAGTTCGAGGATTGTAGAGCCCGGGGTGATGTCCCAGTGTTGGAGGAGGGTGAGGCGGTGGAGGGTTTGGGAGTATTGGATGTTGAAGTGGGTGGGGTCGTGGAGGGAGAGACGGGCGATGGAGGCGGCGGTGTCGGTAAGAGTGGACATGTTGGTTTGGTAGTTGGGTAGTGGAATTGGGGCTTAGATTTGATTGTATGTAGGTATTGGAGAGCTGCGATGGGACATTTTATAATGGCATCTGGTGATAAGTGTGGGGTGGATAAGTAAGCTTCTAGATAAGCTATTGAGCTTAGCATCTAGTCTTGGCCGGATATAACCGAGTCAACAAGAACCAACGTGTCATTAATCAGAATCTGACATAAGCTTGAGTCATCAAGCCCAGCCACTAGCCTGTGAGTCACTGACTCCATCCCGATGCATACGGACTCCGTCTTCGAAGTCCGGCGCCTCCTCTCCAAAGTAGGATCATTGCCGGTCCCCCTACTAATATTGCTACGAACCCTAAGACAGTATTCCCCCATCCATATCCCAACCGGGCATACATATCATTTGCGAAAAGTGGAAAGGCGAACCCCGCTAGTGAGCGGAGTATTGCAGTGGCGCTCATTGCGGATGCAGCGTAGAGAGGATAAGTGTCGATGATGTAGAGTTGGATGCATTGGAAGGCGATGATGATGCCGATGCTGATGAGGGCGATGCCCAGGTTGGGGATGATCCAGGGGATGTGGGGATTGGCGGACCAGCCATACCAGAACATGCCGGTGCCGACGAGAATGGAGGCGGGGAGGAGGAGAGGGATGCGATATTCGGGGAGAGGTTCGGGGGTGGGGGTGGAAGTGTGGTGGTTGAGGTGGTTGTAGATCTGGTAGGGTTTAGATCATTGGAATGGGGATGGGGATGGGGGACGTACTCGGTTGTTTAGCCTAGCTCCGATTTGGGTTCCTAGTAGTAGGCCGACTCCGATGGAAATGTAGTTTAGACTGGCGATGGAGATACTTTCTCGGTAGATGTCCTGCCATAGGGATGGGAACGAGGCCAGCATGAGATACATCAGTCCGTAGAGGAACGCCATGTAGATGCCTAGGGCTTGGATGATGGGTTGGGTGCCGAGGAGGAGAAAAGGACGTGCAATGGAGGTTTTCCATAGTTGTGTGGATGATTGGTTTCCTGTTTCCTTGCGGAGGTTCTGGGCTTTGAGTTTGAGGAGGTATGGGGTGTAGGTTTCTTTGAGGAAGAAAATGCCGAGGAGGCCTACCATACCACTGACTATCGACATGGAGTAGAATGTCCATCGCCAGGTAGTGTACTGCGTGATGAATCCCCCGCGATAGGGCCAATGGCGGGTCCGAATAGTGGTGCCAGACTGTAGATGGCTACGGCGCTGCCTCGTTGTTCGGTGGGCCAGATGTCTGCCAAGACGCCGTCGCCTAGCTGAACGGAATTAGAGCGGTGTATCAAGTGAGAAGACGGAGGGTGCATACAACTAATGGTCCACTCCCTCCAAAACCGCTCAGGAATCGAAAGACGATGATCTGCGCCGTGGATTGACTAAATCCTCCGGCGATGTTGAATATCAAATACATCAGGTTGCCTAGCTGGAGGACTCGCACCCGGCCATACATCTCTGATAATGGTCCGAGGAGTAGCGGACCTAGTCCCCAGGCCAGCACGAAGATGGACAGGATCATTTCTGAGGTGATGGTGCTGGAAGTACCGAATTCATGGGCGATGGCGTCCACGGCGGGAGAGACCATGGATGAGGAAATGGGCGAGACGAGTCCAAACCCGGAGATGATGAGAGTGCCAGCCCATTTTTGGCGGTAGGTCCAGTTCTGAGGGTTGGATGGGTCGTTGGGTCCATTCCAGGTGACCTTGTTGGATGTTAGGTGATATACGTAGAGGAGAGGAGTGGATGGTACCAATTCGGATGTTTGTGGTGGAATGGACTCTTGTTTGTTGGCTGTCGAGTCGAGTTCGGGGTCAGCAGAGGCCATATTTAAGGGAGGAGTTGATTGCTTCTGAGGTTGTTGGGAGCAAGACTTGTACTTGATTTATACTATCACCCTGCTTGGAGAGGGTAAGGTACTCCGTATATCGTTGAACTCCGGACTCCGTATCTCATCATGCGGAGTCCGGAGTAGTTGGGGAAACATCATCCAGAGATAGGTTGATCCGATCAAAAGAGTCAGCAATGACGTAAAATGGTCTAAAATGAGGATATCGTTTTATATGGAGAGATGAAGTAAACAAAAAGTCTGGACGGGAAAACAGGAATAGGGAAAGAAGGCGGTTTGTTGGCGATGAATAGAATCAACTACTTTGGGTATTGGTGCTACAAACACAACCAGTACAGCGGCATATGTACTTGAAAGAACATCCATCGTTTCTCCAGATAGGTCGCCATCAATACCCACCAGTTGGCAATCAACATGCTTCCATTCCCTCGTCAGGAAAAAGTATACAGCATCCACGGGCCTATAGATATCATGGCATTATTCCAAGTCCAAATATCCTGAGAACCTCTTCTCTTGCATGGGTATTTACTACTTGATAGAATCATCGTTACTTCATGTCAAACAATTGAACACAACATACATTCCTATTACACTTAATGATATACTGATTGCAGTAGAAATAAGGAATATATGTACAGACAGGAGAATGTGAGCCTACAGACACAATGAGGGACTAAGACAGCAGGCTATCACTCAAGTCACGGAATGTATACCATTGTGTATACTACCTGGGTATGATGGTATACTACCTGGGTATTTCTATAATCATGGTATACATGGTTATCATTAGCTCCTCTAGGTCCCGCTCTATCACGCGCTAAAAATCAACATTATCATCACACATAATAAACATTTACCACCAGTCTCCGTGGTCCTTCATGGCAGCTGCCACCTTGGTGAATCCAGCAATGTTGGATCCAGTCACCAAGGAAGGCAGAACACCCTCCTTGGGAGTCGCATACTCCTGAGCAGTCTGGAGACCGTTCTGGAAGCAGTCACGCATAATGTCCTTGAGACGAGCATCAACCTCCGCAGCAGTCCAGCTGAGACGGGCAGAGTTCTGAGCCATCTCCAGACCGGACACAGCAACACCACCAGCGTTGGCGGCCTTACCGGGAGCGTACCAGATGGCGGCAGCACCGGCGTTGGCCTGACGGTGGGCCTCGAAGGTGTCGATGGCCTCCTGGGTGCAACCCATGTTGGAACCCTCGGCGATGAACTTGGCACCGGCGTCGATGAGAGCCTGGGCCTCCTCGCCAGAGACCTCGTTCTGGGTGGCAGAGGGAAGGGCAACGTCGACCTTGCCGACGTGAACCCAGGGACGGGCACCGGCAATGTACTTGAACTTGTTGGTGTCGTTGAAGGGAGCGGCACCGACAATGCTGGCCAGCTGCTTGCGCTCGACCTTGATCTGAGCAATGGTGTTGATCTCCTCGGGGGTGAAGCTACCCTCGCCGTTGATGACCAGGGAACCCTGGCTGTCGCTCAGGGAGACGACGGAACCGCCGAGCTCGATGACCTTGAGAGCGGCGTACTGGGCAACGTTACCGGAACCGGAGATGGCGACGCGCTTGCCCTTGAAGGACTCTTGGCCGTTGGTGGCGTGGGCAATCATGTGCTCGACGTACTGTTATAATTAGCATTGGCCATCAGAATCAGAGGGGTATCATACGTAGACAACACCGTATCCGGTGGCCTCAGGACGGATCAAACTACCACCCCAGCTGCCACCCTTACCGGTGAGAACACCCTCCCACTGGTTGCGGATCTTGCGGTACTGGCCGAAGAGGAAACCGATCTCACGACCGGTGACACCAATGTCACCAGCGGGAACGTCGGTGTCGGCACCAATGTGCTTGCACAGCTCGGTCATGAAAGAAACGCAGAAACGACGGATCTCGTTGTCAGACTTGCCCTTGGGGTCAAAGTCGGAACCACCCTTTCCACCACCCATGCTCACTAAACAATTAGCTTTATCCTAACATCATTCGAGGCAGCGACATACGGCCAGTGAGAGCATTCTTGAAGATCTGCTCGAAACCGAGGAACTTGAGGATGGACAAGTTGACCGAGGGGTGGAAACGGAGACCACCCTTGTAAGGGCCGAGGGCGCTGTTGAACTGGACACGGAATCCGCGGTTGACCTGGACGTTGCCGGCATCGTCCTCCCAGACGACACGGAACTGGATGACACGCTCAGGGACGGAGACGACGGCCAAAGCCTTGCGGTATTCGGGGTTCTTCTGGAAGAGGGTGGAGTTCTCAAGGGTAGAGGCAAGCTCTGTTGCATGTCAGATTTGATCGATCGGTGAGAAAAAGTTCGCACATACCCTTGTAGGCCTGCTCGAACTCGGGCTCGCGGGGAAGGTTAGACATTTTGATGGATGGGATAGAATGAACTAATTGGAATGAACTTTTAAGCGGGGTATAAAACAGAGTATGTGGGAGAAGAAAGAAGGTCTGAAGAAAGAAGAGAGGGGAAGAGAAAAAAGGAGGAGAGAGGGGATTTATGTTCTCGGAGGGGCGACGGCGGGGGTACAGCCGGAGTCGGACACTGCCTCAGGCTGGTGCCATTTTCCGCTGCAGCCCCGCCCGGCAGTCGGCCGTGAGTGCCGTTGCCAGGCGGGTGGCTGTGGCGCCGAACTTCGGGCGCTTAGTCGATACGTTGAGGTCACAGAATCTGCCGTTATCTATCGGCGGGAATCCGCTGGCCCGCCGCCAATGGCCAATCGCCCGCTCGCTCGGGAGGAACCGGGTGGCAACACTGTGTGGTTGCATCGGAACGGAATACTGGAATAAATTTCTGAGCAGAGTGCTCCGTGTCTCTCTCTAGTATACCGTGCAAATATTATTGTAGTATACGATCCGATCATGGATTTACTCGCACGCCAAGAGATCCTGCAGTGGCGGATCACCTGACAGCTACATTCCCATTGGTTCGATGCTGCAACACACCGCCCCACGTGCCCTTATCTGATGCCGGATTTCCTTTACCTACTCGTATCGCCCAATCCTCCCCAGATTAGTCGCATCACATCTACCGGAATTCATCCTCCGATAATAGGACCCCATTTCCCCGGTGAGCCCCGGCGTGGGGGAAGGATTGGATTCCTGTCATGGTTGGACACGGTTCACTGGGGGATCTGATCATGCGACCGGGGACTTCACCGATGAGCTTTATGAGATAGTCCACTCTACTTCATCGGAGGGTAGACTTTGTCGGAACGTGGGAGAGTTGGTGTCGACCAGTCATGGAGATGCTCATGTCACTGTCACATCGACAGATGCTTATGTAACTGGATATCGGGGACTTATCTATGATCTGGACAAAGTCATGGTTACTCCAGTTGCATGTGAATGATCTGGGGTGTCGGACTGGGTTGCCCCAGACCAGCTTACTGTGTTGGAATTAGACTTAGGCTTGGTGATTGCTGCAGTGCATGACAGTCACACCAACCGGAGTGGATCGGACAGGGTCTTGATTGCTTTTAGGTTGGCCGCTTTGCCTATCAGTTGCCTCGCCTAATCATGTGGTGGCGTCCGGACCAATGAGTAGTCGCGTTGCCGACGGGGCACCGCCCCACTCACCGTGCTGAGATCGCCAAGAGGACTAATGCATCTCAGGCCGATATACTTCCTGCGCGCAGGTTAATGGTGATGCTTGATTGGCATCGACCGGGTGATTGGGTGGAAGTGGGCCTGGAAGTTTGTGGTGGTCACGAGGGACTTTAAGGTTTGGGGGGGGGTCGGTTGGTTCGAATCTGGGTGGTCAGTGTCTGTTTGGATGGTATGGATTAAGGTGATGCAAGTGGTGCAGGTATCGAAGCTAACCATGTAGTGTGAGTGACTGGATAATTCACTTGATCTGTTGAATGCCTGGCACGGGCATTCATCGCTGTCAATGGAATGAACTCGCATTCCTGCTATATCCTTCACCATCATATTGAATGATTATCAGGGGTATAAATAGTGGCTTCTTCTGCATTGTATCTATCTGTTGTATCTCCATCATGACTATCTAAATGATACAGCTCGACCACAACAATTCCTTCATCTATGCTTACTTAGAGTACTGTCCCAGGATGACGCTGTCTAGACCGTGACTATCCGTTTTACTGCAGTCTATGAAACCTAGACATCAAACATAATATGAATTACATGCATCCACATTGCTGATATGACTATCATAGACCTGTTCGCGGATAAGCCGTTCTGGTAAGTATCCATTTGTTTTATCCAAATTACCCATTCTCTGACGCGGTTGATCTATAGCTAACAACAAGCAGCGTGACAAGGGCTACGAGTCACTTGGCTCCGATGATACAGAACTTGCAAACGCAACTACTAAAGTTCCCACCCTAGACTGGTATCAAAGACAGTGCTTTTTAAAGAGAGTAAGCAATATGGCTTCTCAGTGTTTGAGAAGTATCGCTCCCCAGAGATCAAAGTTATGTTCTATATCAGAACAACTAGTGTCGACTCCATGAATTGTCTCAAAGATTACATCCTTGATGTCACCACTACTAATATTGACAGTGCCCCTAAACGCTTGAGGCAACATATGCTAGACCTTTTATGTCCATTTATTGTCCAAGGGACCGTCTCTGTTATTCTCAACTCATGCTATTCCCACGTCTACTCAGAGCCCGGTCTTATCTCAAACAGAATAAGACGATATACCCCACCTCCTGAGCATGCAAGTGCCACAAACATTGGCGCTTTTACAATTTGTGCTCAGTGAAGATGCCACTATTGGCGAGAAGTCTATACGTGCGGGTGTTGGATAACGAGCTATACGCAACTACTACTGGAATGATACAAACAGCCTGATAGGTCAATCATTCCGCTTCAACTTGTTTCCAGACGAGCTTATCTATTACGACCACTGCCATAATTCTCATGCCTGGAGCTGCTGTAAGGCGAAAAGATCCCATGATTGATATTCATCTTGCAGAATCGGTTTATGCGGTCTTATATAACCGAATTCGATATTCATTGAAACTTCTACAGAACGCAGAAATTACCGTCGCAATAGCGTCAACCACAATAATACAGAAACAGATCTCACTACCAGCCTCAGAATAAGAGAATATGCTGCTAGAATTAAACCGGTACCAAGCAGTGAGACCGATGAAATCGCTCGGTGTGACCCAGACACAGCCATCTTCAACTTCGCAAGCAATACGCTAGGCATTTGTTCCAGGTATTACTGGCCATGGTTTTGTCCAAGTAATTCCTTTTTCAATAATTACAGTGACTGGAGATACAGAGACAGATGACTCCGACCCGACCAATCCGGGACCAGCGATGATATATTGTCATGGTTAACGAAAGTCTGATTGCGAAGAATTGTCCAGTATCAGAGTACGAGCCATCCTCGAAGGTCGTAGACCAAACGTTGACTACAGGAGAAGGGTTCGAAAACCGCATTCCAGAAAACAGACGATTGACTTCGCAAGCAAACCCAATATAGCAGATCGACCTGCAATAGATGAGAACTGTTGTGGAAATTTGTATCCCAGATCATCAAGGCAGTTACTACTCGCCTTTACCTTTCATTCTACAGCACTCTTCCTGTCTACTTGTCAGGTTAAACAGCTTACTCGCAGATATCCTATACCATCTCAATATACTCAATAGAAGATATGTCCACTCATGGATCGGCAACCGGTCAGGTATCTGGAGGATTCCGCTCCAATTGATGCGTTGAGCGAGTGCTCAGGCCTACTCTTATTAAGAACGATTATCTCACCCAGCAGATGGAGCCACAATAAACACAAGTCTCGTTGACTTTATCAAACACGTTTGTTTAAGTGGGTTACAGGACACTAGTTAGCAAGTATCGTTATCGACATGACAAGCAACGAAAGCGTGTCATGGCCTAACAAATTCCTCCTTAATGCGGCCCTAAAGCGCCGTCTAATCGCTCAAAAGGCGGCTGGCCGGGTTGACTGGACTACTCGGTCTTATAGCGTTCAACCAGGGGTGAGTTCATTGAAATGGTTCAATGAAGGCCATTGGAAATACATTATATGTCATATGACACATTATAAGGCCTTCTTTAAACGGGTTTCATACCTGACGAATGCCCAAATAGGGAACTGGCTGATTACCTATATCCATATGTGATTACATTCCATATGCATTAAGTAAGTAACTGGAACACTTTTTGTCGTCCGTGATATAACTGGTCAATGATGCACACATAGATCCTCTCAAGGTTGCCAAGAGTGAGACTGAGCCTGTATGGCTGGGCTTTGTTTCCACCATACGGCTTACTGGACGAAAAGCAGAACCCTACGAATGACCTCTTCATTGCTAGGCCGTAGGCTGGATTTGAAGAGAATGGCAAGCACTTCGCATCTCGCGACAGATTGATCAGAAACGAGGAGCAGACATCTAACAAATCGACAAGTTGACGCACTGACTTTGCAGCCCGTGCATGATCGATGGCTTCGGCCCAAGAATATGCCGTGCTCGACACATCGCCGATCCATTCGCTTATCTGGATCTAGACTCTGTGTAGTCTATACATATATTGAGACTGTCTTAAATCTCCCTGGAACATCGGGAGAGTTAACGCAGCAGACGAAATTCCGTTTCACATATTTCAGCACAGCGTACTGGAGCCATATTACAGAGAAGAAATCCATCGACAGGCGTGGACAAACCGTGACTTTATCCACGTCAGCAAGAATATATGTCTAGCCAGAAGACCAGACTTCACTGTGGTGATCAGAAGAGAAGGAAAAGGTAACGTTTTTTCTTGACTCTGTTCCAGATAACTGAGAATGTCTATCCGTGAAGTCACTGAGGATGATGAACTGTGGCTCGGGGCATTCAAAGATGTACGGCAATAGAAGGAGAGGGAAATAGGGCTGTCCTTGGCCCTCTCCTCCCTCCGCTGTTGAATGCTAAGCAGACGATGAGACATTGGTCGGGCTTCTACTAGACGATCTGGTGGACATGGTTCCTTATACCGCTGTGGAGTGGATACTGAGTATCTTGACAGCTGTGAATTATGCACTATCCCTTTCCATTGCTACCAACGTCTAAGAAGAGAAGAGGCTCATCGAAAAGAATATTCTTCGTTGATTGGCGCTAGCGGATCAGAAAAATTAAACAGGCAACAGATGATATTGACCTTACAGAAACAGATATGACAGTCCTATAGAAATGAACTGATGATCTTTCTCCCACAATGAAAGATACTCACTGCCACAAGCGCTGTTGGAAGTGCATATTTTCATCGCCAACATTCAGCACCTCAATGATCGTGCAGAGAAAGCAGACGATTCTAAGAAGGATGAATATGGGATAGATTCTCCTGCACTGCGACAAATGGGATCAGCGACACCATTTCAAGTACTTTTGGAAAATAAGCTTCTGCATCCTGTCCATGGCTGGCATATTGTGTCTTTGTGATACATTTATCTTCTCTTATAGCAGCCCTTTCTTGATATCGTTTAACGATGTCTTTCACCCCCGCCTCCCCTTCAGCAAGCCCTCAGATGATCCGTCTGTGTGTGCCTCCTTTATCCCCCCCCCTCCTCCTCCTGCGCCATGATAGATCCGGTACATCCTTCTCAAGAAAGATGACATAACCATACCACGATAGAAGAATAGTCAAAGCATTGATTATATCGCAGAAGCTTGATAATATCCTGCCATCTATGACCAAAACCCAATTGAGATTCCAGGCTATGCGAGCCGCCAGTTAAGAGGTTTCAGTCGACAAGAAACTAGATACTCTGGCCCTTAGTACCTCGAAAACAACACATCGGGCACAACACTGCCCTGAACGAAAACTGGAGACACTTTGAGGACGAGAATTTGATGTTTGGGAAAGTTGGCGTTTGCCAGAGGGTCGGAGGTCGGAGAAGATATGAGTGCTGGAGAGGGAGACGATGTGGTGTCTTACTTTCTACACTGCCAGTTGGTAGCATGTTAATGTTGTTTACGGCCAGGTGAGAGCGATTGGAGAAGGTGGGAATGCCTTGGATTGATTATGCGCCTACAGCTGACCACGATCATTACCACCGTGCGGGGTCTGCTTTAAAATGATATACACAGCCTATGGGAAATACTCAGATGCGACACCAGATACTCTAGTACTAGGGAGGCTGAAATTTACAATACATAGTCATATCAGGGCTCTTTTACCGCCGATGAAATAGGGCTTCAAGAAAAGCCATAGCGCCGGTTACATACTGACTAATGGACCGCATAAACAACAGGATTACAAGTCCTGTGATGATTGCTGCTCTCAGATTCAATATATTAAGACAAGCTACACTTTGCTGTGATATGTGTCGAATCAAGCAGTGTCATTCTCTCAACATCCAGGTGTGTTATATGTGGCGGACAAAGCTTGAATTTGAAGCGTTATGAAATAATGAAGAGCGAGATCTTATTATTTACACATCTTGCCTGTCAAACGCTTAGGTACCTACCTTTGCAGTGGCTAGTCATTATCATGCAACACTGAACATATATGGTCAACACTCTGGAATTGATCTACGCTACAATACTTATGCAGGAAGCCGCAGAGATAGAGTGTTGTGGCTGCTACATTCACCCTAACATTGAAGCGATGCCTGTGACAGCAACGAAGCCTAATAAAGCTCACCCGTGGCGAATATACATATGGAATGGTGCCTATACACTGGTGAAACCCGTGCATTGCCTGCTTAGCAGCAAGTCCCACTACCCATTGTGCTATGGGGTGTTTCAAAAGACAAGGATGATCCGGTGGCAGCTGCCCCGTTGGGGAAGCTTCATCTGTACATACCCATCGCGGAATCCAGGCACTTAGTTACATTCACGGGTGAGTACACTGGCAATGTATTCCCACAGCCATACGAGAGGCATTCATTTGCTATGGAGCTAATGTTCGACGCAGGCCCGCGCATGCGCCTTTTGAAGTACTGTACAGGGTGGATACCAGGCCCCCGGTCCATAGGTGTCATTATAGATGGTTTCAGATTCGAGACCATCGCTGAACTAGACTGTTGACACTAGGAACCGTTCGCAGTACCATGCTCCCCCCTAAAACACAGCGGCGCTGAGCGAAGGACCTCGCGAGCTGTACCACAAGATGGATTTCGGGACTGCTTTGAACTACGAAGCCTTGTGGCAATGTGTGCTGTACGACTGCCAGGCGGCTCTCGAGCTTTCCGGGCAAGGATATGAGTTTATTATGCTGATGGCAAGAGATGAGGATGTAGACGATCTCAAATCTGTGATGCTTGTTATCAGGCATGGCGGGGAGGTCGTGGACCCCTTCAGCGATGACCCACTGCTAAGGCGTGTTGTGATACCACCGTACATGTCAGAGCACGAATACTTGTATACATCAGAAAACGTACGGGTAAGGTTTTCCTGCAGCACTGGCACTGGCTTTTATATTTTATTCTACTGTCACAGGGATTCGCCATCCTATGGTATCCCCCATTCCATACACACCATAGACATAGACCTAAATGACAGGTACGTTGAACCCACTTCTCTAATTACTAGTCTAGAGTGGTGAAAGAAATTACCATGGTGACACCACATCACAGATCTAATATCCTTCATAGCCAATGTTTCAGATCAAAGGAGAATATCCATGGTGTTGAGGTAGCCTCCGAGGGTTACTCGATTGAGTTTATTTAATTATCTTTATGACAGTCCCTACTCATGCGATATATTGGGGCTAATAATCAACAATATTCGAGCTATAGTGCAAGAAGATAAGAGCGCAGATATGATCATTGAGGATGTGTCTCGAGACATTCCAGTGTCTCTCCATCAGAGAATTCTATATACTATATGCATGCACAATGTTGCCTTTTTTCACGGTTGACTGGTTCTGTCATACTTATCCGGTTGGTTCTCTTCGCATGGCTGGTGACGAAACACGAGAATACAAAATCAAAGTCCTTAGAAAACTCAAAGGTGTATCGAACAACTCGCGGACAGACTTTTGAAATTTGAACAACAGTTAGAAACCTCATTCAGACCCACCTCCACGTTCATCCTATCTGCAGGTCATGCGGCGTGCATGGCAAGGAAACTTCAATGGATTACAAGAGGCCAAGCCAGGACAAATTAAACAATCCTTCTGAGAAGCCACGGGTAAATACCTCCCCAAGAATACGCTACTCGCTTTGGTGGAAGAGATTGGATATGAGTAGAAGGACTTCTGGCCGTACTGCGGCATTAAAGAGACAGGTTAGGGTCTAGGGTCAATACGAAGAACTACAAGCGAGCAGCCGCCTTCAGGTGCCGGTACGACAGCTGAATAGGTATGTTCTGTCAAGGAATAAGGTCGAATTTCCACAGCTGATGCCTTGGGGGAGGGGTAAACATTGGTCAGCAACATGTTCATAGGGTCTGATTGAAGTTAGATACTTGCTTTTCTGTACGTTTGCAGGGATTAGTGTTCTCCCATGTTTGATACCTGAGATAGGGCATTAATCTGACAGTAGTAAAATGAATAATCCATCTAATATAACTATCCTTTTGTTGTCATCTAGGTCGGTTTTTATAAATTACAATAGAGTGAATTGTGGTTGAGCAGCCCAGAAACATGCTGCTGGTCAGCATATGAAGGAAATCCACTGATGATACCATGATATTATCAATTTATAGATGGAAAGTAGAGTATGTCAGTATGAATTGTCAACTGTGACAATTCATACTTATATCATGATCTTGCATGGGACAGGTCTGGGAGATCTAGATCAGCACTCACGTAATTACATTACCGTCTACGCTTCAAAGACAGTGACATCCGGGCAAATTACCTAGATTGGTTATTGCAGTCGGTGAAGACTGACTGTCATTCTTCTCGGACGTTTGCCGTGGTGGACATCCATACTCAAAAATACTCCATCCAGCGCAATTAATTCCGAGAAAACCGCCGCTTCCAACAAAAGGTACCGTGGAACCCGATCGGCGGCTCAACGGACATGGATACACACAGGAGGGTGCGTGGGGAAGTTCCAAAGCAGAACCAGAACCAGAACCACTAAGCGCACAATGGGCCCAATTAAGCGAATAGGCGATGGTTGGATAGATCTTGTGCGCATCTGGCCCTGTTGCCTTGCCGATCTCTCCACTTGATTTGTGAACGATCAGGATCGGAATCTGGAAATTTGAGACACCGTGAAGATCGGGACCAGCTGTATAATACCGTCGGGCTGACACCACGGAAATGTATTTCCTGTAAATACTTTACACTGATACCGTTTAAGCTGGGTATGTATACAGGGTTGGTGTTGGGTGTACCTATCTACTTTGTATATGATATGACTCTCATGTGAATGGTCCTTGAAGGTAAGTACTTTCATGAGTCATGGCCATCTACTGACTCGCATCTGCCTATATCTAACTGTCTGGCTGTTTCGAGGGCAAGAGCCACAGGGCGATCTTGCAAGTCCAGCCGCAACCGGCGCATCAGTAATACTACAACCAGTCCGACTCAGATCGAACGTTCAAATGGGCTTGCTGAATAGCAATGATATAGCAGGAAGATCCGGCAGTATTGGTCATCAATTGTAACTTTAATCAGTGTAGGTAATATAAGTAGTATGGTAATTCAGGTTGTAATCAAACCGGTAAGCTATGACACAAGTATCGATGACGCGTCGCAACATGACATAACATGACGCCAGAAATTCGCCGAACCCTGGACTAGACTCCACTGTCATCGCTCTGCACTGTTCAGTCGCCTATATGACAAGCCCTGGAGATTTGACCTACATTGTGATAGTAAATTTGATAAACACCATATGTTCAAAGTCAGATACTGGAAATTTTGCTCCCCACATGCCCGCGGATCCAAAGAAGTTTTCCATGTCCAATACATCGAATCCTGCGACTCAACCGAGAGTAATCGGCTCTATCCCGTGCAAGCGAATATACCCAGTCGTTGGAACTTGCTAGCAGACCGCAGTGATACTGCATGACGTACAGCAGAGCGTGGGCCTTGAAAAGAAACGCGGCTGATGACCGCCTCCCTTCCTCTTTTCAGAAAGGGGACGCGGAGAGCAGGACAAAAGGAGTGAAGGCCAACCGAGCGTCAAACACGAACCTCCATAGGCTAGAACGTATGAAGTATGTTAAAGAGAAGGACAAATTATCAGTCGTGATCGGTTGGTCTCCTAAAGTGGACGGACCCCTGGACCCAAGTACCCATTAGCCGTTTCGTTTCACATTTAGTACTCACGAACTTCTTTGAGTAAAAGAGGGTTTGTTCGTTTATCCGGGCATAGCACAACTGAATTGGCATTGGGGCTGCACGAGTGATCATTTGTGGTCCTAGGCTAAAACCTAGGATAACCAAGTGCTGTGCGCCAATCAAAGCCCAGGGATTAAGTTCCTGACTCGTCGGTAGTAGATTCATTGGGAGAATCACTGATGGTGCCATAATCCGGCCGAGGTCGGGACTTGGATTTCCGATGGTTGGTCCGTGGAGCCCGATCTAGGGAGAAAGACTCATTCTTACTAACAGAGTCTGCATGACGGAGCAAACTTACAAGGTAAATAGACGATGCCTAGACTCATTGTGTTTATGTGGACACTGATCTCCCAAATACCGGCCCCGTGGGCGCCACTTCGGCGGCTCGTTCTGATCCTCAACGCTCAAAGACAAATCAGGGCGAAGCCTCGGTTTTACCATGGAAGCAAGGGATGTATGTTACATCCTCAGGTCCTTCGCCCATCTATGAAGGCCTGGGGTAGTAGCTTATAAGCATTTGGTCAATCTGCTCAAGATTAGTGCTTAGTAGCAAGTCACGGGAGAAGTGACATGCCCCAAAAAGAGACAGGGTTACTTACAGATATGATGCTATGTTCAGAGTGAACTAGATTTTGTCAAGCACAGATGCATAGGTATGAGGCTGTCTCAAAAATCACCCTGCACACTGAGCACTCATGGTAAGGCAACGAAAAACCGCTTTAACGCCTTATCTGCACAAGCAGGCGAGTTGCTACCATGTCGGGCTCCCCAACAACTGCATCTCGAGCCTTGAACACCCCTACGGCATGAAAGTCATGGATCTAAACTTAGCAGCCGTAGCCTTGACTCATAGAAAACCGAGCCGGCCAATAATTGACAGCAGAAGAGATTCAGACACAACCGACATGTGGGAAGTTGTCAGGTATACTTCCCATATGTACTAAGAAGCAGTAGCGAAGGACTCTTTGTTGTAAAGAGGTCCTAGAAGAACCTTGACACCTTGCTAGATGGACTCGGCTCCTTCCCAAATGTAAGCCTTGCCTTATTGCCCTGTTATTGATGCTTTGTTGATCCCAATGAGACATCACGAGTCTGAGACTGTCAAAGCACACTCGTGAGTTAATGATGCATTTGCCTTTTGTGGTATAATTCTACTCTTGCATCGACGAGCGTATATTGACGCCGATCATGTCGTTGACCACACGGCACAGAAGACATAGCCTCCCAGTCACTATTGTTTACTATTAGTACTAGCAGTCTAGTTTGGGTTCTGCCCTGGTCTGTGATGAACCGTCAGTGGGGACTTCACACACCTGGACGAGGCCGAGCCACAGGCTAGACACGGCACCATTGTTTGGTAGCATCTGAAACCTCGCGACACACTAAGTCACTAACAGCAGCTAGTGTGGCTCGCAAACCCTTGATCCATGCAGTGAGCTGTGGCTAGTGCAGACTAGTGGCAATAATCTGTGGCTGGAGGGGCTGACGCGCCACTGTGGCAAACTGTGCTGCGGCTGCAGTGCAGATCCTGTGGCGTCGGTCTCTCCGGGACTCCCAGACGGTAGTATCCTGAGACGAAGATTTCTTTGCGATGCGTGTTGTGTAGACTCGGTTGCGAGGCACCAGGAGGCCGATCCGAGAGATATCTTTGGGGGTACCGTAGGTACCGTAGGTACCGTGGGGAATGGCCAGCTGGGATGCAGAAGGGTACCGAACGGAACGGTAACTTACACCCATGGAAAAACATGCATTGACCCAAGGTAAGCTCATGGGTCTTGATCATCCCCTACCTCAACCCCTAATAGTCGCATGGACGTTTCGGCTCCGGGTCGGTATTTATTCACCCGGTGAGATGTCACACTTCTATTGCTTTCTCTCCGACAAAAACAACCAGGCCGGGACCTCGCGACGGGCCAATTTCTGTGGCAAAAACGTATGCGAGGTCTAACATGGGCACAATGCATCATGCAGCTCTAGGTTATCAGGTGACCAATTAAATGGGCTGGAATTCCACGGTGGATATGACGAACGTGCTCCTGCATACATAATGGCAGTGAATTCCGGGAATTGGTGATGCCGCCCCATCCACAAGATACCGGTGATATGAGACGAGCCAGATCGAGCAGATAGTCGTACCGCCTTGCATGAGCTGAACCGCACAATATCGGCGGTGGTCATTAATATATTGGTTCTGGAGCAGTTCCCGTTTGAGCTCCCCTCGGAATTGTTTTCCTTGCGACCTACCCCCTGACAGAACCTGAAAACTGGTGTCGGTGTCATTGCGCAGTCAACGGCTATCTCGCATTGACTTTGTTGTGTGTTGTACCGTAGAGTATGCTAACCGCACGCAATGCATCAGACGACTCCGATGTTGTAAGCACTTAACCTGATTGGAGCTGTGTGCAGTGGGGATCTCGAAGGAAAAAGCAAAACTGACCCAGTTCCACCAACGATAGCAGGACACAACAGCCACTTGGTCGAACGAGCCACAGTGAGCCATGGTTCATGGTGCAGAGATACGACCCAGGTGCATCTCTCTGCGTTGTTTCGGTAAGTATCTGTCAAAGCCGTCAGGAAAGAATGCACATCACCTGCACCCTGAGCATGGCGTCTGGTAAGCCGCAAGGTGTGGGCACTAGACAGCCGGTAGTGCTTGTTTTGTCCTTCTTGCCACACCGCTCCTCCAGCATTTCCCTTTCTATCCCTGGTTCAATGCCTGCTGGGACATGCTTGCATGTGTTGCAATCCGGTCTCCCAGCAGTATGGTAGTTTCTCGAACCAGGAAACGCAAGCGAAGTCAGAGTCGCAGTTTTCGGTCGAGTTATTCTCCGCTGCCTGCGAGCTAGTGAATTTCTTCGTTTGCCCATGTTAATTCTTCTGCCTGTGCCAGCTGGATTGGAGCAAGCTGACCGAACAGGGAAAACATCAACAAAGATCAGGATGAGACGTCACCAATGCTGGACTCGGGTCGGCGATTGGTCCAGCGACACTATAACTCACCCAGTAAGGTGCAGAAGCGGCCTCGATATTGCAGCGAGTGGGCCTGAGCTGGTGTCAAAACTCCCCGGCGTCACGATGTGGCAAATTTTCTGGCATTAGCCTGGCAGAGCTGAACCGATGTGATTAGCAAAAGGCGCGCTGGGGCACTGGTCAGTACCAGTGGTTAATTCTTTTGAAGTTTGATTGGATAATTGTGATTCTCTAACAAGAGACCTAGCACTTGAGTTGTGGAGGTTGCTCCAGGATAACTGAGGCGATCGAGAGATGAGAGAGTGGTGAAGAGCAGATAAGTGATGGGGGAGAGGCCCCGGGGATCCTTACCTGACGGTACCTTACCTTACCCCTTCTCGCGAGCCCTGTGGAATTTGACCTGCATGGTGGGGTCGGCTGGCTGGTCTTACTGTTAGTACTGTTGCCATTGGTGGTTAGCATCGGGACAGTTCTTTGTTTATTGATTAGTAGTACGGAGTAGTTCTCTCACCCCTCAGAATTTAGAACAATTTTAGCTCCTCGAAATACTGCAGGATTAGACGGCTATGAAGAGTGAATCACTATAAGGACATTGTCGCCAGCCATGAAGAAACCAAACCCGTCATGCGGCTGCGGGTGTTCCACCCAGCAGGTGAATCCTAAGATCATAGCCGTTGACCAGCTCATCCCTATTCCCTACCAAGTAAGTGCCAATTAACTCGGTTCCTGAGAACGACCTTGGTGGAGTTGCTCAAGCCACCCGACAAATTAAGTAATTAACGACTAGAGCAAAAAGAAAAGACAGCACAAAAAGAAAAAAAAAAGGAATAATCAAGTCACAACAGGGCGGCGTTGAGATGTCGATGCTGTACCCCGCCATATCTCAACATGCATTAGTAGTACGGCATTGCAACCTCTGCTTATCTGTCAATTCAGTTGACGGCGTTGAATATCACCGCCGAGCGCCCGGGTGATTGAAAACGATATATTACCAGGCAGAAAGAAAAGGAGCTGAAGTCCAAGGAAGGGGTTCCTGACCGCCGCATGTGCCACTGCTAGCAGCCAAAACTATGGAAACGCCACTCACACCGCATCCTTCCCTGACAATGAGGGAGGGATCTGAAGAGTTCGTTGGTTTATATGGTAGGGCCAGGGCACATGGCTGTCATCATTCAGGCTGGCCATTGAGCCCTATTGATTGGGGCATGTAGATGACTGTTACCGACTATGGTAACATCCGGTACCGTCAGCGTATCGCGGCAGATACGGATGACGATCTTACATCTCGCACACTGTCCTTTTTCTTCTTTTTGTTTGCAGACTTCATTATACGAGACTCCTGACTGTGTAGGCATCCAAATGAAGGATTATGGCTTACCCAACAGAGCCGGGTGCAGTCACATCAAGCGATGCAGGCCAAGTTCTGACCGATATCGAAGTACAACTGAGGTATGGACATGAGTAGGAACGTCGCAACTACTGTGCAGCTGCACGGATATCTTTGATCTGGGCAACGGGCCTATCAGCATTTTCCCGGGTCCACTGACCAAAAGGACACGCGATGACCAGCGCTTTTTGCCATCCGCTAAGGACGGAGCTGCTAACCTAAGATATGGGGCACTACCCTTTCCTTTCGATCTGTACCTGATTTTCCCTTTTTTATTTTTGGGTAGGGGGACCATGGTCGAAGTTAATTATAATTAATATTTATTATCTCTTTCTTGTGTTGCACTGGGATAGGATGGCCCCGACTGATGGTCATGATCTAGTATCATAATGCCCGGAGAAGTTATGATCGTTGTGTCTGGGATTAATCAGCGCAGAAGTCGACGCAGCGTTGCCCTGTCCCCAGCGGGCCACTGCCTAGTTTGGGACAGAGGGTTAGCACTGGCTTTATTACTGTCCATTATTGGCTGTGCCCCTAAAAAAAAAAATCATCAAACGGATTAAAAAAAATGAAAATTAGGGGCAAAAATAATCAATAAAAAATATGACCGAGATAAAAATAAAAAAGAAAGTATCAGATCTCTCTTATTTATATGATATGCTTGCTCGACCTCTTTTTGAACATGCATTCCTCCAGCCCAACTGCTCTGAGTTTATCGGGTAGACCCGTTCTGGTTCTAGTCACTCGTCGTTCCAAACAATATCCAAGTCCAGTCCACTGCCAACGTTGCTCCGCAATTCGACTCTTTTTTGCTCGGCCGTTCCATTCTTAATTCACTTTCTTCCTCTTGTCTCAGCCCGAGGATTTATGTATGTCTCATGCCCCCCATCTCGTCTCCTCAATGGGCCCCATCATCTAGAGCCTCCGTCCATCTACTTCATCTCTGCTCGCTTCCTCCTTCCCCTCCTGCTCGGCCCATGCCCTCATGAGCTGTTTTTATCCTTCCTATAAATGGACCACGCCTAGCAGATGTCCATGAATGAATCTCACTCGGATAGAGGACTAGGTTTCGCGATCAGGACTCTGTTCCGCTCCTCACCTTCGCCCTCTCCGACCCCGACTCCCACCCCGCGACACCGAGTGTCCTTCCTCCGTCGAGGACGAAGTATATTTTCGAACAGGTACGGAGTATCTCTTCACCTGGTCGCCATTGGTTATGTCTTGGTGCTCGGGCTATGTACGTCACTGTGTCTCGTCCTTGACTCCAATCGTGGACAAAGAGACAATGGTGTGAAAAGAAAGCGACTAAGAGCAGTCTTCTTACAGGAACCCTCGCAATTCGAGTTACTTTTCCACCGGATCTCCAATGCACGATCGCCAGCAATTCAATCCGGCCGCGATGGTGGGCCTTGCTCAAGCGTCTGCGGGCGACAACTTTGACGTCTTCGAATGGCACCCTCGATACCAGAGCTGTCAGCGATACTTCCTGGACCAGGCACAACATAGCGTTCCTGTCCAAGCACTTTCCGCGTTCCTGAACATCCGTCTCCCCTTCCAATGGCAATCAAATCCCGTTATGAACTCCCACGCCGAATCATCCTCCGCTAGTGCGCCATCCGCATCTTCCCCCGCCTCGACTCTGCCTCCATCCGTCTCGCTGATCCCATACATTCGCCGCCTCGTGGCCACCGGAATGGATTTCCCTGGCGTGCTGCATGGATTCTTCGGGGACGACTGGGGCACGGGCATTGGCCCCCTTCACGAGCAGGAACGGCGCAATTACCTCTTTGCAGCCAAGAGTGGTGGATGGGCCGCAGTGAAAAAGGACTACGACATGCCCCCGCTCGAGACGATTCCATTCTTACGCCCGTTACAGGGGCCACTGGATTCGGAGATTGAGGCGGCGGAGCGGAGTTGGAGTGAGTGGCTTGCGATGGAAGACTGGATGGTCGGGCCGCGAGCGCCTGACGTGCTTCGCGATTCCTCGTCACAATTATCACGACACCAGAGTTCGCGGGGATGACAGTTAGCATGATTTCACTCTTTCCATTTCTCTATCTTTCCCGGTACTTTTTGACTACATTTCTACACCCAACGCTAGACAGGCTGGCGGGAGCACGGAGTTGGTGAGACTCAGCATGAGACGATGATCATACGAATTCTTGGATATTGAGCGCGATGAATTCGCAGTCCCACATAATGGTTTCTGATTTGAATTATTGAAGCCGTGGGACTCCTTGCGAGGGTTGTGAATATACGACCGGACAGACATAACGAACGAGATAATACTTACCCCTTTTCATCCATTATTCATAGTGAAGTGCTTCAGGTAGATAACTACATGGGTACCTGAAGTTCCACTTCCCCTGTCTCTACACAGTAGAGAAAAGCCCCTGCATTGGGTACCAACCCCCAAATAAACAACAATAATATAGGATTAGTGATACACTATAATAGTGTCAGGCTCGCGGTCATTGATGCCTGAACACCGCCCCTGCCCCTGACACCAGCACCAGCGCCAACGCCAACGCCAACGCCTTCCGACGGACCGCGGCATTAGCCCGAAGATCCAGTCCTATCCTATCCTGATTCAGGTCCCGGTCGGTTTGAGAATATTTTTTTTCTCTTTCTATCCCATGTGAGAGACTAGTGCCTATGTCTATGGGATAAGTTATTGCCGACCGGCGCGCCCCACTGGTTTGTTAGACCTGACCCAAATTGAGCTGAACTTAGGGTCATACTGGAATGTGGGAAGTGGGAATAGAAGTGTGGATGGATGATTATCAAGCAATCAGTCACTGTCCGCCTTAGCTGCCCTGTATATGAATAAAAGAAAGGAACAGGTGGATATAGGTACGTAGGGTGAAGGGGGGGGGGAAGAAAGAAGAAGAAAGTAGGGCACGATTGCCGCTTTCCGATGCCCACATCCCATCCATCCATCCATCCATCCATCGTAGGGTATGGTAGGTTTGTGTGTGATTCGGTACCCTATATCCCCAATCCATGGGTTACGTCCCTCATCTGTTACTTTACTTACATCATACCAGTAGTCAATGTATCCCGTCCTATATCTATCATCTATATATAAACATGACTGTAATGTCCGTATATGCATGTAAACCTCTGCCTACTGCCTACAGCACGCAAAATAAACAAGCAAGGAAGAAGGAAACTCGATCAAATCCCGTAATTGTGATAACTGGACCGGGCGCCGCAGATTAAACTTCTTCTGGAGTTTTCGATGGGGATCCGAGTGGTTGGTTTGGTGGCGCGGCTGAAGGGCGGGGTTGGGGAGGGGCGACGGGGAGGGGGAAGTGGGTGGCCGGTGGAAGCGCTAGGATTTAGTGTCTGTCTTCTTCTTTTACTCGTTTGTACTATTGACTGTTAATAGTTAGGAGGGGTGGGTGTTGTGTGTTATGATGGGGAGGGAGAAGGTATTGTTGTACTTGGGACGGATTTTGTGTTCAGGGTGTTGATGTGAGGTTGTAAAAGAGTATGGGTTTACTTGGATGGAGTATGGTTGGTGTAAGGGTAGAGGAGGGAGAAGTACCTCTTTCTTTAGGTGAAGGGATTCATACGGTATGGGATACAAGAGTGTATCTGTATGGAATTACGGAGTTTGATACAGTTGACGGTACAACATACATACGGATATTACCTTACTGTGGCTGGTGTACTTGTGCAGTGATAAGCCATATCGTTCGCCGGCCACCCATCATGTGACCCTAGGTGCTTAGCTAATAGCACGTGACCGGCACCTGACGTCGTCCAAACAATGGTTGAAGCTTTCCCCGGAATCAACAACTGTCAAAACAGCCCGAGCAAGATGTCGAAACAATGCTCTCCCAGTGCTCGGCTGGATGTATAAACTGAGAATTTCAGTCTCCACATCTGCTATGCGCTCCGCAAGGCCAGATATCCCCGCCAAAATATATAGAACATGACGTCCTCTGAACAATGGGGGACTTTCCTCCGACAATGTTTGCTCCACCGGATCGATGCCACCGAGTTCAAAAGTCTCACGCGGCTGCTCTTGCAGCGAAGCCCCATCACTGAGGCACCGCTGCTAAATGTGCTGCTAGAGACTCGACTCGCGACAGGGATTAAATGGGATCCGTTACTCCCACTCTATATTGACTGTCTCTGCAAGATGGGCGTGGTGCAAACCTCCACGGTGCTGAATTCTCTCCTTAAGTACTCATCCATCCATGATAAGCCACCAACTCCTGGCTCGGAGATGGCGCAGAGCAGACAGAAACGGAAATGTTATACCCTAATGACGGACATTCGAGTCGTCCAGGATGCTATGCTTTCTGTCTCCACGGGCAGTGCGCCCAAGACTTTTTTGGAAGCTATTGGTATATTTAACTCTATTGTCGACTGGGTACAGGCTGTTGTAGCCTGGCACAATAGCCATATGGATGCAAGCCATCAAACAGGGGGGCTGATGTCTTCCCCTGATGCTGTTTCGTTGTTCGAGTCGTTGGGAATTTTGCTCGCTGCGTTGTCAGGGACTGCCAAGGGTCTGCAGGTTCTTTCTGCTGACTCCCATGAAGGTAGACTCCGCATATTCTTGTCTAGTGTTTCTTGGTACTGACGACTTCTACCAGCGTTGAAAATCAAGCTTGGTCAGGCTCTGTCAGCATACCTTCCTCTCTGTGTGGAAGTATCGCTGCCGCTTCGTAACCGTCTGGATGGCTTGCAGAAGGAGTTCAATCTCTTTGGAGAGCCTCCATCCAAGGCGTTGGACGTTTCCATGATGGAAAATGTCAACGTGAACGCGCTTCAGTTCGAGGACTCGGTCATGGATGGGCCTATGATTAATTCAAGAGCAGGTCTCTACGTTTATATAAACGCGATGGTATATCAGTTGCATCATACTTGTTGAACTTCACTAACTGGCTTTTAGCTCGTGGGCCGCCCCCTGGTCGATGATAGTATGCTGCTGAATTTTCTCTCTAATAGATACGGGGTGAGTAGACGTCGTCTGTTACAGCGGGTAGCTAACCATCACAGGGACACTATCAAGTTCTCATCGAAGAAATCATTACAGCTGCATTCGATGTCCTATCAAATGCCAGCTACCGCAGCGAGTCCAGCCGATCAATGTTTCTATTACGTTCATTCCTGGTGAACAAACTTCCCGCCTTTATTGCGGCCATGTTGGCCGCCTCCATGGTGTCGTTGCCGATGGAGCTTTGTATCAGCCATGCTTTGAGCCGGCTTGATCCGAACACCTTTCCGTCTTTCTCGCAAATGTTTGCCATGCAGGGCAACACGGTTCTGTCCGATGTGCGACAAGAGTTCTTGTTCGCTTGTGCCTCGCACAAGTTGATCCCGGAGTCCAGCATTGAGCGCCTATTAGGGGAGAACCCGATGCAGACCCTCCCTGTTGGGGGTCCGTATCATAAAGATGAGCTTGTTTCACAAATCAATACCAACCCGGAGCGGGCAGAGCAGTTGATTAATGAGATTGAATCAATGGAGGGCAACGCGGGTGCCATCGTGGGTGCCATCACAGACGTAGGCTCCCTTTTCCGTGAGTGTCGGCTCGAGACTGACATGGTCAGGTCATGCACCATCTCTGCAATCAGAAAGAAACGATGACATTGAAGAACATCTGTAATTCGCTCTCCCGACGGACGCAGGCCCTGGATGTGATTCTGCTTTTCCGGAGCACAAAACAAATACTGCAACCGCTTTGCGCTTTGCTAGATGCCTGGCACTGGGACGAGGACCAGGGAGAGAGCCAGCCGGTCTACGACGAGTTTGGAAGTATCCTCCTACTGGTGCTGACATTCAAGTTCCGATACGATTTGCGACCGCATGACATGGGAATCGGTGGTAACAATTCCTTCGTGCTGCGACTGCTCGAGAATGGCTTCTGCAGTCAGAAGCTTGATGATCTCAGCGAGAAGCAGAACAAGAATCTTGGCGCGTGGATCAACGCTCTATTCATGGCTGAAGGTATCAGCGAGGAAACCATGTCGACTTGCAGTCCGCAAGAATTCTACCTCCTCGTAAGTACGCTTTTCAACCAGAGCTTGGGGGCATGTGAAGCGGGAAAGCTAGAGTTTGATACACTCAAGGGAGGCTTCGAATGTGAGTTTGGCCATAATTAAGCGTCGCCTTTCGAGCTAACAACAACGCAGACCTTCTGGAGCCTTTTCTCCTCCCGTCGCTCATCTTGGCCTTGAATTGGCTGGGCAACCACATCTGGGAGACAGAAAGTGACCCGTCAATCCCACTCAAGACGCTACAGTCGCTAGTAAACCCCAGCTCGATATCTGGGGAAGCGAAAGAAATCCACCGGACCGTGCTGAACATCACCGCCCGCTCTTTGGAGGAGCAGCTTAAGGGTATCCGATCACGGCAACCAGAAGATATCAAACCGATCCTGGATGCACTTGAGCCATGCCTGTCCTTCCAGCGAAGTGGCAGTTGCCACCGCAGCGAGCTGGAGCCCTGGACCAGCCATACCCCCGGGGGTTTGTTAGCCAGCATCCGAAGCACCTTCCAGTCGCTGCTGCTATGGAGTACAAGCCCAGGCATGAGCATGGCACCCCAGACATACACACACCGACAGCTCCTCGCCGGCATCCAAATCCAAGGGTCAGCCCGCGTCTTGACAACCATCATCGATGAATTGAAGCTACAGACCGAGACAGGTAACGGCGACGTAGCCCTGGATGTCGCAGCTACAATAATCTGCGCACCACTTGCTGAATCCTTTGCCGTGGACCAGAACAATCATTCCCACCACCCCATCGACCCTAGTAAGGAGCCCTTGTCCCGGTGTCCAATCCTCACCCTCCGGGGTGCTCTCTTCATCCAGCACGAACACGTCCCCAAAATCTCCGAGAAAGACCCATTACGCGCAGAGGTTATCGTCCGCCTATACCGACGGGTGAACGCGCTCATGACGCCGCCATCCCAGGTCCCCAACCTGGACATGAACAACATCATTCAAACCATGCAGTTAGGCGTTGGCGGCCCAGGGCAGATGGACCTCGAGCAATCCGGCCCAGGTGGACACGACGATAATATCAACCAGATGCTAGATAACGCGGCGGCCGCGGCTGCCGCGGGAATGGACGGTAGTCAGAGTATGGGAGGGATGGGTAACATGGGCCTCGAGTCGACAGGTGGAGGACTGGACACGAGCATCGACGATGTGCTGAACGCGGCTGATATGGCGGTTGGGAATCCCGAGTTTTTGGATTTGGATATGGAGGGATTATTCTAGTTGATTTACTAGTGTATAGTTCCAATCATAAGCGAAGTACTTTGTAAAATGTACCAATTGTTCATCATACATACCATAGGGCATACTCTAGTTATATTTTTTATACAGAATAAAGTCACATCCTCATCAGCAGGATATATTCTCTGCAGTTAAGTACTAACTATATCAACCCAATCAAAAATAAAATCCATAAAACGCCCCCTGTTGAAAAAGTCCCGGCATTATCTTCATTCCATACGCTTCCCTCCACCTTCGTTGTCTAGACCAATAGACCAATATGTGTTCATATACATAAAGGTCACCTTGTCTATTGTTAGCTAAACCCACCTCATCTTGACTAAGTATATAATATATTCTGATATCTATAACCCCCCTGCCCTCCCCAATAGAATGAATAAGCCATGATATGAAATGAAATGATATGATACACTCAATCAAGCGAATCCAAAACGAATACGAATGACTTTCCATATTCACCAAAGATTCTTGATTATTGTTGGTTATGATTATTCGATATTACTACTAGAGTCGATATGTAAAGAAAGAGCTTCCTGGTGAATTGAGAGTTGATCTTGGATATAGTAAGTAAGTTGCTTGGATACTAGATAGATAGATAAATAGGTACATATATATATTCTATAGGAATATTCCATAAGTAAACTACTACATACTATATAGTATCATCGATGAGTTTCAAATGTCTAAGCTGATTGATTGGGGTTTTATCTTGTTGTTGCTGTCTTTTGTTTTGTGAAGATGTCCATACTAGCTCAACTAGACTATATATTTATCGAGGTGTTTATATATATCTGTGTGTTGGGGGGTGGAGGATTTGGATGTGTTCTGGCTTCGTAGAAGATGATGTATATATAAATCAAGTTCGTATGGAATTGATTGCAGTGTACTTTTATATATCTGCTTGTTGCATGTTTATCATTACTTGTCTATCTATCTAAATGTGGATACGGAGATGTGGAATCATGATTTGATACTCCGTAGGTAGTGAAAGAAAAGAAAAAGAAACTATAGGTTCCATTGGTGTCTGGGGTCTCCGGTATCGGAGTAGAATGTGAAAAGGCCGAGGTTGAACAATCATGTGAGTGTTTGTTGTTGTGTGTGGAATTGGTTGATATGCATGAATTAATGAAGATATGGGGTGTGACAGTTCTTTTTGGTTTGAAATACAAAGTAGTAGCGATGGGCATATGGCGGTCGCTTGCAATTGCTTTAGGTTGACATGGTTGTCCAAGGTTGGACGCGTCGCGTACCGCCAGATCCTTCATAAAATCCAAGCCTGGACCATCATCGTACGAACAAGAGTCCGAACACGGGGTCTTCTGCAAAAGGCAAACAATGTCGGCGCTAGGCTCGCCAGTGGATTCTTCAGCCAGAGGACAAACAACCCGTCAACGCATGCCATGCTCAAAGTAAAGGGTACCTGAGAGTACCTTATCCCACAATAGGACTTATTGCCGAAAAGAAAACTATCCGATGTGACAATGCAGTCAAGTCACACCGCACGTGAAAGGGAGAATGTGCGTGGTGGATCGATCATTGGCTGACCGTGTAAAATTTATCCCACGAGCGAGCCTGCATGGCTTGATTAGCGTGCATGGACTAGGCCGCTTACCCCGGTTGGGAACTGAGCGAAGCCTTTTGAGTGGCTGGGCTTCTGATATTGTTTGCCGGTATGCGCCTGCTGCAGTAGCCTTTATTCTAGCAGAGCTTTAGTCTGAAATTTCCTCCTGAGGACCCCCAATGGCGTTGCTGGTTTGGGTAAGACGGGCCCGACAAAAGGCATCGACCTATTTACATACCGACAGATGGCTACCCTCCATCGGTATTTCTTCTTCGTAGCCTATCCATAATCGGGCTGACATTTGTCCCGACCCCCTGATTCCGAGGGCTCAGTGGCGTGGCTGTGGCGGCAGGGGAGGATTCTGCACCCGCTGGCTAGATCCGGCGACGTGACGTGCGCGTTCTTTTCATGGCCCGAGAATGCTTGCTAGGATGAATATCATGATTGTGTGACAAACATCCACCTGACAAGAGCGAGACTAACTCCTAGCCCATTGCGGAGTAGTCACGAGCATCGGGTACGCCGAGGACGGCTAAGGCACACGAAGGATATGGCTCGTGCTTGACTTCCCGACTCCCGAGGTCCCGAAGGCCAGATCCTGTAGATGGCCCAGTGAGATGGAGTATACCACAGTCAACTTCAACTGCACAGTGTATACCGATGTCAATGGGGTAGATCCCCCCGACCCAGTGAATACCAGCTAGTGTCACCAGCACTGACCAGAGCAAACGGACTCTTGCCAATCAGGTAGGCCATCACGGAAATGGATCGCACGCTGATCCTTCGGTTGAATCGCCTATCCAGGCAACCCAGCGCCCCATCAACTATAGCATGCACCTGCAGAATCCAGCTTCAATCTGTGCCGTAGTCCGGACGCCATAACACAAGAAAATTGATAGCTACCTACTAGTCGGTTCCAAGATATATGCAGGGCCTGCAGAATTGGATCGCGCGCGCGTACGGGAATGCACGAGATGGTTCCGTTGGCTAAAACAAGATGGAGTACGGAGTACGGAGTACTTTCAATCTCACAAGTGTGATGCTAATGATGCCGTTTCTTCAGGTGAACGTGCGCTCATGCAGAATCGAGGCATCGAGGACAAGAGTGGAGAGACACACGAGGCGATGGCTGGATATATCGCTAATGCGCGCCTTGCTCTGACTTTGAGGGGTATAACTGGCGATGAGGATCCACTTGGTCCACCGTGAGTTGTCGGTGACTCGACGAAACCTCCTAGCGTCGACGAGCCCGAATTTGATCTATCTACTCCGTATGCTGTCATCAGGGTTGCCTGCGGGAACTGAGAAGCGTATTCGTTATGCAAAGATCGACGGAGGCGATCTCGAACAGGCATTGGAGCATTTGCTGTCATGTACACTGAGCCAGGATGCCATCGTCGTAGACCTGGGAGCATGAGGAGCTAGATTTGGTTGAACGTCATGACATGCAGCTGCTCGAAACCTCGAACAATCACGCAGATGCATGCGCTTGGTTCCAACAAACCGGAAGCTGTTCCATCGTTCTCGACTCGATGGGATCGACCGAGTCAATGTTTGTCGACGGCGGGCTCCACGGGTCTTCAGATACCTGATTCTCCGCAGACGGGATTGACGCCTGGCCTTGTATTTAATATTAGCGACCGAAAACTGATCGGGGTCAATTGTGGACCGAGTGACCGACGGGGCGGTGGACCGTGGAGGGTCAAGGGATCCATTTGAAGGAGCGTGCAGTTGGCAAGTGAAACACTTGGCCGGAGCAAGTTGGTTGCGGATACTGGATAGACTGGGAAGTGGGAAGTAGGTGCAGAGAAGGTAGGTAGACAGTGAGATAGGCCAGGGAATGCAGATGAAGATCGATCATGGACGATGGCCGGAAATGAAGACCCAGAAAGTATATCGGACAAGGCAAACCAAACAATCGGCCACCTGATCGGACACGTGATGGTTCCTGAGATCTCAGGCTGCCAGGCACCACCATCAGGCACGCCGCACGAGGCGCCCCTCTTTCCATCCAAGGGCCGACTCCAACTTGAAAGGAGGCACCATCGTGCTCTCGACCCATGGAACGGTGGAACTCACCCTACCTTATCCTTCTTATCCCTGCCCCCTGACAATAATGTACCTGCTACCTAGTTGTGATGGACTGACAATTATCAGGCTACTTGTTAGGTTCCTGTCTTTGGTATGATCCTATGACCCTACGATCCCACATTCTGGTCGCAACAAACGGACCACTTGCCCCGTCGAGCTCCTTTCAAGTTCCTACCCGACGCGACGCGGTCGATCCACGCCGGACATGGAAGACCTCCTATCCTCGTCGTTCCGCCAGAACAGGGGTAGAACACGACTAGCCTGGTTAGTTGTTCGCTCTCAGGTCCAGTCGTGCCGTCCCGCGTTGCTGCGGTTCCCTAGGTGGGGGAAGCTGTCGCGGTGTTGCTTGATTGACTCCGCCCTGTCCCCGAGCATCCCGTCTGTGAGTCTGAGAGTGAGAACTGGCGATGGGTGGATGATAGACGGAATCTAACAATGTTGTGCCTGGTGGTGGGGACCCGTGGACCTGCCATTCCCCAGAATGATTAATGAGGCCGAGGTAATTTCGGACGCGTCCTGTTCAGTCCTAGCGGGGGATGGAGAGGAGATCCGCCGGTCGTCCCTAACTAGTGGGGAGTACGGAGTACTACTCGAGAGCACTATCCCTCCTGAGTCTACTCCTGCTCCGTGATACCCGATCACATTGATCTGCAAATCAACTTGCTCAGGTGGTTAAGCAAGTGTAGAGCAAGGTGACCCGGATCATGGCTCTCCCAGTCCCATCAACTGCGGCTTGAAGGCTGGCACGTTAAGGTACCTCAGTAGTAGCAGCACTGACCCCCTCTAAGAATTAGTCCCGCATACAGCGATGAGCACGTGCTGTTTCTAGGCCCGGCGGATGAACAAGCCTTGTCGACCTGGTCTGTCAGACTGTCAGGATCTCTTTGTTCGAGCGGACTAGATATCTACCTAAGGAATAATCTCCAAGGTGGGATTTCTAGGCAACGCGGTACTTCTTCCAGCTGGGCCGAGAGGCTACTAGCTCCGTAGTAGCTCTAGCGTGCCTCGGGCCTGGACTCTGGGTTGCCGCAGTCAACGGTCGGGTGTCAGCAGTCAGCCCGTATCGACCGGCTTGGGTCGACAACGCTACCGCTCAAGTGTGGGACGACACTGGCGTCTGACTTAGATAGTGCGATAATCATTTCTTTGTACGCCGGAGTAGTCGGAAATCACCGTTTACGACCTGTCATTCCGTCGATCCTTCATGGTAGGTAGCGTTCAACTGCCGTCCACTGCCCCGTCCCTCGTCCCGTCTCATCGTCTCAGGTTGTCTTCGTTCTCGTCTGGCTCGAACCTTATCGGCACGGGATAAGGGCCGTGTATCTACATAGTATATGCTGGGCAGAGTTTACTTAATCAGGCATTACGTACGGTATCATTTTGCACACGAGATCCAGCGAGGGGGGGGGGTTTCCTTAAGTCTGCGTTTTCTGCATGTACCTACAGATTAACCGTGACGATCAACCCCAAGAACCAAATTGATGGATTCATGAATGAATGGTGTGGGGGATATCATACTGGCTCCTATCTTTCCTCATTGCTTCTTCCAAGGTATCAGAATATCACTTCCATATCCCCTCTCCCGAGCGCGGGGGCGAATCTGGGCGATAGTATAGAGTTCACCACGACAGCGCCACCAAAACTGTACAAAGAATGCCAACCAACCCACCAGGCCAAATTGATGTGCGTGCACAATTGAGAATTGGTGCTAGACAGAACCTTTTGCTATGGAATGAGTAACCATAACATATTTAGGCGGCAATGCAATGATCCGTCTCATCAACCAACTCACGGGTGGATAAGTACGAGACTCAATGCCGCAAGAATTGATAATCTGTTAGACCAAGGTTTATCTAGCTGCGGACACTTCAGCCGTATGTAGATAATGCATAACGCGTCAAGTTGGGCGTGTCAAGGTTGAGGATCATCAATCTCCAGTAAAAGTCTACTGCTATCTATGTGTCATTCATTTGTCAGCTTTTATATATAGCTGTGGGCGGGGGTAGGGCTGTGCGATTGCCCTTGCGTCGTAGATAATCCATTGTCGCATGTCGCAAATACTTCTCAGCTCGAGGACTACTTTGTGTCCACCACTGACGTAGGTGTAAGGATAGCCACCGGAGGAGAACCGCCACCCTACCGCACCGCTGTGTATAGTTGTCATGGTCGTACATTTTGCTCCGTAGCTCGCTGCACAATGGACAGGGTTATGATGCAGGTACGGAGCACACATTATAGGAAGTCATTATTGGGTGAGACAAGTGTCTCCAGAAGATGTGTGCAACCGAAAATGAGGACTGAAGCCATCGGCAGTTGGATGCTATCCGACATGAGTTCGATACCATGGAACGTCGCCACGGATGGAGTTAGGTATAACTTCACGGATCCTCACTTAGGAAATGCTCGACTTGGCCCTGTCTCCGGTGATCGATGGGAACTAAGAATTGAGCCCTCCCCGGCCGTCATCGCGCCAGCCCGGCGGCCTCCAGTTGGTCCGGCACTGGCCAGCCGGTGGGTCGGGATGCGTCCTTCCTCACTTTCTTGCTGCCGTTTCCCCGTGACAGTCGACAGGTCATCTTCCTCCCATTGGTCCCTCCGCGCTTCTTTTTCCCTCTCGCCGGGCCCTGATTGACGCGGATTTTCGGCCCTCCGTTTCTATTTCGAGGCCGTTACTTTCTCGGCCAATGGTGCTCCGTACTACCGCCGGCCATGGAGCAAATAGGAATACCTGATTTTAAGTCGGATTGCCACTGGCTTGTTTGAATCCCCAATCGACGGTCCACTGGGAGGCAAAGAAAGCGTCGCGAAACAACAAATCCTTTATCAGCTGAATCCCCTAAACAGGAGATTGTACAAACGACAAACAGACGGACCGACTCGGAAGCGTCAGATGTCGATGCACCCGAACCCCTGTGGCCAAAAGTACCTGCCAATCAACCGGGGTTGGGTGGAAAGTGAAAAAAAAGTAATGCTATGATGGACTCGAGAAAGTTCTCTCGAGTCCCAGTGGGATGGTTACTGCCATGTCGATCTCGATTCTTCCAACCGAAGTCGTCCCATTTTTTCGACTTTTGACTTTTTTGCTTTTGACTTTTGACTACCTGGCTTTCCTTCTATTATCGTTTTTCTTTACCCAATTCCCCTCTTGTGTCGAAGTAGGTATGCGGGTGCCCTATCTCCCTAATATTGGCAGCCATGACACATCTTCTTTGCTTAAACTTGGAGATGATCAAGGAACCACGTATACAACGTGAGGGGAAAGGCGTGGCTTTTGCCACCATGTCCGGTTAGCGGCGCTTGGCCGGAAGGCGGAAGGCGGAAGAATTAATCCATCACCTATCTTATTATCATAATTATTATTATCGGGCTTTATTTATTTATTCTTCCAGCTAAGTACATACTATGTAGTAGGTAGAAATCCTGGCTTTAAACTCAAACCCCTGTCCATGCAGGTCTTTGCACACCTCTCGGTGGGACTTCACAGACCAGGTTTAGTGCCACTGCCACCACAAAGAAAGGATGTGCTTAATTAAATCCATAGATTAAGAATTAATTTACTGATTAGTGTCGGAGGATGGCAATGGTTTTTATTTTTTGTTTCTTTCGAGTTAGCTCGCGCGTTATTAATTTGGAGGGGCCTGCCTGTCAACTTGGTAGGTAGGGTAGGCAAGTGGGCTGTCTCAAAAGTACCGAGAGTAGGGGAAAGAGACAGAGAAAGGGTAGGTAGGGTGTCTGTCATAGGGGGCCTCGGTCCCGACTATGGCCGTTTTTAATATGCTGGATCCAGCATTTTACCTACCCTACAGGCTACCTACCTATCTACTTGCTGACTGACTTGACTGGCGTCCACACTAGTTAACTCACCAGTACTTGGTAGTGTCACTGGCTAGTAGAAGTCCGGTGGTGTTGGCTATTCCGAACGCGACCGTTCGCGATCGAGAGGAAATAGCAGCCGGGATGAACCACTGGAGAAAAGCAAGAAATATAGATAGCTAGTAGTACTAAGTACGGAGTTATATCGAGATCATATCGGAAGGTGGTATCGTGATATCGAGGGGGAGGAGCCGGGGGGACGGGACTCGATAAAAATAAAAATAAAATAAAAATATTACGTCGCATGATGAGTTAGCCCAGATGGGATTGTGCCGCACACACCCTGGAACCTGCACCAGTTGTGTGATGGGAAGATCATAACCGTTTAGGCAAGACTAAAAGGTTAGCTGCGTTGGGCGGCCATTGGATGGATTACTATTTGGGTCCCCTCCGCGGAATATGCAGAATTGGGGAAGAGGACGGAAAGAGGATGAGGAGGGAGGGAAAACAAGATAACTGGTCGGGGAAGGATAATAAAAATAAGAGGCAGAAATACTACTGAGTAGCCTGCCTGTACTAGGCTGGATGCCGTGGATGGATGGATGGATGTAAACAAGATGCACTAAAGAGAATAAAATAAAAATAAATACAAGAAAAGAAAAATGAAAATAAAATAAAATAAAATAAAAAAAACAAACAAACAAAAAAAAAGACCAGACCAGACCAGAACCCGACCGGGGACGGACTGACTGACTGACGGGACTTTTGATCTTTTTTTGTTAATTGCTTTTGATGGAGATGCGATGGGATGATGGATTTTCTAAAGCATGGGTAATGGGTAATGGGTATATTATTTTGACAGGCTGGACGAACTTATCATCCATCCATCCATCCATCGATCAACCATTATATCAATCCCCTCTTGTTATCCAAACCCAAACCCCAAAAGTGCACAGGGGCTCTGATCGCCTGCTCCACCTCCCAATCGAGTCATATCCACCGGTTCTGTGCTGTGGATAAACCACTTGTTGCTGGTCTGCTGTTGCTGGCTCGATATCCACTCCTCTGGGCCAGTCACCTCACCAACTAACTAGTCTGGAGAACTCCTCCTGTCTGTCTGTTCCCGTTCCCCGTCAAGGCAGTTCGTTGGTCGTGGTGGTACCTAGTACCTGGTACTTCCTCTCGATCTTGTCACATCCCATCCGCGAACACACGGACTTCCATCCTACATACATACACTCGCTCTCCCTGACCTCCTTCTCTTCCGCTCTTTCCCTCTCCTTCCTGGATCTTCCCCCCTCCCCTCCACTCTCTCAATTATCACCACCATCACCGATCTTCCACCCCTCTTCTCCATCTTGGTGGAGCTTCCGATCGTTCGCTCATTGCTGCTGGTGGCAATTGACTAGAACAACTTAGCATAGCATCGCATCAACTTCAGCGAACCGGCCTGCATTGCGCTCATTCCCGCCCTTCCGGTCCTGCTTGTCCCCATCGTGTCTTGGATACTGTCGCGGCCCTTGCGTGTCTAGCTGCGAACAAGATTATCCCCTCCTCCCACAGCTCCCCAGGAAATTCACCTCGTTCGGCCTGTCGTCATCGCCGCTGCAGTCCTGTCGATCGAACTCCTTTGAAGGAAAAGCTCACAATCGTTGTCCGGGTTCTTCTTCCTACTGTTGCAGGTGCCCTGTCGTCTCGAGATCTAGTCCGAGTCGAGTCCTGGTCCTTGCTTAGACTCGACCCCGTCCACTTTCGAGTCAGTCAGTCCCTTCGACGAGGCAGGTTTTCCTCATCCTGGGAGCGGAGTGGCTACTGTTTGCCACGCTCTGTTTTGGCTTTGCGGCTTGTTGACTCGCCTACCCGCCTTCGACCCCCTCCCCTGTCCCTCGTGCTCGACTCTGCTCCTCGTTTTGATCTGGCATCAGAGAACGTGTCTCGTCTCGAGTCCGAAGATACCCCCCTGTTACTACTCTCGACGAGCAATTGCTATATACTTGGCTGCCGTACTGTACAAACGGCGCACTCCCTTCGTTTTGGCCTACGTTCTCTAGGCTCGCGTTCAAGGTACGTTAGCAACCGGTTGCCCTTCCCCGGCATTCCTTCCATTCCCCTCCCTAGAATCGGGCATTCCCCGGGAGACATGCAGAACCATCCCCTCCAAAACATCCTCCCAGCACCCTTGCCAGCACTCTGCTAGAAAGCAGGCCCTCACGGTCCCAAGTCCGTACAAGCCTTCAGCAGCGCCGCATGATTGACCTCTAGCGCAGTTATTGATTGCATTACAGCCACACACATCATCGCATCTCGACTAGCTCGATTATCTTCTTTGTCTATACGATATATTCCGATTTTCCTTTGAACCCAGTGATAGAATAGCGCGAGGATGTTCATTGCATCTTCTCTCGCATAAGCCTTGGTCTCTGACCTTTGCGTCCAACTGGACCTATCAACCGGAAGGCTATCCCCATCAAACCGAATTCCTCACAGGGAAGAAGATATGCAGGAACCAATGAAGCGACACATTGCGCCATTAAAGATCGAAAAGGGAAATCTCAACTTTCACACCGACCAATACTATCATTTTCAACACCACCTTGAGATGAGCCCTCCATTGACACCATACGGTATCAAAGACGACAGCATGGAGCACACAGAAACGCCGAGGGCCGTCTTTCACAATTATCTCCGTGCATTCTATCCTTACCACCCATCCGGAAATGTGTCCCCGTCGACCGTCACCCTCCCCTTGGACCAGGGTGACATCGTCCTGGTACATTCTGTTCACACCAATGGCTGGGCCGATGGCACCCTGTTAGATACTGGGGCTCGGGGCTGGCTACCCACCAACTACTGTGAAGCTTACGACCAACAACCGATGCGTCCACTCCTGAAGGCGTTGACCGACTTTTGGGATATCATCAGAGGCGGCTGTGGATTCCCTCTAAATGATGCTGGCAATCAGGATCTTGTGCGAGGCTTGATTGCTGGCGTGCGCTATCTACTGGTAGGTGCCGAATATCTAGTTGCTGGTCGAGCAGGATAGCTAACATAGCCCCAGCAAAAATCCGAATGCCTCACCCGCGATTGTACTCTGGTGACCAGCCACGACGGTCTGCGCAGGAACCGCAAGGCGTTGCTGGCTGATCTCTCATCTCTGGTCCGGACCACAAAGAGATTCCAGGAGGTGGGCAGCAGCAGTGCCACGCAGGACGAGATCGATTATATGGTGGACGAAATGCTTCTGAAGGCCTTCCGCATTGTGACTCGAGGTGTTCGTTTCCTCGACGTGTGGAACGAGGAAGTTGGTCTGAGCAGGACGATCGCCGAACTAGAGCAGCAATCAGCGCATCATCAAGGCCCACTTGCTTCGGCTGCTGAGACAGGCCCCATATCGGAAGCCGCCGCATCCGAGGCCGACACGGAACGCAACGAGTCTAGACTCATGAACCGCAGCCGATTGGACATGAGTCGAGCATCCACTCGCGTAGACGACTCGCAGCAGACCCGTCCGATGTCCGTGACCACCAAGCGAATTTCCATCTCCCACCGCGTCTCGACTTCGGGACCGGCCGCCGCTGTCCGAAACCCCAACCTAGCCTCGGAGCGACTGAACTCCGCATACGATGCATTCCTGGGGGTGCTGGGTTCTTTCATCGGGCTTCACCTACAATCTCGCTCGTCAACAGAATTGGTCGTGACCACGGAACAGGCGGTGCGCTCCTGCCGCGCACTGCTGACCGTCGTCGAGGCCACTTGCGAACATGACCCGCAAGGCAGTGGGCTCCTAGAGGGAGCTAGAGACACTATGTATGAGCGACTATCGGAATTGGTCTACGCGGCCCGGGACGCCTTCCGACCGGCCCATTCTCCAGATGACGAGCTTGTGTTCTTGCCCGATGAAGGCAAGCGCCTGGTGGATGCCGCCACCGACTGCGTGCGTGCCGCCGGAAGCTGCCTGGCCAAAGCTCGACTAATGCTGGAGGAGTGCGGCGATTTCGAGCTGGACGCCATGCCCCAGGACTTGGCCCCGGCGGTGATTGACGTGAACAAAACCCCGCAACCGCAGAGGACAAGCAGCCTCCCTGTTAATCAGGGTCGACCCCAAGAGGGGTCTTTGCGCTTGCCACCCCCTCCTCTACAGATTCCCACCTCCATCAACAACCGATACTCCCCCCCAACCCCAGGTCTGACGGACGACACTACTCCCTCCTCCTTCCAATCCCGTGGTGGAGCCAGCACTCCCGCCACCGATATGTCGTCATTCCCCTCTACCAATCTCCTCTCCTCCAGCCTGGATAAGCTGTCCTTTTCCTCCAACGATACCCAACCCATTGAAATTCCTCACAGAAATAGCCAGCCAAAGTCTGATGTTAGTGAGTCCTTTGGTCGGGGGGTGACTAGCAACGGCAGCAGCTTCACATTCACCAGCCGTCTCCGCGACTCCGAGATGAGTGGTGTGTCGCAGACCTCCACCCGGGCTACCTCACCAGATATTGGCAATCACTACCAGGTCCCCTCCCTCAAGGGAAGCATCAGCCACTCCACCCTGGCTGAGGAGAACGAAGAAACGGAAGCCAACATTCTGGAGAAGACATACGCGCACGAGTTGATCTTCAAAGATGGTCAGGTCATGGGCGGAAGCTTACGCGCACTTGTCGAGAAGCTGACTGCTCACCAATCTACGCCCGACGCTATGTTTGTTTCGACCTTCTACCTCACCTTCCGTCTGTTTGCTACCCCAGTGGAGTTCGCGGAGACCCTGGTTGATCGATTCAACTACATCGGAGACACCCCTCACACTGCAGGACCTGTTCGTCTTCGCGTGTACAATGTTTTCAAAGGCTGGCTCGAATCCCACTGGCGTCACGACTGCGATAACAGTGCGCTCGAATACATCGTGGAATTCGCTAATACGACGCTCATGGGCACCCTCCCGTCTGCGGGAAAGCGCCTTGCCGAGCTCGCCGAGAAAGTGTCGATGGTTCATGGCCCAGTCGTGCCCCGTTTGGTTTCTTCCATGGGAAAGACCAACACCGCAACTGCACAATATGTGCATCCAGACACTCCTTTGCCACCGCCCATTCTGGGTAAGAAGGAAGTGAATCTTCTTAAGCAGTGGAAGAATGGCGAAGGCACCATATCCATCCTGGATTTCGATCCGATGGAATTGGCCCGGCAGTTCACGATCAAGGAGTCGCGGATCTTCTGCGCCATCCTCCCTGAGGAGCTATTGGCGACGGAATGGATGAAGAAATCGGGGTCATTGGCCGTCAACGTTAGGGCCATGGCGACTTTGTCCACGGACCTGACACACCTCGTGGCTGATTCCATCCTCCAGCTGGAGGAGCCCAAGAAGCGTGCAGCTATCATCAAGCACTGGGTCAAGATTGCGAACAAGTGCCTGGAGCTCAGCAACTACGACTCATTGATGGCCATCATCTGCTCTTTGAACTCGTCCATGATCTCTCGCCTGAAGCGGACCTGGGAAGTGGTGTCGCAGAAAACAAAGACCACTCTCGAGTGCCTCCGGGGCATTGTTGACGTTTCCCGCAACTACGCTGTTCTCCGGCAACGACTCCAGAACCGCGTCCCTCCTTGCCTGCCGTTCGTCGGGACATATCTCACAGACCTCACATTTGTGGACCACGGCAACCAGGCGCTGCGGAACTTGCCGACTGATGAGGGTGAGATGGCAGTCATCAACTTCGATAAGCACATGAAGACGGCCAAGATCATCAGCGAGCTGCAACGGTTCCAGATTCCGTATCGACTGACAGAGGTGCCGGAACTGCAGGCGTGGATGCAGAACGAGCTGGTCCGTGTGCGATCGAGTGGCGAGAAGAGCCTGCAGACGTTCTATCGCCGGTCGCTGGTCCTGGAACCCCGGGAAGCACCTCAGCCACGCAACATGCAGCCCGAGTCCAGCTCCTCTTCGATCCTGGAGAACGCCAAGGACAAGTTCGACTTCCTGTCCTGGACACATCCCTCCAAGGCTAAGTCGGTCGCGACGAACGGCTGAACACTCCCGGTCGCTCATTCTTCACGGCAGCCACTTTATGATTTATGACAGTCACTTCTATTCATGTTTGACGGACTTCACCCGATACCAGTTTATTCCATCCTTTCTTCTTCTTACACGCATTTCACACATTTCACCTGTGTATACCTTGAACTTTTTGCTCTCATTTTTACCTTCTTAATTTCTATTACTCTGGGCGGCACTTGTGATCTTTATCCATATCAACGGTTTTGTTCCAAAACGGGGTTTCAGAAAAAAGGGCAGTGTGTACATGCATGCACCGGGGCGGCGGGGAAAACCAAAAGGGGCAAAGCATATATATGGGTTATTTATACTGGTCGGAAAGGGCCTCGCGGCTTGATGAGATGCATTGATGACTGATCATGAGTGCGTCTCTGCGTTTTCACATTCTTTGGATTCTTTCTCTCTGACACGAGGCCTGTGTTTCTATCTCTCACTTTCATTCTTCTCATCATTGTTTTATTGGTTGCTCTTTTGGATGGATGGGAGCATCACCTGGATTTGGGATGGGACTTGGCTTGGCTTTGTTAGGGTTCTGGACATGGATGGATGGCATGGATGGATGGCATGGACTTGGGTGGATAGTATTTGGCAAGGGCCTGTATTATTTCTGTATATACCACATTACAACATACTAGTCCCTGACTAATTGATCACTCTTGATCTTGATCATTTGGAACGATCCGTATTCTTTGTCACTCGTAAGTAGGTAACTTCCGAGATAACTTGTGTATAACAAAACATGTGTATGTCCTAATCGGCTTTCCCATCCTGCCAGCCTTTGAATGCATCTACAAACCCCGGGCCCTCATACTCATCTGACTGACTCTGATCCAACATCGCACCCATATCCAAGATGGGTATCATCGAGGGCCGACCATGCGCGCACTGGAAGGGAAAGACACAATCCGCAAGCCGTCGAACTAGGCTCTGACATTCATCACTATCCAGAACATCGTTGAACATGATGGCTGTGCGACACGCGCGAGAGTTAAGCAGGTCAATGATCCCGCGAGGACAGCCGTCTAGGCGATCCACCCAGCTGCGTTTATCCCATTCCATATCTGCACGGTCGCCCAACCCGGCTGGAAGGCCCTGCCGGCTGCGTCCGTTCTCTTCCTCACGTCTCCAGATCTCCCCGCGGATAAGATCAGTAACCAAATGGGGCTCGGCCCGGCAGCGCTCGGCTATCAGTGTGGGTAGGGTGGACACAAAAATGAAGACGTTGATGTCTCCGGGTCCTTGTTCCACGGTGTAGTCCACCCCCCAAGATTGGAAGAATTCCCTATAGCGTCCAAAAAGAGACGCTTCGGTGGCTGGTATCTCAAAAATGATGGGTTCCAGTTGGATGGTCTGGATGCGATCGGGGCTATCGCTGGAAGCGAACAACTCCGCCAAAAGGTGCTCGACCCGGCATCGCTCGTCAGCAGCGTGTTGGTCGATCAAGATGAGGCTCGATGTAGGGTCACCAAGAGGGTGACTGGGTGAAGTTTGCATCTTGGTCAGGATGAACTTCTGATCCACCTGAGCGATGATTTCTGCGGTCCTCAAGTCCTGCTTTCGCAACTTCCCTCGAAACTTCGACACTCCCATGTTGTCTAACCTGCATTGCGCACTCCGATTGTCATGCGAACTAGATCCGGGGCGCGTGGCCTCGTGGCCACTGGGATCCATCGCACTGATCGGCTTCTCTGGACGACCAAAAACTGGGTTTACCCAATTGTCCAAAAGGTTCTCGACCCATTTGTTCTCGGTTCTACCTAGAGCAGCTGACCTTGGTCGCTTGACACCATCCAGAGCCAGGTTTGGCGCTCGTAAGGAGCCAGTTGACCGAGGCCTCAGTGTCAAACCCAATTCCACCGACGGTCCAATGAGCAGGGACTGCCCGGTCCTGGAATTAATCAAGTGGCTTCGTCCCGTATAGGGATCGACCCAAGGAATCATGGTATCAACCTCTGACGCTTCTTGATCGCCATTGGGTACTTCTTTGCGCATCCCTAGTTCTTGCCGCCTAGAAATGGGCTCAATGGTAGAGCCCTCGTTGCCGCCCTGTTCAGACGGGAGCGCAGGCTCCTGGTCCAGATGGTCTTTGACAATTCGCAAAGGGTTATTGTCTGATTGAGGAGTTGAATCGGATTCGAGGTTACGTAAAGGGAGACGCTTCCCGGTCGTATCCTTCTTCGCACTTTTGATCCTGGTCCAGTCTCCGAAATGGTGACTTGTTTTGGATGATTTCCGGAAAGAAGGGAGCTTGAGTTGATCACGAAATGCTTCTTCCGTACTGGAAGCTGCGCACTCTGGTGAGAGTGGCCTTTTAGCTCTGAGATTGCTGGGGCTCGTAGTAGCTGGTGGTATTCCGGGCGTGCCTCTTGTCCTTTTCCTAGCACGAGGGCGCAAGCCACGCTGCTTTAGGAACTCATTCATCATTGTTGCAAGCACATCTATGATGCGCTGAAGAGATCTTTCTGAGTCAGGAAGGTCTTGCCCTTCATCGTCAATACCCCACGCATCTCGGGTGTTTATGCGTATGTAGAACATAGGCCATTTATTAACCGCCTTGGACGTAGGTTTACTATGCACGCTTTCGCCATCAGCACCATCACCGGATTTACTGAAGGATGAAGAACCCTTGATTGTTCCAAAGTCTGACAAAGAAAATATGCGGTTGACTTCAGTATAGATCAAATTTGCGTTGTTCCTTGCGAATACCGGATCTGGGCCAAGGGAGACGAATTGAACCTTCTTCGTGGGACTAGGAATTAGGGATATGGCAGCATGAACGGCAAAGTCAGCGACGCTGGCCGATACAACATCCCAGATGCCAGTATTCTGAGCCTCGATCAATCCCGACTGAGCTAGAATGGAACGAATACGTTGTAGATCAAGTTCCCCACCCTGTGGGCGTACACGAGTTTGAGGATGAACTATGAGTCTTTTCTCTCTATGGAGGTCCGAGACCACCAACTTCACCATTCTGTCATTTGTGACCATAAATGACACTAGAAGTTGCCTTAGCTCATCCCACTGCCGTACCAATTCATCTGGTCTCTGAAGAGCCAAGGCTCGGCTTTTGACGCGTACAGGCATGTTCCCGAACAAGTCATTCACTGTGACACTGGTGCCATGGTTGCTGAACCTTAGCTCCTGGTATACTGGGACTGGCATCAACCGGGCCACGGGTGTCGAGTGATGAAAAGTGACGGTGTTTGTGCTCGGATGGCGAGCATGATGTGAAGTAATGGTCAGCAGTGAGAGCGCAGAAAGCGAGGCCAAAAATAGTCCCCTGCGACCATACACGCTTTGACTCGTATGGTATTTCGAAGTATCTGCATGCTGTATGAGCAGATGAGACTATTAAGTGGCGGTCTAACATACGGTGCGCCTTCCCTAATCCCCCGGCTGGTTCAAACTCAGCCGGTGGGATTCCATCGCCATCATCCTCAACCACACAGCCTCCGCGAAGAAAATCGACTGTGACGTAGATGATGCGGGCATCTGCATCCAAGGCATTCTTCACTAGTTCCACAATGACCCCGTTCAAGTGGGTGATGGCAGTAGAGGACTTAAGCTTTGCCACTACATCAGGGGGCAGAGGTTGAATTTTGGAGTCATTTGAGGACATTGCAAATGTGGTAAATCAGTCGGTCGTCTTGTAGAGAAACACACATCATATTGCCATGATGTGGTGCCGTTCCAAGTGGATAGAGTTTGTCTTTTTGACATGCAAGTCCGTCAGAAAGCGTGAGACAGCCATCTGGAAGATTAGTCGCACATGGAATAATCGGGCACGAGTTTACAAGAATGAAGGGGTTGGATGTGCTGCTGCCATGTTGACGGTTGACGGTTGATGGTTGATGGTTGACGGTTGACGAAGAGGAAAAGCCAAGCAGGGGAAGCCGCGGCGGCGATGATGTTGCCCGTCACGTGGTGATAACCCGATGTCGATAAGGTAGCCAAGACAATCAACGATATGAACGATACGAACGATACGAACGATACGGAGTATAGATAGAACTATATCTTGTTCCCTAGTCATCATTCAGACAGACCAAAGAGGACCAGGACCACGTAAGGAAAAGCCTTCTCAGAGCTTTGGAATTGGTTCGTCTGACTAAACTACAGTCAACAAACTGGAAAAGAGACCAAAGACTACTGCAGCCGACATGGAAACTGTCCAGATTGACAGCGCATGCACATGCGCACGAATCACGCCCATGTAGGACTAGTCTATCATGGCCTGTCCATCTACTTCATCCCGCCGTTGGCATCGGGGATTATGTGACAGTTTACTACAAAGTCTATGCCTGAGGGAGATCCAACAGACCAAAACCCCTGGAAGTAGAGCGTGCTTCAAAGTCTATGGCATGGAGGAGATGTTGGTCGTAAGGTGCTTGCCAATAAGGTGCTGCTCACGCGGGAAAAAAGGCATAGCGTGGGATGACATGCACCGGACGAAGAAGCGTCCGTCGGCGTGGCATGGCTCAAAAATAGACCAACATTATTTGCCGGTGACATCCCTGTCTAGAGGATCAAATCAGCAGCTAACGAGATACGCGCCATGCATCATCATTGCCGTGGTCCAGGCTGGAGGTAGACTGGGGACAGATCGGCACAAATTCATCAGGCTGGCGCTGTCCATGCCACCATGGCTAGTACCAACAATTGACGAGGGATGTCGGGGAGGAAAGTGAATGAAAGGAAAGGCAGGTAGTATCAACAGGCAGCAAAGGGAAGGTTGGGAAGGGAAAGCCGAAGGAAGAAAGAAGAAAGAAAAGAGGCGCCGATCGCTTTTGGGCCGCCGGGCATCACGTGCGGCTCCTGAGGAACTCCTGACTTGGAAGGGTGGAAGAATGGGCTGGCTGGCTGCACCACCGCTCCACTCACTCACTCACTCACTGCCTTTCTCTCTCGTCTTTCTCCTTCTCGCTGCTGCTTCTTTTCTTCCTACGATCCCTACGACCCCCCCCCCCCCTGTCCTGCATTCAAGTGCTTGTCTTCACCCCGCCTGATCTCCCTCTCACTCCCTCTCACTCCCTCCGCTATCCCTCCACTCTAAACTGTCCTCGGTTCAAGCATCCTCCCCTGCGGCTCTTATCTGATCGATCAACGGTCTATCACTTGATTCCCGTGGCTTGCGACGCTGAAGGTTTCGGTAGTCTCGCGAACGCAACACCCCCCTGACTTCTGGTTATTTCTGCCAGTGTATTGTTGGAAGGCTAGAATGGCCACGGCTGAAGTGCCCGCTAGGGCGCATGGTGAGTTGATCTAAATAGTCCCCCTACTCCCTTGTTCTACCCCGGGTCCATTTCTCTCATGCGCAGGACATAGATCGCAATGGACGTCGACACCCCTTTTCCGGCTGGATGAAGCGACTCGCTAGTCTAAAGCATTCTACCGATTCGAGTGCCAATCGTTGGTCCAACAAGCGTCATGCGATGCCCAAACACAAGAGCCGGAGTTCGAAGAACAACCCCTACCCACTGTCCGGCACTGCCCACATTGTCGGTGACTACAATAGCGACTTCAACACTTCGGATGCGAGTGGGGATTCTGGCCGGCGGTCCTGTTCTCAGAGCGAACCTTCCCTCTCATACTCCGGGTATGAGCAGCAGATTCCGGCAACCAGTGCTAAGTCAACCGCACCGACTATCTCGACCAATGGCGATACGGCCTTATCGGATGCAGCATATTCCAAGGCAGGAACAATGGCCACAGCAGGAGGCGGCATCAGTTCGCAGGGCGGAGGCGAGGGGAGCACTTTTTCATCGCCCGCGCCGTCGGTGCGATCCCTGACCACGACCCTGACCACCGTGCAGTCGGCAGCGCCATCCGCACAAGTCTACAATACGCAGAACCAGCACCACGGCCTGACCCATACAAATTCTCTACACAACCCGGCGACTCAACAAGTGCAATTTTCCCACCAATTTCCCTCCTCGCCGGCCACAGCGGTGCCGCCCCACCTTGCCCCTCATGGTCATTCTGTCACCTATAGCACTGCGACAGCCAACAATATCCTGACCGACAACGCCTCGATCCTGACCCTTGCATCATCGTCCAAGAGACGCCGAAGAAACTCCCTGGACACGAATGCCTCGGTCCGCGCGCTGGCGCCGTCCTCGGTGTTCGGTGGTAGCCGGGAGAGTCTGCCCTTGAGCGTGCTAAGCGGCAATGTCGGAGAGCCATCAACCTCGTCTTCGTTCAATCCACCGGGAGTTCTCAACAGACCCAGCTTGGTGGGCCTCGCCAGTGTGGAGCGCGCCAGCGTCTATTCGGCTTCTGGTGCCGCGCCCTTGCCAGGAAGCGGTGAACGCGGCAGCTTCCACAAGGGCGCCACAACGGGGGACGGTGCCAGTGTCATCAGCGCGGCCCAATCGCACAGTCGCCATGACAGTAATGCAGCCAGTATAACTGGAGCGGGTATCAACAGCTTGTGGTCCGGACCCGCGAATAGCCAACCAATCCCAACTACCGGGCGGATCAGCCGTCGCAGCTCAGGATGGGGCGAAATCAATGGAGCCGAGAGCGACGAAGAGAAGCTGACCGAAAGGACAGAGGATGAATCCGAAGCCAAAATTGTGGTGACGGACGAGACCAGAGAGCTATCTGGTGAGTAGGGAGATTGATCGGGTATCAATTCCAATCCCCACCCATGGACCGAAGCCAATGTTTCTCTCCCCACACACCCAAAAAAGACCTCTTTTTCCCTGCCACGAAGTTACGCAAGATAAGATATTCCATGACAGATTGAGTGACCCTGTTCTGCCTTTTTTTTTTATTTTTTTTCCTTTTTTGCTCTGCTTTCAAGTAATGACTAATGCACGCGGAGGGTAATACAACCCCTCTACATACCCCATCTATCTTGCTATGAGGCGCTAAGTGGAGTTTGGCTTTTTCTTTTACCTTATTTTGTTTCACTGTCCTGGTTTTCCTTCAGTCTCACATATGTATGCTTTTTTCCCCCCTATTTTATCTTTTGCGCGGGTGAAACGGGATACGACAACGGAAAGGGATCAATCTATCTATCTGGGCGGGCGGTTTATCTGATATCCCAAGCATGCATGTTATTGTTTTTTCTTTTTGTTTTTATTTCTGTTACCTTCTCTTCCATTATCTTTCTGTATTTGTTATCTCACTTTTTCTTGTGTCGAACCACACTTCATCTTACCTACAGAGTACAATACCTACATATCTTCCAATACAATATTTGATGAATAACTACGTCTCAGAATTCTTATCTTGTGCTACCCCTAATTAAATAGAGAAGTCAATAACTAGATATCCCAAAGTGAACTATGTCGTAACCAACCAAGCCAGTCACTTAACCATGAGATAGTACGACTATCCCATTGAGTGAGGGTCTGATTGTCCAAGGGTAATACTACGTATGCATCAGCATAACCCCAGTATCCATTCCAGATTTATTCGACATTTAGCAAACAAAGCACGCATATTCGATACTCCGTTCAATGGAAAAGGTAAAATGTATATAGGTTCATTCATTATCATGCTTTTTGAGACCGGAACTGCGAGCGAGCGACAGTACTTTGGATCTGATTTTGTACTTCCAGACATAAACATCACTCGTGCCACCGACGATCCTGGGTAGGTATCTTTCCTTTGCGCCGTGACGCCATCTCCTCATGTACACCATTAGATATAGTAAGAGATATAAAAAAAAGAAAAAGAGATGGGAGAATCACTGAGTTTGCATAAACATCATCTACAAAGCTCAAATAGACAAGAAGACAAGAAAGCCAGTCAAGAGGACGATTAGATCGTGCCGACGCCGATCTTGGACTCGGAACTACTCCGTTCGCTGTCCTTCTGCTGCTGGGAAGCCAGGAACTTCTTGAACATGGCGGCGATGTCGTTCTCCGACTTCTTGGCCTCCTCGGAGGTTTGACCATTCTTCTCGGTGATGAGGTTCTTGAGCCATTGGTTCTCCAACTCGAGGGCGGTCACGCGGGCTTCCAGCGCGGTGTTCTTGTCCGTTGTCTCCTTGACGGTCTTCTCGAGTGCTTGCTCGCGCATCTTCTTCTTCACGCGGAACCGGGCGCTGGCGGCAGTGTTACGGCGACGCTTGTCCTCTTCGGCGGCAATGCGCGCGGCCTCCTCTACGCTCATGGCAGCGGTCTTCTGGGTATTCTTGCGCTTAGGTACGGATGCAGGGACGGTTGCAGTGGGGGCCGGGGCGGGGGTGGGAGCCGCGGACGGCGACGATGCCGCTGACGATTGCGGGGAGGACTGAGAGGCCGCTTGGCTAGGAGCGGGGTTGACATTGACAGGGCCATTCGGCAGGGATGGGACAGCAGGGTACTGGGTGTTTTGGACGGGCAGAGGTTGCGCGTTGATGGAGTTCATGGTAGATGAGATGTCGTTCACATTGTTGAAGCCTTCTAGAGAATGTTAGTCAAGGGTCTATTGAAGGCCTGCAGTGACGATAAGGGGTCGACATGGGGGTTGGGCCTCAAGCTGGGTGGAAGGGGTATAAAGCACGGCATCATTGGCATCGACCCGAGCCCAGATCCTCGACAAGTGCCACGAAGCAGGCGTGTATGCAACCTCCCACGATGCACGGGTCACGTGGTATGGCGCAATCGCGAGAGCAACTGGCGTCATCCGCGCCAGAGGCAAGGTTGCTGCACGTTCTGCGATCGCGCACAGACGAGAAGGGTCCCATGCAGGAAGCGAGCCAATGAGAGAACGTGCAGATGAGGTGCGCAGCGGAAGGAGCAGTTGGTGTCTCAGGGATAGTATAGTATAACATCCCCCGCTAGTACAAGCCTCTGGGAGGCAGGGAATTCGCACAGTGATGGGAAACGACAAAATTCGCCAGGCAGAGGCCAAGCTCAAGGTACGGAAAACACAAGGACAAAGGATCATGACTGGGGTAATGGCGCAGCTCCCATAGAATGGTGCTGCTGTTGCCGCAGCTATTGGCCGCCACCACCCAGCTCGATTCCGAGGGTTCCAACTGACGATCTCAAAAGATAAATGCGTCAACTCACCTCCCAGGAGATTCAAGAAGTCCATGTCCGAGTTGATACCCTGCGCGGTTTCCTTCTTGACCGTGTTTTCCTCCATCGCATCGAAGGTAGGCAGGTTGAGATCGCCGAGTTGGTCGAAATCGAAGAACTCGGTGTTTGTGAAGAGCGACAGTTCGGCATCGAAATTGTATGACTCCTGCTGCTGCTGCTGGATAGCCTGATCGTATGGTGAAGGAATGGCATTGAGATCATCCAGGTATTGCGAGAAGTTGGGGGCCCGACGGCCGTTGAACTCGGACATGATGTACCGTTGAGGCTTCGAAGGCCTCGTTTCCACTGGGATCTGGCGATGAAAGTCTGGGATTCTTGGATGACGTTCCGTAGTCTTCCGTCTTAAGAGTCCCTCTCCGCTGGGGCACTTCGTCGTGATGTGTTAACCCAGTATCCAAGCCCGTAAAAGTCGTTCCTTGGAGTTTGTCGTATTTGTTGGATCAATCGATGGGGGCGTAACCGTAGAGGCGAGACGGGTTGCCGGAGGGTCGAGGTCGAGCCAGAAGAAGAGAAAAGGGCGTGAAAGAGTTGAGGGGAAGTTGGTCGAGTCGATTGTGGGACACGCGGGTGGCCGGAGACGAGAAAAGAGTGGGAATTTGCGGCGGGGCGGGGAGTAATAGTGGAGGAGAGAGGAGGGAAAGGGTTTGGATTATTAACTACTTATCGGCCCATCCGCGACAATAAGAATAATAATACCGGTGACTAACTAACCAACTACGGTAGTTCTAACCCACGCGTGGCCCGGCTTCGGTCGCACTGCAGCAGCATCCTCTTGCGATCATCTTTATCTACGTAGTAGTGGTATATTTATCATGCTCCTTCCCCGTCCAAGATCTAATCTCGATCATGGTTCCCATCCGGTGCACCCAGCCAGACTCCTCGCGGTACACAGGACCTGCGCTGGGTTGACCGGGCGGCTTCCGTTGCCACCGCACAATGCTTTTCCGCCCATGACATCGAAGCCGAGTCATCCTTCTGCCGGCCGAAGTCGGGCACGCGGAACCACTGATGAAGACGCCGCCCTGGCCGGTCTGCTTTAGGGGAGACACCGGGTGAACCTTGAGACGAATCTGGTTACATTCATGAAGTCACATTTTAGCAGACTCCTCGCACTTTAGTCTGGTACGCCATACTTGCTTGGTACGGCGCCTGCTACAGCCGCTCTGGTTGGCTCGAGGGTCACGCCTTGGCGAGTCGTAGGATGGTTCAGCCTCGGGTTTCGCGCGGTTTGCGAGGATTAAATCTCTCTGCTTATAACCTGCTCCTCTTATTCATTACCGCACCAGGCTAAATGTAGACAAGTGCCGTGCCCATACGAAGAAAGGGTAAAAACATCCGCCAATTCAACCTCCACTACCGTCCTTTGTCCCGCGTGGATTAATAATACAGACATCCATCATATGATGACTAGGTATGAGCAGACCAATGTCCATCCTCCTGCAAGGATGAATGTTTACGCGTTACACAATCGACGTGTACACTACTCCGTAGTAGGCGGTCATCAGACCGTTGTCGTGATCTGCAATGCATTGTGAACACCCAGATGTACAGAGTAGAGGAGAAGTACGGAGTATCTACCGAATAATGCAGCAACGGAGAACTCCGGCCTCGTTGTTCGACGGGAGTCCATGCGTTGCCGGCCGCCCTAAGATAAGACCGACCCCGGCTATCTCCACGTGATGCTTTGTTGATGCCCCAGGAACCACACGCAATCTGCTTCGCGCCGCATCCAGAACATCCCTCCGACAACCACAACCATAACCAATCGCTCGAGATAATGCTCGACGGCCTATCCCATAGGCCCATCACCAACGAGAAGTAATGGCTCGTCCGAAGTCCATTCGCCCCCCCACAACCGCCAGTCTTCCCAGCAACCTCCGCATCCCCTCCTCCACGCCGTCCCTGGTCAAATCCTTTGGCAAGCTCACCCGCCAGGCACTGCTGGATCTCGCGTTCCAATGGCTGGAAGATCGCAACATCCAGGCCTTCCCGCCATATCTTCAGGGAGATGAAGACCTAAAAGAGGACGAGGACGAGGGACTGAGTCCCTACCCGGCAGAGCGCACCGTCAACGACGTCCGGAACGCATACCAGGAACTACAGCTGCGAAAAGGCGGCAAACGCGAAGTCATTGATCGCATTCTTGAAGGTGACTGGAGACATGGCATCACGCTGCGCCAACTGGCTATGGTCGACCTTCGCTACATCGACGACCACTCATCCAGCCTGCGATGGACCGCTCTGGAGCTCGCTCGCATCGGCAACCAACCACCACCAGACTCCGACCTGTCCGCATGTGTCCCGCGCGTGCACGCCTCGACCTTTCTGAACAGCCTCCAGCAACAGGTCGCACCGCTCGTAAAAGCGCACTACTACCTCTCTCGCTCGACTTCCCTCCCTCTCACATTCCTCCGAATCTTCGTCACTAATTCCCCTTACCAGCACCCGCGCCAGGCCGCCGAAATCCTGACCGACTCGTCGCGGGTCATCTACGTCGCTTTCCCAGACAGCTGCCCCTACCTATACACATCCATAGCCTCCGCTCCCGGCTCGAAATCCAGCACATCCACGACCCCTCACGCCGTCGCAACAGACCCACGAAGCCTGCAACGCCTCGTCCGTGACGCCCTCCCAAAGGCCCTCTCCCTCCCGCACCAACGATACACCCTCAAAGCCACCTCCCTCACAGCAAAAAGCCTCCAAGCCCTTCTATCCCTCCGAGGCCCAGGCCGATCCAACCAATCCAACGGCGCATTCAGTATCTTCGCCGACGCCGCCCTAGAAGGAAGTCCACTGGACCCCCGTCCCTCCAACATCGTCACCCCAGAAGAACACATGAACCATCCCTCCCACCACAAAGAAAACCAACCCACCGACTCAGAACCCTCCAAAGCACCCAAACGCCCTCTGAACAGCAACAACAACAATACTACCGACCCCCACACCTCCAAAAAACGGACCCTGACCGTCCAATCCCGCTTCGGTACCTCCGGCTCTCTATCTTCCGCCCCGCTCGACCGTCTCGACATCCGACTCCTCGACCCCCCACACCCCACAACGTCCACATCAGAACCCACATCCACACCAACCGTATCCCTCACCTTTGCGGGCACAGACATAATCAGCGGATTCCGCAAACTAGCCGAACTAGGCATCGTCAACGCAAAAAAGATGCCATCCTGGATGACGGGCGAAGAAGCAGTCAGCGTAGCTGTTATCCGTCAGGGGAATCGTGTCGTCTAGGATAGTGGATGATGAAAACGAACGGTTGCTTTCATACTCTGGTTCTCCATGAGGACATAGTGGCGGGAAGGCAATGTGCTTCCGTGCAGATACGGGGTATATACTATCCATGACTGAATGGTTTGGTCTTGTCTGCAGGAGAGGCGAGGGGAAATTCGTCGCGTGCGCGCGTTTGCGCGCCTGTGAAATGTGGTACCAGATTGAGCGGGCGAGAGAACTCGCCCGATGGTATATACTGGCTTGTGAGCGTTCCTGTGAGGACTCATATCTATGGACCGAGGTTGATGATCTCATTGAGCTAGGGACCGACATATCTAGACAACTTTTGAATTGGAGATGGGATGACGCTAGAAGGTAGAGGATTATAGTTCAAATGTATCTTGGCGGAAATATAATAAACATCTAGCTGCCTGATACTTATCATTTGGTGCAGTATGATTCCGGTTGTTCTGTCTCTCATCCTACTATAAAGTTGAGCAGTAAAGCAAAGTATTAATATGTTCGGAAAGCCGACTTTACAATTTCCCTAGAGATACCCATCATCCGAGCCCGATCCGCCAACACCCATAACACCTTAGCAATGTCTCAACCGTCCCAGACGGAAGATAGGAATAGTCCGATACCCTTTGAGACACAATGTGATAACAGTGCCGCCTTCACTCTTCCCCGAGGTGACTGGGGTGTCTACGTCGTGGCGAGCCAATATAAGACGATTGTTGGCGCACCCAAAAAGAGTGATATGTTGAATAGTCTGCAGTAAAAACGGTCAGCACCAGCCTGTACCAGGTAGCGAACATATTAAAGGGGATATCACAGAGTTGGTTTCATACCGCGCGCCCCAGAAAGGCCAACCTGCTCGGCCACATTGAGATATCCGTCTGCAGATACGGTTCCCTCTTTCACAAGTTTGTCGAGGGTCAAATTAGAAGCATCTGTCTGCCATGAAGAACGGCTGAGCAGCATAAGGATCAGCTATGCTTTTCGAAGCCATTTCGGAAAGGACGTACCAATAAACGCATCGAACTCCCTGTGCCTGCTGGGTGGCGGCCCATTTCTGGAAACAGGTCCGGTGGATATTGTTCCCACAGGCCGCGCGACACCAGACGATCTCTTCATTGTCGGGTTCGAACTCCATGAAGCAAATTGGGCAATCTCCCTCCACCGGCTTCCTATTGCCATCCTTATTCTCATCGGTATCAGGTTGCCGGCTGATAGCAGAATCATGATACATATCCCGCAGCTCCTAATAAATGAATTGTTATCATCGTGACTTCATTCAATCAATCTAGTCGCCTTACCGATGACAAGAATGCCAATTGGTATTGAAGATGCCGAGGGGCCCTCAAAGCCTTTACCAAAACTTCATAGGCCATGATTATCAGCATCTCAGACATCGTAATGATACCCAGCAAAAATATGGCTTATTCGGGATAAGTTGTCGAAGAATGGGGCCGACGTACCATAGCAAATATGCTTGCATTGGTTCCCTTTTTGAGCATCCGGACAGGTGCAGGTGGGCACCTTCCCAATGGTCGTCTTGTAAATATTGCCGGTCGTCCCGACAATGTCGAAACTCATTTTAGGAGCATCATCGACGTCGGTGACAGTATGTCCAACAACAAACATACTGCAGGAAAACACACATTAGTTTCCTGTTAGATTGGGATCTTGGCGCAGGGCCTACCGCTGGGTTAGTGCACGCGCTGCCCTCTCTAGATACATTTTAGGAGGATGAGTGCGGAATCTTCTCGCTCGACGTTCAGGGGTGGGCTCGTCGATTGGTGTTTGCACTCGAGCTCTCTTTCTTGGAGGACTGGGGGTATCGCCAGTCAAGTCAATGACCTCAACAGCACCTGATATTGAGCCATTTGGGTGCGACCGACGAGGCCTCTTCGTTGACGCACTTGGAGCGACTGCCTGCTCATCTGCCGTTCGCTTTCTCTTTGACGATGTGGGAGTGCTTGTGACAGGTCTTGAACGAGGAACTCGAGTGCGTGTCGGTGTAGAGGGGCTAGCATACTGCTGATGAGACGGAGTCTTTCGTGACACCCCCATGTTGAATTCAGAGCTTCCCAAGCCCAGGGGTTCAATCAAGAGCGATAGGAGGTGTTGCTGGAACCGGCCAGGCGTGGTGGCGGCTTCCGTGTACTTCGCAGTAAACGATCGCTAGGCACTAATCGATAAGCACAGATATCCGATCATGACATAATCAGATCATACCCAAATGGGGAGAGATGGAGAGATCGGTGACAAGAGATGATAGATATGAGAACTACTATCTAGCAACCAATAACTTGCTACCTGCAAGATGGAGCTAAGTCGTGATCACGCATTAGCCGGTCCGGGGTCGAAAATCAAGGTTGTAAGTAGGTAGTTCTCCGTGGGGCGAGAGAGATGGAATTGGAGCTGTCAACCGGAGCCGGTCGATGCGGAGGTTTGCCGCGTTTGCCCGATTTGGCCTGTTTGCCTGGTGACTAGTGCCGCCCTGATAACGACGGAATGACGCCGGGTCCAGCTCGGGTCCAACTCACCATCACATCCCCTCATGGCACGCCCTCGCGCTCTATCGGGCGCTGATGCCCCTAAAGAGCCACATGCAGTCTCTCTCAAAGGTACGATCCGCCGGAGAACTTGTCTGACGCGGTACCTTGGCTGATCTTGTCCAGTATTGCGGTAAGCAACGAATCCCAGTCGACCTCCCCTCGTCCTGACCGTGTAAGGCTATCGCGGCCTTCCTTATCCTACCAGTACCCCCTGCCGGCGGCGGAGACGAAGATCTCGGGTAAAGCTTCACTAAGCTATCCCGCCGACAATGTCGACGACCAGTTCATTCTCACTCCCAATGTACGGAGACCACTCGGGTTTAGCCGTGTTTGCACTGACCGTCCCACAAGTTAACACTACCCCCGGCCTTTGGCTCTGCATATGTCGGCGAGACATTTGCATGCACCTTGAGCGCAAATAATGAGTTGCCAGATGAGGAGACATCGCGCGTTGTTACGTCGGTTCGTATAGTAGCAGAGATGCAAACACCGTCGCAGGTAGCGTCGTTGGACTTGGAACCGGCCGAAGACACAGCCTCGAAGGACGGGATACAAAAGGGACATTCTTTACAGAAAATAGTGCGGTTCGATCTCAAGGAGGAAGGCAATCACATCCTGGCGGTTAGTGTCAGCTACACGGAGACGCTGATTGGGTCGGACGCGCAAGCGGCCAGCGGGCGCGTGAGGACCTTTCGCAAGCTCTATCAGTTTGTTGCACAGCCCTGCCTCAGTGTTCGGACCAAGTCCTCCGAATTGGCACCCTTGGAGGTTGAGAACAAGACCTTGGGACCTTATGGCAAAACTCGGCTGCTCCGGTTTGCGCTAGAGGCCCAATTGGAGAATGTAGGCGACGGTCCTGTCGTGGTCAAGGTACGTTGAGTATATTTATGGTAATGGCGCACGCCTCTACTGGACGGGTTGCTAATTTTGACAGCAAACGAGGCTCAACCCGAAACCTCCGTTCAAGGCCGTATCCCTGAACTGGGATCTGGAGGGCCCGGATCAAACGGATCCGCAGCCACCGGCTTTACACCCGCGTGATGTCCTGCAGGTCGCATTTCTTGTCGAGCAAAAAGAAGGACAGCAGGACGGGCTCGACACCCTGCAGAAGGACATGAAGCGCGACGGGCGAGCAGTGTTAGGCCAGTTGTCGATTGAGTGGAGAGGCGCGATGGGAGACAAAGGATTCTTGACGACGGGAAATCTGTTGACGCGAAGACGGGCATGAAACCAATCAGGTGTAATGTACTGTGTACCTGAGCTGCAGCTGTTCCCTGACCCCTTGTGTAACAGCACACCATTCCAGACACTGCAGCCAACATCGCCAGCACAGATCCCGAGTAACTGTCTGCAGCTTCGATAGGTACTCACAACTCACCGGTGATTTCCTGGGCCAATCAGCGACGCACCGCGACAGCGTCGGCCACAGGATCGATGAGACGGGAGCCAAGCCGATGTTGCACGGGTGCAAACTTTCCAGGGCAGCCAATCCCTAGCTTGCGAGCTGCGTGGTTACACAGGACAACGGGACAAAGAACAACATCATAAGTTCGGCTTATCTGTAAGAGCGTAGGGGTACAAAGGTACCTTGGCCGGGGTCATTAACGCCGACGGGAGCTTGGGAGTTAGTTTGGTTCTATTGATAGAATCGTAACGGGAAGGAGCCTACGGTTTACGACTTAATTTATTTATGGGCCTGGCTAGTCGCCATGTGCCATTTGTGCAACACGCAAACACTATTCAGTGTAGTCAATCATCCACGATCACCACCAGCTAGTGTTTGACAATCCACCAACTTGGTATAGAATGGATAGGTAAGTATTATTTTTGGGCTAACTGCTGCGCCCGCAGACGGACTACTGGAGTCTAGGTCTCAACCTAAATTTACCCAGCTGGCGGCGGATCGGATGGGCCGCGAGTCGTGAGTCGCGAGCCCATTGGCTCCATCCCCTTTCTCTCGGATTGGCGATGAAACGGCATGTTACTGTTGGTCCAGTCGGCATTTGAGGGGTTCTAGCCCGTACCTACGGAGTACCCCTCACCGCTATTGAACTGGATTACTGGTTTCCCTTTCCGCTTTAGGTCCAACTTGGCGCCGCTTTTTACTTATTGAGAGGCCCAGGGCGTGGGGTGAGCACCAAAGTGCGTGTCCTGAGCAATCTCGGATTGCTCAGGAGCGCGCTCATCTGATCTTACACATGCTACTTGACTAAACTGTGCACAACCAAAAGCATGAATTTCACTTTGGCCCCGCCAGTGTGCTCGTCATTTTCTCAGCCCTTCAAACAAGCCTCAAGATCCTTTTGATTCGAGGGTCTATCACGACTGAGACTGGTTCACCGCCCGGGGCTTCTCACCGCCCAATATTGATCTACCGCCTGGTACTAATTACACTACCTAGAAGACAACTATCCCCAGGGCGGTAAGGCCGAGGCCCACCGCTCAGTAAATCGCGATACACTGTACCGTACTATGTTTGTTGCGCCACACTGTGGTTCAACTAATATCTTACGTCGTCTTCTTGATGACAGATGAGTAACTGAACGCCAAAGAACACCCAGGATCAGATTTGAAATAAGCTGGGACATCGTTGTAGTAGGCCTTGCACAACAGTAATAAGTCCTGCTCAAATCCTGCCCTTCTTGTCAGTGTGAGAGTCTGGATTGCCGGAGGCATATTGTATCAACATCATCTCTCTCAAGCTGCTAGTGAGATGAAAGAGGACAGACTGTGGAAAGTGAGAAAGTCACTGTATTGATGTAGCTCACCCCGCTTGCTATGATTTGGTGTTAATGACACCCTGCCCCGCACAAGTGCTCGCCATATAAGAGCATAGGTAAATACTCCGTACACAGGCAATACTCTTCTCCTTCTCCTCTACTTCCCACCTCTTATCCTGCCTTATCGCTCCCAGCCTTCATCAAAGAACAAAGTAACTATGAATGACCCCTTGAAATCGTATCTCAGGTTTTCTGATACAGATCGACAGTATGAACCCCTCGTATTATTCAGACATTAGAAAGACACTAACATAACAAAAGCCCACATACTCCAGCGCTGGAGATAACCCTCACTGCACCCCGAAATTTCTATACCCAAAACCCGACTGGGAATTTCTTTACAGTGACTGTTGCGCGATCCAAGGAGCATGAATCCAAGCCATGTCATTTCTGCTGGTCCCCCAATACCGATGAAGGATTTCGGGTCTTTCGCCACCTGCCCTGTGGCGGCCTGGAAGAGGTGGAGGTGCAGCTGAACTGCTTCTCGCCGGAAACGCAGCGATCGGACCCTCTTCACCTCTGGTCCCTGGGTGCGGATAATGATGATGCCGTGTCGTGGAATTTCATTCTCGGGGAGAAGCTGTCCCGGGCGGTTGAGAAAAGTGAATGGATCACATATGAGCTCTTCTGGCCCGGGGGTGAGGTGTATCTCTGGGATTGGGAAGCGAAAGAAAACGCGGGGCTGGAGCCGAAATCGATTCCAATGGTGCTGCCTGGAGGTGCACGGTGCTCGTTCAGTCTGATCGAAGGTGATGTGCCGCCGCCACCGCCGAGGCCGCGGACTCCTCCGGTCCTTGATCTAGATGCCACTAGTGTGTGAGTCTTCTCCACCCATCTGTTGATAGTAGAATACTGACAACAGCCAAGTACCCCAGGCACGCCGATTCTCAGCCTCGAGATTGATGGCCCTCCGACATGGAGGGTCCAAGAAAATTGGCCTCTGACCTGGAAGCTCACCTATCACGGGGTGTCGGGGGACGAGACCCCTCAACCGATCACCTTCTCGGTCAGCGACTTGGATGATTGGGGGGTGTTTTGCGTCTATCGGCGTGGTCAGGATACTGGAGAGTGGGATTCCTGGCATAGCTATACTACGCCTGGGTGTTCCGGGTTTACGGAAGAAGATGTCCCATGCTCGGTGGGCACGAGCGAGGCCTTCATGTCTCTACGGCCCAATGAGACCTGGTGTGAAGTGCAGAAACTTGAGATCATGCACTCTCTACCGGAAGATGCTCGAGCCAAAGAGGTCCTACGATACCGGTTAAAAGGATGCAAGTTGACTTGGTGGAATTGGGGAACAAAGGAGGATCATATGGATACTACTGTGACAGTAACTGGGTTCGGGGATACGATCATCGATCCACCTGACAATGACGGACGGTCAGAGGTGGTGATACCAGCTTCGAATACGGTGGAATTTACCGTGGTTAACTGAGAGAGAGAAATTTGATAGTCATATTGGTTGATAATTTTCCAAGCACGCAGTGCTGAGAAAATCACAACAGATGAATGCGGTGATAGCAGCCGCCATCAGCGATGCCAACACTGCCCTGGGAAGCACATGCGTTGCATATGTCGTTGTTAGAGCCAATTTTGTCGGACGCGAGTACTGCGAAGACGGTGTGAAAGAACCAGCTCCCAGTCGTGATGAGACATACTTCTTCCTCAGCGGATGGAGCGATGTGATTATTGACAGTCAAAAGATAGTAGGTCTTTATTCCTTCTCCGTACCTTTGATTATACTTGCAACCCCCCCAAATCAAGAACACAGTTCACTAACCTGTCTCTCTGATTGACCCTGTGAAGACCACCGCCGAGATAGCCGCCGAGGTGGCCAGTGTCATTACAAAAGGACTCACTCTCCCCAACGCAACCACATGCAACACCACATCGGGCACCGATCCGGACCCTTACGCAGTAGCCATGTGTCGAGTATCTCTCCAGATCGCTGGCGATCCGGGAGGCTGGACGGCTCAGCTCTTTGCACGGGCCCAAACAGACATCGCCAACAAGAATTATTCGTGCATCCTTTATAAGCTTGGTTAAGCTGGTTCGCCTCAGGCAGGCAATCAGGCTGTCAGGCCATCACAGCAACTATTCTTCACCCATCGAAGCAACGCAACAGAGAGACTATTATAGAAAATCTTATACTAGGAGATATATAGAAGTTCTTCATAATAACCGTGACTGTTTGGATACTACTTGAAAAGCTAGACTCGAACGGGTAAAACAGAGACAAAACGAACAAGATAGCTAGAGCCTAGCTAAGCTGATGTTAAGATTATGGGTGAATGCATTGATACAGTACATTTAGAAAAAGAAGTTGCAGCTCAGAAGAAAAGTTACACGAATTGTTACATACATATAATACGGAGTACAGAATATCTATACACAGCAGGATATGGCTGTGCAGGTTATGTATGTATCGGAGGACAGACACACGCATGGCTTGGTTTTCTGCCAGCACAAATTAACATACATACATGTAAGATGTTGGTTTTGCTTCTTTTCTCTGTCGGCATGATGTAACGATTATCTGGTTTCTGCCGGAAGAATCCAAGACGCAAGACGGGGAATCTTCAAGCCCATGCTTTGTAGTTAACTATAATATAAGTGTTCTTGTACCTGATAGAAATGCTCATACAGCTTTATGATGTTACCTACATGATGAATCATTTTATTTTTCGTCATACAGCAGCATGATTTACAGAGCATGTTCTACTCAAGCGGGTGTTCCATCCAGGGTGCGTGTTCTATGAGCAATCTGTGAGCAGGCACACGTGCTGCCCTCGTAAAAGCAGCGGCACCTTAAATTGGCACAGCAAAACAATTTCCATTTACTAGCCTGGAATGCCGAACCCCGACAATGGCATTATTCATATAAGAAAGGGACCGTCAACCAAGCTAGTTTATGTTATTATTAGTAGTGTTGACTCAGTATTTAATTTTATATGTCTCGTTTGGTTACTTAGGATGAATGGGGACATGATTTATAACAGGATCAGGTGATGACCTAGCTACCTACCTATAGTGTTATTGTTGGTGTCATGATTCATGGGGTTATGCTGGTGGTAGATAGACAATAGTTGTATTATAGTACAGAGTGCATTATTTTCTGCCTACCAGCCCACACATCCATGACTCGGGTCACTCACACCACATACCCCCTTTCTTCAGTTCCCCATGTAGATTAGATACCTACGGAGTAGGTACTAGGTAATAATTAATTGGGTATTAACTACTCCAAATTAATATTAAAAGCAGTTTAGTTACCGTCCCTGTCAACGGCACAGTCCACTTTGCGGGACTGGAGTCACGAGTCCTTTACTTACCACTGTACCAGACACCTAATCTACTACGGTGTAGGTAGCAGCATCCCATTCCTAGATAGATAACCTTAGAGAAACTAAGTACTAAGTAATAAGTAAAACAGATCGGACATCCTCCGAAAATTCAACTACAAACGCAGTAGCCAGCATGTAAGATGCTTGGCCAACATGCAGATGCAATCATCATGCCGGTAAGCAAGTCCGGGGAAGTAGGGCTATGTAAGGAACCATTATTGGAAGACTTTCTTTCCTTTCCTTTTCTTTCCTTTCCCCTTCGTAGTTAGGTCGCTTTTCTTTCTTTCGTTGCTTTTTCTAAGCAGTTCCTGATGAGAGGGGGAAGTATGCATGTATGATGAAAATATACTTGGTTTTCCATGCAGGGGAGCCCACCTGGATTTTCGGAGAGGAAGTTTTGACTTTGGGCGGGAAGTGGGTGCCGCGAATGAGAGTGGCGGCCTGAGAGGTGGTGGCTTGAGTTGGCCCTCTGGTCTGGTATGTTCTTTTTTTCCTTCTGCCTTGGTTTTTGTTGTAGCCCTGTGTAGGTTCCTGACCTACCTAGACCGTAGTGTGTGGATTAAGTTTGACCATGGTGAAACCGGATCATCTATCTATGCCTTTGTCTTATCTATCCTGTGACCGTGTGGGTTTACTCATTTGGGAATGGTTCGTGGGTTGGAGGAGGATTCCATGTGTCGACAATATAAGGATGGTGTTCATCGCAATAAGATTTGATGGGTATTCATCATCTATCGTCCTCAAAATTAATCTCTGGCCCTGTCCGGGGTGTCGACCGGCGAAGCGTAAATTTTGGCACCGGATTATCGTCATTGCTTCGGCTCCACATGGATCCTCAATCCAACCCCGGGCCATTTCACGGCGAGTCTTGGGTGGTCGGGAGGAATAGCGCAGAGGATCATTTCGGGTGGTTCCTAATATCCATCCCAGAACTCTGCTCTCCTTTTTGTCAGAGGTAAATGCATCTAGAATCGTTGCTGAAGATTCCGTACCCACAGGACCATTGGGTTTATCTATTGAAGAGGGGTCTGGTATGCTCTCCGGTCCTTTGCAATTTATCCCACAAGGTGGAAGGGGAACCTCGGTAGCCATCGTCCACAGACAATCGCATCCTTTTCCCCTTTTCAGGAACCAATGTCCAGTTTCAGCTCGAGCATTTCCGGATCCATGGGTTCCATGGCTGCGATGCTGGGCATCCAATCATGCTTGGTCTCGACGATCTCCGAACGCTGGTTGGCACCTACCTACCTACCTATTCAGGTACTCCGATGTGCTACTTCCTTCGCCCCCAGGCACAGCTGGGTGGAAGGCTGGCTGTGCGGCGTGGGTGGAATTAGCATCCGATTCACCGCACTGTCGAGCTTCCCGGTCGGACACACGCAATGGGGGAGGAGATAGTAGTAGCGATCTATGTGTCCGAGGAATGTATAATAAGAATAATAATAACTGCCTCGATATCCCGCACGCTGGAGTGACCTGATCCACTTGGTCGATATGCTCGCAGCCCCAAAAGTTCAACCTTTGGGGTTGTACGATAAGAGCAGACGTAATGGTCTGTGTTTCCATGGTTATCCCGAACAGTAGTTCTCTTGCATCGATCCAACGAGAGCCATTCAGGAGCAAAGAGTCGCCGGTTAGCCAAGCCATTTGTGCGCGACAGGCTCCACTGGGGCCCAGCTGGAGCGATTGATATGCTCCCGTACCTCTCTCTGTCCCTCACAGATGGAGGAGGTGCTTCGGGTGCTTGGCTGTACTCAGCGAGTTATGTGCATACCTCACTACTGTAGTAGTTATACCCGGTAGATGCTGATAGATACCTAGTACATAGTACTAGGCAGAGAGTCGAAGCAAAGGTCCAGGCATTCTGGCGGTCCTATCAGCACCTTGCTTTTTGCCCTGACAAGGCAAGCGGAGCAGGAGATCCTCGTCGTACAGCTGATGCCGGGAGTTGCTGGCCGGTTCCTGATGGTGGTTGGCGGGATGCACCCAGCCATGCACACTTGCAGTAGTTCATGGTCGCGCCCGGGACTTGGGGCGGTTGTTGGTGCTCCGTATAGGTACCACCTAACAGCAACAGTAGGTAGGTGAGCAGCAACAGCAGCAGGAGGATTTTCCACCGACTCGTTGTACCCCCGGTTCCCCCATCTGGGTAGACCTGCACGTTTATTTGTTATTTTCTTTTCTTTTCCTGCACTTTGCTTCTGCCCTGCCTGCTTCTTTGCCTCTTCCTTTCCTGTTCATTTTCTTTGTTTGACACGATCCACATGCAGTTGATACTCTAACCATTTGCGAGATTTTTCTTTTTCTGTATCTTTTTTCTTTTGGATAGATCTGGAATATTTGATCGAACCTTGAATAGACTCCACTGCCGCAAAACTAGTAGAAAGTGACAGGAGTGGTGGTGGTGGTGCGTGTGCGCAGGAGAGCGGAAAGTAGGCGGTTAGTGGATATAGTTGATTAGTTAGTTAGTTACCACTATCTACTATGGAGGTTAGCTGTCGCAGTGAAGGGACCGAGCAGGAGGGAAAAAGAGGGGAGGGGGGACACACGGGGGGTGCCGGGGCTGGATTGGACTTTTGGCAGCCGTTTCGCTTCCCCCCCTTCCAAGTGTCTACGCAACCATCCGTCTGCATGGTCGGTCTAGTTCGAAAAAAAAAAATAAGACAGAAGAAATTCAAAAATCATTGAAGTCAAGCAAAAAATTAAAAATAAAGAAAGTTAGGAGTCTTAAAAAAATTAAGGAACCCCAAACTTAACTTTGTCCCCATTCCTCTACACAAAGAGACACCTGTCAAAGCATTCCTCCTTTTCCAGTTTGTCTCTCTCTGCCTTTCGTCTTGGCCCCCTCACCTGTCTCTCTCTCTCCTCTGCTAACCGATACTCCTTTTTCTTGTCAATGCGTAGATCAACCCTCCAGATCGTCTCCTCTCCTCAACATCTGCCTGTCTGCAATTCGTCCCTCCTTTCCCCTCTCTTGCGTCCGCACCGACGCCCGAGAGCCCCAGCCATCCTGCCGTTCGCGTTCGCGACAGTGTCGCATTTCTAGACTTATGCGTTCTAGCTGCCACGGCCTTCACCACCCGCCCGTCCACTCCAACACCCCTGATTGCTGAGAACTCCCCCTGCTATTGATGCCCCTGGGAGCTTCCAACCCTCTAGAATTTGCATTTACTTCATGCTGTGACGACCCCGACGAATTGTGACGATTGATGAGTACAACCTTGCGACCTCTCAGCGACCATTCGACGAGATGCCGTTCTCCTCCTCTTCCTCTTCCTCTTCCTCTTCCCCGCCCGAAACGTCCACCACCCCGCTCGCAGACTACTTTTGGATAGCCGGTGTGGATGGAACTGAGGTCTTGGATACATATCGCAAACTAGGCGACGAATACCGTGCCAACAATGCCACCTCGCCAGGCCCCGCCGTTACAGATACCATCGAGGAGGATGCGGACGCGGAGGAGGCCCACGATCTGCTCCTGGACAGTCTCTCCCGACCCATCTCCATGGCCGGAACCCGCAGCTCCTTCCAGCGGTTCTCCATGCGCTCAGGGGACTCCGATACGAACGAGAATGGATCCCACAGCAACCGCAGCAGTATGACCATCAAGGGTGCCCCCTCTCCCCGGGGTTCCTCCTTCCTCGAAGATTTCGACTTCGATAAAGCGTTGTTCAAGTTTGCCTCCGAGAGGGAGTCGTTCTTGTCCGATCTCAGTTCCAGCGCTGGTGCAATTACGCCCTCTTCACGTCCCAGATCCAGACTCCGCACGCAGAAGATTGTCTCTGAGGAAAGCCCACAGCCCGCGGGCCTACTCCGGTCGAGCATAGGTAGCGTGCGACGACACATGGCATTTCGCGATATGAACAGTATGAAGAGGCAACCATCGATTGCTCGTCAAGGTGAGTAGAGACCCGGTCGGGCTATGAAGGGGAGGACAAGGGATAAGCTCTAGATGGCTAATTGAGGTTTATTACAGCATCTATTCGGACCTCGCGACGTCTGAGCAATTACAACTCCGTGATACCTGTCCCGCAGCCCCTCGAGATCTCCCCCACCATGCACCCCCTGAAGCGGAGGTTCGAGCCCGTCCTTCTTGACCGGTATCCAACCAAGGGCATGTCCGATGAACTCAAACTGCGAGGGAACTTCCCGGACTATGTACCAATGTTTGCTTTCCCCAATGACATCAATATCGTCTCATCGGATCAGAGACCGCGATCCACATGGCACGGATTCGTCATGACCACCGACAATGGTTCGCGCTTGCACGCTATCTGTGTCATCATCTGGATCCCGTTGAATCAGAAAGCTGCCGAAGAGCTAGAGAAACGTTGTGAGGAATGGCGAAAGGACAATATGACTGATGAAGAGCGAGAACTGGCTGCGAGTCTCGGTGAGAGGCTGGCGAGCGAGCGAGCTAAACTCTCGAGACTTCTCGCTCAACTCCCAACAGTCCCTTCGGGATCGGAGTCGCGAGAGCAGCTGGAGGACGAGATCAGTGCGGTAGAAGAGAAGATCGGGTTAATGACTGATCTCTTGCGCCCGGTCCGCCACGGTGCAGCATCGAAGATTGAGGGGTTGACAGATGGGGATACCGGATTCTGGATTCCCCGCGCTTATGGTATCCTTGGAAGGGAAGAGAACATGACCAGCTTCTGGAAGGAGTGGCTCAAGGCTATCGTGGTTCCCATGACCGACGGCAGTATCCAACGAATCCCCCCAAATTCCCCGCGGATGGGCATCTGGCAACCGTTGGAGCGATATGTGATGAACTTGTGCACTGAAGCGTTCAGTCCAAATACATCCAAGACTCAGGTGGAGCTCGCGGTGCGCGAGTTGCGTCTTTTCGCTCGCAAGGAGGCTGCCAATGAGCTCCCAGGATCTCGAAACACCGATCTCTACGCGCTGTTCCGGGCCCTGTCGTTGCAGAACATCATGATACTATTCGAGTACGCTCTTACCGAATCGCGCATCATCCTCTTGTCGTCACACACATCGATGCTTTACCTGGCGACCAGGGCACTCGTCGACCTGCTGTTCCCGGTCCAGTGGACTGGAGTGCTTATCCCCATCCTCCCAGCACGACTCATCCAAGCTCTGGAAGCCCCTTGTCCCTACATTGTCGGTATCGAGCGTCGATACGAAAAGGTCGAGCTACCGTCGGATGACTTTGTGTTGGTCGACCTGGATGCAGACCTCATTGAAAGCACGGTGCAACCAACTCCACTCCCTCGTCATCAGCGCCGGAAGCTGCTCTCTTTACTTCAGTTGGCGGCCCCTCATCATAGTCGGTGCGGAGTACCCACTGGACCACCGGCGTATGCTGTTGAAACCTACCCCTTCGATTCTTTCATGTCGGAGAACTCCTCTATCTTTTCCTCCAAGGCCCAATCGACTCAGTTGGCGAAATATGTTAGTCTGAACTCGAGCGCTTTTGGCCAGACTTCCGTACCTCCGAATTCATACCCACCTCTGATCTTCAATGCCTATCTCCATGCTCGTTATGAGCAGGCTGCCTCCAGGGGATATTCGTCCAGGGGCCCGGACCGACCGGGAACTGGGTCGACATTCAAGACCGGGTCTCCACCTTCACCCCGAGACATCTCGCCCACGTCCGGCCATTTCCCGTCGGGTCCCGGGTCCCGGAATGATTCCGGAACAACCTTGCAGGCGTCGCTGCGAGAGAAGCGTTCCGGGCACTTTGATGCAGCCTCTCGGCGTAGTTCGTCCTTCGGGATGGATCCGCGAGGTGGTGTTCCGCGTCGACCGAGTGCGCCTTTCCTGGGCCACGCACCCAATCTTTCCGTCACCACGTTAAACACCGACTATAACTCCGGGTCTACCTATGCACCTTCGGTGTATGCACAGTCCACGGTGGCTGCATCCACTATCGTGCCTCAGGCTTCCGCCCAGCCCATTCACAACTCGGAGGGCACCTGCTGGGTGGAGGGACATTGCTTGCAAGTCCAGCCATGGGATGACAAAGCCACCTGTGCAATTTGCGATGACCAGGCTGAAGAAAACATGTACAAATGTACCGCCTGTAAGACAGTGGTGCACAACCGGTGTGCTCTGCAGATATGCCTAGTGTGTCCGGCCGCCTTCCATCCCGAGCAAGTTCGCGCCGCGTTTGTTCGATGCTTTGCTAGCTTGTTCTACACGTACAAGAAATTCCTTCAGCCCGCTACAGGAGACAAGAAGAAAGCCGGATTAACATACAACTTCAACATGGAAGCATTTATGAAGAGCCTACCGGGGGAACATGCAGAATACATTGCGGTCCTGCAACAGACACAAGGTAAGAGTCCCCGGATCTGGTCGAAGGTTGCAGTTGCTGACGTGTCGTTAGGGTTCAACGAGTTTATCAGTGAACGGGAGAGAGCAAATCCCAAGTCCCGAGACCCTAGGATGGCCCTCTTTGATGAGATCATTCTCTCCAAACGTAATCGGGGCCGGTCCTCTATTTTCTCCAGTCGTAGTATGACCGACTTTTTATCCGACACATCGAACCACCTCTGGCGAACCGCGAGCGCCACTTCTTTTGCCGGGGGTAGTAGAAGCCAGAACAGCCTTTCCGGTGATTACAGCCGGGTAGTCTCACGAGGTTTGTATTCCGTCCCTCCTCTTTGTGTCCTGGGCTAACTGGAGCGGAAAACTACAGCACCGGCAAAGCTTGATAACAGTCTGATGAAAGAACCCCGCATGATCCACGGAGCGCCTCGGGTTTCGAAGACGGCAAATACTGCTCGCAGGAAGCCGCTTCCTAAACTCATGAACGGCCTCGCCATTTCGCCCCCGTAAGGAAGTGGCATCACATTGGTGGAGTGCACATTCCGAACGATCACCCTTGGAAATGGCATGGCCCGTGTGACACCAGTCCGCCACGTATCTCATGCTGTATCCGTTGGTCATCGGCCAATTTCTGTTGCATGCAGATAGGACATCATGTGATACGTGCTGTGGGTTACAATTACCAAGCCTCACTTTGGAGGCCCGTGAGCGTGTTTGAAACACTTTTCACGCAGTGCCTCAGATACCGACGAAACGACCCCTGGCTTGCAGAACATAAGACGCTGCAATCCACGCTTCTTGCATAGTGGAACTAGACGGCTGGCACGCAGGCCATGAATCGAAGCCTCGGAGCTTGCAGCTTCACATGAACATTCCGCTCGTCTCGGAGGCAGGATCGCCCTTGGGTTGCGGATCCTGCCACTGTTGTCACGACCAACCTCAAATGGTGACCAGCTGGTCCCGGAGTACATACGTCCCCCCATGCATCATGTACACATAACTACACATACCTATCACATACATATGTTGTGCTGAACCCATTTGACTGCACATGAAGGAGTTTCCACCGATGCTGGACAGGTATACCTTTCTTACCTGGTGTCATTTATTCCATCTTCTCTTTCTTTGTTGCCTTTTCTCCAAGAGCCCTTTGTGATTTTCGAGTTCCAATACCCCTGTCGATTGGTTGGTATATCTTTTTAATCTCGTTGCAAGCCCTTCTGGACTATTGGTGGATTCTCCCGTCATGTTACATAAGATATCTCCCGGACCGACCTAATTGATCAAGCTGCCACTTGTGCACTCAATCTGCGAGTAAAGTTCGAGATATGCCCTGGCTGTAAGGCTGATTGTCGGGGCCACGGTGGCCTGCCCGGAGGATCCGGGTACATGGTCAGCCATGGTCCAGCCGGCGGGCGGAGACGGTAGGCAGTCCGCAGCCCGCAGCCCGGATGCAACATCCATTGGCCTACCGAGGGCTATGCCGGGCCACTCCCATGCCAGGGAGCGGCGGTGGGTGGATAGGCCCGAACCAACCGAATCCAGAGTAGATAACGCTATGGGGGTTTTTTCCTCGTATCATGGGAGCTCTACAGACAATGGAAGAGAGAAGGATCAGCCTGATAGACGGAGCTTGGTCCAATGAACAGGGTTGTGGATGGTGATCGTGGGGACTCGCGGGCTGGCTGGATGATCTTCCTGGCTGAGAAATCCGATCGCCCACGACGTAGTTTTCTGTGCAATGTAGATACGTGGTGCAGACCCGACACCGCTGAAGTCAATCTGGTGCAATTGGCAGTGGAGCCTGGGGAGGGGAATAGGTAGTGGCTGTAGGTCAGAAGAAAGAAGGGATCATCTCCGGCAGAACTGAGGCTGGGGAAAGGTGAGGGCGACTCCCGCCGATGATTGGCGGAGAAATGGCCTCCGCCCCCCGGCAGGCGGAGTTGGGATTCCGGGGAAATTCAGCCATCGTTGCAGCCCACCTGCCAGCGTCCCTCTCGCGCCCTCTCCTTATCGGCTTATCCTCCTCGTCTAGCCCGAGCAGATGTCGTTCCTTTTCTCGAGGCCCTCTCTTTGTCCTCTAGTCCCCTCCTCCACGCTGACTTGATCACTGTTCGTCGGCTGTAAGCCCCCCCCCCTAATCTCCTGCTCATTGTCTCCGGCCTCCCCGGCTATTAAACACTAGCCCCGACGCCGTTTCGTGGTACTTGACGTACTTGACCTCCTCTCTGTCTCTGTTTTGGTCGGTGTACTCGGTCCTCGTGCAGATATCACCTTTCCGAGTTTGGTTGGACCATCAATGCCACTCCAACTCCATTGTCTTTGACTTTCTTGCGCATCTGTTCCTGTCTCCCGTCGGCGAGCTATCGGGACCTCGAAGTATACCACCGGCTTCTGACGTCGAAATCAAGTATGCGAACGTGCAGTGTACTGCGTATGCAATGAGATGATGCAGACTGCCCTCCATCAGCCCATGGGGATGACACTTTTAGCTGATGCCGCTACATCTTCGCTCACAGCTCTCAAAGGCTCCGCATCTTCTGCTTTTTCTTCTACGTCTCAGATAGTCCCTCCGGAGCCCGCGCGGACGGTCGTCGCGGTCTACACGCCGGGCCAGGAGGCCATCGTTCAAGTTGTCGCGGACATCCTCGGCAAGCCATGGACAACGGAAACTTCGCTGTCGACGTTTGGTCGAGGAAGTAATGCGGTCGTGGTGGGGTTTCTGGCCACTGAAGATTCGATCCGCGGTCTGGAAGTGGATGACCATACGGCCTGTATTCTGGTCAACACGCATTGTGTCGACGATGGATCGTTCCCGGACGATGCGCTCACCGATCGCTGCCATTACGAGTTTCTCTACTCCCTCCGGAGTCCCTTCTTTCGCCGCGACCTCACGCGATTCTTGTCGCTGATTCTGGGCCAGACGCGGCCGCACGAGGACCTCAAGACTAAGAATCGGACCAACTTTATCTCGACTACATTTCCGGACGTTCATGCTGCCTTGCCTAACCTCGACATCCTCTCCGTGGGGTCGGATGCGGTTGAAATCCGCGTGGACCTGCTGATTGACCCCGAGCCGCCCCAAGGGGCGCCGGCGTCCGTCCCAAGCCTACGGTACGTTGGGCAGCAGTTGATGTTGCTTCGGCAGCACACCGAGATGCCAATTATCTTTACTACTCGATGTACGAAGGAGAATGGTAAGTTTCCGATGGAGGACCCGCTGCTATTCTACAAGTATCTCCGTCGGGCGATCCAGTGGGGGGTGGAGTACATTGACGTCGAGCTGTGGCTGCCCGAGGACATCCGGAGACGGCTGTCGGAGGTCAAAGGGAATAGCATCATCATGTCTGCCTTTCACGATTTCTCGGGGACGTGGAGGTGGACGTCCGCCGAGGCGCCCCGGATTTTTGCGGAGAGCGCCAAGTACGCCGACATTGTCAAGATGATTGCCATGGTCAATACGATCGAGGCCAACTACGAACTGGAGTACTTCCGGTCGACGATCAAAGGGACCCACGGATCCTACCCGCTCCTGTCGGCCGTCAACATGGGTCAAATGGGGCAGCTGTCCCGAGCCCTCAACACGGTGTTTTCGCCCATCACGCATCCCCTACTGCCGATGATTGCCGCGCCAGGGCAGCTGACAGCGGCCGAGATCAACGAGGCGCTCCACATCATGGGCCAGCTGCCCAAACGAGACCTGTACGCGATCGGATCTTTCCGATCGACCCCGCAGTCGATGTTTATGGAGAAATGCTTCAACGAGCTCAGCCTGCCGCACACACTGACCTCGATTGACCGCGGGCCCATGGGGTCGATTGAGCGGGTAATCACTCAGCCGACCTTTGGCGGCGCGTCGGTCCACCCACCGATCACCAGCGGGACGACGTCTATTCCCACCATCAGCGAGGCGGCCCAGGCGATCGGGCTGGTCGATACGATTGTTGCGGTGCGCGGGTCCGGTGCGCAGCCGCAGTTGATCGGGGAGAATGCAGCGTGGAAGGGGATCCGGGCGACCCTGACGCGGGACTACGTGCCGTCGGCGTACCGGGGCCGGGCGGCCATCATTCTGGCGGGGAGCGAGAGCGAAGCGTCGGCGACGATCTTTGCGCTGCGCAGCTTGGGAGTGGGTGCGATCCACACGGTCGGATTCCGGGCGCGCGGGCCGCTGGCGGAAGGGCTGGAGCCATTCACGTCGATCCAGTCGGTGAAGATGGTGGAGCAGCCGTTCGTGATGGTGTCGGCGCTCCCGCCCGAGAAGTCGCTGCTGGTGCAGCCGTTACTGCGACACTACCGGACGAGTGGGCGAGCATCGCCGCCGTCGACTCGTGGGAAGGTGTACCTCGACCTGACGCGCGGGGAGCGCACCGGAGATCCGGTCGGGGTTGCGGAGCGGGCGGGCTGGACGGCTTATGGGATCGAGGATGTCGATGCGTGGACGACGGTGGAGACGCTGCGACTGCTGGTGGGACAGAACGTGCCATTTGATTTTGTGCGGATGGCGTCGGGGCGGGTGTTTTGAGATGTATAGATAGGATATGAATCTGGAATGACATGACTCTTGACCTTTAGATGTATGCTGCTGGGGATGTTGAATTGACCATGAGTCCGTGAGTTCGTGACTCAGTGTGATGGTGTGATCATCATAAGGTGTGTTTCTTCTGCAGCGGGTCTGCAGTGCAATTAAAAGCAATCAAAGGCAATATAGATAGTGCGAGTGCCGGCAGTCCTCGGCTGAAGAGTAGCCCCTCCCTAGTCTGCTGACGGCACTGGCATAGATTGCGATCGCCGGGGGTTCTGATGAAGCCCCCAAGGGACAGGGGTAGGGGGGGCGTGGAATATCAACGTCGCTCATGTTGAAGCTTGCGGACGAGGATCCGTGCTGGAAGCGGGAAAATCCCGAGGCGGTTGACAGTTAGATGGATTTAACCGACGACGAACCGTGAGAGCAGCAGTCAACTGAATTAATAACTGGAGAGCTGCAAGTCAAGAGGCAGCCAGGGCCATGGCCACCCCCCGCATTGCTTGCCTCTAACCGTTTCGGCCTTAGTCCACCGGCTTCTCCACGTTTGTTTAAATCCGGGGTTCGTCGCTTTTCTCGTCTTCGTTTCCTCTCTTCTTCTTCTTCCGTCGTTTCTCCTCCGATCCGCTCTCTCGTCTGTTCCCTTAACCAGCCATCCCCTCCCTCCCCCTCCTACTGGCTTCTTCTCCCTCTTATGTGCAGGCAATGCCATGTCCCGCCCCCAGGTCAGCATCGACCGGCTTACCCCCCGTCGCGTCCATGCCGAGCCCCGCGAGTCGATGAACTGCAAGTCTTGTCGGAAACGAAAGGTAGCTTGGCTGCCCTTGTCTTTTGCTGGTCGTCCAGCTGACTGGTCAGATCAAATGTAATCGTCTACGCCCGAGCTGTGAGGCCTGCAAGGTCTTCCAGTGTCCTTGTATCTATGGTCTGCCTCTCCACCGCACTTGGTCTGAACCCTACTCATCCTAGTAGACGCCGTTCCCAAAAAGCGTGGGCCCAAAACCGATGTGCTTGAGGCCCTGCTGAAGCGTGTCGATGGACTGGAGAAACGTCTCCAGGAAGACTCGCCCATTTCGCCTACCTCTGCCACCTCGCCAATTAAATCGTTGGAACAGCATCTGCTGCCGTCCGCATCGACCTCGTTCCAACTGCCCCCGCCTTCGCATAGTTTTCCGCCCCCACCGCCGCAACCACAGCCTCGGCTACCGGATTCCATGCTGGACACCTACTTTGCTCGTCTACATGGGAAGCCGTACTGGATTCTGGACGAGCCTGCTACTCGTCAGCGGCATCAGCATGGCCAATTACCGGCCCATTTATCTATGGCCATCTACGCGCTCACGCTGAGGTCGGTCTCTCTCCTCGGTTTGAGGACTTGGCTGACGGCTGCAGATATACCACGCCTAATCCACCCCAGGGGAGCCTCGAGTCTGCTCGCCAGGCGCGACGGCTAGTCGACATTGACAATCCGTCGATCGAAGGGACACAGTCTCTTTTATTGCTCTGTCATACATTTTTCGCCTACGGCTGTGGCAAAACAGCCTACATGGTCCTAGGTATGTGCGACGCCAGGTTGCAGAACAAGTGACTGACTCGTCAGCTAACGCGGTGTCCATGACTTTGGCGCTGGACTTGTATCGAGAAGCACCCGCGGCGCTGCCTGCGGCGGAACGCGAGATGAGACGGCGACTGTTCTGGACCGTCTACGTGATGGATCGGTTTCTTACTTGTGGGTCTAAACGACCGTGTCTCATCGCCGACCACTCCATCGTTCTCCGTCTCCCCGGCGCCGGCGCCGGCTCCGAAGCCGGCGAATGCTTCAACCCGGTCGGTCCCAATATTCACTACTCCCCGGATCGTCGGAAAGGCCCTGGAGGCCCCGCGCTCCTGGTCGATATCACGCGCATTCTAGGCGTCACCCATCGCTATCTAGCCGCCGGAGGCGTCAAGGGCGACTCCCACTTTCCCTGGCACGCCCTCTCCAACCTGTCCAAGATCCGCCAGGAACTCGACCTCTGGGCAGCCGGCACGCAGGACCTGTTTGCGTCGATCGAGACGCTGTTCGGCCATCCGGATAGCACGCTGCTGCTATTGAGCAAGCTGATCTATCATCTGGTGCACTGTCTACTCTACCGACCCTTCTTGCCGATTGACCTGGTGGAACTGCGCGGCACGGGGCAGCATCAGTCGTGGCAGATTGAGGCGACGACGCTCTGCTTCTCTCACGCCAACGCCATCGCCGAGCTGGTGGAGCTGGCGCGACATGCCCCGCGGATTGAGTGGCCGGCCTTAGTGGCATACTGCGTCTGCACGGCCGGCACAGTGCACGTGCACGGGGTACACTATCACGGGCGTGAGGGGGAGGTATTTGCGTCGAGCGCAGACTTTTTGGCGCGTGAGATGCACCAGCTGTCGTGGTTGCGGCAGTACTGGGCGGGGGTGCAGCACCAACGGGAGATGCTGCAAAGCATCTCGGCGTGTCACGCTGAGCTGGTGCGGACCATGGCGGTGCGGCCAGTGCGATTTGCGCCGGTGTTTCACTTGGAGGACTTCCTGGACCGGTATCCAGGGCTGGCAGTGGATGGAGGACATGTCCGATTAGTGGATGTGGACCAGCCGTAAGTTGATTCCCGTATTGCGCTGTGCTGCTTCTTCTAACCTCTGTAGTATGCCGCTTGATCAACCGGACTTCTCCGGCCGACTGATGTACCCACCCACATCCTCCTTACCATCCCAAGGACGACCGTCTATCAGCTTCCAGCCATCCCAACCATCACCACCGTGGCCGCAGCCCGACTTGAATCTACCCGAGGGCAGTCTCGGGTTCTCCCCGGGGGTGGGCACTTCGCCGGCGGCGTTTTTGTCCGACACATTTACGGCCCCCACACCACCAGCACAACCCCAGTACGCAACATTCCCGTTCGAGGCGACCCCAGGCGGGGCGGCCCTCACACCAGACGCGCCGTCGCAAAGCTCTGGGGGAATGGGGCCAGCAGCGACAGGCGATAGCGAAAAGGACCCGTTCCTGAGTTTACTGGAGCAGTTGGCGGAGAACGAGCACTCACAGGGAGGACCCAGCGAACTGGACTTTTTCCTGGGAGAGGGATTGGACACGATACCGGGGGAGATTCCTGATGGAATTCCGGAGGGCGAATGATATGATACCCTGTATAATACCAGCATAGCATAGCAGATACGAATCACATGACATGACATCATGACATACCCATCCCTCAATCATGCTCCGTATAACCCTGTCCTATCTACCTATCTGTATAATAATTAATCCCCCCTAATAATTACCCCAGCTTTGACTGGACCAATCAAAAATGAATCACGAGATAGATACCCACCTCCCCCAACTCCAGCCCTGGCTCCAAGGTTCTCCTAGTTATCCCTTCACCGGCATCATCCGTCTTTACATGGCGGATGAAATATCTATTGACTCGGCAGGGGAGGCAATATTTGGGGTTTTTGAGCAGCAGCAGCAACAGAACCAAATAGGTATTCCCTTCCTCTTACTTTCCCCATGTGTCGAAATATATATAGTATTCTAATGACGATATAGGAAATAAAGATAAAGCCAGAGAAAAAGAATCATGGCTTGATCTATGGAAATCAATAATTCATACCTCGAGATTAATATCCAGGGGTGTGGATAGTTATCCTCAAACCCCGGATAACTATATCTCCTCTAGTACTATGAAGAGTATCAATGATACTGAGGATGTGAAAACCAAGATCAAGTCTACTAGAGGAAAAGAAAGTCCCATGCCGCTTCAAAGAAAGTTACTCGACTTGGTCCATTTCCTCAAGGGACCGCCTTGTGAGAATCAAGGGAGAAGTAACACTCTTGGTCAACGGGGTAGGACCGGTCAGAGTACTGGTGAAAGTGGTACTGGAAATGGCGGAGTTAAAGAAGAGGAGCGGGGGGAAGAAGAGGAGGAAGAAGAAGAAGAAGAAGAAGAATGGTATCATCCCTCCCTATCACCTTATCTGGATGGGAGTAAACCCGGAGGATCGTATTTTTATACACAACCACAGCCACAGCCACAGTCGCTTCCACAACCACAACCACGGTCTCATCCGAGGAGTTATGCACAAGTACCAACATCAATGTCGGGGACAGAATCAGGGACCGTATCAGAGACTGCAACGGAAACAGAAACAGAAACAGAAAAGAAATTCAAAACAAAAGCGAAGAAAAAGTCTAAACAAAGACCAAAATTGAAGACAGGGATAGGGATAGGTATGGGAATTGGAATGGGGATTGGATTGGGATCGGGGATGAAGGCGAAGGCTTCGTCGTCGTATATTAAGATTGAGGATCAGGGTCGGGATCAGGAGGGGGATCATAGCCAGAGCCAAGGTCAGGATATTAATCACCAACACAACGATAACCAGAATCACAACCAAAACCACACCCCCAACTACAACCATCACAACCACAACCATAGCACCAGCATCGACACCACCAGCACCCAACGAAGACCAACAAGAACCCAAAAAGGAAAAGAAATATGGACCTCCCTCCCATACCTCAAAGAAGTGATCACCTCCGCAGTCGAAGACATTCCCCATCTACACCCTGACTCTGAACCACAACCACATCCCCGACCACAACCAAACGAAAAAGAAACCCAAATAACAAGAACCGCCTACCTAAACCTCACCTCCTTCGTGGCCTTCATGGCCAAAGAGGGAATCTTCTGTCCCTTTTCGTATTTCCATCCCGACATCCAACCTACTCTCTCTACCCCCTATGGTTATTATTATGGTGATGAATGCCCGTCATGTGAAACCTGTACCAGCTGTGTCTGGATCCAAGATCTAGCAAGGGGTATTCTTTCTTCTCTTCCCCCTCCCTCTTCCTCTACTTTTTCGTCCGAGTCTGCTTCCTCGATGAGTGAGGAATCGACCTCTGGTCCGCCTACGCCTACGCCTACGAATTATGATTCTGTTGGTATATCATCTAGAGAATCTACGGAGTTGGATCTCCGTGTCTCAAGGGCGGGGATATGGGTCGTGGTGTTTGGGGAGAGGGTTTGGAGGTATACTCACCAGAGTCATAGGCACAGGCACAGGCACAATCATAAGAATCACCACATCTGCAAAGCGAAAACGAAAGGGAAAGGGAAGAGGGATATACACGTGGTAGAGGGCATGACACTTGATGAATTCGAGTCTGGGTCTGGATCTGGGTCTGGATCTGGGTCATCAGGGTCTGAAGTTACGTTGTCATTGGAGAGTGGTGTTACTGGTACTGGTACTATTCCTGTTGACAATATTGCTCACGGTGGGAAAATCTCCACAGAGCAGTGGAGATCCTGGATTCAGACATTCATTGCCTATGCTGATATGCATGAATTATCAGGACAAACAAGATGTCTTGCGTGGGAAGCAGCAAAGGTTATGCGGCGTGTTTTGTACGATAATATATCATCATGATAGGAAAAGTTGGGTTGTATCTACTAGTAATGTATAATGTAGAATTGTAGGTAGTCTGATCTAGTACTCTGATGTAGGTATTATGAAAACTTCACTCCCTTGCTTGGATCCCACTGGCCGCCTCCTCCAAACCGAATCCCCATTTCTGGGGACCAAATCCCCGGTGTCATTGCTGGGCGCGCATTCGCTCGCGTCGGCTGCGGTGCTGCCATTGGCTGGGGCCGAGGGGTCATCGGTTCTGCTCGTGCCAGTGGTTGGGGTGCTGGCGCTGGAACTGGTGCTGGGACTGGGACTGGTGCTGGAGCGGTGTATGATGGCTGCTGTCGTAGTGGTTGGGAGATGTTCAATGTTGCCATTGCGGCCGCGCTCGAAATGTCCCCCTCCAGCTGGCTGGCCTCCATTCGTCGCTTGTGTACAAACGCTTTGCTGTCGTCGCGGAACCGTCCCACGATCTTCGCTAGGTCGTTGTAGAACTTCCGACCCACTTCGATGTTTGATAGGATTTCCTTGTACTTGAGGTATCCATTCTCCAGCTCCTGCAGGGCGCGCTCGCGCTCCTTGGTCGAGGCATCCCCCGTGTGTGCTCGCGTAAACGCCCGGTTGGCTTCCCGCACCCGTGTGGCAATCTCGTCCTGGTCTTGCTGCTCCCGCGCGACCATCTCCAGGTCCGAATCATACAAATGCAGCTGCTCCTCGAATAGATCCTCGAACTGGCTGGCCTGGATCGCCTGCATGGGAAATTCGCGCTCCAGTCGGGCCGTCTCCTTGATGAGCGCTTGGCTGATATCATCGGTGCGCGCCTTGTCCTTCAGCGCCTGTGCCTGCCGTTTGCGCCGGCTTTCCAGACGGCTCACCTCGCTCATACATCCCCGAAGCCGGCTCACCTCGCGCTCAACCTCCGGCGGCAGAGCTGCCCACCGACTGCTGGGTACATACATCTCCAGATCGCGGTTGGTGCCCGTCAGCACCCGGAAGACTGCCTCCGAATCTTTCAGCTTCTGCTCAACCAAGTTGTCGCTGCTCTGGGCTGACGTAAAGTATCCCTCAATCTCGCGAGATGTCGTGTACAACTTCTGCGCCGCCTCCTCCGAGGACTGGCGAGACCAGCGGTCGGTCCCATATTTCCGGCGAGACGCATTATCCTCGGCTCTTTCCGCAGCCAGAAGCTCGACGCCCTCGCTGTACACGGCGTGGTCGTTTCCCTTCACCGTTGCCGTGTCCTCAAGCGACTTGCGGAGCCGGTTCAAGCCGTCCTGCTGACGCAATTCTTCGGCGTGCGACACCAATGTCGGTGGCAGTCCGAGCGGCTTCTCGAGGGCCTGCAGAGAGCCCGGGAGATTCAACGATGACAATAAACTGACTAGTTAGCCTCCTCCTGAGATAGAATTCCAGTCAACTTACTCCCGAAGCTTGTCCGTCATAGTCTCCAGCTCGCCAATGATCGTCTCATTGATCAGTCGGTCCCGACGGTCCGAGTAGATGCTGGCTGCAATGTGCACGGCGTACGGCACCAACTTGGAGAACAGCGGCTGCCCCAGAGCCCCGTTCTCGCCCAGCAGGGAAATGGCATCAGTCACCTGGGATGGCGCCTTCGCTGCCACCATGCTTGCCCGGTCGATGAGCTTAAGCTCCGACTTGGGCGGCACCGGGTTGAGGTAGATAATATCGTTGTCCTTTTCGGCGCGTTTCAAATCTTCTGTCACCCGCGTCTTTAATCCCTGGAGATCTCCCAGCACCGTGCGGTTAATCCAGCGCGACTCCTTCAGTGCTTCATTGACGCACGCCTCGCTGTCCCTCAGACGAGCGACCTCCTCTCCGTACTTGCGCTTCTCCAAGCAGTCGAGGGACTGCCGGTACTGTGCAGCAGCGGCAAAATGATGGTGCTTTGCCGTCATGTGGTGAATCCACTCCGGACTAATGGCATTCGACTTGACCGCATAATCCCCGGCATCGGCATAAAAGTCCGAAACCTTAGCTGCCAGCCGCGCAATCGAGGCGTCTTTCAGCCCATCCTTGACAGCCTTTTGCCAGAAGCACTCCTGCGCCTGTGCCAGTAACAGCTGCTCCAAGCTCTGCAGCGTCATATCGTCCATGTCTTCCGGAGGTGATGTCCGCAGATCGGGAAGGATATCCGACCGCAAGTGCCTCAGAACCCCAGCCGCCTGACAAAAGTAATTGCACGCCTGCTTGAGTCCATCCGACGTCGTGCGGTTTACCGAAAATGCCAACTGCGAGTACAGTGCAGCGAGGTTGAAGATGACATTCGCCAGCTCGAACCGGAGGTTATTCTGCGAAACTGAGACCAGTCAGCCAAATCCTCACCACACAATGATCCACTTACTCGGTCGGGAGGTATTAAATCCAAACGCAGGATACCACGGAAATTCCACGCCAACCTGCACACGTTAATCCTGTTCTACCCCCGTATCCAGTCGACTCACATCCACCGGAAACTTTCCCCCTAGCCATTTCAGTTGCGCCGCATACGTGACCAGTCGGCTAATCCCGCTGATATGAGGCTCCTGGACATTGATTGCTTCGGTTCGCAGATGGTCGATGATCAACAGATCCTCTGCGAACATGTCCGGGCGTTGGTCATATTTGGAGGAGATGTACTGGGTAATGGCATTCGACAAGGAGATGGAGTGCGAGCGTCGAAACGGAATCTGGAGGATATTACTGGGACCGTTAGCAGAATAATCACACAGACCGTAGCAGCAGCACGTACGACGCCATCGTGTCAGTCGAGGAGTGCATGGGCATGCAGCCAGATCGTCGGAAGTTTTGTTGACGGAAAAGCCCAACCCCACCCGGCAACGCATGACGTTGTGGGTGCCTCAGGCAGCACAGGCCGGGATACAAAAACAGTAAACACATACGAGTCCAGTACTACTACATCCACCGCGTACCACCTAAAGGTATTATTATTCTTATTTGCACATAGTCATTCTTATTTGCGAGATTAAAGCTCATGCTATGTACGTCGGATTCCGTGAGGCTTTTGTTCTTGTGCTCTCAATGTACTCGGAATCCGTGAGCTGTTCGTTCTTGTGATCTCAGTGTGCTAGACCATGTCTATAGCACTACTCCAGCTCGTCAATGCGCATCTTGATGTATTCGAACATACTCAAGAGAATCATGTTGTTCACACCAGTGCGGATGAGGATGATCGACAGTCCCTTGTACATGCTAGACTTCGCAACCGCGGTCACGGCCTCGCCAACCTCCTTGGTCTTGCCCAGCAACACACTCTGAGCGCGGGTCTTACGAGTATCCAGCGGGTAAGTCTATTCCGTTAGTCTGCGTTCAAACTCATTCGGACAAATACTTACGCAGAACCAGGGGACCGTGCTGCAGATGGCACCAGCAATCATAGGCGCTCCGAAAGGCGACTTTTCGGTACCCAGTTCCTTTGCAGCGACCTGCTTGACGGTCTCGTACACGGTAAAGTACAAGCCGGAGCCAAGGGTGTCGCGCATGGCGTGAAGGTGGAAGCCGGTGTATAAGCCGCGGATGCCGTATCTCTTGACGATCTGCTTGATCGCTTCAGCGGTGTTGAGGCGAGGCTTGTTGCGCAGCGAAGGGTCGTTGATTGCGTTGGGAGACGCCTGGGCGCGGTTGGACACCAGCACCGAGGTCTGAACCACGTTCTTGGCCAGCTCAAAGGGGCCTATTTTAGTCAGTACATAAACTCTCGATCCAGCAGCTTGTCTTACAGGCAAGCGGCGCGGCGACCAAGCCAGCAAAGAGACCGGCGGCGGTAAAGGTGGCCAGACCCGACAGAGTGGGACTGCTGCCGGGCTGCTCGTAGATTGCCAGAGGTGATTCACCCGTCATTCTCTCAACGAAATCCGAGATACGGTGTTTGGCCATGCTGTAAGTTGAAAAGTTGAGCACGCGGACCGCGGTGACGCTGGCCAGAGGCGGCAAGGCTCCTGGCACACGACATTTACATTAGCCATCCGCTGCCAAAATTGGGGCGATGACAACCTACCAGCAACATAACCGCGGGGTCCTTCGGTACGCCACAGGTAGCGGACGCACTGAGCCACGTTGCGGAAATTATGGCTACCAAAGTCAGCAAAGTGAAACGAATTAGACAGGCTTTGACTTACGTCTGCATGCGAGTCTTCACATTCTCCAGCGGCGTCTACACGAAGAACAGTCAATTTCTCTTCTCAGTTTCTCTTCTCCGACTGCCGACGCGTAACACTCACCACAGCGAGGGTCGCGCAGATAGTCGAAGTCGCCGAGGCCACCTGCGTTTGGTAGCTCTTCAGAATCTTGTTACGTGTTGCTTCATCCATGATTCGGGTACGTTCGGTCGACGTGGCTAAAGGAGAAGGTTGTGAGGGGGGAGAAGGAAAGGGTGCATGTTCAGAGTGTTTATCAAGAGTCATTCCTGGAGGTATCCCATCTGTGGCAGATGAAAGCACTCCTGATTATTTGTTGCTTAGTCGTCGTTGCCGCTGGCGACCAGTGATGTTCAGACCGTGAGAAGCAGGCTGGGAACCCTATGGAACGCAAAGCGGTCTCTCAGCGTGCGAGCAGACCGTTCGGCGTCCCACAATTGTCCATGAAGCAGGCCTCAGCAAGCCCGGGGAGTTGATTTCTTTTTGTGCACGGAAGAGAGGAAGTGTGATTTTGTGATTTTTTGCTCAATGTGACTGTGCAGGCTCAAGCAATGGGTGAAGCGATAGTACCTGACCTGCAGGCACGATACCAGGCAGGCGTGCGAACCGCGACAGTGATGGTACAGGCAATCCTCCAGCCAAACGTGCTTGATCCTGCAGAATCCTCTCTTCCACGCCCAGAGACTCTATCAAGACAAGAACAATGTCGTCCGAGCTACCTAGACAGGACACCGAGCCGTCAGCCATTTGAACCTGTGCATCCGCCCCATCTCATTCAGAGGAACAAAATATTTCTTGTCCCAGGATCTACCCGGCTAGGCAATGCCATAGACCAACGACGACGTACCTCCAGAAGACGAGCTCGACCGTCGGGAGTGGAAGAAAGGCTAATGGAACGGGGACAATGGGCCGTGCGGGCGAGGAGTCGAAAATCCAGAGGGCAAAGGGCAAAGGGCAAGGAAGAGCCGAAGACCATCACGACGGGCTGCCGACTTAGCTTCGGTGTGTGGGGAGATAGTGACTTTAGTGGTGATCGGTTCAATAGCTACTCTGGTCTGACTAAGGAGCGCTGCCAAAGAATCGGGCAGAGAGGCATGTGGACCGGGGCTCTCGAACCGGTTTAGTGGCTGCCGGCAGTGACGTCGTCGTGAGGCATCCAGTGCGACCCCCGAGTATTGAACGCGCTGTAAATAGCGAGCACCGGCGCTATCACCTGCAACCAACCGGCCATCCGTCTAGGAGACATGGTACATTCCAACCCCATTGCGCAACCTACGGAGGACTAGAGGGGACAAGGTGTGTGGATGGGGTGCTGCGAGTTCCACCTCGACCTCGAAACCTCGGCAGTGTTGGGCTAGACCCGGAAAGGGAGGCGTGGCAAGGGCGGTGATGCATCGGACCAACCCAGTCCGGCGGTGGTAGTACCCGCTCCTCTACCCCGCCTGCCCGGTTCTCCCCTGCCATTGGCTCCTCCCCAGCGGATGGCCAGGACGAGGAGGGCGGGATGCAGCTGGAGGGGACTGGTTATCTATCGCCTGCTGCCAGCCAGGTACCTACCTCATCTACTCGACTGCCAATCACCATATTCCGCAGCTCTCCTCTACAGCCACCCAATGGGCGCATACTCAGGAGGTACTTTGGATACATGGATGCAGAGGGATGCAGAGGGATGCAGAGACCATCAACAATACGGGTACGGCGCAGTTGCAACGGATTTCACATGCAAGCGGGCTCAGTGATTCTCTCTGAGTGCTCCCATCCAGCATACAACAATGACCGATCTGGGGTAGGAAAACCAAACTCCGACCGACAAAGGACAATGGCATACCGCGGGGCGAGCAATTAACCTTGTCCAGTCCATCTCTCGGCAAGATAAGGGCGATGGTGGACAACCATGGTCTCCCGGCCAGTGCCACTCATCTCGAGAATGGTGTCGTAATAAGGCCAGAACCGGGAATGACCTGGTCCCAGTCAATCAGTCCTCGAGCAATCTAATGCACCATTGTCATTGGACAGTTGGAATAAACCTCGTCCTGGTGATGTGCACCCAGTGTTGAGCGGGCAAATCATCAATCCCATTGTTGGTCGGAGCTCATTGTTGATCCACGGGGACCGTTCCCAGGATGGATGGATGGACGTGCGTGGGATCAGGATTCGGCCGATCTCATCTCCTCACTCTCCACATATGGTAGTAGCTACCGCAGCAGTCGTACTCAGTAGTACACAGCAGCACTCTGGTGAATCAGCAGACTCCGTGGACGATGTTGCAGATGATGTGTGGATGTCTGCTACTGGGTGGTTGTATACTTTGATGTTGTGCAATGGGCGGAATTTATCCACACAGGACCATGCATCAGATAATCTCCCCGCTCGCGAGAGATGATTACCACCAAGCTGCCAGGGCTAGGGATCGGCCATTTCTCCGTCCATCCCTGCCTTGACATTCTCGGGATGCTTTATGCGTTGGTGCTTTTCTGAGACTCGGCCCGGGCGCCCTCACGTGAGATGGATCGATGCATTGAACATCTGGCGTGGTCAACATCACCATTCTACCCAAGTCCAAGTAGGATTAGAGCTATAACAAAAAGCTCTTGACCGGGCTTCTTCCATTGACCCCAACCGAAGGTTATGCAGTGGTTATGCGGGAACAACGAACCGGTGGCTAGTACGGGCAGGGATAGGCCAGCTTACCCTCGGGACCTCGGTCGGCACGGATCCCCGCAAGTGCCTGTCTCCGCATTCAAGCCACGCCCGCCCAGCTTATCCTCCGCTATCCACATGCAATTCAGGGGCCTATTTTAACGTTGCACCGGTACTTGACATACTCTTTGCTTCTTTGACGAGTCGTTTTGCAATACTGCAGTATATCTAACGAACTACCCGACGAAGAATTAACGACGATTACCGCCACCATGGGCAAGAAGCCAGCAGGTCCCGCCTACGTCCTGGGCGTGGGTATGACCAAGTTCATCAAGCCCCGTGGCAAGGTTGATTACCACGAGCTTGGATTTGAGGCTGGTGTCAAAGCCATGTTGGATGCTCACATCAACTACGACGATGTCGAGCAAGGTGTCGCCTGTTATGTGTACGGGGACAGCACCTGCGGCCAGCGCGTGTTCTACCAATTCGGACTGACTCAGATTCCCATCTACAATGTCAACAACAATTGTTCCACCGGCTCTACCGGTCTGGCCATGGCCCGCACCATGGTCTCTCATGGAGCCGCGGATTGTATCCTAGTCGTCGGGTTCGAGAAGATGAGCCCAGGCAGTCTCCAGTCGGTCTATAATGATCGCGCCAACCCGACAGGCTTGTTCGGTTCGATGATGGCAGAGACCAGAGGAGTCACCAACGCCCCCGGGGCAGCCCAGATGTTTGGGAATGCTGGTCGTGAATATATGGAGAAGTATGTCCGGACCCTGCTTCGCCTGTCAAATGTACTAACGAACATGTAGATACGGTGCTAAAGCGGAAGACTTTGCTGAAATTGCCCGGATCAACCACGAGCACTCGAAACGCAACCCCTACTCACAGTTCCAGGACGAGTATACGCTCGACCAGATTCTCAAAGCGCCCAAGATCCACGAGCCCCTCACTAAGCTGCAGTGTTGCCCGACCTCGGATGGAGCGGCTGCCGCAGTCATCGTTTCTCAGGCATTCCTCGATGCACGTCCACATCTCAAAGACCAAGCCATCCTCATTGCGGGTCAGCAGCTCTCAACGGACAACAGCACGGTCTACAACCGCAGCTCCATCGACTTGATGGGTTTTGGAATGTCCCGCGGGGCATGCCAGGCCGCGACTGCGGAGGCGGGGGTCAACGTGAAGGATATCAAGGTGTGCGAGTTGCATGATTGCTTCTCCGCCAACGAGATGATTACCATCGATGCTCTCGAGCTGTGCGAGCCTGGCAAGGCACACGAGATGGTCCAGAAGGGTGACATAACCTATGGGGGCAAGATGGTTATCAACCCCTCAGGTGGACTCATCTCTAAAGGCCACCCGTTGGGTGCCACGGGTCTAGCGCAGTGTGCCGAGCTGGTCTGGCACCTGCGCGGCTGGGCCAACAATCGGTTGATCGATGGGACGGATGCCGCATTGCAGCACAACTTGGGGTTAGGTGGTGCCGTTGTGGTGACGGTGTACAAGCGGGCCGATGGCAAGGCCGCAACGCCGGTGCCGTCGCATGTTGTTGCTACGATTACAGGTCTTGGCTACAACCCGGCTGTGGAGGCCAAGGGCTTCACGGCGGAACAGGCCAAGTCGGTGCAGAGCAAGAACCACAGCGACAAGTGGGCATTAGCGGACACGCAGGAGAGGGTTCTGGCGCGTTTCTAAAGTAGCTAGTTGAGATGGGGGGTTTTGTGCACGCATCCAATTTGACAAATGTTATTTTCCAGTACTTCTACATCGTTGTGTAGTAACTCGATAAAGGCGATGGCTGGGGGTGGGGCTGCTTACCTCAGCAGGCACTCCACCGCCCGGCATAAATAAATTTTCGCGTCGGCGGGCATTTCGACTTCTTTTCTTTTTTCCATTCCAGGTCTCCAACATACCCTTGATGATGGATGCTTCACGCACCGTTCCGTCATGCAAATTTTAGCTTTGGGACCCAGAGTGATTATCGCATGCTCGTTCTAATCCCATCGCCTGCCATAGGCATCCGAGGTTGTTTGGGTTCGCTTTGAGCATACACCTTTTTCAGGATCTGTTGCATTTATGTGCATGCCAGTCCTGCTTTTCTGTCATTAGACTTCGACCTGCCTGATAGGCTTGTCGCTTTTCCGATTGGCGCAGGAAGAAAATGATCTTTCTGCGGCAGTCATTGCTCACGCGTAATTCTATCGACTAACTAACCACATATATCATCTTAGACAGACCAAATACTTCGGCACATTCGAAGCCTTGTCTGTCACAATCCCATGATTCGTCGAGGTCAAAATAGTGCCAATAATAATCCCGCGGACAGTCAAATCGTCCATATGCTTCTCCCTCGTGTTGCGTCCGCTGTCAATCTTGAATGGGGCGGTACGTGTCAAAGCAGGGAGGTACATTCCTAAATCTTCAATTCGTACAATGTGCTGAAGGCCATTCAGTGGAATGTAGTCGATGTATGGAGTACTGTGTAGTCTATCTGCTGCCAGGCGCGCCTTGAGCTCTGCCCTGATGAAACGAACGTGTTGTCGCAGCCGCTGTCAGGCATGCATCCTGGAACAGGCGGCTTTCCCGCTGCACATAACGCCGCGCAACCAAGGGTGTCTGGAATGTCCCTCCCTCCTGAACAGTGGCTGATCCATGGTCGATCCAGGGCCACTAGAGGCTGGCTGCCCCATGAGTTTGTTGCTCCCTGAGCAATCCCTTGCTTCTATCAAGGTAGTGACCCCAGGAAGACAGCCAAACAAACGGCACGATAGCATGAAACCACGAAATTCCTCGAGAATGGCCCACGAGGATCGCCAATTCTTGACTGCGTCGCGAGTGAGCGCGCGTCTCGTCCCTTCGTGGCATACCAGACAAAATGAACAGCTATAAGAATCCCAATAATCTCGTCTTTTTAGCACACCAGGCAAGCAATTCAGGTTCATCTCCGGTCTGGTCGTTTGTCCCATCTCCTTTCTCTTTGTAGTTGCAGTCCATCTTTCACTTGGCTATAGATCGCATCTATCACGCCTGTCCACTCCTTAATTCGACTTCGTGTTTCAATTTCACTTCTTTATCTCATTCCACCCAAACCACCCCATCTTCATATCCATCTCCACAATGGCCCGCTTCAGCCTCTCCTTCCTCGTCCTCTGCCTCTTCCTGGCTATCATGGCAACCGCCATGCCCATCAAGCGCGCCGATCCCGACGGTGCCACCGAAATGGACTCTTCTCTCGCTGAAGAAGTCGCAGCCAAGTCCCTCCAAGTAAGCCTCTCCCCAAACCAAGAACATCCCACCCTCCCTCCCTCAAACACAACTAACATTCCATCCCAGTCCGCCGCCAAAATGATGGACGAAATGGCCGGCCAGGCCGACGAATCCAGCCAAAAGGATGACAATGACACCTCCACCTCCGACAAGACCAACTCCACTCCCTCCCCCAGCACCAGCAACAACTCTACCCCAGAGACCGAAAACAAGCAGCAACCCGAGGCAGACAATCAGGAACCCACCCCCACCACCCCCACCTCTACTGAGTCCTCGGCTGCTAGCTCTCCCCAGCCGAGCTCGTCCTCGCATATCGTCAACAACAACCCTTTCGCTAACTTGCCTATTGTGGGTGGGTTGTTGAGTGGTGGTGGTGAGGGGTCTCTTGGGTCTGGACTTTTGCCTTAGATATATAGCTTCTTATTGTATAGGATGCTATAGGGGTAAGGGGAAGAGGTTTATTGTGCTGGCTCATTTTGATCGAATTGTTATGGTGTTTACGTGGGATGACTGATTTTCTTTCTTTTTCATAAACCATTAGCTTTGGCTTGATTGATTGATTGATTGGTTGGTTGGTTATTAGAGATGGAGTTGACTGCGTCGATTCTCATCTCCGATTTGATACAAAAAAGCAATAGTAGGTAGCTAAGTAGCTGTTAGATACATCAAATATGATTCGAATCCACATTAACATCTACTTCCGCATTGTCCTTGTATACAACCCCAGCCCCCTCGTCGGATCCCGCGTCTGGCTCATCACCAGAATATCACAATCAAACCAAACACCCCCCGTTCTTATTGAGGATCCATATGGCACGCCCAGCAAATCCAGACAGACATCCGAGACAGGTTTAAGGAGAAATTTCAACCGCACACACGGTCGGTGAGGTCCAGCTCCCTATTAATTCCTTCGGAATCTGAACGAACCACGCCACGACCACCTGGATATACTTCCCCTATGGAGATCATCCTCTGTCCTGTCCGGCCTTTTCCAGGTACCAACATATACTAAACCAACGACTCATGTCACTTTCCTTGTAGTATCTACCCAGGAACGTAAGAGAGGATCCAAGAACCACCGACCTGCATCCCGCGCTATTTGGCGTTCCCCACCATCCATATGTAAATCAGCAGGACCCAACATCCTCATACCACCGCGAGAAACCAGCGATGGATGATCCTACTGTGCCATAGTGGGATCGGCAACTGAGCGTTGGCCGTAGAGGTACAAGTTTTCACCAAGGCTTTTTTTCAGACAGAACATCCAAATCAGCCGCTCCGACTGCTTCCATTTCAACCTGCGCGTATGACCCAAGTATCAACGCCCACCCTCGACAATAGATTGGCTTCTGCTGTGTGGAAACCGTTTTGTCGTGTATCCGCAGGATTCTGGGTAGGAAAGCGGGTTATTATCCGGACCGTCATAGGAGGTTTCGTCGTTTGTGGTGGTGGGTGTACGGTTCTGCGTTTAGCATGATGTTTGTTGTACTCGATGCTTTCGTTGTTGGGTAGTTGGTATTGCTGTTGATACCTGATCCCGGAAGGCAGAACAAGCAATGAATCTGGCGCGTTCCATGGTCGTAATTGTTTTCGTCAGCGTACAACTCCCGCACGACTTCTTCCTCCGGCCCGTACGGCGATGGGATCCCCACTGTGCGAGTATGGGCAGTGATCAATGGCCTGTTACTCTTCCGGTCCGCTAGCCTGGGGGGCTCACTGGGGCGATGTGGCGGTAGTGGATGTGCCTGATACCATGTTGTGGCGTTGGGAAGGCTACGGGGTGTTGGTCGATTGTAGCAGGTCTTAGCGAAGAAGAAGCAAGGTGGAGGAAGGCAAAGGGACGTGAGAGACGTTTTTAGCGAGTGGTTATTCGTTCAGGGCCTGGTGTGCATCAATACCGAATCCTGGTATCGATGCCTTGAGTTGACAGGTGAGGATAAGATTGTGTCAGATGTTGTTTTCTTCGCGTGCAATCCTCATGGAGGGTTGCAAGATGCTAATGTTCAGATATTGGGAAAAGGAGACGCCCTCCCTCACAAGGCTTCCTGGATCCTGAAGCCACACATGGAATTGACGGCTGTCTCCTTACACGATGACTTTGCGGGGGTAATGGCACCACGCCGTACCGGATGATGTCGTAAAAAAAGACGAGGGTAGGTTGTACTGATCACTAGATCTAGGGAGATGGGTGATTATACATAGACCAGACTTACGGGTTCGGGCGAGGTGAGGGTTCGATGGACACGTATCATGACCAGTGTCGTGAATGAACACGATATCTGCAAGGTCTGGCCGGTGTTGTTCTGACCGGTGAGTTGATATGTATACGCATTTCGCATGCTGTTCGCCCGCTTGGCTGGTTGGTGACAGTCCGCGTAGCCACCAAGACCGAATGAGATGAAGGATTTGGGGAGGGCTATGAGAGACAACGCCGTGAAATATTCGACTAGTCGAGGGGTGGTGACCAGATGTCGTCGCCCCCAAATCTAGACCGACCACAAGTCGGTTTGCCATGGAGAGCGTGTGATAAGTGGTGACGGAGAGGACTTGGGTTGACTGGTGAACCCTGTGATTTCTTAGGAACGAAATCCGCTCTGCGGCCTTGTGAGCATCATGCTTCTGTTTCTCGTAGTTGTGGAGTGTCGAGAACCTGGCCCTCTCCTGGTCGTTCGATATTTGTCTTTGAATTTGTTTTGTTTCACCAGGTGCGGGATTGTTTTCCTCACGTTTGGCTTTTGACGTGGTCTCTTAGTTCCTCAGTGGGAGATGGCCCAGTCGTAGCATACCACGTATGGAAATGGGCGAGATCATAAAACCATTTCAAGACTCAGAACATGCCAGAGATGTGCCGGACAATGGGACAGCTACCCTCCAGGTATAAGCAAAGCATTGTGCAAGAAGGCATATATGCAAGGCTTAAGGTGAATCTGACTGGATAAATCCTCTAGAGAGTATGCTCTGTTATCTAGAACAGCCCCCGGAGTATCCAGACGAAGGTAGGGTTGAATAGGCTCGGGCATCGAGGAGCTCAAGCTCTCGCCGGTGTTATTATGCTGAAGGACCTCCGTAGCGCTGCCAAGTATTGCAATCGTGTCCTTGAATTCCTGGTTCGTCATGGCGCAAGTCTCCTGGGTGCGATAGACCAGGTCAGCCATTCGCTCTTTAAGCAACTGTCCCTCCAGAGACATCACATTGCAGATCAATCAGTGGATCCGGACAGGGTTCGGCGCCAGATTAGTGCGGGACTACTGCCACCACTTGGCTGGATAATGTCCCGTACAGTTCAAGGCATAGAAATGAACGTGGAATAGCAGGACTAAGGGAAGAAGAGCATATTGAAGTCATAGGCCTTCCACCAGGACACCCGCACCGCTTGGGGAGATCTGTTTGAGGACACGCAAGGCGTCTTATGTAAAAAAAAAAAAAAAAAAAAAGAAAAGAAAAAAAGAAAGGAAACTGCGCGAGAAGGAAGAACATCCTGGTAATTGAGGTAAAACTGCTCTGAGTTTTTGGTATGGGGTGTTGACAAGGTGTAAGGGATTCATGTGCAACTCCAAGGATATACGCCAAAATACGGGCAAGTCATATACAGAGATTGTCAGATGAACAGAAGTCAAGAGGGGTATCTGGGGTATGCGAATGGCTTATTCCATGTGAACCATCCAGGAAGCGCCATAATCCTGCACTCGATGAACGCGCATGCGTCAAACCGGCGATAGATCACTGTTGGGGAAGAAGTCTATACCCACACGTCAGTCACAGAAGACTTATAAGCACACAGTAAGAAGAAAGTGAGGGAAAAGTACTGACAGAAAACAAGTCTTTTGAAGGCGTGTCGATCTACCGGGACCGATATATGGAAAGACTTACGCTTCCCTTTACCGGAAGCAGCTTCCGTATTCCCTTCGGCATCACGATTGTTGATGTCGACTTTGTCACCACCGAGAGGATCTCGGACGCAATTCATTCGATTTTCAGCCAAGGATAGACCAGCGGTAGTGGGTTAAAGACCAGGACATGGAGCTAGGTCGGCTTTGATCTCGACAGGACAGTGCTGGGGCGCGGCATCTTTCTTTTCCTCATCATATATAGATGCATGACGCTACAGGCCGCCATTTTGTAAGAGGTTGATGGTAGCAATAGTATACTTTTGAGCGGAAACTAGGGAGAATTCGCTTGAACAGGACCACAATGACGCCGTTCTCGGTTGGTCAGATCAATCCGAACTGAACCGCCGCCGGTGAATATGCAGGGGGATCCTGGTCGATTCTTAGACTGCCCTTAGCAAGCAAGCAGGCGTCCCTTTATAAGATCGAAGGATTAGAGGTAGAATAGGACGAGCAAAGGGCAAAAGAGGAGATAAGTGAGCAGGACACATCTCGCAAAACACGCACCCTACAGCGAACAAGTCGATATCTCGTCCAAATATTCTACCTTCTCGTCATTCCGTGATTTTCCTGTTCCCGGAGTCTTCTGGAACAGGCCTTCCAGCGGTCTTGTCAAACTGGGAGGTGTCCAAAAGGGGGTTGCCGCAATTCTGCGCCCCTTTGTCGACGGGAATTTAGATGCTGAGGTGGTGTGCCGAGTGACAAGCAGCCCGCTAGCATTTCGATACCGACGAGTGGCTGACTGACAATGCAGATAGAGTACGGTGACTCAGACTGAATGCTACAGGAAGCCATTTCGACCCAATATCCAAAAGACCGGAAGGGGAAAGCGTGCATGAAGAGGCTCCCACGCATCTAACAGCCCGCTCGCTTGCGCAGCCAGGGCATAGGAGGGAACCCCGAGGTAGGGCTGGCCACCACCACTGTAGCGAATCTGTGGATATCACCATTGTTTCTTTACCGCTTGTAGGCATGCTGTGAGATATGGCGCATAGCTTGGTCCAGACATAAGCTTCGATCTCCCGCTCTGCTGTCACGAGTCCCTTGATCTCGGGGGTTGCTTGACGGTATTCCTTGACTGTCGCTGGATTGGCCTCACAGGATGCAAATGACCGCGAGCAGGTCTGCAACTGCGAACCGTGATGATTGCTTCCATTCTACTTCGGAAAAAACAGAATAAGGTCTCCGGATCAAGTGATAGCCAACCCACGAACTGAGGTAAGTGCCAACACTGGTTGGTGGGAGTACGTAGGGACAGGCGTGCGCGCAGCATGGCTTTTGGACATCAAGACACCATTCTCGAATGAGTGTTATGGTAGGTGTACCAAGAGGTATGTCATCCATGGCTCTATGGATGTTATCGGCAGCCGCTCGATCAGGATTGTTTGCTCGCAAAACTGTCTGCTGGGACGATATAGTCCTCTTGATCACTACTATTCTCCAACAGACAGTGTGGCGTCCTTATACTAAACGTCTTCTGCTCATGTTCGAAGATAGCCGTACATATTCGAAGAAGTGCTCAGGAGTGTCCTCTGAGTTATCACCATCTTCTTTGGAGGGGAATCGGGTCACCCCTGGTGTATGAACAATGCTCGCTCTCTTATCAATTGTCCCGTATAGGGTGTCCAGAACAGACATAGATCATTGAAGTCGAGACTAGGCGATTCGGTGCCCAGTTGCGATGCTCTATTCGCGGTTTGCATTCGCAAAGGTATATGCGTAGAGCGGCATAGATCAGCCGCGTGAACAAGAAGTCAGGGGATCAAGAAATCACACCTGCTTGAGCATGTCAAAATCCATGCGGTCTTCTATTGCTTAAGGAAATTAGCACATTTGTCTCTTGCTATTGCTCTTCACGTTTACCTAGCGGGATCTTGACTCAAGCTCAGGGCTAGAGACTGAACCTTCATGCCATTTTCGATACGCGAGATGAGTCGGTTCTGCTGACATCGGTCAGAACGAAGACTAAATGTAAGGAAGGGGAAAGAGGAGCCAAACAGGCAAAGAAGGGTGCAAACGTCTGCGTAGTCGGTGGTATGGCTGGAGGAAGATGATTCAGGAGGCGCTCCGGAGTCCGCTGGATGTTGGTCATGCTGGGAAGACCAAGACCATTGGTATTCGACAGCCCAATGTCCGATAGGATGAGCTGAGCTATGCAATGAAGATGGCCTCTCCCAACGCCCGTGTTTTTCTGGGTGGCATGTTGATTAAAGCGTGATCCGGAATCGACACTGAGTACAATCCTACTAATTCAAACCAGCCGACTCGGTGTTAGTATACTCTCTGTTAGTCTGATCCGCTTTTTGGTGATGTAAAGGGTGTTCTATTGTTTGGCCAGACACCTTAGACTTTCTGAGGTAACTCCTCAATAATGGATCGGTTCAGCTACCTTGAACATGTCCTGGCAAGTTCACCCCAGCATGATGGTAGCATGTTAATCTGGCGCACATCAAAGGAAAACCATGGGGATTCAAAGTGACTCTAGGGTGTTCGCAGCTTGTATCCTAGCTTCTCCCCTGGCTGGTTACGTTTAGTCCAGTGGCCTCACATGAATATGCAGGAGAGAAAACCACATACCAATAGACTTTGACACCCCTAGGTCAATATAGAGAGACAGCAGGAAAACTGACAAGACAGACTGGCAGTTCTGCGAAGGTCTACTCTAACATACTAGCCCTCGAGATATCCCCTCAAGTGGGCTCAGGGTGTATGCTGTGGACCTTGGGAAGATACAGTAGGGGAGTATTTGCATCCTTTGTGTGCTTTTAGATATTATTCCGAGGCATATCGAGGCAGGACTATGGATCGGACGGCAGTTCTACCGTTTCAACTCTGTAAAGACTGTTATAATTCTCGAAGTGGTCTGGCATCTTTCGGCTCGACGTGCCCAATTTGCGGGGGAAACTCGTATCATAAATAAAAGGATGATGTGGATGTCTGGGCGAGCGTGTTCAGCGAGGGAGCCATTTTCGGGTTGCTTTTTTTGTGGGGACTCGACGAGCTACAGCAGGGACCGATGTGATGGTGAAATAACAATAACAACAACAAATGTGGGTGTTGTTCCGTAGTCTACGGCCATGTACTCACTGTGATCAGGCGTACATATAGCCGGCATTGGACTCGGAGTATACCGGCTGGATAGAGTTGAAGTAGGCGCAGCACTGTGTCTGGCGTTTTGTTAAATGGCCTGGGCGTTTGACAAAGTCAACCCGGAGCTTGCAAAGCTCCCAGGCCTTACCTCAATAGCCCTTCACTCTGAAGCACAGCTTGTTAGCCATGGTGCTTCTCGGGGCCATCGATATTGGTTTGTCTGAGGCGGCGACTGAAGGAGAAACAGGTTGTAGAGCGGTCGCCTCGATGCAGAACAATGATTTCTGGTATACTGTAACGCGTGAACCCCGGGGTCACCATACTCTAGGTGCCAGTGAAAGTTAGGTTGTATGGCCGTGGTCCAATAGTGTCCCATTCCTGAAGAGATATTGGTTAATAGTCTGATTTGATTTGTGTGTATGGCCATGACTCACACGCGTCTCGGAATGGTTGCATGCCCTCCAGTTTCCAATCATAGTTTCCCTTGAACTTCCCCTTCAGATCTTCTTCGTACAGTCGCACTACGCAAGGTCCATCGCTACGATTGCCGTTGCAACCGATGCGGTTGGCTTGGAATCGTCTTCTTAAGGGACGGGCTGGGTACCTGTACGCAATGTTGTATGGGTCTAAGACGAATGTCATGAATGGATTCCGAAGGAACGAAATTGACTTGGACCAAGTCGTAGAAAGCTCGCATCAACCACACGCTGTCATGGTATTGGGGTAACTCACTATGTGCCTCTATCAGTTTGCGCTTAGCTTGTTATCGAAGAATTTGTGGTTCAACAAATGAGCTGGAAGCGTGTAATGAGATGGGATCGGAGATGAGAACCAAGTTTGCTCTACATCTTACGGTCAAGCAGCAAACGGAAAATGAAACTGGAGATGCAAACGGACAACATGGAGAAATAGATGACACAGTAGAAGGTTTAAGAAATATAGAGAGAGCTTGTCGGGGGCTTGAGAGGAGGACGGCGATGAAAGGACGAAGAGATATATAAAGCATGAAGCTAAGCCATGATCGGCGCGAGGAGTAGGCATGGACAAGAATATCATATTCAGAGTCTAGACCACATTGAGTCATAGGGTACAGAGTGAGGCTGCCAATGAGATCGTCTCGCATCATTCGATATGCGCAGCGTTGGTTCCACAGAGTCTTCAGGTAGGTTTCCAGGGTTGCAATCAACGATGGCCCGTCAAAGTCAATCCTCCCTATTCAGGTGGCGTGTCAGCTGGACGCATGTACCACCTTTGTCTGGCTAAGGCGTTCATTGATCCTGGCGCGTACCCAAATGGGATGCTGTTTGCGCCTGCAGCCGTTCGGGGGTTTTAGCTTTTTGGGCACATTCCCTGATGCACACATACCAGGTCTGCAGATATCCTATAGGGCATTATCGCCAGTTGTGTAACTATACTATCAGCTCATTATTGCGCATACATTACTGTGAGCTTTTATTCTGGTTGGCTCGCTGTTGTCCCTCGTAGAGACCAGTGTAGTATCCAGCATAGTACCAGGCCATCATAAGGTTTTTCAGTCCTTCATCTTGAACTTGAGACAGGTTAGCTTTCCTCTGGAGCCAATACGAAGGCAACACATCTTACCTTGTGATAGGGCGGGATGAGGCATAGAAGCTGCTCCTATGGACCCGGGCCCAGCCGTTTGCTCCGTTTCATGGTCACTGCGTCCAGGTGGCCGGTCTGGCCCATTCGTAGCCTGAAAAATGGTCAATGCTGTCCAGTCCATCAGGAAATAGAGTGAAATACCTGCGACGTGGCAACCTGTGGCACCTGTTGAGTTTGGGCTGGAGCTGTGGTATTGGCAGCAGTATTGACTACCGGCACGTCGGCGTCAGCATCCATGTGGTCGGCCGACTCATCCAACGGCTGCTCGTCTTGTACCGCCGGAGCTTTCTCGGCATCCTCTGCCTCTCTCAGGACATCTTCGACATTCTCGCCTTTGGCATGAATGCTGTGGTAGAGCTGTTGTTGTTCTATCTGTGAGCGGATCACGTGCACAAAGGGAAGTAGGCCATACTTTGTATTCCTCGACAGCCTCGTCCCAGCTCTGAACGAGGGCAGAGTCATCCCAGATCTCCTCCTGGGTGAGGGGCTTATTGGCATTTGTCGATTTTCCCATGACGGCAGCGCGCGTGGGAGCAAACGGCGTGTGAGAGGGTTGGGTGCGGAGAGGAGCTTCGAGAGCGCGGCGAGGCCCCGTCGGCCGGGCTCGATCTCACCGCTTGGCGGAGGAAAAAATGCGAGCAGAAAAAAAGTTTCCCGCACCTTTTGCGACCCTCCGATTAGAGTCCTCCAGGAACCGCCTGTAAATTTCCTCGACTTACAGCAGGATGGCCCCCGACAAGAAGGACAAGAAGCGCAAGGGTATGTATTGTGCTACTCCAGGAATAACTTTGCATTTAATCCCTTGTTGCGTGTACTGACGGCTCTCAGCTGCGGCCGCCGCTGCCGCCGATTCGCCCGCGAAGAAGACCAAGAAGGTCGAGGCCAAGCCCGCCGAATCCCCCAAGGACACCCCCAAGTCTATCCTCAAGAAGGCCAAGCAGAATGAGTCGGCCGCAAAGAACGATCCCGCTTCGAAGGTGAAGGCCAATGGACAGCCCGCCAGACAGATCAAGCCTCGCAAGCGTGCTGCCGATTTCATCAGCGACAACGAGGACAGTGAGCCCGAGGCGGCCGTTGCCGAACCCAAGGCCGAGAAGAAGCCCACCATCAAGAAGTCTAAGAAGGAGGACGGAACAGCTGCTCCCGCGACGAAAGCCAAGCAAGCCAAACCTGAACCCAAGGCCGCCACCAAGGCAAAGAAGGCCGAGCCTGTCGCCGAAGAATCTGAAGAGGAAGATGAGTCTGCCGCCTCGGATGCTAGTCAGAGTGAAGATGAGGAGGACGACCGCACGACCGCCCTCATCAAGGGCTTTGAGAGCAGCGGTGACGAGGACGAGTCTGGCGACGAAGGCTTCAACCCCGACCAGCCTGTTCCTAAGATCCCCGACTCGAAGAAGGCCAAGCGCAAGATCTTGAAGAAGCAGAAGGAGAACGCCGGTCAAGCTGAGGAGCCTGGAACCGTTTACGTTGGGTGAGTACTCTCAACAGTGAGTGCTTGTGAGTGTAGTTCTAACACCTTGTGCTATAGTCGCATCCCCCACGGTTTCTACGAACACCAGATGCGCGCCTACTTCAGCCAGTTCGGTGACATCACCCGCCTGCGTCTCTCTCGTAACCGTATCACCGGTCGCTCGAAGCACTATGCTTTCATCGAGTTCGAATCGGTCTCGGTGGCTAAGATCGTCGCCGCCACCATGGACAACTACCTTATGTACGGCCACATCCTGAAGTGCAAATACGTTGCCCCTGAACAACTGCACCCGGAGATCTGGAAGGGCGCCAACAGACGGTTCAAGCGCACCCCGTGGAACCGCATCGAGAAGAAGCGTCTGGATAAGGGCAAGACCAGAGAGCAATGGACGGAGCGCATCGACAGAGAGCAGAAGAGACGTCTCGCAAAGGCCGAGAAGCTCAAGGCCGTCCTGGGATACGACATCGATCTTCCCCAACTGAAGAGCGTGGATGATGTTCCTGTCCAGGAGGCCAAGGCCATCGAGGCATCCGAGCCTACAGCTGAAGAGCCCGCCAAGGCCATTGAGGCTCCCCAGGCCGAGGAGCCCAAGGTCGAGAAGCCCGCCGAAGATACCCCCAAGAAGACCAAGAAGACTAAGAAGGCCGCTCAGTCTCCTGCTGCGCAAGAGACTCCCAAGTCGGAAGAGAAGCCCGCTCCGAAGAAGACCGCCGAGGTAGCTGCTTCCCCTGCCGCCCAGAAGGCTAAGAAGGTTCAGAAGAAGACCAAGGCGAAGTCTAAGGCGTAAATTTGGGGGATTAAATTCTTTTGTATTTCTTATGGCATAAACCGTCTTACCCGGAGTTCACTTGATTGTACATGAAAAAGGGACATTATCTGCGCTTCAAACCGAGCTGTGCTTGATACATCGAGTGTGTCTACCTGAAAGTAAATCCATTTACTACAATCATCCTCCACCAAACATCCCACCCCCAACCAAGTAGCACCAAGCCCGCCCTTAATGCCTCAGGCACAAACACAACCCATAAGCAGCTGCAAAGTCGCTGGTTGTATTTAACAGGAAACTTACATAGTCTTGTAGTAAGACGAAGAGGAACTACCCCGCCCACGCTCCATCTTTCTTTATAAAGCCAGACACCCATCCACCAATCTCCTTCTGATTGAACTAAACTCCACAGAAGTTCATCACCTTCGAAATGGCTGCACCGCCTCAGGCAGAAATAATTGATGGCATCAAGACCTTCATCCCACTTGGTACAAATCTATTCTCCTTTACGTAAAGAGTACGACTGACAGATGTCTCAGAGAACAACCCCGATGTCATGAAACTTCTCTGTGAGAATCTCCAGATCTCAGGGGATCTCGACTTTCATGACATCATCTCAACCTCTCCAGAATTCCTTCAAGAGTGCTATTTCCGACCTTGTCACGCACTTATTGTCCTCGCAGACCGAACTATATATCAAGCTGCCCGCTCAGCAGTTGAGCCAACCATCTCAGAGTACAAAGGCTCAGGTCCCGATGAACCAGTTCTCTGGATGAAACAGACTATCGGTCATGCTTGTGGGCTGATGGCTCTGCTGCACGTAGTCTTCAACCTGGAAGGTGGTCGATATGTGCGCCCCGGTACGGAAATAGACGCACTCCGTCAAGAAGCTATTCATCTTGGGCTTACAGAGCGAGCGCAGTTGTTGTATGACTCCAAATTTCTTGAACAGGCGCACATGGATGCCGCATCGCGTGGATCTTCAAACGTCCCCTCACCTCGTGACGATAATCGACACCATTTCTTGGCCTTCGTGCAGAAGGATGGGAAAGTCTGGGAGTTGAATGGGGGGATGAATGGACCCTTATTCCGAGGAGAACTCGGTGAAAGGGAGGATCTCTTAAATGAGCGAGGGCTAGAGCTCACTGCCCAAGACTTCTTGATTGCTGCTGAACAGTCTGGATGCGATGAGATGAGTATCGTCGCAATTTCTGGGGGAAGGTGACGGCAACTACTAGATAGTTACCGTAGCTCCCATCTGAAAGTACATTGAGATCACATGACCTGCGCACTACCCCCAAACCAGACTAGCCTGCCAACCCACCACCCACTCCACTCCACTGACTAATCCCCTATAAAATCCCACCGACCGTAGTCCAATTTTTCTGTCTTCTTCTTCTTCCTCCCAACTCCTCGCTCAAAGAATCGCATTCAAAGCTCACACACAGGGAATACCTCGTATTCTCTTGCCCTCTTGCTTTGGGAGAAAGTCCCCGGACACCCTGACTGTTTAAACGTCTCTTGTAGACCCAGTCAGGCAATGCGGAAACGCGCCGCCATAGAAGCAATTCGATAGCGGCTTATTGCCCTATTCCCTCCCAGTGTTGGCGCTATACCCGACACCAGGTGGCTGAAAAGTCAGCTGGTAGGAACCAATGGTGGTGCGGCACGGTGCTGGAGAGCGGGTTTTATCTGGGTTGCCTTTCGTCGTGTTTGGATAGTCATGCGATTGCCCTTGCTTCTGGTCTCCTCGTTTGAGGGGATTGGAGAGGGTAACTCAATGGGGCTCATTCTTGAGGCGAGGAGTTCATTTGTTCCTTTTTTTTTTTTCTTCTTCACTACCGAGTCTGTAGCTTATGGAAAGCGGTGATGGGGGTCGATGTTATTTTTTTGGCTCGCTCGCAGATGCTCTGTCGAAGGAGCCAGACTCTACCTATCTGTTTTTGATTTTTTTTTGCTTGTTATCTTTGTTCGTGTGATGATATACCAATCATAGAGTCAAGCCCTGAGACTCCTACCTATCATGGTTTGGAGTTATTGACGATAAACGATTGTTTTCATATCTGATGAACATAATGGATACTTTTTTCGTATTGCATTACATAGCCTCTACTATCATGAACCTTCGAGGGAAAAAAATAAAAGCCATCGTATCTTGTTTTACATCCAACTCCACGTAACTAGACATGCATGCATAACTCATTGCGCCTTCTTCGCAGCCTCCAGAGCAGGAACAGGCCCCGCCACTCCGCCTCTCTGCAGCAACACAGCCGTAATCACCTCCGCCATGGTCGTAATCGCCGTCGCACACACGTTACTCCAAATCTGGATGCTCACCGACCCGAGCGGTGCGCGGGGAAACGACAGAACCCACGCCACGTAGTATGGAAGCCAACCCTCCGGCAGCATGAAGACGGGCGTTTTCGAGTACCAGAACTGCAGGAAGAATTTGAGACCTGATGTACCGAGCCAACGGGCGATTTTGACCGCCCAGTCGAAGGAGGTTTTCTGCGAAACGAGTTGCTTGTCTGTTTGAGAACCGCGTTGTTAGCTTTCATCTAAACCAAGGGTGTGAATTGTAGCTGTGCTCTTCAAGAAAGGAATATAGTGACTGGTCCAGACATACTTATCGCCTCATATTCCTCCATGGTCTTATCATGTCGACGTCTAAGTTTTGCCCATTTCGCAAACTCATCCTGGGAGCTGGTGTTGTTCATGTCCCGCTTCAGCTGGACGGCCTCGCGCTTGAGTCGGTTTTGTTCTCTGGCTTTCTTCGCCGTGGGTGTCGGGACCTTAAGGTAGAGAAGCCATAGCTAGACAATACTTGTCAGCTTCCTCCAACGCTGGTGTTTGTGGGTGAAGAATGACGGGCAGCCCGGGACGTGACAGATGGAAGGTCAAGAAGGGAAGCAGTGCACAGCTGCTAGACAAACATACCAAGTTATCAATGGTGCTAGCACCAATGGTATTCACCAAGTAAATGGCGACATGAATGAAGAAGACCGTCCACAGGAGCGACAGCATGGTGGGCTAGAGATCGGTGCGCTGTAGAGGGGAGAGAGTGTGTGAGGAATAGATCGAAATTCAGCTAAGAGTAGGTTCCCGGATAGGTGGGAAAAGACCACGAAGCCCGACCGACTTGCGCGCAGATGGTGCATGCAGCCCCAGACAAGCAAATATCAAGGGATAAGTCGGGAATAATGGGTACCAAGAAGCTGAGGAAGAGAGGCCGAGGCTGAGGCTAAAAGGGAGAAACTGGTGACGGGGTGAGAAAGCAAATGACGTTGTCACGTTGTTTTCCCGCCCGTCGGCCGCGGCACTTCTGTCCCCGAGCTTCAACAATGTTCAACCACGTCCGATTCCAAGACCACCAACGCCATGCTGCAAGGCGGGTGATCCCCAATGTCTACTCCTCCGGACAATGATGCCGCATACCATGACCTCGCTCATATTTTCTCAGCTAGACATCAAGATAACCGCGTCCTAGAAATTGAGATACTCCCGCCTGGTCTCGGACCGCTTCTACAAGATGGAGATTCGATTGGCATTACGAAGAAGCACTTGGTTCAGGCTTTCGTGACTGCCAGACGGATATTTTTCGATGCCTCTTATAATGCCTCTGACTTCCACGATGCCTCTGACTATGAAGACCTGTGCAAGACCCCACGGGACGGACACCCGGTCCAGAGACAAAGGGACGACCTGCTGAATGCCACGGAGATCATCCTCCTCTTCGACTGTGAACACCTGACCGCATGCAATTGGCGTAAAAAGCGTCTAGCTGGTCTGGTCAAGCGCTATGGCTCCGCGGATGCTGACCAAATCCGTCGAGAGATGCTCATTCGTGAATTGGACACAGAACTCTCCCTGATGACCTCCTATCTCTGCTCCCCGCTGCACCGTCATACGAAATCTCCGACGCTATGGAACCACCGTCTAATGGTATTGACGCGAGTGTTGGATGTTCGAAACTCAGAGTTGGCAGAATCTTTTTCCCAACGAGAAGACAAAGGGCTCCAAGAGGTGATAAAGAAAGAACTATCCGTTGTCCTTCGGTCCGGAGAGCTGCATCCGAGGAATTACTACGCCTTTAATTATGTGAGGCAACTCCTTGAGCTTTTGCCGGAAACTTGCGAAGACACAAAAGACGCTGCTGCGCTCCGCGGTTGCTCGGTCATACATCTAGTCTTAGATTGGTGTCTCGCTCACCCGAGCGATATTTCCGGCTGGATGTTTACTCTCTACCTCCTCGAGACCGTCCATGATGAACAAACCCGCACAGACAGCATTGCCCGGGTGCTGCGTTTCGCAGTGGATGTTGGCTGGGAGGGCGAGAGTCTCTGGACGTTTGTGGACTTGGCAAAAAGAATTCCAGGAGCAGGAACATTAACAAAAGACCAGCAGTGTCGACCTCCATGGGATGTATTCGCGGCACCGTTCTTGTCAGATGCTGGGCCGGAAAAAGGGTGGAAGGCCTGGTTGGGAAGGGCGAGGGCTGCTTGGATTGCGGGTCATATGGCGGATAACCGGGCGGATGGATAACCGAACCACCGAGTCGTATAGGTGATGATGAGGCGGAAACCATATATCATGAAGATATCCGGTCCGCCAGAGTTTCGGTTAGAAGAGAATATATTGTACATCAACAGAACATGGAACATCTTCTGCACCTTATGCGCCGTCTTTATGCAAGATTTGAACGCTATTGGATCATGTAAACGCCTCGCTAAATACCATGTTCTCGTCATATGCGCCAACAGCGCACACCCACTTGACAAGCCCTTTGCCACAGGTCGCAGCCAGATCATATCGCAGGCCGTTATGTTATCCAACATCAACAATACCCACTATAAACAGTCGCAAGTCTGTCCCAAAAATGAACGTAGGCGGATATTGGGATGCTATACGAAAATCAGATGTGAAGATGGTATATATAGACAAACATCGTGCGACGTCCAGTCTGGCTTATACAACGTGGGTAGGGACGGGGTATCTCATTTCTTCTTGGCTGCTGCAAGTGCTTCGGCTTCTTTCTTTTGGTCGGCTAAACAAAGATGAACGCAGTTAGTAAGATATCACAGGAGGCAATACAAACACTGCATCAAGCCTCACGTACCCAACGCTTGCTTTGCTCGCATTTGAGCAGCATCCATCTCCTTTTTGGCTGATAAACCACCCTTTCCGACAACAGTCTTCGTTTTCTATGCAGACCGAGCCGGTTAATAGCTGAAATATATTGTTAATGGACCCAATGAGGAATCCTCACATTCAGTTTCTTCTTTTGTTCTTCATTTCTCTTGCGGGACTGGTTTCTCTGGTTACCCCGGGCCATTTTGTTTTATTCGGGTGCGCGGATCAGGCTTTGTTCGTCAGGTAGGGCGCTGTGCAAGGAAGGGGGACAGAGAATTGAAGAGTGCTTTTTTGCCTCTGCGGGATTTTGAAGAATAGCATGGAAGGGTTTTCCGTCTCAGCATGCCGCCGAGCCGCCGTCCCGGAATCCCCTCTCCAGGTGCCTCTCACCTGACCTCAACTTTTTACATCGGTACCGCGGTGTCGACTCGGCATCAGTAATTCTCACTTCCCCCCCCCCCTCTTGTTGGGGCGACGGCAGGCCAATTTGTATGCAGCCATTGCCTACTTAGTAGAAGCATGAGTCCAAGTTCTGCACTTTCCATCCCTGTCACTGAACAGGCATATTAATGGGTTGCGCTCTTAACCGCCAAGTCCTTCGGCCTCTAAGAGTACATCCACAACATCTCGTTCGGGTTCACACCAACTCCTCAATACCCCGACTGAATTCAGAGTCTCCGGGTGAAAAGGGCCCAATAGCACTTCCATCTTGTTTGTAGCATGCGCCATCAGCTGCATTGCCTCATCATCTTTCCCTTGGTGGCGCCGGGCAATAGCAGTGAATTTTAGGGTGTAGGCGTGATCCGAACCAAACGTGCGAACGCTGTCATTGATGATTTCGTTGTCCATTTTTTCAATCTTATCACCATAGCCTCCCATCTTCCAATAGATGCTGCACAGCTCGTTCTTCCAGCCAAGTGTTTCAAAGTGAGTAGTGCCATGTGCTTTCGAAGTGTATCCCAGAATGTGCAAGCACAGCTTCTCTGCATTCTGCCACTCCTCAAGACTTGTGTAGAAACTTAGCAGAGTTTGTTTGCAGGCCTGAGTAGTTAGATGATCAGGGCCCAGCTTCTCCTCACACACTTGAAGCGACTGAGAACATAACTCTTTTCCTTCTTGTAGCTTGCCCTGATCGTCGTATATTGTGCACAGATCGAGGGCAGTGTCTAGAGTCCAGGGATGACCTAGCCCGTACTTTTCTTTGTGCCAGTTCCAACTTTTCAGTTTGAACGCTTCCCCCTTTTCCAAATCACTTTGGTCATGGTAGAGTGTCCCTAAGTGATCAATGGCATCTATCGATATCTCATGCTCTTCCCCGTAAACAGACTTTCCTGTTTCAAGCGCTTCTAAGAGCAGAGCTTCGGCCTCCTGAAAGCGAGCTTGTTTCCTCCAAGTAGCTGCTAGACATAGCATACTCGTTAAGGTTATGATGTCGTTCGCTCCATGAACCTTTTTTCTGGCGGTAACAAGGAATGAATCTAGTTCCTCGGCCTCCGCCAGTCTGTTCTGATTCGAATATGTCGAGGCAAGCCCTGCGATGCTTTCCAAGGTCTCTGGATGCTCCATACCGAATTCCTTTTTATTCTCCTCCACAATAAGGAGATCCAGCTTTTCTGCCTCGTCCTCACGGCCCTGGGACCACAGGTAAAATGCTATCCCTTCTTGGAGGTACAGTCTCCTTCTCAACAATTTTCCATGTAGTTCTGGTATGAAATTGAGGACTGAGACAGCGTGGGGCAGATACTCGGCGCAAATATCCCAGTTTTCCCACTCGGCATTTGGATATATTTCAGCGAGGATATCCATGGCTTGAATGGCTTTTTCTTCAAATTTATGCTCCATGATTAGCCACTTTCGCACAGTTAACTGCACTAGCCGATGGATGGAGAAGTTTTGGCCTTTTCCGTTCGCTATTATCAGCGAGAACGCTTTAAGCGTACCCAGCGCTCTCGTCAAGTCAAGCGTTTGAGTAATTTTCTGTTGCATCAGACTTGTTGGGATGTGATGTTGGTCAAGAAAGGCAATAAGAGAAAGAGCCTCGATGGCGTACGGCTCATGCTTCTTGATATGATCTAAAGAAACAATCAGAGTGGTTGCAAGAGCATTTGGAGTTTCGCTATCTCTCCCTAGCGTCTCGAAGGGCTCGCACAGTAAATTCATCCTGGTATCATCACTATCACTATGGAGTTTGATGTACTCGTTCACAGTGAGCACATTCTCTTGCATGAAACAAGCGGCTTGCATAATTGCCAATGGTAGGTAATCGAGCAGCCCGGCAAGATCATCCATATCTGATTCTGCAGGATAATCTCCACTCAAAGCAGACTTGATCAGGGACTTCGACTCTTCTTTGGTCATAGTGTCCACCTCAATCATGTTTTGCGCAACGCTCCTGGTAAATCTGACACCAGCAGCTCGGTTACGAGTAGTGATGACTATCGAGCCACAGGTGCTTTCTGGAAGGTACTGCAGGATTGATGGATCTTCTTCAATCTCGGCAGCTGATTGTAAGACACCGTGGCCACGACGATTCTCTGATGTGAAGAGTGAGGCATGGTCGGCATTATCAATGATCAATAACCAGCGTTTACATTGCTTTTCCAGCCACTGCTTAACGAGCATCAGGTTATTGTGGTTTTTTTCACCTGTATTCTCGATGCCGCATTCCTTAATAACATCATAATAACCTTCTTGGAACCGACTGGTACTGTTTGCGTGGATCCAGAATACCGATGCGTCAGGATGAGCTTCATGGACTTGATGTGCGAGCTCAATGGCTATCTGAGTTTTCCTGGCTTTCTTAGTTCAAGCTCCCTTTAGATGAAGGAGCAAACCTACCCAACACCTCCGAGACCATATACAGCTACCCGGGAGTGAGCTTTCCCCAGCGGCATAATACGCTCCGTTAACTGGCTCAAAGTATGCTCGCGGCCGACAAATCCGGGGTTACGTGTGTAAGGCATCATGACTGTCCAGCCAACTACTATTAGCGGCTGCATTTTTCATCATTATATAGCACTTACAGAAGGATTGAACGGTTTCATCAGCTAGAATTTTGGAGTCTGATTCGCTGAAACAACTCATCACTGCACGTGTCTCCGTTGCTGAGCTCGCAAGTTCGACAATAAGGGAAGAAACATATTGGTAGTCATCATCTTCCTCACGGGGAAACCTGCAGATCTCATCATGATCTGCATTCAGTGCGACTGCTTTTTCACGTGAGTCTGGCAAGCCGAGGACGGCAGAATGCTTTTCAACAATCTTAATTGAGCAGTGAGTCTCCGTTTCAGTATCTTGACCTAGTGAATAGTGTGGCTAACTTACTATGCCAATGCTCTTGAATGGTAGCGTCTCATAAAAGCTTAAATACTGGTAATTCTCAAGAAGCTTGTCAAAGTTTGCAGAGAGTTCCTGAGCGTAAAGGCTCCCCCTCGCAAGAGCCTTCAATAGAGTGTTACTTGCTGTTCCTAGCACAGTCCTCACAAACTTGGCAGCCACACCACCCACACGTGCCAGGTGAGTTCCTCGATGAGGCGTGCCAAAAAAGGCTATGCCGAATGTTGAAGTGCATATCGAGCCATAAATTGCGCTGAGTTTGGCTTGTACAAGCGCCTGGCGTCATAGACCATGAGAGAGAGCTCGAATGCAGCTTCTAACTTCAGAAGTCTCATACCTCTTTAACAACAATACCCCCCAGGCTATGAGCAATGAATAACAGCGGTCGAGATTCGCAGTTCTACACAGAACGTAAGTCTCTTCTGCCCAACCAAGTAACTCAGTCGCTGTGGAGTACCTCTCTCTCCAGTCTTAACCTATCAAGTAGAACGTGTGCCTGCTCTCGCACACCAGCTGCAGAAGACTGGATTGCGACATTGGAGTTGTAACTGAAGAGAAAGATTCTAGCTCGTGGTATCTGCTTTGGAAGGAAATCTCTAAGCCAGAGCTTGCCATTTGACTCCCAAGTCTTTTCGGCGTGATTCTTCTTGCTTTTGGGATTAAGTCCATGTACCGCAATAATGCTATTACATGTTAACAGGCAAGCGTGGTGCAGTTATAGCAACTTACTCAATATTAGGATCGGATCCAAGAGACAATATACGCAAATAATATTCACACTGTACGCTGTTATGATTCAGTCCAGTGGGTACGAATTTCAGAACCCTTACCATCTTGGACTCAATCCAGCAAGAGTACCTGGATATAATCAACCACCAGGCCTTGATGGTGAATAGCAGTATCGCAGTTCTTTTGAGTGATTTCTCTCACCTGAGCCGCGGGTTTCCCCTCATTAAAGCCATTACCACCGCCCCTAACCAATTCATGCAAGCTGCTGCGCCGCAAAGTCGCAGCTCGATAAGGGGACACCACGGGCGGCTGTGTTGCTTGCATGATTGGGCAAAGACATGTAGCGTCCGACATCCCTGTAGACCTGCTGCTTAGTGCCTCACAGTTACTTGATTCAGAGTGCCGCTCGCTCCGAAGCACTGCGTTTCGAGATCACAAAGCAGATCGCATGAGTAATTGCAAAAGGTTCCAACTAGGAGTGCTAAACCATTGTAGGTGGGGGAGTCACATATAATTATGGCAGGCACGCCGGTTTACTCCGTCCACGGTATTTTCTCTACATACCCAATGTATTGATACCACTTCGTTATAATTATTACTTTCAGTTCTGGGGGAACCAGTACTAATTGGGGCCGACTGTGTATTTTATTGGTCAACAATACACAAATGTCTGCAACCCATTCGAAGCCAAAGTCCAGCAAGAAAACAGAGCGCTTAGCTCCCTCCAGTCAGAATTACTCATTGCTTCGTATACCCATTGCGATAGTGGATTAAAATAGAAGCTGAGCTGGACAGGGAAAGACGGCAGATGTCGGATGGTTTCGGACCCCCAACATTGCTATCTTCCGCCCACTGCTTCATCAGCCCAGTGACTATCTGCAACCAAGTCACGCCTGTTTTAAGAATGTAAATATTCATATTCAGGCACCATAAGAAAAGGCAAGCGCCGGTCTGCAGCCAGTCCCAGCGCCACCGCTCTTTCCAACACCATCGAAACCCAGTGTAAGCGCTGGGGAAGGGATCCATCGGGAAATACAGGACAACAAGAATATCGATCAAGCCAACAAAGGGGTCGAGCTACCCAAATGGGCGATGGATGTCTCCGAGAGCCGGAATGAATGGCTATTGTTCGCTCAAAGGAGTCTTGAAAGTGTTTCAGGCTCAGGCTCGCGCCTATTGTGTCTATTCTTGTCTTTGTTGGGCGACTGACTGTCCATCCGACAGATGATAACTTCTGCTGGCTCTCTCCATCCACTTTTTGACTCTTCCGTCTCCCGTTCTTTCTTTAATTCTCGAGTTGACCTCGTGGTTCTTTCTTTCTTTTGCTCATTAAAGCCGGGTCAAATAGCATCTTGCTGCTGGTCAGTCACTACTTCTCTATTCTTTCGATCTGCCGTTTTGTGCAAAAGGACAAAGGTGCATCACCACCAAAACGGACATTTACCTTTCATCGCCATAAGGTACATTTACACAATTTGCATACTAGACACTTAAAGTTCGAGTTCCCTGCGGCTGAAGCGCAGTCCCAACTTCAATCAAACCATGATGGCCTCGTTGAAAGAATCCCTGGCTGGCCCAGGATATGTGATTCTCAATGCCATTCGTGTGATAAACATCATTGTGTTTCTGGACATTATCGCTGCTAGTGTGGTCGTGCTGGTCAAGATCTCCCTTTTAACGAACTTTTTCTTTTTTGAGGCTGTGTCTCACGTTGCCACTGCAGGAGTCAGTAGTGAGTGGTCGTTACTCCCTGATGCAATATTGAATAGCTAACTTGTAGACATAACAGTATTTCTCATCATTTCCGAGCTTCCTGTTTTCCGTGGCTATTTTGATCGGAACTGGCCACTACTGGGACAAGACTCTGGATTCATCACATTGGCGATAGCAATGCTTATACTAGGTGTTGGAGTCTTGGGAGACCTGAATACAGAGGCCACAAGCCAGGAGTCTCTTGGAATGGCATTTTGGCGCATTGTGCTCTCTGCTGGTATCTTAGCTATGATCATGAGCGTTGTTAATGCAATCTCAGTAAGTCTAGCCTTAAATCTGGTGGATGCAGCGCTAACGATATGGACCATACAGAGCTTTATTTTTGCCGACAGCGATCTTGGTGTCAGTGCACGACATGTGCGGGTCTATGGAGCAGTGGCGCCCCAGAAAGTGATGACGCGAAGTGGGAGTACTGGCAGCCAACGCTCATTCCAACTCGGTATGAAGAGGGAAGAGACTCTGCCGACATATAGCCCACAAAACTCTATTAGAAGACAGATGTCTATGCGGCAGAATACGCGATTTCCTCTGAAAATTTCTACACCCGTCAATCCGATCAATCTCAATGATGCAGCGTCATCGAAATACTCGAGGGACTCCGCAGGGATGACCATTCCCGACCTTGCCCATCACCCGGCAATGCAGTCCACGCAGATCTGAAAAAACGAGTGAGCTACTGGAATTTTGCTATGACACACTTAGGGAGTTTTGCTGCAGGGACATTGCTTGCGTTGGCGTTGGCAGTATGGAAATTAGCGAGCATAGGCAGTTCGGGACGTTTGACGATTTTCGGTTCTCTTACTTTTCTTCCGCAGTTCTATTCTTGTAATCATGAATCCTTTCTTACCGCAAATTACGACAGTGAATCTTGAAGATCACTTAGCTATCTCAATTGAAAACGCTTCTTATGTGATCTGTTGGGATCCCCGATGGGCTCCCACGCCGGTAGGCAACGTATGGTCACGTGACACTCCTCCCTACACCGCTAGTTAGTCCATATAGATGGCCTACGAGGCCCCTAGCTAGATCATCATCCATCTAATTCTACACGGTTGAATCGCCTTAGTAGCCACTCCAACATGGTCTTTAAAACCTCAGGTTATTATTTCTTGGATGCTTCCCCTGATTCGTGGGCCCGGCCACTAGTAGATGTACCTTGGCGCTGCCGATAAGATAAAAGCCCGCTTGAGGCCAACTTCCGCTTCTTTGTACCGTCCGGAATACCACCACCATTCAACTGCTGTCGGGCGATGCGACATCGCCATTGTACTTCGCTGCAGAAAGATGGGTGAACTCGGGATTTCGCTCTCTACGTACGTGCAGAGCATCCCTTCCATACAAATCCCCAAATACTAACATCCCCTCCTCTACAACAGCATCAAATCGGTCTTCATCTTCTTCGCGCCCATCATCATTCCTCGGGCAATCAACTACTATCGCAGCTTTCGAGTCGCCTTAGCCACACGTCCCCCGCCGCGGGCTATCCCACAAGATGCCAGCCGAGCACTAAACGTCCTCTTCTGCGTCATCACCCTCTTCTTCTGCCTCAGCCTCCCCTTCAACCCGCACGCGCCCTCCCAGAGCATCTTCACCCTCACCCACTCGCGCATCAGCACCTCCACAGACATCATCTTCTCCCGGCTGGCCCGTCTTCGTCCAGACGAAATCCTCACAGCCGCAGACACTCTCCTCAAATCCAAACTTACCTCCGTCGGCGCCCGCAAAGTCTACCTCCGCTTCGGCCCCGACACCCTCACACAATGCGCCTTCTGCTCTCTCGATAACCTCCACACCTTCGCCCTCTTCCACCTCCCCTTCCACGTCTTCCTCCCTCACCTCTTCCACCTCGCCATCATCGGTCTCACCACCGCCGCCCCCTTCGCCGGCCCAGACGCTAGCAAATGGCGCAAATCCTTCTCTATTGTGGCCATCGGCCTCGCCCTGCTCGACGTCTACATCGTCATGTCCTACGATCCCATGCAGTATGCGTCCGCGGCCGTGCGGGCCGGCGTTGCCGTTCCCTCGAGCTCATATTACCAGATTGGACTGTTGCGCCCTCTTATATTCGCGATCTTTGATGGCGTCTGCGCCCTCCTGATCTACCTCTCCGCTACACATCGGTTCTTCTTCGCTCCGCCCTCTCAAGCCGAGCAGGTCGACCAGTGTGTTTCGGCGTCATTGAATGCGCTCTCTGGCACGACGTCCAAGTTGCATGCTGTTAGTGTTGCGCGGAATGCGGTAGTCAGGGATAAGGTTCTCAAGGATCGGGATGACGCGTACTGGCGCACAGTGGTGGCGATGAACGTGGATAATCCAGCTTTGAAGGAGATGATTACTGCTGGAGAGGGGGGTGATGGGAGTGGGACGGCGGCCCCGACCTCTATCTGGGAAGAGGAGGAAGTCGTTCGTGCTATGTCTCGGGCGATGGCTGGACAGGGGGGTGTGGATCTGGCTCGGTTGGGTGTTGAAGCGTCGGGGTATGTTAATGGTGTTACTGCTGGCTTGGAGGGGAATTGATAGATAGATAGATTGGTTTGTTTTGGTGGCTTCAGTGCCCGGTTTGTATATTGTATGTATTCTTCGGTAGTTTGTACCCGTACCCGTCTATCTATCAGAACTTGCCGAGCGTATGGACCAGAGATTCCCTTCTACCCCAAAGTTATCCAAATCGAAAGCTTACCGGTATACTCCGCAGTACAGGAGGCCGGTAATGCGTACAATCAGGCCCTCCATCGGACTCCCTACCTCTACCTCCACCCCCACCCCATACCAGGAAACCATCAGTAAAACCAAAACCAAAGCATAGCACCAGCCAAACAACTCAACAACTCCACCGCAACAAACCAAAAACCTTCAAAACGGGAATCCATCCATCCATCCTTGGCTCTGTGCCGTACCTACGGTGTGAGATGGCCGAATGTGTACAATGTCCGAACCAAAGTGGTTAGATTCATCTGCGGGGATCGCCGACTCCGGGATCTCGGCTCATTCATTAGCTAACAAGATAACCACACTTGAATTAGTTCTAGATGGGTTTTGCTGGACGCCTGGAATACTTTAGGCAACTCAGTTTTCACCGCTGCACTGCCACGAAGGGCCCCGTACCGGAGGTGCCACAACGCATGGACCAGTCAGGTATGTCTCTGAGGCGGAGGCCCGTTAACGTTCACTGCTTAGTTTACTAGTTAGCTGCTAAAGGCATGCCATACTAAGTATACTGCGAGGTGATTGGGGAAGTTCGGGTAGTTTTGTCCATGTGTAAGATTTTAGATCGGTTTGGGAACATCTACTATACTAGTAATCTTCTAGTATTGGGTTGACTGATCTACCTACCACCAGGGTGTCGCGCGTTTCTTCTCCCCTGGGTTTTCTGTTTTGTTTGTTAATTTATCTCGTCCGGATACTTTGCACGTTGCTATTTAATCACCGGAAAGCAATCAATTGCCACATGTGTTCTCCCTATCATCCTTTATCTTCCCTTTGCAGCTGATTGTTAATTCATGGGATCAAGACCATCTGTCTTGGTCCTCCTATAATACTGACTGAGGATGATTGCCTCGATACTCCCCTCGCGGGACTGCAGGGAGCAACCTGTAACGGCCCAGACAACACCATCATGGTTCAAGAGGAAGATCACACCGGGACTACTATCCCTGTCCCGGCTCGCATCCTCGCACCCGATACATACGGTGGCCGTCGTGGCCTTGCTCGTGAGCTCCATATACACCAGCCTACTGGAGGACAGTATATTCGATGGAGGCAAACCGGTACGAAAGGCAAAGTGGTCATCGCTCACTGCAGGAAATAGACAGCTCTACACGAGCCCAGACTCCGACTGGAACTGGCAGCTGAATGATTCCGATGCTCCAATTTCCACCGATGTCGATCATACCGCGCTTCTGACTCTGGTATTTCCCGAAATGGCCGAAAGAACATTCCCCGAATTGCCAATGACGCCCGTACTTCAATTGCCTGGTAATCTGTCCATCACGCCGTTGCCCCCAACATCCAAATCATTCGGCGCATACTCCAAGGAACATGTCTTTGCTTTCTCCGTTCCCTACAGCCAGGCCTCCGACTTCTTGACGATGGTTCAGGAGGTCCCGAATAGTGGCCTAGGTCAGGAGATCGACCACGGGGAACAGCGAATGTGGATAATGAAGGCTGCGCGGGTACAGACGCAGAGCAGCCTGACAAACTGGGCACAAGATGCCTGGGTCGAGTTTGTGGATCTGCTTAAGAACGCCCAAACACCTGATATTGCTATCGTGCTGCTTGGTTATATCTTCATGCATATGACCTTCGCCTCGTTGTTCCTTTCCATGTATCGCATGGGTTCTAAGTTCTGGCTTGCCACAAGTGTCCTCTTCTCATCCACATTCGCTTTTGTTCTCGGTCTGTTTGTCACTGTTGAGCTTGGAGTTCCTGTTAATATGGTACTCCTCTCCGAAGGCCTGCCGTTCTTGGTAGTAATAGTCGGCTTCGAAAGGTATGTAGGCCTCACGCGGGCCATCTTGACACATGCCATGGACCATCGCAACTTGACACGGGAGGAGGCATCTTCCGCAATTCAATACGCTATCGAATTTGCTATCAGCGAGAAGGGATTCGAGATAGTCAAAGAATACGTCATAGAGATTGCAATCCTTGCGGTAGGGGCATTGTCCGGAGTACAGGGAGGGCTCGAACAATTCTGCTTCTTAGCTGCGTGGACTCTGTTCTTTGACAGTATTCTTCTCTTCTCGTTTCATACCGCGATCGTTTGCATCAAATTCGAAATAAACCGAATCAAGGGGCACATCGACATGCGCAAGGCGCTAGAGGATGACGGAATTAGCTCCCAAGTGGCCGAAAATGTGGCCAGGAGCCACAGCAAGAGCCAGCCAGGGACGATCTTCGGCAAGAGCACGCAGATCCCTAGATTCAAGGTCCTCATGGTCGGCGGCTTTTTTCTAGTGAACATCGCGAGCATGTGCATGGTCCCCTTCCGCAATACACACTCGATTATGGACATATCGGATTGGGCTCGCGGCCTGGGTGGTGGTGTGGTTATGTCTCCACCGGTAGATCCCTTCAAGGTAGCCTCTAACGGACTGAGAGTCATCCTTGACAGGGCCAAGTCAAGCGGTCAGAAAACGGTTGTCACGGTGCTGGCTCCCATCAAGTACGAATTTGAATTCCCATCTGTCCATTATGGTCTTTCCGGGATGGAAGCTTCCAGTGATGATGACATGTTCCTCGACTTCGGTGGATACGGTGTCGGTGGCCGCGTCGTCGGTGGCCTGCTTAAGAGTTTGGATGACCCCGTATTCTGCAAGTGGGTAATCGCAGCCTTGGTGCTGAGTGTCGCCCTCAATAGCCATCTCTTCAGCGCAGCTAGACAGGGTGTCAAGGCAGCAACTACAACGGAGCACCCTACCAAGCCCAAAAAATCAGAAAGCGCACAAAGGGTTGGACTTCCACCATGCGAGTGCCAAAGAGCTGCTGTCCCATCTCCGGTGGCCAATGGATCCATTGGAAGTACGGAATCGACCAAGACCAAACGCACTCAGGAAGAAATGGTGCAGATACTCTGGAAGAAGCGCGCCCATGAGCTGACCGATGAGGAGGTTGTCGAGCTCTCTCTGCGTGGAAAAATTCCTGGTCATGCACTGGAGAAGACCTTGAAAGATTTCACCCGTGCTGTTAAGGTTCGTCGCACCATCATTTCTCGCCACAAGGCCACGGCAGATATCACGCATGCTCTTGAGCGAAGTAAACTCCCATATGAGAATTATGATTGGTCTCGGGTCTTTGGTGCATGCTGCGAGAACGTCGTGGGCTACATGCCAGTTCCGGTTGGCTTCGCTGGTCCTATAATCATTGATGGAAAGAGCTACTTTATCCCTATGGCGACTACCGAAGGAGTCCTTGTTGCTAGTGCGAGTAGAGGAAGCAAGGCTATCAACGCTGGCGGCGGTGCTGTGACTATGTTGACAGCCGATGGGATGACCCGGGGTCCTTGTGTTAGCTTTTTAACCCTGCAGCGCGCCGGTGCTGCTAAAATTTGGCTTGACTCGGAGCAAGGTCAAATCACGATGAAAAAGGCCTTCAACTCGACGACCCGTTTCGGACGACTCCAATCGACGACCACTGCTATCGCAGGAACAAACCTGTACATCCGCTTCAAAACCACTACTGGGGATGCCATGGGAATGAACATGATCTCCAAGGGCGTTGAATACGCACTAGAAGTCATGAAAACCGCTGGGTTTGAGGATATGAAGATCATAACGTTAAGCGGCAACTTCTGCGCCGACAAAAAGCCCGCGGCAATCAACTGGATTGAAGGGCGAGGAAAGAGCGTTGTCGCTGAAGCTATCATCCCCGGTGACGTGGTTAAGAGCGTGTTGAAGTCTGATGTTGACTCCATGGTCGAACTCAATGTTGCGAAAAACATGATCGGGTCGGCTATGGCAGGGTCTATCGGAGGATTCAACGCGCATGCCGCCAACATGGTGGCGGCCATCTTTATTGCGACAGGGCAGGATCCGGCGCAGGTTATAGAGAGCTCTAACTGCATCACCATTATGAAGAAGTGAGTATCCCTTCTCAGCCCATTTAGATGGTTCTAACCGTTCCCTGGTAGTCTTCACGGCTCGCTTCAGATTTCAGTATCCATGCCCTCTATTGAGGTCGGCACGCTGGGAGGTGGTACTATCCTGGAGCCTCAAAGCGCCATGCTCGACACACTCGGGATCCGAGGACCACATCCCACTGAGCCGGGTGCCAATGCCCGGCAGCTTGCCCGCATTATCGCTGCCGCCACTTTAGCAGCGGAGCTGTCGCTCTGCGCCGCGTTGGCCGCCGGTCACCTTGTTAAGGCACACATGCAGCATAACCGTGCCACTCCAGCAAAGTGAAGATTGAGTTCTGTACAATTGTACATAATGTATACATAGTAGGCGGGGGCGCCAGGGTAGATAGATAGCTGCCAAGTTAGCATACGTGACCATGCATAGAGATCGCATCCGATGCAATGATAATCGCCTTATCGAGAATGCAGGTTGCTTCTGCTTCTCCGTATTATGGTCTAGCGCCTTGAAAAAGGTTCGTTCAGCTCAGGCCATCAATCCTTTCATCCGTGATTGGGTTCCGATGATCAGACGACGAGCGATCCCTCTGCGCGTTTCAAATAAGAGAATGCGGGATAGCCTTTGGGAGGAGGTGAAAGGATGGCAGACGGCGATTGGGGGGCTTCGGTACAGTACGTACCGGGCTGGGTCCTCCATACTTTACTTTCCCTGCTTCCAATCCCTGCAACCTTACGGAGTACCGTACCGTAGGGAGAAGTGACGGTCAGAAGCATGGGCGGTGAAAGCGCGTCCCAACTGCCGTGTCTTGCGAGTGACCAGTGGGCTACCTGGAATTATTGAGGAGCCATCAGCGAATGCCGTGGGACTGTGGATGTCCCCAGGAAGTCCCCCCAGCCAGAACCACCGCGTACGTAACAGCAAGTGGGCCGAAAAGCCTTGAAACCGACGTGATACAATCGATACGTTCCCCTCATCGGTAATTTCTATATATTTTTTTTAGATCGCCCGCTTTTCCTCTCCTCCTCCTCTGCCTCCTCGCCTCGCCTTGCCTCGCCAATCTCTCCTCTCCATACCATCGACTCGGGAATTGGGGCATCTTGATCGGGATTCCGGTGGACAGTGTGTTTGGGCGCGATCGAGAAATCCGAAATCCCTTCACCCGCCCAGGTCCGGCCCGGCAGAGACACCGCTGGGTTTCGAACCAAATTACTCTTGAGCCGTCGCAGTACCAAGGGCGCCGTGGTCAACCTCCCCCCCAAGGCTCCCGATTAATCAATCCCAGGTACCCGCCGTGGAACCGCGGGTGGTGCTCTCCAGCCCTCCCGAGCCTGTCTCAGGTCTCAACATAAGCTGTTGCTACTCACTCCCTCTCACTGGGCGGGAACCACTTTCGCCCGCTCTCGCTAGACCACTACGTACCTCTCCGTCCCCATCACTTTCGCTCCCTCCCTCTCTTTCTTTCGGCCAGCTTGAGCTCTCTTCTACGCTTCCCCCTTTCCCCCCCCTCCCTTGGACGGTTCTTTCCCCGCCATTGGTCACACTCCCTTTCCGCAGAACAGTCGCTACTGCTGCTAGGGTCTGGGATCCCGACCCCTTCGCTTTTCCCTTTCTCGCCATGGCCAGAGACGCTGTGTCGCCGGCCTCACAGTCGGTCCCAGAGCTCAATGCCCGCATTTCCACCTCCAGCGGACATCACCGCCCTACCGCCAAAGAAACCACGTTCCGGGAATGGATGCTGGCCAACCAGATCGGTATGAACCAATCATCCTTCTTTTGGATCTAAGCCATTCGTCCATCCACCACAGCAAACCGTGTGTGCTAACCAGAGGGTTCGCATAGGAATTTCATTGACCATTCTTTCCATGCTACTGGCTGTCCACCACCTCTACCCTTCCTTGAATCCGTACACCGGCCCGTTTTTCCAGCTTTCGTACTGTCAGCCCGCCTCCGGAGATTACGTGCAAGGATGGGATGACATCTACTTTATCGCCAGCTCCGCAATTGCTTTGATAGGCATCCGGGCGATTGTCATCGACTGGGTGCTTCAGCCATTGGCGCAAAGTTACGGATTGAAAAGGAAAACGTCGCTTCGTCTGGCCGAACAAGGTTGGCCTTGTTTGTACTATGGATTTTCCTGGGCACTTGGCATGGTGTGTACCCTACGTCACGGCTTGTTTGCGCTTGTATGTCCCGGCATGCTAACCATGGAACGCAGTACATTTGGTCAAACTCGTCCTACTGGGGCGACTTCAGCGCCGTCTGGAATCAATGGCCCGCACGGAATGTTTCGGGTTTGTTGAAATGGTACCTCCTGGTGCAATTGGCGTTCTGGGTGCAGCAGCTCCTGGTAATCAACATCGAGGAGCGCAGAAAGGATCACTATCAGATGCTGACTCACCATGTCATCACCATCGTCCTCTTTGGATCGGCTTACATTTATGGCTTCTACAATGTTTCCAACGTGGTCCTGGCACTCATGGATATTGTGGACCAGTTGCTACCGGTGGGTGGAGGCCTTTGCATTGAATACACGCGAGCTAATTTTGATCCCAGACCGCCAAAATTCTCAAATATCTGAAGCTCGAGCGGAGCTGCAATATCGCCTTCGGTGTGTTTATGGCTACGTGGCTGGTGACGCGCCACATCTACTACCCGCAACTATGCTGGTCCATCTACAAGGACGTTCCGGCCAAAATGGCATACGGCTGCTACTCCGGCTCTACGGCGGAAATGACTTCCACCGACGGATACCCCAACGGGTGGAGATACCTCATTGCCCCCTTCCAGAACCTCAACGGCCCAATTTGCATGAACCGCACCGTCAAATGGATCTTCCTTTCCTGCCTCCTGGCACTTCAAGCCCTGTCTCTCATATGGTTCACCATGGTTATTCGGGTAGCGGTCGGTGTGATTCGCACCGGTAATGCCGAAGAGCCTCGCAGTGATGACGAAGATGAAGAGGAGGAGGAGAATGGGGCGGGCAAGGATGGTCCTAATGGTACATCAGTGATGACCGACAGCGCCGGTGCCGAATGGCGTCGAGCAAATGCGCCTTCGAACGTGCGGCCTCGCGGACGCGGGCGAGTTCGTCTTGGCGACCAGAGTGATCATAAGGCATTGCTGGGCCGGATCGGATGTGACAAACCCACCTAGACGCTCTATTGTCATTGTCATTGCATTTCTCTTTTTCTAATGATATCATGGATGTGGATATGGACATGCTGAAATGCTGATATCGATGGATATCAAGACATCACTAGCAAAAGAAACGAAACGAAAGAGAAATAAATACGGTTCGCATGGGAAAAGTTCTAACCATTCATATGTTTCAGTTTTCAGCAGGTTCTCATCTTGTCTTTGCGTTTGATACCATTGAACTTGATTGGTAGTGGTTCTATTTGTTTTGCATTGAATTTTCCTTTCACCCCCCTGGTCTGTTGATACGGAGTGCATGATGATCATTTTTATATGCTTGAGGCTGCTGTCGTTGCTCTTATTCAGTTATATTAGATGATGTTGCTGGTCGATCCATGTTGATGCCCGCCTATCGAGGGTTGCTGTTTTTGTGGTTTAGGGACGTAATACAATACCCACTGGTTGATGAACACTTGTATGATAACCTCAACGATAGATAGATGCTTACGAATTGAGCTTAGACACATCTTTTCACGTTATTTATGTCTTACGTTATAGTAGACACTATGAGTAAGATGTATCACTTTTGTTATGACAATTCAATCCACTTCAATCCATTCTAATCTTCATTCCCCGTTCATTATAATTTCTACCTGCCTGTCTTCATCTATCCCATTCTAGACCAAAATCCAACAAGCCCCGATTTTCCCATCTACCTAGTGGGATACTTATTTTCATCCCATAGGACGCCCAAACACCGTCCATCCCGTCCGTTGATCATCTATCTTGTCTCATTATTATTAGCACGCACACGCCCAACATATGAAGTTAACGCCCAGTGAGCTTGAATGCAGTATAGGTAAAACCAAAAGCCGTATATGAGAAACTCAAAGTTACGTGAAAACAGGCATATTCATATCTCCCACGCTGGGGGTCGTAACAGAGGATAGGGTAAGATTCAGGATATCTTCGCGCATCTGGGCTTCATTCCAGAAGTAATCGGGGGAGTCTTGGTCGCGAAGGCGTTTTTGTTCGCGGGCTGCGAGGGCGTCGGAATCGATGTGGTGGGATCCGAGGGCGCACTCTTGTTGGGTGACAATGAAGTCGATGAGGACTTGGCGGAGGCGGTCCCAGATGGTGCCATGGCGTTTCCATTCGAGACGCTTGGCAATTCGTACCATGCGTGAAACGATCCAGCACCGGGAGCCCGTATCTCCGGGGTCGTTTGGGGGAAAGCCGCCGTTGTTGAGGAAGAGCCAGAGCACGGAGGTGATGCTGGGGTTGGTGAAGGGGTTGATTTTCTTGATCTCCTTACTTAGCCAGTCCAGGTAGCTATCGAGGCAGGTTGAGTTCAGGTAACAGTCGTAGAGTGCCATGGCGAGGAAGAAGAGACAAGCCATGCAGGTGTATTCGTCGATGAAGCGGATATCCCGGATCCCGTGATCATAATCGGGAAGCATAGTGAGGATCGTATAGAGTGGCGTGCCTGGGCTGAAATATTTGGCGCGTCGAGGGGTGGTATTTGGTACTAGAGTGCAATGAGCATCCAGGGCCAGGCGTTCTAGTTCACGGAGACGACGAAAAAATCGTAAGAAGTCTTCACAGGCGCGGAACAGTTCGCAAAGACTTTCGGAGTCTTCTGCAGTGGCCGAGTCGTGGAGGACTGCGAGATGTACAGTCGGATCGACAAATTCGAGGGGTGGAGTCTCCAAGATAGACCCAGTCCAGGGCAAAGAGGTGCTGACGATCGCTTTTGAGGCGCAACTGAAATCCACCCTGGACAATGTTAACCGATATCTTGGGTAAAAGCAGCCAAAGCAAATTACCAATACAGCACTTTCTCTAGGAAGGGACTGGAGAACCGCATGCCTTGCATCCCTCCTCGACTTCGAATCATTGAAGCCAATCCTCTGAAATGCATCCGCTCTATGGACGCATCCTTGGACCATTTCTCCAGGGTGTCAGTCAACTTCATATATAATAAGATGCAGCGAGCCACGGTACCTCGATGACAGCCATTGTGGCTACAGCATAGATGGTTCCATCATACTGCCCAGTAGAGTCCATTTGGATGCGCTCGTTCATTAACCGCAGCGCTCGCATCTTATGGGTCAGACTTTGGACGGACTCTGTTTTGCCTTCGACGCCCGCGCGGTGTTTCGAAGCAATAGCGAGCATGGCCTGGAATGGTAGGCCATCATGTAGTGCAAATTGCCGGAATATTTCCATCATGGGATTATTTGCAATCGAGTTGGCGAACTTATACATCATAGACGGGTACGTCACCACAACTATCATACATGTAAGCTCCAGTCAGGAAACGAATAGATTTGCAGGGGTTTAGAACGCATGAAAAGCCTCGTATTCGGGCAACACGCGGGGCGCAATACAACGTACAATGTTGGATCAATTCATGGTCTGTATGGCTAACAGGGATTGGATAACAGCTAAAGGGGTCTCGAACTGGTCCTTCCCCGGGAGTAGATTGAAGATCTAAAGCCTTAGGTTTAGGTTTGTGGGGAGCAGGTGAAGAAGATGCTTCCTCGCGTTTGACCTTATGTAATTTAGGGATGAGCAATCGCGATGGACCCTTCGGCTTCTCTGGGATGGGTCGGTCCTCCTCGCTACTCGGGGAGCCCTTTTCGGACTTAGTAGCAGGCTCATCCTGAATTTCTTCTACAGGAGAGGTCTCGGATGCCTGGCTATCAGATAAAGAGCGAGAGGTCCAGCCACCGACAGGTACACGAGCTGTCCCCAGTCGAGCGATGCTGTCCAAGCGCCGTTGATGCATGTACTGGCGCATGGCATGCCGGCGGACCTGGCGCCGGGACTCATTATCGGTGACTAGGACAAACTCGAAATTCCTGGAACCGGATTGCTGGGCCGGTCTAGAAGACCGGTTTTTGGAGGACGCGGAACGGTCCCCCGCATGGTCATTGGAAATGGGACCAGCATGCGGAGGACCCAAAGGACCACCAGGGTTCACATTCTGGAACTTGAAATCTGCTTCGACGCTGGTTCCGGGGTTGGGGCTACCCTCCTCCCCCATTATCTCATGATTCGACCTGGACCGGCAAACAAGTAGTACCGGTCAGGCACGGGGGGGATTTGGGACTGGGGGGAAAGGCCGGGGTGGGGAACAAGGGCCTCTGGCACTTTGCAGCTCTGGCAATGGAGAAGACCGGGTGCCGATAAGTTCGATAGGGCGAAACAATCATCACACGCTGGGATGACTAGACTAGGCCCGTGTCCGCGAGGGATGGCGCATAGCTGAGGATGTCGTTGGACTGTCAAAAGTTCGAAACTCCAATGTTCGCCGTCAGCCCGATTTCCCCTTTCGGCCACCCCGCCCCACTCCCGCGCCCCACGTGATAATTGCTCGGCTGACTCAGCGTCCTCCCTTCTCCTCGCTTTTTCTCTCTCTTCCCTCTCTCTTCCTGCCAGAAAGCATCTCGTGCAACCAACTTATATGACCCCAGATATCCGTGCCTGGTAGGGATTTCACTGGCATGGCTACTAGTTCTCGTTGGCGCGTGTTTCAACACAGTAGCGCTCCCTGGGAGTGATAGTGACCCAGCTGGAGTTTTCGACAAACAAGCATTGCTACTCCACCTGCTTAAATCGTTCCGGATCCTCCCTCCCCATGGGGTAAGCTTAGCTGTTGCGACCCTTGATTTGATAGTCGACACACGTAATCCACGATCATGCCCTAGTGGCCTACTATTGATGATGCAGGGTCCCTAGTGCCTCCATCCTGGTGGGCCGATGGCCGATGCAGCTTTATCAAGCTTCTGTCATCCTCGATCTCCAGGTCCCCACAAAGCTTCCGAACCCAACCACATCTACAACCAAGTGCGCCAAAGAGCCATCAGAACAATATTGTACGCATATATAGACGTTCAGGATTCCGAGAGAAGTCAACTTCATCAGTGTGACTGAGCTAAGTAAGCAGGCCCAAACATCTTTACATGGAGGTGGAATTCTGGCCTAAATTACCTACTTTCGTAGAAGTAAAAATAGTCCTACAGATGTAGGATTTCGCCACAAGAAGGAGTAATCCCCGTCAGCTAAACATAAACCCGGGCCATCCAGTCATGTATAGCTTATGTGGCGACATCGTACCCCCGAGTGTCCCGACAGAACACATCATCCATCTGAAGTAGCGCTCAGTGATTCCGGCTAGAACATCGCCGCTGAGCAATAGTCGACCAGGATACCGATGAGAAACAATTCCGTGGCGCTCCAGCCCATCACCTCAAGCCCAATCCGGCAATCTACTTATAGTCACAAATCTCTCGGTTGCTAGTCAGGGCATGCTTCTTTGCAGGCACCGTATATAAGCTTCTCCAGCCGCTGATGTCTTCTGAGGTGCAAGTCGCCGGGTCTACTACACATATAACGGCAATCATCCAATCAACCACCGTTTCCTCGATACTTTGCCAGGGCTGCCATGATGCCTTCACTCATCTCCTCCCTTAGACCCGTTTCCGGTAATCGATTGTCTTCCCCAGCTAGAAGTGTTTCTTCGTCAACGTTTTCTGATGATTCCAACCGGGTTGCTCCCGTAATCTCTTGACCCGCAACGGTCTCTATTGCTTGGTTTTCGGCCATTTTTGAAGGTCTAGTGGTCCTCTTCGCCGATTCCACCCTAAAGCCTTCTCTTACTGTAGTAGACCACTGCCTGACCTTTTTCTCACCCCATCCGGGCACTGCACTGATCTGCTCTGGTTGCGCATTGATAGCATTCTGCAAACTCCCAAACGTGGATATCAGGCTTGCTGCATCCGACTTGTTGATGCTTCGTGGTGTCGTAACAAACTCGACAAGTGATTCCTTGTACGACTGGGCTTGTTGTGTGCGAATAGCAGTTGGTTGAGAATTTTCGGATGATTTGAACAACTCAAGATAGTGCGCAGCTTCGGGTGCGGACCAGCAAAGGATCAGCGTCATGTTGTTGACTATTGACGTCTTGGAGAGCTCCTTCAGGCTGTCTTCATGGTTTGGGATATCCACGATAACCAATATGATCCGTAACAAATATTTGCCGGCTAGAAGACGAATTCGCGAGTAGATGTACTCGGGGTGTAATCGGTGGTATTTTAGTGAAAGAAACAAAGCACAGGTGGTGTTTCCGATCACATAGTCGGCTGGGATATCCGCGTATTCCCATGGCAGTAGCTTGATGTGGTTCAAAATCGGATTGCCCTTTTGTCTTGTCGAGACGAGTATGGCCGACGGGCCAGACCTGTTGGGAAGTGCCTGCGGCTTGGGCTGCTGAACCTTGGACGGTGGCTGCTGTGTCGAGGCACCGGAGTCTCGAGGCATGGAATCCACATTGTCCTGCTCGCCAATGTTGTCCGCCATTGATCAGAGGCAGAGATTTACAGAGTTGAGCGCCGCTCAGATTGTATAGAACATTTGATGTTGTCATTCCGGCTTCCACCAAGTCTTAGCAGAAAGGTCTTGGCGGTTCCCGATTGGTAATGACACTCGCCACGTGATTATTTCCTCATGTGACCGTCCACCCATTATCTACCTGGGAGAAGATTGAGCGATGGCAGACGACACCAGAGTAGCATCGACGGTCATCGTTCTCAGATCCGTCGTCTGAAGGAAGGTACACGAGAAGAACGGTTCGCATTTACCATGCCGTGTGACGGGTGACAAGTCCATAGCGAATTAATAACTCCTAGCCATGTAGAACACAGTTGGCATGAGTAGTTACCGAAGACTTCATCGAGTGCAATGCCTACTGAATAGATAGGCAAAAGTAAAGTAGAAAGTCGTACCTCGTATAACGAAAAACGATCTAGATCTGCTGCCGACTACCATGTAGATGGAGACTGGTGGAGACCATCGCGACTCACCGCCCCGAGACCCGCTTTTGCCTTCAAAACTCAAAAACGGCACCGGGATTTTTCTGCCGCTGATTTTGCTACAGAAAAGTTACTCCAGACACCAATCATGGCTGAATCCAAGGGAAGTTCCCCTGAGGCCACTGAGGCCAGGGTCAACCCTATTGTTGAGGCCGCTATGGAATCACAGAACAACAAATCAACTCAGGAGGCACCGGCCTCGAACCAGCCCAGGAGGGAGCTTTTCATCCGATCGCTTCCCGCCTCTGCGACGACCGAGCGCCTGACGGAACATTTTTCGCAATCCTACGTTATCAAGCATGCCATCGTCGTCACTGACCCGGAGACAAAACTCTCGAAGGGCTACGGTTTTGTAACGTTCGCCGATGTCGAAGATGCAAAAGCTGCGCTGGAAGAATTCAATGGATCCGTCTTCGAGGGCAAGACGATCAGGGTTGAATATGCGCAACCACGACAGCGTGTTGTCGACGAGAACCTTAGAAGGAGTAAGCCGTCAGCCGAAGCTCTCGAGCTCAAGAAGCAGAGAGAAGATCAAAGGGCAGCCACTCAGCCACCCAAGCTGATTGTTCGAAACTTGCCGTGGAGCATCAAAGAACCCGACGATCTGGCAGTTCTCTTCCGCAGCTTCGGAAAGGTTAAATTTGCTACTCTCCCGAAGAGAGGAGACAAGCTGGCCGGATTTGGTTTCGTCGTTTTGCGAGGAAAGAAGAACGCAGAGAAGGCGTTGCAGGCAGTGAACGGGAAGGAAATTGACGGAAGAACACTGGCCGTTGACTGGGCTGTCGAAAAGAATGTCTGGGAGGATCTACAAAAGGGAGAGGAAGATCAGGAGCAGAAGGAAGAGGAAGGATCAGAAGATGTCGATATGGCTGATGGAAATGAGGAGGCAGAAGAAGCTGGTTCTGATGAAGACCTATCTGCTGAGGGAGACGACATCGAAGGTGACAGTGACAGCGACGAGGATGAAGATGCCGAGGAGGACGAAGACGAGGAGGACGAGGAATCAAAGGAAGACGAAAGAGACGCTTCGACCGTTTTCATCAGGAACCTTCCATTTACCTGCGATGACGATATGCTCTACGAACACTTCACCCAATTCGGTCCACTCCGCTATGCGCGAATCGTTGTCGACCGTGAAACCGAGCGTCCCCGCGGTACTGGTTTTGCTTGCTTTTGGAAGTCAGAAGATGCAGCGTCCTGTGTTCGTGACGCCCCCAAACAGCAAGAGAACCCCGCTGCAGACAAAGATAAGGCGAAGAAAGTCTCTACCACGTACAAGCATTCCGTCCTGCAGAATGAAAATTCCGACCCCAGCGGACGGTATACGCTTGAGGGCCGTGTGCTACAAGTCGCCCGCGCAGTGAGCAAAACTCGTGCTGTGCAGTTGGAAGAAGAGGGAGTGTCTCGCCGACTCGTCCGTGATACCGACAAACGCCGTCTCTACCTTCTTAATGAAGGTACCATCCCGCAAAACTCTCCCCTGTACAAGAAGCTTTCTCCGTCTGAGATAAAGATGAGAGAAGACAGCTTCAAGCAGCGACAGAGTTTCATCAAGAAGAACCCAACTCTTCATCTCAGTTTAACGCGTTTGTCAATCCGCAATATTCCCCGCCATGTCACCACAAAAGATCTGAAGCAACTCGCTCGCCAAGCGATCGTCGGGTTTGCGGAGGATGTCAAGAAGGGCCTACGTCAGCCCCTCTCGAAGGAGGAACTAGACCGGGCATCCGAAGAAATGAAGGAGGCAGAGAAATTGCGGAAGAAGAAGGGTGTCGGTGTTGTGAGACAAGCTAAGATCGTTTTCGAAACCCGAGATGGCCACAAGGTCGGTGAGGAGAGCGCTGCAGGGAGAAGCAGAGGTTACGGTTTCATCGAGTACTATACCCACCGTCATGCCTTGATGGGTTTGAGGTGGCTTAACTGCCATGCTGTTGAGGTGCCTGCGAATGGCTCGGAGGAAGTCAAGGATAAGAAGAAGCGGTTGGTCGTCGAATTCGCCATTGAGAACGCTCAAGTTGTCAAGCGTCGGAGTGAACAGCACGCTAAAGCACGTACCTTCAAGAAAGGAGACCAACAAGGTGAAGAGAAATCGGACAAAGATGGTTCGAAGGACAAGAGATTTTCCAAGGGATTCTCCAAGGGACCCTCTAAGGAACCTTTCAAGGGGCAGAAGAGGAAGCGACCTGACAATAACGATAAAGACGCAGGTGGGGAGGATGACGAGGAACAGAATAAGGTTGCTAAGCGTAATCGGATCATCGCGAAGAAGAGGATGCAGCGGAGGACTCGGAAGGGAAAGGCTTAAGCCGGGTACATACACAAAAGTCAATGTGGGTTATATATGGAGTGAATAGCTAATGATTACTGTGCACAAGCCCACCTGTAATTCTCTAACACTGTCTTGTCGAGCGCACTTGACACCAATCATTTCAGATGAGAAATACTGGAAGAAGCTGGTAATAGAATAAGTCCACGGGTATAATTCTTGTCTTAGAAAAGGGCTACTTTATAGCATTGCTGCTATCCCATTTCCTCTCTTCAGTAGTTCGTAGCATCCTGCACCTTTCCCACAATATTGTATCTCTTGCTGAAGAAAGTGAACCATTCATCCAGAACTGTCTTCTCCTTGTCCTCGAGATCGTACCAGTCGGGTCTACAATCCTCGGGTTTGAGCGATGAAGAGGCGAGGGCGCGGGAGGGATCCTTTCCAGCAAAGACTACCAGAGACATGTCAGCACACTTGACCACAAAGCGGGAATATGATGGACCCATTTGGGGAACAATGGCTCACCATGGTACTGTCCACTAGGACTGTATGCCGAGTTCCGAGTCACATCAAACACAATTCCCTTGATCGCAACCAAGGTGGGACGGTTAGGATCAGTACCTAAAGGTCACAATCAGTCAGTGTATGATACCGCGAATATCTAGAAACACCCATCTAATAAATATGCGATGCGAACAACTCACCATCACACTTGGACAGCTCCTCGACGGTTATGGGGTCATATTTCGGGGGGTCGAGCTGGACAGGAACCTTAGGGGAGAAGCGCTTCGGCTCTGGCTCGTGCTCGACCATTGTGGTAAACACTGATCAGAAATTAAGATTCGTTGCGGTTCGATATAGCTTCGAGGTCGATCCTTGCTGGGAGGCTGTTGTTTGGCAGTAGAAAAGTCGAGGTTCGTTTCCGGTCAGACAGCCGCGGGGCAGGCGGGGGAAGCTCGGAGCGGCGTAACCGTGGGTCGAAGTGGCAGCTACCTTCCTCGGCTCGGTGATGTTGTCGTTAGTTCCATCCTCCCCTGACTCTGAGAGGTTTCATTTACGATGATTCTTATTGGTTCTGAGGACCTCATTTCAACTGTTCCTTCCCGAAGTATTTACTGCTTCTGAACCTATGTAGAGTTAGACTCCGTCTACTAGTCTCGGCTGCCCATCGCGATGATACTCTTGCAAGACAAATCTGAAGTTTGAGCTATGACAACATGATCGCCATTGTTTGGTTTGATAGCGGACGTACCCTCCGGGTGTACGAAAGTCTACCGCACCGTGGACAAGGGTCCCGTGGTTGGTTATGTGACGTCAAGGACGACTTCGAATATAAGAACAAAAGACTTCATTCATCCTTGTTCATATTGCAAACTTTCGCACATCTGACTGTATTGGATCCGGAAAGAGTCACATTCTATATCTACCTCAATATCATCAATACCATCGTTTGATGTTGCCTGAAGAGTATGAAAGATGTCCACAGGTCAGAGTAATCGACCCGAAGCTATTCAGACTCCATCCCATACGCAGAGCTCTCACATCGATGATAATGAGAGGAACCGCAGATCGAGCTCCGTAAGCTCCGATCTATCACATCACCTCTACTACGAAGACAACGATTGCTTTTTCCCTCCGACTTGGCTAGGAAAGAAACCACCTACTCAACGGGGGATTGGATCGAATTCATCGGTCAAGGATATGCACACTGGGATCCAAACGTGACAGGCAAGAAAGGAAAGACATTGTTATGGCTATTGGCTGCACGTGGTTATGGGGTATCAAACGTGGACTGGGGTTTTCGGCTTGTCCTTTTTGGAGTTCTGCTATGGCCAATTCTGAATGCTCATTGCGCTTATGGGACATGAAGGGCGACTGGTATGAGGGGGGATATGATGGTTTAATGTAACCCAGCATCCTGTTTACCCAATCTAGTCTTTGCTTCTTGTCAGTCGAATACAAAGTCGCTGCGAGGAGAAGGCTTGCGATGGAGCATGTGTCGCTGGGAATGCAGAGAACGACAGGGATACATGATCTGGTCGGAGCAGGGTGGTCTAGGTTGCGTCCAACCTAGTGTGTCCCCAGCTGCTACGTGGTTGGTTAATCTCAATCGACTCTAAGGTCTTGTTTTAATAACCTAAAATACCAGTCTGATCTCCTTGCATGGTCCTGTCCAACAAGTGATATCTAGGAAGCGTCCCGGCCAGTCCATGTCAGATGTCAACTGACATGAATCACTCATGTGACCCCGGCTGAATACCACGGCAAAACCCCAAAGGAGTTAGGGCGGGACATCCTCGGCGGCCGAGGTTGTTTTATGCCCGCCATGCCAATTTTTCTAGTGCCCCTCCTTCTTGGGTCCCTTGCTTCCCGTGGCATTTGTCTATTGTGCGTGCCGCCTACTAGTCTCAATACTAGTGGTATGCTGCTTCCACTGCGGCTGCGAAAAGTTATATGCGGAACACTGGTGAATGCTTGTGGTCAACCTGCATAACCGGGAGTGTGCCTCCGTGTCATTCTCTCATATGGCTTTCATAGCCTCTACTTTCTCGTCTTGCCTTTGGTATCGTCATGACCGTTAGAGTCGAGGATCAGGCTCTTTCCTCTTTTTTTTTCTAACTAGTTAGCGGGCGTGGTTGCCCTTGCTAATATTTATACCTGCAGTGGATGGTCGTGGTCCTGATGAGACACAAAGTAAAGTATGCTGTGTTACTTACCCCGGCTTAATTGTTACTTCTGCTGGTCAGCTGTCCTCAAGTGCCACATGTAATAATGAGGTCATAGTCTCATACTGGCCGCGATAATTTATCTGAATGTCCATCGCGTTCGTTCTAAAGCAAAAGAAGCTCCCTTATGATAGGCTGCTAGTAAGTCGCGTCTTTAAATTACCAAACTCTACACCGTGCCCAATCTTTCGGGGCCTCTGGATAGGATGCCTTAGGTACAACTTCGATGATGGAATGTCCCTCGAACGGTATGTCATGAAATAGACCAATCTTATAAAGACATATAATATACCATCGAGTGTCATATCTGGGATAAGCCGTTTCTTTGCAACCCAGTGCAATGCAAACATCCATGGCCACTTGAAAGGGCAAGGACGTCTAGACTTCATGTTTGGAATTACTTTGTCTTCGTTGGGTTGCACAACAATTGTACATCGAGCTTATTGTACTCCCCTCCCTTCGATCGAGTAATCTTTGTGTAATATTACTTTCTTAGGAGATACTTACGGTTTGTCTAATCAAATTTTTCTTATCGAACTTGACTACATCATCTGGACGGTCTTTGATTGGTTGTTTGCAATGTAAAATTATAGTATAGTCCCTAAAGGTTTGTATGTCCGAGCACCGAGGAAATTGCCAGATAGGGTGAATGTGGTATATATTGGTGCTTTCTGTATTTCTCTCCAGACTAATAATCGAATACGTCTTCTCGTGCTCGACATTGAAAGTGGTCCAGCAGTGAGAGATGATAGTTCCTAATACCACAGGCTCTGAACCAAACGGCACGCACAACTGTACCTGCCCGCCATTGTGGGGAGACCAAATCCAAACGGGGTCGCCGGACCTGCAGAGAGGGTTCCTGCGCTGTGATTTGCCTCCTTGATTCCCTTTGCACGAGTTATTACTAGACCATAGTTGACTAAAATCCCATTGTGCCGAATCATGTTCCATGGCGAGGGATACTTCCATGGTGATATTGGCACTTGCCCAGCTCAGCTAGCCTGCCATATTTCTTCGCGGTCTCCCTTCGCCCGCCTTCACTTTTCCAGCGTCTACTTTCTTTCTTCCTATCCCCCTTTCTAATAATTTCCTTCATGCCCTGTGAGCGCGTGGTGTCTTCCATGTTGACTGCTGTCGGGGACCAGTGATTCACATACAGCCGCAGTATGGCTTTTACAACGGCTATCCACAATGGGGATCAATCTCCCACAATCAGTCGTCACGGAGTGGAAGCAGAAGAATACAAGGGACATTCAACGGTTCTCCCTGAAAAGGATACTGTCGTCGGTGACGATGAAGAAATCATCGGTGATGGTGTGAAGAGGCTTGCCTTCGACCATACGCACCGCAAGCTAAAGCCCAGGCATATCCAGCTCATCGGCATTGGGGGTACAATTGGCACAGTGCTGTACGTTCAGATTGGAAAGGCATTGATGGAGGGTGGCCCTGCCAGTTTATTCCTGGCATTCGTTATCTGGTCAGTCTTATGCGCCTGTCAATCTGTCTATCTTATCTATCCTTGTCCCCTCACCATGCCCCCAAACAAACCACATGGCTATCTCGAAACATCCTTGGCTATGGGCAAGGCTCTGGGATCGAAAGCGAAGCAGATAGGAGAAACTTCCGATCAAAAGTGGAATGGCTTAATGAAATCGGTATTCATCGGACAGCTTCTGCACTGCATGTGAAAGAGCAGTATGAATGTCGCGTCATTACGTCCGATATGTTCTGTGCCCTAGAGACATGAGAACCCCGAGATTCCTTTCCCCTTCCCCCGCGCATTTGCATGTTACTGCTAGAGTTATGGAATCTCATAATTTCTGATCATAGGTCCGTTGTCATTCTATGTATAACTGTGTGTACGAATACCCTTTCCCTGCGCACTCTGGTGCCCTCCTCTACCCCCTTTTCTTTCTTCATGCCACCAGCAACAAGAAGGTCGTCCAATGCGCCCATTCTACGTTATTCACATATCCAGAAGCGCCGACTTTCCAGGGGTTTCCGCGATTTCGTTGCAACCACATAGCCCGCTCTATCCCCCCTTCTGGACCCTTTGATGTAGCATCTTACTAAGATAAGATATATGCTAGGCTTGGCCGAGATGGTCACGTATTTGCCCATCTCATCGCCCTTTATCCGTTTTGCAAGTCGATATGTTGACGAGGCCTTTGGAGTTGCTGCCGGTTACAACTTCTTCATCTTCGAGGCCGCTCTGGTGCCATTTGAGGTTACAGCATGTAACCTGATTATCAACTATTGGAGTGATGCAGTCCCAGTTGCTGGGATAATCGTCATCGTACTTGTACTTTTCTCGTGTGTTGTGATTCTGTTCTTGGAGCATCTTCTGCTCGGTTAATAACAGCTTGAACTAATTGACCCTTAGACTTCTCAACATCTTCGCAGTGAAATGGTATGGCGAGGCCGAATTCTGGCTTTCCATGAGCAAGGTCGTGCTTAGTGTGGGTCTGATCTTCTTCACCTTCATCGTGATGCTAGGCGGCAATCCTAAAGGTGATCGATTCGGATTCCGATACTGGAACAACCCTGGATCATTCGCCGAGTACTACAAGACTGGAGACCTCGGTCGATGGCTTGGGTTTCTTGCATGTCTCATCCAGGCCAGTTTTACGATCGCCGGTCCTGATTATGTATCCATGGCCGCCGGTGAAGCAATGAATCCCCGTGGAGTCTTGCCGAGGGCCTACAATGGTATTTTCTATCGAATCACGGCTTTCTTCGTTCTCGGCGTGCTCTGTGTCGGTATCTTGGTTCCCTACAACGACCCTGTCATGGCTGCTGCGTTTGAACAAGACTTGCCTGGCGCCGCTGCATCGCCGTATGTGGTCGCAATGGACCGACTGCAAATTCCGGTCCTTCCACACATCGTCAATGCTGTCGTCCTCCTTGCTGCGTTCAGTGCCGGAAACAGCTATGTTTACTGCGCCAGTAGAAGTCTGTATGGACTTGCGCTGGATGGCAAGGCTCCGCGCATCCTGACAACATGTACTAAAGCGGGCGTGCCGGTCTACTGTGTCATGATTGTGCTCCTCATCGCGCTACTATCCTTCCTGCAGGTTTCTAATGGATCGGCCGTAGTGCTAAACTGGTTTGTCAATTTAGTACGTCTACTCTACACATTCGAACACACTTTTTTCATCATAAATGCTTATGGTTATCCAGGTCACTGCATCTCAACTGATCAATTTCTCCGTCATAACCTTCACCTACACCCGGTTCAGAAAAGCTCTGATGGCACAAGGCGTCCCCCGCCAATCACTTCCATACCGGAGCCGAGGCCAGCCCTACGTTGCCTACATTGCCCTGGTATCGACATTCATCATGACCTTCGTGGGCGGATACACGGTCTTTCTGCCTGGCAACTGGGACATACCGACGTTCTTCTTCTCGTACACAATGATCGGGGTGTTTCCGATCATTTATATTGGATGGAAGTTTTGGCATCGCACAAAGTTCCTGAGCCCTGAGGAAATCGATATATTCACCGGAGTTGACGAAGTAGAACAGTACACGAGAAACTATGTCGAAGTACCCTCAAGGTATGCTCGTCCACTGCCATATCCACGAAGTTAGGAAAAGCTAACCTTTCCAGTAACCCTTTCACGAGATTCAACGACTGGCTTTTTGGCTAAATACGACAACATTCAATACAACATATAGAAAGACATGGGTGAATAGAAGCTTCAACTATTGTGCATTCTACGTTTATATATGGCTACACGAAAGAAACGAGTACTACACACAATGAATGAATATTACTATATCATGAACCAGCAAAAATAGATAGATATATTCTACACTTTATCTTACATCGCCCCTCCTCTCTCCCCTCAAACATAACCACCAATTAACCCTCCCCCTCACACACACATCCCGACTGAGCTAATCAATTCCCCTCCCCCTTACTCTTCTTCAACGCCTCCAGCCTCGCCTTATTCCTCTTCCCCAACACCCTCAACGTATTCCTCTGTTCAATCTCCGTCATCTGCTCCCAATTCGAAATCCTCGATAACGTCCCATCCTGATTCACAACCACCGGTCCCAAGTGATCCAATTTCACAGTCGATCCGTCCCCGCTCACATCCAATTTCGTGGCTGACTCTGCGTCCGGGAGCGCAAGGTACTCGTTTCTTTGCTGCTCTTGTTCTTGCGATTGCGGTTGCTCTTGGCTTTGGTTGTTGGTGGAGGGTTGTTGGTGGTCTTGGGACGTGCTCATTGTGGAGTAGTGGTTGTAGAGGTTTATGGCGGAGCAGTGTGGGTGGGTTGGGAGGTTGGGGTGTGGGTGGAGGCGTGGTGTTGTGGTTATTGTAGTTGCGGTTGCGAAGCGCGTGGTTGTGGTTGTGAGGAGAGGGTTGAGGAGGAGGATGTTGAGAAGTGAGGCGCGGGTGAGGGTCGTGGACATGTACATTATATGTTTGGCGAGGTTTGGGTTTTTGAGAGGTGGGTTTTTGGTTCGGGTGGTGTGGGTTGAGGGGAGGAATTGGGTGGATGATGTGGTTTGGTTGATGATTTCTTGGGATGTGGAGTTGGAGGGCGGGCGGAGGAGAGAGGAGAGGAGAGGATTCTAGAACGTTGGGTTCTGGACGGTTACGTAGTTGGTCTGTGTTTATCTATACGGTGATTATTATTTTATTATGTGAGGATTATTTGGTTTTGGCCCTGGTGGTTTTTTTCTTCTTCTCTCTTTTCCTGGGTTGTTTTATTTTTCTAGTTGATTGGATTGGATTTTTCTAGGTGTTCGGTTCGGTTCGATATAGATGCAGGTTGGAGCCTAGACTGGCTACCATGTCTCCGACATATTTGTCCCCGGGTTCAGTTATCGTAGATTTTATCAGCGGAACCACCAATTGACCTGTTATCAGATAAGCATGCGCATGTACGCTCGATATAAGGGAACTCACTGAAGCAGTCACGCCCGTCCCTACGCCCTTGATACTATGCCACCATCCACGGGGAATAAACATTCCATCACCCGCCTCGAGACGCGCCTCATACCCATTCAGTCCTGACACAACAGTCGCATCATCCCAGACAGCCTGCTCTAGTAGCGTTCTTTCCTGCCCCTGCATCATCTCCTCCCCGCGAATGGCAGCAGCCTCGCGGCCTCCGCTCATCCCCATCTGACGTCTCACAGCTCCAAATACCTTCTGCCCGTCCTCAGGCGACAGTAATCGCACAACCTTCTGTCCCGCAAGCTGAACGAAAAGATTGGGGTTGGGGTCCCGATGAAGAGGTGTATACGTGGGCGGATATCCGATCCAAACGTTCGTGTCGTACACGTCACCTTTACCCGCTTGCGCTACCAGCTCTGGTGTCGGAAAATCATCGCGGAGCACCTGGGGTAGATCTAGGAGTTGACACTGCGCTAGATACAGACGTGTGGACTGTGTCTCGAGCGTCTCTGCCGTGCTAATCCAGTCTAGGAACAGGCTCAGCGGCGCGTGAAATTGTCGAAACGTGAGCCCGTCGACTCCTGTATTGACAGTGCCATCTGAGGATGATTGTGTGAGTTCCAGCGGGACGAATGCATCGGCGCCATGTTGACCAAGGTAGGTTGTGTTCAATTGAGACACATTGGAGTCGGTCGGATCGGGTTGGAACCAACGCTCGAAGGCCGGGAATTCGCGAAACGAACGGCGCGGGAGGATTATAGGGCGTTCCGGGGCAAAGTAATTCGCGCGAAAGTGACTTATGTCGACATTGTCCAGAGTCTCGAGGGGGCGGTATTGACGGGATGCCGTGGGGGAGGATTGGCTTTGAGAGGTGAAGCAGCGTTGCTGCCGTGGTTGGTTGGGAGAGAGGAACCGGAGGGCGACAGACGGTAGACGGTGCCAAACCCGGGGGTTATTGTAGCGCATGCATTTCTGGAGCTTCATTCAGAAGACCATAAGTTCAGTCATCCAGGGAAGTGGGTTGAAAATGCTCCGTGTCCAGCGCAGAGTTGAGGCCGTGACACGTGCAGGTGGATGGGCAGATCGGGGAATTTCCGCCCCGAGTCGCATTGGCCAGTTGCTCGCAGACCAGCATCAGGAGGACTTCCAGCATTCAAGGGGGCGTGAGGCAACTTCATTTCTTTTTTTTTTTACTTCTCTTTCGTACCTGTTCTTTATCTTTCTCTTCCCTCCCTCGATGCAGTGCCCAAGATAAACATGAATGTAATAATTCGCAGCGTAATTACTTAACTGGCCTGATAAGTGCAAGTCAGCCGCTGATAAACCATGGACGGAACTCAGTGGTCTTTCCTCGTCCTCCCAATTGGAAATCAGTCGGCGACGTACCTGTCAGTTGACCAGTGCCATAGCTGACCGCCATTAAGATCGAATTGAGAGTCTTCTATTTACATTACCACATAATAATCTCCCCAGACCTGATCTCTCTTGGCGATCACTTCCCGGTCCGGCCATCTGGGGAAACGGAAACCCCGCGCGCCATCGAGCAAACGAAAGGAATCCCTCCGCACCGGTCGCTGCTTTCTCCCATGCCAACAACCAATCGTCCCGGCTCGATTTCCATCCAAGATGTCCTCAGAGTCGCCGCAGCTTGATATGGCACCACCCCAGCCGGATTCTGGGGACCAGAATGCCGCCCTGGACGCTGATTCTGGGAAGAGGAAAGCGGAATCGGCCAACGGGACTCATACTCGCTCCAAGCGGAATCGCTACATCTCCATCGCGTGGTATGATCCGGCTCTTAAATCCACTGGTTTAACACTGGTGTGTCTTGAGCCTGATTAGCTGATTGATGCCGGTTTTCCTCTTTTAGTAATGAATGCAAAAGACGGAAAATTAAGTGCAATGGCCAAGTGCCTTGCCAACGCTGTGGACACCTTAACCTTGAATGTTAGTCTGCGCTGCAGGTCCTCGTTTCTCCGTGGCACACACAACAGACGCGACTCACTGTGTCCATAGGTCGATATGCCCCGAACTGCTGCAACAATAACTTCAAGGATTCTGAGTACGTTGATAGATATATTTGGACCCCGTCTCCAGTAATACGGCGCTACGCTCGATAGCTAACCACTCTTTTACCGCGCCAGGGAGTTTCGGTCAATGAAAGACCAAATCAAAACGCTACAGGACCAGGTCAACAACCTTTTTACGAATCTCAAGGATCTTCGGTCGCAAAGGTCGTCCATAGACCCCCCAAGTTTCGATGCCTTTTCCCGCGATGGCTCGCAGTCGGTATTCACGCCTATGCATGCCCCCTTGGCCAAACCACGCATCAGACATCCCCGATTCCAGGGTCCTACCAGCTCTGCTTTCAACTTTGATGTCGCAAGATCTAGTCTTCAGAACATGGGCATTTCCCCGGCAGATGAGGTAATAACGGATGATCTGACCACCGCACATGCCACCCCGGCTGGCTCCCCTCGTCATGTGGGCCCCTTGTTCCCTTCAATACATCCTTCTAAGGATCCAATATGGACCATCAAGCGAGACGAAGCTTTGCGTCTGTGTCGTGTCTATGAAGAGGAGATCGGTATCATGTATCCCCTTGTAGAGATAGACCAAATCGCCCAGCAAGTGAATTTGCTATACACGTTCATGGAGTCTGCAATGCGGACTGGTTTTGCGCAACGGGGCCTACCTGGTATGGATGGACTTACTGATGATAATACGCTTCTCTTGAAAATGATACTTGCTATAACATTGGTTGTGGAAGGGGGTGGGCAAAGCGAGCTCGGGCAACGGTTGTATCTGAGCGTGAAGCCGGTTGCTGAATCCAAACTTTGGGAGTCGCTTGACATCAAGACAATCCAGCTCTATGGCATGATTGTAGGTACACCAACCTGTGAAACGGGCTTTGCGCTGACACATCTCACAACAGGCGACATATCATTTCCATATGGACGATGACGCAATGGCCTATCGCATCATCGGCCTGGCCGCGCGGATGTGTCTTGAAATGGGCCTCCATCGGCGTGATGCGCTGAACAAGATGATTCCCGACGAGGAACAATGGCCTGCGGTGGTGAAAATCTTCTGGACAATCTACAGTCTAGACCGACGTTGGAGCCTTGGAACCGGGCTGCCTTTCATTATCCAGGATGAAGACATAGATCCTAACCTTCCTGAACCGGTATGACATGCGTTTGCATGTGGTCTTGATCAGGCGAGCTACTGACCTCGTCTCTAGGATGCTTCGTTGCTGTATCTGAAATGTATGATATCATACAATCGTATCAGTTCGAAAATCTGGTATTCGGGACTTGGCTCCGAGGGTGCAACAGACATACGTCGGGATGAGATTGGCTATCTGGACTACCAAATCCTGCAATGGTATAAGCAAGTCCCAGATGGGCTAAAGTTCTATCCCGTTGAGTCTCCGAAGCATGGCCATGGCGATTCGGCCAATCGGGGGCTGCGGCGATTGAGGGTTCTCCTATATCTGCGAATGAACCAGCTCCGAATCCTCATCTATCGCCCCGTCCTCCACTCCACAGCGAGCATTGCTGAGGATAAGGGTCACGCTCAGACAGTAGTGGATGTTGCGAAAGATACGATCCGCGTGCTCACCCAACTCAATCGGGGCTCCGACATCTACCGCAGCCAACAGATTACTTTCAACTACTTCCTTGTTGCTGCCCTGGCAGTTCTCTTCCTTGCCGTGTGCCATGCGCCGACGGATTTCAACCGACCAGTGCGGGAGGAGTTCTACTTGGCACTCGATTTAATCAACGGGTTCAGCACCAAGTCCTACGTCTCGAAGCGACTCTGGAAAGCTATCAAGGGACTTCGAAAAATCGGGGAACGACTGGGAGTGATTGTCCGACCCTTTGGATCCGACTCAAACGATCCCCATTCAACTGCGGCGGTCGCCATGGCTGGGTTAGCCGGTCATCAAATTGAAGACCTGTCCGTGTATGGGCCGATGAACGGGGTCACAGAACTCGGAAACAGTCCACTCAATGGGCTACAAATGAGCCATGAGCTCACGAACCTGTTTGAGGCGGTGGGTGGGATTGGGAACTTCATTGGTCCTGGGACAACGTCCGATGGGATCAATGGGTTTGTAGGCCATGATGGGGAGATCCAGAACACTGGAGAGGGGCTCTCGGGCGTGATTGGGGATGAGGGCGAATGGTCACGGGTCATCAGGGATTTGTTCTAGTGCTTGACTCTAGAGTCTAGGGTGTAGAATAGCAGTAGGTGTATCAGCCGATTGTTCTCTGTGCAACGCGGATGAGCATGTGCGGTCGAGACCTGTGCACGTGACAAGCGGGAGGCGTGAAGGGGAACAGCCGCCGGGTGACTTTCGGTCGCCAACCTCCTCCAAAGCCAATCCCAGAACATGTTCCAGTTGTGAATTGCTGTTGGTGTGGCCACCCACCCCCTCTTGAGTCCAAGGTGTCTGTCTTGCTGTTATCTGTCCTTTGGGCCCCGAGTCGCCCGTCTGGGGTCGCCTAGCTGGCTATCTGTCGCTCCCTCTCCTTCGTGTTAAGCACCTTTCCGACCGCCCCACGAACCTAATTTCGGAAGCCCCTCGACAACCTCCGTCGATCGATCCACGAAGAGAGAGGCTCAAGGATTTGGGATTCATCCTTACTCACACCCTCATCCAGACCAGTCTGAGTCATCAAGTTATCAGCGTCTTGTGCCGATCGATGCGTCTCTGAGGAATTGTTTGCTGGTGGTGAAGCATCCATCGCGTGAAAGCAACCCCCCCCCCCCTCTCCATCGCACAATAATCTGCCTGCCCGCACATTGTCATGACTGCGACGTTCATCAACAAGACACTGTCATTCTATTAGCTCTACATCGGACGCCATCTACAGTCCATCCACATCCGAGTCCTGCCTTCCTGGCACGAGGAGGGACCCGGCTTTCGAAACTTATACCAGAACCATTGCATCTGGTGCAGGTTTAATCGGCGCTCCATCTCGGACGAGATACTCTACCGTCGTTTTTCACCGTAGCTCGGCAACGTGTCGAGAGAGACAGGTTCGGCGTTGGCCGACGGCCTAGACAGGCTGGATCTGAGTCAACTGTCTGAATCGACGCCCTCGTCATCCGCGTCCGACTCATTCGATATGTCGTCGTCGGAGGGGGCACCGGAGTCATGGATCTCCTCGTTCTGCTCTTTGATGGGCCATGAGTTCTTTGCGGAAGTGTCGGAGGACTTTATCGAGGACGACTTCAACCTGACGGGTCTGCAGTCGCAAGTTCCTATGTACAAGGAGGCGCTCGAAATGATCCTGGACGTGGAGCCTGAGGAGGACGAGGATGATGAAGAGGAAGAGGAGGAGGAGGAAGACGAAGACGAAATTCTGGGAGATGACAAACCGCCGGGATATCGGAGGCCAGGGGAGCGGAGGCATACGCGAGTCGCGAGTGATCTGAGCGTCATCGAGAGCTCCGCTGAATTGCTGTACGGACTGATTCACCAGCGGTACATTACTTCGCGACCCGGCATCCAACAGATGCTCGAGAAGTACGAGATGCAACATTTTGGAGTCTGTCCTCGAGTCTATTGCAACGGATGCAAGGTGCTGCCCGTGGGGCGCTCCGACACGCCCGGCCAGGAGACTGTGAAGCTGTTCTGCCCTAGCTGCCAGGATCTGTACACCCCCCCGAACAGTCGGTTCCACTCGGTCGACGGAGCCTTCTTCGGCACTACATTCGGATGCCTGTTCTTCATGACATTCCCAGATCTTGACATCGGAGTCCGTTTGGACAGCGCCTTCTCAACCTTGTCACCTCCACGCACCTCGGATGTTCCCCCTCCGAATCAGCCTACCGAGATCAACGGCGTGCGCACGATCAACTTCAGCCCCGGTCTCGGGTTGGGCCGGATCTATGAGTCCCGTATCTATGGCTTCCGCGTGTCGGAGCGGTCGCGATCAGGTCCGCGCATGAAGTGGCTGCGGATGAAGCCTCTAGATATTCGAGAGTTGGACGAGCTGGCGCGATATGAAATGTTGCACGGCTCGGCTGATAATGATGGAGACATGGAAATGGGCAGTGCATCTGGCAGCGCGCAGAGTGCTGCCATTGCGAAGAGGAAAAAGGCACCGATGCGGAGACGGCGATACAACCCGGACCAAATGAGCATCAACGGTGCTGAGGCCGGATAACCGTCGTATAGCTTGTGATCTGCCGCGTTGGGATAGTTGTGTGAGGAATGTTTTCACACCCCTCTTAATCCGTTCAGTTCCTTTTTTTCTATGCTGTCCATCTTTTTCCATTGCCTGTCTGTGCTCCATCTAGTGAAATTTTGAATCCTCCCCAACTCTCTTCCTACCGCACCCTATCCTACATCCTTACTGATGGCCATCACTGTCTCTCGCGAACCCTATAACACATCTCCTACCACTGTCGCCTGATAATCTGTGCACATGAGTTATGTTCGTTTCAGCTCATTCTGTTGATCTGCATCGAGGCGTCGTTGAGTCGAGTTCGAGTATCTTCGTCTTTGGCGTACAGATTCACGTTCGAATACAGTAAGAGGAGAATCATGGATAAAGTATGAATATGTATGACTTGATATGTAAAAGTAAGCTCGTATCCTTGGAGTAAATCACATATCGCGAAGCTACACAACACAACACAATCTGATGTATAATGTACCCGTATCCCCCTCGAAGCACATGGCAAACAAACATAGTTAATCAATAACAAACACCACTTATACTAACTACCCTCCACTCTATCCATCTATTACCTCCTCCCTACTCACGATGTAATAGCCAGATAGATCATACGACCGCCCCCCCATCAAGCAACTTGCATAGTAGTACATGGACATGGACCGACCCATCCTCCATCCATCTAGACCCCTTCCCCTACCTACCTACCTACCCACAACCTACATAGTACCTATTACTTAAAATCAAGACATATACGTAGTACCTACCTCGTATCGGACAATTCTTCCAATTCCCCCCCCCCCCCCCACCTTCACATATATACCCCGATACGAACCCCTTGTGATATTAGTATTTAGTACTCCTATAGTAGGTAGTACTAACTGCGGAGTAGAGTAGTACCTACGTAGTACCATCCCACACGTGCGTGCAGACTCCATAATAATCCATCTATCCTTAATATGTATGTTTAATATATATATTTACATACTTAAATATCCATTCTTCATAAATGTAGGTAGGCACTGAAACAATAGAATAATATAATCTGTAGGGGGCCATACGATCATATCGATTTGAATAGTGATATACGTGATGTTAAACGAACGGACGAATCAGAGCGGTTATTGAATATTCGAAGTAATTAAATTAGAGACATTTGATAAGGATGTCGATAACGGTAATGAGGCTAGCTAAGTAGGTAAGTAGGTAAGTTAGTAATTAGGTAGGTAGGGTATATTTCCGTCCTGGATAGGGAACTGGTGGTCCCTGGGGATACTACTAGTGTCTTTTCTTCCTCCTTAGTTAGATACGACGTACTTGGGTGGTGTAGTGACTAGTGGGAACGGTGTTATATTGCAACCAGGGAAATGTTATTGCCTAAAGTATCTTCCCATCTCGTTTGTTTGCTTCGTATTGACTTTCATGTGAAAGAATGGGTAATCTTCGGGGTTGGTTTATTGTTTATTAGGAGTATAGTACGGAGTATGGAGTAGATAGGGTTGGTTTAGGGAGGTAGTGTCTCGTATAGACATGGCACTATGATCGGAGTATTCGGAGTATACTATACTATACTATACTATACTAGCTGGGGGGGTCGGATGGTCCGATAATGAAATAGTAATCATCATGATGAGACATGACGGACGGGCCATGTATGTGCTTAATTTAAAACCACGTGTGATTCATAGGCAAGTTGGAATGGAGGGCAGATACCAACTAGATACTAGTCGACTAGTTAGCATGGCCGCATTAGGCAGACATTCAATAAGCGGGTCTAGGATGGCACCATCCAGCCGGCCGTAATCTTCAGACCCTGGCAAGGAAATTAAAGTGATGATGGTGCGGACTGCGGACTGCGGACGCGGACTGCGGACACGGAGTCGGAGTGATGGGGGAGGGGGAGGGGGAATGCTGACAATCAATCTATGGATTGATAATGCAATATCTAGTGGCAGAGTGGTATGAATTTGTCATCCCCCCCCTCTCCATCTTCTCGTGGCGTTACGGATGAGAACTTAGAACTGAAATTAGGCGTCCAAGACGACGGCAGGATTGGCCATGTGCGTGCCAGAGCCTAGGTACTACATACTAGTACTAACGATAAGTAGATATCCAGTGAGTCATGGGGCTGGCCGGCAGGCGCCAATCATCGAGGGGCGCCGATATTGGCAGGAAGGAGGCCGTAAATTACTCGATTCCTGTACGGGGCCCGGGGTCGGATTTCACCGATTTCAGCGTCCGACAGTCCGTGTCGGTGGCCAAGGGCTGCCCTCTTTGAGCCGCCTGGTGTCACCCATGCGTGACGAATCCGCGCCCACTGCTGGGGGTCGCATCCTAGCTCCCACTGATGGCTTTCAGCCTATACGAGCCCCGACCGAGTCAGGACCGTCGACGCCTCGGAATCCCTGGCGTCCGAGCCGCCGGCTCCCCGTGCTACCCAGCCCGGTTTTCTGGGGTCGCTGCAACGTTAAGGGCTTTGAAATCAATTAATCCCAGCCCGAGCCTCCTTTGGCGGGTAGGCCTTGGGGGGCGATACGCAGAGTTGGTGCCTTTACACCCCCCTGGCTGGTGCCAGCAAACAACATCCCCCCTCCAGCGTTGTACAAGGCGGGAGTAAAGCTAACAGTACGTTCGGCGAAAGAGCGCTATAGAAGAGCCAAAGACTTTCCACAATAGAAGAGTCACATCCAACTTCTCCGAGACTTGTGGCTGCAGCTCTCGTATAAGTCGCGTTCAGCTTGTCCGTTGACGTATGCCACGCAGTCGGGCATAAGGCACCGGGGTCAACTAGGGCAAACTGCCATCTCTCACGGCTGCAACAGTGCCACTAGGAGTTGACAGTGTCGCATTTTGTCGCCGGGAGTGGTGTACGAACAAAGGAAGCTGCATCCGCAGGTGTCCATACAGCATGCTTCCGGGCTATCTATTACCAATGTCCGGTGCCAGCAGAAACAAGAGGCGACTGAGTAGCACATCATGTGGACTTGCATGGCAAATGATAAACCTGGCATGACGCTAGGGTTCAACAGACTAAAGTAATCTTCAATTGACCGGAGTATCTGAAAGCTCCTATTAGATACTGACCGGTCGCCGCAAAGGGGTGTGAAGGGTTCCTCAAAGGGAACATGGCATACTCATGAAGCGTACGGAGTAGACTTGACATGTACCCTTCAGTTGTCTGCAGAGCCAAGGAGATCGGATCTCTTGGTATGGGATGACAGGGTCCGTATAGACAGGCGGGCCGGAACAGCAAGGCTTGAACGAGCAACCAGGCCGAGCCTGATTGGGACTTAGTTAGTCCATTGATAATAACCTCAAGAGTCCAGAGCCATGCCATGCCCGAGATAGGTAGAATCGAGATGTCACGGTGTTAGTGCCCAGACACATAGGTAGCCCGCCAAAGGTTCTGGACTGAGACATGGAGTCGTCCAGAGCAGCGACGCAGGCTGGAGCCAGTAGTAGGTACTATGGAGCTGGCAATCCAGGACCGACCAGAGCGCACAGAACTAACGAGGAGCGAATACCCTCATGGCCAGTCATTGCAGCACACTACCCTGTACAAGTACCACGTCATGCCGGGAGCTGTGGAGGCGCAGCACATGTTCGTAACTTTCGTACCCTCGCAACTTTCGCAAAGAGTCGCAACAACCCTCGCGCAGAGCCCCACTAGGAGGGAGCGACAGCCGGCCCATGGATCTCCCGCCATTCTTTCATCCCTCCCGCCCGTCGTTCATCGTTCATGGTGATGGATGGGGCACAACAAAGCGGGTTGGCCGGAAGCGGGTTCGACGGTCGCAGGGGCAGGGTTCTGGCCTGGGCGTTGGGGACTGCCCGCATGGCCTCGCCCATCCAATCACTCCCCCCCGTCCTCCTACCTACTCGGTCGGCTCTCTCGCGTACCGAGATACTGATAGATCCCTCCCTATCTATCATTACCTACAGGCACATTCCATCGATCCTTAAAGCCTATGTCCGATCTCCGAGCGGATAACTCCGGGATCGTGTGTTTTTTTTTACCCCCATGAGCTTGTCTCACTGCCTACCCAAGTAAAAGACATCCCTGCTAGGGAGAACCATGGTGGCTTCTGGAAAGTCTAAAGAAAAGCCCATTCCAGGCAACCTCTGCGTTCCCATTAGTTAACTAACAAGGTAAGTAGTAACCTAGCAACCTAACTAATTGACGGGCGGCGTATCGCCGGGCATTTTTTTAATCCTTCGTTTAGCATGACCGATTATGGGAATCCTTGTGATTCACTTTTTGTTTTTTTTTTCTTCTTTTTTCCCGATTCTATTTTAAAGTACTTACTCGGCCGCCTTTTGGGGCCATCATTTATGCATGATGAACGAATCAATCAATCCCATGGCCTGGATGGCCCCCCAACGGGTGGTTGAGTTTTGACTTCAGTCCAAGAGTTTGGAGCTGTCAGTTGCCGAGAAAAACCGTTTATGATTTCTCGTATAATTGGTTTTTTTTTTTTTTGGTGCCCCTCTCGGTTCTCGTAAATTTCATCATAGGGGGAGCTACCTAGGCGTGCGCTTCAACGGAGCCAGGATGGAAAGGCTGAAGGGATCACAACTCCTACCCAAGGTGGATATCATTAATCCCACGCTTGCTGGATCCGGTCAATGATTAATTAGCCATCTCCCCGACTAGGCTAGTTTAGTGTTGGGGGCCAAGCCAAGGGTACACACGAGCCGGCCAATCAGTGACTGCAGCCACCGGCGGGAGGCGAAAGCCTCCCCGTCCACAGTCTGGGTTGGCAGTTCCCACTTGGAGTGATGCGCGGGGATTTCGGGATGGGTGGAGTCGCCCTCTGGCGGGACTGGACTGGACTAGACTGGACGGCCTGGAGCCAGACTCGATTCAGAAAGGTATGGTAATCTATCAAAGACACGGACTGATGGTTCGGTAACAATTGCATCCCAATAATAGCCAATTTCCCTCACATACACCTGTAGCCCCTTGTCAAAATAAACGCCGCAAAACATGCTTCTATCGGCTGGCCTGATCAATAACCCTAAAACAATGCGCTGCTCCCGGAATGTCTTTCCTCGGACGCAGATCGTCTCAAATACAGAATGTCCTTCCGACAGAGACGGAAGAGAAGATAAAGAAGTAAAAAGATAAAAACCAGAAAGAATCAAACAAAGGAGAATTAGGAAACACAAAGCCAACTGAACCGCATGGTTACATACAACCTGGACTCAATAATACATCATCATAGTCGTTAGAGTAAGAGTGGAAAAAAGAAGTGCAAAGAGGAAACTGCAATCAGAACAAAGGGTATGGGCGGGGGGAGCACGGGCCTGACTCCGGTGTAAGAGGACAAGCCAGCAGTTGTTCTGCTGGAGTGGATGGGGAGGAGTGATCATCGCTGTAAACTGAAGACAAGGGTGGCATCTGAAAGATTGTATTAGCTCCGCTAACCCTGGAACTCTTGCACAGACCGGCGTCATGTAGAGAGAGGGGCATGTACAGGGATATTGGCCTCTGGAAGGTGTTGCGGTGTCGGACATAGGTCAATGCCGGCCATGGACGCATAACTCATGCTGAAAGGGCTGACGATCTCATCATCTGCATAAGAATGATGCTTCTTGGGGCCCGGGCCGAGTAGTGGACCAGGCAAGATTGAGGGCAGTGTTGTTCCATACTCCCCGTATGGGAGGTCATGGTAGTTGCTGCTGATTGAGTGGTAGGCAGGTGGTTGTCCGTATGTGTGGTGCCCATAGCTCTCCAGGTGTGGGTATGAGGAGTAAGAGAAGACAGGAGGCGGCGAGGCTGAGAGCTGTCGGGTGCATTGGTGCGAGAACATTGAACCCCGATCTTCTTGTGTGGAGTGGCTCTCGTAGGAAGAGCCTCGTTCCGAGGACATGTGACGGTTTGCATCGGAGCTGGACTTGGTTGTGCGAGCTTGCTTGGTGCGAGACTTGACAGTGTGCACCGCCTTCGGCGACTCCGATTTCTCGTGTGACCGTTCTGGAGATGTCGAAGCCGACGCGGCTCTTTTCTCCAAGTCCTCCAAGCGACGCTTAAGTTTCTTGCCTATAGTAGCCATTTAGTCAGCTCGAGTTGCGACAATGATGCCATTCGCGGGTGACTTACGATAGTTTCTCTGGGCAATTCGGTTTTGGATGCGGCGACGCTCTGCAAGGTCCGAGATCTTGGTCCAATCCTCGTTGGGGTTGGCATTGGGACTGAATGCGCTGCTGGTGCCATGGCTAGAGCTCCTTGAGCTGGGGGAGGAATGATACGAGTAATTGGAAGACCGATGCATCTTGGACGGCAGTGGAGTAAAAGACAATCGATGTTCTTAATAGCACGAGGCAGATGTATAGATGAAGCAAAGGCTAGTGGATGTTGGTATCAGAGGCGAGTGAAGTTGGAAGATGAGAGGCAGGATAGAGGGGATCTGGATTGACTATATAGATATTCAGATCCGAGTAGGAGTCACGAGTCAAGGATGATCAACATCTGAAACCTCAAAAGAAAAACACAGGATGCGTTCAGTATTTAACACCAAGCCATGGGTCGGTCGATCAGCTGGAGAACAGGTCTGTAGCTTATGCCTGCTAAGCCCCGGGTCCGAATCAAAGCAGCCCGTCAGTGATGGTCGGTTGAACCGTTGCGATAGCAGCGTTAGTCCGTGCTCCGAAGAATTATTTTAATTGACAATTTCCTTTTTTCTAAAGGGGAAAAGAGAGAAATGGGAAAAAGAAATAAAAAAGGAAAATTAAATTCAGGAATTATTGATTTAGTATTTTAGGGAATAATGAATTTTGGCTGGGTCCTGCCTAAACCGTAGAGGGCAATGACTGGGGACTTGCAGGGTATGCATGGCTTGACCATGTGTTGGTAGGGAACTTTTCCCGAATGGATTCGCGGATGTGCAGGGCTGCGTCACTAATGCCCGGTGCGGACTAGAGGAATCCTAGGAGCGAGCGTGAGGCTGTTTGAGCGGACCCCGATGGCCGATATGGCCGAGGAGCCTAGGAGGAGGGGGGGGGGGCGCGCGGAGGGTTAAACAAACAGGATGATATCAGGCAGTGCTACTAGGCTAGCACCAGCCCCCGGTTGGTCCACCAATCTTGACCATGTGGTTCCATATCGATGTGCCAGAGAATGAGATAGATACCTAGTACCTACTGGGCTGGCTGGCTGGCTGGCCTGAAAGCAGACTTTCTACAAGGCATACACAGCACTCCGATCTACCATCGGCATCATTGTTCTTGGGGGAAAGGCTATGTAGGAATTTCGGACCGCACTTTGTCTGCTTCTTCCATTATCCCGCAGTGTTCTCCCGAGATTCTGCGGTCGAATTTTTCCCTGTCAAATTATGCAGTGCCGAGAGAAGCTGAGTCTCTCGACCCAGGATTCGAAACAGATGCAACAACGGGGCCCTTTTTGGACTAGTAGGAGCCGTTCAATTGATCCAACCGAGATCGCCAATGGAAGCCCGAGAGCTGCATGGCGATGCACCAGGCCCCCTTGAATGGTCGACCTCGCCCGTTGTGTGGGGGAAATACTAGGCAAACATCGTGGGCTGTCTAGCCTTCCAACTTTGTATAGGCTCGAGACTGTCATACCGATGGACGACCTAAGATGGTAGTTTCGACCCGAGGGGTCCAATAGCATTCGTTCCCTGGGCATGAAACGAGGAAAGAAAGTGTGCGTGGCTTGAGAGGATATTGTTGGTGTGCAAGGAGGGGGCTGAAATGGCGGCTTTTACCTAGTGGTATGTTGGCGTATCGATACAGTATCGCTGGTATTGAGTGCGGGTATGGTTACACAGTCTCCTACCTTGGGGAGGGGATGGAGGGGAAGAGGCAATTGTGAATGGATACCCATCCGGACGGTCAATTGTTTGAGGGGTGAACGGGCTCTACCTACTCCGTAGCCGGGGGAGACAATTCTCGAATCACGTTGTTGAATTCAAGCGCTGGGGATGGATCTCTTGGAAGCATCCTGATACCGTCGGTACCTACTATCTCCCGACCACCTGCTAAGTCACATTAGGTAACGGGCCATGCTAGGCTCTATCTACAACCATAGTACAACGAGCTATAGAGCATGGCGTAACTCCTACTCGGGTCTTTGTCTTTGTCGTTGTGGAAGACCGACGGGTCCGAGTGAACCATGGACGGTGGAATCCCGCCTGTAGGCCATTTAATCTCGTCGTATAGAGTGATTGGTGGCCGATGTCACCATCTCATTTAGCAGCGACTAGCCGACTCATCCTTCAGATCCAATGGCTTTCATAACCAGATTACCAGAGCCTTGCCATTGTGCAGATTACCGCTGGATAGACGGCCTTATGATTCCTTCCTCCTCTCAAGGTCTCAAGGCTCAAGCGGCTTCTTTCGACCAGCTTCGGCGAACCATATGCAGAAACGGGATATGGGAGCACCTAGTAATCTGCTAGGTATTGCATATCAGTTGCCCGGTTGCTTATTTCGTATCGCCGGGGCAGTTCGGGTCTAACACGCCGGCGTATTCTCTGTACGAGGACGGGTTACGGGCTACGCGTGGGCTACGACTAATGCACGCAGAGGTTACCACTTTCAGGATCCTTTTCGACCTGACCGTTATGTCCACACACAGCCCGTAACAAACACACTTCTTCAGCCCCTCCCCCCCCTCGAGAATCAGACTCAATCTGATGCCCGGCAGCAAGTAGCCTGTCTCTACCTTGCATGGTTCTCAGAATAGCCTTCCCAGTGCGTCCCATCCAATCATACCTGGGGGTTCCGGTTGCCAAATCTGGGTGCCAGAGAGAGGCATGGATAGTTTGGTTGCCGACCACGGTGCAGGCTCCCTCGTACATACATCGTACATACTTACTAGGCACGGCTCCGACTGACCACCTGCGTCGTCTATCTGCAGGTCGAGGTCAAGCTGGAGAGAGAAGTGTGTGCCTCGACTGACACGAGCAGCCCGTCTAGTGCACGGTCTCGACTTCTGCCACGTTGCACCCCTCGATCTTGGCAGCACACTAAGGATAAAGATCTCACCTACTCCGAACGGGTGGTGGGAGGGATGGAGGGGGAGCCTTCCACCTTAATCCCAAGTCTCATTCCTTCCATGTAGGTCAGCAAGGTAATCATTCGTTGACAGCTTGCTTGAGGGAGACAGATAAAATGTTTCATCTATCTTTGTCAACTATGCGATACCTTGCTGATGCTTGGAAGTCAGTGGAAGGGCGCAATGAAACATGGAGAGGACATGCAGATCAGTTGATCATTTGATCCTGAACCGATCAAGCACAGCCCGGGTAGCGGACAGTCCGGAGATGGATAGCCTTGTTTCGGAGGCTGCCACCCCCGAGGTTCTCTTCCTGTCTGTCTATCCCGCATTCGGTCTTTTTCTTTTTCTTTTTTTCTTTTCCTGTCCACTTTGGGTTGTCGTTTATTTTTCTTTATTATACTTTTTGCTGTGATATTTTTATTTTAAAGTTTCTTTTATCTGCTTTGCTTTTCTTTTCGGGTACCCTATACGGATAATCTGCAGATGACTGCTAATTATTAATACGCATCTTTATCGCGACTGCGTCCGGATGTCGTCATAGGTGTATATATATATGTAGTACGCACATTGCCCGAGATTGTTGCATTATCAAGTTCACTCATCAAGGGTGGTGGGTGCATACAACATTCCAGACCCCTGGTCAAATCGGTGGCTATGTTAAATTGTAGCCGGGAGGGAATCGAAAAGAAAACGCCCCAATAGAACATGGTAAAACTATTGCCAGATTCGGTTTGTAATCTGAGACCAGGGCCCCCCCTGTGCCTAGTGGATGCCATTACAAATTAGATCGACACCCCAAAAAACCCTGTGGATAACCGGGGAGGGGGAGCAAGTGGGCGGATCACTGGACGGATCCCATGGTACACGAGCGAGCCAGTCAGAATGCGCGGAAGCGAGAGGCTTTTCAGCCCCAAGGTGTCATTTCGGGCTTAACGAACCACTTGCCGCATTTGGCGATCGACCCTGGAGATGTCTCCCTTGAGGCTCAATCACTTGCAGATTCCAGTCGGGTATTCCATACGGTCATATGTACACTGCCTCAAAACCAGGTGTCGACGTCAAGGCCTGCCTGCAACCACTTCCATGTATAGGGCTGAGGGGCCCATGGCTTATTAGCCAAACGGTGAACCTGTGTAAGGGCTGCCCGGCCCGATTCAAGATCAGAGGCAGCACTGTAGCAGGCTACCTACTATGAGGCTTTGCTGAATCACATGCATCGCCCGGTCGGAATGCCCAGGTTCTAAAGGCGGCGATATGTTTTTCCCCCTACTCCGTACCCTGGCTCTTGTCTTGCCTGTGCGAGTCTGCATCTGCATATGTGTCTCCATCTGATACAAGAAATGACAACCCATGACACTATCTTTGCTAACCCATGTAACCCTATCTCGTATGGATGTGCCTGGCTGTCCTGCACTCTTCCCCAAATAGGTTTTGTGTGCCAAACTGGTGTGCCAGAGCTGGGCACACCTTATAATCATTGACCGAGGCCACTGCTCGTATAAATCTGCATGTCGACCACCTGCCTAATGGTACGGAAGCCCGCCTGCGACAGGGATTGGAGGACCTCAGCAGCCAAGGGCCGCCAGATACTGAATCGAACCTTCTGGTACATGTCTAGAAGCACTTCTGCTTGGCAGACGGGACAGACTGGGTATGTTTGTTTGCTTGATCATTTCAACTGGCCGGCTTCTGCGGCATCTGAGATATTAATAATATTGAGGAATGCTGTGTGCCCACGCCTTGCAGTAGTTTTGACCGTTAGCTCCAAATACCCAATTTCTTTAAATGCAGGACGTCATCCTGATAAGGTCTAAGTATCTAGGGGTGAGGCCGTGTTCCGTTCATTAGAGGTAAGCAAGTACGTTGACCGCACCTTATTATAGAAGTGGGCAACGACTTGTTAGAAAGTAGGCTGGCGCTAGTTGTAGATTAGCCAGGCAGGCAATTTAAAGGTACTCCGTATACTGAGACCGTATGGACTAGGCAATTCCCGCGGATCTCCCTGTGAGGAGGCCGTGAGTCATACCTCAGCGAATCAATCGCCTGCCCTCATGACAGCATGGTTATCTGGACGCCCCCGCACGCAACCGGGAGGGGTGGGTGACGAAAACCCACTTGGCCAAAGTACGGGGACTCCACGTGCGAAGGTCATGGCGTCTGACGGGAAGGGAGGGATGGTGCCATTCTTATCGGACATGCTAATTTAATCATGCCAGCACTCCTCGTGGAGGGAGGCATCCCAGCGGCGGCATCGGCACAAAGGCAAGCCTGAGGAATCCTCAAGCTTTCAGGAACCTAGTCAGACTTCCATAGATCTGACGATCATTATAGTCCCATCTTGGTAAAGCTTCAGCGGACAAGATGAGATAGTAGTCAGGACGATGAGGCAAAACGACTCAAAACCACCTTATTCACTATTGATGGTCTGTCGATGCATGGTCCCCGACAACCCACAACTTTCCCTCCTTCTAGCATAATTGTTGGCCCCATTGTCCCAGTAGACGATACGTCGCTGTCCTAAGGGAGGGAAATGAGGCCAACAATTCCTGGTCCTCCGCCCCCTCAACCTAGCAGGGGACTAGTTTCACAATGGAGCGCTGGCAAAAATGGCCCCCATTTCACCCTTGCTGCTCCATATGTCGAGTATCCATCAGGTGCCAGGGCTCACAGACCCTTTGCATCAACGTAATAAGGTGGTTAGATTGTGCTAGGGCCCGCTCGCTTATGATTCGCGACCGATGTCAACTTGCGAGCTTGAAACGAGAATACCGGCGTAGCCCACAAGAAGATCGACACTGAGCCTGATTGCATGGTAGCGATAGTGGCTGCGCCGATGCGACTGTGAATTCTAGGCACTCGGACTTGGCTCGTTTGGAAAATATATCCCTGATGCTACCTACCATGTGTCAATGGGCGTAAAACTAAACGAGCGTGCCAATGACCACCCGTCAATAAATAGTGCTCTGGGTCGGCGTGTCCTTAGCTCGTCGTTAACCCACCAGCTGCATGGGGTACTGTTTTTAATTAATACCAGACAGCTGGCTTTTGTCACCACAACGTTTAATCTGGGGGCTTTTAGCCTTGTACTTACCCGTTAAAGACCCCTGCCTGGGCCTTATTGAAGGGACGCGCAGGACACGGGCGACTGGAATAAATAGTATACTGCAGATGCAGATGCAATTGCGAAATCTGGCAATTCCATGGGTGCTCGTAAACCCCGGCTATTCTGAAACGAACAACCAGGGCCGCAGTCAGTTGACATTTCCGTGGCATCCAACGCACTGTGACGACCTCGATGCCTAAAATGGCCGCAGGACTAATGCAGATTGCAGAAACCTGCGCGGCAGAGCCTCAGAGGTGTGTGCGCGCATGTGTACGTGGGTGCGCACACCCGGCGTGGACGTACACATACCAGGGGTGCTAGTGAGATTGGGGATAGGAATTCGAAACTAAAGACTTACTAGTCGGATGGTCGGCCTGTCCGACGAGGTGGTAGGACAGGTATCCATCCGTACCATGGATTCGTCTCGAGGGTTGGAGTCCGTATCACAATCCGATTATCCATGGCCAAGCTGCCACCTCTTTCCCAATCAGAATCTGTTGTTGACTGTCGAGGGCACATGCATTAGTTCCTGAAGGTTCAATTTCGTCAGTTGGTGGCCGGTGGCTGCCGGACGGTGCGGTAAACGTAGGTCCGAACTCCGAGGGTGGTGATGGTGGTGGTCCGTAACGGCGGTGGTAATGCTGCCTGCATCCTTCAATTCAGGCAATCAATCAATCTGGATGGGGTTAGATTAAGGAACATCCTCCTATGTAGTTCTTGGAGTCCGATTACGCCAATCATTCCCGACATCAATTATGTCCTCATGTTGTGGGGATGTGTTATTTACCCTCCCCGACTAGTACTATGGTCACCTACTAACTAGGCAGCGACTCTCTTTCCAAGGGAAAGCCAACACTGCTCGGGTAATTGCCTCGTGGCAAACAAGTGCTTGGGGCCACTGCGGCTCGTTCAGCTCCGTGTCCAGAACAGATGGGGCAGAGTCGTTGCTCTTGGCAGGCCGTAGGAATTACCTAGAACCTAGACCTACTGACCTAGAACCTAGTAGATAGATAGCTAGGGAGTTCAGATGGAGTCGGGTCGATGTGCTGCCGTGACCACGATACTCCTTGGTATTCGATTGGAGTCAACTGATGGTGGATGCGCTCCATATTCCGGCTGCCGTTTCACATTCCACCGGCTCCATGGCCCACTGTCGAGCTTGCACACTGCCACTCTGCCTTGTTGGACTTGACGGGTTGAGATCCCATGGTGATCAACATCGCGGTTGGTATGGAGGGACCCCACCACGCGTTTTGCTTGGACTACTCTCACTGGTGAGAAGGCCCTTGATGGAGCATTGCGTGGTTATCGACTCGCTCCGTCTCGGACTGGAATGGACAGAGGCACTGACGGGACGGATCCTGCCGGCAGAGTAATAGTAGTGTTTAGATAGGTAGGTAGCTTCTAGGTAGATAGTGGGTGCGGGACTACTCGACGATCTTGCCCGTAGTAGTTGCCCGAATGGAGCCCATTGACTTGGGAGTTGATTGGTCTGTTTGGATAGACTCGTGGTTGGGATCTTCCAGAAGTTGTCCTGCACGACTACTACCACAGTACCACTACCCCTACGACTGACTCGAGATCGGGGGCCGGAACCGGGCAGCCAACTGGGAATTGTGGGGGTGCGCCTACTTCGCTGTCGATGAAACACCACATTACTCACAAACCTGGCTGAGACGACTGGCCTCGGGCAATTGTCGATCATGTCTTGTCGTTGTTACACCCCCAGAGCATCATGGCCGGGATAGAATTGTATAGCGCTTCTATTTACAGAAGTTCAGGTGCATGCCCGCGAGCCAGCTGTTGTGCACCTCACAAGGGGTGAGGCGCAGCCATGCGAGGCAGGGTATTTGCCTCAGGCGTCCAGCGAGTAATCTCCTAGAGGAACGGGCGATTGCGTCCGCCATAGATCGTAATCTGCAAGCTCCTTGCATGCATCATCATCGTCCTCATCATCCTTGATCTTCATTGCTGGGCGGCTGTGTATGTTGTGCATTCGGCCCCAGATTGGTGACGCTGGATAGATAGCTGGCTCCGTCTTGTCTAGGATTACCAGTATACCTCCATCATCAATGACACCTCCGTGCCTCACTAAGCCCGTTTGTCAAAGGTGCCAATCAAATTGTCTCCATTACTTGGGTACAACAATTACCGCTGGCCGCAGGAAATAGGGAAGGGAAAATACTGCGTTATGGAAGTGATGCTCGTGCTCGCCAAATTATAACCCCCGAAAATCCGTATACCAATGATCAACTGAGTATGACCAATCTTTTCATATCCGTCTATCAAGAAGACAACCAGGTAAATTTAGCAATGCAAGCGTGATAATGCCGCTTAAATCCCAACCAACCTTTTTCAAATTATAGGACGTAGCTATGTATGAATTAGCAAGCTGCAATGTAGGGGGGGGGAATTGAGTAGGCTCTAGATCGACTTACCTCCAAGGGTGGCTCTCATCACCGTACTGAATTCCTTCAATCCAGTTCTTCATTTGTAGAGCAATTTCACCAGCTTCCTCATTCTCCTTCAGACCGCAGTCAACCGACTTACCCCGGTAGCTGATTGTCCGCACAGGGCTCACGATAGCTGCAGTGCCGGCACCGAATACCTCAAGCATTCTTCCCTCCTCAGCTGCTTCGGCGACTTCGGACATCTTGAGCTTGCGCTCAGAGATTGTCCAGCCCTTAGGCACTAGCCTTTCCCTAGCCAGCGCCAGCACGGAGTCTCTGGTAACGCCCTCGAGAATAGTGCCGTCCAGAGGCGCAGTGACCAATTCCTTCTGCCCGGTCTCCTTGTTCTTCAATGCAACGAAAAGATTCATGGTGCCAACCTCAGTGATGTATTCTTCTTCTCCAAAAAGCCATAAATTCTGCTGGAAGCCACGGGACGCAGCCTCCAGCTGAGGAAGGACGCAAGGAGCGTAGTTAGCGCCCAATTTCTTGTCTCCAACACCACCGGGCCAAGCTCGAACGGCATAGTCGGTAGCCTCCAAGGAAATTGCCTTGAAGCCGGTGGGGTAATAAGGACCAACGGGACTTGCGATCACGAACAGAAGAGCAGATCCCGGTGGTCCCACACCAAGAGTCTTTTGAGTGCCAATCATCGTTGGCCGTAGGTACAGTGAGTAACCCCGTTCACTATTTGAATGAAGGTAAGTTGCTATCCGCAAACTCAAACACGGGGGATCACACTGACCTTGGAATGAATCTGCTATCCAACTTCACAAATTCTCCAATCAGCTTGGTGAGAGCATCGCCGTCAAAGGAGGGCAGAGCGATGCGCGACGAAGATTTGTTCAGGCGTGCCATGTTCTTGTTCGGACGGAATAAGCGGATCTGATCATCTTTATCTTTGTAGGCCTTCATTCCCTCAAAACACTCAAACGCATAGTGAAAAACACAAGCCGACGGGTCGAGACTGAGGTTCTGATAAGGGACAATACGGGGAGTTTGCCAGCCCTCAGCTGCAGTCCATTCGATAGAGAGCATATGATCTAAGGTACAATGCGCATTAGCAGCTGTACGGCGCCAGGAAAGCGACACATGCTCATACCGGTAAATGTCTTGCCAAAGACCAGGTCTTGCGGGGCAGTCAATTCTTTGGGGGTATTCGTCTTTGAAACTGTAAGTTTCGCCGGATCAAGGCCAGCTAGTTGGGAGGCGGCAGCTGGCGTGGCACTGAAGCATCTCTTGAATAATTGGGTTGTTGCGGGATTTTGAAAGGCACGGGGCGCAACGAGGCCTTGCAGTGCCCTGCGACGAGCGAATTGGAGTGACTTCATGGTTGAGCCAGCGTTGAATAGCACTGCAAATCGAAGAATTGCAGTATGATGGACAGTCTAACTCTGGCTGAGAAGGATAATGGCAGGAAGCAAACCTGAAGAACGCGATGAAAGGGCCGAGGGCGGCTGTGGAGCTTTAAAGGCGGATAAACACGGTCTATGACTCTTTCCCACGGACTGCGGCGACAACTCCGAACCCACCACAGATTAACGTTTGATAAGTCGAGATGGTCCAGGCGATGGACGCCACACTCAAGTCGGTCACCCTGGGACTACCTCTGGCTAGTGGTATCTATTGGATAGGCAATCGCATGGAATATGGCCCGACCGCAGCCACACAACCGAGCTTTCTCGAGTCAATCCACCCCAATTGTCACTCTGGTCGATCTCCGACGTCGGCCTCCGCGGCACGAGTTCCCGGCAGTAAACCCGCGATCCAGCCAGGCGGTGAGTCTGGGGGCGGACCCTCTTAGGCTCGGGGACGCGGCTGGCGGCAACGCTGCTGATTGGTGCGTGGCACCCCTTACACGTGATGCCTTCCGACCGGGCAGATAGCGGCCACTGATACCTGAAGTTACTTCGTGATACACATGGAAAAGACGACTGGAAATGTATGATAACCTTGTCGATGTTTGAGGAGGCTCCAATTCACCGTTGATTGCCTCGCGTGTTCCATTATCTCTCTCGGTATATAATATCCATGTAACATCCGTTCTACCGATCTTTTGAGTCCTGTTTATCAACCCCGTTTTGCGGAATCGCATCGCATACTTCCAGTGATTTGGCAATCATACTGGATGGAACAAGCCCATTGTCGTGCATTTATATCCCAGATACCCCATGTTGATTGGGCTGAGAAGAGGAGCAAAAGATGTTTTCGTCGGCTCTCAAATCCCTGAGCTCTAATATATCATCAAACTACCACGTTTCTCCACACCCCACCGTGGTCTCTGGCCCTTGGAAAATTCACGACGGAAAAAAGAAGTCCACTGGCACCACAGCATCCATCTTTATATTCGACAAGAAATTCCTTGAACCAAGATCAAGTGGGCTCGGAAGTCGTTCCAGCTCTTCCACCAAGAAGTTGCAAGAAGATGTCGTCGAACGCCTAAAACGGGAGGCTAGCAATCTTGCGCGGCTCCGACATCCCTCTGTCCTTCAAGTGCTAGAGCCCGTGGAAGATACACGAAATGGAGGTCTTATGTTTGCTACGGAACAGGTCACTGCATCTCTTGCTGGACTACTGCAGGCAAAGGATGCGCAGGACAACACTTCGAGGATTGGCTCGAGATCCAGCCGTTACATGGTAGAAGAGCCCGACGGCACGCGACGGCGGAGAGACCTCGAAATCGATGAGCTGGAAATCCAGAAAGGTCTATTACAAGTGGCCAAAGGTCTCGAATTCCTTCATGAGTCTGCGGGGCTCGTTCATGGCAATCTGAACCCCGAAGCCATCTATATCAATGCCAAATCCGACTGGAAAATTTCTGGGCTTGGATTTGCTGGCCCCTCTGGTTCTGCAGAATCACGCTCGACTCTTCCACCCCTGGCCCTGTCAGAGGTGCTTTACCAGGACCCACGCCTACCACAATCTGTCCAGTTAAACCTGGATTATACTTCGCCCGATTTCGTACTCGATTCCAACGTGACACCTGCTGCGGATCTGTTTTCACTTGGGCTCATAATAGTAGCTCTTTATAACTCGCCTCATGTTTCCCCTCTGCAGACGCATTCGAACGTGAATACATACAAGAAGCTCTTGGGCTCTCCATCCAGTACACCTTCGCAGGGCAACAACTTTTTATCATCCGGCCCGATTCCAAAGGATGTTGTTTCTCACGTTTTACCCAGACTGATAACTAGAAGGCCTGCTCAGCGTCTAAATGCTCGTGAATTCCAACAATCCCAGTATTTTGATAACATATTGGTCTCGACGATCCGCTTTCTGGAATCTTTGCCCGCAAAGAACGCCAACGAGAAGTCGCAGTTCATGCGTGGGCTTCAACGAGTTCTGCCGGAGTTCCCAGTCTCTGTGTTGGAAAGAAAGGTTTTGGGTGCCTTGTTGGAAGAGACGAAGGACCGTGAGCTCTTACCACTTATCTTGACCAATGTCTTTGCAATACTGCAGCGCATCCCGAACGCACGCCGCACGTTTCCGGAAAGAGTGATACCTCAACTCAAGGAGGCTTTTCCAACAAGCAAAGGTGCTCTCCAAGAGCGTGACTCTAAAAAAGATGCGGGTCTCATGGTCGTCCTCGAAAACATGAATGTCGTCTCAGATAACTGTTCTGGAAATGAGTTCAAAGAAGGTTAGTGAATCGGCAAGAAGCCAAAGTGTGGCATGCGAAGCTATCTATCTCTTTCCCTTTTTTATCTAACCTGAACAGAAATCCTGCCACTTATCCGACTCGGACTTGATTCACCAACGCACTCCTTAGTAGATGGGGCCATCAAATGCTTACCAGTTATCCTCCCGGTTCTTGATTTCAGCACTGTGAAAAACGAAGTCTTTCCACCAATTGCCTCGACTTTCAGTCGAACAAATAGTCTTGCCATCAAAGTGCGATGCTTAGAAGCGTTCGCTATTCTTTGTGGTGGCTCTATGGAGGGTAAAGAAGCAATTGAAGATGATTTATCAGGTGTGAGCCAAAAAAGTAAACCACAGTCTATCAAATCATCCATTCTGGACAAGTATACGATACAAGAGAAACTTGTCCCTTCAATGAAAGTCATCAAAACAAAGGAACCAGCCGTCATGATGGCTGCTTTGAACGTCTTTCGCCAAATTGGGATGGTTGCAGACACCGATTTTCTTGCTCTGGAAGTCTTACCGATTCTGTGGAGCTTTAGCCTCGGGCCCCTCCTTGACCTCCGTCAATTTGGGGAATTCATGACTTTAATCAAAAGCGTTTCGTCCAAGATCGAGCGAGAACAGACGAAGAAGCTTCAAGAGCTTTCTTTGGGAGGAGACTCTGGTGGATTCCAGAACGGCACAGGGAGTTCTTCGACGGCCTCAACTTCAGTGGGTCAACCTAACGTGGACAACACGAGGGGTAATTTTGAACGCCTTGTTCTGGGACGAGGTGCAGCAACCTCGAATGACCAGAATATTGACCAATGGGGTAGCCTCACCTCAGGCCCTCCGGTGTCACAGTCTACTACCCAAATGACACCATCTACGGGTTTTTCTTGGGCGTCTGCTTCCGCGAGTCCCGCTGTGAAAGGAACCAGCATGCTTCCATCACAAACCAATCTCAGTATGCGCTCAGTCACTCCTGACTACAACATGAGCACGTTCCCGTCCTTAGAGCCAGCCACTAGGGCAAAGTCTCCTCCAACGCCAGCATTCCCTACCTTACAGCCTTCACCTTCTTCATCCTGGAGTATTCCAAGTCCTCCGACTAATCAGCAATCGACCCAAAGATCAAACGTTTCTGGTCTTTCCCTAGGAGCGCTGGCGAGCATGAAGGCACACGCTCCTATGCCCAGTCAAGGCACTCAGCCTGTCCCTAGTTATTCTGCGTTCTCCATTCCCCCGCCCCCGTCGGGCTACAGCACCATGGGGGCGTTTGGAGGCCCTAGCGGACTAGCTAATACGGGAGGTCCAGCATTTGGCACAAGCGTCTCCTCGAATGCGTTCTTAAACAACAGTGCACCTCAAGGAACACAGAAACAAGGACTCGACAAGTACGAGAGCTTGCTCTGAATAACCTGGGGTAAGGTTATACAATTGTTTCAATCTCATTTTTGCATATTATAGCCACCAGGCTCGGATACTCTTTGGGTTTGCTTTTTCAGCGTAGTCACGGGTTATGTTGTGTGTACAGGATCATGCATGATTCCCCCATGGTTTCAGGCGTAGTTCAGACTGGACTTCAAAAGTTTTCCATTTGCTTTGTTGTCTCAGCTCGGTGGAGCGGAGGAAAGATTGTCACATACTGTATCATCAAAATACACAATACTGTGTAGTAACACTATCGATGTCCAGGAAATAATGTGGCTATCCGGTGGAGACGAGCGTGGAACTGACCAGTGCAGGCTCCACTTTCGCCAGGCGACCCGATAGTAGTTATCTATCAAGCTCCTTCCCCGACGGTGACCCGACGTAAGTACGGAGTAGTACGGAGGTTTCGGGGCACAGATCCAGGAATGCAACCTCCTCCTCTTCGAGGCGCCTTGAGGCGCTTTCCGTCGGCTCGGTGTTCTGTCCTCCCCCACCGCCCCTCGTTCCTATTACCCCTCCACCATCGTCTTCCTCGTTCACTCCATCTCGTCCGGTGGTCTTCTTCATCTTTTGCAAGCAATCTTTTTGCGGGCCCCGATTCTCTGATTACAGCACATCATCGAGCCACAATGGATGCCAAAGTCAAGCAACACTATTTGGCAGACTCTCCTCCTACAGTGGTGCGCTTGGAAGTCAAGTCTCACTTTGACAACCTCAAAGACCAGAAGCTGCGTAAATACGCACACTATCTGAGCAGGTTCGCTATTCCACTACAACCAGCATGCGCTTAATCTGGCTCAGTGACTTCCTGCTAACATGTGTTTTCTATAGGGCTGCCTTTGAGGGCGCTCGCATTACCCTCCGCCAGGTCTCACCGGAGTCGGAGCCTATTTACGACCTCATTATCGAACTTCACCGGGCTTGCGATGGTAATTGGACCGACCTCGCCCGTAAAACAGGCGTCAGTGATGAGAATTTGCGCTTCTTTTTGGAATATGCAGCTCAGTTCCTTGGAAACTGTGGTAATTACAAGGGCTTTGGCGACTCGAAATTCATTCCTCGGTTACCTGTCGAAGCTTTTCAGGCTTTAGCTTCTCTCACACCGAAGACGAGAGCTGCCTTTGCCTTGGCCAACACATCTGGAGGTGGCATCTACGAAACCGATGTGCAGTCGCGTATGCACCTTGGATATTCGGAAGGGGAGCACATGACGACATATTACCCCGATTCACCGTCTATCACAAAGGATGAGATCACGGCTGTCAGTGATCTGATGGAGCAGAAAGGATTACCGTTGGAGAATACGAGACTCAGGAAAACGGAGTCAGGCGACTTTGAATTGTTGATCGCATCGGGTGTCTCCTCTCCACCTGCACGCGACAGAGATCTCGGTGAAGCCGAGGCCTTGGAACTGGATGGAAAGCTCGAGGGCAAGAAGCTTCGCATTGTCTTTGGTGACCATCGTGAGGAAATGGCGAAGATCGCTCACAGCGTCAAGCAGGCGGGCCTCCACGCGGCAAACGATAACCAAAAGCGGATGTTGGATGCATACGCGATGTCGTTTGGCTCTGGTTCAATTGAAGCGTTCAAAGAGAGCCAGAGAATCTGGGTAAAGGACCAGAAGCCGGCATTGGAAACGAATTTAGGGTTTGTAGAAACCTATAGAGACCCGCATGGTGTAAGAGGAGAATGGGAAGGATTTGTTGCTTTGGTAAGCATGAAGCCAGATCCTTAACCCAGTAACTCGGGTTATTAACAATTTATCTCATCTAGGTCAACTTGGAGCGGACACGCGCTTTCGGTAAGTTGGTGGATAGTGCCGAGGCCATGATCCCCAAGCTTCCATGGGGTCAGGACTTCGAGAAGGACAAATTTCTCAGCCCCGACTTCACGTCTCTGGAGGTTTTGAGCTTCCAGTCTTCTGGCATCCCTGCTGGCATCAATCTGCCCAACTACGATGACATTCGGCAAAATCTGGGATTCAAGAACGTTTCCCTTGGCAACGTTCTTAGCGCTAAAGCTCCTAATGAACCTGTTCCCTTCATTGCCGACAAAGATCTGGAGGTCTACCGCAACTGCCGCGATGCTGCGTTCGAGGTTCAGGTAGGGATTCATGAATTACTCGGTCATGGAACCGGAAAGTTGCTCCAGGAAACGGCCCCGGGTGAATACAACTTCGACATTTCGAATCCTCCCATAAGCCCGGTTACGAACAAGCCTATTGCGTCCTGGTACAAGCCCGGCCAGACTTGGGGCTCGGTGTTTGGAGCTCTTTCGTCTTCCTACGAAGAGTGCCGCGCTGAGTGCGTTGCAATGGTGCTCAGTTGCGACTTCAGTATCCTGAAGCTGTTTGGTTTTGGTGACGGCAAGGAAGATCTTGGCAGCGATGCGGGTGACGTTCTCTTTGCTGGATACCTGCAGATGGCTCGCGCTGGTCTCGTCGCCCTGGAGTTCTGGGATCCCAAGACCCAGAAGTGGGGACAGGCCCACATGCAAGCTCGGTATAGCATCCTACGCACCTTCCTCGAAGCTGGTGACGACTTTGTCAAGCTCTCATACGGCGAGGAGGATCTATCTGATCTAGAGATTCACTTGGACCGTTCCAAGATCTTGACTCACGGCCGACCGGCCGTGGAGAAGTACTTGCAGAAGTTGCATGTCTACAAGAGCACCGCAGATTTCGAAGCGGGCAAGAAGCTCTATGACGACATTACATCTGTCGATGAGTGGTGGGGCACCAAGGTCCGCGAGATCGTATTGAAGAACAAAATCCCTCGCAAGGTATTCGTACAAGGCAACACTATCCTCAACGGGGATGAAGTGACCCTTAAAGAGTACGAGCCCACGCTTGAGGGATTGATTCAGAGCTTTGTCGAGCGTGATGTCTAGACACAGACCGTCTGTGAGGAGTATCACAGGACACTCGAGACTCTTCTTTCTTCGAGTGTTATATCTTGGATGGAAAACAACACTCCGCCTGCATTAGTATAGTTGGATTTAGCAGATGTGCCGCATCAATGTGACTCGCATATACGTAGAGTCCCTCCGCCGCCATCAGTAATTAAATCATAGACAACAGATAGTAGTATCCGCGATCTGACTGCCCCGGGTCATGTGACTTGGGGCGTTGTCGATCGCCACCTTGACAGGCACCTCTCCATCAAAGATGCCCCGGATTAATCGATATAAGGCAGGCAGATGTTTATCATCGTAGAGTGTTTCGTGGAGCGTGACAGGATAGATGGCGTAGCTGTACACCACTGGATCATGCTGCCCCTCGAGGTACTACCGTCGGCACCGTCTCCGGGAGAGAAGCAGCCAATCTCCGAAGTCGAGCGCAGTGGACCAGTCCCTTAAGGACGGCTGATTCCAGGCTCTCTCATGCCCGCCTAAGCGCTTCCTCCCATCCTTCTCTCCTCTTTCCTTAAATCTTCCCTCACAGACGACGACTACTACTACCCTCTTGGTTTCCGACGTCTTTCCATTGCTCCTTCTCCATTTTTCCCTTGACGTACTGTATCCGTCAGGATATAATTTGGTTGGACGTTGCCAACTCCTCCCTAATAGGTTCCATGAGTGGGCGCTTCTAAAAACACGACACTGGGCTCCTGATCGACTCGAGAAACCCGGGGTCTGGATTCCCTCCGGCCAAGGCCCTCTCAGTGGAGTTCACGAAGCTCCCAACAATAACCAAGGACAAGACGGCTATCCCCCAGCATCGACACATAAATCCCGACGCCTTGTCGTGGTCACCGAATTCATCTGGCTCGCCTGCCACGGCGCGGCCGTATTTGACAGACTCCGTAGCGGAGGAAGACGACGACGACTTCTATACCGCGCCGCCCCCGCCGCATTCTCCGTACTCGGAGGCTTCCTCTAGTCTCTCTTCGTCGCGCCCTCCCCCCTTTTCCTCTCTTGTCTTCGCTCCTGCGACCGAATTTAATCGTGGGAAGGTTACTTTCTCCCCGCCCGAATCCGCCTCGGCTCCAACCTCTGTTCCTCTGCCGCCCGACGAAGAGCCTCTCGAGCCGAGCCCTTCATCGTCCTTAGTCGCAGAAACTAAGGCTTCTTTCTCCCGGGACCAAAAATCGGAATCTCCGGGGAAATCCACAGACGAGGGAGAACCTCCTCCGCCGTATACTGAAGGATCCAGTCCCATTGAATCATTCACATACGTGATGGCTGCAGCAGGAGGCGCCTCGAGTATCATTACTCAGGTGCAGCAGACAGGAGGGCCACCGATCAACACATTAGGAGGTACAGCTCCATTGGCCTCTACACTGAAAGGCCAGATTCAGGGCTGACTGCTTTTCCCGAATTATAGATATTGGTGGGGATGAGCACATCACTCTTGATCTCCGGTGAGGAATCCCTTCTTAATTGCGCCCAAACTCGGTATCGTGCCTTCTAACCAGATTTACAGAGGAACTCGGTTCACGCTTTCTCGAGACGAGCTGCTGACTTTGCCGGAATTCGTCCTTCTATCGCTTTTTCCGAACGGTTTACTTCCCGACGGACATATGGGTACCTTCCATGAAGGAGATATTTACCCGGTCGACGTGAGTTACTAGTCGTTCCTCTTCCCAGTTACCCGTCTCCACTATCCTTCATGTTTCTGGGGCATTTCTCATATCTCCGCTTCTAGTACGACCCGGCTTCTCTACAATATATGCTAGACTTTTTCCGCTCGGTTGCTCAATCCATCCCGTCTTCCTCGCCTTCTGCATCGACCTCTCCAGACCTGGATGTTGCCCCCGATTCCATGCAAGGAACCGCTAGAGATATGCTTCAGGACCGTGCGGGTATCATCGTACTACGCGAGGACCTTGATTTCTATGCGATACCGCCCCGCCCTGATATAGAGCACACCGAAATGATCGAGGTCAAGCGTGCGGCTGCCAGAGCATTGTTGAAACAAGACGGGATATTTTCCGGGCTAAGAAAGAGCGACGAAGTTGGTTCAACAGAACAGCATCTCATCGAGATGCTCACTGCAGGGTGAGTCGTCTCTTTGTTATCCCGAGAGTGGATTCAGTAGATATCTTGTTTAGGCTAACCAATCTTAGCGGGTTTGATCGCGACGACCGGTGGGGCCATCGTGCCCCAGAGCCTAATAAGGCGGTGATATGTAGCTTAGCTCTGGCCAAACTGCGTACTGACATTCGAGGTGACATATCGAACAACAACGCAGTTGGCATGGCTCAGAAGCTTCTCTTGTTCTGGAGGAAACCAGCTAGGAGATGCTGGTGGGAGGGCATCGAGCTAGACGACGTGGAGGGTGTTGAAGGCAAGGTGAAAATTTGGATCCGTAGAGTATGGACTCTAGAAATGGTAGGTCTTCCTAATTAGCATGGTCCTGTGCGGAAACTAACCGGTATTCACAGAGTGTCATTGGGCTTCGATAGCCTGCTTCAGGCGGTTACTTTGAACCAATCCACTTATTGGTATCCGCCGCTGTCATTGCATTTTTCTCGTCCCCGTTGATGCATACTAGATTCGCCCTGTTAGCAGCACTTTTGTTTCCTGCGTTGCCCAGTGCACATTTGCGGAGTTAACGATATCCCCTATATCCCGAGTCTGCATTCGCAGCCTGACAGACAAGAGGAGTGGTGTATTCAATTATTATTGGGTACTGTGTAATCCTGTTTATAGTTTCCAACTAGCTGGCCGGCCACCATGCATTGATTTCATGTATCCTCCTTCTTCATTCCTGTATTGAGGTTTGGCCGCTGGCCCTACTGCTGGGCTTTGGATCCCCGGGCGTTGTTACTGCGTTGGCCCATATAATCACATTCTGTCATCCGCAACAAGCGATCATAGATGCACCCCTTCTTCACCATCCCTCCGTAAAAATCCCAAGCAGCGCAGCCTAGACTTGCTAAGTCGGGCTTGATCCGCAAAGCGAGCTGCATCTGGTCCGGGTCACGTGGTGGGCGGGCTGGAAGGGGCCTAGCGTGGCTAGCAGGAAGTCTGGCAAAACGCGACGAGCAGAAAAGGCGGAGCTCGACCGCGATCACCGTCAAAGAGGAGCTTTGGCTTCGATTCAAGTCTCCCCGTTTCGTACGTGCATTACCCAACCGTTCTTTTTCCCCGTGACGGTTCTGTTCCAGCGCTTTCCTTCGGTGCAGCGATACTTCGGTCTTACCTCTCAAATTCATCGTCCACTCTCCTCCATTGTCTGCCCTTTCTTCGAGCGGATTGTACGCTGCTTGTTCGCCGATCGACTTGCGCAGTGTCTGAAAGGGACATGTCCCTGACCAGCTAAATGGCCAACATGTCCCCTCTCAGAGGTTACATCACATCGTACCCGCCACGAGTGCGCCAGTATGGTAATGCGCTTCTTACTCCGATTATCCCACCCAGTCAGGTGGGCCCAACGCCGCGAACGACGAAGCGAGGAACCGCCGCAATCAATTATGCAGAAGATGGATTCGATGATGAAGACTTCGAGGACAGTGAAGGACCCCGGCGGCCCACTGGGCTAAGAAGTCTTCGACGGGAGGAGTCAACGTTCGACAAGGTTCCTTTGGCGGAAAAACTGGGGAAAGAGATACACGCCCCCGTCGAGGTTCAAGGGGTCTTCCGGGATTGGATGATCAAGAGAATGTTGCGACCAGCGTATGTGCCGCTTGACCTGCTTAATCGCTTTGTTCTTGCATCTGTACATCTCCTGCCATGGTGCTGACTTGAGCCTTTCTCTCTTACCACAGTTGCGCCGATCAATTGCAAATCCAAGCGCAACTTCCCCTCACGCTTATACCTATACGAATTGACCTAGAGATCCCAGCGCATCAACCTTTAGAGCCCTTCCCATTGCCGCGAACTATCCTTGATCCTAGCATCAACCCTACGTTGCCCGCATACAGACGGCCGGAGGCACTGCCTGCCTACCGAATCAAGGATACCTTTCTTTGGAATCTTCATGAAGCGCTCGCGACGCCTGAAGAATTTGCCGTCGGGTTCGTTCGCGATATGGACCTGCCAAACCCACAAGCCATGACGATGACGATTAGCAACCAGATCCGCCAGCAATTGGAAGAATATGCCGGCGTTGCGCTACACCCGTTGTTCCAGAGCGTGCAGCCAAAGCTTCCGGCCCCACAGGCTGGCCTGTCGCGGGATGTGTCTGCTACTCCGGTTTCTGCCCACGCCGCAACACCTGATAGCAGAGCTAACCAGGTGACGGTGACCAAAGAGCCCCTGGTCAACGACAGCATTCTGAATCCAGACGATGCATATCGGTGCCTGATAAACTTGAATATCAACTTGCAGAACAAGTTGTATACAGACAAGTTTGAATGGTCTCTGTTGCATCCCCCGGGCATGGCTGAGGAGTTTGCCAGAACTACGTGCGCGGACCTTGGTTTGGGCGGAGAATGGGTTGGGGCCATCGCGCATGGTATCTATGAAGCTGTCCTGAAGTTAAAGAAGGAAGTTTGTGAAAGTGGTGGGCTCATTAGCGGCATGGGCGGTTACGGTAACGAGATTGATAACCAAGCTGCGAATGGCGCTGAGGCAGGTTGGCGATATGACCCCGAGGGTCTGGGCGACGAATGGGAACCTAAGGTAGAGACGCTGTCAAAAGAGGAGATTGAAAAACGCGAAGGTGATCGTGAACGTCAGATCCGACGTCTACGTCGAGAAACGGCTAGATTCTCCTCGACTGCCGGCATTACGCCAGACACTTCCCGACAAGGTAGCGGCTATTTCGATGTGGATAGCGAGACCCCCCTAGGGCGAGGCGAGAGAAGCAAGAGGAAGAAACGATTCCGCAGCCTGAGCCCCTTGGGGAGGGGAGGGACCCCTGGTGGACGGGGGACGCCCGACACTGGTTCTGGAGCCGGCTATGGGGGAGGTGGTGGGACACTCTCTGACTGGTTTGTCATGCCTTCGAACTCTTCATTAGCATGCTATGTACTGACCACCTTCCTTGGTCTGGTAGGGAACGTCAGAATTGGCGCTGCACCAACTGTATGGTCTGGGGTACCGCTGTTTGGGCTGTACGAGATGGCCCAGCAGGCCAAAGGGTAGGAGAGATGCTATACCTTTCTGGAAATACTGTTCACTGACTTTTGCTATCCCAGACACTCTGCCACAACTGTGGTCTTTTGTACGAACGAGACAAGGTGGCCCCCGAATGGTCGAGAGATCTGCACCGTCACGATATGCCCATCGGTCGGTAGTAGATCGTGCAAAAGGGTCCGCGTAGATTTTCCGTCTCTACGCTCTGTACCTATACGGCAGAGGTGAGACTCCACACTGATGCGATAATTCACGGTCAGGACAAGTCTGATCAGTCTGATCAGTCTGGTCCGTTCACCAGGCCGGCTTTTTCGTAGTATTCCTACGATTCTGACGTGATGAATCCTCGTCGGAAAGCCCCAGCCTGCCTTGTTTCCCTGCCGGAACACAGTCAATGTACTATCTGATTTGATGATATCTCTAATGAACCTCTATAGTCGGGACAGGCGTTTTCATTTTCTTGATTCATTGCTTCCCCATCTCTTTCTAATACGTTTCATTACGGAGCAATATCTATTCTACCTACCTTTGTCATAGCGGATAGGTCTCATACACACCATCGAACGTATGGCCACCTGAACAACGACTATTCTTTTATTTTCCGGACTGTCTGATTTTCACCCTATCTTCTATTCTTCTTCCTTTCCAGGGTCTTGTTAACTTGTTTGTGCGAAAGATCTATTACGGCGTACTTGAGAATAAGGGCGGAATATGAAGTACTAACTACCTGCTGTAAGGTAATTCAACGCATACTGATATTGGGATAGCGTTCAAGCTTCTACTATGCTTCCTACCTGTTTCCCCTTTCGTATGATCATGTTCTGTCATGAATATCAGTCATGATATCCTTGTTTCATTATGGCCCCAAGACTCTTCTTTTTGGGCATTCGGTACACAGTACAGTAATGGTCTCTTGTTGGAGATCCGTGCAGAGGCGTCTGTAGCTTCCAGGGCTCTTTTGAAGACGCTATGGCATTGCAGGATTGCGTGACAGCTGTTGGCGACGCCTTTGTAGTTTATCCTATGCACTGCTAGGCCGTCGACCATGGGATGATCCGCGACAGCTCGCGTGGGCATAACATTGGCGAATAGCCTGGTTTCCTCTTCTTTTCTTTGTCTGCCTAATTTTGTGGATATGTTATGGCGGGTGGCAGAGCATATGAAGGTGTAGTGTTCATAGTTTATACTTCTTCCATCGATATAAGTCCCCGACCTCCACGAGCCTTGACAGAAAAGAAAAAGAAAAGAAAGAAAAAGCCCACATAACGATGATCCAATAAACACGATAACCAAGTCTATCACATGTAATCTAAACTACTATGACGAATTACTATTCTATTTTTCTATTCGTCATTACATTCCTCATGCATGACATGCATGTGCACTCACGCCCACCCATGATATTAGAAAGCCTAGATACAGGCTCAACCGAAAAAATAAAGCAACTCAACCATAGCAGACCAAGCAAAGGAATGAATAGAGAGAAATGAGACAAGTTCAACGATCTCGATTCACTCCTTCCCTAAGAAGACCGACGCGCCTTCTTCCCAGTGCATGATTCCAGAGGCTCCTAAACCATACAGATATTAATATAAATCCATAAGCCAGTATTCGCAGACCAAAAGCACACACATCAGGTGATGCAGATTGAATACCTTCTAAAGGGGTACCAACAATAAAATAATATTGAAAAAAAAATCCAAAGAACAATAAGTGAATCAATTAGAGAGACTTACAGACCGAGCCCGTCTCTTCCTCCCAACATGACCAACATACTCTTCCTCTCGTTCATGGCCTTGTTCTGTCGGAATCTTCCTACCCACAAACCCACTACCCAGACAAATCACATTCCTCGCGCCCTGTACCTTAATCCCCGTGTTGATGTTGACCATGACAGATTGCAGGGATTCATTGGTGAGATTAAGTAGTCCCGTGCGATGGAGAGCAGCGATAATGGATGTGGCCATATCTGTTAGTTTTGACTGTCGATTTCGCTGTGCTGATTGGAGTATGGGGGTTGATGAAGGTGACGATGGTGGTGATGTTGCTGGGATGGAAGGGAGGATGATGCTGTTTGCGTTTCCTAGGACGCTGATGGACGCGTCGATATGGATGGCTATCGGGCGGGGTGTCGCCCATTGGAGGGAACTTTCACCGTCTATTTGTTTGGGGAGACCGTGAACAGGAGGGGAGTATGGAGGTGGAGGAGTAGCGGCTTCAGGATTCTCAGGACCATTTTGCGGTTCGGCGATTTTGTGGACCTGATGGAGGACGGACTCGGACGGAGGAAGCATTGCGAGGAATGGCAGGTCTAATGAGCGCTCGAAGTGACAGAAAAGCCAGGGTAGATGCAAAGACTAAGTATGGCAGAGGAGCGTTGTGGCAAATAGACCTAGTACTTTGTAGGGGCAGCCTTTAACAGAATAAAAGGGTGAGCGAAGAGGGCATCTGGGTGAGATGGATTGCTACCGTGAGAACAATAGCATGCAATTGAGATAAATAAGTGCCATAATAAAATCAGTCTAATGGGGAAGAAAGGTCACATCAATAAACCAACTGTCCCCCGCCAACACCATCTGCTAATAGGCTGAGACAGCACTCCATTGCGCCAAAATAGTTCAAATTTGCATCAGATCACCAGTTTGGGGAAGTGTTGCTCTGTAACAATGCCACCAGCCCCCTGAATTGACGTTCTCTGGCTGTGGTATTGTTCTTTTTTATCAATAGGCAGAATAGGGTCACGTGCTGATTGAGAGACTGAGGGTCCAGCACTGTACAACCTGGAAACCCCAAATGATGAATAGAGCCATCTGAATAAACAAGGCCACAATTTCTGACACACCATGATTTGGGGAAAGCTTCCAGCCAACTAGCACCGCTCGACACTTGTGCGATGTAACCATATCCATAAGATTCCCCAACGCAGCCACCCAAGCCATCCTGGTCCAATACTTTGCCTGTTTCCGGCTCCAAAAGGCTTAAAAAGATGGAAGGCTAAATAATCGCTTAAGCCCAGCGGTCTCCATGATTCCAGTCCTCGTATGGACAGTGGTCCCCGCTAGGATTGAAACCAACAGATGAGCTTATCGGGCTGTTGCCACTCGTAAGAGTAGTGGAATCCGGTTCCTTGAAAATCCCGTGTGTCGTGTCTACTTGGTAAATGTTGGTTAGCTTCTCTTGCCCATCATTCTAGTCAGCATGCAGAGCAGTAGGTTCTCTAGCACGCCATCAAACTTACTGGCAGTTATGCGGCCATCTCGGGCCTTTTGTCCTATTGTCCGCCCTTGTTGTTCTTTCTGACGCTCCGGATAATATCGGCCGCCTGGGTGTAGTGGCTGTGAAGTCTAGATACTGATTAGCAGAAACAAAGGCCGGCGCGCAAAGACTTGATTATACCAGCGTTCGTTCCACGCCAGCCGAATTTTGATTTATTCACGGACTGCTGGTACTGACTTCGCGGAATTCATCGCCCTCGATGTGGACCTCACGGTCACGAATGCGGCGCATCAGGGCAAGAAAGTTGCTTTCTCTAAACTTCTGGCTTTGCTCATGTTTGACGCTATCCAGTAACTGCCCCGCAGTCCGAGCGAGCTCGTCTGCATCGTTCACTCGTGCCTGTGCATCATTCTTGTCGGTTTGAGGGATGGTATCCGATCCAATCTTGATAGTCTCTTCAGTATTTTCAGCGAAAGCTTGTTCCCTTTCCCCAGTATCTTCCGCTCTAATCTGAGTGGTCTCGGCTTCCTGCAACATCATGTCTGTCCGCGCCTGCTCAAATGCAGCTTCAAATGCAGATTCGTCAAATGCTTCTGCCGAAGGTTGCTGATTTGCTGTTGTTTCTTGCACACGAGAAACTGCGGTTACATGTATAGGATAGTGAGGTGCAAAGGACGGCTGAAACCCTTGGACATGCGGTTGGTGCTGCTGAATAGGGGATTGTTGTTGTTGCTGATGCTTAGCAAACTCATTCTGCCAACCCTGTTGTGACATGGCCGACATTGCAGCTATAGATGGCCCCGGTATTTGATTAAGTGAATGTGAAGGTCCTGAGATATTCATTTTCTGAAAGTCTGCCGCCCAACCGGACGCCTCTGCCGGGTTGGATACCGGGAAACGAGGAGCGGGCGTGACGAAAGGGCCTGTATGTTGTATACTGGGAAGGGGCGTCCCTGCTAAATTGGACTCAAAAGTGGCAAATTCGGAATCAAGTACACCTTCGTTGGGGTTCTGCGACCGAAAACCCTGGTAATTTGATGAGTACGATCCAGATGGTCATATGGACCGCGAGGGACTCACCTGAGAAGGTGACTGCCGAGCAATAAATCTATCCTGTTGAAGGGTACGATCGACAGATGCATGCTTCTGGAAATTCTGAAGCGCATTCGAGGGTCCACACAGAGCATCACCCATGATGCCAATTGAGGTTAAACACGAGCCGGTGAGGATAGGACAGGTTGATTGCTTTTTGTGTTGAGGACAGAATTCGAGATGCGCTTGGTGAAGGAGTACCTGATGCTGTGCTATGTATGCAGAGTGTATGATACAAACGTAAGGCGAGGTTCATCAAAAGACAAGAAAAGAACGAGAGGAGGCAAAAGCATGAGACGAGTAGTAACAAGAAGATAGCAGGCCGCGGGGCAGAGCGACCGAGGACTACCGAGGCCCAGTTCACGTGCTCCGGGGCGTGACTGGAGATGGCTGACTGAGCCGATAAGATAAGATCGGGCTGCGGCTGACTGCGAAACGGACAAGCTGGCGGTGTTTTGCTGCCGCTGTCGCTGCTGCTTCTCCTGTTGCGTGTTGATTTGGCCCACCATCGCCGCCTACTCCCCCAGAAACGACCCCTAATACTGCACGACAGGGCCACCCACGTGCTTTCGTTCTTGTTTTTCTTCGGTGTCAATCTTTGTTACGAGCAGAAAGTTGATCAAAATGGTGCGTCCAGGACTCGACGAGCCAAGGTGATCCGCTTATGAGCATTGCTAACGTGGGGACACCTAGGCGGCTGCTCAAGTAATATCCAATTCTGGACACGATGAGATGATTGTATGTGAATTGAACCTGCACCCTTAACGCTATTATGATAATAGTCTTGTGTCTTCTGTCTACCCCCTGAGACTGACGTCGGCGCATAGCACGATGCCGGGCTGGACTACTATGGCCGCAGATTGGCAACATGTTCGTCGGACAAAACGATAAAGATCTTTGAAATCGAAGGAGAGACACATCGGTTGATTGAAACCTTGAAAGGGTGAGCACTATATGTGTATAGCTGCATTACACGCCGTCAATTCTAATCTCCGTACGAACGAGAACAGGCATGAAGGAGCTGTGTGGTGCGTGGCATGGGTACGTCATGACTGCTTCCATTGCCAACTCCCCCTACCAGAATATGTCTCTTACTCTTGTCTTCTCTAGGCGCATCCTAAGTTCGGAACTATTCTCGCCTCCTCCTCGTACGATGGAAAGGTACTCATCTGGCGCGAACAACACCAGAACACTACATCACCCGTCGGTGGCGGCGCTTGGACAAAGGTATTCGACTTCTCTCTCCACACTGCCTCAGTGAACATGGTTTCTTGGGCTCCACATGAGAGTGGCTGTCTCCTGGCCTGCGCCTCTTCAGACGGGCATGTCAGCGTTCTCGAGTTCCGAGACAACAGCTGGACTCACCAGATCTTCCACGCCCACGGCATGGGTGTGAACTCTATCAGCTGGGCACCTGCTGCCACCCCTGGTAGCTTGATCAGCTCCAATCCCGGACCGGGTCAACAGCGGAGATTCGTCACCGGCGGAAGTGACAATATGCTGAAGATCTGGGACTACAGGTACGCTCGATGAGTTGTCATGCACTGATAGTTTGTTAGATGGGACTGTACTGATCTTATGCACCACTGCAGCCCGGAAACTAAGGCCTACAACCTCACGCAGACTTTGGAAGGCCACTCCGACTGGGTCCGAGACGTCGCTTGGTCTCCTAGCATTCTTTCTAAGTCCTACATCGCCTCTGCCTCCCAAGATAAGACTGTTCGGATCTGGACCTCCGATGCGTCAAACCCTGGTCAGTGGACTAGCCAGCAACTCGAGTTCGATACTGTTCTCTGGCGGGTCAGCTGGAGCCCTAGCGGGAACATTCTTGCCGTGAGCGGCGGCGATAACAAGGTTAGCCTGTGGAAAGAAAACCTCAAGGGGCAATGGGAGAAGGTAAAGGATATTGAGGAGTAGGCTTGAATATTGCATTTCTTTCTATCTTCCGTCATTCTTACTATGTGCGATAATGGATGAACTGGGTGTCTGGCATGCATGTACTTCATCCGACCCAGATATTGCTTGTCAAAAATCAAAAGGAGCTCAAAAACAGGTGAAAGGTTATGGTTTCCAGAAAATGAAGGGGCCTCTATCCGCCGTGTCAATCATGTCTACCCAACTTCCTAGCATGATCCTGCCCCCTGGAAGAATCACGCCCTCGTATCCACGAATCCAGTAGAACTCGGTCTCCAGGTCAGAAGGCGGCCATCCTTCCTGGAAGAACCAAGCATAGTCGTCTGCCGCAGGCTCTGTGGCATCATATGCAGGAACGGGGAGATGATCGTCGGGGTCCCGCTCATATACCGCAAAGCAAATACGACACCAGCCAGGAAAACCACCCTGGGGTATAGGAATTGGTTCGTAGAATCCTCGCACCAAACATACCACATTGTCAAAAGACTCGGGTGACTTCTGAATTCCGCGAAAATATGATCGTTGGGAGTTCGAGGAATCAACAGGAATTATTGTTTCAAATAATGGCGGCCAGTTCAAAGGGTTAGGGTCTGATTTGATTTGGAGAGACTGCACAGTCGATTAGCCCTGTATCAGTTTCAATTATATATGGCATCCTCACTGTGAATCCGACTTGTGTCCAATGACTATCTAGGTCTGCGCATGTCTGACGGTTCTCGAGCTTCCCCAGCGACACCGGATACGGATGAATACATGCTATACATTTGCAGTTTAGTATTCGCCATGTTTGCTTGCGAAAACCGAGTAATCGAAGGATGACTGACAATAATATCCTAGCCAGGGAGCGCTGGCTTCAAGGGGTGCAACCTTGCCCCATGGCGTTGGCTTGTAATATGATGGCAAGCTAGAGTAAGAACCGCAAAATGTTGCTTCGTCCGGGTTGAGAAGATGGCGAAGCCAGAAATTGCGTATATCAAGTGTCTTTCCTAGGTCTAGTTTATTCGAGTGTACGACTGGTCTGATCTCGACGCCATAAGTGTAGACCGCGCCGATGTCATAGTCCGTTCTGAGACAACGAACAGACATCAGAGGATCCAGAGCCAAGCCAGTGAGACACTATCGAAAGTCAGATTCTACTCTCTCATGTATATAAACTGCTGGGGTATCTACCAATTGGATCGCACAGAAAAGATCTGAAGGCCGACCGGCTTCCTTTTGGCCGTAGCCGCTGACTGGCCTGTTCAAAAAATCGGAGCCGAGGAGAAGACGTCGAATTCTCTCAAGATTCTTGGAAATCGGTTGCTTGTTCGATTCCAAAAGCATATCTCGCACAACTTCTAACCAGAATGTCTGCTTCTCTTTCTGGCCGTATTGGAAATAGATCAATCTCGAGAGAACAATGGCGCGAATCTGATATTTAGTTTTGATCTCGTTGGATGAATCGTGTCGGGGGACGTCATAAAAATCTTTGAAGCGTCTTCGCCAGACGGAGGATTGGGCTGGAAGTATCTTCGCTGCTAGTGAAGAGCAGCACCGGGCAAAGTTTACAATATCAACGTCGTGTGGAAGCAGATAGGCGATATACTGGACGATCTGAAGACATAATTAGCGATGTGTATGTATATATAGGTGGATATGATCAGAGTCAGCACCTCTGTGGGCAATCGAAGGAAATGATTCAACAGACAAATGCCTCCAATGACTGGTCTTTGGGGACTCATATTTGCTGACCGCTTGAAGGACAAGCAAGTCGACCCTAGTGCTACACGACAGTATGGCGTCGTCTTGTACGTATCCAGGGTAGGTGGGAAGCGACTTAGAATAGCCTCATTAAAGCATATACGGAGTGATTCATGAAAAGGCCGGCACGCTTTGAACTTCGGACTCTCACAAAGGCAGAGAGAAACTCAGACTGAGGCAGATGAGACCGGATGGTAAGGCTTCACTTTCCGATATGTGAGACAATGTTGATGACTTTCTGTCAAATGGAGGATTAACTCATGATGGCAGCGTTATTCGCTCTACCTACCCTCGCTTGAGCACGGCGATATTGTATGCTAGTCCATAGTCACGCAGACTCTTAAGCTTGCCATACCCTGGGTTCAGACGATCTTGGGATGTCCGGTTTGGCCGAGTCTGCTCCCTGCCAATCTGCATCTGGGATTGTAGACTTTGCTAGTGACTATATGTATATGATAAAGAAGATCAGACACAGAAAGCAGGATATCAATTTCTATAAGCCGGTCAATGTGACCAATTTAGCTTGATTCACTTCAGTACAAACCACGTAGGTTGAGTAGGTTTGCAGTCCCAATCTAAGATTCAATAAGAAATCCAAACCAATAATGCATTTAGCCGGATTCTATGAACAAAGCGTTCCTTGACTCACATCTAGACGGCTACGGCGTCGTCTTAGACTTTTCTGAACACCCCAGCCATCTGCTAGTAGTTCCTTGACTTCTTCCAGGCGGAGCCCGCTCATCTCGGGATAGATAGCCCAAACGCCAAACCAACCGATCACACACACAGCCGCATATGTCGCGAATGTCCATCCAGGAGACATCCACTCCATCATAGGCAAAAATGTAAGACCGACAACAAAGTTTGACCCCCAGTTTGTGGCAGTGGCCAGTGCTGATCCCAAGGAGCGCACGTTCAAAGGAAATAGTTCTGATTGCTGCCAAGGTACATTGCCTAGGCCAAAAGCGTAAGATGCTGTGTAGACAATGAGACATGTAAGAATAGCAACAGGGTGTAACGAGCCATTAGTTGTGACATCTCCTTCTGCTCGGACTGCTGACTCGGGCTTTGGCAAGTTGATGGAGGCAAACGTCATGGCACAAGCAACGAGTGAGAGGGCCATGAGTGGTATTGAGTAAAGAAGGATGCGGCGCCGACCAATTTTATCAATGAAGGCAAATGCAAGCAACGTAAATAAGAAATTGGTCATTGCCACCGATAATGACGTGAGAGTTGGTGATGAAAACGAAAGCATTGAGAATATAGTTGCTGAGAAATACATGAGGCTGTTGAATCCGCACAGTTGCTGTATTCCTTGCAGCATAACTGCTATTATCAACGCCCTGCGATTTCCACCAACGAGGGCTAAACTTCGAGCACACTGCGTAATATTCTCAAGCCAATGCCGATTGTCTGTGAAAGGTTTGTTGGTTTGGCCCAATTCGTCCTCCTCTTGAGCCACTTCTCTTTGGATATCACGCATCACTGTCTTGGCCATGAGGTTGTTGTCGGACTTGCCCCCGTAGACTTTCGATAGGACATTTGTAGCTTTTTCTTCGAATCCCGCCTGCACCAACCACCGAGGCGTTTCTGGCAAAACCAAAACTATAAAAAACTGGAAGATCGCTGGCAGCATCCCGAGACCGACAATATACTGCCAGCCTCCAGAGATAGAAGAAAACAGCCAACCGACTATATAAGCGATGACTTGTCCGCCTGTAATGAAGAGGCTCAGGATCGTAACGAGTCTTCCTCTAACATGGGATGGTGCCAGCTCAGAGATATATCTGCCAGAGGTTAGACAACAGAGCAGAATTCCTCTCTCTATGCGGCGCTTCCCCCGGGGAGTCCTCGGCGAGGTTTGGACATACAATGGAGTCACCAGACTTGCTCCACCAACAGCCAGACCAACAATGCTTCTTCCAGCAATCATCCCCCATACTGTGGTCGTGACGGCCTGTATTAGAGCGCCCAGGGTGAAAAGCACATCTGCAACAAGGATAACCTTTCTGCGACCGAACTTATCCGCTAAGATCCCCGCCAGCGGGCTCGCAATCAGGGCGAACAAGCTCGTACAAGATGCTATTAGACTCTTGTCCAAAGTGGTGAGATTGCGATTGGAAAGGTCAGATCCGATCGACACTAGGGTCGAGGAAATGACACCTGTACTTTCAAGAACCAGAGTGTCAGTAACATGGGGGACAGGATTCGATTCTATTGAATGTCGTTGTCGGTAGGAAGACCGTCAGAACTGCACATACTCGTATCCAAATAACAACCCGCTTATACCCACAGAAAATGTCAGAGCATATATAAACCAGCCACTTGTCTGTCCTGTGTTGACATTGCCGTCGTCATGCTGGGGTTCGCGGTCTACCAAAGGCACCGAAGGGAGCAAAGGGGCATTGGGGTCGGTCGGCTCATTCTCCTCCCTGCGATTCATGGCTTAGGGTCCTGTAGCTTCTGTATGGGTATTTATAAGAGCCATGCCAAACGCACGTACGTCTCAAATTGTCAGGTACGGCTGATGATATCAGGTAGCTGAAGTTGTTGGGAGATAAGGGATCTGGGATCTGGAGAAGTGGCCGCTAACGCATGGGGTATTTTTACATAATAAAAGCTGACAGCTCACGAGACCCACTGCCCCCATTTCGAGTGGCGCAGCCATGGATCAAGATGAAGATGGAAGTGTCATCAGTCTCCCAGCAAAGTACCCCGTACAGCGGGAGAAATACTGCAGTGATGCTTGCACACCTATATTCTATGTTGGGACACAGAGTCTTTCGTTCCGTCTGTTCTCCAGATGGCCAGCGGATTTCCGTTTTGGCCTACTGGTATGAACTTAACATTCTACAACTTTTTAGCGCTATTGCTGCTCTTAGATGTACTTCAACGAGTTCTTCCGGCGAGCGACTTGGCATACCTATTCCCTATGATAGCAGTCCAGTCCTTCAAAGTGACAAATACGCGGTCTACTAGGTAACCAACACGAGGGAAGAAGGCTTATTATAGAATGCATATTAACGATAAAACATTCTGGAAACAACCAGGAAGTTTATGAACTGCATTTCTCATTGAACGCGTTGAAAAACTTCGACTGCAATTTGTGATCATCAAAATGCACTTCTATAATTAAAAAACAAACGTACGGGCCCTATCTAGATAATGAATCAAAGTGCATACTAAATCTAAATTCCGAGTATTGGAAAATTGCTTACTACTATAACTTATAGGGAGGATTGGTCTAGTGAATTACTTATTATATAGTAGATCTCTTGGCTACTATCCATGAACATGACTAGCATGCCAGTCAAGGCCGAGTGACAAACCATGGATACTAGTTATGTTGGAGGGCTTGGACTTTTTAGGATTTAACACCTATAATAGACTACAGATGGCAGTAAGCTCCTTTGTTGCAGAGACTGTGAGCTTAGGTACTAGAGCCAATATCTACTATTGCCAATAGGCTCAGGCTAATATACGAATGCCGGTCTGTCAGAACTGTACTATCTGATAGCAGAGATGAACGGAGCATTAGTATCTCCAACACAAGTCCTCTATTCAGGGTTAGAAAAAAAGACATCACCTTTTCTTCCCTCTTGACTGTGATCACAGCAACTGTGCCTGGAAGACGAAATGCTCTCTGAACGCCGTTCAATCAAGTCATGAACAAAAAATAAAATCTATAATAGTAGCTAATATCCTCTTTTATCTTTATTCTCGAATACGATAAATTAAATGATTCCAGGTTATCTTCCATACTATCTTATCCAACTGGCTAGATGATTATATCTCCTCGTCAATCACTTTACGCAACATCAGTCAGTAACTAACGTAATCCACTACCGAGCCGCCACCTACTACCGAGCCGCCACCTCACGCGTTTTTGGCACCGGTTAAAATCCTCGCTCAATTCAACCACCAACCATGCCTCCAAAAGCGCGTCAAAATTCAAGAAATCTAGTCGAGCAAGAAGGCAGGATTCTATTAACAATCTCTGCTATAGAAAACAAGCAAATCTCCCAAATTGCTAAAGCTGCGCGGGTCTATAATGTTCCACGTTCAACTCTACGGGACCGTCTTCATGGCCGCAATTATCGCAAGGAAGCACGCGCCAACTCCCATAAAATGACTTAAAATAAAGAGAAATCACTTGTATAATGGATCTTATCACTAGATCGTTGTGGAGGACCTCCCCGGCCATCTTATATACAAGAAATGGCTAATATTCTGCTTGCTAAACGTGGAACTACACCTATTCAAACTGTTAGAGAGAACTGGGTCTCTAAGTTTGTTAAACAACGTAATGAATTAAAAACCTGCTATACTCAATGCTATGATTATCGACGTGCTAAATGCGAGGATCCTAAGATTATACAAGAATGGTTTAATCATGTATAAATCACTATAATACAACAAGGGATTACACAGGAAGATATCTATAACTTCGATGAGACTGGCTTTGCTATGGGTCTAGTAACTACTACACAAGTAATTACTAGAGCTGATTACTATGGAAAAGCACGCCTTGTACAGCCAGATAATCGGGAATGGGTTACTTTAATTAAGTATATAAATGCTTCTAGTTAGATACTTTCTCCGTGTATCATCTTCAAGGGAAAGGCCCATATAGAAAGATGGTATTAGAGCAATCTACCACATGACTGGAGGATTAAAGTTAGTCCTAATAGCTAGACTAGTGATGAAATAAGCCTTCACTGGCTTCAAAATCTCTTTATTCCTGTTACTACTGGCCGTACAACGGGGAAATATTGTCTCCTAGTTCTTGATGACCATGGCAGTCATTTTTCACCTCAATTCGACCAGATATATAATGAGAATAATGCTATTCCTATCTATATGCCTGCTCATTCTTCATATCTACTGTAATCTCTGGATATTGGCTGCTTTTCACTGCTAAAACATGCGTACGGAGGCTTAGTAAAGAAGCAGATATATCTTAGATTGAATTATATTGATAAGCTTGACTTCCTTGAAGCTTTCCTTCAGGCGCGTACAGATATCTATACTACTAGCAATATCTGCAGTGATTTCTCTACTACTGGGCTAGTTCCATATAATCCAGAGCAAGTGCTCAGTCAGTTGAATATTCAACTAAGTACTCCGACACCACCAGGCAGCCGGTCAACCAATTCAGTGCCTAAGACACCCTATACTATCAGGCAGCTGGAGAAGCAAGCATCTACAATTAAGAAGCTGCTTAGGGCGCATACACAGAGCCCTTCCTCTTCTACAAAGGCTGCGCTAGATCAACTTATTAAAAGATGTGAATTAGCGATGAATAATGCTACTATTTTAGCACAAGAAAACCATGATCTACGAGCCGCACATGAGAAGAAGCTTCAAAAGCAAAAACTATCTATTAAGCAGCTTACTACTGCAGAAGGCCTTTCTATCCAGAAAGGCCAGGAGCGATTCCAGCAAGAGAATCAGGTTATTGAAGCTCAAGATACTGTGTCTAGGGATCTGGGGCTTCCTGCAGTTGGACCGCGCGTACGCGCGCCACCACAGTGTTCTAATTATCATATTCGGGGGCATACTAGGGTCAGATGTCCTAACCCACCTAGTAATTAGTTTTATAGAGAAATGCAATTGTTTTGTTGGTAAAGCGGTGCTTGAATCTAACATAGTCATGGAAATCGGAGCGGAGGTGGCGGCTCGGTAGTGGATTACGTTATTCCTTAAGCTGATTATATCATCCTGCTTGGCTTTACCGCCTCTGTGGACCCGCGTAGTCGGTGAAGTACTATGGAGTATCTACTAGCATCAACATTGCCAGCTCACGACCCCCATAGGACCTCGATAGCCGCACATCCTACGGCTCAAATCCCGAATGCAGCGTAGGAAATTTTAGTTGAGAGATTGCGTTTTGTACTAGGCTAAGCTGTGTGATAGTACTCCATACCGGTGTACCTACATACAGGTCGGTATCATATGTTTGTATCGATCAAACATTGGATTCTCTAGAAGGAAGACCACTGACTGCACCGTGAGCAACATGTAGTTACTTTGCAATAAGATCAGAGGTGAGTAAGCTCTGCTCCGTGACTAGGGTTGTAATAATGGCTTGACTACTGCACGTACTCGGTTTTGGCGGGATCAAACAACTTCCATTGATAGGGCCTCGCAGGGATGATCGATTTGAGTTTCCTGAGATCGCTTCAGGACAGCTGTTCATGGAACCGTGCAACTTTGGCTAGTTCTGCCAATCAAGGGAGCGGGCGCCACAGCTTGTCCACCCAGTGTGCTAAATCCAGATGGGTCAGTAGCAGGGCTACCCCATCCCAGGCCTCCAGTGGTGAAGATCCTAGTTGGACAGTGTTATGCCTACATCTGTACATGGGATTGCCCCTCAATGTCACCTAGGAGACTAATCCATCAGCAGAACCGGGCTTGGAGGCAAGGGCCGCATGGTGTTCCTGCTTCTGATCGTTTCATAGGAAGGAGCGCATCCAGCAAAGGTCTCTCTTTTACCCAAGGGGGGCCAAAATAGTAATCTGAAACATAGACCTAGGCCAACATTTGGTCGAACACAATAGGATGGTCTCTCGATAGCAGTAGAACTGAGTAATTAAAATAACAGCGACCGGCGTAAAAGCAGAATGGACACCAGTACGCCACCTATGAAAAAAAGCCTACAACTAGAACAAGAAGGCGGATAACTTCTGGATCGTATCCAAATGTCGTTCACGACTAGATACTCCAAATCGGATCTTACGATTCGATCAGAATCAAAACAATAATGGCACTAATCGAACTGAAGGACCTACCTCCGCCGTAGGTACGCACCACACAGACCCAGAGCCTGGGAAACAATAACATACAACAAACAAAGCCTTGGCCCAACAACAATTTATTAAAAATGGAGACCAAGGGCTCCAGCCCGGCCATCGGCCGGAAAAAATTGCTTTTCGAAGCTCGCGGTCCACGTTCCTCTCCGAGAAATTGGATCTATCATCCCGATCTGCTTTTGTGTCTACGAATTAAGCTTACTACGCACCGTTGACCTGGCAGTTTGACACATGAGACAGAGATACTCCGTATTACTACTAGTGTCACTAGTGGTCGCTCTCCATCTCTTCTTTTTTTCCTTGCGCTTAGCTCAAGATCGCGGCACCCGAAGAGACTGTATGCTACACACAAAATCCTGTGAACAATCGGTCCCTCCCGGAAAATAGATGCGACCGTACGGGTAGTGGGTTCGTTATATTCTCCTTCGGGTTTTCTATGTCGTCATATCTGGGAGAGCGGAAGGCGAAAGAGGGTCAGCAAGGAGGAAAGAAGGGGAAATTTTAAATTAGATCGGAAACTTGGACGGATAAGATGGGTAAAGATGAATAAGAAAGCTAAAAGAGGCAAAGGCTGGAGAAAGCATAACTAGGTAGCATCCCGCTTGTTCCTCTCGGTCCCGTGCCTTGGAACCGGCCGGTTGATGAAAGCTCAGGAACCAGTTATACCCAGATGGTTCTGTCGATGGTATTCCAGAGATCTCCCGCTTTGTTAGCCTGTATCCCCTTAGAGGCTCAACAGGCTAAGCTGAGAGTGCAGTAACTAGGGATACGGGGCTCCGTCCTATCTGTCCTGCGTAAGCCATAAACATGATATAAATCTTATTTATTATCATGATTGTGACTTCGCCAGCCAGCCGAGAGCTACAGTAAAAAGTGGGGATAGGCATGATGGCTTAGCCGTGTTACAAAATGGACCCATTGTTTTCTTGACTTGTACGGAATCGCCGGGCCTGATCGGTACTAGGCTCGGATGGCACTTGCGGTAGCGGTCTACTAATTGCATCATGCGAAAACCAAGCTCAGCAAATTCGATTCCAAGTATCTCGTGTGGTTCCGAGCTTTCTACAAGGCATCCTTAAGAATATGATAACGGGCAAGGAGAAGAACAAGGGCGACGGACTGAGTCGAGGTGGATGGTAGAAGAGTATTCTATTATGTAACACACCCCTTCCTAAAGGGAGAAATTGATGACGAGAGAAGTGGGAGTGCCTTCAATGCGTTAATTATATGATGTTCTGGACCAACTTGTTCCTAGGGAACTCGGGTAAGGGGAGCTGAAGATCCCTGGTTTGTTTCATTAGGCCAGCACAGGTTCGGGAGTCAGATCCCATCCTCGCTACTATCCAGTCTGGAGGTAGGATCGTGCACGCTAGTGGCCCAGCTGCAGCCGCCGAGGTGCAAGGATCACAGCTCGTTATATTAATATTATTACAGAATACAGTACCCGATAGTGTTGTCTGTAGGTATTGTGACGGAGTACTCCGAAAGTAGTGGTGAGCAAGGGAAGGAAAACATAATGATGATAACACTACTACAAAGTAATACTACCACTACTAAGACACTACTTTAGTATCTAAGCAAGTGCTTCAGTTCCCCAGGTTATGTGCATGATAGGCTTCCATCATGTCATTTAACAACACATACCAGCATGCTCCTGTGGTTAGGAAAGCTACCACGTCAGCCGCTCCTCCTACATTATACCTGCATACATGGATGGAGCACTCTGTACATCAACAATGACTTACATAAATACCCTCGTGTTCCTCCATATCTGCATTCGACTGTCGTTTCAGGTTCTGCTGGTGACTATCGCCGTCCACCTGTGATCCGGTGTCCTCAAACCCCAGCCTGTCCGAAGAGAACTAATCGATTCGGTCTTAGTTGTTGCTGTCCTACTCCGTAATCATAGCACGTTTGGCACAATCCCTTTGAGATCCGCGGCCGTAGGACCCTGGATATGTTCATGCTTTGGCTCAAACAGGTGACTTGCGTAGCAATATTATATCAATGGGGGGTTGAGGATTGTTCGAACACCTTTGTGGTAGTGTCCTTATCTTCGACCCTGTACCCTTGATTTAAAAAATTCGAATATTTTTTTACTATTATTTTTAATTTTTTCTCTTTGCGCTGTCCGTTCCCTTCTTCCGTTTCCTCGACCCTAGCCACGGTTTATTGGACTTGCCTTGCGGTGGTGGTGTGCTGGGGGTGGAACTCCTAGCGTGATCCATTCCTCTCCAGTGGTTGAGTTTAGACTAGAACCAGAAGAACATCGCCCGTGGGAAGGGAAGCCAGTGACCGCGTCCCGCTGGGGCTTTTGTTGATCGATGACCTTGGTCTGTTATTATTACCACTCTCATTCGCATGTTGCTATCGCTGCTGCTGCTGCTGCTGCTGCCGCCTCTTCACTTCTTCCTTCTGCTACTCGATTTCTTTCCTCCCCGGCTGATTTGGGACAGTCGGCTTCTGGGACTTGTGCGGGCCAAAGCTTTGGTCGCTGAGACTGCCTTTAATCCCCCATTCCTTGATTACATTCCTTTTCGATTGCTCCCCCATTCCTTTAGCTTCCTCCTAGCTGGCTCCGACACCCTTTCCCCTCATCCACCCTAAGATCGCATCGAATTTCACGCTCGGATTTACTGTTTAAACATTTAATACGGCTACAGCGATCCCTCTCTTTTCTCCACCTCATACTAGATTGTGTTCTTGTTCCACCTGTCTTTTTTAGATGGTATTTATCTAGATGTGCCGGGCCAGCTGATCCTCCTCGTGCAAGATAATGCAGATGGGTCGTCAATTACATGTAATATCGATGTTGCTAAACTGAGGTTCATGGTGCTTGACACTGTTCTCGGCGCCCTCTGAGAATGGAGCATGTATCAACTGTGAGTCAAGCGTCTTCTTTAATCTTCTCGCTCTTGGTCGCATTCTTTTGGTTATCCACTTTCCTGCTGCTGAAGGCTGTTTTTCCCTTCCCTGGCCTGAACAAAGCAAAGCGCTTTCCTCACGCTTGGTGTCATCATGCGTGCAAATCTGTGAGACTGACTTGCTTTCAATCAGCTCTGTGCAATTAGCACCGTCGGTATTGCACCAACTGGCTTCGCCTTCGGTCGCGTAGATCGAAGCTCCTCCAGGCCAGGCCGATTCCGGAAAAAGACCCTCCCGCTGCATGATCAATGCGCGACTGCGACAGATCATACCGTATCTCCGTTAAATACAAACCCAGTCCCCGCCGGCACCTTTACGACAGCGACAGCACAGTCTCCTTTGGCCGCGGATTTCTTTCCGGGGTGCGAAGATGGTGCGCCTGATTCGGGTCAACCGGGAGAAGCAAAGTCGCGCAGGAAGTCGTCATTTGCAGGTGTACGATTGCGTCGCCGGGGACAAACGTTGACTGGCCCGCCCAGACCAGTCTTTGAGAACTTATCAATCGCTTCTCATATACGGCGGCCTTCGTCTTCCTGGGTGCGACGCCTATCCTTCCAACCAGAGAAGCGCGCCTCCTGCCAAACCCCCGTTTCCTCTTCATCGAACGGACCAGGTAGTCCGGTCAGTCCCCCCGCGTCTATTCAACGCAGACCCAACAAACTAGTCAAACGGCCTCCTTCAAATCATGCCAACTCTCACCCGCTTTCCGGAAATGCACCATCCTCTCCGTTAAAGCCCGCCGCCTTTCGCAGGCCTGCTACTAGTCATCAGCGGTCTGAAACTTTGGGACACAAGGCAAGCCATAGTCTCAACTTCGAGCCTAGTCTGATCTTGAACCCTTCACCCAACCGGTCCGATCTTGCTGCTCTAGGCGATGATCATGCCTGGCATCCATATATCGATGTCAGCCCAGAGGGTTTATCGGAAAGACTAGCTCGTAGATTTTCAACCGCGACGAGACCAAAAGATCCAGGGCTACGACGAATTGTCCCGAATGCGGATACTGCTCCGGCACTCCTTCTAGCGACATCTATCAGAGGCAAGCACCCGACTGCAGAAGCTGATTTAGATGAATCCACTCCTTCCTCGCCGGTTCAATTTCGAAACCCGTTTGGATCTAGTGGGTTTTCCCCGCAACAACAAGAGCTACCATTGCCACCGGAGGAAAGGGATCGTCAAACCTCGCCTTTGGTTGATGATTCTGGCCCTAAGTGCCCCCCAACGAGCACGGGCCCCGCAGATAATGAAAGCCTCAAGAATGACTTGCTGGTCTATCCCAAAAGGAGGGCAATCTCGACCCCGCTCCCCGCGTCGGTAAAGTTGGAAGGAACACTCCTGGTTCCATCTCAGGCACATGGAAGACGAAACATCACTGACCCGAATATCTTCCGTCGTCCAACCGTCTCACAAAATGGAGTTCCTTCGTCAATGATGTCGGAATTGATAGGATCGCGACGCAGACCCCATCCTCTATATTGTCAAGACTACAAAGTAGACATGGCTCATCTCCGCGACATTGGGTCGCGTCCTTTCGCTTTGGATGCGGTACCACTGTCCAGATTCCAGGGCACATTCCGTCAGCGCCCAAAACGCCATTCGATTGCTGCGTCTGACCCTGCATCCACCGTTATGGGATCTGACGATACTCACATCTTGACATCCGGTGATGAGGACGAGACAGATTTCTTGAGCGACACTGCCTTCGATTCCATCCGTACACATATCACCACCAGCAGTAACTCGAGTCCATATGCTTCTCGAATCCAGACGATCTTTGACAAAGAATTTCCCGTTAAAATGTCGGAGGGAATGTCTAACATGCATGTACTCGAAACGTGTGGGCCTCTCACTTCCCATTCATTGGAAAACTGCCACTGCGACTCCGTTAGAGATGTTACCCCTATTCCTACACCGGCTCCTATCGCCGACAAGGCATTAAATATGCACGAGGGCAACAGCAACGTTTCTTTTCCGTCAGACCTGACAGATGATGAAGATTCTCGCAGCCTGCTGGCCGCACTGCCTAGCGAGACAACTGTCCCATTCGCACGAGCACATCCCTCAACACTGCCACTGAATGGTAACGCTAGTGATTGTTTTGGAAGCGAGGTATTTGCTTCTGACCGGCAGGCAGCTCCCGAGCTACAGTCGTACAAGTGCGATTCCCATAGTCTGGCTAACGAGGCACTTGATTCATGTCCAAAAATGAATATCTTTGACTGGTCGGAACAGTCGAGAAGCGATCGTGAAGCAACAGGCCCCGACGGGCGACCGCGGACCGTCCATGGGAAGCACGCACCTGACGTGCGTGGCAGCCGAGCAACAGGGCGAAAAGCCCCAAGTACTTTGCATCTCCGTAGTCAAAGTGTCCCCGTGACCAGAGACACTCCGGCAATTAACGAACAACGTCAGACCTCGGGCAAGTTCGGCACATGGGGCCTAGGAAGCAAAGGTGTCAGTGAGGACTGGGACAGTGACTTCGATTTCGAGGATGCGGATGAGAGTACGGCGAGCGAGGCTATGAAACCGAATAAAACGCTCCCCCATCGGGGCATGATAGTTCCGCAAGCCATCATGGAACGCCAAGCAAGTCTTCATGGGCAGTTCGGACAGGTCCAGGAACTTACCTTGCTAGTTGAAGAACTTAAGCGCCTTCGGCATCAGGGTAGCTTTTTGAACCTGGTCCGCGGGCCATCAAGCGAACTTTGGAAAGAAGCAGAAGGCATAGTGAACCTAGCCACTCTTGACGATGATGCGCATGATAACTCACCTCCTGGATCTCCTTCCTCTCTGACTTTCAGCTTCGACGAATCAGAAGGCGATTCCTCCAATACTAATGACCCATGGAAACGAGTCAGCGGAGGATCTTGGGGAGTATCATTCTCGGAGCAATCAAATTCCCGTCCTACTACTTCTCCCAGCCCGGAGGGCACTGCCAAACCCAACTCTGTGCTGGATCTGATCTATCAACAGCGCAACTCAGGCGACTCCAATTTTACGGATTCGCATGTTCCACGCTCCAAGAAACTCCCCTTCGATACACAGTCCCTTCGTGACTTGGTTGTCCGAGCAGGAGTCGTCACTCGTGCTTTGAAAGAAGTAATTCGCAAAGCCGATGGTGTTACAGCCGAGCCTAAAGAGACGATACATCTCACAGACCCACCATTTAGTCGGATCTTTGATCAATCTTCTCATGATAATGCAAGTCTCGAGACTTATAGTAAATGAGCCACGCCACTTCCCTTACCTTTGACGACGTCGCCCTTCACGCCTTTTCTATTCTCCGACTGTACCCTTTCAAAAAGCCTCACGATTTCCTGAGCATATGAGATGACGCGAAAGAGAACATCTAACCTGGCCATTTTCTTTTTTTTCGCTTCCGCTAATTCCCTCTTCTGTCCTCGTCAGAAATGCATGTTCGAGGAGACTTGATTTTCAATGGTTACTACTTTGTACAACTGAATTGTTGGGTATTTCCCATGCAGGATGGGTGTTGAGTACTTGGGCGGTTCTTGTGCGAGTATATTACTTGTATTTGGGTTTCTTTCTTCTTTTCTACCTTTTTTCCTACCATTTTTAGTCTCTTTTTCTTTTCTTTTTTTTTCCCTTCCTTTTCAATGCTTTTCCCATCCACCCCCTATCTTCTATTCCCTGTACGTGATATTTTCGGAAGTGGATTGCGAAGGTCCCGTACAGTCTTCCTTTGTTCTTTTTTTTTCTCTGTCGGTTTCCTTCCCCCATATGATCTTCTTCTCACAGGTGTATGGATATACGAGTCTGGGTCATGTTGAACCTGTCTGGAAAGCAAAAGCAAGATAGGATAATTTTGTGAAAGTCAAAAGTGCAAGATTAGGAGCTACCACACTTCTAGAGGAAGCCCAGCAATGAATAGAAATCTGACACAACTATAATTTATCATTGCTGCTATAAACCAGAGGTACTTATACGTGAAGTATATTTATCTTGATATAGAACCCCTGTGTATGCGCTGGTTTTATCAAGCTTAGTATGTTTGCTTGGTAGAGGCTCTGTGCAAAAGGTACATATGAAAGATTAATCATACACGGGCTACTCAGTCGTATTGGCAATTTTGGCGTGATGGCCATTTATGCTTGAAGCAAGCACTAAACTGGCCAAAAAAATGAGGACTATCTCACCAATCCTCCGCTAAATCTTTGAGGTCTTCTGACAGCAACCGCTGCCATTATCTTGTCTGCTATAGTATTGTCAAGAGCAGATACACTACGGCAGAGTACTCGTAAGTATAGGAAGGCAGCCCATATCCAGTGCTGATACGCGGATATTCTCGTGCTGTCTGACTGGAATCCACCCATGTCGAGCAGAAATATAGTACCGGAAAATCAATATTAGCAGCTGTTTCAGATGAGGTGCTCTAGAGCCCCTTTGAAAAGACGGAGGTTGCGATGACAGTCTCTCTGCAAGCATAGGCCTAGAATTGAGACAACAGACGCACACATAATACGCACACCAATCCAACTTTGACAACATCTCTCGAATCATAGACATGAATTTCATAACTAAAACTGCAACTTGGGCGTCCGTATACCTAAGCTTGGTGCTTCGCCCACTGGGCCAAGACTCCGAAGGTCGATATGATTACTTCGTAGGATCCTACCTGTCCAGGATTTAACAGGATACAGTCAGTTTGCAAAACGCTGTATTGCTCACAGATATATGGGCTCTCGGGGAACTAGACGCACCCTTTCATTGATCAAGTCAACATTGCCGGGACAAAAGTTAGTTGATTCACTGGGGCTTAGTTATCGATATATATTATGGTGCTTAGGATATTTAGCTTTGAGGTATAAGTGTATACCTCTATGGCAGAATATGTAGTTTTCTAGCCTCACAAGCTTAGGTAAGCGGAAATCACTAGGCTTTCGTAGAACCTGTGACTTGCGTAGACAGGGATGGGTGGGTGTGATAACAAATTATTCTTTAGATAGTGTAGTACGGGATGCTCCTTAGTCCATAGTTTAAGTATACTGATTCTATCAATATAATCCGGACCATGTAAGCGGGGAAAGTATCATTTCCGACACTATTTACTCCATACTTTATCACATTGTGAACATTTAGGACCTACTTGAAATAGGGTGGGTAGGTAGAATACAGAGTACTACTAAATATCCCGCAAGTGCACTAAGTATCATCCATAGTTCCATACAGTTTCTTAGTGTTAAATGTCGGGATGCTCTATATTAGATATGATTCGATGGGTTCTAATAATAAACCCACTAAACGTCAGCTGGTCGACGTCAGATACAAATAGGCATCCAACAACTTCTTTCCAAGGACCAACCTACTCCGTATTATCACTCACGTAAGTTACTGGCCGCGTCCACTCATACCCTAAGCTCTTACATAGTACAAGGGGGGGAAATGTCAGATATTAACCCAGCAAGTCAACAGGCTCAGCTCTTATGGGAGGGTGGAGTATGCCCGAGAGGCAATCTCCCAAGGGGCGGAGTTCCTTTCCAATTATTGGCCAGCCGGAGCGGGTTCCTGGCACTAGTCTGGGTAGCAGAGTCTAAGGGACCCACTGTGCCTGGGTTTTCACTCAGGGGATCGCGGCACCTTACTTTCCAGAATGAGTGAGTGGATGGAACAAGGACAGCGATCAGAAAATGGAAGACAAACCGCAGAAGTCTCCAGGTACTATGGAGCAATGAATAGAAACGAACACGAGGACACCGAGACACTCACAGTAAGGATCTCGCTTGGGATTCCACTGTGTTGCATCCCGGGATAAATCAGCTACCCAGTCCGTTGGAGTCCACAATTGCTACTAGTAGTAGCCGGTACGGAGTACAGGCCACTGTACTCCATACCCGGTACTGTTAGGTAACATATGTTCCGGCTTCCGGCCGACTCAGGGGGCGGCAAACCCATCCTGTGAGTCGGTGATGTGTACGGAGTAGGTACACCACACTTTGCAGGAACCCAGCAATTCGGCTTGACATCGAGCTCAGACACGACGGCTCTTTAAGTATGGAGAAGCTATCTAGTTCAACCGGATTATGGCTATTTGAACAATTACCATGAGGCAATGTGGACATCCGGTATTTGTGAAGAACGAAAACCTTCCTCTGGGGGGGGGATGTATGATATGATAATTATACCACCATTCAACTCTACTGCATATTTGCCCTGTCTTATCTATGTCCGTTCTATCTAGTACTAGTAAATCGATATTCGATGACCGTACCATACTCCGTATATGGTACGATGATACTCCGTACCCCTCATATCTGCCACCAAGCTTTGCGTCTCCTCCCCACAACCGGTTAGACAACAAATGAATGGAAATGAAACGGGCCATCTAGACCGCTAGGTAGCTTAGTTCTGGGCGCACTACTTCTGGCTTACGCCCTCTGGGCCTTCGCCCTGCCGGCTCACTTCATTTTCCCTCTTTTCTCTCCCTCTCCCTATCGCGTGCCGTCCGCCTCTACATCTGCTACTCCTTTCCTTTCCTTTTTCCTGTTTCACGTCGTTCTTTTCCCCCAACCCTCAATACCTCGGGGGGTTGTACAGTCGTTCATTTTAGGGAGCCTTTCTCGCTCCCGTCCACTCCTTGCTCCAAATTCGTCCTCGACGTTTGCTTCATTGTCTGCCAGACCACCGTTGCTGCTGCCCACCCGTTCGCACTGAGATCTTTCTATCATCTGCGCCCCCTGCTCGATCGCTCCTCATCATAAAACCCGCTACTCGTCTCCTTCATGATTCACGGTTATCGACGCTTAGGGGATATTCACATCAGACGGTCTCGAGTGCAGGCCTGGTCCTGAAATTGCTCATCGCCGTAATCTAGTTCTCCGGGTAACGGAGTTCTGGATTACCTCTTTCGAGAGCTAGGCCGATCATGCATCATCACCATCAACATCAAGCCCTTCATGGCACACACCTGCAAAGTCGCTCGATGCCACGCCGGCCTGGCATTGTGCCTCGTGACAGACTGTCTTTGCTAACTATGGCCGAAACACCGACGCTGGCGAAGAGAGAGCCTCTGCCATCCACCGAGTCCTCCTCTAGCTCGTCTTCTTCATCCAGCGAGACCAAACCAACAAGCACGCTGACTACCACGACTTTGCCGGTTGTTCTAGGAGCAGTGTACGTTCTACTATGTTCTCTCAGCCGCTGATACCCCTTCCCTCTTCACTTTACAGGACAATGGCTATATCCCCGCTTTGGGTCTGTGACTAATAAGCATTTAGGATTCCCGTTGTGATTGCCGTAGCTATCTTGCTCTATTTGCACCGCAGAAACGTGAAGAAGCTCCGTAACGAAGATGCAAATGACAAGCACAAATCTCTCGACTTTGGTCTAGATTTGGCGCCTACGGTAGCTAAGCCCATGCAACAGGCCGAGAAACTTGATCGTAACGCGGCGCACAATAAAGGGGTATCGTTGGATATTGGGCCTAGCCCCTATCTTCTTCCGCCTGGCTTGCACAATTCTAGGGAGTCCCTGAGTTCTCTGTCCAGATCCATCGGTGATGGTGATGATGACAAGTATCGACATGTAGGGTCGTTCTTGGGTGACAACGCTTCGCTCAGGTCGCACTCGAGAGGTCCCCAGGATGATGCGTCAAGCTTTACAGGCTCAACCAAACGGGGCGCGCTTGGTGACGATATGAACCAAGGGCTTTTGCGAAATGCCCAAAGAATGTCGCGCTCATCACCTCCACTTTACACTATTCCTTCTGGCGTGCAGAGTCCAGCGAGCTCTGACCACGAACGCGATCCTGGGTTTCAGTTGGACTTGCCCAGGAGCCCGAGCCCCGTACATATGCCGGGAATGACTATCAGCGAGCCGAACCCGATAACAAGCAACGAACCCGAATTCAGTGGAGCCCACGCCAGCACTGAGAATAGTGTCCAGCAAAAGCGCTTATCGCATATGCCATTTGAACATCCACAGTACTCAAACCTGACTCATCCCAACGATAACAGCCAGAATGGAGACATGGGTTCGAGTCCACTCCCTCAGCATCATGCAGTTACTCCGTTACATGATCCTCTACCACTTCATCAGGACTCAAACACGGCTGCGGTGCATTCCGCATCAATTCCCACTCCCCGCATCTCGCTTCCTCTGAGTGATGCTCCTAGCGATTATGGTGACGCAAGGAGGTCGACAATCCCATCCTTCAACGTGCAAGAGGTAGCAAGCATCACGGGCCCTGCCGACAACACCGAGAAGTCCAGTGTCCCTACAGTGCCTGCTGAAGAGCCACGAACTAAGAACGCAGCGCTTGATGCTCGTCGCGACACCAGACGGATGACCCTTGGGCTTCGTCCTCTACCGCCAGAGGATCCATCTGACAACCCCGAGCAACGTGCCAACCGTATCCGATCCTTCTACAAAGAATACTTCGATGAGAACAAAACGGGCCGGGAAACAGTTTACCAGGACTATGGGCCGGAGTTTTACGCTGAGGGCGGCGGCTATGTGTATGACCCTATGATGGGTGATCACTTTAATGCAGTCCCGGCGCCATTTGCTGAACCGGTGATTCGCCGCGCCATGACTCCCCCACCACGCGCGCCTCCGCGCTTCCAAGGAGCAGCTCGGCATATGGCCACAGGCTCGGATGGAGGCTTCAGCGATCGATTCCAAAATCCCGGCCCCCGTGCGTTTTCCTCTGCCTCTGGTCGGTTACCAGGACCCCCAAAGCCGCGCAAGCCGGTGCCCCCGCCATCACCACTCCAAATCCTTCCTACTCCGCATATGCTGAAAGATGATTCCTTAATGACGGCCATCGATTATGCTCCCGCCAACCACTTTAAGGATCAAAAGGACGGTCGACCAGGAACGCCTCTGGGTGGCCTACAGCCATTTAGCCCGGCGGTGCCGGTCCATTCGCCACTTGTCTCTGCTTTCGACGACCTTTCAGCATTACCTAGCGCGTGAGTTTTACATTGTTACTATGCGTGTTGATTGATATTGACCAAGATTTAGGCACGCATTGCGAAAGTCGGGCGCTTATGATACTTTGGATTTTGCACCTCCTCCTCGCTTCAAAAATGATACTGCAAGCGATGCGGGCAGTATTCGCAGCAACCACACAGGGATTTCCACAACCCATCTGCACAACATTCGCACTGGTGCGTATCGCGTCAGCCGCTTGCCCCCGGACACTGTGGGTACCAAGGATGATTTGATATCGAACCTCCGTCCTACATGGGACATGCGGCATTAAACCTCGACATTTCTGCTTTGTTTTTTTTTCCCCGCCGTAACGATTTCCCGTCTGCCACAGTCATCTGGTGCTTACATACCTTTTCACGATCTATTCTTGTCTATTATATCTTGTCCTAGCGGTACTTCTTTGAGGAACCCGGCTTTATCTAGCAACTTTCTCGATGTTCAGTGGCGTGAATACATACAAGGGGCTTCTGTTCTCCGTACCTGCTTTCCCTAGGCGCTGAGCCTGAATAGCCATGTTTCTAACTTTCAACTTGCAAATATGATGTTTTTGGCGGCGGATCGTCGAAGCCCACGACCGACGATTCCCGAGCCGGAGATGTATTGGAACTAGTGTTTAGATCACATTTTTCAAAGCTGTGCTGTGTAAGCATTGTTTGTCGCTAGAATGATGCTGTCTTGCGCCATCAACGATAAGACGAGCGGTCGAGGAGCTGTCTGTCTATGGCATAGTATAACCATTTTAGATGCTCCGGACTGAAGGTACTCTACGAAACCGGAACCTTCTAGTTCAAGGTTGTGCCTTAAAGTTACTGCGCAACTAAGACCGACTCCGTCTCGGCTACCATATCGAAACACAACTTCAGGGCAGCAGGAAGTGGCGACACCCGGAAGCGGTCGTTACTTCGTCCCAATACTACTACTAATAGTCAAGATGGCCAAGACGCTCCAATGGACGTAGTTTGTGGTAAGACTGGTGTGTGGCGGCATGAACCGAGTTGGAACAGAAACCCGGAATCTGTTGTGATTTGGACACGAATATACTACCTTTTTCAAGTAAATCATGAAGTTTCGGGTCAGCATCATTACATAGGCACGGCGGTCGTCGTTATCGGCCCCGCGATTCAAGGGTGGAAATCGGAATTTACGGAAGCCACTGAAGGACCTAGACCTAGGTATATTTACATATTTACAGGCACTTAAGTATGTATGAGTGTACATACCTACTTACCCGGTGGGATAGGTCGCCTCAAGGATCCCCGGTCATGTTTAACAACGCTTTGTTCAGGGAAATTCCATCGTCAGTCAAGGTTTAATCGGCTGTAGGAGGCTAGGAGCCTACGAGAATAGCGGATGATGGATGGAACTTGGGACGCCGTACCTGATGGTAACCCACGGCCGAGGGGCCTGAAAATTATGGTTCATGCTGGCTTGGCGGTAACGATGGGCTCTGGCTTCACCAATCCGGGCTTGACATTTCTCGAGTTGGGAGACTGGCCCCACTGGAGACGGCACTCAATTTGCAATCAGCAATTCGTCCTGGCCGGCCGGGTGGGCCCCTCAGAGGTCATCAAGTTTTTGTTGCCCCCATGAATCCGGATCCAACTGCTGCTAAGAATAAGTACTAGTTCAATATCGGGCATGGATGGTACTATTAGGTCGTATCCATATTCCATGGATTAGATGGAGACTGGAGACTGGAGCCTGGAGTAGTTGGTCATGGAGTACTGCTCTACATAGTAGCTCCTCGTCGACGTGACGTTCCTCGATCGGATGGAATATGGATATATCACGGATCGATCAGCTTGGGTAGGAAAAGATGACGGATGCCGCTGCTGACCTCAGTGGGTGCCGATCGCAGCACCGCAACACCCCATTCATTGGATTGTACCATACATGACTGCTCTCGGTACCTCGATTACAGTTCGGGGTACCACCTCAGCCAGGTACCTGGTACTAAGAATACCACAAATATAACTCAGGAGCCGGCTGGCACAGGCTTGCTCTGGCCGCAATTCGCCCTTCTCTCCGCTCCCGCTCGGTCGCTCACTCATTCGTTCACTCACTCGCTCGCTCTTTTCCCTTCCGTTCGTTCTCTGGTTGGAGTCCTCCCTACCACCCCCCCAAATGTATCTGTTCCGATGAATGTCGCCTCTCTTTAGTTATCTAATATGAGATCTTTTTCTGCTGTCTCATGGCATCCTGTTTAATTCCGGTGAGTGGACACTTTATTCCCCCCCTCCAGTTTTTCATTTCTATAAAATAAAACATCTAGTTATTTTTATTTTTTTATTTTTCCCTTAATTTTGCCTGCGTTGATCTGAGGCGTCCGTCCTTCTCCCCTGACCATCGGCTAGGCAGACCATTGTCAGCTTCACCACTCTCCAGGCGCCGTGCTCTTAGTCTAAGCAGAGCAGTCCCTTTTTTCACCCTTACCGGTTGTGCGGTTGTATATTGCTATTTACCTCCATTCACTCCTTCGCCACTAAAATTATCTTTTCGCTCTTTCGATTGCTTTCCGACCTTCCGGCAAAGGCTTGACGGAGACTTGGATTGCTGCGAAACTCGGCTTAAACGTGTATGACCGGTAAACTCCCGGCTGCATACGCACTGTTTATTTTCGTGAATCACGCAGCTACGACTGTACTTGCGGTGGATTCGCGGACTTCTCGAACTCGGCCGATTTTAAGTCCTGATACGACTCGGGTGCTTACCCACTTGGAATATTTGCTCCAACCCGATCTCAATATGTCATCTTCCGGTATAGTGCTACCCCACCATGTCCCCTATATCAGAGCGTGCCGCTGTCATTTTCCTTTAATCGTAGCCCATATGTTTGCGATATACTGAACTTGTCCACAGTGGCGGCTGCAGCGGGAGCAGGAGCGGCGGTAACATCGGCGAGCGCCGCTGACGCTGCTACACCCACCGAAACCCAAGCGGAAACGTCCCAAACATCAACCGAAGCAGCTCCCACACCCCAGTCGACAACAACATCACAATCGACAACATCCGAATCTTCGACATCTGTACCTACGTCGTCTACATCGTCTACATCTTCGACATCATCGACATCGATATCGACATCGGAGTCAACCTCTTCTACTACGACAATACCAATAGCACCGACGACAAGTAGCACTTCGAGCACTTCTACAAGTACTACCGAAGCTCCCGCCACCACTTCTGAGACCACTGCAACTCCCGATGTGGTCACCACGGTGGTTACGCAGACACCAACCAATGGGGCCACTGGGGTGGAGACCCTGACAATAACATCGACCGATACAGCCATTCCAACTGGAACTTCTGGGACTGCGGCGAATGGCGTGTCTACGACAGTCAGCGGATCATCAGCTACAGCATCATCTACGGGTGGTAGTGGAGGTGGTAGCTCTGGACTTTCGGCTGGCGGCACCATAGCCGTTGCGGTGGTTGTGCCAGTCGCCTCGGTGGCTATAATCATACTTGCGGCGTTGTACTTTTGGAGGAAATGGAAAGCAAAGAAAGCGGCAGAAGAAGAACGGAGGAAAGAGGTGGAAGAGTACGGGTTCAACCCGAATAACGACCCCTCTCTACCTCCAATAATGGGCGCCGGAGCCTTCGAGCCGAAAGACGATAATACTTCTTCGGGATACCGAGGCTGGGGAACGACGTCCGCTGGCCGCAAAGCATCCACCAACTTATCAAGTGGCGCTGGAGTTGGCTTGGCGATGTCCGAGGCTGGAAGTGCGCCTGGCTATCATCACGCAGCTACCCCGAGTGATGGAACTATCCAGTACTCCGAAGGACAAGGTACTCTGGGAGAAACCGAACTAATTGGGGTTTTGGGTGCTGCACCGGTAGCTGCGGCGAACAGTCGAAATGTCGACATTCATCGTGGCCCATCGAACGCCTCATCGGCATATTCCGCAGCCAACCGATCGGAAGCGTCTGAGGAGAGCCACATGTCTGCCACTCACCCCTCGGGCCCTTTCTTTGATGAGAACCCATACTATACCGATATGCAGCCTCAATACGGGACGTATGGCGAAGGTCCCTATGGCGGTGCCCCGCCTGTAATTCGGGATGTCCAGGCGCGGCGCAATACACGAATTGAAAGCCCTGCCGTGTTCCCTAGACAGGGAAACGCCGGTATTGCGCAGAACTTCTGAATTGTGGCTCGGCTTTCTTTCATCCTACTGAAGTAGAGAATCTGGGCGTTTGAGCACTATAGTCATTTCTGCCGTTCCAATGATTCGCCATCTCGGGCTATTGATATCAGTCCAATGGCGTTCAGTTGATTCCTCATATTCCTGCTTCGGTCATCGCGACCCTAGCAATGGGAAATCTTGTGCTAACACCCCGCTGGAAGGGTGAAACAGCTCGCGGCCATACTGTTTGAATATTGTTCAACTGTCACATAGCACAAATCTTTTGTTCCTTAATCTCTCGCTTGTTATTTCTTTTGTGGCCTTCTCGGACCTCAAAACACCTCTTTTTGTTTCCCATTCCCCATCAACTTGTTCTGTTGTATTTGAATGGTGCCCTCGTTATTCTGCTATATGGATATATCCCTACTGCTTTTCTTTGGCCTTGCGATTGTACATTTATGATTCTATAGAAGCCTGAATTTCACATAAGGCAGACCAGGACTTCTTTTTTCAATTGTCTTCCTCTTTCATCTCCTATCCCGTCTTCGTTTGCTTCAGTTTTGGTCAATCTTTCCGCGCCCAAACCTGGATACACTGTGGGTCAAGGCTGTCACATTGCTTGCATCTCACCTGTACATTTGTATCCAATCGTCTTGTGAATCTTTATGTGGTGAGGATAGCGTGACTGGATACATATTGTGGACTTCCGTTCCTGTGGCTTCTCATGCCTAGACCTTAGCTCATGATAACAGTTCATCAATGGCTGTTATAGAGTAAGTAGCTAAGGAAAGGCTCTCAACCCCTGAAATTGGACCACCCAAGTATGTCTGTCTAGGTACACAGTTTCGAGTGATTGGTAGCCTTGCCAACAAGGCGCCCTCGAGATTGGAGAGCATCTACTTATAAAAAGCGCGAAGTACTCCGCACAGACCTATGAATTTATTGTCACGTTAATAGCGAGACTGTTATTTTGCATAGGGCTGGAGACGGTATAAGGTTCAGATCAACAGAGTCGCTGTAAGTCTGACTACGAGCCGATTGTTTCAGTACGCTGTCTTAGACGTAAGCACTCCACCAACAGCCACAGTGCCGATTTAGCCCAAAGGAACCTAGATATATAGTACTGGGGTGGGAATATGTTTGTCGATACCCGCAGAGTGATTGGCTGCTCCGACCACATTAGTACTACCTACACTTTCATGTAGTTTGTGGTTGGCTGTATCTTTTGGAAGAGTCAACGGGTAGCCAAGGGTGGTGCATTGAGGTGACAGGGACTGGGGACTGAGAGACACCTACCTACACTAACTGAAGAGGACTGATGAGTACCAGAAGCATGGTAGGACATCAATTAGTATTTGGTCCGACACAGCTTCAGAACACGTTCCGAAGCGTTGTCGTCTTGGGATGGAGGAACGTGGGCGCATTCCGGCCGTTGATTGGTTCGGAGGCAGCTACCCAGAGCTCCCCACTCGCCCTTGCTTGACCTTTTTCTACGTAACTTGACGTTGACTCGCCCCGGCACGAGTCCCTTCCGATCCCCCCATTCGCGCTGAGGTTGACAAAACTACCTATTCAGGTATCTGATGAGTGCGCTCCCGTCGCCGCGGCTTTGACTGAGTTTCCTGTCTTCTCTTCCACCCCTCTCATTGTGCCCCGCCGGGGTCAGGTGCCCCGCATTGGTCTGCCCTTCCGGGTGAACACGGCATACCTTAGCTGGAGGTCAACCTATCTAGAGAGATACCTTAGCATAGTCTCTCTCTCTCGCTCTCTGCCTGCCTACCTGCCTGTACTTGTCCGCCTGCCTGCCCTGCCACCGCCTCTCCCGTCTGTCTTCTCCCAAAAGTACAACGACGTGAGCTGCTAAGGCACCGGGGCGGAGTACTTACTACTACCTACTTTGTAGGTACCTGCCAAAACGATTGTCACATTAACAGGTGTCTGGCCTCTCTTCCTCGTCCGCTGCTTGGCTTCCCATTTCCTTCATATCCTATTCTTTCCTTCGTTGCCCTTGTTGATGCCCCACCTCAAACTAGCCCAGTCTTCCCTCGTCTCTCATCTATTCTGCCGGCCGAGCTCAGAGAGGGGCGGGCGTTTTCGCACCATATTCCTACTCGCCTGCATCTCCTTTCCCCCCCCTTCCGCTTTGGCATTGCTTTCCTTCAGTGTGTCTGTTGCTCTCAATCCGTGACCAGGGCCCTAAGCCTTTGCCTCAACTGGGCACCAGTGCATCAAGGGACTGGTTAGATCGCTCCCCAACTTTGCGCAGAGCTTATCAAGATGTGAGTCCACGTCTGCTCGACGACCTTGATCCCACTTGACATGCTCCTATTGTGATGCTGACCATAGGGTTGCAGGAAGTTCGGTAAACAGATACAGCGTAGACAGCTCGATCTCCCTGAATATGCCGCGAGCTTCGTGAATTACAAGGCATTGAAAAAGGTCGGTCTCACTTACTCCACTTCCCCCTATCGCTGCGCCTTTTTTCTGTCTTCATGCCCCGCGGGTAAATCACAAGCCTCGCCAGAGTTAACATGTTCATGACAGCTTATCAAACAACTCAGTGCGACACCAACAATACCCGCTCAGAGCACCGCGGGTGTGGCCCAAAATGTCCCCGAAGCGCAGGCTGCCCTTCGCGCAAACAAGGAAGTTTTCTTCTTTCGTCTGGTAAGAAGCTCTGGCAGAGATCATGTGAATTGGAGCTTATTGATCGTATAATAGGAGCGGGAAATAGAAAAAGTCAATGCCTTCTATTTGCAAAAAGAGGCCGAAGTTAGTGCCCATTCTGCAGCTCATCTTCCTACATGAATGGCTGATGAGTAACAGTTTACGTTACGGCTGAAAACGCTGGTCGATAAGAAGAGGGTCATTCAGTCGCGGGCAGTGACTAGTTCAAAAGTCCCCGCAAATTTTGTTGCCCTCTTCGAAGGGTTCCAACAATTTGATGGCGACCTGAACAAATTACAGGTGAGTTTGTCCGGTGCTTGGAAAGGTTCGGTGGGGGATACTGATGGCTGTTTACATGCATAGCAATTCGTCGAGATCAATGAGACTGCCATGTCGAAAATTCTGAAGAAGGTTCGTCGCAGAATAAAACGCTGCCGTTCCCCCTCTTAGTTTGACATGACTGACGAGGTAGTTAGTGGGATAAAACATCAAAGGTCCGAGTCACCCGTACCTTCCACACCCAGTCGTGTCAATATGCGACTCCTTACTTATCTGTGCCCCCCCTATAGTCTCGCATGAAAGAACTGTACCTTCACCGCGCTGTAGAGGTACAACCATGTTTCAACCGGGACGTCTTGCGTGACCTATCCGATCGGGCAACAACAGCCAGGTTGGAGCTCGAAGCTTGGGCAGAAGGCGAAAACATTCACTTTGACGCTGCCCGCCCGATGGACCGAGCGATGGCTGTTCAAGCATTTGGCACGGATGAAGAAGATTTGGATCTACAGATTCTACAATCTGCTACTGCAGGAAACCTGCAGACGTTGCGCGAATGGACTGCTAAGCTGCAGTCGTCTCCTGATGCCCAGGTCCGCGCCACCCGCACTTTCCTAGCCGCCATCAATGAGTTCTCCGACGATGTCCTAGCAGTTCTGCTTGAAAGTGGCTTGGTTGACATCTACGCAGAAGATGATATCAATGAGCGCAACTGTCTTCACGAAGCGGCAATCTCCGGTCGCGAATTTGTTTTCAAAGCTGGTTTGGCGGCCGGGGTCGATATATCTCGGACTGATGTTTACGGCAGAATTCCTTTACATTACGCCTGTATGCATGGCCGTGTGGAAATGGTGCGCGAGCTATTAACCGCAGGATCTCATACTGTCGACGTGATGGACCATGATAATTTTACCCCTTTGATCCATAGTATTGTCAAAGATCAACTGGCATGTGCAGAGCAGCTTCTTCACAACAATGCTCGTATTGATCCCGCTTCTGAGTCCGATCATATTCCGCTGAATTTGGCCTGTCAGCATGGGTCGCTTTCCATAGTCCAGATGCTTTTAGAGCGGCGTGCAATATTGCTCCCCGACGCGGAAGGCCTCTATCCTCAGCACATGGTGGCCCGAGCCTCACAGTCACCGCAGTTACTTTTGCTTCTCAAGCAGTACGGAGCTGACATGAACCAGAGGGACAAGTTGTATCAGTGGACGCCTCTTTTTCATGCAGCTAGCGAAGGCTGTGTTGGCTGCTTGCGTACTCTGCTGGAGCTCGGTGTTGACGCCAGTGCTGTTGATGAAAAGGGACTCTCGGCGATGTACTATGCGGCGTGGGAAGGGCATTTGGAATGTATGCTGTTGCTTTGGTCTAGCCGCACTGACACACGACCCTCGCGAAAGCCATTCGATATTATGAACGGTTCAAGACTACCGGAATCAGGTCATGCTGTTGACTTGCAAATCGGCGAAGCAACAGAACCCGGTGATATGGAGATCGTTGATGGTATCCCCGATCTATCCCTTCCACCGCCAATTATACCTTTGAGGCGATATGGCCATAACTTCTTGGATAAGAAAGTGTTTGTCCAGATATTGTTTGACACTGGCGTGTCTGGGTCTATACTATTCGATCAAGCCGGTCGGCATCCTGCGGCTCGTCTGACCATCTCTTCAAAACTTTCTGATCTGATCCCCCGCACAATCATGCTTCCGATACAGGAGGATTCACGCATGATATCATTCCATGTGGATAATCTCGAATCATTCGCCGTTGATTTCGAAATCTTCCCCACGTTTGGCTCTAAGGTAATCGCTAAAACAGTTGCCTTGCCCACCGTTTTTAAGGCTGAGAGCTCCAGCACTGGGACCTGCACATTGCCATTGTTTGACCCTAGATTACGTTCAATCGGTCAGCTTCAGTTTGGATTCCAAGTCATCAAGCCGTACCATGGGGATCCTCTGGAGATCACCCACTTTGCCACCTATTGGAAGGCAACGAGTGTGGTTGATCATGAACACAATGGCCTTGTCACTGGGTCAAGCCTGTCGGGAGACCATGTTCAGCTTTTTGTGCAACTCACCAAAGATCGCGTTCCGGTTCTCTGCCCGCAATTTACAATTGAGCATCATAACGTCGAAATCCCCATTTGCCAGCTTACTTACGCCCAGTTCCAGGCAATGGGCGCCGAGAGAGGTATAATTCATTCAGAGATGTTGCGGTTCTTGCAAACACGTGCTCTGGATGACTTGGGACAAGCCCATCGTCTGCTGGCCTCGTCGTTTCTTTCGTTGCGAGAAGTGTTCCACCATCTGCCACTCAGTGTCAGCGTCAATTTGTCGATCCTCTACCCCTCCGCTGCCGAGGAGCGAGCTTTAAACATGACTTCCTTGGTTGATGTCAATACCTTCGCTGACGCTATTATTACCGAAGTATTTGACCATGCTCGTATTGCGCGTGACCAGGACCCTGATTTCATGCGCTCTGTGGTCTTTACCTCATATAACCCCAATATCTGCATTGCTCTGAACTGGAAGCAACCAAACTGTGAGTTTGTGCATGCGCCCGTGAGGATTTTATGGGACGAAATTGGCTAACTCCGTTTGCCTTACCTCCAGACCCCGTCCTTCTTTGCAATGATCTTGGTCAAATTCGTGACTTGGCCCGTGACGTCAAATCACTTCCGGACGTTGACAGTAGTGGGAGGGCTTCTATGTCCATCAAAGAGTCGGCGCGGATAGCGCAGAGTAATAACCTCATGGGCTTAATCTGCCGTTCCAGTCTCCTGGTATGTTGTTTCGTTTGTCCTTCGCGCCTAAACATACCGCAGACCCTGTTGATGAAATCAATCACTGACAATCCCGGATGCTGTAGAATGTCGTCCCGGCGCTTGTTGAGACAATCAAGGAGCTTGGCCTCGTGCTGGTTGCAGATACTTCCGATGACGCCGAGCAACCTGACCAAATAGATCTCATGCAAGTCGCGAGCCCAATGGGCGTGGCTGAATGGGCACATAGGATGCCAGACGGTGTGAATGGTGTCTTGAAAGCCAATGGCATCCTGAAATTCAACGATATGATTGACATGTGATACGCCTTCTCTAGCCTCATCCTTCGCATACATTCCCAACTTCTCTTCGCTTCTTTTCCGCCGATATGTATTTCGGGGGTCAGCAAATCCCGAACCATTGTAATCATGTCAGTCACACTACTCATGTTCCACAGTGATGTCTTTTCTTTACTACTTGGGGTCCGGTTTTTTCTCTTCTCTCAGCATACCTGGATGAACTTGATGTGTCAGTATCTCATAACCTTTGGCTCAATATTGCTACATGCCGTGGCTTTGGATACGATAGATCAGTGGCCCTTGATGTCCCGCCCCACATTTCCTTGAATGTTTGTCTTCCTCGTCCTGATTGGCGACCATGTTTGGCAGAAATACCCGGTTCAAAATCCCTGAGTGGAGAAGGACACTGTGTATGTGTCCTGCAAAATTATATGTAATAGCTAGTGTACAGCGCTCTATAAATATAATATCTTGTTTCGATGACAATACGCAAGGAGTCATTCCTCGCATAACTCGTCCAATCCACCGTCGTCGGTCGAACCATCACCGGCACCTACATACCCTTTGGTCTACCCTTGACGATATCCCAACCCCAGTGCCTTAGGACCTTGACAACGTTCGGAGTGATGGCTGCTGTCAGGGGCACACGGATGAAGATGAGACTTTTGTGGACCGCATAGGCGAGGGCAAGCTGTGTCCATAGACCTGAGTCAGTAGAGCAGCGGTTAGTCACAAACAACACTCTCGTATACCAGAAGAATTTGTGAATCGGAAGGACTTACTGGCTTCTCCAGCATTGGCCTGCTCCTGAGCCGCCTGCGTCGACTTAATATCCGTCTGGCCATCTGAGCCCTCCAGTTCGGAACTGGCATCCTCTGAAGTAGGCCACACTTTACTAATTACCCCCTTGACTGATTCGGAAATGACATGCTCATAGTGGCCGATTCTTTCCACTCCGGCCAGACGGACGACTGCAAAGCAAATCGGGAAGTCTACCGCCGACAAGATCAGGTATACCCACAACGCAGACCAGCCGTACTCCTTCGAAAGTGTGCGTAGCCGCTGGGAGAGTGACCCCGATTGCTGCTCCGACTGCGCCGAGTTGTTTGCCCGCGACGAATTGAAAAATCGTCGGAACATGCCTGGTTGTTGGAACTGGCCGCTCATTAACTTTCCTTGCGAGGAGCGAGGAGCGCGGCTCTGGAACGTCAATGTCCGTCTTGTTGTGAACCCGAAGGGTATCCTGTGCAGCGGGGAATTGATCCTCGTCGTTGATGCTGGTGGCGCATGTTGAACTAATTTAAACGCTTGAGAGAACCAGCGCGATAGGTGAGAATGCCGTAAGCTCATCTTAATTCGTAAGAGGGACTGTTATATGCGCGTGGGAAAGCGTAGTTGGTGAGTTTCTGGACTCCGGTTTCGCCTTCTCTTTTTCGGGATGCCTTTCAAAGACGCACGGAGAAATCGGGGGGCCGACAGGCGAAATCGCAAGTAGGTCTCCTTTCAGTAATCAGGGACAACGAGGGGCGAAGAAGGCGAAGAGCACGAGACGATACTGCAGTCTGAATGCGAGTGAGCTAGATGACGTTGCGGTAGCAGATCGCAGGATGATTCCCGTTTTTTTTATACACTCCCGGCGGCCATCGGCGTGCCGGTCAGTCCGATTCCCGACTGGGATCGGAGCAGGGCGATGGCTCGAAACGCATGGATGAGCGTGCGGTGGCTCGTCATCGCATCGGGCCTGGATCGAGTCGGGATCTTGAATCGCCGGCTAAATACTACTAGCACTCCATGTGTCTGATCGATTGGATACGTCCTCCGCACTGTGCTGGGCGTTCTGTACAGTAATCTATCCTGACCCGTAGGTATTGATGCCTGGCTATAGTCCCCAGGCACCAATAGCATCCACCGCCTTCAAGGCTCGCCGGTCTATCCTGGACGGCATCTCCGCACGTCTTCCAAAAATCTCAGTGGCAGAAAAAGGAAGACCCTCTCTCTTTACATCGCCTTCCTTCCTATACCGCGGTCAATCCCACCCGCCATGGCTCCCCGACTCCCCGGGAAGCTGGCTCAGCTTCCTTTTACTCCAATCTGGGCCCCTCAATGCCTCGTTCGCAGCCATGTCCCCGTCCGCACATTTGGTATTCGGTCGTTGAACCCCCCCGAGAATTCGCGCTTTAACGCCGGCCATGATCTGCCCGTGTTGAAATCGACCCCCACCGCCGCCCTCGAACGCAAGGCGAACACTCTCCCTCTTCGGACTGGTGCTATCACCTTCAAGAAGGGCATGACCGCCATATATGACCCCGAGACCGGGAGGCGTGTTGCTTGCACTGTTCTCCAGCTAGACCGGGTCGAGGTCGTTTCGCACAAGACCCGCCAGAAGCACGGATACTACGCTGTTCAACTGGGAGCCGGCTGGAGACGCCCTGACAATCTGACCAAGTCTCTGCTGGGTCATTTCACCGCCAATGGTATCTCGCCGAAGCGACACGTTTATGAGTTCCGGGTCAAGGATGAGAGCGGTCTTTTGCCTGTCGGACAGGCGGTCAACGCCGATTGGTTCCAGGAGGGCCAGTATGTGGATGCTCGATCTAATTCGAAGGGTAAGGGTTTCGCGGGTGTGATGAAGAGACATGGCTTCGGTGGTCAGGATCGCAGTCACGGTGTCAGTTTGACGCACCGTTCGCTCGGTTCGGCTGGTCCTAGTCAAGGTGGTGGTTCCCGTGTTTACCCCGGCAAGAAGATGGCGGGAAACATGGGTAACGAGCAGAACACAGTCCAGAATCTGAAGATTCTCAAGGTGGATCCGGAGAACGGACTCGTCGTTGTCAACGGTAAGTTTCCCTTTGACCCATGACGAGATCGATACTAACAGTTGTGTCCTCCACTTTCTAGGCTGTGTCAGTGGACCCAAAGGCTGTGTCGTCAGGATACAGGATGCTATCAAGAAGCCATGGCCGGAAGCCCTTCCCTCGTCTGAGGCATCTTCATAGTGGCCTAAATGCACGGGCTTTTTGTTCTTCTTTTGTCCTCTCCTTCCGTGAATGTACTATTACACTGTATTGTTTTTCAAGAGCGGCGTCTGTATGTGATATATAAATGATATCCCTTTCCCTCAAGTGTCGGTTTCTATAAAGTTCTCCACTCAGTTGGTACTCTCAAGAGACGCACTCGCTCGAACACGAAGAACAGGAGTGCTAAAGGAAATGGGGAGGGAGGAATAGTAGGGAAATGAGAGACGCTTTCCGAAGCCCGAACGCCTGAGCCCATGCACATGAATGAAGTATTTACATGTACAGATCTCCAAACACCATGTAACAAGCGAGTATGCAGCACAAACAAATGGGGGCCCGGAAGTCAAGTCAATCAGCTGCTTCGATTGAATGGGTCGCTATCACTGTCAAGTAACTGAACAACCGTTCCATCCTCGGTTTCCAGGCTCCATATTTCAGTTCGAAACTAGACACAGTGAACGTTAGCCCGGGATACTAGTCAAGGGGGAAAGAAAAGGAAATCAAAGAAGAGCGGGGTGAACGAACAAAGCTGGTCCGATCCGGTCTAATGCTGCGGAACCTCATTTTGCCCTGAGCTTTAGTTCCCTTGACCCAGAACGAGATGTCAATGCGTCCATGGAGCTGATTCATCTCGCCACTGATCCATGGAATCTTCTGAGCAAAGTAAATCTCGTCACCCAGGATCTCCCGGGCCTGCGGGGAAGTCCGAAGCGCATACAGCGTGCTGTTTACCACACTGGAGGAGGACTTCTGGTAGTTGAATATACCCAGCATGGCCGCGCCTACGACGACAGCAAAGATAGGTAGCGTTCGCATCCATTTCCGATCATTGGCGACAGAAGGTAGTTCTCGGTCCGCCCGTCGCTCCATAAGAGGGCCCGAGTTCGATTGTGGCGCGGGGATCAAGTTGCGCCGGGGAGGGAGCAATCTGCGACGATTAATGAAAAGCCGCGGGACGCCAATGCGCCGCTCTGCAACTCGTAGAAGCATCTCTAATAGATACAAGTCCGACAGACCACCAATTGATCTGGCTGCTTGCACTGTGTGGTGTAACCTTGGATATAAACCGTCGGACTGGCAGTAGGCGAGGTTGTTAAATCCTCGGAAGTTCCGAAACTTGATGCGGATGGGAACCGCGCGGAAGCAAACGAGACAAACCCACTCAGGCTAATGATGTAGGTACCTTGGGCATGACCGATGTCTACCTACCAACTTTGCCTTTCCTCGGCTTTGGCTGAATCAAGCTGGCGGATATACTCTCAATGCAGACATATTAACTGCGGCTATGGCATCGGCAAGACTTCGCAGGGCATTTCGCTACCCTAATGATTCAAATGATGACGAACATGGCCGCGAGGATCTGGACGAAGAAGGTCTGCGCTGTCAGCTCAAGCGGGATATTAGTTCGGATGATGATACTGACGGTCTGACAGAGCAGGAACAAGTGATCGACCGGTTGAGGGCGCTCAGTGAGAAGCGGAACTCAGAATACAGTGTAATAGAGTCTCTCCTATGCCTATCTGTACAGCTGAAGTTATGCTGAGGACATTGCTGAATTAAAAACGATATATTCATCTAGATCATATTTGCTGTCATCCCGCTGTTTTCTATCTATGCTTTCAGCGCTTCGTTTCTGTCAGGCTCCTCGGCCCTATATGAACGGTGCTTGTCCCTTCTTAGCGTTCTCTCGTTACTAGCCACGGCCTATACCATGAGGTATTTTCCGCTTCAGCGCCCAGGTCCTAAGGGTAAGAGACCTATGATGAGATCGAGTACTATTTTCAGTATTCAACGGTATCTTTTGCCTCTTAATACGGCTATCTGCGTGTTCTTAGCCCTGATCTACGTTATGACGGAATCAAGGCTGGATATCCAGCCCATCATGTACCTGGTACCGGGAGGTATGTGGCATTCAGCTCTCATCAGAACTCGAACATTTCGTGGTGCTAGACAAATACTTACATCAAGTAGCAATGTTTGCCACTGTCCTAGTCGCACGCAAAGTTATGCTTTCCGTTGATTTCAAGGCTCTTGAGAATCTCCGCTATGAGTACAAAGGGGCATAGAACCCGCAATAATTTTAGAACACGCATCTTGTTTACGTAGGGATCTTGCGGACTACATGTCCTCCAGTACATGGACAAAAAGAAATACTTATCACACTTTCAATCAGCCCAACTCCCCAAATAGTACACTAGTGAGCCTTCAACTCAAAATGATGAAGCTGCTACATATTGAATATCTGATCCCGAGTGCTTCCGCTGACACCATTACCAAGTAACACCTACTCACTATTCGCAAAAATGAAAAGAAACACCGGACATGCATAGAATGCATAGAACGACCCTACCCTAGTCCATGTTCTTTCTTCTCACTCAGGGTCGGGAAGACTCAGGAACGAGCCATCAAGCCTTTCGAGGGCCGGATCCACCGGTATATCTCCATAGTTTGAAGCATACCCCATTACGGAAGGGGCTTCCTCAAGCTGAATGCTATGCTCAACCAATGACTGGTTACGCTTTTCGTCAGCTTCCTTTTGGTGCTTCTTCAGTCGAACAATCTCATCATCGCCAGCCTTCTTTATCCATCGAAGATTGGATTGTCGGAAGTCCACCAGACTCTCCACGCTGCGAGGGTCTGCTATCTTTCTTGTATCATGACCCAACAATGTGCATGGTGGCTGGGATGGACTCATTGTTGGGTCGCGCCGACAGGCAGCACAACTGCAGATCTTGCGGCATTTTGGGCATGTCCACTCATACATCTCCATGGTTTCCTGCGGCTTTATGTTAAAGGCCCTAAACAAGCTGCCGTAGCAGTAGTTTGTTCGGCAACAAGAACAAGAAGCGAGCTTCCACATTGGCTCGAAATATCTGCATATATGACATCTCCCAGTCTGTTGGTATGAGTCCTTTCGGCGAGGCTTTCTTCGTTTCTTAGCGCGGCCGACTCGTTCCGAATCACTCTCTAATTCCTCCAGGCGGTCTGATTGTATTGTCGGCTTACTTATGTCAACCCACGGCCGCCTCTTGAGTTCTAATTGGCAAGTCTCCGCAAGCGTTCTCTTTGCCAACCGGCTTCTCTGCGCGGGTAGACTGTCATAAGTGTCTTTGGCATGAGGCCTGAACTCGAGTATCTGTTTCCTCCATGTTTCATATTTGTCTTGAAGATCATACCAATGGAATTGCTCAACCCATTTTAGTTTGGATATGCAAGCGCAGCTCCTACCCATGGCATAGCACTCCATGCAAACATCATAAGTGTCCTCCTCGTCCGTGGCTGATGGGCCCACACAAGACGCGCAGGTTAGAAATCTGTTGAAAATGTTTCCCCGGCAGTATGAACATGTGATATTACTGTCAAAGGGAACATATTCGACATCTCCCTCAGGAAGCTTGTCAGAAAAGCTCTCTGACAAAATGATGTCAGTAAATAGACCAAAAAGATGTTCAAAGTCCTTTTGTATCTGCTGGATTGACAGATATCCACTATTAGCTGCGCCCGCCTTGCTAAGGAGAGCCGAATAATGGTCCAACGAATAGAACACTATAGCTTTGTTCTTATACTGCTCATCGCGGCAAACCATTCTCGCATCCGGAAGGGCCACTTCGAGCGCCTTCTCTAGGGTCTCCGGGGTAGTCCGATTCCAGGCCACTTTCATTGTCCTTGTCCCTCGATTCCATACTTGGTGTGCTGCTAAAGGAGGTACAAGGATAAAATCGCCTGGTTTCTGTTCAACAACATAAGTCTTGAATGGTGCTGCCTTCCAGGCATTGATCTGAGCGAAATGATCCTCGATATCGATATCATGCCCAAGCATAGACATCCAATATTCAGAAACGGCTTTGCGGTCTTTGCTCTCAGTCATGAACCAAACAGATGATCCTGGCTTCGTTTCTTTACCGTGTTCGATGGACCCATCTGATGCCTCCACCATTATATTCTGACCCAGACTGGCACACATCTCTTGGTGGGCTGGTGTGTAAGTACCTTCGTGACCAATGTAACACATCAGGTTCTCGGCACGCATTTCAGGTGGAAGACAGCTCATGAGGTCGCCTGGCCTGGCTATCAAGTTGTCGGAACCCGAGTACATGTCGTGTCTGCCATGAGCTGGAGTTGTCGTCGCCCCGGGGCCTTCAAACGCTTGCGGAGACGTGTTCAAGTAAAATAATCCAGGGGGTATGATTTTCTTCAACTGGTCATACCATTTGGAAGGGCAGTCAATGTCCTTCAAATAGATTCTCTGGCGATCCAGGTCCTTGTAGTTGTATTCATTCCACTGATTGGTAAGGAGCGGCATGTTTTTCAAGTAATGCCCAATGGTAAGTGGCAGATCAGTCTTGGTGGTTAAATTCCGAGCAATTTCCGCTACAGCATGGAGGCTCCAGTTAGACAAAAAAAGTAGCTGACAGGACATAGAGGCGAGCACTTACTCTTCGCTGAATAGTGGTTCCTTAGCCACTTCTCTGAGAAGACCGAGCTATCCAGCCAGCGATCGAAGCCTTCGACAACTAAAGGCTTTCCACCCCGGACCACATGGAGCAACACAAGCTTCTCGAAGATTTCCAGCCCATTTTCATTGATCGCATCGCAATGAATTCTAGCAGCATACTCGAAATTTGGGGTCGACTCCACAAGTGTTTTGATGTCCAAGTCCGGAGAAAGTGGCTCAAAAGCCGCGCGGGGTCGCTGCGCAGGCATTTTGACTATGGTCAATGAAGGCTGGTATGAGCCAAGTAGCTGAGAATCATGAGGGTAAGCTTGGCCTGCTAAGCAACATTAGATATGGCCGACAATTCCCTGACCGCACGGAAGCATGCGCTTAGATAGGAAGCTTCAAGATTAACCAGAATCCGAGGCATATCACGCAATGAAGATTGTGTTTTACAGAGAAATTTCAAAGGACTTGAGTAAGGTAAACATACACCACGAAGATTCAGTGAGATCAACGTAGGAGGATCCAACACCACCGTGCTCCTAAGAACAGTCCGACAGAGCCTTGTTCATATCTTGCCCAAAAACATGTCGTGCAGGCAAAACACCAACTAACAGGTGGGTAAGACCATAAGCACGCGGGGGAAAGGAGCGCTTCTGGTACAAGGAGCAAGAATCAGAGCTTGGATGAAAGAAGCAAGCAGACCACATAGATGTGTGTAGATAGATATCACGCAGTTTGACTGTCTCGATTCACTGGCTGCAGCTGCATCTGCGATTGTGGCATGTGGGTCCCGTCCGTCGGGGCCAGGAACACATGGAACAACCAAGGCACTAGGTACTACCGAAAAGGACTTGAGACTCCTCCGGACTCCGACACATATTTCAAATTTCGAGCATCATAAACTTATTGACCTGCAAAGCTCTCAAGACATTCTAAGTCTGATCCGGAATTGGTTGAGTGGTAGTGCTCTTTTTAGCTCTTGTTTCACTTTCTCTTCATCTTCAGGTGAATTGTCTCGAGGAACATTGAGCCCTTGCGGTTTCTTGCGAGCTCCTTCAGTCAGCTCACCGGACTGGATTCGCTCGACTGTCCCGGATAATAACTAATTATGAAACTATCTCCCAGATAGGAGGCTATTTGTTACCCCTTCATCTCAATTTATTTAACCTCTCCATTATGAGCTCCTGGGCGACACGCTTGCATGCGGGCCGGCACGTACAATTGTGCCGTTACCCTGGGGAAAAAAGGGCTTATATAAACCAGTTCACTGCAATAGAGAGATGCCACGCTTCTCCCTCTCTCTCGATGTCCAGGAGATATGGTTATACAGCGGCGACCCAATTTCCACCAACCTGCCAAAAGACGATCTTGAGAATCCGCAACCTCCAATCCCCTCGCTCTGCCTGTCAACTAAGCCGCCCACACAGTACAACAAGTCAGACCTCATTTGATTACTATACACCACCAAAGAGGGGTTTTATTGCTTCTCTTCCCCAGTCATGGATACCGTACGCCGAGTTACTGCGCCTCGATAAGCCGACAGGTACATACTATCTCTTCTTTCCCTGCGCATATTCCACTCTTCTAGCGGCATCCATGACACCTTCTGTACCAATTCTGCAAGTACTTGGGACGGCCGGGCTTTTCTTCAGCGGTGCTTTGATAATGCGCGGCGCTGGATGTGCAATCAACGATTTATGGGACAGAAACTTAGATCCGCATGTCGAACGCACAAAATTTCGCCCAATTGCAAGAGGAGCGATATCACCTGGCAAAGCAGTGATTTTCACAGGCTCTCAATTACTGGTAGGACTGGGTATCCTTCTTCAATTCCCGTATCAATGCCTTTGGTACGGTATACCTAGCCTTCTTTTGGTGACCACTTATCCTCTTGCCAAGCGCATCACCTACTATCCCCAAGCTGTACTGGGCCTTACTTTTTCGTGGGGTGCAATCATGGGCTTTCCAGCATTAGGTGTTGATCTTCTCAGTAATGGGGCCGCATTGGAAGCAGCTGCCGCACTTTACTCCAGTTGCGTAGCCTGGACAATTTTATACGATATGATATACGCGCATATGGACATAAAAGACGACGTTGCGGCTGGCATTAAGTCTATCGCTCTTCGTCATGAAAACAATACGAAAGCCGTCCTCTCTGCTCTGGCGGCCGTCCAGGTGTCGTTGCTTGCTGCTGCAGGTGTAGCAGCGGGGAGCGGCCCTATCTTCTTCGTCGGCGGCTGTGGCAGTGCAGCTGTTTCTCTCGGTCTGATGATCTGGAAGGTTCAGCTGAAAGATGTACGAGATTGTTGGTGGTGGTTTAAGAATGGTTGCTTGTTCACCGGTGGAAGTATCACACTGGGGATGCTCCTTGATTACGTCGCGCAAATCAGTGGCTTCTACGAGACCACTGAAAAGCCGAATCCGATGGACTTCTCATAGAAGAGAACATCAACCATTTCCCTCCTTTGCGGGTCCTGAAGCCTTACTCAACTTGTTCCATCAGCCAATCACCCTCGTTAACACCTATGTACTGCTCCACAATACGGACAATGACATTCCAGTCCAGCATGGCTCCATTGCCAGTGTCACCGCAAGCGAGAGACTTTTCCGTCGGATGAAGGACAGACACCCAGCCCTTGTTATTGCAAGCATCCAATCCCCATTCATCTATCAGTATAGCCAATTGCTTTGCTGTAATTGGATGGTTCCACATTGCTGTGTTCATTGCGGGTGCGACAAACACAAGTGGCTTTTTGTCCTTGAAACTCGCGTCCACTGTTCCTGTTGTATCCCATGCTCTTAGAACGGAAAGAAGAAGGTTATCAGCGAAGCCCATCGTCATCTTTGCCATGGTGTTGGCGGATAAAGGAGCGACAAGCAAGACATGTGCCCACTTTCTGAGCTCTATATGTAGGATTGGCTCGCCACGGGTCCAGGGATTTTTCCATTCATCATCATCCCGGTAGATAGCATCCACGCCACGGATCTGTCGCAGATTTTCGAGTAACGGCTGTTCCGAACTCTGCCCTGCTAGGAACTTTTCCGCTGATTTTGTGACAATAATGCGGATGGAGACGTTCGAATGGCGACCAAGAGCTTCAGCAATATTGGGAAGTTTTATCGTTGCCACTGACCCACTGGCCGCAAGGAGAACATGGATCTTGTTGTCTTCCAGGTGCTGTTGGGCACACAATGGAGCATATGAAGGTTCCATGCTGCTTATTTGAAATAAACAGAAAAGAAATGAAAGAAAAACTCCTGCCGATTAAGGGGACTCTGCTGGTAAGTGCAGGTGCAGGTAGGCGTGGGGTAGTTGCAACGTTTGTTCCCTATGTACTATTTATATGTACATAAGTACGTAGATAGGGGCTGCTTTGAAGGGTACCCCGCTCTAGACCACTAGATAGATACTTTGCTCTGTATTGTGTACGTAGCGTCTACTATAGTAGCTTGCCTACTACACGGCCTATCGCACATATCAATCCTTATAGGCATGGGTTCGTTATAATAGTGAGGTCCATCTCTTTAAGTACTCCATGGGGTTAATGTGTTTCCAAGGTTCCCTGTACCCATACTAGCTTGAGTAATACAAGATACTAGCTAGTCTACTAGACTGAACTCAAGGACTATTGATTTTAAACCTCATTCACCCCATACTATAACCTAGTGCGCATATATTGCATGAATCCTTTTGCGGTGGAACTCTTTACTCCGCAAAAATTGCCTATGACCAAAGAATGGACAACACATGTATGTTTAGCGCTGCCTCCTAGCATAAAATGATATCAAAATTGCCTCCACATCCTTTACAGATTCTCAGATCCAATCCTAATTATACCATTTATCTTTATACCCTTCAGTGTCTATCAGCGCCATCTGTAAAAGGTGATATTGTCCTAATACCATATGTGACAAGCCTCAGTCACATGACATAATCACTTTGTAATACTAGTTAGCCACTCCAGTGGTTGCTTAGTGAGCATGTCCAGCCAAGCTCTCCGCAGGGTAACTACTACTCCGTCCGCATAGACAAGCAGCAGCTTGATCCAAGCAGAATAATCCTACATATCTATTCCCGCTCAAACTAACACTAGTACCATGTTTTCCAGGTCCTTGGGCTCATCGGTGAGTACTGCGAAGCTATTTCTGCTATATCTCATTTTTGCCTCTTATCGTTCGCGAGCTTATGACAAAATTCCCCAGACGTTTCGGCCGCTTTTCCGACAGCCTCAAGTTTTGCAGCCTAGAATTACGGGCCTTCAGCTGCCATCTATTTTCCATGCCCGGAATTTATCCTCTGAGACGCGAACAGCAATTGACAAGGCTATCGCATCTGCGCCTGTCGTTCTTTTCATGAAGGGCACTCCGGAAACGCCGCAGTGCGGGTTTTCACGAGCCAGTATACAGATTTTGGGATTGCAGGGTGTAGATCCGAAGAAATTTGTTGCATTCAATGTGCTGGAGGACTCGGAACTACGTCAGGGTATGTCTCAGGTCGACTGAAGGGGACTTTCCCATACTCCCATCTATAAGTCAGCTAATACTAGGTTTTCCAGGCATCAAAGAGTATTCCGACTGGCCCACAATCCCGCAATTATATCTGGATAAGGAATTCATCGGTGGCTGTGATATACTGATGTCTATGCATCAGAATGGGGACCTTGCTAAGCTTCTGGAGGAAAAGGAAGTCCTAGTGGCCGCCGACTAATTAGAAACAAGCATCTGGACACAGCTGCCCCGAAACACCGGCTGTACACTTGCTCCCAGCTATCGCAAACGGTCACCTTTCGAGGAATTTCATTCCTTAGTAAGATGCACCAACGCTCATGACACTCCAATACGTACATATTCTTGTCTGTTGGCGCCTGGCAGGATATAACATAGAAGCTCATCCGACCTTTTTTCGTGCCAATATTCTGTAACCATTGGCCAAGTGCCACTCTTCTAAATTTATTTGGATCTATATATATGCACCTAGACTGCTGTATCGCTGATCTGCTTGGTTTCTTTGTATCTCTATCGTTGCAGTATCTAAGCTTTTGCTCCCTATCCCTCTTTTGACTTTCCCCCCTGCTCTATGAACTTACACTCCGTCTCCTTCCTTGTCATACACCGTTCTGTCTAGGCAGACGCTAATTCTTTGGACTTAACCAGCTCTTCGACAGCACCCTTTTCAAGTTTGGCGCGCTGCCTTTCTTCGTAGGCTTCCCTGCTTTTCAGTATCCTGTCAACAATTTCACCAGCATTTACATTCTGGTATGGGTGACTTGAAGTCTCTTTGAATATGCCCATCCTCTTGGGTGCCATATAGGGATCGTAGGTAAGAGGTATGAACGTAGTCGGACCGTGATAAACTGCATCTGGGGGACCTAAGGGCATGGCTTCCAGATAAGGCTTGCTTGGAGAGAATGGGGACGAAAATATCACGGCATGAATATACTGAAAGAATATTAGCGAATCGAAGATCGTCTTTTCGTTAGAGGCATTAGAAAACATACGCGACACTGAAGAACGCATAGCCCGCGCTCAAATATGTTCATGATTGGATAGTTGAGACCTTTCCAGTGGTTTATCACGTCGTCATCATGGATACCAGCAACGACATAAGCAGGGCCGTAGTCTTCTCCGTGGTCTTTAAACCTCTTCTCTTTCTGTGCTTGGTTATACCAGCCCCGCCGGTGACCTTCCGATTCTTCCTGGGCCAGGACTTGTCGAAGGAATTCAATATGCCCGGATGAGAAGAGGTCGAATCCCCCATCAACATAGACAATCCGTTGTCCTGGTCTCGGTAGCTTCCCATTTACAATGGTCTCAAATTCACCTGGTTCCTCCACTGTATCTTCGAGTTTTGCAGAGCTTGATCCGCTCCAGATCCAAACCTGCGGACCGGGCTGCAGGCCCGTTTCATCGGTGGCATAATCACGAATTCTTTGCATGAGACTATCGGCTGACTGCTTGCGTTCTTCCAGGTTTCCAGATCCTTCTACCCCGATAAGCGTGTCCTTTACACTCTTAACAAAGTGATTCTTTGTACACAGAAGCATTCTACCCACAAGATCGGTTGTGGATATACCGGGTGTCCTTTTGACAACACGGAAGCGCCCTGCAGCCTTGACAAATCGGTAGCAGTCTTCTCCGTTGCTGTCAGATGTGATGTCATCTCCATGAACGACATACTTGCAGCCGTAGTGTGACACCCAAGGTAAAAATGTCACATATGGAGCAAAGGGAACGCAGCGAGTCATCCAGCGACATGCTTCCACCGCAGCTACTCTAAACCCGAGTCAGCAAGATTATTTGGACGCAATTACTATAATGAAAACAAACCGTTCATCCAATGTCATCACTGTCGGCCCCTTGTTCTCGAGAATTGCTTCATCTGAATGTACGCCGACAAAAAGCTCGTCTCCCAATCTACGGGCTTGGAGCATGGCACCCGCATGGCCTAGAGAACTTAGCTTTGGGTATGCATTAGCTGGGGTATGGGGGAGAGTGCCTTCTCACCGTGATGACTGAAGTCAAAGCATCCATCCACCCAAATGCGATTTTCCGAAATGGGTAAATCCTCTTGGGGGTCCACGGGCCACTCCCCTGGCGCGGGAATCATGTCTTCAGCTGTGACACCCATTTCTGTGAAGAGATTCCTTGGGATTATATAAGATCACGGAACTTGAATCCCACGTCTTCTTGTCCTCCAACTTAGACTCTCTGCCAGGCAATTATTGGTGGGAGTGAGACCGTAAAACAATGAGTCGGCCTACCTAGACGGGCTGAAGAGGGGCAATGTGGCATGCGGAGAAGGAGGCGGGATGACATCGTATTCATAGAATGTGGAACGGGGCGGTACTCTGTCAACGTCAGTACCCGCTTTACATACCTTAGTACCTGTACTACCCTAAGTAATATGGAGATAATAGCTAAATATTGCCGCAGTTTTAGAGCGCTGGAAAGGGTAGCATGCCGATGAATAGATCCTATCGCAGTAGAAGTATCGAATGGCAAATTTGGTGTAAACACGCCTGTACTTTTTTTTTTTTTTTTTTTTTTTTTTGCTTTCGCTGAATGGATACTGATTGCTTTGGATGATGCTGTGCAGGCAGCTCACGTTCTGATACAGGCTTTTTGGGTGGGTTAAGCCTTCGGCTTGCTTATCAAATTCATGAGATTTTAGCATTTCGTGTTCCATGTGTCCATAAGATGTTCCTTCTACACTCTTCTACACAAAAACCTTCACTCACATATTACCACGTTTAGGCAATTATGACAAATAAAGGCGAGATACGGTGCATTGCCTATGTATTGCACCATATTATATATTCACATCGTCATTAGAGAAACATGGCAAGCAGATGCAGAAAGAAGTCTATAACTTTTATTGTACATGTCTCATCAGTTGCGCATGCTAGAATGATGAAAACAGTAGCCACCGCTGATTAGGAAAGACGGAATTGAGCTGAAGCTAGAGCATCAAAAGATGTCACGGGTAGATGGTAGTCGAGAATGTCGCAAAAGGGCAAGCCCATCACACAAAACGCTTCATGGAGAGACAATTAGACGAAGGAGGAAGATATATAAAAAGAGACGCCAATCAATGCAAACGCTGGAATAATGCATAATGATCAATGTGAACCGATACTCCGTAAACACAAGCACGCTCTGAATCAGGACTGGAGTTTATTGCTGTCAAGTTCACGTTGTTCACTGAAGACTCGTCGGCTCATCTCAAGGACCGCTTCGAACCCTTCTCGACCCTTCTTCGCGTTCTGGCTAAACCTCTCCACACTGGCCTCTTCTACCTTGTTCTTTATCTTCTGCCACCCGCCACACAGGGCAGTGATCTTCGCCTCTTGGTTAAATTCGGTAGTTGAAGATGGATTGGACAACGAAGGCTGATAAACAACGGTTTCCCTGACGTTCAGGACGTTGGACCACGTAAGGTTGGTTGAGCACATCGTGACTTTCTTGGAGCTCGGGTCAACATATGACACTTCGTAAACGTGAGACGTAGGACTGCCTCCGAATAATGACAGCACCCATTGTGGCACTGATTGGTTACAGGTGATAAGACGCTCCGTGCGCAGCTACAATTCGATATATTAGTCAATTTTGCAAGGCAAAGATAAGCGTGAGCAGATCGAGATACGTACGATGCCAGTTGTCGCATCAACCGCCCGAGACAAGGTGTCTACTGCCACGACATGTGTCGATTTATCATTCCACGGGCAGTATTTGCGCCAGTTTGCCGCAGAGACTTCCTCCCATGAATAGTCGAAAGTGCACGTCGAGGAGAAAACCCTCATGTTGGTGGGCTGAGCGATGGACTTTTTTGCAAAAGACAAGATGTATTGGTATATTCAGATAGCACCTCAGAAGCGGGAGATCCAACGTTCGAAGGAAGAGAAGAGAGAGGATCAGATCACGACGCGAGTACTGAGAACTCTATGGCGGCAGGTGCTTCGGAATTCGGAAATAGGTATGTTCTTATAGGATCGGTGACTACGGAGAACTCAAGATGCGGCGAATAATCAAGTACTACAAGATGAGTAATGAGAACCTCCCATGAGTGGTTGTAAAGGCAAGATGCAATGAACGTGAGTGGCGATTGCTGGTCCCCGTGCAATAACGGTAGAATAATGATAGAAAACTGGAACCTGAAATTTTTAGCCTCATCTTCATTTGGAATGGACAAGAAGGTGGCGCCAAGGGTCGGGATTTACCGGCATAATCCAAAAGGGTCACTCCCGACCATGGACAAAGATCACCTCTTAACTCCGCACAAAGTACTCCATACTATGTATGTACTATTGTACATCAGGTGTTGGTGTGGAGTAGTCCTGAGTGCAACTTTTTTGTACGTAAGATTATAGTATCACGACAGTCTCGTTGATTATTTAAGGTTCTTTCCCAGTACATAGCTTAGCACAATACTCTACAAAATTATACACTAGGGGATCTCTTGTCTAATCTAAAAGGAGATTCCCGCCCAAATGAAAATCACATTGAAATACTACATAAATTAATGAGAAGCCGAGAAAGGTGCATGCTATCCAAACGGACACCTTTTCTAGAAAACGGAGGCCTAATTGTGCCTCAATTTGTTGTTACTCTTGTGTCGAGCGCTGCCTATCTAACAGCTTATCCGCTGTTTAACGGGTGAAAGTAGCGCAGCAGACAAACAACCTTCTCGGGGGTTTCATTTTCTCCCTATCCCCACTTTCCATTCGTTGACGCAGCTTTTAGCGTCCCCAATTACGAAACATGGTCGAACTTCGAAAGCGCAAAGCGCCAGCACAACCTCTCGTGGCAGAGAGAAAGAGAAAGAAAGTCCAGGCACCCACAGCATCGGCACAGAAAGGGAATTATAATCCCAAGACTGCTATCTCCGAGACCACTCCAAAAGTTGGCGATGTGATTAATTTGGATCAATTTGGTGGTGATATTGAGACCAATGATGGCCAGAAAATCACACTGCAAGATCTCGTTGATTCCAGTAAAGCTGGTGTCGTGCTTTTCACGTACCCTCGAGCTTCAACCCCAGGCTGTATGTATAATTCCCCTACCCCAAGTAGCATCTTTCCTACACGATGTATGCCAAAATGTTCTTCCATAAGTGCGTGCATAAAAGCCCATGGTTTTGCATTTTGTCTTGTTCTTCTCACTCTGAATATATCAAATGCTGCAATTGTCCCCGAGAAACTCACATCTGAAAAGGTACCAAGCAAGCCTGTTTGTTCCGTGACCATTACGACACTCTTTCGGAGAGTGGTTTATCGATTTATGGCCTTTCGACTGACTCGCCCAAGGCAAATACCACATTCAAGACTAAGCAAGGATTGCCATATCCTCTCCTCTGCAACCCCTCATCTTCATTGATAGAAGCCATTGGACTCAAGAAGTTGCCGAAAGGCACGATCAGAGGAGTCTTTGTTCTTGATAAAGTGGGTAAGGTCTTGGTACTACAGGCCGGTGGCCCTGATGCAACAGTTAATGCCGTGCAAAAGCTGGTTTCAAAGTTGAAGGAACAGAACCCAGATCCTGCAACTGTACGCGTGAGCTCACCAGCTGAAGATGAACACTAGGAGATATCAACTCACCGGCAATTAACGTGGTAAATGGGAGTATTCACTTCCAAGTTGGTTGGCTTTTGTTTAGCGGATAGCCGGTGGAATCACAGATTTCATTTTGTGATGAGTCCCTAACTTCCAAATGGCTACAATATTTGTGTATTATCAGTACTATGTGCAACCAACTCTATTGATTTCTTTGTCTCGTAATTCTCAGTCAAGTTTCCTCGGCGTCAGGTCAAGCCGCTATACATGTGACCTAAGTATTAATACTATAAAATTGACACAATGCACATATGCAGCTTACTAGGCCTGTTTTCATGCGTAAAGTTCTTTAAGTATGCTCCGTGAACATGATAGCCCTCACCTCAATCCCGACTGTCATTATAGTATGAAGTGGTACTACTAGATACGGAACAGACCGAATGCATTATCGGAGGAACTGTTGTTCCGTGTGTAGAGGCTCGACTATTCCGGCAGGCTTGGTTCCGTTGAGGACCGCGGCGAAGGACGTACCCTCGAAGGCCTATATCCTTCCCTATCTAAAACCAAGGTAAAGGAATAGTCTCCGTAGGAAATTTTTATATGCACGTTTATTTTGCGAGCTGATGTGCTGATTATGATCCCGGCAGGAAACATCATGGCTCGTGACATCGTGAAAGCGGCCAAATCGGCATCGAATGTGATAGCTGTGCACAAGGTAAGAGATAGTCATTGTTCTTACCGTGGTCTTCGGGACGTGGTACTCACTACTCATTAGAAATACACTGTTCAATCTACTGGTATATGGGAACGCATTCGCCGCCTCCTTGCTGTCGACCCAAATCGCTCAACCGGTGTTCCCTTGAACGCTCAATATCGTCTCCCGACTCCGGGATCTCTGCCTCCTCTATCATACGATGATCCGGTTACCGTTCCGGCTGGTGATTTGGCAGACAACCCCTACTGGAAACGTGATGTTCGGAGAAGCTACCCCAGGCTTAGTGCAGTCACTCAGGCGGATGCCGTTGGCCTTCTCAGCGTAGGAAGTCAAGCCACTCCCAAAGATGATGTCCTACAGATTGGCGAGGCTGGAGAAAAGCAGCTGGTTTCAGTCAAGCAACAGGGGGAAGAGCGCGGTCTTGCTGCCCTGTTCGAGAAGGATAAGAATGGGATCAAGGAAGTCCTCAGCGCCAACGGTTTGCCGCCATTGCCATGCAACCTGAACCCCTCGGGCACCAAATACGAGCTCGGCCATGAACATGGCTACCCTGACGTGTATGTATGACCTGTCCTATTATCCCGATCGGGCTGACACTCCAGATAAGCTACCCCTGCCGCACCTTCATTTAGCTTTCCCGCCTGGTCATCGGGTGAAGTATAAAGGGAATTGCGATCACAGTTACTCTTTTCTTACTAGAAGTTCTCACACCGGCCCAACTTGTCCCCGTCTTCGCGGATAAGTGGATTGTTTACTGCAATTGTAGTTCTTGGTGGGCTTGCATGTAAATTGTAGATAAATGAAATGATGCCGTGCTCATACATGGACTGGCGATTCTGTTATTTAGCCAAAAATAAGAGCCGCTGTATTGATCGGAAGATGATAGATAACGATATTACTATCTGTTGCCAGATCAATGTGGCACGGGTTCTCGAAATGCTGGGTGAGACCGGGAATGTCCAAGCATCTCACGACTTACCAAGTCGACTAAAAACCATAGCTAGGTACTAGTCAGTCCTTGCATGTCAATAGAATGTACATCTGCCTCTTCCCAGTAACTCTTGTGGTATATATATCTAACATAAAGAGACAATTCAACTAATAAATTCACCTACAGCTTTGGCGATTAGTGCCGCCATCATGTTGTGCAAGGGCACAAAGAACCACTTCAGGGAGTTTGTCCGGACATGTTTGGCTCCATTATTGGGACCTCTATGTATGGTACGTATACGTGAACTTGTGTACAGCTACCGACTTGGAGAGATGTGCCTATATATTGAACATGTCTTAAATTCAACTCATCGGAGTCACTATAAAAGGAATAAGAGCTATTCTTCTCTAGGCGAACGGATTCGTGCGGGTACCCCACCAAGTCAGGAAGAGGCTGAGTCCCACTGTTTCGAACAACCTGCTGAGTGCACCTACGGCAACAGTGTCAAGGGGTCTCTTTTCTGCGAAAACCTGGCTCACAACCTGTAGTGGCAACATAGCATTAGGACTATATCATCTTGCGGGGGGGGACTTGGCATGACATACACCTGGGGCTGTGCTGGCCATAAAGATTAAGCTCCCAAGATAAGCTGCGCCTTTGTAGCTCAAAGTGCCCGTAGCGTTGATCAAAGCTGCCACTCCATACGTTTGCACAGAACTTCCAATCAAGGAGCTACCCCAGGCTGCTACTGCACCAGCGGCCTCCTTCGATTTCAGGAACTCTTCCTTTGAGTTGGCAGCTTGAGCGCGGTGGTACGTATCACCAAACACGGGTGCGAGTATACCCAACGATGCGGTGTGGGTAAAGATAGCCCCCACTGCGATTGAAGAGGGCTTAACCGATGGCAGATCTAAGCCAGTCACATTAGATCTTATTGGCCAATGGTACAGGGAGCTTGTGTTGAAATAACAGCAGGGTACTCACAGTTCAGGGTCGTCATCTTAAGCTAAGTAGTCGAAATTTGTTAATGTGAAACACAAGATATCACCGGTTAAAGGCTTAGGTCTGAAACTCAACTTAAAGCTCACTTGAACAAGCAAACGCTTTCTTTCCCATGTAGAAATCTGGGATAGGCTGGCCTTTTCAATCCCCGGGACCTGTTACTGAAACTACATTGTGACGAGGTACGAAGTGACGTCGTTATGATCAAAAGACACAGCAGGGTGAAGTAGCCCTCTTCCCATGGTCTAGTAGCTAAATGATGCAGTGGGGAGCCTATCATGACATCATACTTTTTGAAATGTGCGTGGCATACGACATTACGTACAGAGTACGGAGTACCTAGATAGCACTAGCCTAGTCGTTTGAAAGTTAGACCAGGTCCTGGCCCGTGGCCGGCCGAAGTCCAAGGCGTTGCTAAGCACCTTAGCCCCGAAGAGGCCAAAGCGGTGAGTATAGGCAAAACATGGTAGGCCATGTCGTAATTAAACTGAACAGCCAATGAGAACACGATATCTTGAAACTAATGGACTAATGAGAAGCCTTAGAGCCGGAGACGATCTTACATAGTAGAACTTGCTCACCGCTTTCGCGCTTCACAAATCAACTTCTTACAGTTGCACTTGCAGTCTGGCACGGCCCGCATGTCCTCTATGGAGTATCCCTGACAGGAATGTTATTGTCTACTTTTCTAACCGCTTCTTAATCACATGACTTGATATTCCAGAAGGACCGCTATAGTTACACTATAGTATGGTTGCTAAAGTATGGAGTATAAGGTGTTCAATTAACTTAACCAATACGAGTTGTTCTGATTTGATAGTAAAATTTGTGGAATTATGCAAAGCCGATGATGGGCAGATAATGCCCTATTAGCCCCGGCCAGGTACAAAAAACAAATCTGCCAACAGTATCTATACCATAGTATAGCAACAGCTCCGCCATGTCAACTTCTTCCTTTACGCAATAAGCCATGGCTGTTCAAAATATCGTAACATGACCAACAACTGTAAACTACCCAACCCATCCCTCAACTTGAAAGCAAACCTCGCTAGATGGTCACTGCACTGTACATCCTGGATGGAGGATAACCAACAGCAACATAACCGAGTGATGGCTAACTATACCAATGTAATTCCATAAGATAGCATGACCGGGCGGTTTGACCATTTGCCTGGCCAGGTCCTGATGAATGTGCTGCCGCTGCTTCTGCTGCCTCTTATGCGATCATTTCTGTCTATCGGAGGTCAAATACGTAATCAACAATGATAGAAAGTGTCTTCAATAAATGCTGCAGTTGGGATTATCTAGACCAAGGAGTAAACTATGCAGCCACACAAGATGTGCGCATAATGGTTATGAGGATCTAGATTTTTAAAATCGGATGGGGCAAGGAGGGCGGGAAGGAAAACGAGCGAAAACACTGCTGTACCTACAATCTTTTTTCCAGAAACGAACAAGTTCATCAAACGGGCGTCCCTTCTGCCTGACCTGCTCTTCGAAAGTTCGCGGGCATCGCCTCCTGTTCCCCCTCCACTGTTAGGTCTTTGATAACGCTGTGGTATATAACATACCGTTCTCGTATCCGATGGAAGACCCCGATTCATTACAGGTTGGAGTTGGTGTGAATGATTCGATAGACATCAATGAATCATTGGTCCCAGTGAGGGACCTCAAGCCTGCCAGCCAGAGCAGTATCTCTTTTGATGGGCTATTGTCAAGCCCGCTACTCCTCCAGGAAGATCTTAAGGAAGGATGTGGAGGCCAGCTATGGCCAGCGGGGATGGTCCTGTCTAAGTACCTGCTACGTCAACACCACTCTAGGTTTCTCAATAAAACGATGTCCGTTTCCTTGCCATATAGTCCTGTCTGCCCTTTTCACTTTCTCCTCTTCGTTCCCTGTTTACAAGTAAGTATACATCTGCTGATTACTGATTAGAGTTGAATTAGGAGCCGGCGGCGGTCTCGTTGGACTTGCGGTTGCACGAAGATGCCATCCTGAGCTCCCACGTATATGTATTACGGATCAAAGTCCAATGTTGCCGTTGATGAAAACGAATATTAAGCTCAACGGTCTTTCTTCGGCAGTCGAAGCTGCTGTATTGAATTGGGGTGATCCCCTTCCAGACAGCATTCCAAAGCACCCCGCGATTATACTCGCCGCCGACTGCGTCTATTTCGAACCTGCCTTTCCTCTCCTAATGTCGACCTTGAACGACCTTCTTGGGCCAGAGTCTGTCTGTTACTTCTGCTTCAAGAGGCGTAGACGGGCAGATCTCCGCTTGATGAAACAGGCGAAGAAAACATTCGATGTTGACGAGATCAAGGATGACCCTGATATGGAGACCTACCGGCGAGAAAATATTTTCCTCTACACGATTCGTTTGAAATCAGACAAAAAACATGTCGAGAAGAACTAGCTACAGGATATCGAAAGAATGACGCATGCAAATTCATGAAGCTAAAACTCCTTTTAGAGTAGCTACTCATTTCGCTCCCAAAATTCCGTAGACTAAAGCTTCAAGGCATGACCGTCATTCTTCGCGCCATCTTTAATTTTGCCACCATGGATGTTTGTCACTTCACCTTGCTTCCCGATTAATTTGACTCCTCCTTTCTTCAAATCTGACATGATCTGCTGGTTTTCAGCTGTTTTGCCAGACTTTTGTTGTGAGCGCGTAGTGCTAGCCTTCTGCTTCTTGTGCTCTCGCCTCAACCTGGCTTTCTGTTCGCGGGTCATTTCTTCTTTGGCAATCGCCATGCCATTTCTCAAGACTTCACCAACAACTTTACCATCGTCACCAGGTGCATATATCTCTTGAGGTGCAAGAGTTGCCGTTCCGTTGACAGCGCTGCTCGCCGTCGGTTGAGCATCCTCCATGGTAATAGTTGCTACATCTGTAACCACATTGATGCTTGCCTGCGGAGCTTTGGGTTTATAGTGCCAGTTTGAGAGCGTATCTAATTGGGAACTGATCGCCTTCCATAGATTTGTGACATTCACATGTTCACGCATCAACTTTTGGTCTTTGGAATCAACATAGTTCGGATCAGTCGCACGAAGATGGTCGGTCTCATATAATTCAGCCAGGCTCTGCTGCGGTTTCGTGTCTTCCAGCTCAAGTCGCGTTCTCCCTGCGTTTTGTCCGTCGGAAACACCAGGGCGACGACGTATAACTTCGTCGAATTGTTTTGCAAGAATCCTTCGCTTGACAAGCTCTTCGATATCCCCTGATGATTCTGCAGTGACAACGGGAACAGGCTTCCCGATTCTTTCGAAATCAAGATCTTCCTCAATGAGGGAGTTCATAGGCCTTTCAACGGCCCTCGCTTCACCAGCGAGCATCCATTCCTTCTTGGCAACATTGGCTGCCTCCAAGCGACGAATTTCATCGGCGATCCGAGCACGCTGCTTTTCGTGACTAGAATGATTGTTTTGGGATCCTCGCGTTTCGTCATACTCATCGCTATCCTCGCCAGAAAGTTCATCTTCGAACAAATCACGACGAACATCAGCCATGGCACGATCAACATCGCCTTTAGATATTGTTTCATTCGGCTGCGTTTTGGGAAGAGAGCGTGACTTTTTGCGCGTAGCTTTCCGCGGTGGTGGCGCAAAAAAGTCGGAATACTTGATGTCGCTGGTATTCACCCATCCTGCCTCTTCAGAAGCAGCGGCGTAGGCATCATCCTCATCGAAATCAGATTCGCCCTGGAGGTCCATATTTCCGAATGTTGGTCCTTCCTCCTCACTATCATCCATATCATCATCTTCATCATCGGCAACGTTATCGGGTAAGTCTCTCTTTGACATAGATATCGACCCCGCAGTATTAAGAGGGTTTGCATGCCAATCAATTTCCTCATCGTCGCTTTCAAGATCATGGTCAGGCCCACCCCTAGCGTCTTGTCTCTCGAGTAGTTCCGACTGTTTGTTAAAATCATCTATTGAGAAAAAGCCATCATTCAAGCCAAAGCGATCCTCCACATATATATCTTGTCTTTCGTCGTCGGTATCGCTTTCAGCAACCTTGTCGGACAATGCTTCGATACTCTCTTCCAGGTCTGACTCATTCACAGACTGACTCTGAGAGCCCTCGTGCTCTGAGCCAAGAATATCATCATCGTCAATACTCGATTGGGTGGTATCAGTATCCGTGTGATCGAAATCGCTGTGCTCTACTTCAGTGTTGCCAAGCACTGCATGATAAGTAGAGTCCAGGGGCTGCCTAGATGTTTCGGATAACCAAGAGAGATCTCGCTCAATCTCACCACCAGAATAATCAAGAATCCTCAGCGCTTGTTGCCATATTTGGTCAGAAGTGAATCCCTCGACATAAAGTTGTTTCAGCTGCAAGGCCTGGGTGGAAGGGTCCTCGTCGTTTTCGAATCTTTTGCGCTTTCTATTCCTTCGCTGGCGTGCACATTGGGAGCCGCCGACCGAAGCGGCCAATGAGTCCAAGTAGAATTTCACAGAGCCTGTGATAGTACTGTTTAGATTGGCTGTAGGGCGAAGAAACGTCCAGGGTGCAGCCAATTCTGATTTAAGAGAAGGAATCACTTCATGAGACGCCTGCTTATCAGGATCTTCAGAGCGGCCGGGGGCGTTATGCTTCATGGCGCGGGATAAGCATTACTTGGACTTGAGATGAATGGATCAGAAAATGCGACAGCGCGTTAGAATGATGATAACAAGAGAAGATGAGGAAGTGAATCTGCGGGCGCAGGATAAGAAAAGTTCACAAATTTTCAGGCATCTACTGGTGTCCACTCCAGAAAAATAGGTTCGAAAAAACGGCATAGAAGGTTAAAAAAAAAAATCCTTACTACTCCGTAAAAGCGGAGAAGTCAAGAAGAAAAAAAAGCTCGGACCATGTGTCTTTGTTGGCTGCCTCATCACCATCTATCTACGTACCAAATGCTTGTACTGTGTATAATAGATGACATTCAATTCAGCATTCCAAGTACTATAGATGTTAGTATGTGGTAATTGTTTGGTATAGAGGTGGAACGATAGGTAAACTGTATATCAACAACTATGGTCTTTTACCATATCTAATCTAAATATAGACAGGGGGAGCAACGTACCATCATCTTCTGCCATATGTATTCTCCAAATTTACAGTAAGTATTTATTTGACTGGCCAATAAAAAGATAAGTGGAACCCCTGCAGTATATAACCTTTATCAAGGTAATTGTACTAACTTGCAATTAGATTGCCCAAGTGTCTATTCTTATGTTACAAGTGATACAAATTCAGTAAATATCATGTTCTCATGACTCGAGTGATTACACATGCCTTTCCAAAACTCAGCTTAATTCTCACCCTCTACTTCTACTTCATAACTATAAAGCTCACCCAAGTACTTTTCATGGTCGATTATACTCATGTAATTCATCCTTATTACCCAAGAAAACTTTGTTGTGTTCTATATCTCGCCGCAAGGACAAAATAAGACCTTACAATATGCATAATACTGCGAAAGCCTACGAAATAAACCATGCCTTTTGAAGCTGTACATATCTTGAACTGGAACCGGATATTTACGTACCCTGCATTTCACAAAATTGCAATATGGTAGCGATATAATATTGTAATATGAATCAGAATCAGCCCATGTAACAGGGCAGAGCAATGGCAGCGAGCTTCCAGGCAATGTCCCCATATATTCACTCTTTTGCACCTAAGAAAAAAGCCCATTCATCATACAGAATACACCCCAGCCATACGTTTCCTTATCCTTCCCAAACACAACACATTTAAAAAGTCTGTTGAAGGATTAGACTGTACCTCTCTCTTCCACCCTATGAATACGGCAGTCACAGGACTTCACTACATAATTAATGTCCGAATTCATCCCTCCCACCCTCTCCTGGAGAAATGAATGGCGCCGATCATCAATTAGGATCAACGGCGATACCACATGCGGGTGATCCTTGTGTGTCTCATTTTCTTTTGAAGCTGGAAGATTCCATACATCAATGCCTCGGAGGTAGGTGGACCTAGATTTTCGTTCCCGTTAGCATACGTCATTGAAGAGGTGATGAGGGATATACGAACATCCAGGGACATAAACATCCACAGGTACTATTCTATCGCATCCGCGAACAACGGAATAACTGTAATGGTAATAACCACCACCATTTGCACAACTTCCCATGCTGACCACCCAGCGGGGATCGGGCATCTGGTCATAGACTTGTCTAAGAGCAGGAGCCATCTTATTTGTCAAAGTACCGGCAACAATCATCACGTCTGACTGCCGCGGAGAAGCCCGGAAGATAATTCCTAAACGATCCTGGTCGTATCTGGGAGTTGACAGATGCATCATCTCAACTGCACAACATGCGAGGCCAAAAGTCATGGGCCACAAAGAACTTTGCCGCGCCCAGTTAGCAACTTGGTCAAGGGTGGTGCTGTGAATAAATCAGTAATCATGACAGACAGATACTATGCGTTTTAGGCTACACACAGCACATATTGCATTGCACCCTCCTTTTTCTCTTGACTCGGCAAGGGCACCTCTTTCCGCACCTTGCCAGAAGCAGTGAGCGCATGACCAGACTGTCCCCGCTGTTCAATTGCTGTTGCCGACTTGACCGAAGAGGTCGAGAGGAATGATACTGGCTGAATTCGGAAACGACGTGGGGTAAGATACGGTCGCACTACCAGGCGTTAGCAATTAGTAGTGACCAGTATTTGAGAACACCTACCATGAAAAGCGCTTGGGATGGCGCCTGGAATGGCGCGACCGGTAAGAGGCAACATGGCTAAATCGCCTCCAATATCGATGTGGACAAAGATACGAGATACCTTTGGGTGCAATAACTAAAGGAAAGGCCAGCAAGATGAAGGATTGGATGTTCGATCTGTCAATGGGTGCAAGATGATATTGTCAATGCGAGTCGGGACTCGGGATAGCCAAGGCTCAAATTAGAGCATCATTCTGCACTGGTGGTACTAATGGGCCACTCTTTCCTTGTTTTACCGTAATAAAACAAGGCCACAAAGGTCGTATAAGTGATCTACGTTCTTTATTGGTATTATACTGTACTAGCACGTGAACCGCGGGCAATCGGCCAGTTAGTTGGTAGTGTAAGTTAGATTCTGGAGAGCTTTATTGGCTGAACCACAGACTCTTTCTTCATTGATGGATTGAAGACACCGCAGTCCGATCAGATCGTTGGTAACGCAGACACCGCGCTGTCTAATCGAGTATCTGACTACATGTTCCTTGGTCGGATATTAATGGTAATAGATAACATTAAGGGTCCCTATATGTGTTGTAACTACTTCAAAGAACAAAAAAATCTTACGTCAGGAGAAGTCCATGGCCCTGACGAGCAGAATTCAGCCAGACGTCGCTCAGGGACGTCTATCTAGCAGCAGAAACGGCATAGAATGGGATGAAGACCCCAGAGAGGACTGATCCTACCTGTTCAGCAATACTTAAAGACCCCAACTTGTAGGATATATGCCGATAGGAATGTGACAGAATCAGGACGATAATCTTGAGTATAAAGTCATACGGTCGCTAGAGATGCTCGGTTCTCAAGAATGCCTAGTTATGTTCACGGAGAAGCTGCCTTGGACAACCAGTACTGACCCACTTATTCGGTACTTGTTATCTTGCACCAAGGTATACTTTCATGCAGGGTAGACTATTTTATTTAGAGATACACGAATAGTTATGTCGCTGAATATATATATAGATATGTCAATAGCTTTATCATAGTTCCAATACATGTAGACATGGTACTATGAATACTACATTTGCCAGTGTTTACTGCGTAGTATATATCCTGAATTGGTATTGGTTTATCCATGTGAATGTTTAGGTACCTTACATAACTTACTATCACTGACATAAGACTGGACGGCTTAGTTAACGACTTCAAACACCGTCTATCTACAACATGCACAAGGGAGAAAAGGCCTCGAGTACAACAAACAATGAAACTGGAAAGTTTTCCCCACTAAGTTGAGACAGACCTCTGAGACAATCCGGGACTGGCCAGACAAGATGGTCTTGCCTAAAATCGCCTGTATCGGTATCATTGGGAAAGCTGTAAGTCGCTATATCCTTTGTCCACTACTAGGCTGATATGGCAATCAGGATAACCCACTCCACGTATCATTGTTCCCCCCTTACTTGGAGTCCACCATCGAGTTCTCTTTCATATTGAACTCCTGCCTTGATATTTTCGAAATACGGCGCAAACAGACATCAATTGATCAAGATCTCGGTCTTTTGCAGGCCGTGGACGAAAGACTGGCAGCATATGGCTGGCTTACAACAACTGGAGTGAAGTTTTTAATAATAGTTGACTTAGTGGGACAGCCAATAAACTTTGGAGACCCGATAACTTCCACGAGGACGGGCTTGAGAGAAGCAGATCTAAAAGCGGTAAGTCATGATAATTCCTCCTATTCCAAAATTTATATAACAGTCTATTGGCGTCATATGTGAACCTGCATAGTAATGGTACCGTCCCACAGGTCTTTCGAGCTCTCCAAACTGCCTATGTACAGTTGCTGCAAAATCCGTTCTATTCCCCGGACGAGCATGTGGCTGCGGGTAAACCAGTTTCGGCGTGCAATTCGCAGATTGCGGACCAGAAATTTATTAATGAAGTCAAGAGAATTGGAGACACATGGGCCCCGAGTGCAGCACCATTTTAAAGAACTCCCGGACCCATGAAATGTGGGAAACAATCTGACGGTCTGACATTGATGGGCATTTCTTATTCATGTATCATATAATATTCTGACCCCTAGCCTCGTTCAAAGACCTGCTTAAAATGAGTGTATCCCATGTCGAAACAAAGTGCTGTCTGATTCAGCGGTATCTCGCTAGGCGCGATCATATCTCACAGAGGAATGTTGGTGCCCATCAAGACATCAGTCAACGGTGAGCTCCCTTTACTCTTATGTGCAGCTAAGATCTGAGAATTGGATGAGGATATAGCACAGCACATTGCAAGGGTAAGATGCCATGCTAGTATAACAACTTTAGGAACTGTAAACAATCCAAGCCCAATAACCATATCAATCATGCAGGGCATCGCTCTTAGTCTTTTCAAAGGCAATGAGGATATTCTCGACCTCCAGGGGATCACAGATAGACCATACACCACCGCCATTAGCCGTCACGTTACCCACCTCTTTTCCAACCAGGTTTCTACCGACTTTTCCGGGTCCTATGCCAATCCATCGTCTTACTCCTTGCACTTGGCCTAAGTATCGAATGCTATCCCACCATTTCACCGTTTCGACACATTGCTGCGATAACAAGACCTTGAGTTCCTCCTTGGAATTGAATGGCAAGCCCGACACATTGGAAATACATGGAATTTGTGCTGGAAAATTAATATTCATATGTTCAAGGGCCTGTTTCATGTAGTTGGCAGCGGGTAGCATTATGGAGCTGTGAAACGGGCTTTCACATCTTAATTTCACCGCACGTGGATCATGCCCTCCAAACTGGCGGAGCTGGATAAGCAAAGCCTTTATTCTTGGAAGGCTGCCGCTGAGTACGATCTGGTCCCTAGAATTGACATTTGCAACCATCACTTGTTGAAATGCCTGAAACCCGTAGTTCGAATCGTCGTTCAGATTCGATGGGCCGCGTCCAATGAATTCGTGGATAGTAGCAATCAGTTCACTCAGACGATCGGGTTCACAGATAAGTGCTATCATGCCGTAGTCCTCTCCTGAGCTCTCAGTGGCATCTCGAGTGCATTGAGACATTATTTCCGCCCGACGTCTCACTAATTTCAGCGCATCGCCAAAATCAAGGTAACTTCCAGCAGCCAGTGCGGAGAACTCGCCCAAACTATGGCCGAGGGTAACATTTATTCGAGATTTTGTCTCGAAGCCGAACTCTTCTTCCAGTATTCGAAGTATTAGTATCGACGTTGCCATTATAGCCGGCTGGGAATTTTCGGTTTTATTGAGCTCAGCATTTGGGCCTTCGGAAAGGATTTGGGACAGTTTGAACCCAAGTATAGAGTCCATCTCATCTAAAAATTTTCCGGATGTCTTTGGGAACTTATTGACCCAGGAACTGGCCATTCCCACGCGTTGTACCCCATGACCTAGAAAGAGAAGGCGTCAGAACATAGGCGCTTTCGAGATGCAGGACATACAAACCAGGGAAAAAAAGGGCAGTGCGCAAGATTGTCTCCGCGGCAATGGCAGTGGCATATTTTCTCCGGAGACTGACATTCAACTGCCTAGGACGATGAACATGGTGTCGGAGTGTTTTTATGTCAAAGACTAGTCTCGATCTCGAATGGAAAGCAAGCATTTTCCGTAGGCTCTGTGAAGATCAGACAGCTCTCGCTGTTACCGTATAGCATAGTCTTCATCGGGCATTTGCATTATAATTCTCACAGGCAATCTGACTTCGTTTGACATAAGGGCAGAAACAACAAGATCATTCAGTATCACGTGATATATCATGACCGCGATCATGGCACTTGGGCATCAGCTGCACGGCATTGCAGGTATATGATAAGTGTATGTAGTATCCAGTATATACTAGCTCCTTGAGACTCGATATAGAAAATAGTCCTACCCAGATACTGAAAGCACATAATTGTAAGTGTGGCGATAGTAGTATTATACTTGTAGTGCCGCATACTTGACTGCATACTTGTAGTAAAAGCTATCTATCCATCTATTTATCTACTTAATAATAATGTACCAAAAGACTGCATTTAGAGAGTGGGTGGCCCCGTAGTAGTACGGCGGCGGCTTGGCTGCTTGACCGCCTTCGGAGCGGCCGCGATGGACAGCTACTACTACTACTATTATTATTATTATTTACTCGACATCTTGATACAGTAAATAAAACCTCGGATTGATTCTTCATCGTCAAACTGAAGTACAAATACATGTCAGATACGCACTTTTGGGCTTGAGAACACGCAGGGCCCCTTTGGTTCTCATTTGATTTGTGCGAGGCCTTACAAAAATGTTTGTACCAAAGGCACATCCATCATCTGCTTCTCTTCGCAATCCTCGGAGGCGCCAGCGTACAAACTCAGATGAATCTCCAAAGCCACCAAGTGCGAAGAGACAGCGATCTGCGCTGCGCCAGGAAATCCTAGAGCCATCATCCAACCCTCTAGCCGAGCAACATATCCAGCTCGGATTGCAGGAACGCCTCCCGTCAACATCGCTGGAAGAAGACCTCGCAATCGCAGAGAATGTCAACGTCCACCGAAGCATTCCAATAAGGGGTGCTAAAAGGCCAGAGAAGCGCGAGGACGGAGGGGATGGAACAGTTGTGCTTGTGAGTGATTATGGAACACTCTGACTCCCGAAATTCCATAATCTTATGTTAGTTTGTGTATAGTCGAAAACAGAGTTCTATACGGTAACCCAGCTACCAACTTTGCCGGACCAAATTCTTGGTCTGCAATCAGGCAAGTATTACTTGAGCCGTCATCTTGATACTTTAGTAACACTGATTTGCAGGGCGTTTTAGAGGATCATTTGGAAACAGTCATGGATATGCTCTTGCTCTAACAAAGTCGCACGCCATCATCTGGCCATATATGACCGCAACTCCATCCCCTTCTCCTGCAGATGTTTTCACGCTTGCAATACCTGAATCACGCTCAGAGTCCAGCGATACTGTCCCCCTCGGATTGCTTTTATCGGCCGCTGCAGGTGGAGCACCGGGGTTGATGGTGGTTATGCCGTATTCCGGGAAAGTCATATACTGGGAAACCGTATCGAGTGCTGCATCATTGGGGTTCGCCAGACAGAAGCATTCCGGCCTTCAGGGGTGCATACACGGCTTGCTCTCTGGGGAGCACGCCACGGACGTAATCAATAGCGAGCCGTCTGGTGTTGTCGTCACATTTTCCACCGGAAGAGTTGCTCATATAACCATCAGGGACCCCCAGGGGAAGCCAGCAGTGACTGCATCGTTTCTCAGAAACCCCCCAAGTGGCGGTAAAGCCGGCTTACTGGGGAGTTTAAGAAATGCCCTTGGAGGTGGCTTTTACAGAAAAGACATCGCTGCTGTTCGCGCAGGCGAGTCCCACCAGCGTGGCCAACGGGATGTCATAATTGCTTCGTCTATCGGTCTTTTTGAAGTTTGGGACACCCACTGGAATAATGGAAGCATGCTAAAACAGCAATTTGATATTGGGGATCTCTTACGTGAAGCCCTTGGGTCCCAGTCTGAGGATCAGGTTAATGATGAGAACCTAAGGGTCTTGGATTTTGCATTGTCCGAGGTCGAAAGCGACGGTGAAACGCATCGCGATGGTCCCCATCCAAAGCTGATCACAGCAGTTGTGATTCGTGACTCAAGAAAAACTCGGAATATGTTCGTTGTGCAAATGGGGCTTTCCAGCGACGTTCAAATAAAATCAACTGCCACAATTGACCCGCATGGCCTACCCGCACAGCTGGAGTTCTCGCACGTTAAATTATTCGTACCAAGTCCTGGACACATCGCGTTCATTCTCGTTGGGCAGTCAGTTGTGTTACTATCATTGAGCACCTATGAACAGCCTGCCATTTCACAGTATGCAATTTCTGGCAGCCAGCAAGGGCGAATGTTCAGGGATATCATCCCCCTGCGATCCGGAGAAAGCTATGAGATATTGGGCAGTGGAAGTGAAAATCAGAATGGTGAAGAATCATTAGCTGCGTGCCTACTCATGGTTCGAGATTTTGGTATCATCCGCATCACAGCTTTGCCAAATAAAAGAACAAGGAGCAATATTGATATTGGCCAAATCACGGCAAAACTCAAAATCGAGCAGGCCATATTCTATGGCACAATGACGAAGAACCCATTGAATTTAACTGGTACTGGTGGCTTAGGCTTCCCGGTTGACGAAATCGAGCAGGCTGCATTGGAAATTTGCAGGGAACTTATGCGATCTGCATCAGAATTCATTCCTTCAACCGGGATATCCGTCGATCAGAATTTGAAACTCCGCGCGAAAGCCCTTGATGAACTCGCCCTCTTATTGACACAGCACAATAAGGCCCTCCGTCGTGAAGTTTGGTGGGAGCTGCTTTGGGGTGCGGAGAAGCTTGCAGCCCAAAGAGCTATGTGGAAATTAGAAGATGAAAGCAGAAAATGCGGCAACAAATCTTCAACGTTGCTAGCTCATATAATTGGATTAATGAGCGAGAAATTTAAAACAAAGATTGAGAAGCAAGCCGGAGATTGCGATCCAGTACGCCATTGGTTCCTATACGATACTTTTCAGATGGAGCACATTGTGCCGTGGATATTTAACGCGATCAAGCCTCAAAAGGGAAGCTCTACGAAACAAGGGCGGAGGATGTCAGAACAGCTGCTGGAAGCTAGCGAACTCTCTCTGGCTGTTCTAGAGACAGCATTTCGTTACCGAGATGAACATTCCAGCCGGTACGGAATAAGTGACGGCTATCTGGAAAATGGTGTGTTGATGAGTGGCTACAATGGTCTCCCAGAGTTCTGGACATCACAGCGCTATTGTTACATAGAATCGGGACACCTACTAGATCTGGAGCTTGACAGTTGCAGGGCTTGGATTCAACAAACAGCAGTCGGCGTCGAGCCACCAGAAAATCAAACTGTCCAAAGGATTGCCAAAAACAGCGCCAGACAGCTCCATGTTTTAGGACATATGCATTGTGAACGGGTCCAGTGGCTTTCAGCCCAAGAAGATCAAAAGCTTGTCGACGAAGGGATCACCACAGAACATGCTCAGATTAAGCAACGAAAATGGCAGTTGTTCAAATTGGCAGGGATAGGTCACCTAGAAGATGCCATCATCCTTGCCGAGCAGTTTCGAGACATGGGAGCACTTGTGGAACTCATAATTGAACTCCAGGACCAAACTAAAAGCCTTGTGGTTCCTGAAAGTTCACTGAGCAGTGTTACGAATGCAGACGATAATGCATCTGAACAGCTGAGTAAAAGGATTTCCTTCTACTTTGAGAAATTTGGGGAACCATGGGCAGACGCGTTCTTTTCTCGACAGATCTCTATGGGACAGTCTGGGATCCTGTTTGCAATGAAGAAGTTTCAGCCCTTCGTCACTCGTTTTCTACGAAAACACCCAGGCTATTTACGGCTGGGCTGGATCAATGATGTGATCGGCGAAAACAACTATGACTACGCTGCCCGATCCTTGGAGAAGTTGGCCACTAAACATGAATCGGATATATGGTGTCATCGCGTCGAGTTGTCTCTAGCAAAGCTTGCAAACCTAGCAGCCTGGGAAGAATCAGCTATGCCAGATAGTTTGGTTGTTCGCAATAATGTCAGGCGCTTGGAAGATTTTGCGGAAATAGACGCCGTCCAAGAAGTAATTTTTGCTTACATTGCACCAGCGTTGCATAGTGCGATTGACCAAAAAGCGGAAGTTGATATTGCAATCGAACATTTCCGCAAACCAACTGCAGGGGATAGACCATCATTGCATGAGATATTTAGCGAGGCACTCGCTAAAATTGTCACGCGACAGGTCGTTGGTTTAGATGAACTGATTGACCTGCTAACGCTTATATGTCTAGCCCAAGTCTCTGAACATGGTCAAGATGAAATTGTGGGGAAGCAATTCTATCTAGCCTTGCGAATTATCCGGCTTTCTTGCGACCAGCGGGACTCGCACTACAATGCTGCATTGCAGAAATTGGTATGGAGAAGATGTATGATAGATAGCGATTGGGAGCGAACAGGGGAAATTGCTGATCAGATGGGAATGAGCACGGAATCGCTTCTCTATGGCACTGCACTCTTTCGTACCCTTTGTTGGTGTCTCAAGGACGGTAAGCCCCCTTTGGGATCAAATATTGTTGTTTCCAGCGTTTACTAAAGCTGCTACAGCGCGCGACGAAGACTCTAATTACCCTAAGCTTTATGTCCCCTCCACTCCACACGACGTGTTATTGAGTGAGTCGGAGGCTGATCTTATAACATCACGCTTCCCCCCTGAGCGACGGGTCCGGATTTCTCGTGATCTTGCTAGGGAAAATGAGATCCTGCACCAGCACATCGCAAAGGGAAGGCTTGGTTTCTGGTTCAAGAACCTTGTCGACTCGGTTGAGACTGTGCCGCAGGGGCTTGCTGCGGCTTCTGTTAATAATGACAAAGGCAGCAGCAACGTGCAAGATTGTATCCAACAGGAGCCAGAAACTGGAAAGACACAGCTCAGTTGGCTCTAGGGTTACAACTCCAGTCTCCGCAAATATTTTAGCTTCTCTATGCTGCTTATTGCCACGATGTGCCTGAAGATACACTGCTGGTAATGAAATTACATTATTGCAAATAACTATCGTTTCCTCTTGCGCTCTGCCCGGTGAATTTCACATCCTTTGATAATATTTCTCATTATATGACCTTTTTACGGAAGTCTTAACAATGCGGTGCTCGTTTTGAGCCCATAGCTCATTAGACCGAGGCTCCTGCATCTATTACTCCGTGTGATAGATCCATTGAGCGCAGGTGACACTAAGCAGAGATAGTACATGTCGCAAGCAAAATATCATTCTCCCGTGTTCCTAGCCCAAGCAGCCGGTGACCTGAGGCCCGATAAAAGCACCTTCATGATTCCTATATACTGACTCAGATAAATAAAATTCCTCATCTGAATCCCAGTTTATCGGCGCAGTTTCGCTAGAGGGCGCTTGAAATGCCCTCAACAACTTCAGTATTAGCACTAGTGATACTGTCAACTTTCGTTACCCTTTCTTCGTTCATGGGGGAGGCATCTAAGGGTCCATGCAAGTTGTCTTCAAATACGGGCTCTGGCTCGATGGCTTCGAACTTGGTCGTGAACTCTGCTATGCCCTGAGTGCTGCTATTCGAGTGACGTCGTGTATTTGTAAAGTTGTAGCCATAATCTTGGACTTCATCGCCAGAGCGGCCCCTATAGACAGGTCACTGGACATTCTTTTTCGCAGGCCAAGATAAGACAGCTAGCCAGTATTGTACTGACCAGTTCCTTTTGCCTCCTCCATCTTTCTTTGTCTTTCGAGGATCCGCATCCACGGGTCCAGACTTGGCAAAATAGCGAGGAAGATGCTCATGGGGAAGGGCCGGCCCTTCTTGTGATGCAGTGTGATCCTGATCGTTGATCTTGTGTGAACGTGTCACTGGGGCAGTTAATACAGATACAAGAGCACACAATGCGAGCTTGATTCCTTGAGGCCAGTGCAAGAGCAAATCTAGTCATGAGACAATATGCAAGCTTAGGTGGACTTACTCTTGGCTCGCAGGACTCTTAAGCGATATTTCTTCTTTTTTAAAACTTGGGTAGGTAGTTAGTGAATAACTAGCAGATAAGCAGATGACCCTGTACATGTTACACACTTGGCTGGGAAGAAGTGAAGTAAAGCTGGTTGTCTGGATTGGACCCCTCTTCTATGACTCCCCTTGGGAAAAAGCAGATGTCAGTTATATCATTAAGAATCTTGTATGGCGGATATATCAAGTACCTATTGAATAAGGGTGCATACAATAGGCGGGTTGCAAATCCGTTCTAAAGCTCGTTGGGTTGCTGATGGAAGCGGTCTGTCAATTGAGAATGAGGAGAAAGGATTGGATCGCCAGTCGAGTAGTTGAGAGATGCTTAAATGTATATATGTATCCATCAATGTCATGCCACATTGGAGGTGGAAAATGCATCATTATTGGAGCATGTGACCTACATCCATTTGATACTCCGCTGGAGTTTTCGTATGACCTCATAGACTACTGAAGACAGTATATAGATTCAAGTGTGCAGCAGCCCGATTGGACCATTGGTAATGTTGGCCCCATATTAATTGTGGATACATTGAATGACAGCCCAGCCAACCCTACGCTCCCACAGATTTGTATTACAGCCTATTGTGGGCAAAGGTACTACAGTAAAACCCCCGATATAAGCAACTATATGAGAATGACGCCTTGATTGCTTCTATTTAGGTGTTGCTAAAATCCATATTACTGTCTAAAGTAGCCACGTAGCTATGTATATTACTTTACTACATGTTTGAACCCCTTCTTCGAAGAATTAGACATTCTTTAATTGAAAAGGGTTAGACCCTGTATAAGGGATGAAAGGTTGAGGTAGTGTCAAGAATATGTCTGTATTGTGATATACTAAATATATGGATGTATTTTCTTAGGATATTATTACTAGTTATCTAGATTCTACTTCTCATGGATATTTATATCTATAAGTAGATTATAAAATATATGATTTCTATATTTTATTAATTAAGATTTATAACGGACTAATATTAATATAGATATTTCTTCTAATATAGCTCTATCGCGAGTATTAGAAGAATATATATTTTTATAATTATTCTTTTTTTAAGATCTTGATTCTTAAGGCCGCGAGTAGTAAATAACTTGTAATAATTAATCTCTTTTTCTAATAGTATTTTTATATAGATTATTATATATAAATGATTTCATATATTAAAAAAGATATTATTAAAATCTTTACTTGTAACTTATTATAGAACAAAACTGTCAAGGTGCAATACAGGAACTTTTCTAAATTATTTATAATCAGTACAGATATCAAGGCTTAAATAAATATCTTAATACTTTAAATAATATTATTATATATAAAGATTGTAAGTTATTATATAATTATATTACTTGTTATTTTATATACATGCTGAATAAACCATACTGACATATAATAGAATTAATTTTAATTAATTACTATATCTCCTGAACTATTTTATATAATTATATTAAATTTTATTATCACTTTTCTATCTACTATTTATTCTAATATTTAGTATAACCAGTTATTAATAATTATTAATAATTTTATTAAGCATGCAGACCTAATTTCCAGACTATCTATATAATTTACTGTTTATTAAGATGCTGAGTTACTTATTTATAAGAATATAATTAAGGCTTATTATATGTATTTATCTTTAATCAAGATATCTATTTTACTAGCAATATTTGGAAAGGATTATTTTCTAAGTATATTATGATATTATAGTATAGTATATTATCACAAGCTGACAGCTAAACTGAATATATAGTTTAAATTATTAAAATCATAATATATTATACAGTTACTCAAGATCTATCTTAGATTTTATAATTTTTAATTATTATTAGTATTCTAAATATATTACTAAATATATCCATGAAATCAACACCTTTCTATTTACTCTTTAATATATATTTATATCAATTTTAGTATCTATTAAAAATTTATTGTTTACTTAAGCTTATATATTTTATTATCTTAATATTAAAACAGTTATGAAGTTCACTTCCATATATATATAAAACTTTATTATAATAAATGTTATTAGTCTATATTTTTTAAATCTGGTAATAAAGTCCTGATTAAACTTTATAAAGATTACTTACTATTAATTATTAAGTCTTTTAGAACAAAACTTTCTCAGTAACAAAATAATTTCTATACTGTCTTTTAAAATATTAATTACTATATATATTATTTAGATCTGTCTGTCATGGGGTATCTATAATATTTTATTTATTACTTAACTAGAATCTTATTTCCGTGTCGGTAATATCTCTTATATAAATAATTAATATATTAATTTTTTAGATAATAATAATTCTGCTGATTCTAATCTCACTAATATTAATCTTACTAATCTTGATCTATTTAAATATAGTCTTACCAAACCAGGTCTTGTATATACAGATTATTAGAAAATTAATTATATTTTGAATAAATATTATATATATTATAGTTGTGGCTCTTTTTTTATATAATTAATTATTTATTATTTTAATTATAAAGCAGATCATGATTTTTAGATCTATAAAGATAATATAGACCCTCCAGAACTTATTTATTAATATAAAGAAAATATTTCTGATCCTGGTATTTAATTTAATGTCTCTCAGTTTTCTACTCTATATAATAAGAATATTGCCTTTCTTTTATTTACAGGGATATGTGACTGCTTCATCAGCTCCCTACTTTATATATGTAGAGGTTCCGGTTCCCTGTGTCAAACCTTAGGATCGCTTCCCTAGTCCCTGTTAGCTTAGCTTCACTGTTATACGTACCGTCGAACTGAATCAAGGATGTATCAGACTGATGATTATCTAGAAATAACTGGTCTTGGACAAGAGAAGAGAAGTAAGACTGAATAATATTATATAGCTATCTATAAGTAAATACGGATAAGTATTATTACTAGATATTCTAATCATATAGTTACTTAAAGATAGTAAGATTAAGTATAAAGAATAGAACTAGCTAAGTATATAAAAGAAAGTTTTTATATATTTTATTCTTTATATATCATATTATATATTATTTAAGATAGATTAATGATTAATTTAATCATGATTCAAGATTCTTAATATATCTTAGATATACTTCCAATAATAGATCTGATGGTAGATGATTATGTGACACGTGGTCATTCTAGATATTACTTAAATCAGGATTCTACTTAATAAGAGTTACTGTCTGTCTAACCGTTACCTTCTCAGTACGTATAGATATTTCTTATTATTGTATTAAGGTTTTATTCTAGCTACTTGTATCTTCTAGCTGATCTTAAATAGTTAATAATAGTAGTCTATATTATTTTGTCTATATATCAGGCAAACTTCTAGATGATGAGAATATTTTTATAAATACTGTTTCCAAGTCTTATTCTATGAATCCCAACATCTCAGGTCCTAATATGGGCAATATTATATAATTTTTTTAAGTTCTAGACAGAATTGTGCTGGATTCTTTAAGAGTTCTTTCATAATACAGTCTAACTAGTAAGTAATATTGTTTTTAATATTCTTCTAGTTTTTTTTATTTTTGTCTTGTTACGTTGGACGTATTTTACTAATTTCTGATAGGGGTTTTTCCAGGGTATTGGGTATCTTGCTGAGTCTTTTTTTACTGGGTTTAAGGCCTTCTAGCTGAGTACTGTACTCTTTATTTAAAGAGTTAAACTTATTCTAAACTATACTGGAATAGTTGTCCTTTAGAGCTGGCTTATTATTATTATTGACTTCCATGGGCTAATTAAATAGTATAAATAGTTAATAGTCTTCTTGTTGTTCTAGTAGTACTATTAACTTATCTATAATAGCTTGTTGCCTTAACTATTCTTGATATATACTGCTTTCTGGTATTAATAGTTATTTATATTATATAGTATGTAGTATCTTACTACCTGGTATCCGTGTCACGGGTTCTGTCCAAACTTCAGGCTGAATAGTAATGATATTATAGACTTCTCTGCCTTAATTCTCGTGTATAGCTTTTAACTGCTTTTAAGACTGTTGCTGTTTCTGCTAGTAGTTCTTTGACTAATGATCTGCTTTGCTGCAGTTAAAGTATAAGTAATTCTTCTTACACTGTTCAAGTTTCTCCTTGAATATTCTGTTTTATTGAGTCTAATGCTGTGCTGTATCCAGCTTTATTAGTTTTAGTCTGTAAAGATTATCATATCCTAGACTTCTTGATTGTGCTAATCTTCTATTATTGGCTTAGTAGCTTTGCTGATTGTTTTATTAAGGTATAGACCTACTGGTCTATCAGCCTTCTTTCTTTTTGTATTATATTTATATAACTTGTTATCAATCTTGACTACTGCTGCAATCATCTGTGATAATGTGTTCATTTATTCTTACTAAATAAGTTTTTCTTGGATCTCTATCTTGAGTCCCTCTTCAAATCATGCAATATAGGTGTCTTTATCCTAATCTAAGTAACTAATAACTTATAAAAACTTGGAAGTATACTTAGATATTAATCCAGTCTGCTTGAGTTACTATAACTTTCATTCAGTATTGCGTGCTATATTAATATCTTTAAATATTTATTTAAAATGTTTCTTAAAATTTGTATAATTAATAAAGATTTTTTTAATATTGTTATTCTGATTATTTACCGATTTTTCTTAGTACTCACGGATATATGGCTTGAATTAATTAAATATTGTTCTGGTCAGGTAGGTGGATATAAAAAGAATCTTATTAATCTTGTTTCTGAGCTTTTCTTTATTTATATTAAGATACAAGTCTAACTGAGTTAAGAAAGCCTTAAGCTTTGCTTGGTTACTGTTAAATAGTTCTGGTGGTCAGACCTTGATAGACTTGACTGTTAAGTAATCTTCGAGTAGCTGGTTCCATTACTTTAAGATAGTAATACTTTTTTATAACTGACTAATTATACTTATTAATTCTTATATCATCAGGCCCTGCTACTGCGGGGTGCGCGATGAGTTTAAAACTGTTAATATAATGGATGGTTATAACTGGTAACACTCATGCTGACTGGTACTTAATATGTTAAACTCTAGGATTATTTTTCTAGTCTCTGTTAACTTAGCTTTACTGGTATATGTACCGTTGAACTAAATCGAGGATATATCAGGCTGATGACTATCTAGGAACAACTGGTCTTAGATAAGAGAAGAGAAGTAAGACTGAATAATATCATGTAGCTATCTGTAAGTAAGTATAGATAAGTATTATTATCAAGTATTCTAACCATATAATTACTTAAAGATAGTAAGATTAAGTATAAAGAACAGAACTAATTAAGTATATAAAAAATATTCTTATATATTTTATTCTTTATATATCATATCATATACTATCTAAGATAGATTAATAATTAATCTAATTATAATCTAAGATTCTTAGTATATCTTGAATATATTTCTGATAATAGATCTGATGGTAAATAATTATATGACACGTGGTCATTCCGGGTGTTACTCAAATCAGGATTTTACTTGATAAGAGTTACTGTCTGTCCGACCGTTATCTTCTCAGTGCTTTCTGCCTGACGAGTCCGCCTCGCTAGTAGTGTAACTAGCAGGGGTCTGTAACACCCTGCAGTGATCTATTAATTATCTGATATCATAACCCTGTCTTTCTACTGGAGGTCTTCCCTGTGTCTTCCACATTTGTATGTCAGACTTCCAGTATATAGCTATGTTGACGAGCCCCCTTGCTTCTAGACAGATCATCATAATACCACACATTCATTATCTTTCTTGTTTTAGCTAATAATTAGGCTTAGAAACTTTATCTTAATAATTATAAATTTATACTTTAATAATTTAATAAATAGACTAGCTTTATATAGCTTATTAAAAATTAAATAAATATATTTTAAATATCTCATTCCAGCATAACTGTAGATTAAGATATTATTACAATATATTATATAACATATATGTAAATAATTTTATAATATATTTTTTATATATTTCTAAAAAATAGTTCAGATTTTAATTAAATTAAAAGATATTATTAAAATCTTGTATAAGCGTAGGCAGGCATAAAATATAATTAAATGTTCTTAGATTTTAATAATCTAGATATAAATATATTAATAATATTAATATATGAAATTTACAATTTATCTTAGAATATTTTATATAAGAGACTAAATAAAAAGGTTTTTCTTTTAAATTTATAATAACATTTTATAAATAATATGATAAACATATCTTTATTTTCTTAAGTAAGAAGCTTTTTATAAATTTCTTAAATTTTTTAAATACTTTAAGTTCTTCGGGGCTGGGAGTAGTTTGTAAAACTATATTAATTCAAATCATATTTATAATTAATATTAAATAATCTTAATAAATAAATTATATAAGTAGTTATTAAGATAAGTTATATGAGACGGCCGTTCAACACAAAATGAAGTTGTATTAGTGCTAACTACTCTAGAACTTTAAGCGTGAAGAAGAAAAAAGAAAAACATAAAGTATTATAAGTATCTGCTAAAGAATAATACTAGTAATGATAAAGTAAATAGAATAAATAAGATAATATAAGTATTATATAATATCCAGTAAAGTTATTATTATATTACTTCTTTATTTGAGCCTAACTATTCTCAGTTAAAAAAATATTATTATTATTGTAATTTATAATAAATTTATCCTTCTGAATTATAATAATCTATAATATTAATTATTTGAAAAGCCCTGAGTAATCTGGATAATAAATATAAAGATTATATAAATAAAATAATACATTTTTAAAATCTCTAGTAGGATACTATTCAGGGTTATTTTTATTTAGTTTAACTTATTTGATCTAGTATTATAGTATATCAGTTTACAAGCCGCTCTTTAACATCTAATTATCTTTGATATTGGTTACAGATATTAATATATATTTTATCTTTAATGATAAAGTTTACAGAGTAATATTACTAGTTAATGATATAGATTTGTATCTATTATACTATCTATATATGATTTTTGATTAGATTTTGCATTTATTTCATATAACAGACTAAAGTCTGAGCTAATTATTAATTAATAATATCTGTAACAGAGTTCTGGAAAGATATTTAATTAAAAAATATAAAATTAATATTTTTATTTAGTTATAAAAAATGATAATCTTATAAGTTTCTGTAGTAAGACTATAAAGATAAAGTTAATTGATAATAAAATTTAGATTAATTATTTTAATAATAATTTATAAAGAGAATAAGTCTTTATATAATATATTAATTTATGATCTCTATTTACTTATCAGTCTAGAAATAATAAGTAATTAAAGGTTTAAGTTTAATTTATAATATATAACAGAATTTATTATAAAATTTAATATAAATTGTTTCTTACAATTTAATATAATAATATTTAAAGATTTTAATCAGAAATATACCTACTTTAAAAACAGTTAGGCTATTTTTTTAATAAAGATAGACTTTATACAAAGTATTAAAATAACTTATTTAATTTAAATAATTAAGTATTATAGATATAATATTAAAATTATAGCAGTCTTTCAGAAGTATTAAGAAATCTTTTAATAAAGATTAATTTAGTTAATCTAAATTTAATAATAATTATAAAAATCTTAGAAAAGCATTTTATTATACATATTTTTATTTATAAATTGAATAATTATTAAGATAGTATTATATATCTTGATTTTATATATTTTAATGATATCAGTATTTTATAAGAGTTGATATCTTTATTCAGTCTAAATAAATAGATAAAGATTAATAATAAATCTTATTTAATAATTCAATATAACGTAATCCACGGCCGAGTGACGCACACGGCCGTGTGACGCAGTTTTGCCGCCACCTCAAATTATTCAATAACACTACTTCAACGCGTCACTATTCTATATCTATTAGATAAAAATGTCTCTTTCTCATAAAAACCGATTATAAATGGCTATTTTAGCTATTAAAAATAAAGAAATCCAGTCAAATCAAAAAGCTGCTGATATATTTCATGTATCAGAAGCCACTCTTTACCATCGGCCTCAAGGAAAGAAATCACGTACAGAAACACGCGCTAACGGCCATAATTTATCAGTTCTTGAAGAAGAAGTCCTTATTAAGAGACTGCTAGGTACAGATAAATGAGACTTCTTAATTCAACCTGAATTTCTACATGGAATGACGCAGATTCTACTTCACGAGTATATACAAGATCTGACTACAGTTCTTAAAGTTAACTGGGCCTATTCATTTATCAAACGCTGCCCTGAGCTATATATAAGATATAATTAAAGGATTTTACATCAGTGGGTAAAGTAAGAAAATCTAAAGATAATAAAGCCATGGTTTGAAATTATATACGATGTTATTCAAGAATATGATATATATAAAGATAATATCTAAAACTTTGATAAGACTAGTTTTATAATAAGACTCTATATAATCTTTAAGATTATTACTATAATAGAATATAGTAAAAGATCTTAAAGAGTCATCCAAGACAATCGCGAATGGATAATAATTATTGAATATATAAATTTTAAGAGAATTACTATATTACTAATAATTATTTTGAAAGAGTAAGAACATCAGGCTCTGTGGTATTAAGAGCCTAATCTTTCTCTAGATTAGAGGCTTACTAACAGTGCTAATGGCTGGATAACAGATAAAATAGGCTTAAAGTGATTATTATAAGTGTTTAATCCTTTTTCTAAGCTCTATTTAACTGGTGTAAATGGTTGCTTATTCTTGATAATTATTCAAGTCACTAATCTACAGAATTTGATACTTTCTATAAAGGAAATATAATTATCTGTCTTTATATGTCTCTATATATGTCCCATCTTCTTCAGCCAATTACTATTAGTGTTTTTAGACTGCTTAAATATATCTACAGCAAATTAATTAAAGATATAATAAAGACTGGAAATAATTATATTGATAAACAGGATTTTTTATATCTATATTCTTTTGTATAGAAAGAAGTCTTTACTTTAAAAAATATATATAATAGCTTTACAGAAGCTGGTCTTAAGTTATTTAATCAAGACCAGGTTCTTGAAAAAATCACCTTTTAACTTTATATATTAATATCACTATTACTTACTGAAGACTTAATATTATCAGCTTTTTAAACATCTCAGAACTCTTGTCAGATTGATTATAAGGTTTAAAGATTATAAAGAAGTCTTTAAAAGAAAAGAACACTTTCTAGCAGTCTAGTCTCTTATATTCAATATCTTGAAAAAGCTGCGTAAATAGTAATAAATATGAACCTTCTCCTCTAACAATAAATAAAGATTCTACATGCTAAAAATGAGTGAAAAATAAGGAAGAAAGCAAGAAGGCGTATAGCTCTAGAAAATAATCTCTTTATTTCTGTATAAAAAGATCGTGACCGCATTCAGCAGCTTGATACACAGCTTAATGAGCAGGTTGATGAGCCTACACCTGTGCCTCGCCAACGCGCTCCACCACGCTGCAGTGGCTGTGGGACTATTAAACATATTATAAGAAGCTGCCTTAGTAAATAGCTATTTATTTCATTTTCTATATATTCAAATTTAATGGTGTTGTTAGTTGCAAAGCCTCAAATACATACTGGGTGCGGCAAAACTGCGTCACACGGCCGTGGATTACGTTATAGATTCTTATCATCAGAAATTATTAGCAGATTATTGAATAAAATATCTATTTTTTATATTATGTTTTTTTAATATAATAAATTTACTTCTAATAGAGCTTTAAAAAATATTTCTTATTAATTAATAAAAATTAATGTATTATTTATAAATATTCTTTTATAAAAATAATAATAATTACAGATTTAGATATTATTCAAAAAATATTAACTTCATTTATAAAATATTTAAGAGATAATAAGACTTATTTATCTTGTTTTTAATAAATTAAGATATTTATTAGGGTAATATATTTTTTAAGACAGAATGAAATTAAAAATTAATATTAAAAGAAAAACTTTATTTACTATACTTAATACGTATTTAGTTATTTAGTGATTATAAAGTATTTGAGGACTTAATAATTAATTGAAATATTAAAATAATCTAAATATTAAAGTTCTTCTAATTTCAGTCTCTATTTTTCTAGAATTTGGATAATAACTAGTAGTTTTTTATTATAAGTATTATTATTATATTCAGCAAGTAATATAGTCTTAAAATATTAGATTTTATTAATTAATTAAAATAATATTTTAATAATAATCTTATTTATTATATTTATTTCTATACAGATAGATAGCATGAAATTATAATAAATTAAAATAAATATTAAATTTAAAATATTTTGAAATATTTTAAAAACCTTAATATAAATAAGATTTTAATTAAAGATATTATTCTTCTAGATAAATTATATTAGAAAGTATATTATCTTACTATAAGCTTCAATAAATTATCAATAAAAGTTATAAAATCTTGAAAAAAATTAAATTTTTTAATAATTATAATAGTTTTTACAGAATCTATATGAATATTATTTATCATAATTGTAAATTCAAAATATTTAGTTTTAATAATAGAAAATTT